>NC_134455.1:255410164-256778498 GCF_047948215.1 Lycorma delicatula
AAAAAATTATGATAATTCAATAAGAAAAAAAAAATTAAAAATATCATTAGTTATTAATGAAATAAAATTTTATGTACTTTTCATTTAAAAATAATGTGTATATTAAATTTAATAGGTGTACAAGAAAGTCATGTGGTGTCCACATCAGATTTGTTTGTAACACACTTTCTGAAATTTGAACATATGGTCACTAACATAGCTAGACCACCACTATTGATGAAGCACCTACATAAATCTTTGAAAACTCTTCTGGAAGTAGTCTCTACACATTTTGAAAACGTTTTTATTTTTTTCTATTATGTAAGCAACCATTTTCAATAAAATTAATTGAAATTTCTGTACATATTTGATGATTCCAATATTTTAAGCACTCCTCTTATTTGTAGACAGTATTAATATCTAAGTATCAAGCAAATCAGTGAAAAAGTTACAAAATGCTAAACATAAGAAAGCAGTTAATTTGCAATTAATTTATACTTAGTAAATTTTTCATTTATTAATGTACAAAATAATTTGTATTTATTATTTAATTTACATTAGATATATAGATAAAATTAAAATAAAAAATTTTGCTACAGTTGTGTTCAACCCTTGGCGATTCCAATTCCTCGGAATTTTCCTGGCAGGTTTTACAGATTGTGTGCCATTGCCTTCCCAATGTGTGGGAGGGCCAACCTCCAAAGAGCATCGGTATCCAGTTTAGTATTCAAATCTATATAAAAGCAAATGCCTTTACAAGGAATCAAACCTTAGAATTCTCAACTTCAAAAATCAGCTGATTTTGTAATGTCGAGTTTAACCACGGGGATATATATATATATATTTGTGTGTGTGTGTGTATTATTTTTAGTAGATATTTATTTATAGATATTTTTATAATTACTTCTGTGTTCCAATGAGTGTCAAGTTGAGTTACTAATTAAAGTAGTCAGAAGGATAATTTTCTTTAATTTTTCTTCAGTCATTTTGAAAAAAGATTTTAATAATGAACCTGATTATGCATTAACACAACAAAAATCTGGGAATGCAGTAAGACTATCTTTGATTTTTTACCATAATTATAAAATCAGTTATTTACTTTTCAACTCATCAGAAGTGTAACATCAAAAAATAAATTAAAATTGTATCGCATACATATAATGTAATTAATTTTAAAAATCTAAGATAATGTGTGATCCAGACTTCTTCCATTTACAGAAAATCACCTTTTAATAAAACCATTCAGTCCTAATTATATTACTAGCATGTTATTTTCTTGCATGTGTACTTTTAATGTTGACAAAAAGAAAGAGTTGTTATGAAAAGAAATACTTGATATTTTTTTCATGGGGTATAAAATGTTATATCTATATTTTTCATTTGAAAATAAACATTTTAATCTAATGATTGTTCACATCTTAGCATGTACATAAATGTGTTTTTAGTAAAAAAAAAAAAGTCTAAAAATGCTACAAAATTCCATTCACATATGCCCACATATATCACATTAATTCTTCTGTGATGAATTAATTCATCATTATAAAAATAAAAAATATAGTAACAGATGTAAATGAAAAATAAAAAAAGTCATTTTATACGTTTTTCTATTCAAAATCAAATTGGTTTCAGCTTCTGTTGAAAAAAGTATTAATTATACAAACCTGTTTCAGATATGTAGATATAAGATAGACTGACACTCAACATAGTAATATAGATATTAATAACCGGCACACTGTTAGAAGTCATTCTAAATGAACATCTAACACGATTAATAATAAAAACTCTAGAACCAAACAGTATCTCATATTTTAGTATGATAAAAATTATTTTCTTTAATGATATATTATATTTAATAAACACTTTCTACTAAATAAAACGCATTGTTAATACTAAAACAATTACACAAAGCGAGTAGCAATAGCTAATATCTTGGTATAATCCGTCCCTTTAGCAAATGTTCTTTGTTTCAATAATGTTCTTAATAGCAAAGGTATTGGAACGTGTATTCTATTTCCAAGAGGAGTACCAGTGTCATCAATTAAAACAACATTATTGCTATCAAATTTTGGAATTCTTGGTGCTTGATGCTTTTTAACACCAACTACTACACCTTTCTTCTTTTCTCCTTTTATTGCAACCAATACTTTGTCTCCTGTAATGATAAAGTAAATTTTAATAAATACTCAGTCTGAATAAAGCAACATAATACAAATTAACAAGAGCTAGATTTTGATATAAATAGGTAGAACACTTCTATTAACAATCAATAGAATTTATAATCTGATCAAGGCTGACCAAGAAAATCTAGAGACAACTATTTTTATCAGAAAAAATGTATGAGTTGAAATTTACACTCCTCAGATAAGAACTGATTTTTAATTTGCCAGCCACATCATACTTTTTCCACCCTGTCTCAGGAAGGAACAAAGGTGACCACATTTTGAAATATATTGACCAAATATATGACCATATTTTGAGATCTCTATGAGATCTCATAACAGGTTAACCTTAGCCTAAAAAAATATTAGTATAATGAGTCTAACATGAAAACAGATTATTTAAAATCAATGTATCATTAACAGTAGAACTTTCTTTTATTTCTGTAGTACCAGGCAGTCCTCTCTTTTTTCCTGTTTAGCCTCCGGTAACTACCGTTTAGATAATTCTTCAGAGGATGAATGAGGATATGTATGAGTGTAAATGAAGTGTAGTCTTGTACATTCTCAGTTCGACCATTCCTGAGATGTGTGGTTAATTGAAACCCAACCACCAAAGAACACCGGTATCCACGATCTAGTATTCAAATCCGTGTAAAAATAACTGGCTTTACTAGGACTTGAACGCTGTAACTCTCGACTTTCCAAATCAGCTGATTTGGGAAGACGCGTTAACCACTAGACCAACCCAGTGGGTTGTACCAGGCAGTCCAAGTACAATCATTCATAACTTAAAAATTTTAATTGTTCAAATAACTAAAACAAAAACATCATATGAATAATTTTGTTTGAAAAGATATGGTTGAAACTGGTTTAATACTGACAAAAAATTATTGGCTTTAAAAAATCATTTTCAAGGAAATGAAAAATGTTTAATTTTTAAAAAATCTTTTTACTTCACAAATGTGTATCAGATTCTTAAATATTACAAATTCAGAATTGTGTGTATTGTCTTCATTCATATACAGTAAAACCACGGTTTAAGCGATTTGATTTACAGGATTTTGAATTGCACAGTTGATTTTATAACACTGTCCCTTGACTTAACTTGGTCTGGTTTTGAATTATCGCAGTCAGAATTACTGTACATAAGGTATAAAATAGTATTCCTGAAAGAATTTTTAAAAAGGTTTTTCGATAAACAATACACATAGACTTATATACACATGTAACCCAATAAATAATGAAACAGATTTTCTCTTTCAATAATAGCATACTGAAGCTTGGTAACACTGAAGTGTTTGGTTTATAAACATTTTAATGATCACAGTCAGTCAGCCATCACCTTTTTAAAGAATATATTGTGTTGAGTTATTTTATCTTACATTATTTACTGTGCAGCATATAATTCTGATCGGTTTGTGTTCAAGGCATGATACACAAGCTACAGTAGGTAAAATATTTGTAATTTAATGCGAAATATTTTAGGATTATATTGTGAATTATTTACATTCTACCTTCTTATTTTATACTTTTCGTGTTTTTAACTATGTCTGACCCTAAACGTACAGAAAAGAAAAGAAAAACTGTCACTTTTGAGACAAAGTTGGAGGTGATACAAAAAAACATGATATGATGGTTTACTTAACATTGATATGGCCTTGTCGAATCAACAGTTTGTTCAATAATAAAAAATAATGATACAATTATGGTTGCTGGAAAAAATGCTGTTCCTCTTCAGGCTTCACGAATATCTTATTCCTTTTCAGATAATTTAGTCTTTGAACTGATTAAGTACGGTGTCAGTTTTAAAACGCTGTTACAAAATCATTTTATATGGCATCTAAGTCAGTTATTTTGTTTTATATTCACAAAGGAATCAGTTTTATTACACAATTTGAACGACGTTTATACGATTTAAAATGTTTTATTTTGACTAGAAAGAATATGACCATTTTTTCTCAGAAATGTGCTTCTGTGTCTGTATCTGTGTGTGTGTTTGTGTATTATATTTGCTATGACGATTATGGATTTATTTATTATTTACAAAAATAGCTTATCTTAGTAGCAACATATCGATGTATTGAAACATAATAAATTATGATATACGGCACACACAAAAAAAAGGAATTTGTGGTCATAAATACGTCACTTTTACTTGAGGTCTATAAATATCTTTTTTGACAAATGGTATCGGTAAACATGTAACACATAACGATTCGTAATGAATAACAGTATACAGTAAAAATGTTTTTTGTCAATTTGAATAGCCTTTTCAGTGGTGGGGATTTTTATAAAACGTAGTTTTCTGAATCTACTTTCACTTATACTAACATATGTTACTAATCTGTGATTTACACGGGTTTTTCATCATATTTTGCCAAATTTTCAACCGATTTGCTTGAAAGTATTATTTTTTAAATTGGCAAACTATGTTTCATAAACACAAAGCAAAAAGAAAAAAATTTTGCTAATAAAAAACGTGGTAGAATGTGCAAAAAAAATTCTGCAATTAAATTATCGTAATTTTTGTACTGTTTCAATTTTTTTGTTGTTACAGGCATAAAAAATATCCAATCGTAATGTTTTTTTTTGTCAGAATCTGTTAAAACTCTGTAATTTTTTGAAATTTTTTCACAAGAGGTTAGCATAAGACTATGAAGGGAGGGAATCAGGTACCAACATATTTTCACGGAGCACTAATCAAGCACAGATCATTGTGATGGGAGAAGGTTAGATCTCCCTTAACGGTTGAACTTCAACAACTTTTGAACATTTTCTTAGAAGATTGTACTCAATGTCGTATTCCTGTGACAACTATTATTATTCGTAAAAGAGCGTTAAGTTTGCGTGAACTATTAAGACCTAAATACCATGCTGAAGATATCAACCCATTCAATGCAAGCAAAGGATGGTTTGAAAATTTTAAAAAACGTTCAAACCTGCATAACATTTTCATTCAAGATGAATCAGCCAGTGCAAATGAAGAAGCTGAAAAATTCAAAAAAGATCTGCAAATTACAATGAAGAAAGAAGACGTGTATCCACAAGTCACAGCAACTATTTAATGTTGATGAAACAATATCACACACAAAGCCGTTCTATTGCTCGATAACGCTCCTGGACATCCAAGCTCCGTGGAATTGGAAGCAATTAATTCAAATGTAAAAGACATTTATATGCCTGTAAATATGACATCACTGATATAGTCATGTGATAAAGGATTGATAGCCGCATTTAATGCTTACTATCTTAAAAAAACATTTTCTCAAATGGTTTCTGTGACTAACAATTTAAGCAATGAGATCTGTGATTTGTGAACATTCTGGAAAAAATATAACATCCTTCATGCTGTACACATGTACAGCATGAAGGATGGTCCTTCATGTTGGTGAAGCTTGGAAAAAATATCAAAGACAGACGCTTTGTAAAGTATGGCACAAGCTATATCAAGATGATTATCAAAATTAAACTGCACTTGATGATATCGGACAAGGAATTACAGGTACTATTAATAATGAAGTTATGCAACTCACCAGCAGAGTAGGGCTCGAAGTCAATACTGAAGATATAAATGAACTTGTGGAATGACATAAACAACTTTTAGAAAACGAAGACTTGTTAGCGCTAGTTGAGTTGCCAAATGAGCAGCTAGAAGACAATTTGAATAGCAGTGACACATTTAAATCAGGGTCATCAAAAATTGCAAGAAGTGATCCTTGAATCTCATCCTCCCCTTTTTCAGCCACAATTAACAGTAAAAGGATTGCAGGATGCATTAGAATACATCAACAAATTTTGTAATTATATAACTGAAAATGATTCTTATCGAGAACGAAGTACAAAAATTGTAAATGGACTGTTAAATGATACAAGATGCTGCTAGATCAGTTGCAATTATCAGAAAAGCAGCGTAAACTGGACACTTTTTTTAAGAAACCAAAGCTGAATTAAATCACAAGTTTTTTTTTTTTTTTAATATTCATTACTGTATTTAGGCCTATATACATTTATTTTAAGATAACTATTTTTATAATAATACTGTACTGTATTATGATTTTTCTTTTGTACTTTATTATTCTTATATTTTTTATTTTGTTTCTTCAACACTGTACAATATGTAATCATATTTACTGTTCTGGATTCAATTTGCATTCTATTAATTAAAGCACATTTAGCCATATTGTTTAAAAATCTTCTACATACGAAAAGAATTACAGATTTAGTCTACTAAATATGTACACATACAGATACTATATTGTACAGTAATACAGTACTGTACTGTATACCTTTCTTGAGAAAACAGTTTTGATTTACACGACAATGGTTTTAATTTATATGACAATTTTCTGGGATGAATTAGCCATGTAAATCAACTGATACCCCCTGTATATAGTTTTTTAATAAATGTTTACCAATAAATAAATGGAAATACAACTGCAAATTAGCTATAACTCAATGCCCAAAACTTAAAACTCAATGCCAAAATCGCAGCAAACTTTGTGTTACTGCAATGATTAATAAAATTATAAAATTGATAATCTGTAATATGTAAAATAAAGAACAACAGAATGTGTTCTAGATTGGTATAGAAATCATTACAATTAAAGATAAAATTATTGATTATTAAGTTTGCATTAAAAACTTTACGCCACACCTCTTCTAACAAAGGATAAATAATGAAGTTATATACCCCAAACTCCAACTTTATTAATTAATTAATAACATAAATAAGAAAATCAATTCAAATGCATGTTTGAGCTAGTAGTTTTGCTTATGCATGATGAATGGCCTAAAGAGAGGGATGCAAACACACATAAGAAAAGATTGGCAAAAACATCAAATTTTTTAATTTGAAGCTATGATTTTCACATAATCTTACATATCACCATCAAAACTTTTCAAAACCATTCTGATATACTGTCCTAAAATTAATTTTTACCTTTTAGTGTGTTTAATTTAAAAGTGGTGTTATAAAATTTTTTTTACATGTTTTTATTTATTTACGTGATTGTTTTTCTTCATAAAATAATGAACTATAACCAAAAAGTAGGCACTAGAATGTACCGATCACTAACGGAAAATCTCGATTTGTTAGTATCAAATTCTAGAGTTGAATTTCTAATTTAACTTTCGTTATATCAATTTTCATCATTCAAAAAAAATATTTTAACACAAAAAGTAATCAATTTTCGACACCTAATAATCCTATTCCAAGACACCGCCTGCCAGGGCAACCCATCTGGAGGGCCTAGCTGTGGAGGCGTGCCACAGGTATGCCCTGCTTTTGCAGTTTTCTACAAAGAGTTGGGCCACCAGTGTTTAAATTCAATAATATCAATATTTTCACTGACATAATATCAAAAGTATGCTGTTTCTTTTTTGAAGTTTTTATGATGTCATTATATTGCAGAGGAGAATATATCCTGTCAGATCGACATACAACCTTTTTCTTTGTCGCAAAATTTCAGTCACACGGTAAGAAGCGATGATTTATAGGATATTGATTGAATAAACAAACCTGTCATTGTTAGAGATAGAAAAAATCTTGAAACTGTATAATTTTTATTCTGGTCGGTGGCCTCATCACTAAAAACATAGAGAACTTTTATTTTATGAGATATATCCTTGTTAATATAATCATTAATGAAAGAACACACTTCATTGGGGCCCTAGTTTGCTACTCCTTCACGATAAAAGTGTAAAATACAGCTTTCCTATTGATAATATTGCGGATACAGAAGACAATGCCAAAGTTTTCTTAAATGAAACATCTCTTGGACTAGTATGAAAAGTAAAGGGAGGTTCTGCATAAAATCACACAATACTCTAACCACATCATTTTAATTTTTATTCTGGTCGGTGGCCTCATCACTAAAAACATAGAGAACTTTTATTTTATGAGATATATCCTTGTTAATATAATCATTAATGAAAGAACACACTTCATTGGGGCCCTAGTTTGCTACTCCTTCACGATAAAAGTGTAAAATACAGCTTTCCCATTGATAATATTGCGGATACAGAAGACAATGCCAAAGTTTTCTTAAATGAAACATCTCTTGGACTAGTATGAAAAGTAAAGGGAGGTTACTCTAACCACATCATTTTAATGTTTGCTAATTTCAATATGTTGAAGCTTTGCATACAACGTTCTAGTTCTTTGTTTATGCACTAATAACAGAGCACTAGCAACTTGTTTTGCATTATCATGAAGTGTAGTAGATTTTAATGGCATGCCTAAATTCTTATATTCGGAACATACATAATTACCTAGAGGTAACGATGAAGAGCTTTATACAACCTGAGCTCTTATGAAAAATTCCAGATAGCCTGAGGTCATCCAAAGTGGTACTTGTAATTTTCTTTAAAAAGTTGTAAATAATATTCATATTTCACAACATTTTGAAAAAAATGTTGAAGAAGACGTGCATCTTCTTACAGATTAATCCAGATTCTAAATATGTATCAAGCGTTTTAGTATAGTGAAAAATCCTAGTAGGAAAAGATGATACATGTAGATTAATTTTTATACATGTATATCTTTATTTATATATATCTTTTGAAATATATATGTGGTTATTATACTTAGCCCTTACATCCATTGGGGTTCAACCTTCAGAAAAAATTATACAGCCAGAAAAGAGTTTTACTAAAAAATGCAAGCAAACTTAAGAATGATTTGCTGCAAACTTCAACACAATGAAAAGTGCTTAGAATGTTCAATTGCGGGCCAGTGCCTTCAAACATTACACATTTTCTTTTTTTTTACACCTATTAGAGAGGTGTCCCTTTCAATTTTTGGTCTTCCATTATATTGCATGATATTTCCTTTTCCCAAATTACTAAAGCTGTTAGTGTACTTTTTTCTACATCCACAATCAAGTCCAGTTTCTCTATCTGCTACCAAGATATCTTCATCAGTAACAAACTCGTCAGTTCTATCTCTGGCTGATTTCATTAAAACATGAATTTTGCCACATCCATTTTTTTTTGGTTTGGGACTACCTTCATCTGAATTTCCAACAACTCACTTAAAACTTTAACCTCAAAATCTTTACTGAATAACAAATTATTTTAAATGCATGATGTGAATAACAGAGCACTCTATAGTCACAAATATTGAGAGTTATTTAAAAATAAAGTACAAGAAGGGAAACATTCCAGGAATATTTTATGCATCATTCTGATATTACTAATTTGTTTTAATACATTACAAAAAAAGGAATGTTTTCCTTTTTCACTGCATCTGATGCAGCTTGGAATATAAGACCAAAAAAACCATTAATCATAAAAAAATCATTTCTACAATTATATTTTTTATTAAAAGTAGTAAAACCACTTAAGTCAGCTTGATATGTACAGCTAACTATTCACTTCTGAATCCAGAGTTCTTCTAAAATACAAGTTTTCTGCAAAATTCCTACACCAATGACCTCATAAATATACATTTTTTTTTTTAAATCCAATACGTTTCTTTCATATTTTTCAGGGTTATGTTAACTAATCTTAAAAGCATGCAATTACAGTTTCACAATTCTTTGTTTTAGTGAATTTATCAATACAGTGAACAATCAAACCAGGAGGAGAAATAAACTTTATATTTACCTAGTGTTGCATTAATTTTAAGCCAGTTTCAACTGCATCCAAAGTTTGTATACCTACATTTCTATACTTTCATAGAATTCAGATTTATGATTGAAATAACAAAAACATAAATAATCAGGAAAATGGGAAGGATATTAAGATCTGAAATCATAGAATACAAAAATCATCCTCACTAAGAATTCATATTATCACTGACCTATTGTTCCATACTTCTTTTTGGTGTAAATATGAATAACACGAGGAGGCTTCCCTTCAGCCATAGCCTGTTTCCCTATTTCACTATTATCAACAACACGCAATCTAGTAAGCTTTATAATTTGCTGGCACATAGGAGATGTATGAATATATCGAGACAGTACACTAGAAAACATTCTGCAGAACTGCAACAAAATAAATAAGATAACTAAAATTAAAAATAAAAATTATAGTAAATTTTAAAGAAGATTTTTTTTTCTTATGCTGTTAAAAATGAGCAACTAACTAAACTAACAGAATTAGGAATTAGTGAAACTTAGTTCATTGTGGATACTGAGAATGGTAAAAAAATAAAATATTTTGGATGTAAAAACAAAAATTAGGGAAAAATTAATAGTTGTAATGATAAAAGTAGCATAACTGTACATAAAATTCAAATCATCCACAAAATGATTACTTATTACTTTATTATAATTAATACAATTTTACATTTCTGCACACAAATATAAATCACAAATGAATAGAGAATTATTAAGGAGTTAACTAAACAAATTATTTATAGAAGTAATACAGAGTTTTTTATAAAATACATAACTAAACGCGCAAAATTTCATGTATTGGTCCATTATCAAATAGTGAAAAAGTAGATCAGTCATATTTGAAAGTGTTTTGTCTACACATATACTAATACTAATAATTACAAAATTGTTAACATAAACCATACAAAAAAGAAATGTGCGAAATAAAACAAAAAAATATTGATAAATTAATGGAATGAACTTCAAGAGAATTTTAAAGCCATTTTAATTGTCTTCATAAATATACTCAAACCAGCATATGTTTGGATACTGACGCAATAAAGGTTGAGGTAAGATTAAAATTTGAGGGAAGTTAATTAAAAAAAATACTTTTAATTCCTTTGCTGTATTATAATTGTCGTAAGTTACCTATATAATTAATATAACTTCTTTATTTCTTTCTATATTGTAACAAGCTGTTAGCCTCAATTTACCTCTTAATGTTCTTTCTAATCATCTACTACATATGTAGTCTTTCTTTTTGGTTTTTAATTCTACACTCCCTTCCAGAGCCAAATTCAGTAAGCTTTAATCCCCACCAATGTTCTTTGTAAAAAGAAAAGAGAGAGCAATGTAATAATTTTTTTATATCAAATAATTATTTCAAACAAAGCCATTCACCTAGAATAGTTTTACTGATGAATCTGTATTTTTTTAAATCTCCTATCCCAAAAAGCTAACTTATATTTTGATTACAAAGAGTAAACATTAAATAAACAGATATGTTAATAGCTACTATTGAAATGAATTTGCTGAAATTGTTGAATTTTCATTTTTCATAAAACAAACTTATAACATGCAGGTCCTCACTTCATTCTTATAATTTCAAATTATTCATTGTCCTCTTCTCAAATGAATGCTATCTATATATGAAGGTAATTATTTAAACTAAAAAATTCTTAATCCTTTATTGCTCACCAGGTCATTAATGACCCAAGAGATTTTTTTTTTCTGTGCAAAACCATGCATGTTTATGAAATATTTTCTATTTGCCTTTGAGAATGAACTTCTTTGACAACACTGATTTTTCTTGTCTTCAAACTGCAGCATTCCATGAAGCTATCTAAGATTTTTTTCCTATAAAATACTGGATCGTGCTGTGTACTTCAATGACTGTGGTTGCATCATTGAAGAATGGAAGTAAATATTTATGTATTACTTGGTTTGTTCAATGGTTCACGATTATCTAACCCACAATGAATCTAAATAACAATATCTATAAATAATATTACAATGTTTCATCATATGTGCATAACGTATTTATGACAAACGTATTTTACCCCAGGTTGCTAATGACCTGGAGGTTATTATCATAGCAGTTATTCAAATTCAGTGTTGGTCATTAATGACCTGGAGGGCAAATGTCCACAAAGAATTAACAACTTTATTCACTATGCAATACTTTGGATGTTGTCTAATATTGTTGTTATATTATTGGTAGCATTAAAGTTTGATTACATTAGTGTAATAGATGTTCTTGTATTGTACACATTACTGAAGCAATAACTACTAAAATATAAAATTTATTACACGCATTATTTTTTGTAAAGATTCTTTCTTATAAAAGTTATTCATATATATTTTTATTACTGTAGGCCTACTGCATTAATTATATGATTTATTACATTATTATTTGTATTTTTATGTTCAGGAGTTTGAGATCGGACTACATTTGAGATACTTGAGTTGTAGATATTAGCTGAACAAGTGGGTTATATAATTAAAATTTTCAATAAACTTCTAGAGGATGTTGGTAATGAAACTGAATATGATTCAGAAGAGGACTGCAATGACCAGATAGACTAAGTCATTGATAACTGAATGTTGGAATACATACTGTTGTAAACCAATCTGAGGAAGACACAGTTCTAATAATCTGTCAGCAGCTGAGTTATAATTTTGATAAACAATTATCAACAGTACCTACAGTACAAAAGTCCTGCAGTCTGTAATAAAAGACCAACAAATAAAAAATGATGATGTCATATAAAAATAGATCATATGTCTCTACAGAACGGGTTCATACAGAGGAGTTCAATATTTATTTACCAAAATGGGTGAAACCACCTGCAAGATATATTTGGATCTTTGATAATGCTATAAATTATATATATTTTTTTGAAAATGCATTGTATTTTTCATAATGGTCCTTAAATTTCATTGAGATTGATAAAAGTCTACTGATGATCCATGGTACGTAAAAACAATTATAAAGACCAAACGGAATTTTGAAAACTTTTTGTTCCAAAATCCATTGCACATAGATGTATTCTATATTTATTCTGCTCAATCTGGTCATTTTTTTTGTAATAATCAACTTATCACAAAAGTTGGGGAGTTAATTTGATGCTTCAACCACATGACCTGATGGAACAGGTAATTTTTTGTTAAAGGTTTTTTTCTCCTATCTTTGGATAAACCAACTCCCAAACTACAAGGCAGCAGCAATAGTTATCTCCTGTACCCATCATATCTGCTGAGCAATCCTCTATCTACTGCAGGGGAAGGTACATGAGAGACTGAAACTCCAAGCAGGATTATCAGAAAATTTATAATCAATTTAAAATTAAAAGATTAATCAAGCAGCAATGAGGATAAGATTTTATCATGGGTGTGGAAGAACCAGGCCTGCACACACTTATAAAAAATAAAATATTACAAATATTACAATACAAAAATACAAACGAACATAAGAGTAGTGTTTAACATTAATAATAATAATAATATTAACTTTATTTCTATTCTTTATTTTACGGGTAATATTGGTTAAACTTTGTATGTAACAGCTCATAATAATTTTTAAATATCATTTTTATAATTAAATATTACATATGTTTAAAATGATAGTAATACCTGTCACAATACTATAAATTATAGTGACACACCAACTTCACAATATTTGTAACCTATACCGTACCACTTATGTACTAAATTCTTTTTTACAAGTCATTAATACATATGAAATTAATTATTATAGTATATAAAAAGTTCAACTACTAGATCTATAGCAACTACTTCTAGAACTACAGTTGCATATTACAATGTTCAAATATCGTAGTGTGTAGACCAAGCCAGTGGATAAGATAAATGGTAAAATTGGTCATCATAAATCAACTGATTTTGAAGTTGATAGTTCTCAGGTTTGAATTCTAATAAAAAGGCAGTTGCTTTTATTGGCACTTGAATACTAGATCGTGGTCACCAGTGTTTTTTGGTGGTCGGGTTTCAATTAACCACATGTCTCTGATATTTTGGTCAAAGTCTGTGAGAGGAACATTAGCTGCCTATGGATCCCAAACCCAGGAAGCTGCATGGGATATCTGCATATATTCATAACATAATAATAATGTGTGTGTGTGTGTGTGTGTATATATATATATATATATATATTAACTTTATATATAATAGCTATTGCCTTTTTCATTGTAAAATTTACAAAACAAATGAATGGATTTATTTTAAAAATATAAAAATATTTGTACAATTTATTGTAAAATGTGTTTCAAAAACTTAGTGACATAGCTATAAAATAAAAAATATATATATAATTACGCGATTAAAAATATACCAGGCAATAGTACATAAAAAAAATGAATTACACAGTAATACAATATAAAAACAAAATAATTATATTCTAAGTTAAATTTAAATTAAATAAATCACAGTTAATTTCCATTTGAATTTATTATCAATTACAATAAATTTGACTATTTGTTATAGTAAAATACTGGAAAGTGAGATCATATCTGTGACTAAATTTAATCTCTTAATTCTAATGATTAATACATTAAATGATAATACATAAGACGATTTCAGTTCCATTCTAATGAAAGGTTATACCATCATTTAAAAATAACTGTGATTTATTAAAGACAACAGATAATAAATGTATAACTCAGATGTGTATTCACCTGCTCTGATATACAGTACAATCAGTGTAGATAATCTAGTAATAATGATAGTAAATGAAATCTGAGATCACATTAGGACCTAAGCTCTGCAGAAGTACAATTGATAATTTATCTGTGAAGCTGTTGAATTTTATTTAGATCAATAGCTAAAAAATGCTTTAAGCATTGACTCCAATGATAAAAAAACATAATTACGTTACGTACTGGATTTGACGTATAGTGTTTATTCATAGTATACTACAAACAACCTTTTTTGTTAGGTTAACAAAAATCTTAGTTCTTGTAATGTTGCAGTTGCTGTGTTCTTTAACTAAGAAGAATAAAAATTAAACTTTGCAAACATTATCTCAGACATTTAATTCCATTTTTATATCACACTCAATACACCTAGCCTTGGAAATTGCCTCATAGAAACTGATTCATACACAAATATTTAATCTTTCCACATTGCACATAATGCCATCGTCATAATACAAAATCATTAAACTTAATGAAAATAACAGCTTAAAAAAAAATCCATAATTAAAATATACAATTTGAGCACAAATTAAGATTATTAACTACTTCAGGACAAGAAACTGTTAGCACTAACTACAACATCACTGATTACAGGACATCAATGATGTATTCAAAATTAAATCATTCATATTTTTTAAGTTTAAATAATGCTATTTCAGAAAATATTTTTTTTTGAAGACCAAGAGATTATGGTGCCTAGCCCTTGATGATGATTTAATCAAATTTTGTCAGGCTAAAGTGTCTTAATATCTCGTATTTTAGTAAAAATTTGTATTTTGTACTTAATTTGTATAAGATTTACCACAGATACATCAGCTAAGCTAACTATACAGCCACTAAAGAGGATTAGGAAAAGGAATGAATGACACTAATAATAGATTAATTGCAGCATAAAATATATCCAACCGGAGGGTAGTTTAAATCTTTGTAATGATGTGCGTCAATTATGTCTACAATTACTCAAGTTAAGGCATATTAAAAAGCCATATGACCTAGTTGCGGGTTAGCAATTAAAGAACTACTAGTTACAAAAATTTATGATTTCCCATATTTTTAATGTTTCTGGAAAGAAAATACTAATAAAAAAAAAAACAGAAGTTATATACAGTACACATTATTTAACTTACAGAAATGGAACGCTTCAGTAAAGAAAATGTATCAAAAAATACTTTAAAGAACAATTAGTAAATACCAGCGGACCTTTTCCATTTCCTAACCTTACAATTAGAATCCGGGTAACTAGTTCCCCTGCTAATCGTTCCAATTTATCTTTAAAAGCAGCAGTTGTAAAATATTGTCGGTAGCATTTGAATTTTTACTTCAGTTATACCTAAATTTTTACTGCCGCAGTGTATTTAAATGTCCTTTAAAATAACATTAAAATTTAAGTACATATCCATTTAGTATCCTAAATTTATTCATGTAAAATTAAAAATTCTAGTCAAATAAAACTCGATATGCTCCATTCTTGATACGTAGAGATATTTTATTTGTTAACTAACATCTCAAACTGATCAGACATTATTTAAATTTTATCTTTACGGGGTTAATAGATAATTGATAATCATTTGTGATAAGTAGTGTAACTAATATTATAATTGCCTCTAAAAAATTAACTAAAACTTCTGGCTTTTATGAAACAGTAGTAAAAAGATGAAGATGGCGTTAGAGTAGACTTTGCAGGTATCATATAAAATGCGATTCCATTATGATAAAATAGAATTAGAATATAAAAGTATTACTTGTCAAGATAAACGTTTGTTAGAAAGCATAAACACATAGAAGCAGAGTAGACCTACTTGGTGTCTGAAGTAGTGTTGTAAGAAGTAGTGGGTGTCAAAGTCGTCGATCTAGAAATCCATCCCCATCATGAGGGCAAAATGAGCTTACTGAACTTTGACGAGTAGTAATTCCCACAATATCTGTAAAAGCTTCTATTTAACTTTCTTAAAAGGGTTGTTTTTCATGTCGGAAAGGAACATTGCTAATAATACACTAAGATTTCATCAATTTGGGAGTGAGGAATTGAGATCCAGAAAATATCTCTTCATTAGTTATAGTTGTAAGTATTTAGATTGAAGAAAAGTTTATAAATTTGTTCACAGACATCTGATGAATTGTAGAACACATTTGTTCTTGCGAAATGACTTGCAAATTAAATCGTGATGTAAATGAAAGTTTAAATTACCGACGAATTTTAGAATGAGATCTTCAAACGAAGAAATCAGTGTAATGGTGAGTAGATATTTAAAATATAAATGTGCAATAAGCTTAAAAAAATAACTGTGGTTGTATGAATGCATACAAGTTATGTGTTATAAGTTGTATTATATAATACGATTCTATATAAATTTTACTATCCTATCTATATTCATTTCACATTCAAGTTAAAGTTAAATTTGAGGGATCCTACATTGAACAGTAACAATAAATAAATGCGTGACAAAGGGAAGGAGCGAAATGAGTTGAGATAAACCAACAGTTTGGAAGACAATCTTAATTATGCAAAGAAATCTTTGCATAATTATTGAGAGCTCATTTCTAATACAGTTGAAAAATTAAGCATGAATTTCTCAATTCCTGTGGATATTTTTAATACGTTGAAGCTGATGAAAAAATAAAACTTCCTCAAAAATTCTGACTACTAATATTTTTTTGCGTCGGAGGGGAAAGCTTTACCAGCCACCGTACGCACATGCAGTCGGATTCTCACCGACAGAAACGTTTCTTTCTAACACAGCATGCCCTGATACCTGCCTTTTCGTCATTACTCTGGGGCATGCTGTCCGGTACAGGATAATTATTAGGATTTCCCAAGTTTCTTTTCTTAAATCATTCCCTTCGGGGTATTTATAAGATTTTCCCGTGCTTCTCTCTAACAGTTAATGTGATTTTCCTCAAAATCGGGATAATATGCAGGAGTTCCCGTGCCTTTTTCGGCATGATTGTTAGGATTTGCTGAGCTTCCCTTGGAATTTGGGTTAATTGGAAACTTTTTCCCGTGCTTTCTTATATAACTCCTTACTTCATCTCCATACACAGTTGACTATCTACCCTGTGGCCTTTGTTACACTTTACGCATGTAGATACCTGCCTCCACTGCTCCTTGAAATTTCCGTCCTGACCATCGAGCTTTTGAAAGATCTGGCCCTTTACACCTTGAGGCAATGTGTCTAAAAAACAAACACCTCCAGCACCTCTTCTCCCCAGAACTTAATACAGTTCTGCCAGAAACCCATCCTATACGAACTCTTCCTTTCCTTATAAAGCATCTGAATACTTCAACGGAAGAGCCACTGTGGCCACCTACCTATTGCGGTAGGCCGGTCACATTAAAACGACTCGCAGTTCACTATCTTCTATTAAAGCTTTTGAGACTGAACTTCGCTTCAACCGTCCGCTGTAGTAAAGTCATGTATATCTTTAATTTTAATATACACTTTCTCATTTTGTTTCCCTCTAAGGGATATATCGACGCCTTGTACCTTATTTTGTCTCGTCTTTTAAATTTTCATCTCCCTCGTCCGCTCCCCTCGCTCTAATTTGCACATCTTCCTTCGTCTGCTTCCTCACAGAAAGAATCTCAGAAACATCCTGAGGTGCTACGCTACTCTTGAGTTGCTTCAATAGGTTGGCCTAAGTCATCATCTTGTCAACTATGACCACTACTGTGTTTGTGGGCTCACTGGGAATCGTAGCTCTTTTCCTTTGACTTTGTGTCTTTCTTTCTGTAGTAAAAACTGATCTTCTTACTATTTTGTCTTCCTAAATACTTCAAGAGCTTCATCAAATAGACGCCCTGTTTCTTGTCAGCTACTCAAAAAATATATGCTCCATTCTTTTCTGCGTGGAGAGTTTGTTCAAACATCCTCTGAATACACAAGTCTACTCATTACCCTGTAATGAGTCAAAGATCATTTTGTAAATGATGCAATCTGGAACATCTACATCATCACTTGTTAGCAAACAGGTGAATATCTTTCGGCCAGTAAGTACCCACCTTTCTGCTTTTTTTCCTTAGACGCGCTCTTTAATATTAGGACCAAGTCTACATACCTTTTTTGGAAAAGCTCCTAACTCGGATTCTAGGTCACACAATAGAGCAATGTTTACTTTATACTAATTAAAGGATAATTCACTTATTCGAGTATTCTGAAAATATTATTCAGCTATTTCTATTACATACCCAGCGCATTTCTATTACATCATCTTGATGGTAAATCCCATTCTTCAATAGGTCAAGAATTGGTTCATAACCTAAGTCCTTAATGGTCTGACAGTATAATTGTTAAAGTAAGCATGAATTTTCTAATTCTTGTGGATATTTTTAACACGTTCAAGCTGATGGAAAAATAAATCTTTTGCAAAAACGCTAACCAACTACTTAAAATTAAAATGTATTTCGGGAACTCCGATCGTTAAGAGGATAAAATCAGAAACATTTTTTTAAATTTAAAAACCATAAAAAAATATTTAACTAAACTCCAATACAGTTTTGATTTTATAGACCAATAGAGCATAATTTTAAAATTGGATAGCCATTTACAGATCGAAATTTCAATTAACTACTTTTAAATTCTGAAATAATTTTCAAAAACAGAATATTTTCTTTAATTAATTAATAGGTAAAGAAATGACAAAAAGAAAATTTTAAAAACGATTTGGTTCTAAGAATTAGTGATTTAGCTCGCAAGTGTAATTTAACAGTTCTCATGAGCGACCAGAAAATCAAGGAACAGTTCATTAATTTTTTATTTGATTTTTACTTACAATTATTTATTTGTAATTTTAGAACCTTAATTAATAATACTCTGCGAGGAAATTTAGGTTATGATTACAATTTCTACTACTAATTTCGTAATTTCTACTAGGAAATAGCAAGTTTCAATCCTGTTCAATTAAAGTACGTAGAAAATGATTTGAGCACATTTTTGTCGCGTTTTTTCAGATTTTGTTCTCTGTAATGTTGCAATTAATTTTGAAATTTTAGATCTCATGATTCATTGCAGTCTTTTTCATATTATTTTATTAGTGTTGGAGAGATTACGATAGAGTTATTTTTTTTTATTCTGGCATAGTTTTACTGCAGCAGTTATGCTCGCCATCCGCCAAATTTGGAGAGGTTAGTTACTAGCTAAAACTATTTATTTATACAATGAAATGAACTTTGATCACTTACATTTCGCATCTTTCGACTCTTAACCTTTTTAAAACTTTATTATTTTTTTAATAGTATTGTTGACGAAACTTGGCTGTACCACTAAGTTTCATCAACTGTCAGTACTGTTCACTTAAGAGAGATTCCCCATTTTCAAACTTTTTCAGCATTTCACTACACCATGAAACACAACTTCCCATATAATCGTCAGTCTAGTTATACAGCACGTAAAAGAGTAGTTAGCTTTCTAACTTGAAGGTGATCTTGCAGAATAGCACAAACTGTTGCAGTAATGCCCACAGATACCTTTCTGGTGGTAGGCCACACACCTGGCTGTCTAAAGCATTTTTCGCACCAGAACAATGTTTCCTTCAGTCATAGATGAAGATGATCAATCTGGATGTGGCATGTCAAGGCCAAAATTTCTTTCAAACTTTCATTACTGTCTAAATATTGTTGTACAATTAGGACGGTCTTTTCCAAGCACAGCAGTCATTTCCTCTAAACACTGATTCACACTTAACCCATTTGCAAGATTGTAACATAACATTGCCTGGCATTCAGTTTTCCACCATGACATTATTGCCACTTTTCATGAACACAGCTAAAAAGCAGATGGCACTGAGACAGTAACTAGAATGGCTACAGTACAGGTTGGGACTAGTCTAAACATGCGCTAATTTGTAACCATCTGTGATGACTAGTTCTGTTGTGTTGCATGACTTTTTTTTGTGTCCTTTGTATACATTTCTGTATTTAATTTACTGTTATTATTTAACATTTTAATTCATTCTGTTAAGTGGTCTTTAAATTTGCTAATGCTGAGGGTTAGTTTAATAGTATTGCTACAGATGTAATTTTAAAAAAGAACAAAGTTCATATTACATTTTAAAATTCTGATTAAACCATTAATTGTCATTTTATATCTGAATTAACATTTTTTAATGTTAATTATTTTAAGATAGATGGAGTTGAAGATTGCATTCTGTTCCTTTGTAGATCGATTTGTGAAATGTTCTTGCTTGGGTTATTCCTTGGGAGATAAGCAAGATATTTGTGCCTTTCTGCAGATGTGATTCCCACTGAATCTGACCACTGAATTTCCTTTCCGTTTAGTAGAAATGCATCTGATGAGGCCCTGGTTTTTGGAGGGTGCAATGCACTCCCTTCACAGAAGGAGTCGAATGTGTTATCTGAGGCTAATAATTGTAGGCTGAATTCTTTCTCTTCACATTTTTAAATTAGTGAGTTCACTGTAATGGAATATGCTTCTTGCTTCTTTTTTATTTTTGCCTGAATTTCTGTGTTGATTGTAAGTATTTACAACCGTAATCTTAGAAAAACCTGTGAGCTCTGAAAAGGGTATCACTGGGAAGAGTGGGGCTGTTGTTCTCTCTGCTGGATTTCTTCTCTGTTGTTCATTGTTGTCTTCTAGTGGTCTTCATTATTTTTTCTGTTAGTAAAATAAAGGATTGGGGGAGGACTTTCAATTAATATTAAGTTTATATGTGTGAGGGTGGCAGTGATCACTTTTTGAATTTCTGCAGAAAATACCAGCAAAATTCTCTTCTAGACACTAGAGGAAGGGGTTGGGGAGACCATGAGGCCAAGAAGGTTTGCTTGTTGGTGTAATCCATATTGTCGTATCTGCAGTACCTCTGACAGACCTGAAACAAAAGAGAGAGAGAGGTACCATATCTGCTGTTGATTTTTGTGACATTACGTATACCCTAATCCACAGCACTTATCTGTACTTGGACCATAGTGCTGGAAGGGAATGATGGATGTGATCGACAACACAAACCTCAAATTTTACCTTCTGACTGTAAGACTTTTCTGTTAATTTCAGTCAGTGTTATTCCCTTACAAAAAGTTAGATCTTACCTTCTGACTTAGTCTTGTAGCGATTTCTGTCTGTGTTATTCCCATACATCTAGAGAGTAAAAAATTCCCATGTTACAATCGGTTCTTAAAATTTAATGTGACAGGGGTAATGGTGTTTTTGAACTAGGTAACTGGTGATAAAAAACTTTGTTTTATTTATTGTGCCATTTTTCAGGTTAACCAACTGCAGAAGGTTTATAGCAGTGATAAATTATGTGGTCCTCGGACAGGATTGTTTGATCCTATAACAGTTAATTGAATCAGTTTATGGTTAGATTACATTTAGATTTTTTTCAAAGTTAAAAAAAAACAAACTGTTAATAAGAATTTAATAAATTATGTGTTTATTGCTTAAGTTTGGAGGTATTATTTTTTAATTACATAATTGAGGTTTTAATTTAAGTAAATATGGTGGATTATTTATTTATTTTGAAGGTTTTAAAAATATTGTCATTTGCAATGACATACCAAGTAAACTTTTATTTAAAAAAAGTGTTTTCAGTGATCTTTGTGACCATTTTCAGTTACTGGTACTGCTGTTCTCAAATTGGTGTCAGCTGATGTTATAGCTGGCAGTTATTGTTTCTTTTAATTAAGCTAATTTAATTGATTAAGATAGTTAAAAAAAATTAAAATGTTTTTAAATATATTGTTTAAGGCTTTAAAATTTTTGGTATTGTTTGTAATTCGCTTTGGGGCTTCTGTTGGTGGGGGTGGCCGTGCTGCTGGGGTATGTTAACCCATGTGACCGGGGGCGTGGCCTCCCGCTATTGGTGGCAGTCGTGATCGTGACTTGGTAATGCTATGCAAGACACCATGATGGGACTGGGTGGGGATGCAGGGTTTGTCCCCGGCTCCTATGCAGACCGGAATAAGGTTGCGTTCCCCTTGTTAGGTGACCTAAATTGGTCGACTTAATTTGGTGTAGGTCTGAATCTCTAAGTTGCGTAAGACATAATTTTGATTGGTATGAGTGTAGCACTGATTTAACTTTAAACTCGTTCATTTTCTGAGGCATCCACAGTCATAAATGGTGTTGTCAAAGATGGACTAGGCACAGGGTTCGCGCTTCCGTGGTTTTTGGTCAGTTAGTTTGAGGGAATCATGTTAGGTTGGATATGAAGATGTCTGTTTGAGGCCTACGTGAAGGTGAAATTTGATTTGTATTTTACTGATGCAAATGTCTGCTGAGGTATTTACATCAGTGGCATCCTGACTGAAGCCTGGCGATGACTGTGAGATGTAATCAGTTAGAGGATCTAAAGACGACCTTCGGTAAATCCCCTCAGGGCTTGTTCTGTTTCTCTTGTTTCAGAAACGGGAGAAACGTGGATGTGGAACGACTCGACGTGCCGTCTCATCCTGCCAGCCGAAAGAAAAGTAATAATTAAATTTTTTTTTTTTTTTTTTTTTTCTTTTTTTTCGTTTGTGTGTTCTGCTTCTTTTGTTGCAGATTCCAACAGCCACCACAAAAAAAAACAAATGGTTTCTTCACTGCGGCCACGCGGTCCCCCCAACCCCTTCTCAGACACACGTGTGTCTGAAGGTTAATAATTACGTGGAGTGAATAATTACTGTTTACTTCTTCCACAAAAATCGCCGCCCCAAAACCGCGATCGCGAATAGGTATCACCATTTGTAAGTTCCCCATTACCTTCCTTTCCTTTCGAGAAAGAAGAAAAAGGGAACGAGCCCAGCAGCCATCAGCCCAGCAGTCGCAAGCCCAGCAGCCACCTGCCCAGCAGTCACCTGCCCAGCAGCCACTGACAGCACAGAAGAGCGAAGAAACCTGCACTTTCCCCCGTTCAGCCCTTCGGGGCTTCGGGAATTACAAGGTTAATGGTATGTAACTTCAGTTACTACCAATTCTTGGAAAGTGCAGGCCAAAGAAGAACGAAGAGGTCTTCGGGAGAAGAAGAGGGAGAAGATGAAGATGAAGAAGAAGGAAGACCAGCCACTCGTCTCAACATCACGGACTGGAGTCCGGATCAGAGCCCAGCAGAGATGCGTCCTGAAGGGCAGCCATACCAGAAGCGGATGAAGAGCTTCTAAACATCCTCTCCTTTTCAAAACTTACAATAAGATAAAATAACCCAGCAATTGCGACTCCTCCGGAAAAGGGGACGCATTGCTCCCTCCTTACAGGTAGTGCCCCGTTGTGGCGTATTCCTGCTAGCCTATTAAAGAGTTAGCACCGAAAGGACTTCAGTGGACGGTCTGAAGGGGAATTACGTCGGGAGGACAGGCTTTATAAGCCTAGCCTTCCGCGGTCGGCCCATGAAATGGGTTCGATAACGCTGGTTTAACAACGGATTGGAATGCAATTAAATCCGTCTTAAATTCACTAAAATAATAATAGACAAAAATTGAAAAATTAGATCCGAGATTAAAAATAACCTTTTAAAAAAAACAACCCCGATTAGAATGATCCAGCAGCAAGGGACTCTGTCCAGGTTCTGCGATAAAGTAGGGAGTAATAGACTCCTGCCAACTTTGCATTCCATTCCATTCCCATAAACGTTACTCATTTGTTTCCAGAATTTCGAAAAGAAAAGTAAAGTGAATAGATGTTAGCGTTTGCCAGTGTGGGAAAAAATAGTAAGTACTTACCTGCTTTTTTGTTATACTTACTTTTATTTTATTTATTGTTTATTTATTTATTTGACAATTTATTGTACACGTCAGTAAACAAAAAATACGTAAGTACAAAAGGCGAGGCTTATTTCTAAAAGAAATCTCTTCCAACCCACCTGCGATAAAGATATATTTATGTTGTAATAAGTATATTTGTAATGTTTGCGTGTAGTAGGTTCGTATTAAAACAATGGGCGGATACTGCTGATGGGGGATGGTTAGTCTTCGCCGCGTCACATTAGGTCAACCGATGCAACGTCTTACAGGCGGTTACCGGTTGCCCTAGTCTGGTTAAAAAAAGGATTAAAAAAAAAAAGGTACGTATTAAAAATTAAATACTGAACAGAGCCATTATTAGAGACTTCCCTAAAAGAACAGAAAACCGAGAAAGGTTGGACTTTTTGTCCCTACTTTATTAGTAATATTTTTTTTACCCGACTGTGTGGTGGTTCACTAATAATTACATACATCTATACAACGTGTTAGAATAAGGGTTACAACCGGGAAATGTTATGTTCAGGATCAGTTTTTAAGTCGATTCTAATAGTTTGTTTTTATATATCTGAAAAAAAATTTAGACCAAAAATTAATAAAAAATCAGTAAAAAGTGGTCAAATCACAATATTGAAACGTCGCGCGCGGCGCGGTCAAAGCCGCGGGGCTACGCTACCTACGCGACATCACAATATTGTAATGTGACCACTTTTTACTGTCTCCGTTTAAAGATTTATTAATTTTTGGTCTAAATTTTTTTTCAGATATATAAAAAAAACTATTGGAATCGACTTAAAAACTGATCCTGAACATACCATTTCCCGGTTGTAACCCTTATTCTGTAACACGTTGTATATTTTCATAAATTTACATACTCGTAACGTGCATCAAAGTAATAAATAAATGATTAAAATTGTAGAGTTGTGATATCAAAATATTGGTTATTTAAAAGTATTTTCTATAGAATTTACAGAAATATATCAAAATATAATTAATGAAAAAATGTTTTACATCACATTAAAATCGGTTCAGCCATTTTCATAAAACTTTATTATGGATCTTACCGATTTATTGCTTTTAATAATTAGAATCAGTTTGCCGCTGGTACTTTATTTCATTGCAATAATTAATTAATCCTATTCTGTTAAAATAGTCATATCCTGTTAAGCAAGACCGCCTTGAGATAACTAAAACAAAGTTTTTTTTTTTATTTACCGGTAGGTAACTGATACGAAACATGGCTGAATCTAAGAAGAAATGTCGACTGTACAGTGTTGATTATTTAAAATTTGGATTTCTTCCATCAAGGCAGACAAGCGATTGGCTATATGCCTTTTGTGCAATGACTCTATGAAACCATCGAAGCTCGAAGATCATCTAAGAAGAAGGTGTCATCCTGATAAAATAGGTAAAGATTTGAAATATTTTCAAACATTGAAGGAAAAATATTAAAAGAGACCTACCGCGCACAGTATGTTCGCTTCAACGTCTGAAAGTAACGATGATGGCTTGCGGGCATCGTACAATATTTCATTACTTACAGCGAAATCTGGAAAACCGCACACCATTGGAGAACAGTTAATTTTACCCGCTGTTGAAGAGGTTTTAAAAACTGTTCTGGACAAATCTCCATTTGACATACTCAAAAGAATTCCTTTGAATAACAACACTGTACAAAGACGTACTGATGAAATGAGCTCAGATATTGAAAGTTTCTTGTGTAATTATCTGCAAACAACTCATTTTTCTATTCAACTGGACGAGTCAACTTTACCTGGTAATGAAACATTATTATTGGCATATGTTCGATTTGTTATGGACGAAGAAATTCATGAAGAGCTACTATTCGCGAAAACTTTGGAGACGGACACTAAAGGTGAATCAATAATGTCCTGAGTGATTTTTTAACGAAAAATCAATTCCATTCACATATTCACATCATTTCGGTGGCAACAGATGGAGCTCCTGCCATGGTCGGGCGATATCGTGGGTTTATAAGCCATCTTAAAAGAATTATACCAGAGGTAACTGCAATTCACTGTGTCATCCACCGACAACACCTAGTAGCGAAAAATCTTAGTGATAGATTGCACCAATCGCTTCAACTTGTAATCAATGCTGTTAACAAGATAAGAAGCAATGCATTGAATACGAGTTTATTTGCCCAATTGTGCGATGAAAATGATGAAGACTTCCAACGATTGCTCTTACATACTGAAGTACGCTGGTTGTCGAAAGGTGCATGTTTAACAAGATTTTACTCACTTTTTGAATCAGTTTTAGAGTTTCTGGAAGGTAAAGATTCAGATTTAAAAGAAAACCTGATCACTTTGAAAGCTGACATCGCGTATTTGACAGATTTGTTCAAAAAATTTAATGACATTAACTTACAATTACAAGGGGACAGTCTCAATTTAATAAAAACAAAGGGGGTAATTTCAGCTTTTCTTGGAAAATTGAAATTTATGAAGCAAAATATTAGTCGGCGTGTATTTTCCCAGTTTTCAAACTTGTCACAGGTAGAATACCTTGATGAGGATATTCAGACATACGTTCAACATTTAATTGCCCTGCATGATGACTTCAAAATCAGATTTGAAGATATTCTGATGATGGAAATACCACCATGGATCATAAATCCATTTGATGAAACGGAAGTGAAGAATGTGATATTACAAGAGGAGCTACTCGATCTTAGCACTAATAAAGAGCTGAAGGTGAAATTTAAAAGAGTGTAACAAACATTTTGGCTGCAGGCAGAAATACCAGAAAAATATCCTGGACTGTGGGGAATTGCGAGAAAGCTTTTGATAGCGTTTCCGTCGTCATATCTTGTTGAAAAAAGTTTTAGTGTCGTTACAAACCTCTTATCAAAAAAAAGGAGCAGATTCAATATCACAGAACGGGGAGATTTGCGCTTATTCCTAACAAAACTGAAGCCAAATATTGATAATTTGCTATCAATCCATCAAGTACATCCATCCCATTAAAATTGTAACTATTATGTGATTGTCATTGTAGAAGTTACATTACATTATTAATGTTTAATTTTAATTATATTACGACAATTTTATTATATTACATTGCAATATAACAATAATAATTAATAGTGTAATGATTACATATTTGAATAAATGCAACACAAAAAATATACTATTTTTCTTTTGCTTTTTACCACTCTGAATGGGAAGTTTTCTAAATAAAATATATGAGAATTGATTGCTTTCTTGTGCTGTGAGTAGATGTCAAAAATGTAAAGTTGGATGGAAGCATTTTTTTTTTGACTGGCCAACTTTACTTTTTTGACATCCACTCACAGCACAGTCAATCAAAAATTAACCAATCAATTCTCACTTTTTTTTCGGAAGCTGTTAGTTCATGGAACTCAGCTGTAACGCAAATTTTCATAGTTAGAACTAATCTTCACATTTTCCGTCGACTGGAAATATGGTAGAAATGTAGCTGCAGGGGTCCACCGGAACCAGCAAAATTTTGAAAGTGGTCTATGAGAAAAATAAGTTTGGGAACCTCTAATGTAGATAATTGTGTTAATCAATGTATGCTTGCTTATGATGGTGTGCAGAGGATCGAGTACCCGGAAGGGGACACTGCAGTCTGTTTTGCTGATGATGTGACACTGGTTGTTGTTAACAAAACAGAAACGTAAACTTGACCCCGTCACATTATGTGCCGGTGCGACCGAAGTCCTGACCTCACGTAAGGTAAAATATCTTGGAGTGTAGCTTGACCACCAAAGGTTGTTCCAGGAGCATGTCCAAGACACAGTAAGCAAGGCTAGGAGAACGGCTGATGCCCTAGACAAGCTGATGTGGAATCGGAGTGGCCCGTCCACCAGAAGAAGGAGCCTTCTTGCTTCTGTCAGTCTGCCTGTTTGGGGTACGATTTGGGCTAGGGCTCTTAGTACTAGGTGAGCCAGGGAGCTCCTGGATGGCTTGCAGCGGGTACTGGCTTTGCAGATCGCATGTGCCTATAGAACGATTTCCAGCGAGGCCATGTTTGTCATTGTCGAGGTGCCGCTCCTGAGTCTCATGGTGAAGAAAAGGGCGATGAGAGAATGGGGTGCTTTGCCAAGTGTTGCTCATGATTGACTTATCGGGCAGTGGCAAGAAAGGTGGCAGGCATTGCAGACAGGTGGATGGATGAGATCCCTCATCCCAGACATCAATACCTGAATAGGGAGGAAGTCCACAAACCTGTTGTATGAACTCACCCAGTTTCTGTGTGGCCACAGGTGCTTTGGCGTTTATCTGCATAAGATTGGGAAAAGAACTTCTCCCCTATGTAGGTTTTGAGCGGTTCTATGTAGGTTTTGAGCGGTTGTCTACTCCCCAGAACATGTGGTGTTCGGGTGTGGGTACTGGTATGATGTACGGTGCCCAGTAGTCAAGGATTTCAGAGAGTAAGTGACTGAAAGCGTGATTACCAAGATGCTTGAGTTGGAGGCTGCATGAAAAGCCATAGCTGCGATGATGGAGGCCATTGTTCATGGTAGGGAGGCGACTGAGGATGAGTAGAGGTTATCTGATCCCAATTCATTCCCCTGCATGTTTGTTTGTGTTTGCAGAGGAGGTAACCTCTTGCAGGGTGGGAAAATGTTGGTTTTAAGATTTCAATAGAAATATCCACTTTGACCATCCCTGAATCCATTTTGACTAGTTACGGCAAAACATCTGTATGTATATACAAACAACTCCAAAAATTTGGATTAAATCCAAAAAATTTGGATTTTAAACTTTTTCTTAACTGCAGTAATAAGCCCTCATTGAGTGCTTCTCAACAATATATCATCAGGGATACTTATTTTAATTGGTTCCAGAGTTATAGCCAAATAAAATTTTAATTAATGAAATATTTGGATCTACAAAGAGAAGGTAATTGGTTTCTTTTTTAACTTTTTTTACATTTAAATATATGTATTTAATAATTATTAACCTGATTGTAAAAAAAAATTATGATAATTCAATAAGAAAAAAAAAATTAAAAATATCATTAGTTATTAATGAAATAAAATTTTATGTACTTTTCATTTAAAAATAATGTGTATATTAAATTTAATAGGTGTACAAGAAAGTCATGTGGTGTCCACATCAGATTTGTTTGTAACACACTTTCTGAAATTTGAACATATGGTCACTAACATAGCTAGACCACCACTATTGATGAAGCACCTACATAAATCTTTGAAAACTCTTCTGGAAGTAGTCTCTACACATTTTGAAAACGTTTTTATTTTTTTCTATTATGTAAGCAACCATTTTCAATAAAATTAATTGAAATTTCTGTACATATTTGATGATTCCAATATTTTAAGCACTCCTCTTATTTGTAGACAGTATTAATATCTAAGTATCAAGCAAATCAGTGAAAAAGTTACAAAATGCTAAACATAAGAAAGCAGTTAATTTGCAATTAATTTATACTTAGTAAATTTTTCATTTATTAATGTACAAAATAATTTGTATTTATTATTTAATTTACATTAGATATATAGATAAAATTAAAATAAAAAATTTTGCTACAGTTGTGTTCAACCCTTGGCGATTCCAATTCCTCGGAATTTTCCTGGCAGGTTTTACAGATTGTGTGCCATTGCCTTCCCAATGTGTGGGAGGGCCAACCTCCAAAGAGCATCGGTATCCAGTTTAGTATTCAAATCTATATAAAAGCAAATGCCTTTACAAGGAATCAAACCTTAGAATTCTCAACTTCAAAAATCAGCTGATTTTGTAATGTCGAGTTTAACCACGGGGATATATATATATATATTTGTGTGTGTGTGTGTATTATTTTTAGTAGATATTTATTTATAGATATTTTTATAATTACTTCTGTGTTCCAATGAGTGTCAAGTTGAGTTACTAATTAAAGTAGTCAGAAGGATAATTTTCTTTAATTTTTCTTCAGTCATTTTGAAAAAAGATTTTAATAATGAACCTGATTATGCATTAACACAACAAAAATCTGGGAATGCAGTAAGACTATCTTTGATTTTTTACCATAATTATAAAATCAGTTATTTACTTTTCAACTCATCAGAAGTGTAACATCAAAAAATAAATTAAAATTGTATCGCATACATATAATGTAATTAATTTTAAAAATCTAAGATAATGTGTGATCCAGACTTCTTCCATTTACAGAAAATCACCTTTTAATAAAACCATTCAGTCCTAATTATATTACTAGCATGTTATTTTCTTGCATGTGTACTTTTAATGTTGACAAAAAGAAAGAGTTGTTATGAAAAGAAATACTTGATATTTTTTTCATGGGGTATAAAATGTTATATCTATATTTTTCATTTGAAAATAAACATTTTAATCTAATGATTGTTCACATCTTAGCATGTACATAAATGTGTTTTTAGTAAAAAAAAAAAAGTCTAAAAATGCTACAAAATTCCATTCACATATGCCCACATATATCACATTAATTCTTCTGTGATGAATTAATTCATCATTATAAAAATAAAAAATATAGTAACAGATGTAAATGAAAAATAAAAAAAGTCATTTTATACGTTTTTCTATTCAAAATCAAATTGGTTTCAGCTTCTGTTGAAAAAAGTATTAATTATACAAACCTGTTTCAGATATGTAGATATAAGATAGACTGACACTCAACATAGTAATATAGATATTAATAACCGGCACACTGTTAGAAGTCATTCTAAATGAACATCTAACACGATTAATAATAAAAACTCTAGAACCAAACAGTATCTCATATTTTAGTATGATAAAAATTATTTTCTTTAATGATATATTATATTTAATAAACACTTTCTACTAAATAAAACGCATTGTTAATACTAAAACAATTACACAAAGCGAGTAGCAATAGCTAATATCTTGGTATAATCCGTCCCTTTAGCAAATGTTCTTTGTTTCAATAATGTTCTTAATAGCAAAGGTATTGGAACGTGTATTCTATTTCCAAGAGGAGTACCAGTGTCATCAATTAAAACAACATTATTGCTATCAAATTTTGGAATTCTTGGTGCTTGATGCTTTTTAACACCAACTACTACACCTTTCTTCTTTTCTCCTTTTATTGCAACCAATACTTTGTCTCCTGTAATGATAAAGTAAATTTTAATAAATACTCAGTCTGAATAAAGCAACATAATACAAATTAACAAGAGCTAGATTTTGATATAAATAGGTAGAACACTTCTATTAACAATCAATAGAATTTATAATCTGATCAAGGCTGACCAAGAAAATCTAGAGACAACTATTTTTATCAGAAAAAATGTATGAGTTGAAATTTACACTCCTCAGATAAGAACTGATTTTTAATTTGCCAGCCACATCATACTTTTTCCACCCTGTCTCAGGAAGGAACAAAGGTGACCACATTTTGAAATATATTGACCAAATATATGACCATATTTTGAGATCTCTATGAGATCTCATAACAGGTTAACCTTAGCCTAAAAAAATATTAGTATAATGAGTCTAACATGAAAACAGATTATTTAAAATCAATGTATCATTAACAGTAGAACTTTCTTTTATTTCTGTAGTACCAGGCAGTCCTCTCTTTTTTCCTGTTTAGCCTCCGGTAACTACCGTTTAGATAATTCTTCAGAGGATGAATGAGGATATGTATGAGTGTAAATGAAGTGTAGTCTTGTACATTCTCAGTTCGACCATTCCTGAGATGTGTGGTTAATTGAAACCCAACCACCAAAGAACACCGGTATCCACGATCTAGTATTCAAATCCGTGTAAAAATAACTGGCTTTACTAGGACTTGAACGCTGTAACTCTCGACTTTCCAAATCAGCTGATTTGGGAAGACGCGTTAACCACTAGACCAACCCAGTGGGTTGTACCAGGCAGTCCAAGTACAATCATTCATAACTTAAAAATTTTAATTGTTCAAATAACTAAAACAAAAACATCATATGAATAATTTTGTTTGAAAAGATATGGTTGAAACTGGTTTAATACTGACAAAAAATTATTGGCTTTAAAAAATCATTTTCAAGGAAATGAAAAATGTTTAATTTTTAAAAAATCTTTTTACTTCACAAATGTGTATCAGATTCTTAAATATTACAAATTCAGAATTGTGTGTATTGTCTTCATTCATATACAGTAAAACCACGGTTTAAGCGATTTGATTTACAGGATTTTGAATTGCACAGTTGATTTTATAACACTGTCCCTTGACTTAACTTGGTCTGGTTTTGAATTATCGCAGTCAGAATTACTGTACATAAGGTATAAAATAGTATTCCTGAAAGAATTTTTAAAAAGGTTTTTCGATAAACAATACACATAGACTTATATACACATGTAACCCAATAAATAATGAAACAGATTTTCTCTTTCAATAATAGCATACTGAAGCTTGGTAACACTGAAGTGTTTGGTTTATAAACATTTTAATGATCACAGTCAGTCAGCCATCACCTTTTTAAAGAATATATTGTGTTGAGTTATTTTATCTTACATTATTTACTGTGCAGCATATAATTCTGATCGGTTTGTGTTCAAGGCATGATACACAAGCTACAGTAGGTAAAATATTTGTAATTTAATGCGAAATATTTTAGGATTATATTGTGAATTATTTACATTCTACCTTCTTATTTTATACTTTTCGTGTTTTTAACTATGTCTGACCCTAAACGTACAGAAAAGAAAAGAAAAACTGTCACTTTTGAGACAAAGTTGGAGGTGATACAAAAAAACATGATATGATGGTTTACTTAACATTGATATGGCCTTGTCGAATCAACAGTTTGTTCAATAATAAAAAATAATGATACAATTATGGTTGCTGGAAAAAATGCTGTTCCTCTTCAGGCTTCACGAATATCTTATTCCTTTTCAGATAATTTAGTCTTTGAACTGATTAAGTACGGTGTCAGTTTTAAAACGCTGTTACAAAATCATTTTATATGGCATCTAAGTCAGTTATTTTGTTTTATATTCACAAAGGAATCAGTTTTATTACACAATTTGAACGACGTTTATACGATTTAAAATGTTTTATTTTGACTAGAAAGAATATGACCATTTTTTCTCAGAAATGTGCTTCTGTGTCTGTATCTGTGTGTGTGTTTGTGTATTATATTTGCTATGACGATTATGGATTTATTTATTATTTACAAAAATAGCTTATCTTAGTAGCAACATATCGATGTATTGAAACATAATAAATTATGATATACGGCACACACAAAAAAAAGGAATTTGTGGTCATAAATACGTCACTTTTACTTGAGGTCTATAAATATCTTTTTTGACAAATGGTATCGGTAAACATGTAACACATAACGATTCGTAATGAATAACAGTATACAGTAAAAATGTTTTTTGTCAATTTGAATAGCCTTTTCAGTGGTGGGGATTTTTATAAAACGTAGTTTTCTGAATCTACTTTCACTTATACTAACATATGTTACTAATCTGTGATTTACACGGGTTTTTCATCATATTTTGCCAAATTTTCAACCGATTTGCTTGAAAGTATTATTTTTTAAATTGGCAAACTATGTTTCATAAACACAAAGCAAAAAGAAAAAAATTTTGCTAATAAAAAACGTGGTAGAATGTGCAAAAAAAATTCTGCAATTAAATTATCGTAATTTTTGTACTGTTTCAATTTTTTTGTTGTTACAGGCATAAAAAATATCCAATCGTAATGTTTTTTTTTGTCAGAATCTGTTAAAACTCTGTAATTTTTTGAAATTTTTTCACAAGAGGTTAGCATAAGACTATGAAGGGAGGGAATCAGGTACCAACATATTTTCACGGAGCACTAATCAAGCACAGATCATTGTGATGGGAGAAGGTTAGATCTCCCTTAACGGTTGAACTTCAACAACTTTTGAACATTTTCTTAGAAGATTGTACTCAATGTCGTATTCCTGTGACAACTATTATTATTCGTAAAAGAGCGTTAAGTTTGCGTGAACTATTAAGACCTAAATACCATGCTGAAGATATCAACCCATTCAATGCAAGCAAAGGATGGTTTGAAAATTTTAAAAAACGTTCAAACCTGCATAACATTTTCATTCAAGATGAATCAGCCAGTGCAAATGAAGAAGCTGAAAAATTCAAAAAAGATCTGCAAATTACAATGAAGAAAGAAGACGTGTATCCACAAGTCACAGCAACTATTTAATGTTGATGAAACAATATCACACACAAAGCCGTTCTATTGCTCGATAACGCTCCTGGACATCCAAGCTCCGTGGAATTGGAAGCAATTAATTCAAATGTAAAAGACATTTATATGCCTGTAAATATGACATCACTGATATAGTCATGTGATAAAGGATTGATAGCCGCATTTAATGCTTACTATCTTAAAAAAACATTTTCTCAAATGGTTTCTGTGACTAACAATTTAAGCAATGAGATCTGTGATTTGTGAACATTCTGGAAAAAATATAACATCCTTCATGCTGTACACATGTACAGCATGAAGGATGGTCCTTCATGTTGGTGAAGCTTGGAAAAAATATCAAAGACAGACGCTTTGTAAAGTATGGCACAAGCTATATCAAGATGATTATCAAAATTAAACTGCACTTGATGATATCGGACAAGGAATTACAGGTACTATTAATAATGAAGTTATGCAACTCACCAGCAGAGTAGGGCTCGAAGTCAATACTGAAGATATAAATGAACTTGTGGAATGACATAAACAACTTTTAGAAAACGAAGACTTGTTAGCGCTAGTTGAGTTGCCAAATGAGCAGCTAGAAGACAATTTGAATAGCAGTGACACATTTAAATCAGGGTCATCAAAAATTGCAAGAAGTGATCCTTGAATCTCATCCTCCCCTTTTTCAGCCACAATTAACAGTAAAAGGATTGCAGGATGCATTAGAATACATCAACAAATTTTGTAATTATATAACTGAAAATGATTCTTATCGAGAACGAAGTACAAAAATTGTAAATGGACTGTTAAATGATACAAGATGCTGCTAGATCAGTTGCAATTATCAGAAAAGCAGCGTAAACTGGACACTTTTTTTAAGAAACCAAAGCTGAATTAAATCACAAGTTTTTTTTTTTTTTTAATATTCATTACTGTATTTAGGCCTATATACATTTATTTTAAGATAACTATTTTTATAATAATACTGTACTGTATTATGATTTTTCTTTTGTACTTTATTATTCTTATATTTTTTATTTTGTTTCTTCAACACTGTACAATATGTAATCATATTTACTGTTCTGGATTCAATTTGCATTCTATTAATTAAAGCACATTTAGCCATATTGTTTAAAAATCTTCTACATACGAAAAGAATTACAGATTTAGTCTACTAAATATGTACACATACAGATACTATATTGTACAGTAATACAGTACTGTACTGTATACCTTTCTTGAGAAAACAGTTTTGATTTACACGACAATGGTTTTAATTTATATGACAATTTTCTGGGATGAATTAGCCATGTAAATCAACTGATACCCCCTGTATATAGTTTTTTAATAAATGTTTACCAATAAATAAATGGAAATACAACTGCAAATTAGCTATAACTCAATGCCCAAAACTTAAAACTCAATGCCAAAATCGCAGCAAACTTTGTGTTACTGCAATGATTAATAAAATTATAAAATTGATAATCTGTAATATGTAAAATAAAGAACAACAGAATGTGTTCTAGATTGGTATAGAAATCATTACAATTAAAGATAAAATTATTGATTATTAAGTTTGCATTAAAAACTTTACGCCACACCTCTTCTAACAAAGGATAAATAATGAAGTTATATACCCCAAACTCCAACTTTATTAATTAATTAATAACATAAATAAGAAAATCAATTCAAATGCATGTTTGAGCTAGTAGTTTTGCTTATGCATGATGAATGGCCTAAAGAGAGGGATGCAAACACACATAAGAAAAGATTGGCAAAAACATCAAATTTTTTAATTTGAAGCTATGATTTTCACATAATCTTACATATCACCATCAAAACTTTTCAAAACCATTCTGATATACTGTCCTAAAATTAATTTTTACCTTTTAGTGTGTTTAATTTAAAAGTGGTGTTATAAAATTTTTTTTACATGTTTTTATTTATTTACGTGATTGTTTTTCTTCATAAAATAATGAACTATAACCAAAAAGTAGGCACTAGAATGTACCGATCACTAACGGAAAATCTCGATTTGTTAGTATCAAATTCTAGAGTTGAATTTCTAATTTAACTTTCGTTATATCAATTTTCATCATTCAAAAAAAATATTTTAACACAAAAAGTAATCAATTTTCGACACCTAATAATCCTATTCCAAGACACCGCCTGCCAGGGCAACCCATCTGGAGGGCCTAGCTGTGGAGGCGTGCCACAGGTATGCCCTGCTTTTGCAGTTTTCTACAAAGAGTTGGGCCACCAGTGTTTAAATTCAATAATATCAATATTTTCACTGACATAATATCAAAAGTATGCTGTTTCTTTTTTGAAGTTTTTATGATGTCATTATATTGCAGAGGAGAATATATCCTGTCAGATCGACATACAACCTTTTTCTTTGTCGCAAAATTTCAGTCACACGGTAAGAAGCGATGATTTATAGGATATTGATTGAATAAACAAACCTGTCATTGTTAGAGATAGAAAAAATCTTGAAACTGTATAATTTTTATTCTGGTCGGTGGCCTCATCACTAAAAACATAGAGAACTTTTATTTTATGAGATATATCCTTGTTAATATAATCATTAATGAAAGAACACACTTCATTGGGGCCCTAGTTTGCTACTCCTTCACGATAAAAGTGTAAAATACAGCTTTCCTATTGATAATATTGCGGATACAGAAGACAATGCCAAAGTTTTCTTAAATGAAACATCTCTTGGACTAGTATGAAAAGTAAAGGGAGGTTCTGCATAAAATCACACAATACTCTAACCACATCATTTTAATTTTTATTCTGGTCGGTGGCCTCATCACTAAAAACATAGAGAACTTTTATTTTATGAGATATATCCTTGTTAATATAATCATTAATGAAAGAACACACTTCATTGGGGCCCTAGTTTGCTACTCCTTCACGATAAAAGTGTAAAATACAGCTTTCCCATTGATAATATTGCGGATACAGAAGACAATGCCAAAGTTTTCTTAAATGAAACATCTCTTGGACTAGTATGAAAAGTAAAGGGAGGTTACTCTAACCACATCATTTTAATGTTTGCTAATTTCAATATGTTGAAGCTTTGCATACAACGTTCTAGTTCTTTGTTTATGCACTAATAACAGAGCACTAGCAACTTGTTTTGCATTATCATGAAGTGTAGTAGATTTTAATGGCATGCCTAAATTCTTATATTCGGAACATACATAATTACCTAGAGGTAACGATGAAGAGCTTTATACAACCTGAGCTCTTATGAAAAATTCCAGATAGCCTGAGGTCATCCAAAGTGGTACTTGTAATTTTCTTTAAAAAGTTGTAAATAATATTCATATTTCACAACATTTTGAAAAAAATGTTGAAGAAGACGTGCATCTTCTTACAGATTAATCCAGATTCTAAATATGTATCAAGCGTTTTAGTATAGTGAAAAATCCTAGTAGGAAAAGATGATACATGTAGATTAATTTTTATACATGTATATCTTTATTTATATATATCTTTTGAAATATATATGTGGTTATTATACTTAGCCCTTACATCCATTGGGGTTCAACCTTCAGAAAAAATTATACAGCCAGAAAAGAGTTTTACTAAAAAATGCAAGCAAACTTAAGAATGATTTGCTGCAAACTTCAACACAATGAAAAGTGCTTAGAATGTTCAATTGCGGGCCAGTGCCTTCAAACATTACACATTTTCTTTTTTTTTACACCTATTAGAGAGGTGTCCCTTTCAATTTTTGGTCTTCCATTATATTGCATGATATTTCCTTTTCCCAAATTACTAAAGCTGTTAGTGTACTTTTTTCTACATCCACAATCAAGTCCAGTTTCTCTATCTGCTACCAAGATATCTTCATCAGTAACAAACTCGTCAGTTCTATCTCTGGCTGATTTCATTAAAACATGAATTTTGCCACATCCATTTTTTTTTGGTTTGGGACTACCTTCATCTGAATTTCCAACAACTCACTTAAAACTTTAACCTCAAAATCTTTACTGAATAACAAATTATTTTAAATGCATGATGTGAATAACAGAGCACTCTATAGTCACAAATATTGAGAGTTATTTAAAAATAAAGTACAAGAAGGGAAACATTCCAGGAATATTTTATGCATCATTCTGATATTACTAATTTGTTTTAATACATTACAAAAAAAGGAATGTTTTCCTTTTTCACTGCATCTGATGCAGCTTGGAATATAAGACCAAAAAAACCATTAATCATAAAAAAATCATTTCTACAATTATATTTTTTATTAAAAGTAGTAAAACCACTTAAGTCAGCTTGATATGTACAGCTAACTATTCACTTCTGAATCCAGAGTTCTTCTAAAATACAAGTTTTCTGCAAAATTCCTACACCAATGACCTCATAAATATACATTTTTTTTTTTAAATCCAATACGTTTCTTTCATATTTTTCAGGGTTATGTTAACTAATCTTAAAAGCATGCAATTACAGTTTCACAATTCTTTGTTTTAGTGAATTTATCAATACAGTGAACAATCAAACCAGGAGGAGAAATAAACTTTATATTTACCTAGTGTTGCATTAATTTTAAGCCAGTTTCAACTGCATCCAAAGTTTGTATACCTACATTTCTATACTTTCATAGAATTCAGATTTATGATTGAAATAACAAAAACATAAATAATCAGGAAAATGGGAAGGATATTAAGATCTGAAATCATAGAATACAAAAATCATCCTCACTAAGAATTCATATTATCACTGACCTATTGTTCCATACTTCTTTTTGGTGTAAATATGAATAACACGAGGAGGCTTCCCTTCAGCCATAGCCTGTTTCCCTATTTCACTATTATCAACAACACGCAATCTAGTAAGCTTTATAATTTGCTGGCACATAGGAGATGTATGAATATATCGAGACAGTACACTAGAAAACATTCTGCAGAACTGCAACAAAATAAATAAGATAACTAAAATTAAAAATAAAAATTATAGTAAATTTTAAAGAAGATTTTTTTTTCTTATGCTGTTAAAAATGAGCAACTAACTAAACTAACAGAATTAGGAATTAGTGAAACTTAGTTCATTGTGGATACTGAGAATGGTAAAAAAATAAAATATTTTGGATGTAAAAACAAAAATTAGGGAAAAATTAATAGTTGTAATGATAAAAGTAGCATAACTGTACATAAAATTCAAATCATCCACAAAATGATTACTTATTACTTTATTATAATTAATACAATTTTACATTTCTGCACACAAATATAAATCACAAATGAATAGAGAATTATTAAGGAGTTAACTAAACAAATTATTTATAGAAGTAATACAGAGTTTTTTATAAAATACATAACTAAACGCGCAAAATTTCATGTATTGGTCCATTATCAAATAGTGAAAAAGTAGATCAGTCATATTTGAAAGTGTTTTGTCTACACATATACTAATACTAATAATTACAAAATTGTTAACATAAACCATACAAAAAAGAAATGTGCGAAATAAAACAAAAAAATATTGATAAATTAATGGAATGAACTTCAAGAGAATTTTAAAGCCATTTTAATTGTCTTCATAAATATACTCAAACCAGCATATGTTTGGATACTGACGCAATAAAGGTTGAGGTAAGATTAAAATTTGAGGGAAGTTAATTAAAAAAAATACTTTTAATTCCTTTGCTGTATTATAATTGTCGTAAGTTACCTATATAATTAATATAACTTCTTTATTTCTTTCTATATTGTAACAAGCTGTTAGCCTCAATTTACCTCTTAATGTTCTTTCTAATCATCTACTACATATGTAGTCTTTCTTTTTGGTTTTTAATTCTACACTCCCTTCCAGAGCCAAATTCAGTAAGCTTTAATCCCCACCAATGTTCTTTGTAAAAAGAAAAGAGAGAGCAATGTAATAATTTTTTTATATCAAATAATTATTTCAAACAAAGCCATTCACCTAGAATAGTTTTACTGATGAATCTGTATTTTTTTAAATCTCCTATCCCAAAAAGCTAACTTATATTTTGATTACAAAGAGTAAACATTAAATAAACAGATATGTTAATAGCTACTATTGAAATGAATTTGCTGAAATTGTTGAATTTTCATTTTTCATAAAACAAACTTATAACATGCAGGTCCTCACTTCATTCTTATAATTTCAAATTATTCATTGTCCTCTTCTCAAATGAATGCTATCTATATATGAAGGTAATTATTTAAACTAAAAAATTCTTAATCCTTTATTGCTCACCAGGTCATTAATGACCCAAGAGATTTTTTTTTTCTGTGCAAAACCATGCATGTTTATGAAATATTTTCTATTTGCCTTTGAGAATGAACTTCTTTGACAACACTGATTTTTCTTGTCTTCAAACTGCAGCATTCCATGAAGCTATCTAAGATTTTTTTCCTATAAAATACTGGATCGTGCTGTGTACTTCAATGACTGTGGTTGCATCATTGAAGAATGGAAGTAAATATTTATGTATTACTTGGTTTGTTCAATGGTTCACGATTATCTAACCCACAATGAATCTAAATAACAATATCTATAAATAATATTACAATGTTTCATCATATGTGCATAACGTATTTATGACAAACGTATTTTACCCCAGGTTGCTAATGACCTGGAGGTTATTATCATAGCAGTTATTCAAATTCAGTGTTGGTCATTAATGACCTGGAGGGCAAATGTCCACAAAGAATTAACAACTTTATTCACTATGCAATACTTTGGATGTTGTCTAATATTGTTGTTATATTATTGGTAGCATTAAAGTTTGATTACATTAGTGTAATAGATGTTCTTGTATTGTACACATTACTGAAGCAATAACTACTAAAATATAAAATTTATTACACGCATTATTTTTTGTAAAGATTCTTTCTTATAAAAGTTATTCATATATATTTTTATTACTGTAGGCCTACTGCATTAATTATATGATTTATTACATTATTATTTGTATTTTTATGTTCAGGAGTTTGAGATCGGACTACATTTGAGATACTTGAGTTGTAGATATTAGCTGAACAAGTGGGTTATATAATTAAAATTTTCAATAAACTTCTAGAGGATGTTGGTAATGAAACTGAATATGATTCAGAAGAGGACTGCAATGACCAGATAGACTAAGTCATTGATAACTGAATGTTGGAATACATACTGTTGTAAACCAATCTGAGGAAGACACAGTTCTAATAATCTGTCAGCAGCTGAGTTATAATTTTGATAAACAATTATCAACAGTACCTACAGTACAAAAGTCCTGCAGTCTGTAATAAAAGACCAACAAATAAAAAATGATGATGTCATATAAAAATAGATCATATGTCTCTACAGAACGGGTTCATACAGAGGAGTTCAATATTTATTTACCAAAATGGGTGAAACCACCTGCAAGATATATTTGGATCTTTGATAATGCTATAAATTATATATATTTTTTTGAAAATGCATTGTATTTTTCATAATGGTCCTTAAATTTCATTGAGATTGATAAAAGTCTACTGATGATCCATGGTACGTAAAAACAATTATAAAGACCAAACGGAATTTTGAAAACTTTTTGTTCCAAAATCCATTGCACATAGATGTATTCTATATTTATTCTGCTCAATCTGGTCATTTTTTTTGTAATAATCAACTTATCACAAAAGTTGGGGAGTTAATTTGATGCTTCAACCACATGACCTGATGGAACAGGTAATTTTTTGTTAAAGGTTTTTTTCTCCTATCTTTGGATAAACCAACTCCCAAACTACAAGGCAGCAGCAATAGTTATCTCCTGTACCCATCATATCTGCTGAGCAATCCTCTATCTACTGCAGGGGAAGGTACATGAGAGACTGAAACTCCAAGCAGGATTATCAGAAAATTTATAATCAATTTAAAATTAAAAGATTAATCAAGCAGCAATGAGGATAAGATTTTATCATGGGTGTGGAAGAACCAGGCCTGCACACACTTATAAAAAATAAAATATTACAAATATTACAATACAAAAATACAAACGAACATAAGAGTAGTGTTTAACATTAATAATAATAATAATATTAACTTTATTTCTATTCTTTATTTTACGGGTAATATTGGTTAAACTTTGTATGTAACAGCTCATAATAATTTTTAAATATCATTTTTATAATTAAATATTACATATGTTTAAAATGATAGTAATACCTGTCACAATACTATAAATTATAGTGACACACCAACTTCACAATATTTGTAACCTATACCGTACCACTTATGTACTAAATTCTTTTTTACAAGTCATTAATACATATGAAATTAATTATTATAGTATATAAAAAGTTCAACTACTAGATCTATAGCAACTACTTCTAGAACTACAGTTGCATATTACAATGTTCAAATATCGTAGTGTGTAGACCAAGCCAGTGGATAAGATAAATGGTAAAATTGGTCATCATAAATCAACTGATTTTGAAGTTGATAGTTCTCAGGTTTGAATTCTAATAAAAAGGCAGTTGCTTTTATTGGCACTTGAATACTAGATCGTGGTCACCAGTGTTTTTTGGTGGTCGGGTTTCAATTAACCACATGTCTCTGATATTTTGGTCAAAGTCTGTGAGAGGAACATTAGCTGCCTATGGATCCCAAACCCAGGAAGCTGCATGGGATATCTGCATATATTCATAACATAATAATAATGTGTGTGTGTGTGTGTGTGTATATATATATATATATATATATATATATATATATATTAACTTTATATATAATAGCTATTGCCTTTTTCATTGTAAAATTTACAAAACAAATGAATGGATTTATTTTAAAAATATAAAAATATTTGTACAATTTATTGTAAAATGTGTTTCAAAAACTTAGTGACATAGCTATAAAATAAAAAATATATATATAATTACGCGATTAAAAATATACCAGGCAATAGTACATAAAAAAAATGAATTACACAGTAATACAATATAAAAACAAAATAATTATATTCTAAGTTAAATTTAAATTAAATAAATCACAGTTAATTTCCATTTGAATTTATTATCAATTACAATAAATTTGACTATTTGTTATAGTAAAATACTGGAAAGTGAGATCATATCTGTGACTAAATTTAATCTCTTAATTCTAATGATTAATACATTAAATGATAATACATAAGACGATTTCAGTTCCATTCTAATGAAAGGTTATACCATCATTTAAAAATAACTGTGATTTATTAAAGACAACAGATAATAAATGTATAACTCAGATGTGTATTCACCTGCTCTGATATACAGTACAATCAGTGTAGATAATCTAGTAATAATGATAGTAAATGAAATCTGAGATCACATTAGGACCTAAGCTCTGCAGAAGTACAATTGATAATTTATCTGTGAAGCTGTTGAATTTTATTTAGATCAATAGCTAAAAAATGCTTTAAGCATTGACTCCAATGATAAAAAAACATAATTACGTTACGTACTGGATTTGACGTATAGTGTTTATTCATAGTATACTACAAACAACCTTTTTTGTTAGGTTAACAAAAATCTTAGTTCTTGTAATGTTGCAGTTGCTGTGTTCTTTAACTAAGAAGAATAAAAATTAAACTTTGCAAACATTATCTCAGACATTTAATTCCATTTTTATATCACACTCAATACACCTAGCCTTGGAAATTGCCTCATAGAAACTGATTCATACACAAATATTTAATCTTTCCACATTGCACATAATGCCATCGTCATAATACAAAATCATTAAACTTAATGAAAATAACAGCTTAAAAAAAAATCCATAATTAAAATATACAATTTGAGCACAAATTAAGATTATTAACTACTTCAGGACAAGAAACTGTTAGCACTAACTACAACATCACTGATTACAGGACATCAATGATGTATTCAAAATTAAATCATTCATATTTTTTAAGTTTAAATAATGCTATTTCAGAAAATATTTTTTTTTGAAGACCAAGAGATTATGGTGCCTAGCCCTTGATGATGATTTAATCAAATTTTGTCAGGCTAAAGTGTCTTAATATCTCGTATTTTAGTAAAAATTTGTATTTTGTACTTAATTTGTATAAGATTTACCACAGATACATCAGCTAAGCTAACTATACAGCCACTAAAGAGGATTAGGAAAAGGAATGAATGACACTAATAATAGATTAATTGCAGCATAAAATATATCCAACCAGAGGGTAGTTTAAATCTTTGTAATGATGTGCGTCAATTATGTCTACAATTACTCAAGTTAAGGCATATTAAAAAGCCATATGACCTAGTTGCGGGTTAGCAATTAAAGAACTACTAGTTACAAAAATTTATGATTTCCCATATTTTTAATGTTTCTGGAAAGAAAATACTAATAAAAAAAAAAACAGAAGTTATATACAGTACACATTATTTAACTTACAGAAATGGAACGCTTCAGTAAAGAAAATGTATCAAAAAATACTTTAAAGAACAATTAGTAAATACCAGCGGACCTTTTCCATTTCCTAACCTTACAATTAGAATCCGGGTAACTAGTTCCCCTGCTAATCGTTCCAATTTATCTTTAAAAGCAGCAGTTGTAAAATATTGTCGGTAGCATTTGAATTTTTACTTCAGTTATACCTAAATTTTTACTGCCGCAGTGTATTTAAATGTCCTTTAAAATAACATTAAAATTTAAGTACATATCCATTTAGTATCCTAAATTTATTCATGTAAAATTAAAAATTCTAGTCAAATAAAACTCGATATGCTCCATTCTTGATACGTAGAGATATTTTATTTGTTAACTAACATCTCAAACTGATCAGACATTATTTAAATTTTATCTTTACGGGGTTAATAGATAATTGATAATCATTTGTGATAAGTAGTGTAACTAATATTATAATTGCCTCTAAAAAATTAACTAAAACTTCTGGCTTTTATGAAACAGTAGTAAAAAGATGAAGATGGCGTTAGAGTAGACTTTGCAGGTATCATATAAAATGCGATTCCATTATGATAAAATAGAATTAGAATATAAAAGTATTACTTGTCAAGATAAACGTTTGTTAGAAAGCATAAACACATAGAAGCAGAGTAGACCTACTTGGTGTCTGAAGTAGTGTTGTAAGAAGTAGTGGGTGTCAAAGTCGTCGATCTAGAAATCCATCCCCATCATGAGGGCAAAATGAGCTTACTGAACTTTGACGAGTAGTAATTCCCACAATATCTGTAAAAGCTTCTATTTAACTTTCTTAAAAGGGTTGTTTTTCATGTCGGAAAGGAACATTGCTAATAATACACTAAGATTTCATCAATTTGGGAGTGAGGAATTGAGATCCAGAAAATATCTCTTCATTAGTTATAGTTGTAAGTATTTAGATTGAAGAAAAGTTTATAAATTTGTTCACAGACATCTGATGAATTGTAGAACACATTTGTTCTTGCGAAATGACTTGCAAATTAAATCGTGATGTAAATGAAAGTTTAAATTACCGACGAATTTTAGAATGAGATCTTCAAACGAAGAAATCAGTGTAATGGTGAGTAGATATTTAAAATATAAATGTGCAATAAGCTTAAAAAAATAACTGTGGTTGTATGAATGCATACAAGTTATGTGTTATAAGTTGTATTATATAATACGATTCTATATAAATTTTACTATCCTATCTATATTCATTTCACATTCAAGTTAAAGTTAAATTTGAGGGATCCTACATTGAACAGTAACAATAAATAAATGCGTGACAAAGGGAAGGAGCGAAATGAGTTGAGATAAACCAACAGTTTGGAAGACAATCTTAATTATGCAAAGAAATCTTTGCATAATTATTGAGAGCTCATTTCTAATACAGTTGAAAAATTAAGCATGAATTTCTCAATTCCTGTGGATATTTTTAATACGTTGAAGCTGATGAAAAAATAAAACTTCCTCAAAAATTCTGACTACTAATATTTTTTTGCGTCGGAGGGGAAAGCTTTACCAGCCACCGTACGCACATGCAGTCGGATTCTCACCGACAGAAACGTTTCTTTCTAACACAGCATGCCCTGATACCTGCCTTTTCGTCATTACTCTGGGGCATGCTGTCCGGTACAGGATAATTATTAGGATTTCCCAAGTTTCTTTTCTTAAATCATTCCCTTCGGGGTATTTATAAGATTTTCCCGTGCTTCTCTCTAACAGTTAATGTGATTTTCCTCAAAATCGGGATAATATGCAGGAGTTCCCGTGCCTTTTTCGGCATGATTGTTAGGATTTGCTGAGCTTCCCTTGGAATTTGGGTTAATTGGAAACTTTTTCCCGTGCTTTCTTATATAACTCCTTACTTCATCTCCATACACAGTTGACTATCTACCCTGTGGCCTTTGTTACACTTTACGCATGTAGATACCTGCCTCCACTGCTCCTTGAAATTTCCGTCCTGACCATCGAGCTTTTGAAAGATCTGGCCCTTTACACCTTGAGGCAATGTGTCTAAAAAACAAACACCTCCAGCACCTCTTCTCCCCAGAACTTAATACAGTTCTGCCAGAAACCCATCCTATACGAACTCTTCCTTTCCTTATAAAGCATCTGAATACTTCAACGGAAGAGCCACTGTGGCCACCTACCTATTGCGGTAGGCCGGTCACATTAAAACGACTCGCAGTTCACTATCTTCTATTAAAGCTTTTGAGACTGAACTTCGCTTCAACCGTCCGCTGTAGTAAAGTCATGTATATCTTTAATTTTAATATACACTTTCTCATTTTGTTTCCCTCTAAGGGATATATCGACGCCTTGTACCTTATTTTGTCTCGTCTTTTAAATTTTCATCTCCCTCGTCCGCTCCCCTCGCTCTAATTTGCACATCTTCCTTCGTCTGCTTCCTCACAGAAAGAATCTCAGAAACATCCTGAGGTGCTACGCTACTCTTGAGTTGCTTCAATAGGTTGGCCTAAGTCATCATCTTGTCAACTATGACCACTACTGTGTTTGTGGGCTCACTGGGAATCGTAGCTCTTTTCCTTTGACTTTGTGTCTTTCTTTCTGTAGTAAAAACTGATCTTCTTACTATTTTGTCTTCCTAAATACTTCAAGAGCTTCATCAAATAGACGCCCTGTTTCTTGTCAGCTACTCAAAAAATATATGCTCCATTCTTTTCTGCGTGGAGAGTTTGTTCAAACATCCTCTGAATACACAAGTCTACTCATTACCCTGTAATGAGTCAAAGATCATTTTGTAAATGATGCAATCTGGAACATCTACATCATCACTTGTTAGCAAACAGGTGAATATCTTTCGGCCAGTAAGTACCCACCTTTCTGCTTTTTTTCCTTAGACGCGCTCTTTAATATTAGGACCAAGTCTACATACCTTTTTTGGAAAAGCTCCTAACTCGGATTCTAGGTCACACAATAGAGCAATGTTTACTTTATACTAATTAAAGGATAATTCACTTATTCGAGTATTCTGAAAATATTATTCAGCTATTTCTATTACATACCCAGCGCATTTCTATTACATCATCTTGATGGTAAATCCCATTCTTCAATAGGTCAAGAATTGGTTCATAACCTAAGTCCTTAATGGTCTGACAGTATAATTGTTAAAGTAAGCATGAATTTTCTAATTCTTGTGGATATTTTTAACACGTTCAAGCTGATGGAAAAATAAATCTTTTGCAAAAACGCTAACCAACTACTTAAAATTAAAATGTATTTCGGGAACTCCGATCGTTAAGAGGATAAAATCAGAAACATTTTTTTAAATTTAAAAACCATAAAAAAATATTTAACTAAACTCCAATACAGTTTTGATTTTATAGACCAATAGAGCATAATTTTAAAATTGGATAGCCATTTACAGATCGAAATTTCAATTAACTACTTTTAAATTCTGAAATAATTTTCAAAAACAGAATATTTTCTTTAATTAATTAATAGGTAAAGAAATGACAAAAAGAAAATTTTAAAAACGATTTGGTTCTAAGAATTAGTGATTTAGCTCGCAAGTGTAATTTAACAGTTCTCATGAGCGACCAGAAAATCAAGGAACAGTTCATTAATTTTTTATTTGATTTTTACTTACAATTATTTATTTGTAATTTTAGAACCTTAATTAATAATACTCTGCGAGGAAATTTAGGTTATGATTACAATTTCTACTACTAATTTCGTAATTTCTACTAGGAAATAGCAAGTTTCAATCCTGTTCAATTAAAGTACGTAGAAAATGATTTGAGCACATTTTTGTCGCGTTTTTTCAGATTTTGTTCTCTGTAATGTTGCAATTAATTTTGAAATTTTAGATCTCATGATTCATTGCAGTCTTTTTCATATTATTTTATTAGTGTTGGAGAGATTACGATAGAGTTATTTTTTTTTATTCTGGCATAGTTTTACTGCAGCAGTTATGCTCGCCATCCGCCAAATTTGGAGAGGTTAGTTACTAGCTAAAACTATTTATTTATACAATGAAATGAACTTTGATCACTTACATTTCGCATCTTTCGACTCTTAACCTTTTTAAAACTTTATTATTTTTTTAATAGTATTGTTGACGAAACTTGGCTGTACCACTAAGTTTCATCAACTGTCAGTACTGTTCACTTAAGAGAGATTCCCCATTTTCAAACTTTTTCAGCATTTCACTACACCATGAAACACAACTTCCCATATAATCGTCAGTCTAGTTATACAGCACGTAAAAGAGTAGTTAGCTTTCTAACTTGAAGGTGATCTTGCAGAATAGCACAAACTGTTGCAGTAATGCCCACAGATACCTTTCTGGTGGTAGGCCACACACCTGGCTGTCTAAAGCATTTTTCGCACCAGAACAATGTTTCCTTCAGTCATAGATGAAGATGATCAATCTGGATGTGGCATGTCAAGGCCAAAATTTCTTTCAAACTTTCATTACTGTCTAAATATTGTTGTACAATTAGGACGGTCTTTTCCAAGCACAGCAGTCATTTCCTCTAAACACTGATTCACACTTAACCCATTTGCAAGATTGTAACATAACATTGCCTGGCATTCAGTTTTCCACCATGACATTATTGCCACTTTTCATGAACACAGCTAAAAAGCAGATGGCACTGAGACAGTAACTAGAATGGCTACAGTACAGGTTGGGACTAGTCTAAACATGCGCTAATTTGTAACCATCTGTGATGACTAGTTCTGTTGTGTTGCATGACTTTTTTTTGTGTCCTTTGTATACATTTCTGTATTTAATTTACTGTTATTATTTAACATTTTAATTCATTCTGTTAAGTGGTCTTTAAATTTGCTAATGCTGAGGGTTAGTTTAATAGTATTGCTACAGATGTAATTTTAAAAAAGAACAAAGTTCATATTACATTTTAAAATTCTGATTAAACCATTAATTGTCATTTTATATCTGAATTAACATTTTTTAATGTTAATTATTTTAAGATAGATGGAGTTGAAGATTGCATTCTGTTCCTTTGTAGATCGATTTGTGAAATGTTCTTGCTTGGGTTATTCCTTGGGAGATAAGCAAGATATTTGTGCCTTTCTGCAGATGTGATTCCCACTGAATCTGACCACTGAATTTCCTTTCCGTTTAGTAGAAATGCATCTGATGAGGCCCTGGTTTTTGGAGGGTGCAATGCACTCCCTTCACAGAAGGAGTCGAATGTGTTATCTGAGGCTAATAATTGTAGGCTGAATTCTTTCTCTTCACATTTTTAAATTAGTGAGTTCACTGTAATGGAATATGCTTCTTGCTTCTTTTTTATTTTTGCCTGAATTTCTGTGTTGATTGTAAGTATTTACAACCGTAATCTTAGAAAAACCTGTGAGCTCTGAAAAGGGTATCACTGGGAAGAGTGGGGCTGTTGTTCTCTCTGCTGGATTTCTTCTCTGTTGTTCATTGTTGTCTTCTAGTGGTCTTCATTATTTTTTCTGTTAGTAAAATAAAGGATTGGGGGAGGACTTTCAATTAATATTAAGTTTATATGTGTGAGGGTGGCAGTGATCACTTTTTGAATTTCTGCAGAAAATACCAGCAAAATTCTCTTCTAGACACTAGAGGAAGGGGTTGGGGAGACCATGAGGCCAAGAAGGTTTGCTTGTTGGTGTAATCCATATTGTCGTATCTGCAGTACCTCTGACAGACCTGAAACAAAAGAGAGAGAGAGGTACCATATCTGCTGTTGATTTTTGTGACATTACGTATACCCTAATCCACAGCACTTATCTGTACTTGGACCATAGTGCTGGAAGGGAATGATGGATGTGATCGACAACACAAACCTCAAATTTTACCTTCTGACTGTAAGACTTTTCTGTTAATTTCAGTCAGTGTTATTCCCTTACAAAAAGTTAGATCTTACCTTCTGACTTAGTCTTGTAGCGATTTCTGTCTGTGTTATTCCCATACATCTAGAGAGTAAAAAATTCCCATGTTACAATCGGTTCTTAAAATTTAATGTGACAGGGGTAATGGTGTTTTTGAACTAGGTAACTGGTGATAAAAAACTTTGTTTTATTTATTGTGCCATTTTTCAGGTTAACCAACTGCAGAAGGTTTATAGCAGTGATAAATTATGTGGTCCTCGGACAGGATTGTTTGATCCTATAACAGTTAATTGAATCAGTTTATGGTTAGATTACATTTAGATTTTTTTCAAAGTTAAAAAAAAACAAACTGTTAATAAGAATTTAATAAATTATGTGTTTATTGCTTAAGTTTGGAGGTATTATTTTTTAATTACATAATTGAGGTTTTAATTTAAGTAAATATGGTGGATTATTTATTTATTTTGAAGGTTTTAAAAATATTGTCATTTGCAATGACATACCAAGTAAACTTTTATTTAAAAAAAGTGTTTTCAGTGATCTTTGTGACCATTTTCAGTTACTGGTACTGCTGTTCTCAAATTGGTGTCAGCTGATGTTATAGCTGGCAGTTATTGTTTCTTTTAATTAAGCTAATTTAATTGATTAAGATAGTTAAAAAAAATTAAAATGTTTTTAAATATATTGTTTAAGGCTTTAAAATTTTTGGTATTGTTTGTAATTCGCTTTGGGGCTTCTGTTGGTGGGGGTGGCCGTGCTGCTGGGGTATGTTAACCCATGTGACCGGGGGCGTGGCCTCCCGCTATTGGTGGCAGTCGTGATCGTGACTTGGTAATGCTATGCAAGACACCATGATGGGACTGGGTGGGGATGCAGGGTTTGTCCCCGGCTCCTATGCAGACCGGAATAAGGTTGCGTTCCCCTTGTTAGGTGACCTAAATTGGTCGACTTAATTTGGTGTAGGTCTGAATCTCTAAGTTGCGTAAGACATAATTTTGATTGGTATGAGTGTAGCACTGATTTAACTTTAAACTCGTTCATTTTCTGAGGCATCCACAGTCATAAATGGTGTTGTCAAAGATGGACTAGGCACAGGGTTCGCGCTTCCGTGGTTTTTGGTCAGTTAGTTTGAGGGAATCATGTTAGGTTGGATATGAAGATGTCTGTTTGAGGCCTACGTGAAGGTGAAATTTGATTTGTATTTTACTGATGCAAATGTCTGCTGAGGTATTTACATCAGTGGCATCCTGACTGAAGCCTGGCGATGACTGTGAGATGTAATCAGTTAGAGGATCTAAAGACGACCTTCGGTAAATCCCCTCAGGGCTTGGAACAGGGGGCAACCGGTAATGTCACAAGGTGGGTGTCTTCCCCCCTATGGGGTTTGGAGGCCTTTTAATTTATCTATTTGTATTGACAATATTAGAAAACAATGGATTATTCTTGGTAATTTTGGTTTTTAGTGGCAACATCCAGAGGTGATTTTTATAAAACTTTATAATAAAAGTGAAAGTGCACTGCAAAATTATTATGCTTGAGATACTCCCCTTAGAAGTTGTATGATAATAGTAACTTTGGGTTATACTGATATCATGATTTTGATGAAACTTGAAGATTTCTTTGTTATATCAAAATAGAATAAGAAAAGTGAAATTAGCCACTGCTAAAGGATTATGCCCAAGGTAGTCTTCATGAAGACTTCATGGATTGCTGTTGGTAGAGAAGGGAAAGTCATTTTGAGTGTGTTGACATATATGCATACTTGGAAATAGTTATTGGGTGATATAATAATATGTAAACTATACTTGTTTCTTTTTTAAGAGTTAGCGCTTTTAAAAATCATATAAATTATATAAATTCAATTTGAAATCAATTTAATTAAAAAATTTCATTCTAATTCAATCAAATTTAATTACCAAATTTAATCAAATTCTAACTTAATTTAAAATCAATAAATTATTCTTCATCTGGAATTATATATCACAGTAGTAGCAAAGCTGTTGCATAAGGTTGTTGTCATATATATTCGAGAGTCTCTTATCAGTTTGGTAGTTACTTGCACTGATTCTACATTGGCTTTTAGAGTTAGCTTTTCTCTTCTGCGTAGTGTTGGTTGACATTTTTCACAAATTGAGTCAGCCATGGTCCAAGAGTACTTGGACAACAAGAATTTCAGTTTGTAAACTGTAATCCCGCTATTTGTACCAGCATAAATATCAAGCAGACCCCCAGAAGGAAAAATTAATTATTTAGTGGAAGTAGGCAGAGTAGTTTTTTATACCAGCAACCCAATTCTAACCAGGAATGCACTAGATTACAACTAGGATGAACAGTTATGCCGGCCTCTGTGGCGCAAGTGATAGCATCTCGGCCTTTCACCCGGTGGTCCTGGGTTCAAATCCCGGTCAGGCATGGCATTTTTCACACATGCTACAAAACATTCATCTTTCATCTAATAGTTGCGCAAATTTTCTATTTTACGAGCAACAGTGTCGCAATTGATATTTTATCATAATTTTTTAACCATTTATTTTCGATTTGTAATGAAAATTATTCCATTTACATATTTCCAAAATGAAGTGTTGGTTTGATTAGATTCTAACTGTCCTTATTGTTAACTGGACTTAACAAAGGCATCAGTTCTGGCAGAGTGACAAGAGTTTCCTCAAAGAGAAAATGTCCAAATTGGGAATCTGAACAAAGTGATATCAAAGTCACTAATTTAACTTTGCTTCCACTTTTATTAAAAATGTATTAAATTCCTCACTCATTGAAATATGGAAAGTGATAGCAGCCTTTAATCCCTTTACTTGCAATATGTCTGTTCATATCAGCATTGAAATGTTTTAATGTTATAAATACAAGCAACTGCAGTATTCCACTACTAGCTCAAAGGAAATTTGTTTTACAATTGTGTACACATTTTCTGTAGTGTTATAACTCTTTCAATAGCAATCAAGAAGACATGCTAAAAGGACATTTCCCGAAGTTGTGTACTGTAAGCCTTGAACAAAAGCACCCCATGCATTTACTGCATTGGTGTACTTTTGAGGAGCATGCTTAAGAATTTAGCATGGTAAATTCTTAAGCATGCTCCTCGAGAGCTTGTAAATTAGAGGGATATGGTTGTAAGTGCATTTTTGGAAGTAATTTCAAATATGCATTACTTACTACCTTTAAAGTAGTAACAGATGCTTCCTATCAAAGGAAACTTGTAAATTTCCAATTTTCTTCAAATGGATTACATCCCTTCAAAATGAAGTAAAGGATTTCAGCAATGAATTGTGATACCAATTTTCTTTTTCTTATTTCAAGGCTGGCAGAATATAAAGTGGATTTAAAATTTGCTGATGCTGGTTGGTTGGTTGAATGTCATTTCATGCTTGATTACCTCATGTGTAATTTCAAAAAAGAAATGTAATATAATCTATATAATATTTTATCATATGTTTAAAGTTTGAATTAAACCCAGCAACAATGCTTTACGTATTACTACTTAATTAACTCTCTATGGAACATATTTAGTGTACCAGATGTACCATTGGTTCTTGGGAATTTAGTACACCTGAGCTAATGCCATTTTCAATGCAGTAGTCAGACATTACTTTATTTTCTATTGTGTAATTTTTCATTTCCATCTCTGGGAGGTTTGTGACATGACAAATTATATGGACTGCTTGTAATTATTAGCAGTCATAATTATATGATTATGAGATCCAGTAGTAATAATTGATTTCTAATGCAATGCGATTTGTATTTAGTTTTAACACAATAAGTACCTAGCCTCATATATCTGAAATATCATCATGGAGAGTTAAAAGAAAAAAAAAAACTTTTCATTTGAGTAACTCCAGAGTTAGTTTGTTATTCTTATATAATTAAGCAAGAAGATGCAGAAAACAACACATTTTTAATTATTGTGGTTAAACTGCATGAAAGTCCTATGGCAACATTGGCATACCAGCTTATGATTTAGATTTAAAATCGGTAGAATTAATACTGATGTACATAAGAAGTTTATGAAGATCAAAGAATTTTCTTTAAGCTTTAAGTTGATATAATTAAATTATGTGAAAAGATATTTTTTAGATTTTGCCCTATTGTCAGGACCAAAATGTATTAACTAAATACATTATAGAATTTTGGCCATTAATACTTTATTTATAAATATAATATTTTTTAAACATAGTCGTTAAGTTTAAACTTAGTTCTATAATTTCATAATATCTGTTCATTTTTTAGAATGTCTCATTTAATTAAGTATAATTTGTGAAATAACTCTATATTTTTAGCTGCTTTCTCAGATGTTATTCATAAGCAGAATTATGCTATTTTGAATTCCCAGTGTCTGCTTGGGAAACAGGGCACATATTCGACAAATTTGTTTAATTTTGCCAGAAGTTTTATAAATCCAGTGAATAATAGTATATCTTATTTTAGGTAAGTAAATTTACTACTTATGTATTTTTGTAATTCTTTTCCTTACTTGTATATCATATTTAGATGAATAAATGAGGTTATGAGTAGATTTTAATTTTTTCACTGCAAAATATAATTAAATTTGTGTAATTGTAACTTAATATTTTATTTGTTATTTCTTTGGCGGGATGAACATAGAAAGAATTCAAAGTGAAGAGGTTTTAAGGCAAATAAGGGATACATTATGACATACTTTGAAGAGAAAAACTAGGTTGTTGGGTTTAAAATGTTTATGTATTAATAATAATCATTAAATGTTGAATTATAAGGCTGTGGCTCAAGGTAATATCATCATTACTTACTTAAGAGCATTTGCTAGCAGATTTGGTTTTCCTTGAATCCTTATTACCGTCTTATGAAACTTCTAGATTGATAATGTAGGTAATTAGTCTTCTAGATTATAACCAATATTAATCAGTAGTTGCCATATTTTAATTTAAATTTATTTTTATTTAAATTTATTGTATTTGTTTACTTAAATGTCAAGAATTACCACAGGTAGTTGTTATGCTTGGATGCTTCTGTGATTTCAGGTATAACTAATACTTTTCCTTCGTGTAATTTTTTGTTAAATGAAAGCATCTAAAAATGAAATAAAACAATTAAAAAATTAAAACTAATACAACAATTTCTCCTAAAAAAATAAAAACTCTATTCATTTTGAAACTTATTATAATTTTTTAATAAAAATCTCAGTATTTTGAAATATTCTTTAAAACAAAAAATGACTTTTGAGTGCCTCATTACTGCTGAAAAGTAATATCTATGCCCCAATATCTGATAAAACAAAATTGAACAAAATGTTTCAAGTAACCATCAATGACATTTGCAATAGTGTTATCAGTAGAAGACTAAGGGAACCATTCTCTTAGTAGTGTCACTGAACATAATTTAAACGTTATAGACATAGCATACACCTAAGATTTGTAGAATGCTTGTTGCACCCTTAAGGATATTTATGTCTAAGTCATTGTGGGTTAAGGTAATAATTTAACAGTAGTGGAATTCAGATCTTTCTGAAAACATTTCTGAGTTATTTGTTCATGGATTTTATGTAAACTAACAAAAACACGTACACTTGCCATCCCAATTATTCCAGTCAAAAAAAAAAGTATTCACTTGTTCAAATCAGACAACACAGCTATTTTTATGTTACACAGCATATACTTTAGTCTACCAGAAAGGACCTGATTATGCTGTAGTTTCTATTTTTAACCAGTTATCTAATAATCAAAAATATCTTCCATTCGATTTATTTAAAATTACATTAGACTACTTCGCTTTATACAAACAGTATTGCTGTCTTGATGAATTTCTGTATAATTTTGATAAATCTTGAATTTTTGCATATATTTAAAAATAACTAGTATATTTACATCTACTTAAATATATATCTAGTAATTAATATTTTTTAAATTGTTATTTTATTGTTTTGTGATTTTTATTTACTTATTCATTTACAGTTTTATCACAATTATTTCATAAAATTATTATTCATAGACATTAATTGGATTGTTACCACTTCTTTTTTATTTATAATGTTTCCTTGATCAAAGTTTTTCCACAGTTTTCTTTGGTATTTCCTGGTAGATGTTGAAGTAGTTTCTTTTTTTTTTACACACAAATATTTTGAGATAGTACACTTATCATTCTTGATGTGATATTTATGATTATGTTTTCATCTGATTAAATATTTATTTTTATCATTCCTTAATTTAAAATCATGCCCTTTCTTATTTGTAAATTAGTTCTACCTTTGCATTTGGGAGCACTACAAAATACTGATCCTACTTTATAATTTGAAAAATGCATAGAATTTATTCATTACCCTTAGTTATTGGTTTTAAGATAGCCCAACAATAACTGGCCTTCAATATTTTTAAAACAGTTTTAATACCATTTATTTTGCTCATAAAACCTTGAATATTAGCATTAAATATCAACATATGGATCCTGATTAATTCATTTTATTGCAGTCATTTAAATAGCTATCTTTTTTTTTTTTTTGTCTTCAATCATTTGACTGGTTTGATGCAGCTCTCCAAGATTCCCTATCTAGTGCTAGTCGTTTCATTTCAGTATACCCTCTACATCCTACATCCCCAACAATTTGTTTTACATATTCCAAACGTGGCCTGCCTACACAATTTTTCCCTTCTACCTGCCCTTCCAAAATTAAAGCGACTATTCCAGGATGCCTTAGTATGTGGCCTATAAGTCTGTCTCTTCTTTTAACTATATTTTTCCAAATGCTTCTTTCTTCATCTATTTGCCGCAATACCTCCTCATTTGTCACTTTATCCACCCATCTGATTTTTAACATTCTCCTATAGCACCACATTTCAAAAGCTTCTAACCTTTTCTTCTCAGATACTCCGATTGTCCAAGTTTCACTTCCATATAAAGCGACACTCCAAACATACACTTTCAAAAATCTTTTCCTGACATTTAAATTAATTTTTGATGTAAACAACTTATATTTCTTACTGAAGGCTCGTTTAGCTTGTGCTATTCGGCATTTTATATCGCTCCTGCTTCGTCCATCTTTAGTAATTCTACTTCCCAAATAACAAAATTCTTCTACCTCCATAATCTTTTCTCCTCCTATTTTCACATTCAGTGGTCCATCTTTGTTATTTCTACTACATTTCATTACTTTTGTTTTGTTCTTGTTTATTTTCATGCGATAGTTCTTGCGTAGGACTTCATCTATGCCGTTCATTGTTTCTTCTAAATCCTTTTTATTCTCGGCTAGAATTACTATATCATCAGCAAATCGTAGCATCTTTATCTTTTCACCTTGTACTGTTACTCCGAATCTAAATTGTTCTTTAACATCATTAACTGCTAGTTCCATGTAAAGATTAAAAAGTAACGGAGATAGAGAACATCCTTGTCGGACTCCCTTTCTTATTATGGCTTCTTTCTTATGTTCTTCAATTGCTACTGTTGCTGTTTGGTTCCTGTACATGTTAGCAATTGTTCTTCTATCTCTGTATTTGAACCCTAATTTTTTTAAAATGCTGAACATTTTATTCCAGTCTACGTTATCGAATGCCTTTTCTAGGTCTATAAACGCCAAGTATGTTGGTTTGTTTTTCTTTAATCTTCCTTCTACTATTAATCTGAGGCCTAAAATTGCTTCCCGTGTCCCTATACTTTTCCTGAAACCAAATTGGTCTTCTCCTAACACTTCCTCCACTCTCCTCTCAATTCTTCTGTATAGAATTCTAGTTAAGATTTTTGATGCATGACTAGTTAAACTAATTGTTCTGTATTCTTCACATTTATCTGCCCCTGATTTCTTTGGTATCATTACTATAACACTTTTTTTGAAGTCTGACGGAAATTCCCCTTTTTCATAAATATTACACACCAGTTTGTATAATCTATCAATCGCCTCCTCCCCTGCACTGCGCAGTAATTCTACAGGTATTCCGTCTATTCCAGGAGCCTTTCTGCCATTTAAATCTTTTAATGCTCTCTTAAATTCAGATCTCAGTATTGTTTCTCCCATTTCATCCTCCTCAACTTCCTCTTCTTCCTCTATAAAACCATTTTCTAATTCATTTCCTCCGTATAACTCTTCAATATATTCCACCCATCTATCGACTTTACCTTTCGTATTATATATAGGTGTACCATCTTTGTTTAACACATTATTAGATTTTAATTTATGTACCCCAAAATTTTCTTTAACTTTCCTGTATGCTCCGTCTATTTTACCAATGTTCATTTCTCTTTCCACTTCTGAACACTTTTCTTTAATCCACTCTTCTTTCGCCAGTTTGCACTTCCTGTTTATAGCATTTCTTAATTGCCGATAGTTCCTTTTACTTTCTTCATCACTAGCATTCTTATATTTTCTACGTTCATCCATCAGCTGCAATATATCGTCTGAAACCCAAGGTTTTCTACCAGTTCTCTTTATTCCGCCTAAGTTTGCTTCTGCTGATTTAAGAATTTCCTTTTTAACATTCTCCCATTCTTCTTCTACATTTTCTATCTTATCTTTTTTACTCAGACCTCTTGCGATGTCCTCCTCAAAAATCTTCTTTACCTCCTCTTCCTCAAGCTTCTCTAAATTCCACCGATTCATCTGACACCTTTTCTTCAGGTTTTTAAACCCCAATCTACATTTCATTATCACCAAATTATGGTCGCTATCAATGTCTGCTCCAGGGTAAGTTTTGCAGTCCACGAGTTGATTTCTAAATCTTTGCTTAACCATGATATAATCTATCTGATACCTTGCAGTATCGCCTGGCTTTTTCCAAGTGTATATTCTTCTATTATGATTTTTAAATTGGGTGTTGGCAATTACTAAATTATACTTCGTGCAAAACTCTATAAGTCGGTCCCCTCTTTCATTCCTTTTGCCCAGCCCGTATTCACCCACTATATTTCCTTCCTTGCCTTTTCCAATGCTTGCATTCCAATCTCCAACTATTATTAAATTTTCATCTCCTTTTACGTGTTTAATTGCTTCATCAATCTCTTTGTATACACATTCTACCTCATCATCATCATGGGCGCTTGTAGGTATATAGACGTTAACAATCGTTGTCGGTTTAGGTTTTGAATTTATCCTTATTACTATGACTCTATCGCTATGCGTCTTGAAATACTCCACTCTCCTCCCTATTTTCTTGTTCATCACGAAACCTACTCCTGCCTGCCCATTATTTGACGCTGAGTTAATTACTCTAAAGTCACCCGACCAAAAGTCGCCTTCCTCTTCCCACCGAACCTCACTAATTCCTACTATATCCACGTTTACCCTATCCATTTCCCTTTTTAAATTCTCTAGCCTACCAACCTTTTTTAAGCTTCTAACATTCCACGCTCCGACTCGTAGAATGTTATTTTTTACTTTTCTGGTGACCCCTTCCTTAGTAGTCCCCACCCGGAGATCCGAACGGGGGACTATTTTACCTCCGGAATATTTTACCAAGGAAGGCGCCTCCATTATTGCTTTTGAAAATGCAGAGCCACATTTTCTTGGAAAAAAAAAACAGCTGTAGTTTTCCATTGCTTTCAGCTCCAAATAGCTATCAATCAATCTTATCAAGAGTCTTCATTTTGATGTGAATTTGACAAATTCTTATTCAGCACTTTTACATTATAATCTTGTATAGTTTTGTTTTTATTAAATGTATTTGAAGTTGATATTATAAGTAACTTCCAAGGTATTATCCTACTATTTTATAATGAGTCAATGGTCAGACTAGGGCCTGACATTTTTTTATTGTAATGTTTCCAGCAATTTAATGATGTGAGACGTGAATAATGTATATATATTATGTATATTAGTGTTCATTCAGTATGGTGGTTTTAACCCACCGGGTAGGTCTAGTGGTGCATTCACCACTAGATACTGATTCATTTATAATGATTGGGTTTTTTTGTGTAATAATTAATATTTTTTACACTTACGTTCCTTATACCTAATTTCTTTTCTAATTGTGTTTCCTAATTTTGAAGGCAATGTCTATTTGGAAAATATAAAAATTATAAACATTCAATAACCTCATAAAATATTTTATAAAGTTATAAGGACAGTTATGGTAAACCCTCCAGGTTGGTCTAGTGGTGAACGCGTCTTCCCAAATCAGCTGATTTGGAAGTCGAGAGTTCCAGCGTTCCAAGTCCTAGTGAAGGCAGTTACTTTTATATGGATTTGAATACTAGATCATGGTTACCGGTGTACTTTGGTGGTTGGGTTTCAATTAACCACTCATCTCAGGAATGGTCAAACTAAGATTGTACAAGACTACACTTCATTTACACTCATATGTATCATCCTCATTCATCCTCTGAAGTAATACCTGGACGGTAATTCCTGGAGGCTAAAGAAGAAAATAAAGTATGGTGGTTTTAAAGAGAATTAAGAAGGATCAGACATAATATCAGACTGTTGGTATGTAATCATAATAAATAAGATAGAGGAAACCAGATATATGCACTACAAAATTAATCACAAATTACACTTTTATAGATTCTGTTAAGGATACTTGGAACCAAACAGTTGAGATGCTTTCTAAGTGGCACAATTAAAGAATTGTGGAACCGTGTGACATTACATTAAAAATTAAAAAATTAATTTTAAATGATACGTAATGTAACCTGCCAGATTAGTCTAGTAGTTATACTCGCAATCACAAAATCAGCTGATTTTAGAAGTCAAGTGTTCTAAAGTTTGAGTCCTTTTACTTGGATTTGAATGTTAGACTGTGGATACCAGTGTTCTTTCTGGTGATTGGGTTTCATTTAACCACATATCTTCAGTAGAGGTTGACGTGAGTCTGTTCAACACTATTTGTTTACCAGTATGTTTACATTTACTTTGTGTTACTTAGGCCTGGCAAGCTGGTAGCAGTAATTGCTTTTCTCTATACACACACCCAGACCTGGCAGTAGCTGAAAAACTGGTTGGAGAAAACAATAGTACATAATGTGTAATTTTGTCGTTATCTAAATAAAAAATTTTGTATAATCAGAATTTGGAACATCATTAGAGACTTAGAAAATTCATTATTTGATACTGAAAATTTTATAAAGATCATGATGGTGGATAGATGTAGAGGTTTTATTATGAGATTCAATATTTTCAGAATTTTATTTTAATGGAATATTTTTTCTGTAAATGTTGTTCATTAATTTAGCATTATATAGTAAGTTTTAAATACTTTTGTTCTTTCATAATTATATTTTTAAGAGCTGCAAATTCCCAATTAGGAGTAATTTAATTAATTATCAAGAGATTTGATTTTGTAACATATTTTATTTGAGAGTTCAGATTAATCAAATAGAGCAGTATAACAGAAATAATATAGAATTGATAACACAGGTCTTTTGCTGAATATTTTTGAATTTATTATGTAAGTCTGGGTTCTGATAACTAAATATAGTCTACTTAAAGAAAGTTTATTGTTATGTTGTGTTTGTTTTTATATAAATATAGTGAGTATAAATAATTATTAAAACTGTAGATCATTATAGGAAAATAATTATGTTTAGTATAGACTGTATGAGTTGCATTTTGTATTGAAATGTTTATTCATAAGAGCATGTGTATAGCTATCTGCTCAATCAAGCACTATTCCTATTTCTCTAGTTTATTGGTTATTTTTAAAATTTGTTTATATATTTTTTGACTGGGCTATTAATGAAATTTGAAACCTATTTATATCTGTGGGATAGGATAGAAAACCACATTGTTAGCAGTTTGGCTTGTTCAGCCTCATTCAATGTTTCAGCTGTCATTATTACAGTTTCTAGTTTGTAAATGCAGGATGTGTATAGTTAGTGGAAATGAAGGTTAAACTGCAAATTAAAAAGAATTTAGTAGTAGCTTTCACTAACTCATTGTTCTTCAATATAGTACTCCATATATTTTTCTAATATGATATGTAATATTTTGTAATTTCACAAATTTAATGTGTGTAGTGGCCATTTAAGCTTCTGTTGTACAATGAGCTCTTTTGTAATTTAAATATAGTCAACTTTCCTTTTCTTTTTTTAATATATTAATGTGAATACCTTCTTATTTATATGTAATGTAAAAAAGGCTGATATCAGTCACATACTTCTTTTAATTTTTATAATAGTATTTGTAGCATTGTTATAATTATCAGTTTTTTGTAGGTATGTGCTCTTGGTTTATACTAGAATTCAGAAATGTGATTCTGATGATCAAAAGCTTCACATTTATTACCCAGCTCCCTAAACTAATTAAAAGTTTCTTGTTGAATGTCTTTAAAGAAGTTGTTGCATTTTTACTGTAAATTTTGTAGGTACTTTTGCTTATTTTGTAGTATGGTACATCTGTAGTCATCATAATTCTCTTTGTGTCATGATCACGTTTTACGCAAATTGTATTTGAAAGATTCATAAAATTTTTAAATAATTCAATTTAAACTCATCTACAACTTAGTTCTTTCAGTCAAATGATAAGTTTCAGGAATAAGTTGCTGTCATTTAGGTGTAAAAATAAATATAATTCATTTGATTTGATTGTACGTATAAGATAGAATACATAGAATGTAATAAAGATATTGAAATAATGTGACAATAAAAATACTTCTTAATTGTATATGTTTACTGCAGCAGTTATTACAGCTGCTCTATGATTGCATATCAGTGGATTATATTATTTTTATTACTCTTTATGTTCTGACTATCTACAAATTACTATATTATATAATGTTGTTCTTGAATGCTAGTTGGTTGTTAAGCTCTTTACTGTTCAGCTGAATTTTAGATGCTTGTATGTATTTCAAATACCTCACTTTCATTCAATATATTAATCCAAATGTAAGATACACAGGTATCAAATTTTTGAGAAGTTGTTATAAACATTATTATTTAACATGTTCAATGCATAACTTGATTTTATTGTTGTAATATTTTTAGTTAAATATTTCTTCAGTTTATAAATGTATATTCCAGTGTCAATATAGAATTTGTTGAATTCATTGGATTTAGATCTTAAATTGCAAATTTCCGTGATTTGGAAGATCATTAGAAACATGGAAAATTCATTATTTGATACCTCAAATTTATAAAGATCTTGGAGAGATGAAGAGGTTTTACTATGAAATTCAGTATTGTCATAATTTTATTTTAATGGGATATTTTTTATGTAAACATTTTCCATTAATTTAGTATTATGTAGTAAGTTTTAAATGTTTGGTTCTTTCATTGTATATCTTAAGTGTTTCAAATTTCCAATTACGGAAGTAATTTAATTGATTATCAAGATATTTGATTTTCTAATATTTTTTATTTAAGAGTTCAGATTAATCAATTAGAGCAGAATAGTAGAAATAATTTATTATCCATTATCATAGGTCTACTGAATTTTTTTTATATTTATTTATTTAGGGCTGGGTTCTGATAACTAAACTAAATGTAGCCTACTTAAAAGTGAAAGTGTTATTGGTTTCAATAAGTTTTTATATTTTTGTTTTTAATATAAACCACTGTATAGATAACAGAAAATTTCCATTGTGTAGAAATTTATTAATGACAGTTTCTAATAAAGAATAGCAATTTTTTTTATTGATTCATTTATTCATTGTGTAAGCATTTGTCCAATTCCAGAGATTATTATTTTTCATTTATGGTGATGGGAATATGATCAAGATATGCCAGACTCTTTCTGGCATATCAAATCCAGTTAAATGAGAAACCTTTATGGTGATTACTACATCACTTTTGCTCAGTCTGATCAAAAAAACATTAGTAACTAATCATGAGGAGCCTAACAACACACATTAGGCTCTACATAGAGAGAAAGACTCCTTAGTTGTACCAATTGGATGGGAATTAATTCCCTATTGAAAATTTTTTATAACTTTTTTAATGCTTAACCAATTTTCATTAAACAAAAAGCATTTTGTACAATGGTAGAATTTATTATTTATGCAAATTTATAAAGATCAATTCTCATTTATGCCATTGCAGGTATCAATGATGCAATGTCTAACCTTATGTGAGCGGACTCAGGTGGCATACGAAGTATGGCGGTTCATGGTACAAGTACAGAAATGGTGGCAAAGTGTGAAAGGACCTCATGCCTCAGTAGATTCAAAGACCATAAGGAATTGCCACCTGAAGCTAATGGACACAGGTTCTGTATCTGATGTTAGTTGACACGGTCATCCTTCAACATCCAGGATGGAGGAAAATGTCCAAGTGGTTCATGAAATGTTCACTCTGAAGTCCTCGGAAATCACAGTGATAGGCATCTTGCAAGTGGTTTAACCCAGTACACAATCTGAACCGTTTTGAAGAAAGTGTTGAATTTTCATCCATGGAACATTACTGCCAGGAATTATCGCTGAAAGACTGTGATCATCGATTGGAATATGAAGAAAGGATGCTTGGTATGAAGACTGGTCCGATATTTTTGGTAATATACTGTGGTGAGGTGAAGCTGTGTTTCATGTTGGGTGTTTGTTAATCGACACAATTGTTATTATTGGGCAACAGAGGATCCGAGAGGGTGGTTGTTGAAAAAAACATCGCCCAAAGGTCACATTGTCGTGCGGCATGACATCCAAAAAAGTTGTGGGTCCATATCTCATTCAGGACACAATGAATGCAGAACAGTATCTTGATATGCTTGAAGATTATGTTCACGGTATTGTATCCACATGGCACAATTACTATGACCTAATCTTTATGCAAGATGGGGTCGCACCTCACTTCACAAGTCCTGTCTGTGCGTGGCTCGACACCCATTTTCCAGGACGCTGGTTGGGACATCGTGGCCCTCTTGAATGGCCAGCAAGGACTCCTGACCTAATGCCCTGTGACTTATTCTCGTGAGGGTGGGCGAAAGAGGAAGTTCATCACACAAACCAAAAACTCTTGATAAATTGGAGGAGCAAATTTGCCAAGTTCTTGGAAATGTACCGTGGAATGATCTGCAGAAGTCTGTCACAAACATTCCCAACTGTTTATGGAAACTAGTAGATAATAGTGGTGCTTATTTGGAATTTTAGCATAACAATTCTACCATTCTAAGGAACAAAATGTTTTTGTTTCATGAAAATTAGTTAAGTTAAAAAAGTTATAAACAATTTTCAATAGGTAGTTTATTCCCACCCACTCTGTGCATTAATATATATTTATTTTATATGAATCTTATAAGACTAGTTGATTAACTAAGCTCAGGTATTAAAAGCTCAGCCAATATGTGAAATTGGCTGACTGAAAAGTGCACTAGTCAAGTTATGACATGATAAAATGTGATCAGTTATCTCAACAAGATCACTTAAAAATTTCAGTGATGTCCTAATATATACTTTACAGTAAATGTGGCTCTGTGTGTTGTCATTGTATCACAATTGATGTCTACAAAGCAAGCTTTTTTCTGTTGTTCCTCTATTTTGGTATATTGAGAGACTCATTTCTTTACATTATTAGTGTTTATTTTTTGAGTTACAATGTTTATTCTCACTTTATAACAGTTTAAAAAAATTCAGTATCATCAAGTATAATTTGCATCCTTAGAAAAATATTTTCTGATTATTTAATATTAAACAAATATTTATATTTATCTATTATGTGTGAAGAGATTTACATAATATTTCATTTTATTGTCTTATGTTTTATTTTGTCATTTTCAGTAAAAAAAACATTCTTTGTATTACTTTACTTAAAAATAGAGATATAAAAATATTTCTGCAGGATATTTTAGATATTTAAAAAAAAAATGTAATACTTTATATTTCTGTAAATTATCTGAAATGTCATGATTTGCAGTCCACAGTGATCACATTAATCAGAAAATCATTTAGAATAAATTGCATTATAAATACAATTTTTTTAGTTGTAGCTAAAGGAGAAAGAAGTATACCCCCACACTTCAAGAACTACTTGAAGTAGTACTGATCCTGCTTTGGATCAAGGTGGTCTTTCAGTTTTTTCTTTTGTTGGAGAATATAAAGTACAAATAGTTACTTCTAAGTTAGAAGATAATTTTAGTTTGTTTTTATTTTTATCCTTTTGACATAATTCTGTTTTTATAAAAATTAACTTATTATTATTACTGTTATCCAAGGGACTGCAGTTGTGACAGTTAATTTTTTTTTTTCTACAGTCGTGACAGTTAATAATTTTTTTGTCTGCTTTTTTTTCAGTATTCTACATTATATTTTTTAATTTATCCCGTAGATTATAAATAATTTTCTATATCTGCTGTGTTTTTTAAGGAAGTATTTTGAGCATAAGTTTACAAATAAAGAATACTAAAACAACTCCATTAATTGGAAGAGTAATTGTTTAACCAAAAAGTAAAAGCAATATCTACTTATTAAAAAAATCATTGTTATAAAAGATTAATCAAGAAAAGTTAATTAATTGATCTAAGTAAAAAATTAACAGATGCTTTAACATGTCTGATGGCAGCACGTAACAAACAACATAACATATTGTGCTACTAACATGTTACAATAATGCCATTCTTTTAATAGCATTTACTGTTATTTCAAACAAAAACTATCTTAAAATAATTATTATATAAAAACTTAATAGTCACTAGCACAAGGGTCAGTTTTTGGCTGAAATGGCACAGTGAAAGTGTTAGTGGTGTATGCAGAAAAATATAAATATTCCCTTATCTTTCTTCTATACTTTATATTTTGCATCACTTTTCAGTTTAGATTTTTTCTATTTTAACAGACTGAGTAAAGGTTGTTTGTTTTAGAAAAATGCTCCTTTTATAAATACAGAATAATTTATGATTTTTTACTTAAAAGTATTTTGTATAAAAAAAAAATAGTGAATTTATGTTAGTGATTAAAATTTGTAATGATTTTTTAACAGGCCACAGTTGCTTGAAAGGAATTGTCAAACTGAAATTATACAGCAAAGAAATGTTACACAGTATAGTAAGCGTTCAGGGAAGAGGACTACAGTAAAAGCAGTTCTAAAACGTTTTTACAGACTTGATTGGTAAGTGAGTGATTGTTTTGGATTAATATTTGTATAAATAGTTGGCAGTATATTTTCCTATCATTGATACAACTTCTATGGCATCTCTTTTTTACTGAGAGTCTATGACATGCTTTGTGAAGATGCATGGTAATCATCTGACAGGTTTACTAGTTTTCAACATTTTCTTAGGTAAATTAAATATTGTGATTTACATTAACAGATCTAAACAAAGTGAATAAGTTGGGTGGAAGTTTATGGTAAATTATCATATACATGTTTGGTTTCTCTGAACAAACATATTTACTGCTGAACTGTACTTGTGGTTTTACTACTCAAATTAAATATTACTCACTAAAGTTCAGATGATTACTCTCATATTCTGGAGTTCTGAGATTCAGGAAGTGTATTTCATAAGGTAATAGGAGATTTTCACTGCAAATCTATTAATTATTAGAAACTTTTGTGTGTCATATCTATTCTAAACACAATACATGTGTCAGTTTCTACTTTGTTTCAAGTCGTTGAGGAATTTCAAGTAATGTTGATATAATGTAGCTGCCAAGAAAGGGTGCTGAGGTTCATTTAATTGAATAAGAAATGTGAAAGATTGAAACCTTTTATTGATAGATTGAAATTGTTCATAAGCATTATTGTCCATAAAATTAGTTACTAATTATTATGTGTCAGTTGCAGTGGGAATAGCCATTCCCCATCAAAATATACTATATTGTAAAATAGATTAAGCTAGACCATACTTGTAAGAGTATGTATTGTTTCACATTTTTTCAACCTTTAAAACTGTTATAGCAACCATTTAACTTCTTTATAAATTATTAAATGTTCATCCTTCATCAAATAATGATCAGTGTGGATTAGTGTTGTAAGTACTGATGAGTTGTGGAGGGTACCTAAATAACTAGAATTCAATCTTTTAAATTTTGTTACATTACTTGCAGATGGCACTTTTACATACCCAGATCATATGTTTAGGCTAGACTTATTGATTGACTGACTGAATTTAGAGAAAAAAATGTTAAGTGTATTTTAATCTTCAAAGCAAAACCATTTCAATCAAGCCAACGTTTTACCACTGAAGACCCTCAGCCCAGTCATACAGCCCATCCTTGGATGATCCCGATACATAGAGGATTGTGTATCTGCAGTTCCACATGGCCATTGGAATCAAATCATTAATGTAGATAATAAAAACAATATTGTCCATAGAACAAAGTACCTATAAAACTATTCTTAAAGAAATGATTATTTTATCATTACTCAAAAAATTCTTAACCCTTTTCTTGAACTTTTAAATGTTTTGAACCAGTTCATTTGTTACTTAGTTTATATAATTTATTTAAAAGATTTTTATAAATTCAAAAATTTTTGTAAGATCAAGAAATAAGATAATAAGCACATTCTTCTTATCTAAATTGTTGTACAATTTATGAAGTAAAATCAGCTATTGCATATTCAGCAGTTACATTGCCCAAAAATCCGGGGCTGGTTTGTTTACTCAAGTAATGCTAAAGACTTTTTTTAAATGTTTTAGATTATTTTAGAAAATTTTAACTCAAGAGAAATGTTAACAGATTTGTTCCTTTCCCTTATAATTTGATATAAATAATAGAATTTTTTTAATTTATTTGGAAATACCCGTTGATTTATACTCTAATTCATTATTGTTTCACTGAATTAATGATTTTGAATTTTATATATATATTTTTTTTTTTAAAGGTCTCTTCCCTTGTCTATTACCATGTTTTAGTAATTAGATCTTATCCTTATTAAAAATTGGAAAGGAAACTGTTCAGAATTTTGAAATATCCTAGAGAAATTCTGTTTCTGAATTTGCTCTATAGTACTTGCTTGTAAAGTTTACTATAGAGTAAATGTATGGTCTTATATATTTCTCATAAGTAAATCAGATGCCACCCTCTAAAACTATAATGTCTGAGAAGATTAAAGTATATTATTATTAGTATATTATTATTTTTTGGGCACTACATGACTTCTTGTATTATTATACATGTATTAAATAGCATATAACAACATTTTTTGCCTGCACTTTATTTAAACTTATTTCATTTGAAAGTGAGATATGATCCTATAGTTCTTTAATAAAGCTACACAAAATGATAAAGTTACATACACAATTGCTAAAATATTAGATTTTATTAACATGAAATATTTATACAATTATTAATTCAACAATCTGACCTGAAATATTAGAATAGAGTATAAGTATTACTCTTTAAATAAATGTAAGTCTTATATCTATTTAATATGTTTTTAAAAAAATTATGATGTAACCATTAACAAAATGAAACAGGAGAAGTTACTAAATTTTTTAGTGTTATTTATTATCAAGTAGACTGAAACAAATTCATAAATAAAAAAAACAGATGTATTTATACAGGAGAAATGGAGAACCAAGTAAATGTTACCTATTCACGCATATCATATTTCATAATTTTTTATATATATATATATATATAGAATTATATATGTTTTTTTTTTCAATAAATTCAATGAAAATAAAAACAAAACTGGAAAAGATTACTAAATTCCTAGTTTACATTTTTAACATGTTTACTTGGTTTAAAATGAGTATGGTGTGTTAGGGTTTTTATCTTTGTATATTTATTCTGAATTTATAACACTTGTTACTACAGTTTGTGAATTTTTATTAATTTATAATATTAATTTTGTTTTACATTACTCAAGTAGGTGTGTGGTGTAAGTGAGAACATGTCGGACTCATAACCATGCACATATTGGTTCGAATCTGACTTCATATACATATATCTTTTTTAACTTTTTTTTTGTTTTAATTTAAATATATTTATTTATTAATTAACCTCTGATTGCACAAATTTTTTGATTAAAATGAAAAGTACATAAAATTTTATTTCACTAATAACTAATGATTTTTTTTCATTTTTTTTTGTTTTGTTATTATTTATTGGTAACATTTTTTTTTACAGTCAGAAGTTAATAATTATTAATAAATCAGTATATTTAAATTAAAAAAAAAAAAAGTTAAAAAAATACATATGTAAATGAAGTTTGATTTAAACTGAGTGCCTTCTCCTTGTTTTTCTTTTTCAGTCATTTGACTGTTTTGATGCAGCTCTCCAAGTTCCCTATCTAGCGCTAGTCGTTTCATTTTGGTATACCCCCTACATCCTACAAAACTAACAATTTGTTTTACATATTCCAAATGTTGCCTGCCTACACAATTTTTTCCTTCTACCTCTCCCTCCAATATTAAAGTGACTATTCCAGGATGCCTTAATATGTGGCCTATAAGTCTGTCTCTTCTTTTAGCTATTTTTTACCAAATGCTTCTTTCTTCTTCTATTTGCCGCAACACCTCTTCATTTGTCACTTATCAACCCATTTGATTTTTAACATTCTTCTATAGCACCACATTTCAAAGGCTTCTAATCTTTTCTTCTCAGATACTTTGATCGTCCAAGTTTCACTTCCATATAAAGCGACACTCCAAATGTATACTTTAAAAAATCTTTTCCTGACATTTAAATTAAGTTTTGATGTAAACAAATTATATTTATGACTGAAGGCTCGTTTCTCCTGTGCTATTCAGCATTTTATGTCGCTCCTGCTTCGTCCATCTTTAGTAATTTTACTTCCCAAATAACAAAATTCTTCTACCTCCATAATCTTTTCTCCTCCTATTTGCACATTCAGTTGTCCATCTACTACATTTCTATATTTCTACATTTTCTACATTATTACATTTTCTATATTTCTACTACATTTCATTACTTTCATTTTGTTCTTTTTTATTTTCGTGTAGTAGTTTTGCGTAGGACTTCATCCATGCCGTTCATTGTTTCCTCTAAATCCTTTTTACTCTCAGCTAGAATTACTATATCATCAACAAATCGTAGCATCTTTATCTTTTCACCTTGTACTGTTACTCCGAATCTAAATTGTTCTTTAACATCATTAACTGCTAGTTCTATGTAAAGATTAAAAAGTAATGGGGATAGGGAACACCCTTGTTGGACTCCCTTTCTTATTACGGCTTCTTTCTTATGTTCTTCAATTTTTTACTGTTGCTGTTTGGTTCCTGTAAATGTTAGCAATTGTTCTTCTATCTCTTTATTGGAACCCTAATTTTTTAAAAATGCTGATCATTTTATTCCAGTCTACGTTATTGAATGCCTTTTCTAGGTCTATAAATTTCAAGTATGTTGGTTTGTTTTTCTTTAATCTTCCTTCTACTATTAATCTGAGGCCTAAAATAACTTCCCTTGTCCCATCCTATACTTTTCCTGAAACCAAATTGGTCTTCTCCTAACACTTCTTCCATTCTCCTCTCAATTCTTCTGTACAGAATTCTAGTTAAGATTTTTTATGCATGATTAGTTAAGCTAATTGTTCTGTACTCTTCACATATATCTGCTCCTGCTTTCTTTGGTCATGACTATTACACTTTTTTTGAAGTCTGATGGAACTTCCCCTTTTTCATAAATATTACACACCAGTGTGTATAATCTGTCAATCGCTTCCTCACCTGCACTGCGCAGTAATACTATTCCAGGACCGTTTCTACCATTCAAATCTTTTAATGCTCTCTTAAATTCAGATCTCAGTATTGTTACTCCCATTTCATCCTCTTCAAATTCCTCTTCTTCCTCTATAACACCATTTTCTAATTCATTTCCTCCGCATAACTCACCAACATATTCCACCCACCTATCGACTTTACCTTTCGTATTATAGATCAGTATACCATCTTTGTTTAACACATTATTGGATTTTAATTTATGTAACCCAAAATTTACCGTAACTTTCCTATATGCTCCGTCTATTGTACCAATGTTCATTTCTCTTTCTACTTCTGAACACTGTTCTTTAATCCACTCTTCTTTCGCTAGTTTGCACTTCCTGTTTATAGTATTTCTTAATTGTCGATAGTTCCTTTTACTTTCTTCATCACTAGTATTCTTAAATTTTCTACGTTCATGCATCAGCTGCAATATATCGTCTGAAACCCAAGGTTTTCTACCCGTTCTCTTTGTTCCACCTAAGTTCACTTCTGCTGATTTAAGAATTTCCTTTTTAACATTCTCTCATTCTTCTTTCTACATTCTACATTTTCTACCTTATCTTTTTTACTGAGACGTCTTGTGATGTCCTTCTGAAAAATCTTCTGTACCTCCTCTTCCTCAAGTTTCTCTAAATTCCACCGATTCATCTGATATCTTTTCTTCAGGCTTTTAAACCCCAATCTACATTTCATTATCACCAAATTATGGTCGCTATCAATGTCTGCTCCAGGGTAAGTTTTGCAGTCAATGAGTTGTTTTCTAAATCTTTGCTTAACCATGATGTAATCTATCTGATACCTTGCAATAGAGGCCTGGCTTTTTCCACGTGTATATTCTTCTATTGCTTCTCCTTATAAGATCCAAATATTTCATTAATTAAAATTTTATTTGGCTATAACTCTGGAACCAAAGAAAATACATACTATTTATTATATATCATTGAAAAGCTCTCAATGAGGACTTATTACTACAGTTAAGAAAAAGTCCAAAATTGAAACGCTGCTTTATTTAGAGGTCTGACTGTATACACATTTTTGGCCCAGTCGATTGCAATCAAAAGGGAAGGTGCACAACTAGATGTTACAACAGTCCTGAATACAAAATTTCAACATTCTATGGCTGATCGCTTTTGAGTTATGAGAGATATATACATAGAGATGTCATGCCAAAACTAGTCAAAATGGATTCAGTGATGGTCAAAATGGATATTTCCATTGAAATCGGAAAACTGATTTTTTTTTGCGATTACAATACTCCCTTTATTTCGTACAAGGAAGGAAATGTATGAATCAGTTTATCTTCAAAACATAAAAAAATTAAATGGCAGATTAAAAATTCTTGTAATACGAGGTGCGACAATAAAGTAATGAGACTGATGTGAAAAAAAATGTTGCTTACCGTTTTAGTCATGTTTAGTGGTGTCTCCTTCAAAGTAGTTCCCCTTTGATTGCACACACTTATTCCAGCGCTTCTGCCATTGATGGTAACATTTCTGGAACTCATCTTCTGTAATATCCTCCAAGACCCACGTCACAGCTTTTTGGACATCTTGTGTTGTTTGAAAATGGTGTCCCTTGACCGCCATTTTGACTCTTGGAAATAGAAAAAAGTCGCACGGAGTGATATCTGGTGAATAAGGTGGCTGTGGTAGTACTGAAATTTGTTTTGAGGTTAAAAATTGCTGTACTGACAGAGCAGTATGGGATGGCGCATTATTGTGATGCAGAATCCAATTATCACTAATGTTGGCACGGACACAAAGAACTCGTTTACGAAGTCTTTCTAAAATTTCTTTGTAGAAATATTGGTTAACTGTTTGTCCAGGAGGCACCCACTCTTTATGAACAATTCCCTTGGAATCGAAGAAGCACACAAGCATGCATTTCACTTTTGACTTTTTTGGTCTGTGTGATCCCTTTGAGCACCATTGCAAACATTGGCGTTTTGTCTCTGGATCGTATTGAAAAAACCAACCTTCATCACCTGTGATAACACGGCTCAACAAATCTGGATTGATTTCCGTTTGTTCTTATAGATCGGCTGCCATATTTTTCTGTGTTTCTCGCTGTTGTGTGAGATTTTTGGGGACCATTTTTGCACAAGTCTTTCTCATACCAAGATCTTCAGTTAATATTAGACGAACTGTTTCTCGATTGATGTTGAGTTCTTATGCAATCATTTTCATGGATAATCTTCGATCAGATCGTATGATTTCACGCACCCTGGTCAAGTTGACATCTGTCCGTGTGGTTGATGGTCGTCCACTGCGGTCTTCATTTTCAACATTCGTTCTGCCTTCACTAAAAATTTTATGCCACCAAAAAACTTGAGCTCTTGACATAACCTCCTCTCCAAAAGTCTTTTGAAGCTTACCATAAGTTGTCGTCGCGTTTTCACCCAATTTAACGCAAAAAGAAATGGCATACCGTTGCGCAATATTTTGCGGTTTCATTTCTGTGATGAGAGACACAAACACGTGTTCACTTATTACAGCACAACTCACGACTGAGCAGTTGCATCAATCTGCCGCTTGGACTAGAAGTAGCTTATAGACCAAGGTCAAAGATGGTGTGCCTACGCAAGCTGCAGGGTTGCCACATCTTGTAAAGAAAAATCAGTCTCATTACTTTATTGTCGCACCTCGTAGTTTATCTCAAAAACATCACTATTCTAGTTACATTTTCAAGATTATCATTGACAGATACAAATTTCATCAAATTACTGCATATATATACTACAGCCAACAATAAACAACTGCCTACGTCAGAGTTTTCAGCCACTCGCAGTCCTATTAATTCTCTTAATCCACTTGTTTGATTGTGTTCAACTACTGCTATTTTGACCACTCCCATAATTGATTAGTTTAATAAACCATACAAAAATTACATTGCTGCTGAATGTGTTAAGTAATTAGTAATTCTTATTAATATAAATAAGTTTGTAGTGTTATTGTTTCAGAGGGTAATTTAAAAAAAAAAAAACTTGAGACATCTATTCCATTATGGTAATCAGTTCAACATATTATACAATTTATTCTTTGTACTTATTTTCTTTCATGTTTGAGATGTGATACAAGTTTTGAGCATGCTTTGCTCTCAATTTGTCTGTTAACCACAGAATTTATATCCTATTGTACGGGTGAAATATAAATTATGAAATTCATAACGATCTGTGAACTTTTAAGTATATGGGATTCTTGTGGGAATGTGAATTCTGTAATTTCAGGTTATAGCTATTTGCTTGACGATTCTTTTTTCTCCAGGAATTCATATTTATTTATCTATAAATTAATTATATTTAGTTATTAAATCTATATCTTTCATGAAAGTTGCCTTATTTCATGTTAGTAACCTTACTTTCAGAATGTTAGTGCCTAAAAAGTTATTCATCCTCCTGTCATCTAGCCTTTCAAGGTTTTTTAAAAAATTACAAGCTTAGTATATCTCACAAGTATTGAGTTTTTTGATTGACCAGTTGATTAAAAGAGATCTTTGTTTGTTAGATAAAGTACCTACCTCAAAATGTTTTGATAATTAGGACATTAACATTCTAGATTATGAAGAGGTCAATTATTCACTTTCATATTTTTAAAGGAAACCTATTAATTTATGAAGTTAGTGAGATTTTCTTATGCAGAAACACTTTTAGAAAATGCCAATGCAATCCTTATAATTGTTGCACTGGGGCACAGCAAAAATTGTACAATTCAGTTAAGTTTCTAAGATTTTGATTTTTCTCATTTGCTTTTGCAACTCTCATTCAGTGAAAAAATTAGAAATAATTGCATTGGTATAGTTAATAAATTCATTGGCAATTAGAAATAAATCCACAGTGTAAGTAGTTTTGGAAGGGTTTTGTGGATATCTTCTACACAAGAAAAATTTGTTACTTGGGCTCGACTACACCAACACCATGGGGTTGTCAAACCTACTCCTTGTTTCTACTTGATATTTAGCTTTTGATGAAAACTATAGTAATCACAACACACACACGCGCACGCGCGTGTTTATATGGGTTGCACTTTTTATGTAAAGGATTTTAAACAAATTGTAAATTGTTAGCTGAGATGTTTACAAGTGTAATATGAGTTGATTCTTATGTTTGCTGCATTAAAGTGTTTTGCAATTTGCAGTTAAAAATAAATAAATATATTTATTTTCAAGGAACCAATTCTTCCCTTAGAGAATATATCCACAAAACTCTTCTGGAACTATCTGTGCTGTGGATTTATTTCTACTTGCCAATGAATTTATTAATTATTTCCCAGTGTAATTATTTCTGTTTAAATTACTGAGTTGTTGTACTGTAATTAACTATTTTATGGGAAAAAACAATGTACGTAACAATTCTATAATGTAAGAGAAAGTATAACAAATTATTTAATTGTATAACCTCGCATTTAAAAAAAGATTATACTCAAATTCAGCTGGAATATTATTTTTACTGCATCCTCATTGGCTAATAAATTTCATCTGTTTTTTACAAATAAAATTTCAGTATATTTTAAATTGGTTAAACCTTACTTGTAAAGAAACCTCTTCAAAATGTATTCCATGAAACTGCAATTGTGTATTTGACACTTTGTAATATCAGATCTCTTGTGTTTGTTTATATTTTATGCCTAGTATGATATATTTCCTGGTATTTTGTTTTATATTGTTTTCTCAACTTTTTAATTATAATAAAATAGGAAAACAGATGAAAGGGATGATAAATCCAATGAAGGACTGTTTCTGATGAATAGTTTAATATCTTGTCCAAGACTACAGTTTTATTTAATTAAAGTAATTACTGATATCATTTTATCATTGCCATTATTTTAAATTGTTTGGATGATTGGTGTGAAGGTCAGCAAGCTAACATCTCAACTAGCAACACTTCCTAGCAAGGGTCTTTAATATTTTCACCAATTCTTTATTTATGTTCTCTATGTTAAATTACCAGTATAAAAGCATACCCAAGGTTCTTTTTACAGCAAAAAAAATAAAAATGTAACAAAGTAATAATTAGTAAATCACAATATGTTTTGCTCTTTATATATTATGTTACTAGCTGTCAGATTGTAGAAGTTTCTAAGCTGTAAAATGAATTGTCACCAATTCCATTGCTATGTTGGACTGATTCTTTTGCATTAGGAATTATTGTTAGCTTAATAAGAGTGAAGGTTCTCAAATCATAAAATAACTTCCAACATAGCATTCACTGAATTATTTTTTTCTGGAATTAATTTTACAATTTCATTCCCTTTTTTCTGATTTTAATTGTTTAAATAAATAATATTTCTATATTGCTTAATGAAGTTTTAGATTCTTGAGAAAAGTTGTGCATTGGTATTAATATTGGTAATTAATAAGGTTATCAATTAATTTTAGCTTGAATGCTATGATATTACATTAATAGTAAATCTAATATTTTTGGTCGTTTAGGGGAATCTGGATCAGAACGAAATGTGGACGACACAAAAAATTATATAAGAAGTCTTCAGCACGGAAAAGGAGATTGAGGGAACATGTATTCTGTAACGCGCAGCAGAGCAATTTACTTGACAAAATGGTTACAAAGTTTTGGAAGCGCCCCAAGTATTACGTAGATGACCCCTATGAACCTTACCATAAGCGAGAAGAGTTCTTATTGACACGTAAACAGCCACTGGTAAAAAATGTTGAGTAGCTCACAAAATTTTTTGTTTGAATTTTTCTAGTATAATATTTATTGTTAATAAAATGTTTGTTCAAATGTTAATACAATGATTAGTTGTTTCTGTGTATTCCATTTCAAAATAAATAAACCAGTGAAGTGTGCTAGTACAATAGTTGTTAAATTTAGTCTAGGCTTTACTGAAAGTTTTTTGATGACATAATCAGAAATAATGAAATTGTTTTTTCTTAAACTGCATGGAAGTTATAGAAACATGCAATGGTTTACTTGTTTTCAACTAAAATAGTTCATTTGAATAAGAAGGTGCAAGTTAGGACAATGGATGACCAGTGTTGGGCAAAAGTGCCTCTCTTTTTCTGTTATCTACAAGAACCCCTGTAAGGTGTTACGTCAGAGGATGAATGAGAATGGTATGTGTGAATGTAAATGAACTGTAGTCTTGTACAGTCTCAGGTCGACCATTCCTGAAATGTGTGGAATTGAAACCCAACCACCAAAGAACATCAGTATCCATGATCCAGTATTCAAATCCATACAAATTTATGGATTTGTTAAGATTTGAACCTTTATTAAGATTTATTAAGATTAATTAAGATTTATTAAGATATTTATTAAGCCTTTATTAAGATTTGAACCTTAGAACTCTCGACTTCAAGATCAGCTAATTTGTGATGATGAGTTTATCACTAGACCAACCCAACTGGTCTTGTGCCTACCTATTCTATTGCTTCCATTATAAAATGAAGTATTGTCTATTACTCAGATCAAGAATGGTTATTATAATACTTTGAAAGTTGTTGAACTTTATATGTGTATGTCGCATGGTATTATTACAGGAAATGATTTGGAACATTATGACAAGCAAAAATATTCTAATAAACATAGGTCTGGAAATGTTTTATGAACAAATGAACAAAAATTTATAATTGATTCTTCTTGAATGCAAATTGAATCCATGCTGAAAATTAAGCCAAATTAATGTATTCAAATTAAAGGGGAAATTTAGTAATCTTTTAACATGGAATATTGAATAAAACAGATATCAGAATTGTATCACAAGTAGTTTTCCTATAAATTGCTGCTAAGCTCAAAAAATTGAGAGTTGAGAAAAAATCCCTTTTTAGGTTTGTTGTAAAGTAACTTTGTTAAATTACATTAAACCTATGAAAATTTCTAACAAAATTTATAGAGCATTTACTCCAAGAAAATTAACGTAAATAAAGTAAATAGAAATAAAATACTAGTTTCAGAAATTTGACTTCAATTCAAAAGTAAACATAATTAACTTTAGCAGAAAAACATTGAAATTTTAAACAGAGCAAAAATCTTCATTGTTAAACTAAAAAATTGAAGAAATTTAACTACTGATCTAAAAATGCATAAAACAGAGTAAAAAATTAATCTTGAAGAAATCAAGAACTACACTCCCTAATAACATGTATATCAGAATTAAATATATACTTTTTTAGTACTATATCCGGCAAAAATATTCAAAAGATTTGTCATAACAAAAAAAATGTTTGCTCTTCCGATATAAGTTGACTGATCCCATTTCGGTTTAGTTAAATCAACACGGGGACCCCAAAAAAAATAAAAAATCGCGCTGTCTTTTCATATGTATTAAAGCATACAGAGAAATATACACATTTTTCAAAAGTCATAAACTATTGTAAACAACATTGATTTTTTAAAAGTTGAACTACTGTCGGCAGCCTGTCAGTGCCATAACAATCGCAGTTCAAAGTTTAGAGATACTTCTATGGATAATAGTATTTAGATATTCTTGTTCAGCAAGTAATGAAAAATAATTTTTCCTCTCCAACTCTATCCACATTTGTTAACTATTAATCGATAATGTGTTCCGAGCTAGAGCTGGGGGCTTTCTGTTTGGAAAGTTGGTTGACACTTAGGGATATTATGTGGGTGTAACTTATACCTAGATATGAAAGACTGCAGTTGTAACAAATGAATTTCGCTGAAATTTATAAATGATTTTTTTAAAAATTAATCATATTTGTAATTTAACCCTTAATCCTGACATTTTTTTTTTCAATTGTAACTACTGACATATAGTCCCAGGGACCATCCTAATTTAAAATTGTATAAATATTAAAGATTATATTTTTTTGAATAAACATTATTTTTTATTACTTACATAGACCCTCTTGAACAGTTCTGCAACACTAATTTCATGAAATTTTTTTAATTTAATTTCCAAAATAAATAAGTAGCATATAATAGCTTTAAAAAAAATAACAACAACATATTTAAAAAAAGCGTATATTTAGTCGTAATTATTAAAAAATACATTGCTTATCAAACAAACCAATTAAAAACTGTCATTTAAAAGAAAAAAGTATTCACAAGTGAAATTTTTTCCTCTGCGTAATTAATACACTTTTTTAGTGCACACAATAGTCTCCTTTTGCTTCTTGTAAGTTTATCCACTTCATTGGAAGGAGTAATTTCTTTGACTCATAATAAATCTGCAATGTTCACTGGAATAGCCTTAGGAATGTGGGTATTACACATCCGGTTTTCTAAAGCCGCTCAACGAATTGGCGACCCAATGTGTTCATAAAAATATTTCCTTCTATAATTAAAATATTCTTACTCGATTGGTCGGGATAAAGGCATTGATAGTGCTCATGCCAAGGATTCTAAAATACATTGCCACTGGCCATCTATGACTGCGGCTTCCTTATCGTATCAACTCCACTTTCAGTGTTATTATAATATACATAATGATTTCTGGTTTCCCGATTTCTTCATCATTTTCCTCACTGTGATGCATTCAAGACAAAAGAACTGCCCTTCCTTTTTTAGGCACGAATGAAAGTATTGTAATATCTTTCGTGAAACCATGTATTGATGAACTCACCGTACTCTTCCTAAATGGTATAAGGTGTTCAGGGATTTCTTTTTTTCAGAGTGCCTACAGTTGTTAGCCCATTATTTTAGTAAGAAAGAGGTCAACTCAATTGATGTGTTCCAATTATCAGCGGTAACATTTTTGTTGCTTCCAAAAATTAGCTTGCAAAATTTTGTAACTGGTTGGGTGGGGTGCTATTTTTTTTCTTCCATTATTTGCTTTCTTTACCGCTATACGAGTATGCATTGTATATATAATTTGGTCATGCATCGGTTGAACTTGCACTTTCAACCCTTCTTCTAATAAATATGTTCATTACCACAAATATTTTCACCACTCATTTTGATATTTTTACAAAATATTTTTGTTAATTTTGCATTAAAATATGTACATTTCACAGTAATTTCAAAGCTGTAGAATAGAAAAATAGAAAAAAATTAAACAAGGATTATTAAAACTAGAAATTCGAAAAGTTAAAATCTGTTTAGTATTTCTAGGTTAATTTAACAGTACTTGCAGACTAAGAGTAAAGCCTAAATTTTTTTTTTAATTTCATGCATTAAATTAATAAAATTTTTTATATAGGAGTCAGACAACATGATGACTTCCTTGTATACCTGCTCAGCCACTGAAAATATGTGATATATGATGCAGTACTTATTCATTATATGATCATTAATATAAAGTATTTTCTACTTTTTTTAAAATTTGTCTACTTTATTATAGTTTCAATGTCGCATCTCAATGGTTTTTTATTTCTTAAGATGTATAAATATTTCATGCCAGTTGTAAAAGTTTAAATCATAAGCTCAGTTTTACACGATGGATCATTAAAAACTATTTCTTGTGAATGGGTATTATGAATATCTGAAATACTTAAGCAAAAGTCAAATTCCCAGGATCAGGAGTTGAGAAATGGTGATGTTGAAGTAGTTGAGTTTAACATTAATATAAAATAGTATACATCCAGAGTAATTTCATGCCCTAGAAGTCTGGAACCTAGCTGCAGGGACATACTAGTCTGCAAGTAGTAGCAAGCACATACGAGTGATGGATAGGTGTAAGTGAGGAAAACTGCAAATAAGATTCCATGTGGATATAAAGAGAGGCAGTGTGACAAAGGACTACGTGATATCAGATCATCTGATAATACGTGAACTGTTGTTTGAGTTTTTGGAATGTTAAAAGTTGAAAAAGCAGCAACCTAAAAAAATGGATAAATTAAATATAGAGATACATTAGGAATTACTAATAAATATGAGAAATAATCAAGATCATTTATATTATTACAGTGTTATGCAATAATTAACATAGATTTAAAAAATGCAGTAATAATATATAAATTTTGACCCACTGGGGTTGGTCTAGTGATGAACAGGTTTTCCCAAATCAGCTGATTTGGAAGTCGAGAGTTCCAGTGTTGAAGTCCTAGTAAAGGCAGTTACTGGTATATGGATTTGAATACTAGATAGTGGATATCGATGTTTTTTTGTTGTTGGGTTTCAATTACCCACACATCTCAGGAATGGTCGAACAGACTGTACAAGACTACACTTCATTTACACTCACATATCATCCTCATTCATCCTCTGAAGTAATACCTGAATGGCAATTTCGAGAGGCTAAACAGGATACAGAAAAGTAATAATTAATAAGAATACAGGACAATGTTTGATTTTGAATACACCAGTCTTTTAGAAGTCTGGATAAATGATGGAAATAGCTTTAGTTAATTTCACCTTATAATAAAAAAATAGATGATTTAGGTAATTGAAGTCGTTAAGATTTTATATTATTCCAAGGAAGCAATGAAAAATATCACATAAATTACTACTACTAAATATCTTATAAGTTTGATTACAATTGTAAAAAATATTACAGCATATCTGAAAACATAGTTATTGATGAAATGCTTGCTGCATTAAGATTGTGGTGGGGGGGGGAGTGTTTTTTATTTTTCCAGTGTCTGAAATATGTCACAAACACATGTCAAAGTGTAATAAATAAAATAGATGTTTTCAGAAGGGAAATCATCATTTACTGACAGACTGATATCTTTAATATTAGGAAGTGGGTGAAATATATGTAATAATTGGTTCTTCATAGTTTCACTTGGCAATGACTTACTGCATTAAACAATTTTAATTGCACCCCGGTGGGGTTTCCCAGGGTGCGTGGTTTCTTTTACTGAAAAAAGGTGATCAAAAAGGTATTTATACGAAATTTGCTAAATTTAATTTTTCTGGTTTACAGTTTACGAGTTATTTAATGTTTTCCATACTCATGGAAATTCTATCTGCCATTGGATCATTTTATCCATCAATGGATAGAAAATGAAATTAAAATCTATTATGACAAGAAACCAAATGAAAAGATTAGAATTTTTTATTGTAAAAAAAATGATCGTAAAAAAATTAAAAATCTAATCTGATAATGAAGAATTAACTTCATATTTAATCATTAGGATAAAGTGTAAATATTTTTTATCTGATAAGATGAATTTGAATAATAACATTGTTACAAATGATTTATTTTTTTATAATTTTATTAATAGACATGTAACTAACTGTTTAAACTATATCATTTTTAAAATAATATTTTCTAATTTTCACCTCTTCCAAAAAATAAAATAAGATTTTTTATTTAATCCTATGAAGAATGTATAGATAAGATTAATATTACAGGTAAGATTAATTAACTATATGCATATGTTACATGCATATGTATGCATATGTTGGCCTTTGTGGAGCGAGTGGTAGCGTCTTTGCCTTTCATATGGAGGTCCAAGGCTCGAATCCTGGTCAGGTATGGTATTTTCACACTCTACAAAGTCATTTATCTCATCCTCTGAAGCAATACCTAACGGTGGTCCAGGAGGTTAAAAAAAGAAACAAAAAAACCTTTATGTATACATGAAATACATTTTTTTTTAAACCAGATAATTTCACCGAAGACTTCACAAAAAAAAAAGTTAACAGGCTAAAGCAGCTGCCATTCACTTTTTAATAAAATTTATTTATATTTTTAATTTTTACTTTCCCAGCTATAGCAAGAAATTACAGAATATAATTGGTGTAAAAATAAATTGTTCTTTTTTAAGTTTCGTGCCCCAAGGATAAAAAAAAATAAATAAATTATAAATAATCTGAGAAAAGGTTTTATTCCATGCTCCCAAGCCCAAAAAATTTGTCAGACGGACGTTTGTGTATATGTACATATGAACAACCACCAAAAACACCTAAAAAGGTGCTAAAAAAAATAGAAAACCTTAAAATAATGAACAAAAATAAAACAATATATATATAACAATATAATTAAAAATATAAACACCTTAAAAAATACAAAAATTAAAAACAGGTAAATAACTCCTCCAATATAAATATATCTACTTACCATAATGATACCAAGGGAAATAAATTTTCTTTTTTTTGTTAAACAATGTGCTTTTATTGGTGATTTCTTTTTTATTTAAAAAAAATCTTATTTGTATTTGGTTTTATAACTCTGGACCCTGCCAACCAATTTTCTTTAATCTTGTAGTCAGGTACTAACTTTGGTGGGAAGGAATGTAGTACAACTTTGCAAAAATTGGAAAAAGGGTGAGGGTGTTTTGGCCAGAATAAAATTTCAAATCTTTACTAGGAACTCTAGCAAAAGGTTTTTCTTAGAAGTTTTTTTTATCAAGATCATAAATTGCCAAAAATTTCACTTTATATTCATCCTCCTCCGTAAATTTTTAATTAAATTTTTTTTAAATTAATTTTAAATTTAAATCCATTTCGCAATTTACCTATTGCATTTAAAATATGAAATTCCTAATTTTTTAATAGCCCTTACTCTGTAGTCTAATTTCTTGAAAAAAAAAAAATTAGTCAAAAATGTTCACCTTCTTCCTAGAAAATTACAACTTGGTTACTTAGAATTATTACCTTTGTATTTTCTTAACACTTAAAAGTAACTTTTTTAAATTTTTTATCACTTGTGGATTATTTTCTTAAAATCTAATTTTATCCCAATGCTTCCACTTGAGTATGGGAATCCCCAAAATGAAAAAGAAAATTTTTTATTTTATCTTCTTTCAAGCAAGAAGATGAATTGCCTAGTTGACCAGCGTAGCTGAAAAAAGTAAATTCATGATTTTTTTTTACTGTCGTCTTTTTTTTACTGTGTATTCATACAGCAGCAGAAATAATTTTTTTTTGGAGATAAACAAAAAAAAATCCTTTTTCTTCATAAAACAAAAAATTTGGGTTATAAGCAGAGTGGTAACCACACTCTTTTTTCTAACAAACTAACAAATGTATAGTGTTACTTACCAAATTTAGTTGCATATTAATAGTAGGTGATCAATATTTTGGAATATTATCAAACAGGCTTATTTCTTAACAAACTAACAAATGTATAGTTTTACTTACCAAATTTAGTTGCATATTAATAGTAGGTGATCAATATTTTGGAATATTATCAAACAGGCTTATGTCTTTTATTAGCCACCACTACATGAATTCTGCAAAACAGTGTAGCAGGATCCAAAACACCCAGATCTGGATCTATGAATTTTTTTGTCACAGTTTTGTTTCATGACTTAACACCTTGAAACACAACTGTTAGGAGTAGCTTGTTCAGAATGGTATTTACAACTGGAGTTTCATCACTTTCTTCTATTATAATTTTCCTGCCTATTAACAGTAGGACCTTGAGCAGCTTCAATACATATTTCTAGTATGTAGTTGTTATACTATCTGTTACAGTATGTGTTGCTAGCTTGAGTTCATTATTACACCATTAAAAAGAAAACAACTTATATATTCAATTGTAAATAAAACAAATAATAGTGTATGGTACTCATGTATTTTGTAAGTGACTTTTGACATGCACATATGGTTTTATTATGACACAAAACACAGTCAGTATAATGTAGTGTTATTAGATATTTTATGATAAAAGAATTTGTTGGTCTTAGGGGGAAATAAACGGCATCCTCTTCAGTTTGAAGCAAATCCCAAATTTTATATTCCAATTATTATTGTATAAAAAAAGGTAGTAATGAACATGTCAGTTGTGTTTTTTAATTAAAGGAGGTAATTAAACAGGCTATTTAGCATAAAACCCTCAGGTTTAAAATAACCAATATTTTATTTAAAATATTTTATATATTTATTTATTCCTTTATATTACATATACAAATTTTCAGGTGATTTCTTATATATATATTTATACGTCTTTCTATATATGTGTATACGATTGGTGTGCCGTCCTTTAAACATTTGACATTACTGCCCCAACACATCAAAGGACCAGCCGTAACTGGATTTGCTTTCTTTTTACAATTAGCTAAAAACTGACAGGGCCGCCATTCATATTTCCTGAACCTGATGGCAAATCCCCGGTCTTCAGGAAACACCGTCCTATTGCTTAATACAATAAGCGGTGTCTTTTCCAATATTCGGGGCGGGTGATTTTTCACCTGGACCTCTAACTGGTCGCCGGCCATAATTTGTTTTATGTCTTCGACATAATACTGGTCTAGTCGGGCCTCGTTCCAGATATTTACGCGTCGGGCGAGTCCGCCCATAAAAGGGAACCTCTCGTGCAGGCTGGGGTTGATTATGTAGCCTGCGTTTAAGAAAAACGATGCTACGCAATCAAAAAAGTAATTTTTACCAGAGTTTGGCGGCCCGTATATATACATTGTGTTGCATTTATTATAATCTTTGTCACATATTTTATATAGAGTGTTAAGAAACACTTTCATCTCGATTACGTTCATATTAAACTGAAACAATAACAATCAGACAAGTGCGTAGACGCTGTCTACAGCGTCGTAATAGCATTTGTCGAACTCTCGTTTCGAGGGACAGTTAAACAATGGGGAATTGTTACTAAATAAATGCATAAAATCGAGTATTTCAAACCCGTTATATATATGGTTAAGCTTTCTAAGGGCTAATTTCACGATTCTATCCGAATCATCTAGTTCTTCTGTCAATGTAGAATCGAGCCAATAAGAACTTGTCAGCAGACGTTCGGGCGAGGACATACTGTAATTTACGATAAAACTTACCAGTTCCTCGAGGGTTATTTTTTTCTTTTTCTATCATTTCTATTCCGTCCATCACGGTATTCAAGAAATGGGACATCATCTGGGTTCCCTCGTTCAATATTATCTTGCCTCTCGCGGTGGCAGTCCGCCACCATTCCCACGATGGTATCGACTGTATTCTGTCCATCGGATACAAGTCGAATTTTAGGAGGTGAGATCCAGTGATCGTCTCAGACGACCAAGAATACGACTGTCCGACACTCTGAAGATAGATACTGGACGATATTGATCCAGTTCTTTGCTTTGAGCTGGCAGCACAGAACAGTGTGTCGATTCATAATATTTGCGGATTGAACATCGACAACTGGATCTCTGAAAGCTGCAGATATGGAGGACGTGGAGGTGGTCCCAGTCAGGATCATCTGCGACGTGCTTGCTGACGAGCACGAAGATATCGTCGCCGGGCCTGTACTTTCGGATACGGGCGAGCTGATTTCGAATTCCCGAAAGAATTCGATCGCACTCAAGCATCGCTTCGTACCGATACAATTTCTGAGAGCAGAAATGGCCTGGATGATCCTGAGGCAAGTCGTTCAATAACATTGTACCAAGGGGTACTGGTTTGATCGACTGACAGGAGGTCAATATTTGGTATATTATCTGGCCGGTTTCGAATGATATCTTCTTCATTCGGGCCACGTACACGTTTTTGATTTTTGTAATCAGTGAGTACGGTATTTGGGGCAGTTTCCAGTTTTCCATGTTTCCAGTACCAATTGTTTGTTATGCTGATTTTGAGTGTATACTTAAGCCTGTTTCAACATGTTACCCCAACAACCAAAAACGATTTATAGTTTCTACTGAGCACCATATTCCAATGATTTTTTGTTTATATTTTGTTATTAGTCCATCGGTTCCAGATTTTATACGTAGTGCTATACCTTCGGCTCCTTTTTTATACAGAGGAAAAGGCGCTCCCCAAAAATTTATGTCAGTGCTTACAAATATTTGTGCAAAAATTGAAAAGTATTCTAAACTTAATAAAATGATTATTTTTACTGAGGAAAGTAGAATAGCATTTGAATCTGCAATTTCTTGTCAAATGTGTGGAGTTAGGTTTAGTTCGCAAATAAAACCTGTTCGAGATCATTGTCATTTAACAGGTCATTATAGGGCTGCATTATGTAACAAATGCAATTTGCAAAGGCGAAATCAAACGTTTCTTCCGGGTTTTCTTCATAACAGTTCAAATTATAATTCGCATTTTATTCTTAAGGAGCTAGGGTTTGATGAGAAAAAAATTAATTTAATTCCTAGCACTACTGAAAAGTATATTTCATTTACAAAAACTGTTGGAGCAAATATGTCCATACGTTTTGTTGATTCAATTCGTTTTATGTCATTTAGTTTAGATTATTTTGTTAAAACATTACCAACTGAAAAATTTATTCATTAAAATTTTTTTTTTAAACAAGAAGATCTTAATTTTGTAACTCGAAAAGGAATTTATCCTTATGAGTACACTAACTCATGGGAAGTTTTAGAAGAGACTGAATTACCACCAAAAGAGAAATTCTTCAGCTCTCTTACAGGGTAAGATATTGATGAAAATGATTATATTTATGCCAAAACCGTATGGGATCATTTTAAATTTAAAAACTTAGGAGAATATAGCGATCTTTATCCAAAATGTGATGTTATTCTTTTAGCTGATCTATTCGAAAATTTTCGTATACTTCGTTTAAGAGAGTATGGATTAGATTGCGCATATTACTACACACTTCCCGGTTTTTCGTTTGATTCTATGCTTTATAAAACGCGAGTTTCACTTGAATTGATTACAGATTATGATATTTATTTGTTTTTAGAAAAGGGTATTAGAGGAGGAATATCTGTTTGCGTTAAAAAGTATAAGAAGGCAAATAATCCTTATATACTTGATGAATATGACAATAAATTACCAAACAAGTATTTAACTTACTTAGACGCCAATAATTTATACGGTTGGGCCATGAGTAGGCATTTGCCAAAACAGGATTTTCGATGGGTTAAAAAAGAGATACAACAATCAATAGTTGATAATATCTTATCTATTAATGATGATGGAATGATAGGTTTTATTCTTGAAGTTGATGTGGAGTATCCTGAAGTTCTTCATAATCCACACAGCGATCTTCCATTTCTACCGATAAATGAAGTTCCCCCTTTTTCATTTCACACTAAATTAGTAACTATTTGAAAAATAAAAATAATTACATTTGTCATTATATAAATTTGAAACAGGCTATTCGTAACGGGCTAAGAGTAACAAAAGTACATAACATGCTTCAATTTACGCAGTCTCCTTGGCTGAAGAGTTATATAAATTTAAATACAATAAATCGTCAGTCGGCTACTAATGACTTTGAAAAAGATCTTTTTAAATTGATGAATAATGGCGTATTCGGTAAGTATATGGAAAATGTTAGAAAACGTATCAATTTAGAATTGGTTTCGTCAGAAAAGAGGTTGATGAAACTCATCGCGAAACCATCATTTAAAGATAGAATTATATATGGAGAAAATCTTTGTGTAGTTCAGTGCGCCAAAGAAAAAATCAAATTGGATAAACCTCTTTATGTAGGATTATCAGTGCTAGAACTTAGTAAAACATTGTTGTATAATTTTCATTATGATGTGATGAAGAAAAAATATGGGTCAAAGATTAATCTTCTTTACATGGATACTGATAGTTTTTTTATGAAATAGAAACCTTTGATTTTTATCAAGATTTGCAGCATGAAAATTTTATTGAGTACTTTGATATGTCCGATTTTCCTGTTTCGCATCCTGTTTATTCTATTAAAAATAAAAAAGTTTTAGATAAATTTAAGGATGAATGTAACGGTATTACTATTAAAGAATTCGTCGGATTGAGAGCAAAATTATATATTTTTTCAACAACAAAGGGGATCACGAAAAAAGCAAAAGGCATTAAAAAAAATGTTGTGAAAAAGAAATTAGATATTAAACATTATAAAAAGTGTTTAGAGAAAGAAGGCGACGAAACTTATAAAGACCTGTATGGGAAAATGAAATTGATTCGTTCAAAATAACACATGGTAGAAACTGTAACTGTAAACAAACTTGCATTAAGTAGTTATGGTGATAAACTGGTTTCAATTAATAAAGTAATAACTCTTCCTTGGGGTCATGTTGATATACCTTTATAACTTAAACGCTTATTTGATACAATGAAAATTACTTAATTCATTTTCAATTTTGTTTTTCTTTTCAGTTACGATGATGATTAAATCTAATTTTTTTATTCTTTCGTCAAAGCAACCATTGTCTTTGATGGCGTACGCGTCATTAGGGGTGGTAAAAATATAATTAGTAACAAAACAGTGATTGTCGATGAATTAAAACACATTATTTCATTATTAGATAAAAGTAAATTAAATTTTAATGTGAATGTTTTTTGCAAATTTAATTATAAGAAGGTGTTAAATCCAACAATTTGTTATAGTTGTTTTAAAAATTTTTTTTTTCATTTAACAGTCACTTTAAAAGAAATGGTGGATGAATATGAATATACTTGTAACGATCTATTTAGTATCAATTCGATTGATGAAGAAGAGAGTTGTATATTTTTTCTTAGATCTACTGAAAATTTTTTTGACATTTTTTCGATTTTATTCAATAAGAAACATGAAAATCTGTTAAAATATATTTTATTACATCAAGCCTTAAAGAATGGTATGATTATTTATTTAGTAATGAATATAATTCAATAGTATTTAAAATTAAATTAAAACATACCTAAATATTTACTATAACTTATACCTTTGTGTGCGTTGAAAATTGTACTTATTTTAAGAAATTAATTGTAGTTTTGGTTTTTTTTCAGTTAAAATGAATTATAAAATGAATTTAAAAAAAAAATTGTAATCAAAACACCTTTAACATTAATGGCGTACAGCTGTTTGATTGTAATTAAAAAATATTATTAAGTCGTAAAATAGAAATGGACGATGAATTGAAACATTTTCTTTGATTATTTGATGATAGTAAGTTAGATTTTAAGATATAAGATTTTATAATAAACATAGAAATCCTTCAATATGTTTACGCTGCTTAAAAGAAATATTTTTAAATTCAATAGCATAAATTTAAAAGATATGATTGATGGGTAAGTTTGTGCCGACTCGTCATCATTTTTTAAAACAAAGCATGATGATGGGTCGAGCTTATTCTGCTTACAATCAACGGAAAAGTTTAAAGACATATATTGTCAATTTTATTAAATGATCGCCATAAAATTTTGGTAACAATTAATTTGTTAACGAATCGTACTGACGAGTGGTACGATTATTTAACGGGTTGAATAATATTAAAATATTTTTCATTTTCTAAATTTAAAAATCATGCGGGATTATTGTATTTGTATTGAGGGATTATTAGTTAATATGTAATGTATTTATGTAAATTTATATTTATGTAGTTTAATAAATTAAATATTTATATAAAATGTAATCTTATTAAATATTTCTTTTTACTTATTTTTTTAATTTTTAAAATCATTATTGTATTTGTATTGAGGGATTAGAGGATTAGAGTTTATATATAATATATTTATGTAGATTAATAAATTAAATATTTTTAACTGAAAAAAGGTTTTCATTTTTCGTCTTCCAATTTCTTTTATAATAATGATAAAGGAATATGAAATAAAAAACTGATTAAATAAAAATACGTTTATTATTTTACAACATATTTGTACTATTACATTATTTCAATCATATATACATATATAACAATTAACATATGATAATTGATTTAATTATGTTGCTAAAGGTATTTCTCGTTGAAGAAAATCCTTGAGTTCCTTGTTAGAGTTTATTTCCATATAATTTATTACAACAGCACCACCAACAATTACATTTAACGTATAATATCTTATATATACTTAAAAATCTTTTAATTTGTAAAATTAAATTGCGTATCAATTCACAAGTACAATTCGCATCAATGCTTAAACTATCGGGGACATCAAACGATTTGCAATGTTTGGTATGGCCAACATAACCTTGAAGAGGTTATGTTGGCCATAACCAACATTACGTTTCTTCCGTCTCAGGTGGAACGGCTACTTAAGCTGAAGTGCGTGCTATATCTCGCTCAGTTAGCTCTAACACTTCAGTTAATAACCGATCCCATCCATCAGCAGCCCAATTGGGTTCATCACCGTCATCAGCAGTCCAATTGGGTTCAACGCCATCATCAGCAATATTATTATCAGATTCGGAGAAGCATTTTATTCCTCCATTAATACGTCACTTATTAACGCTTCTTCAATAGGTGAATTATACATTAAATTAAAAACTCTTGGAGAAAAAATACTATGAGATTCATCACTACCTGAAGGAGATGTTAAGGGGGAATGTGGTCGATAACTATTTGTTACTGGTAGGTTTTGTGAATCTGGTACGTTCATTTGCTGGTGCGGTTGTTGATTTTGTGAAGTTGACTGAAATTCTGAATCTGTAGAGGATTCATCGAACATGTTTTCAACAACTTCGCCCAACTGCTCATTTGGTATTGGCGGGAACATATCTTGAGACATCTGTAAAATAATAAACTAAACTAGTAATGTATAATTAGACGTAAGTAGAAATCATTTGACTATGCAAAAAATAAAAAAAAACATAAAATATTGATAATTATAATAAACTTACTTTATAAGAGGTGATTTCAAAAAGATAGTTGAATTAAATTGTAAATTTAATTATATTGTATATATCCTGGAAAAAAAAAGAAAAAAATAATTCTTTAATATTTTGCTGAAAATAAATTGTTAAATAAAAAAAATATATAATATTTTTAATCTAATAACAAAGAGTTAGTATTGAAATATAAAGAAAAAATTAATTCTTTAATATTTTGCTGAAAATAAATAGTTAAATAAAAAAATATATAATATTTTTAATCTAATAACAAAGAGTTAGTATTAAAATATAAAAGTAGTCTTAAACAGATACTTACTTTCAGTCGGATGAACCAGTACTGAAGTAACCTCTGTATTTATAAGGAATATATCCTGCAAAAGAAAAAAAATATTTAACTTTCTAATACTTGCTTGAAATACGATAAAATATTTTAAATGCATATTAAATTAATAATTTGATTTATTTATATGTAACTATTTACAATAGTCAGAATAAAATAAAACTGTTTGAAATAAAATACAGTATTTAAACTAGACAGAATAAAATAAATTTCATATCACTATGTGAAATAGATTATATTATTTAAAATAAAAGTTAAATAATTCGTGGGTAACCATTTAAATGGTTACCCACGAATTATTTAACTTCTAGTTTAAACTAGACAGAATAAAGTAAAATAAATATATATGTATTTAAACTTTATAAATATATTTTACTATTATTCGTAAATTTTAAAATTGGTATTATTTTATTTTTATTATTTAAAACGAATAATTAATATTATTTTACTATATATATATATAATCATCATTAGAATTAATAAAATTAATTTAATTTAATTATTTAATACGAATAATAAACATTAAATTATTTAAACGAATAATCAACATTATTTTACTATTATATATAATCATAACTAGAATTAATAAAATTAATTTTTATTTAATTATTTAAAATGAATAATCAATATTATTTTTATTTAATTATTTAAAACGAATAATCAACATTATTTTACTATTATATTTATATTTATCACTGGAATTAATAAAATTATTTTATTTAATTATTTAAATTAATTTTTCCCTTACCGGATAAAAATAATAAAGATGACGAAGAGAAAACTGGCACAGAGTAACACTAGCACAGTAAGAACGTAATAAAAACGGGTGAAAATTTAACAAGCTTTTATACAAAACCGTTAGCCTTGTCATTAAGATAACTTTGAAATAAACAAGTAAAGTATTGACGCAAATGCATTATCACTAGATGACTTTCAAACTAGTAAATAAGGTCGAGGCAAAGTCAGCACTCACGTGTACTGTGCAACGTGATCATTGTTATTATTTTCGTTGAAGGGGGGTATGCCGGAGCAGTGACGTTGGAGGGAGGGTATGACGGTGCAGTGACGTTGGAGGGAGGGTATGACGATACAGTGACGTTCGTTGGAGGGGGATATGACGATACAGTGACGAAAAAGGAGGGGCATGACGATAGTGAAGGGAGGGTATGACGTCAGAGGGGGTGTGACGGCAGAGGTTAAGGTTGTCCTAGAACCGGCATTTTTACAGTACTGTTATTAAAGTGATTTTGTTCCTGCCATGAACTACGGTCAAACGCAGTTGTTTCATATGAAGATTATAACAGTAAGTATAGGATGCCGTCTCGCGGCTCGGTCATTTATAGTGAGAGATTGACGTCAAAGAGGCAATAACAGAGATAAAAGAGAGCACGAATAAATTGTATAAAGATACAGAGTGGTAACGAGAAAATCGACACTCTTTCATAACAAACTCGTCCCGCTTTTCTCGGTTCTACCGCCCCATCGCTAAACGGTCGGGAACTGGTCTCTTGTTCGGATCTTTCCGAGAAAGATCCAGCCTCGCGCCTCACTACCACGCAGCCGCGATAGTTATTTCCACTCTGTTACAATAACTGTATCTACAGTTATTGAGCTAACGGCTTACTATAAAGCCTATAAAGTAGAATAAAAAGCTTCGTGCGTTTAAAAAAAGTTTAAACGGCCGATAATAATAACGGTAACTGCGGCTCCGACTTTATCTACGCCTCGTGTTTATAATCAGTCAGTCTCCTCGGCAAAAGAGTCTTGCCCGTACGTTTCGAACTTCCTATACATCGACGGCTGTGCAGCTCGGTCGTTTGGCGCGAGGCTAGATCTTTCTCTCGGAAAAATCCGAACAAGTGACCAGTTCCCGACCGTTTAGCGGTGGGGCGGTGGAACAGAAAGAAGCGGGGGAAACTAAGGCGTTGCACCGCTAACGCTGGGCAGTGTTTTTATGAATTTTCCCGGACATAATTATCTCGGCCCTTTCTTTTTCCTGTTTAGCCTCCGGTAACTACCGTTTTAGATAATACTTCAGAGGATGATATGTAAGCGTGTGAATGAAGTGTAGTCTTGTACATTCTCAGTTCGACCATACCTGAGATGTGTGGTTAATTAAAACCCAACCACCAAAGAACACCGGTATCCACAATCTAGTATTCAAGTCCGTGTAAAAATAGCTGGCTTTACTAGGACTTGAATGCTGGAACTCTCGACTTCCAAATCAGCTGATTTGGGAAGACGCGTTCACCACTAGACCAACCCGGTGGGTTAATTATCTCGGCCCTGGAAACCTGGAAACCCAATTGATAACGGGCCCCCGGTCGATCAGATCGCGCTTGAGCACGACCTCCGATACGAGTCGGCCACAGATCATCATCATATACGTGCAGCTGATAGACGGGGGATCAGGGATTTCGCTAGGACTGGCAATTGGCACAGTCTTGTCGGTGCCGCAGGTCTTTCGATCAAGTACGGATACGGAGTGGAGTCCGTTACTGGAGTACTATATCCACGTATGTCGGGAAGCCGGACAGCAGACGTAGAGATGGCTGATGGACCTCCACCATCTAAGGTAGCCAGGACAGAAGCAGAGTCGTCGCACAATTCTGGGGCTTCAGGAACGGATTTCATCCATCGTCCTGTTTCAAATTTCAAAAAGGGCAAGCTGCTGTTCAACCACCATCGCTTCATGTGGACCTGCGGTTACCAGTTCAAACATATGACCGACAAGGCGCAATGGACGGCGGCCGTAGCAGCGTCAGGAAAGATTCCGGCGAAGTCTGCGCGGTACAAATCCATTGGATTCGTTACCACACCGATAGCCTACGTTCCAGTGGACATCATCCCATGGTACCTGTCGAAAGCCGAATTCAAGAACTTGCCCATATCGTCGGAAGTGAAATTGGTGAAGTGCAATGTTACACCTGTGGCGTTTAGATTGCCTTTTGTTACAAACAGTGCTCAGTTAAGTAACGCTAATAGCTAACAGTTTTTGTTGCATAGTGTAGGTTACGGGCTGTGCAATAAATCTGAAGGCGTAAATTGCAAGTACAGCTACACAGTGGACAACCCTATGTTGCCCACCAAATTACATTTTCATAATCCGTACGATGAGGTGCCGAACTGGTACGGCAGCACGGCTACCGGGTCCAGTATAGACTATTCCAGTATTCACTGCTCGTTCGGTAATCAGATATCGTTGCAGCAATATTATGTACATATTATTATAATAAGTCCGAGGTGGACACCTTACCTGAAATTATGAAAGATATACAAATCTTTCCTATAACAAACAGCAACCGGCCTCACCAATGTTATATGAATACAGACCACAAGTTTGATATATTACTTTATTTCTGACGGACTTACTTATGATTAAAGTACTTATTTATGATTGCAAATTAGTTATTTGATGTTACCAACATTTTGTTGAATGCAGCATTCACATGACAAATCCATATATCTTGATATCTTATATTGGCAGGACTATTTTTAATAGTCACTCTGTAGCTTCTACAGTGCAATCTCTTAGTTCTTGTGTGTTAATATTTGTTGAATAAACCACTGATTTCATTTTAATCCCAAATGAGATTACCATTCGGTAATTATGGAACCAGTTTACAATGGTAGTCTTGAGTTCCTCATCGTTTTCAAACTGTTGTCCACCAAGCCTCTTTTCAAATACAAGAAGAGGAAGTAGTCGCTAGGTGCAAGATCAGAACTATGTGGAGGGTGGTCAAAAAATTCCCAATGAAAATCTTGAACGTTCTTGGTTAAGGCAGTAGTGTGAGGACACATGTTGTCGTGAAGGAGGATTACACTGGATAACAGTTTTCTGCATCGTCAATTTTGGATCACATGTCTTGGTTTGGTGAGCATTTTACAGTACATGTCAGCTGTAATTGTTGATCCACATTTATGATATCACCCAAAATGACGCCCTTTTCGTTCCAAAAAATGGTAGCCAACATTTTCGACTAGAGTACGGAGATTGCTTAAGCTTTTTCAATGTTGGGGAACTTGAATGACGACACTGCATTGACTATTGTTTTGATTCTGCGTTGGTGTAGGATATCCAAGTCTTATCGCCTGTAAAATGTGGGAAAACAAATCATTTCATCTTGTTGATAGTGATCCAAAAACGCTCGTATACTGCACATTCTTTGCTCTATTTATTGGTCAGTGAGCATTTTCTGTACCCACCTTACACACAATTTGTGATACCCCAGCTTTTCTGTGAAAATCGTGCAGATAGAGGTGCGTCAAACATGCAGAAATTCATCAGCCAAAGCACCAATCGCCAATCACATTGCAGTTTTCGGTTCACTTGTTCAGTGATTTCATTGGTCTGAGTACTGGGCCTGCCACTCCACTCTTGGTTATGCGCATTTGTGCGGCCATTTTTAAAGTTTCGACACCATTTTCTAACCTTTCCTTCACTCATTACTGTAAGTCCATACACTAGGCACAACTCCCGATGAATTTCAGCAGCTGAAGTTCCTTTTGCACACAAAAATCGAAACACAGTGAGCATTTCACAACTGGCAAGAGAAACAATTTTTGCAGACATTGCAATCAGCATTCACCGGCAGGTAAACAACAACTGCAGTGGCTTCATAAATAGCCTGTAGATAGCCCTGCATGCATTAAAATCTGTGTTCAGACCGACTAATATTTAAATATAAGCTGACGGCTCTTACTTTATGAATATGCCTCATAAATAATCTCTAACGAGAGAATTGAGGAAAAAATGATCTCTTACAAGAAAAGTGAGTTACTTTATCATCATGGGTTATTGTACACACATTCTTATCTGTAGTTATCTTCAAGAGTTCATTCAGATTTACCAGCAACATATTTAACTGCTGTGTTCACAAAGCCTTGGTGTTGGAAATGCATTGTGGCAGTCTGATATGATTTTCTTTTGACCATGTACGGGTGTTAAATCTTGTGTGTTTAACCTTCTCCCATCACAATGATTAGCGCTCTGTGAAAATATGTTGGTATCTGATTGCCTCCCTTCATAATCTTATGCTACCCTCCTGTGAAAAAAATTTCAAAAATTACAGTATATTAAAGAGATTTAACAGATTCTGACAAAAAAAAACGTTACGATTGGGTATTTTTTATCCCTGTAACAACAAAATTGAAACGGTACAAAAATTGCGATAATTTAATTGCCGGATTTTTTTGGCGCATTTCTACCGCGTTTTTTATTAGCAAAATTATTTTTTTTTGCTTTGTGTTTATGAAATATAGTTTGCTGATTTTGGGTCATTTAATTGTTAAGACCCTTGGGTCTTAACAATTGTGACAAGGCAGATTAACTTCCCTTCAATATTGTGATGGGAGATAAAACTTTTATGAATCATTACAATCCAGATAAAAAGTGGCAGGGCATGAAATACTGCCACTGTGGTTCGCTACAATAAAAACAATGTCAAAAAATTTCTCTTGAAATTATTGAAGAATTTCAAATACATGTACATAATTGACTACCTGGAAGCTGGATTGACTGTAAACTGTGTGCAACACATTTAAACACAATGGAGATGTGTGGGTCATGTTCGACAATAAATGGAGCCAGTAATGCTGCAACACGATAATGCCACACCTATTACATGCAACCAAAGAGGCTCTTGTGAAGTTGAAATTTATACCTATCTCTTATGCTCCATACTCACCAGATTTTTTGCCTTGTGATTTTCACTTTTTTGCGATTAAAGAGGAATGTTAAGGCATTCATTTTACTAAACAGAATGAACTGAAGGATGCAGGGAAATCGTGGATTAAGAAAAGACCATCAGCATTCTTCATTGACAGAATGAGAAAACTCATTCACTATTGGGAGGAATTGTATCTATAAATGATGATTATGTGGAAAAATAAATGTAAATTTTTTGATAAATAAAAAGTACTTTTGTCATATTTTTTCTGTTTGACTATCTCTTTTCATTTACAAGTTAAAAATGATTTCATTACATTTCAGCTACCCTTTGTTGCTACCCCTATATTACTATTTCATAAATATAATTACTAAACTTTGTAAATTATATTTTGAAATATGTTACACGTTTTATGTAAATGAATTTAATATTAATAAAAATTAATTTGATACATAATTTTACTTTTTTTTCAATTAGAAATTAATTAAAATTAAAATTTCTACAAACTAGGTTAGTACAGTCAATTTGTAATTTTATTTGAAAATCCTTACCTACCTATTGATGTCTTTTCCATATGTTAGGGGTGTGATGAGGGAAGCTTAATTACCGATTTTTAACATCCAAATCCCATAGATTTTTGAAAAATTCAAAAAGTTTTTGAAATGTGTTTTTCTCTAATCTATGCATTTTAGGGGAAAGTTTTTCAAACAAAAAATGTAGAGGACATTCTCCTCTACAATTAATGTCTTTGACGTTATGCCGTATAATTTGAAATTGAAATACTAGGTGGCGCTGAAGTTGTAAAAAACGTGTTTTTTTGTTTTTTTCACCGGAAAAATTGTTTTTTGTCTGTATTGCATTTGGAAAAATTGTTAATTAAAAAAAAACAGACAACTTTTATTTAAACAATTTTCTTGTACGACTTACCGTTTTGGAGCTGTAGCTTGTGAAAGTGTTGTGAATTGGGCACGTATTCCAAACCGGTCTAGTCGTTTACTCCTTCGTTTACAACGTTTACTGGGTAATGCCTTCTTCGGAATTCGACGTGTGGTCAATCCTGATTGGGGTCTTAATTTTAAGACTATGAATATCTTGTGTAGGGGTCTCTGCGAGACAATTATGCTATACGCGACGCCTGATAGGCTAACATTTAAAAGCTATCGGGATATTTTGTTACGGGCTCAACGCCTTATATTACTAACGGTAACGTGTGGTTACAGTACAATTTCACGGGAGGCGATCTTGGTGATCGCAGGTATGAAACCGATAGACTTGATTGCATCTGAGAGGCAACAGCGTTATGTTGCCTCTCAGATGCAATTATTTAATTGTTACAATTTTTTAATTTTCTGTTCTTTAAACATAATAAGTTTAACATAGGATAGAATTCCACTTTATTATCATGGAAGGTGAAAGTAGTGGCATATACAAGAAAAAAATTGGGAGACCTAAACTTATCCATAGCCAGACGAGAGAAGTTAACCCACCGAGTTGGTCTAGTGGTGAACGCGTCTTTCTAAATCGGCTGATTTTGAAGTCGAGAGTTCCAGCGTTCAAGTTTTAGTAAAGTCAGTTATTTTTACATGGATTTGAATACTAGTTCGTGGATACCGGTGCTCTTTGGTGGTTGGGTTTCAATTAACCACACTTCTCAGGAACGGTCAAACTGAGACTGTACAAGACTACACTTCTTTTACACTCGTACATATCATCCTCATTCATCCTCTGAAGTATTATCTGAACGGTAATTACCGCAGGCTAAGCAGGAAAAAGAAAGAAGATGAGAGAAGTTGTGTTTTATTGCTTTTAATTTTATGATAAAGTTGGCACAAGGTCAACTTGATGTTTAGGAAGAATTGTACCAATCCTTTTTAAATAAATTAAGAAACGTCCCAAACTACGGGAATTTTAATCAGTAGTATTCAAAAAATCTAAACGAAGCTAAAACTATTTCCAATAAAGACTTTAGAGATCCTAAAAAAAATTACACTAATAGACAAAAAAAGGTTTTTTAATGTTTCCCTAAGTGTGATACCATTTCTTGAATTGCTTTTTTGTGTACATTTCAGATCTGTGAATACAATTTTTCTATCACCCTTAGTTTTAAATAAATTACGCTTAAAAAAAAATTAAGCGAAAATGTAATTATAATCTGTAAAATTTATAATTCTGCATGCCCATACCTGTGTTAGAATGATTTCACTGATGCTTTTCTTTTATAATTAGCCTCAGGCACATCCTGAATAGTGTCTAACAGTAATCGGCTAGCATGTTAATACTCCATTTTTCTTTATAGCGGCTTTCCATCACCGAAATGTCTTGGTGGAAACGTTCACCGTCACTTACGTCTACGAGGTTGTCCGGGAGTTAATTCCAGATGTGAGTGGAGGAAATGTATTTTCAAAGACATATTACAGCCCATAATAGCTCTGTATGAAGCAAGAAGTTGATTAACAATGTTTTGATAATTGCCGGATTTTTGTTTGCCGAGAAAATTTTGCAAACGACTTTAAATGAAGCCCAAGCTAGACTTTCTACATTATTAACATTGAGTTAAATACATCATATTTGACCAACTCTCTTATTTGAGGACCAACAAATATTCCTTCTTTAATTTTTCCTTCACTTACACTCGGAAATTTTTACCTATCCTTCATCATCGCTTTTACAAAAGTTTTCATTAGTCCTAGCTTGATATGGAGAGGGGGTAAAAATATTTTTTTGGGTTCAGCTAAGGGCCCATGAATAATATATTTCCCATTTGAGTTAAGTTGTCTTGTTTCTAACACTCTTTGGTAACATAATACTTATCCCTAGCGCGGCTGTACCATTGGCAAAGAAAACGCATGTACTTAATATAGCCTAACTGCATGTCTAACAAAATAGTTATAACTTTCAAATCACCACATATATTCCAGCTATGTTGTTTATAATTTATTTTTTCAAGAACGTTTTTCATCACATCGTATGTCTCTTTTAAATTAATACCATAAGCGACTGGTATCGAAGGATATTTTTTACCCTTGTGTAGAACCACTTTTAAAGTATACTTGAACTAATCTGTGAAAAGGCATCAGTTTTCAGGTTTAAGAACTTGCCCTAAATGCAACATAAGCTCTTCAATATTTGTGGAATAAACAAAATTATTTCCATCAATAAATTACTGAGAAAGTTCTTTTTGTCGGCTTCGAAAGCCCGAAATTTTTGTATTTTTTTAAAGTAAATTTCAACCTTGCACTCTTGATCCTAACAGTTCAGCTTGATTTTTTGATAAATTTAAATCCGTAACCAAATCATTTAATCCGCCTTGTAATATAAGATGTGGATTATTGGAAGATAATTCAAAACCAAAAATCATTGTTGTCTTCTTCAGTACTGCCTGATTCTTCATCGCTGCTTTCGAAACATACATTCACAGGTGGCTTAGGAATTGAAATAATTTCATTGTGAGGTACAGGCCTGATTGCAGATTGCAATGAAGGATATTTTACAGTATGTTTACATTTTTTTTAGAAATTCCAGACACACTTGTTAAACAAAAGTAACAATCGGTTACATGATCCTTTGGTTCACGCCAAACCATAGGTACACCAAATGGTACCTTTCAGTAATCCTCTTAAATATCCAGAACAATTAGTGCATACTACGTGAGGAGCCCACGTCTTATCCTGATCACCAATTTTACACTGAAAGTTCGAATGATATTCTTTTTTAATTAAAGTTGTAATATTTTTTCTATTTGATTTTACGGTAAACTCACCACATACTCATCAAAAGACATTCACATCATATACACAATGTCACGGCATTATGACATTGCACTGTTTACAAACTTACGACAGCAATAAGAATGAACAAAATTAATTCATTCCTAAATCCAGTGCTTAATACAAACAACACAGCTGTGTTTTCAGCTATATTTATTGACCTGCACAGACATGATTAATCTTGTCCATGAAGGCTCACTCTTCAGTATTAGACATGATATCATAATGTGTGACTATATGATTTAATTCTTTGTCTAGTATTGTTTATTTATAGCTTACAAATTATGTTAGTAAAACAATAAAAAATCAGCTAACAAAATGCAGTATAGGAACTTAAAATGATAACTATACGTTGAAAAATGAAAAAAAATTCTTTAATTAAAACATTTTTCAAAAATGGCGGGTAATAAAAAGATTCTAAGTTGATATTCGTTTCAGCATCAAAAAACAGATTAAAATCATGTATGGCATGTTAGGAAATAAAAATAATATTTATCAGTGTTATTAGAACACTAAAAAAATTAAGATAACTTTGACAAAAGTGTCTTTCGTTAAACGATTTATAATTTTCACGTTGCTAAAGTTGAACGCGTTACTCATCGACTGCTACTAACGTGGGTAAAAGAGAAAATCAATTTTCATGGATGATTTTGGTCTTTATAGTACATTATTTAATACATGAGAAAACTACAGATAGTAGAAAAATTAGAAAATCAGGACTAAGGCTATATTACTTAAGAATTACGACCTATTAAAGAGTACCGTTACCAAAAAAGACCTATAATTTACAAGGACGAATCCTATTTATTGATGCGAGCTGGAATGATTGCTAGTTTCAGGTGTGGCGGGGAACTCACCGGGTTGGTCTAGTGGTGAACGCGTCTTCCCAATTCAGCTGATTTGGAAGTCGAGAGTTCCAGCGTTCAAGTCCTAGTAAAGCCAGTTATTTTTACACGGATTTGAATACTTGATCGTGGATACCGGTGTTCTTTGGTGGTTGGGTTTCAATTAACCACACATCTCAGGAATGGTCGAACTGAGAATGTACAAGGACTACACTTCATTTACACTCATACATATCGTCCTCATTCATCCTCTGAAGAATTATCTAAACGGTAGTTACCGGAGGCTAAACAGGAAAAAGAAAGAAAGAAAAGGTGTGGCGGGGAGAAGACGGTGTAAACAAGAAATTTCAAGAATTACGCTGTACTAATCAAACAATAAACATACGAGGTCTTTTTCTTTTCATTCACTTCTCGCACTTCCTTGACGACACTTGTGGCGTTCAGGTGGGTATAATAGTTTGCATCTGCGTTTTATTTCTACTGCAGTATCAATTACAATTATAATCGTTTAATTAAATATAATTCTTATCGTCTCGATTATAATTGTATTCTTTATTTCTTATATTCTTTGTCCTTAGGGGAAAAATTTTTTATATAGTAATTACGGTCTTTTGTGTTTAAATTTATCATTTATTTTAAATTAGATTATGTTATTGCATTAGTTGAAAACTAATAAATACAATTACGAGTGCAGAATGAAAATCGAGGTGCAACTATGTTAAGAAAACAGAAACATCTTATTGTTTCGGGAACTTTTAATTGATAATGCTAATAATGTCGTGATTAACATAAATGACGATAGCGATGGTTGTAATTTAAATATTAGGGGTAACGAGTTATCAGGAATTGAAAATTATGATTTGATTTGGTAAGCAACAGCTCAGATCAATATTTGTAGGTAGTATAGTTCAATAGTATAGTTGTATATTTGTAGGTAGGTAGTATAGAATTGGCTCAATAAAAATAGATCTAGGCACGGGGTTCGTGCTTCCGCGAACTCGGTTAGCTAGTTCAGAGGAAAACGATGTAGGACATTGAAGATGTCCGCATGAGGCCTGCAGTGAAGGCAAGAAGCTGGGTTTAAAAATCACCGATGTAAATGTCTACCGAGGCATTTACATCAGTGGCATCCCAACGAGGCTTGGCTTATTACTATGAGATCTAAAAAGTTGAAGAGCTAATGACGACTCCCGCTAAAGCCCATCAGGGCAGGAACGGGAGGGGGTGGCGACCGGAAGCGTCAAAAGGCGATTGTCTTATCCTACGAGGTTGGGATGTGCTGCATGAATACGTAATATATTGTGATCCATCCGCTCTTCGATGCAGAGGGTACTTGATTTTAGGTTTTTACGCGATTACCAAATCACTTCTTTAACAAAAGTTAGTCCACAAGTCATCACGACTTGTGGACTGATGACTCTGTTCGCATGGTCGTTTTTGCATTGTAATCGAATGGATCTTTGTCTGTAGTTGCGTTAGACTCAGTGCTGTTGTTTAGTAATAGAAGACCTGGTAGAGTTTTATTTCCTTGCGGTTTCTACCGCTGTGATTTCACAACTGATTCTTGGCTAGCTTACTTCTCATAACCTGCACTAATGTCTGAGGTTTTTTTATAATGTTAGTATTCCTGGTGGCTAGGGTTCCGCCTGAGCAGTTTGAATGGCCAGAGGTAGAGCTGCCCTGGTTAGAGTAGTTCAAGTTTCAATGGAGGTCGTACTCGAGAGTGTGATTTTCATTCTCCCGGGTATGATTTACTGATTTAGCATGGCGATTTGTTGAATTGGAGTGCGCTTATTAAGGGGCAAACAAGTAAATGTTAGTTGCAATCAACTTAGCTGTAAATCCAAACGGTCAAAGTTGGAGGTTTAAGTGGGACACTAGAGGTTATATTCAGCTCCCAAACAGACCAGATCTGAGGTCTGCTGGGATATTTTATTCTAGCTGTTAGCACTCCAATATTAATGTTGGTTAATTACAGTATTAATGTTGTCATGAAATGGTTGACTGAATTTATTAATATGCTGTCGTGTCATAAATTACTGAAATGATCGTACTGTAAAGTAGGTACATATGGTTTAGGTGATGATAGAATGTATAGAGTTAGGCACGCAGGGTCTTTGATCTTCTGTGGGTAGGCTGTTAGTTCAGCAGTTTCTGAGAGCTACATGGTAGAGTTAGGTCTCTGATGTCTTCTTTGAAGGCAAAACTTGACTAGGGCAGAATTTACTGACGTGAATATCTTTCGAGGCATTTACATCAGTGGCATCTTACGAGGCTGACTGATGACTGTGGAATGTGATCAGTTTGAGGGCAACAAGATGTCCTCCAATTAAACCATTCGTGGCTAGAAATGGAGGGGATGGTGTGATGACCAGACATGTCACAAGGTGGGTGTTCTTCTCCCTCGTGGGGAAATTGAGATATCTTGCATGAATTAACAAAACCTAACAAGCAAAAAAAAAAAATTGTTGTTTGCAGAGTGGTCGGAAGGAAATGATGATGTTCTGTTCAACAATTGTGTTTTCAGATGAGACCTATTTTAATATTGATGGGACTATTAACAAACAAAATGTTCGCTTTTGGGCAACAGCAGCACCACATATGCATGAAAAACAACATAGAACTGAAGTAACCGTTAGGGCTGCTTTATCCAGTCTCGGATTGGTAGGGTCAATGTTTTTCAATGATGCAGTTAATTCTTAATGCTATTTAATTATGTTAAGAAATGATTTTCCACCCAAACTGCTTGTGACTGAGTTGCCTATAGATACTCAATAATTCATGCAAGATGGTGCAATCTTTCACACTGCTGATGTTGTATTGCATTTTTTAAATTCACTTTTTGGTAATCGCATAATTTCAAATCACTGTCTGGGCTGCCACAATGCATGTTTCTTTTAGCCACCTTTGAGCCTGGATCTAAATCCTTGTGACTTTTATTTTATTGTAAAAGAGAAACTTTTCCCGTTAAGACCTGCAAAACATATGGAAATGCGTGTGTGGTTAGTTCAGTTGTGTGCAGAGTTTCAACAGGACTTGCATCGCAGTCATTAGAAACATACCCATTCGCCTTGAACAGGTAGCTAGGCATAAAGGCAGCCATATTGAATATGTCATGCAGTAAAAGAATTTTCCACAAAAAATGTATTCGGAATGCAAAGTTGTAATCATATTAAATTTAAAAATAAATATGAAATCCAAAATTAAAAAATATCAACTTATTGTGCACCACTCTGTAGAATCTGTTCTAGTTTTGAAAACTACTCTTTGACAAATAATATTTGTTTACAAAACATTTTTCTGTTACTAATAAAGCAATTTAAAGTTGGAAAATTAACATGTTGGTAATCAAATTACCAAAACCTTTGCATGACATGAAGGTAACATACTGTAATTACACTTGCCAACAATATTTTTTTGTGTATCTGTAATAAATGCATATACTGTGAAATCAATATTTAAAAAAAAAAATATTATTTACGTGTTTTCATTTAAAATTTGTTTAAATCCAGTAAATTTTTATTTATTCAAACATAGATAAATTGAAATACATTAATACAATTTTAAAATAAGTTTCTAAAAGTCTATAAAATAAACTTTTTTAAAAGCTTAAATCATTAGAATTGTCTTACCTTTAATTTTTAAAATATGTTGACAAACCTTTTCACTTGAACGATGTTTGATCAGTTTTTCTAAACAAAAACCAACAATAGTCACCTATCACTCCAGGATCCCAACTTCCTTGGTACCAATGGTCCATGATCAAAATATCCTGATGGAAACGCTCTCCTTGCTCATCGTTGACAGAACACAAACTTTAAAAAAAAAGTAGGTGGGAGTGTAGGAAATGAATTTTTAATGATATTCTACATCCTAAATATTTGCAGTTTTTAAAAAGCTTAATTAGTCCATCTTTGTCTAGTGCCTTTACATTATTTTTCACGATTCCAAGTTTTATGTGAGGTGTTGGCAATATGTTTTACCACTTTCAATTAATGATATATGCTTTACATTTTTTCTTCACCAGCCACAGAGTTCTGCAGCAATTCCCAGTTCTTTACTTTTTATATCACCACTATCCCAAAGACAAAGAAAGCAACAATATTTTGTAATTCCACCTTCTAAACCAAGAAGTAATGCATCAACTTTCAGATCACTGTGAACTTGCCACATATGTATTTTATTGCTTCTAATATTAATACCATAGTTGCATACATTCTTTCATGTCAAATGCATCAGCTAATGGAATGGATGGCTGTTTGTGACCATTATGCAATAAAACTGCCTTCATGCTACCTTTGGAAGAATCAATAAAAATACACCATTCTTCAGGAATATGCTGAATTCCAAGCTCTTTCTTCAGGCCACTGACATCAGTTCAAACGCACAATCAATTTTTTATAGTAAAAGAAGTTGAAAGAGTTTTATATCATGTTCTAAACATAATAACTTTTGTTTTTTCTGCCAAAAGATTCCACTGTTGCATTCTAGATCCGAGAAGTTCAGCTTTCTGCTTTTATAACTTTAAATCATGAACTAATTCATGTTATTGGAATTAAATGAGGAGGTTTCTCATCAGATACAGGAAGAAATTCTTCAACATCATCTGCATTACTTGCTTCATTTTCAGATTGTTTTTCTAGCAATTTCAGATACCATTAGGTAGTACATTAATGTACTACCATAATATACTACCATTAGGTAGTACAGGTACAGGCACCTCTCTCCGAGTGGTACTGGCTTTAGAACTGAGGATACATCTGCATATTTTATGAACCTTCTATTTTTGAATGAAAATCCAAATATATTTGTCATACAAAAGTAGCAATTGGTGAAGTGGTCCTTTGGTTCACGCCAAACCACCGGTACAGCAAATGGCATGCCTCAACATTTCCTCTTCAACTATTCAGTTAGATCTCATGAGAACGGTATGCAAATAACATGAGGCGCCCAGATTTTATATTGATCCCTGAGTGTACAATGAAAATAAAATTATAAACTGTTTTTATCAATTCAGAAATTGTCTTTCCTTGAGATTTAGGTGTAAATTTACCATTTACCACAGACATAAAAGCTGTGTGTATGATTTAAACATCCACAAATGTTTGCAGAAGCCATGATGTAGCAAATAAAAACGAGAAAAATCAATTTTGTATTATAAAGAATTGATGAAAATCTAGCAAAACACTAACAACTCTGTGAAACACAACACACAGTATAGACAATTGAAGCTAGACTGAATGAGATTTTAAGCTCTGCAGTAGACAACAACAGATGTCTATATGATGTAATCATACAGACATGCTTGTACATATCTACTCATGATACAGTGTATACATATATATATAATTTTTCTTTTTCTTTATTAATCATGTATGCATATTGTTTAAAAGTAAAAATACAGAAACTATTCTTAATTATAACCAGTAGTTGATCAAAATGAGTTTATTATAAATTTTTTTACAAATTTACGATTTACATAAAACCTTTATGTGGTAATACAATTTCAGTAGCATATTTGAAACAAACTACAGTTTATATCAACCAGATTATAGTGAGAAAAGTCATGTAACATTTTAGATACAAATTTTGTATTGACTAGTGTCACTTATTTAAACTTAAGATTTAAGGTTAAGGTCTTTCTTATTAACTGAATAATTCTTTAGAATATTTCTACTTTGCTCTTTGAAAGAAAGCATGGATATTCATAAATTTCTTCCAGTGAAACTTAGCTGGAGTTAAAGAGATATAAGTCCTTTTCACATGTGATGATAAAGTGAAGAGGGATAATCAGGCCAATGAATAATAAAATGGCAGACAGATAAACATTTACCCAATAAAAAATGAGTGTAATCATTAAATCAATTGCTTCTGTTTTCTTCCAATTGGCCTTCAAAGCTAATTATTAGAACAACATTCCTCAATAATGTATCCATGTAAAATGTGTCATATAATTAACATTTTATCAAATTTCTTACTGATGAACTCAATATTGGCTTTTATTTAATTGATTTTTCAGTCTAAATAAACTAGATCACGCAGTAGAATTAATATTCTACAGTGAATTCTATTGTCAATTATCAGTAAAATTCACATCTATATGATTTCTCAAAGCCAGATTGTTTGCTGGTCATAAATAAAATAGGTAACACAAATCAGTAATAAATTTGCAAAATTTAATAATCATTGGATTTCATCATGATATCATCTTGAACTTACTTAAAAGTGTACATAACATACATATATACATACCTTGAGACTTGTAAATAAAAAAAGAAATAAAGAAAGGTTAAGTACTTTCAGAAAAACCAATGATATACTGTAACATTTATTAGCAACATCATTTCTTAACAATATTTTCAAGTATTAAAAAAAATAATAAATTACCTATATTGTGTTATGCAAATTTATAACATGCAAACATAAATTTCACCAATATTTATTCAATGCAAATACTCATGCCATTCAGTAAATGAGAAAATCAATCTAAAATCAATAAATATCTGATTAAGAAAGAAGCATTTATGGTAAAACAATTCTCTTATTCTAGTAATTAAGATAATGAACATACGCTTAGTGTAAAATCTAATTAATTTTCTTGCAGTAATTATCTTTCCTCATACCACCAACATAGAATATTACATAATATAAAAAATTTCTTTGATGTATATAAAATATTTTTTTAAATAACTGGTACAATCAATTCTCTTCTGAGATTATCTAAAAACTTTTTTTTTCACTTCTTTCTTTCCAGATTTATGATAAAGGATTCTAAGTTAAGACAACATTAGTAAATAAATAAGTAAATGCATCTACAGTCTTATATACGTTAAATTGCTTCATTTCTACAAATTTTCTACAAAAATTACTTATATCACAGTAAAAATGAATAGGCCAAGACTAGATTACTTGAAAAGTTATACAGTCTAATAAAAACATGAATTAGAAAAATTAAGTGGAACCAATTTATTTTATGCAATTAACTAAATACCACTTTTATAAATAACACATAAGTGATATAAATAATACTGATGAATTTGAATTATTTGATTAATGCAACAAATAACTAAATGATTACTACCACAATTAATCTGAAATATTACATATTTTATTTGTTACAAAATTATCTAGTTCTGTAGCAACCAATAGAGTATTGCACTTTAGGCAAAACATGAGCCTAAGTTATAATGCTTAGGCTCATATATTAAGTTATAATGCTCATAAAATGTACAAAATAATTTTGTTACTTAATAATAAAAATCTCATACATTATAAGGTAGCCACAATGATTAAATATTGTTTTAAACCTACAATAATAATATATACATTTAATAAATTAACAGCAGAGCATTTTATTTTTTGTTCCTATATGAATATGAATCACTCTTACAAATTAAGTTTTAGTGTTCTTTTCATTGTTTAAGTTAATATTTCTATACAGAATTCCTCCAGTGATATATATATATATATTAACTTAATTCAGTTAATTTTTTTTTTCTGATAGGGCAAATGATGTACCATCAGAATTACTTTGTTGTTTAGAAAAGTAAGATCTTTAATAAGCAAGAAAAAGCGAAACAAAAAATATGAGACTGAAGCAGTGTTAAAAAAATCACAAGGTTTAAAATGAACTGGGGATGGGGAAACTTTTTACAAAATCCTGTAAAAAGAATTAGGTTGGTGAATCACATTAGGTTAATTTAATTCAATAAAAAAAGCCCTGGCTGAGGGAAAATTTTTAAGGGAAACAAATATTGCAATTCATGAATTGCAATACTATACAGTGCAATGTTTACTTAGGACATAGAGATGTAATTATGTTCTCATTGAAAGATTGGCCAGCCATCTTTATGGATGGTTAACATAATGATATTTAAAGATAGCCAAGACTATGCCATGTTGATAAGTAAAATATTCCCGCTTATTAAATTGAAGAGAATTATTGAAAGGACAGATATTCAAATTTAAGAAAATCTACACTCATATTAATAGTTTTTTAATGAATCTGGAAAAATATTTTTAAAAAATCAGGCTGCGATTTCACTAGTTGGTGTAAAAAAAATTTGTTAATATTCTAAGCAATTCACTATTGAACAAGAGCATTAACTAAGCTTAAATTGATTACAATGGTCTTCAAGAAATCCCCTGTCCAACAATGTAATATTTTCCAAGGAAAACACATTAACATATTGCAGAATCTAATACAACAATTTGGTTCACGATGACTGAAAATTCAAGATTATAGAGATTAAACATAGAGTACCTTAAATATTAAGAGTACTTTTTTGTTTACTTTTGTAATTAATGAATTAACTACAAGGGAAAACAAGTATTTAACATGGAATAACAGAAAAAAGTAGTAAATAGTTCCCAAAGATATCAGTACAATCTAGCTTAATGATATTTAGTTAGCAGTCAATAGGTAACGTATGCTTGAATGTGCAGCTCAATTTGAAAGTGGTGAATGCACTCATGGAGTGAATGTTAGAACATAAGTGGTTTTGTACTTTCACAAACTAATTTAAGTTTTGTGTGGTTACAGACCCCAAATAAATGCTGATTGTGTATGGTCATAATAATTGTTTTGAAACTACTGCTTTTGAATTTATGTAATATGTACATGTGTAACATATTTATTTTTAGCCTTAAACCAAAAAAAAATTAATTTATACACCTTTCCTGGTGATAAACAATTAAAAAAGAAAAGGTTTCTACCACGATTCCAGATTCAATTCATAAGCAACAACCATGCTTGGGAAAAAAGCAATTGCACATTATTAAGTCAAAATTTATTTTTACAACTTAATTCTTTATCTTAGACTGAAAACATCTTACATAAATTTGGTTACATAATTATGAATCAAATAATTAGATAAGATAAAGGTTCAATTCAAATTTTACATCAGCTAATTAGCTCTTTGAATATTTCAGGTGGTTGGCTTATGGTTCCTCAGAGATTAATTACAACAAAAAGTTAATATTTAGTTCAGTAAACTTACTTGTAATTGTTTTAACACTATAAAAGTAAATCAGTTTTATTAATACAGAATTTTGAGATTGACGTTACAAAAACAAAATTATCGTCTGATGTTTAGAAAATAAATGTCTCAGCTAAAACTCAACACCTGGATATACCACAAGTGTGAACAAGTGCCTTAGTAAGCCTATCTGCTTTGGCCATGTACCATATGAGAGGTTCAACAAATTAAAAAAAAAGCTTTATAAAATAGAAAGAAAAGAAAGCGAGAGAAAAATGTTTTTCTTAAGAATAAGTTCAGCGAAAGATCCAATCACCAATTCAAATATAGATGTGCAAAGAAGATTTGGAACTATGACCAATTTGACCTACTGGAGAATCTATTTGTAGCAAAAGTACTTCTTATATAAAGTGGTGTACACGAGGACTGATCTACAAAATGATAAGATGTATGCAACAAAATGATAAGATGTATGAAACGACTCATGTTGAAAGATGAGTAACAGTACACATCATAATTCAACAGGTTTCTACAACACAGTGCACAAATGATAACATTTTCAACAGTGTATTAACAATAGGTGCTCAGACAATTCACAGAGGAACAAACAAAAAATGAATACACAGGCCCATAGCTGCAACATTTTTCTCCTAATGCTGATGGAGATTATGTTTAACAGGATTATTACAGGGAATGAAACATTGCTGTATCAATGGATCAAAGCATGATTCACTGCAATGGAAACATCCTCTTCATCTTTGCACTATAAATTCAAAATTGTTCTCAGATAGTAGGGTATGCTTACAAAGTTATGGGATTCTCAAAACTATGCTGCTAACTCACTTCATGATAACATGAATTCTGGGTTGTATTGTGATGTGGTTGCAATTCAAGAAAATGTCCAGTCCAGCCTTCTCACTAGAAAAATATTGTTACATCACAACTTGGCTACATTTGAGAAACCTATTTTTTAATGGACCTATTCGTTTTAGCAACAAATATCTTTTCACAATTGTTCCATTTTATTTTATAAATAACAGAAGAATCATATTTATTTTTTACTTTTTTATTATAATATTTTAAATGTTTTATTATATGATTTTTTGGTTTATATGATTTTTGGTTTTATTATTATATGTGTCAGTCAATTTTTCTATAATTTTATTTGTATCAGAGTACCTTATATAAATATTTTCACTATTTTTGTTTTTATTTAAAGGTATTAATGTTGTAATGTGCATGTTATTGAAAGATTTTTGATTATATTTTCTATATATATTATCAAAAATGGATTAATAAATGACTACTTCAGATGAAAAGTTAAAGATACACAATTAAAAATTTTTGTTAATAATTATTATAAATAATTCTTAATTATTAGTTTTGTTGTGAATTCTTAATTTCCTATAAAGTCAGAGTTTTGGAGATATGGTTTTTTTTCACTCTAAAAAAATGATCTTATTATCAATCTATCAGATATACATTTTTTATGTTATTTATTTCATTATACAATTTCTGTTTATAATTTATGTATTTTATTGCTCCATTTATGATGTTTTTAAAAATATTAATTTTTTGGGACCAAGGATGATTGGAATTCTTGCTTTAATGATTTCATTTGAGGTAGGTTTTTTTTTTAATAAACCCACTCCAGTTATTATTTGATTGTTTTTATTTATTTTAATATTTACATCTAAATAATTTATTTTTCTATTATATTCCATTTCATATATAAATTTTAATGTTTTATGATACGAATTTAATCTATTTAAAATTACTTCATGTTTATTATTTATAACTGGTTCATATATAACTAAAATATCATACACGTATCTGACCCACAATAAAATTTATGCTATAGACTATTCTACTCTCAAATTCCTACAGATAAATTACTGACATTACAGCAGACATGGGAAATCCCATGGGTAAAACATTTTCTTGTGTATAACAGGTTCCATTAAGTTCAAAATAATTCTGCTTACATATATTTCTAATTATTCTTATAATATTATTTATAAATTTTTGATCTTCACCTGTTTTAATTTGTTTTCTATTATTGAGATATAATCAGTGGAAATATTTGGGTACATATTAGTTATATAGAAGCTAATAATTTTAGTTTTATTATTAATTTATTAATCAATTCGTACCCATTTTTTATATTATATTTATCTTTGATCTAATTACTTTTGGTAATTATATAACTTGGGGCTGTTTTGAAATTGATTATTGATCTCATAGGGATACCCTCATTAATTAATTTTGGGAGACCTGCTAGTTTTGAGGCATAAGGTTTATATGGATATAATCTGCTATGATATTTTAATCTATTATTATAATTAAATATTTCTTTGTATTTAACTAAGAGGTCTTTTATATATTTGTTTATTAAGTCATTGTATTCATCAATTGAAATAATAATGCGAGTTCTTGTTTTTATCAGTATACAATTATTTTCTTTTAATTTGTTTTTTAGTTTATAAATTTTATTTTTATTTATTAATAAATCTTTATTATGAATTAATTTTTTAACATTTTTATTTTCAAAATTATTAATTTTATTACATTAATAACATTAAAATTAATATATGAAATGGAACATAACAGAAAAATAAAATACTTAACGTAAATATTAAAATAAATAAAAACAGGAGTATATAAAAAACCTACCTCACATGAAATCATTATAAACAAGAATTCTAATCATCCTTGATCCCAAAAAATTAATATTTTTATAAACATCATAAATGGAGTAATAAAATACATAAACAATAAACAGAAATTTTATAATGAAATAAATAATATAAAAAATGGATATCATAACGTCATTGATTGATAATATATATAAAAAATATAATCAAAAAAGTTTCAATAACACAAATTACAATATTAATACCTATAAATAAAAATAAAAATAGTGAAAATATTTATATAAAGTACTCTTACACAAATAAAATTATAGAAAACTTGACTGATGTATATAATAATAAAATCTTATAATCATATAATAAAACATTTAAAATATTATAATAAAAAAGTGAAAAATAAATATGATTCTTCCGCTTTTTATAAAATAAAATGCAACAATTGTGAAAAGATATCTATTGCCAAAATGAATACGTCCTTTAAAGATATATTTAATGAACATTTTAGATCATTTAAAAATAAAAAAATAGTTTCTCAAATGTAGCTGACCATTTAAAAAATAATAATTATAATAAAACTGATTTAGAAATAATCGAAAGAGTAAATACTGAACATGAAAATAGTTATAAAAAATTAGAAATTTTATAAAAATTGTATAGATGTTAATGTAAATTCAGCTTTATAAATCTGCAAACAAAATTTTATGGGGACATTCTTATTAAAATTATTTAAGTTGGCGTATAAAGATAAGATATTGATAAATTAATAGTTATTGCAATACTTTTTCATTCTCTTGATTGAACAAATATTTTTTCCGAATTTTTAAATTTTATTGACAATTTTTATGAAATAAAAGTAAAATGTTAAAATTTAATGTGCAAATGTAAACAGATAAAAAATTATTAAAAAAATATCACTGAAGATGGGCTTAGGCTCAAAAATATTTTCAACATGAAAAAGTAAAGGTGTTCTCTAGTTCTGTACTTTGTGAAGGGTGAAAAAATATTATATTATATATATTTAAGGTTAGTATTATGTATTTACATTAACCTCTAATGTAATCTAACTGATGAAGAAAAAGACAAAGTATGCTTGGCAATATATTTATCCCAAATCTTCTATTAAATAAATAAATAAAGAAATAGAGGTGTACATGATTTCACAGCAATCAGTTTCAGACAAGAAAAACTGAATTCTATCTCAGAAAATAAAGCAAAGACATTCATTCATTAATTATAGTATATCTTGGATATTTACGCATCAAAACTTTCAGTATGAGTCAAGCAAGCTAGAGAAATTTCATAAAATTAATATTGTTTAAGAAATATTAAAATATAAATTAGCATCTGTTAATTGGAGTATATTTAAATCTTAACATTTTAAAGATGGAACAGTTTCATTTTTTGAAATGAATAAAAGTTAATTACTTTTAAATTGTATTCCTCTAAAAAATAACTGAGCTAGTTGGTATTTCATGTTCAACTGTTTCTAGGTGTGCTTGTACTTAGGATTTACTTGATTTTCATTAGGTAAGTGAAATATATTTATAAAAAATTTAGTCTTGAGTTTAAAAGGAATAATAATTGTATTTATATGTGCATTCACAAATACCAGTATTTATTTTTTTGATTGATGTTAATGATGATATTAACTCTGAATGATAAAAATACAAAAGAATTTAAATGTTAAGCCTCTTAACTCAGAATTATAAGGAAATAATCCAAAACATTATTCCTACTTTTTAAAAAACAAGTAGCATTAAAATTAATTTATCTGAAACTGAAAATTACAGGAAATAATACCGCATTATTATACTTAACAAATAATTAGATTTCACCAAACCATTTTAATCGCAAAGAATACAAAAAAAATATAGAGGGGAATTTAAAGGTATCAAAAATTATTTATATTTGCTCCTTAGAAAGGTAAACTGGTTTGATGTTTGCAATTTATCAGAATACATATACAGTATTAAAACATTTTTAAATGAAGTCAAACACAAATAAGGTGTATATTCTGAAAAGACCAAGATTGTACAATAAAAAGAAAACGAGAGAATAACTGGATTAATAAATGACTACTCAAGATGAAAAGTTGCAGATACGTAAAAGATGAAAAGCAGCACAAATTTATTAATTTGTGCAATCTTTCTGTACACATGGTTTCACACAGATCTTATTACCTGTTACAGGTAACAAATAAATTTTTGTTAATAATTATTACAAAATAATTCTTAATTATTAGTTTTGTTATGGATTCTTCAATTTCCTATAAAGTCAGAGTTTTGGAGATATGGTTTTTTCACTCTAAACCTTTGATATCTCGTATGTCTTCTTAATATATTTTACTCTTTATATTAGATTTCAACGCTGAAAAAAACTGAAAAGTGGTAGCAAAGTTAAAAAACAGGGCACTTATATTGTCCTAAATGCTAAATGGAGATTACATTTTAATTTGGAAGATGAAAAAATCAATATAAAAGGTGAAAAGTTTCATCTGACAAGAAATGTTTTGTAGCCTACATGAAATGAGATCTATTATAAAAAAATTACTTCCAAGGATTGAATATAGTTCAACAGTTTCAGCATTTGGTTCTTAGATCTGTTCCACTAATCACAGCTCTCAATTTCTCATCTTCCATTACCTATATATGATGTATCCACTTATTTCTATATTGTTTACTTATTTAATTTATAGCAAATGTATAGAGGTCCCTTCTAATCTCATCATTTTTATACATATTCAATTTTTTTATCTCTTTGGAGAATCTCGACTCAGCTGACTGAATGTTCTATACTTTTTTTTTGGATTGTCCATGATTCACTGCAGTAAAGCAACGTAGCAGCACTGCTGTCTTATGAAATGTCTGATCAAGTCTAATCATTTTTTTAAACTAAAAACTTTACTGCACACTAGTTGAAATAAATGGTTCTTTAATGTTGTTAACATTTGGTATAAATAAATCAATACATCCTAACAGTTTCATCTACAAATGTTATTATTTTAGTTTTTGTGCTAAATTTCTACTAATCATGTAATGTATTCTTAAAAAATCTGTGCAATGCAAGAAAGGCTTATTTTTTTAATTTCCCCACCAGAACCAACACATTAATAAGTAGAACATATAGAAAAAAACTAGTTTAACTTGTACACTACGAAATTAAATGCTAAAATCTTTTTCATTCTAAACTTACAGAATCTATATCAGCAACAAAGAAAAAAAAATCAGGGAGAAAGAGCAGTATTTTCTAATTCTCTTATTTACATGAAATAATTCATCCCAACAACCATTTTTAATTGTGCTCTTTTGTGCAAACTGTTCACAACTAAAGTAAACATAAGACATTGTGATATTCTTCTTTACTTGATTACTTCCTATAATTTGGCTCTATTAAAATTATCAAAGTCATTCTCTAAATCCACAAATCCCAAGTAAGTTTAAAGCCGGTACATCTGCTTCTTTTAAATAAGTTAAGAAACCTGACTAAATTCATAACGTTTCTCCAAAATCATTAAATCCACCAGTCTCTATATTCTGTTCTTACAAATCTTTGAATATACCTTGTTACCAGGAGTTAAAAAAATTAATTCCATGATAATTAGTCATAAACCTCAAATCAGGATAATGCAGTTTGTTCATTTGAACTTCTAACTTAGATAAATGGATCCTAAGAACTTGATATTTCTGGTTTAGATTTAAATAAAAACTTCTGGATAGGCATGGATGTAGCAAAAAATAGTATTAATAATATAGTCTTTTATAAAGTTACTGAATAGCAAAAGATTAAACTGCGTACTTTATCAATAAATGAAATGAATTCATCTATACTAAAAAAAGAAAATAAAAGTTAAAGATAATATATAAGAATTAGTAAAACTAGTCAAAAAAAGTTTTAGTGAGGCCTCTCTCTCCCATCTGATAGATAATTACTTTAGTGAGGATGCATTTCCTAGTAAACTACTAATTATAAAAAAATTAAGACATTTATAAAAATACATTTTGAATTAGTTATTACATACTTGTTTCTGTTATTACTTTTTTAAATCTTTTAAAAGATTATGCATACCAGATTATTATTGTCCTTTAAATGTACATGAACTTCCTAGTGAATAACCTTATGAATAAATAGTAACTCGTGTTTAGGCAGCATTGTTAGGAACTTGCAATTTGTTAATATTTTAAACAATTTTTAAGTTTTTGTAAAAATTTAAATTCAGTGAAGTAATATTCATACAGCTTTGATGGGGTTTTTCCTATAATATTTAAGTATGTCATTCTTACTTAAAATATAATTCATTTCTTCAGAAAATTTAAACAGTTTAAAAAAATAACCAGTATTTTCAGAAATAAAGAAACTAAGTAATAACCGCATAAAAAATTCAGTAAACTAAATTTTTCTTCCTTTTTTTATTTAAATTAACATTAATTTATCTGCAGAACTACTTTGATACTTTTCGATGATAAATTACTAACAAAACTATTTTTAAATAAAGAAAATACATCTATACAATTACTTTCAAAAGAGTGAACTTGGGTTTTAATGATTTTTTTTGTACATGCTCCTAGTTAAATGACCTTATATGTTTTGGATAAATTTACCAATTCTTAACAAATAAAATTCTCTTATTTATTTATATTCAGAAAATTTCCTCCTTTGGGAAAAAAATTGTCTTTCTCTTTTTCTTAATTTATTAAATGCATGAATCTAGATTTATGTTAACAATTAAACTTATTACATTACATTTATAATCATTCATTACTAAAATTAATGAAAACAATTTTGTCTTTCAAATTCATTACATTTTTTACAAACAATTCGATGGATATTTCATTAAAAAATTAATAAATGAAACAAATACATGATTGCAGATATCAAAACTCTACCTTTTAAAAAATTTACTGTTAAAAAAAGAAGAAATTTACTTTCAACAAACTTAACTGAAATTACATGAGTATAAAAAGTAAATTGTGCTGATAGGTGATAAAATAAAAACATGTTTTTTTTGTACAAGTGTAAATTCTTGATAATTCCTTGTCACAAGCTAGTCATTATTAAGTTAATTACCACAATACTAACCTAAAAAACATGCACATAATTACTATACAGAACTCTTCTCAAAAAATATTTAAACAATTTTTTATTATACCTGAACATATTTCAATTTACACAATGCAACATGGTGCTTGGAAAATAATATCTACAACAGACTATCAAAACTGCTCTGTTGTAAGTGTTATGTATTATCATCTTTAATGTTAAATCTACTAAATTTCTTACTGAACGATTTATTGTTAACAAAGATTACTAGCAATTAAAGATAAAGCATTAGACTTAGCAAATTTCTATTTACAATCAGGGTTCCAGCTAAAACAAGTTTTACAAGTACGTGTTTTTTGGGTAAGATGTTTTATTTTGTCAAATAAAATATTTCATTTGTGTTGTATTTGATTTCTGTGTCTGTTGTAGGGTAGTGTTCTGGAAAATTTGTATAGTTTTAATTTTTAACAAGAATATTTTACTTTTACCTGACTGAAGTGTAAAATTATTATGTTTTCACAAATAACATATGTTGGGATAAATGAGAATGTCTGTTTCATTTTGAGTGCATATTACTTTATGTTCTTTATATCTTATACAATTATATTATTGATTTGGTTTTTTTTAAAATTAAAGTTGTAAAACTCTGTGGAGATGATTTTGTCTATTCCTGTTCTGTTTAACTGTCAATAATTGTATTTGTTCTGTAGTAGTGTTTTCTAGTTGCAATTGATTATTTCATCATAATAATTTTAAAGAACAATAATAAATAAGACTATACCTTTATAATTGATTTGTACTGTCTATTGCAATGTTCTATAATTCAGTTTGTGTAATGCTGGTATACCAAACACATGTTTCTGCATTTTTGATTCAGAAACATTAACATAGAATGCATAGTCTACAATGCAATATTTAGGAGAGGGTTTTATACTAATATTTAATATAATATTCAAGATTTAAGAAAGCAAATGGAATTACTTAGCGAGTTGTTTATTTGCTATATTTGATACATGTATATGTGTAGCTCATATTTTTTAACTATTAACTAGTAAAATATGTATTAACACGGAAATACTGTGCATCAATGTGGTTAATGTAGGTAAATTTAAAAAAAGATATATTAATAAACATAAATAATCATAAAATTTAACTAAAATAAATTGATTAACTGAATTTTTTTATTAAAATAGTACAGTTATAATTAAAAAAATAAGTACATTATAAAATTAATTAATTAAAAATTAATTAATTAATTAAATTAATTAAAATTAATTAAACATATAAAATTGTAGAAATGAAGTAAGTACAGTATGCGCTCAATAATGGATAAACTAATGCTACAAGGGATTAAATTAACAGCATTTGCTGTTCATGCAGATTCACGTTCATTATCAAGATTAAACATAATCTGGTTCAGGTGTTCGGCTTTTGGTACAGTTGTTGAGATACAGAACTAATCGTTGGACAGAAGGGATGCAGGCCTCACCGCCTGTGAACAGAACAACTTAAACTACACAAACTGTTTTTAAAAATAAGAAATTCAAGTGTCCTTAACTAAAAATAAAAAAGTTATTAAATCCATAAAAAACACATAAAAAAAATTACAGCTGACAAAATTTTGATAAATTTTGGAAAAAAGTGGTAGTAGCAATAATAATAAAAAATAACTAAAAATTAATATTGACTACTAAATAAAAATTCAAATTTTAAGGATAATAAACATATTCCACTTTTAAACATGCTAAATCATTAAAAAGTCCGTGAACAATGAATATCTTTCTAAGCTAAAGTCTGCATCACACATACAAATCATGCTTTATGATTGTAAAGTAAACTAACCAAATGAAAACAAAAGAAAAAAAAAACGCAATAAATAGTGATGAAAATTAAAAAATAAGATATGGTTAAAAGGCTGAAAAATATCTCAAAAGGAATGTTTCATAAAAAATTTCTAGTCATTTACTACAAGATTGTTTTATGCAAATTCTGGTTCTGAAATTACAACCAAATAATCTTGGGATGCAGGGAAAAACAATAGATTTATGAATTCCATTACGATCTATCTCATGTATTTATTAGTGTCTGATGTGTTTGTTTTATCATTTCATTTCTATTGGTTACTTGTTTGATTTATTATGTGAATATTTACAATAAATAATTCCACCATCGATGAGGTTTACGCTGTATGTGACATTTGATAACAAAAGACAGCAGTGCTGGTGAAATTGGCAATTTTTTTAATCAAGAATGAAATTCTGTTGCTGTGAGTGACAGCTACAAATATCAATGTTTATTTAAGAACACAAAACAAATATAGATGAAAAGAGAGGTAGTGAATGGCCAAATGTGTAAAAAGTTTTGACAGAAAGTGAATACAAAAATCTAAGGAAATAATTATTTTACAGTTTCTGAATTGTCAATCCTTTTCAATAACATCATGGCCAGTAATTTTGAGCACTAAAACTAAGCTAAATATAATCATTTGCTAGATTTGGTAATGAAAATTTTAATCAATGTACATATGTAGAAATATGTGGGTTCAAGTTAAACATTTTTATAATGCCATTATAATATTCAATCTCACATTATCAATATAAATAAAACTTATATTTCCTGCATAAAGGTAGAGTGAAAGGATATTTTCTGGGATGTAAGCAGTTCTTTGTATGCATGTTTTTTCAAAAAAAAAGAAAAAAGATAAGTAAATTTTAAGATTAATTTCTTTTAAATTCTATTAATTTAAGTCAGCACTACTATTAATAATTCAAAGTTTGAATGATGTTAACATTAAGCAGTATGATCCTATTTTTTAGCTGACTGGGCTGGTCTAGTGGTTAACTTGTCATCATCAGAAACCAGCTGATTTAGGATCAGTCAAGAGCTCTAAATTTCAAATCCCAGTAAAAACAGTTCCTTTTACACAGATTTGAATACTAGATTGTGGATACCGGTGTTCTTTGGTTTCAATTAATCACACACCTCAGGAATGGTCAAACTGAGACTGTACAAGACTACACTTCATTTACATTCATACATATCATCCTCAGTAATCCTTTCATATAGTATCTTATGGTGGTTCTGTAGGCTATACTGAAAAAAACGAGAGTATGATGCTATCTGAATGAATGCTTTATAGAAAGTAGAGAATTTTCTATATATTATTCATTGATATTGGACAAATGGTCAATCAATCAATGCAAATACTGAAAAGCAAGACTTCAAAAAACATTAACAATGAAAAAGATTATTTTTACATATTTTGCATCGCTAAATATTACAAGTGATTGAAAACACTAATTATTCTAGAACATAAAAAACACACACACACAACAAAGGTGGATGATTTAGTCAAAGTATAGTTTCATGTAAAAAAAAATTCTTAGCTTAATTTTGCCGATATAAGCACAGAGCATATATATATATATATATATACACGAGGTGCGACAATAAAGTAATGAGAGACTGATGTGAAAAAAATGTTGCTTACCGTTTTAGTCATGTTTAGTGTTGTCTCCTTCAAAGTAGTTCCACTCTGATTGCACACACTTATTCCAGCGCTTCTGCCATTGATGGTAACATTTCTGGAACTCATCTTCTGTAATATCCTCCAAGACCCTCGTCACAGCTTTTTGGACATCTTGTGTTGTTTGAAAATGGTGTCCCTTGACCGCCATTTTGACTCTTGGAAATAGAAAAAAGTCGCACGGAGCGATATCTGGTGAATAAGGTAGCTGTGGTAGTACTGAAATTTGTTTTGAGGTTAAAAATTGCTGTACTGACAGAGCAGTATGGGATGGTGCATTATCGTGATGCAGAATCCAATTATCAGCAATGTTGGCACGGACACAAAGAACTCGTTTACGAAGTCTTCTAAAATTTCTTTGTAGAAATATTGGTTAACTGTTTGCTCCAGGAGGCACCCACTCTTTATGAACAATTCCCTTGGAATCGAAGAAGCACACAAGCATGCATTTCACTTTTGACTTTGTCATGCAAGCTTTTTTTGGTCTGGGTGATCCCTTTGAGCATTGTTGCGAACTTTGGCGTTTTGTCTCTGGATTGTATTGAAAAAACCAACCTTCACCAGTGATAACACGGCTCAACAAATCTGGATTGATTTCAGTTTGCTCTAACAGATCGGCTGCCACATTTTTCCGTGTTTCTCGCTGTTGTTATGTGAGATTTATGGGACCATTTTTGCACAAATCTTTTTCATACCAAGATCTTCAGTTAATATTAGACGAACCGTTTCTCGATTGATGTTGTGTTCTTTTGCAATCATTTTCACGGATAATCTTCGATCAGATTGTACGATTTCACGCACCCTGGTCAAGTTGACATCTGTCCGTGAGGTTGATGGTCGTCCACTGCGGTCTTCATCTTCAACATTCGTTCTGCCTTCACTAAATATTTATGCCACCGAAAACTTGAGCTCTTGACTTAACCTCCTCTCCAAAAGCCTTCTGAAGCTTACCATAAGTTGTCGTCGCGTTTTCACCCAATTTAACGCAAAAAGAAATGGCATACCGTTGCGCAATATTTTGCGGTTTCATTTCTGTGACGAGACACAAACATGTGTTCACTTATTACAGCACAACTCACGACTGAGCAGTTGCATCAATGTGCCGCTTGGACTAGAAGTAGCTTATAGACCGAGGTCAAAGATGGTGTGCCTATGCAAGCTGCAGGGTTGCCACATCTTGCAAAGAAAAATCAGTCTCATTACTTTATTGTCGCACCTCGTATATATCCAGTGCTGTAAACTGTGGAAAATGGTTTTGAAAATTGCTTGATTTATTTCATACATCCATGAAAATACATCCATAAAAATACAATCGAATCTGTAGACAGATTCTGAAAATGAACCATATTCAAATTGAATATTGTCAGGTTACTCTACAAATAAAAATTACAAATTTTAAATTGGCTTGAACTTTCAAGCCCATAGGTGAAATTTGTTGATGTATTTTATTTTCCTACATGATGAACTCTATTGGTTTTACGAGTCAGAAGACTTTAATTTTAAAGTAAAATCTGAGAGATAGATATTTGCAACACAATCATGCTAAAGTAACAAATGTTAAAAATTCCATTTTGCTGTAAAAGTTTTTCTTTTATTAATTCAAAACTGTTCAGAATTTACACTAGTTTGTGGGATTTATAGGAAATCTAAAAAAATTTTATAACTCAAATAATGAATAATAAATGCCCAACTATACCTATACTGAAAAAAATTGCGAAAATTAAACAAAATAATTAATTCAAAAATAATATAAAAGTATAAATAATATTCCTTTGCATTATAAGCAACAGATACATAAGTTATCTAAGCATAACAGTAAACTCATACAAAGTTCATATCTTATAACATGCACGCCAAAAATTCTACTTTCATGCTCAAAAGGAAACAAAAAAAATTAATTAAAAAGAAAAACATTAAGTGCTGATGTTATTATTTAGCCTTAAAAGTAAACATAACTAATGTTATGCTGATCTTTTTCTTTTTTTTCTTTTACCTAAAAATCTTATATAATTTGATTTTTTATTTATTTTAATACATAGCTTAAAAATAACAGTAATAAGCAAGACAAACACTAGTTCCATTCCATTTATCATTTCAAATGAATAAAAAAAAAAAAAAAAAATAAATAAATATTAAAAAGTAATCTTCAGATGTTAACTAACACTGAGTAAGTAATAAGTGTAATATAAACCATAAAAAGTAATTTACATCTGTATATTATTTATACAGATAAGCATAACTATACAGATAACAATTTTGATATAGCATCATATAAATGTGATCTACAGTTTTATTGTACTGAGGTATTTTTAATAGCTGTGCAAAAAAAAAAAATAGCCACTTCATAGTTTATATTATGCATTCATTAAAACAATCACTGAAACAGATGAAAAAGAACACATAAGCACCATTAAGACTTCCAATAATTAATCATGTAATGGATACAGAGATTATGTTCAAAATATATTTAAATGTAGTGTACACATTTTGAAAGTATGTATTATTATTTTTCAGTACTGTGTGGGGCAAGAAATCTCAAACACCATTTGAAAATTTCAAAGTATAAACACTGAAAAGAAGATTATCAGTTTTGTTCTTGCAAAGATTAAATCAAACCAATGATTAACAAACTTAAGTGTGGTAAGAAAAATAAATGTATAAAACTGTAAAGTGAAACTATTTAACTACACGTGATCAGACAATAATTAATTTTATAAAATTAAAGTAGTAAATTTAAAATAAATATGTATATAAAAACAAATAATAAGGAAATGGACTTTCATACCATGTTTGAGAATTTTTTATTAATTACATTTTTTCTGTGACATCACACTATATTGCATTATAAGTATTTTTTGAATCTAATGATTAATAAAATTACTAACTTTCATTAACTTTTGACAGTATAAATAACAGCAAACTTATTTATGTAGAAAGATCTTGTTTGCTGTTTTAAAAATCAAAATAACAAACCCCTGTTCTAAAAATAATAAATTTAATTTTTTGTTTAATAATAATAAAATTTCTTCTTTGGGTATATTAACCCAAAGAAGAAATTTCATTCTTAAATAAATATTATTTATAAATATAATAAATATTATCCTTAAATTTTTTATTTCATCTCAAGATTGCCCAACTTTAGTACATGATATAGCCAGCTCTGGATAAGTAGTAAGCCTTATTCTAAGATGTAATGAATGAGTTTATTTTACAAATTAGCAAAAGTATAATCTTGATAGAGACAAATTACAATCTTCATTTATATTAAAATACAATGTAAATAAATTGTTTCATTGTTTATTTTCCAGAACAACTTGGTTTTAATATTTTAAATCCTGAGTCTCAGTATTATGCATATTACCATTTATGTGCAACAAACATTAATGATAAGTCATCCTTAAACGAGGCACACGTCATTTCTGAAATGGTGTATACCTGTCCTCAAGAACATAACATGACAAGCACAATCAGGGAAGTAAGGAAAAAAAGTGGATTTCAGTCGTCTTCAAAGCCAAACATACTGTTCACATTCAGCCCTTTACAGTACACCTCATTACAGGGGCTGGCAATGTGCATTACACCAGTGCTCTCAGAAAAACCATATCTAACATGTACCTTTTATAACTCAGATGCTTCCTACATGTAGTCATAAGATACCTGGGGCAAGTAATGTAAAATACTGAACTAATCTAGTGATCAATGACTAAGACAGTGCTGCTTCTAATAAACAGGGGAAATATTTTTATTATAGCATACAATATTATATCTTGAATAGATCCATAAACAAATGAATATTAATATGTATTTGTCTATACAGTATACATAATGATATTTATTAAATAATTATTTAAAACATTTTTACAATAACTAAATAAAAAATTCACAAATACAGAATAAAATGAGCAATTTTTACTGGTCCCAAAAATACTTTATTAGACTGACCAACTGAAACTTCTAACAAACATTAATTATTCTTTAATTAAAAAATAACACTACTTAAGAAGGTTAAAATCTATTTTTAAACCAAGAACTGCTTAAGATACACATAAATTGTCCTATGTCAATTTATTAGACATGATAGTAATAAAAATCAAATAGAATTAGAAGTACTTAATTATGCATCACTGTAAGTGAAAATTAATAACTTAAAGCAAAATACTTTTTGCTTTAAAGGTTTTAGTGTCTAGAAAAGTTTTTTCAACGCTAATTGAAAAAACTGAAATGAAATTTTAATCATAATAACAAAAATAATTTACAATGATTTAACTGAAACCATATCTTCAAATCATCTTTGTGGATTACTCCGATTACTGACAAAATGAACACATTATTATGAATATATTAAAAAAATTGAGTGTTACCATTATCAACAACCATAATGAAACCTATTTAGATTATATCTATAATTGAAACATATGATTATCAAATTGTTGTTTATCTGAATAAATACCTACTTCTATTTATGATTATTATATATAGTAATCTCAATCAACTGAGATTAGATTAAAAAAATATATATGAAGAAATACATTCATTACTGTAAATTGAAAACTAAATGGTAATCTATCATTTTAAACTGGTATATTATAAAACGATTAATTAATTAAAAGCTGCTCAAAAATTGGTGTGAAAATTACACAATGAAAAATTGAATCTGCTATCACTAACAAACCAATGTTTGTAAATAATTACTAAGCACTAAATAGTAAATGCTAAGTAGGGGGTGAATGATAAAAAAATTATATAAATATTTACATTATACTCACATTTTAATATACTACAATTAAAACCATTACTTGTATGAGTATTAAAGTTGTTTAAAAAAATAAAAAAAAAACATGTTTGCCAGGTTATTTAGTAAATCTACATAATCTTTTGTTTAACAGACTAATGATTATGTAGAAGACTATTTTTAAATTGTAAAAACCAAAATGTATAATATACAACTCATTGTAATGAGAAATTTTTAGTTCTTTTCCTGGTTTTTGAGAAACAGAAATATACGTTTTACAAATTCTTAGAGCCATTTCCTTAGAAAACTTACATAATTACTTAACTGAAGAAATTGAAATGGCACTTTTTCAAATTGATTCTCTACCTAGAAAACTTGATACATTTGTGTCAAAATATAAAATGTCAAGTTTGTTGTATACTTTCTTAAATGTCTTGAATTGGTAATGACAGATGTTTTTTGTTCCTACTAATAAAAATAAATTCCTTTTGTAAATTGTGCATCTACTTCTATTTCTTCCCATATCATTCAAGCCCACCATTTCAGCAGGAGGTTAACACTCCTGCTGAAAGTAAAACAAGTGGTAGTATAGAAGTCAAGCTGTATAGTTCTTAAAACCCAGAAAATATAAAAACTGAAAACTCATAAAAAACTAAAAATGAAACTAACAATAACAAAAAAATTCAAGACTTGTAGAGGGAATCCGTTCTTTTTCTGGGAAAGAGAAAAGAGTAACTATTCAGAATACTATTCTGGATAATGCTTCCGCATTTTAATGAAAGAAACTGCCAACAAGAGTTTCTAGAGATTGTTGCATTTTTTATATGATGAGCTTTATTGCAATTTTTTTTTTAATTTTTACACATGAACTCAAGTTTTAAAAACACTTTTTAAAGACATCAGGTGAATTTAAACTATCATTTGATGAGCCTCAATTTCTGATGTGTAAATGTTTGTTATGTATGCATATATTTGTTTGTGATACATTGTTAAACAGTAATGTGTTGTCTATTGTTTTCCCCACCTCTTCATATTTTAGTTCAAAGGTTTCACTGTATTTCATTGAAGGTAACACACATCAGCTTACAAAAACATTTAATTTATAAATATATAACAAATCATAATTTACTGGTAGACCGGGATCAATTAATATTTCATACTTCTGATGTGCTCATCACTTGAACTCAGTTTCAATATTTTAAGACCAAACTAAGAACTGGCAACACAAAGAATAATTATATATAATTATAAAGTTTTTAAGTTTGTAATTATTTCTTTAGAGGTTACTTACTTACCTAAAAGAGAACTAGAAATTATAAGTTTTCTTTAAGTTATTTATAATTTCACATTATATAAACATGTTACATATTATACACACGCACATATACACACACACGTACAAACAAATTAGCAAAAGTGAGGTGAATGTAAAGCAAGTTACTTTAGTATTGCTAGCACTAAATAAAAAGTTTAATTATAAATATCTCATATCAAGTGTAATACACTAAATTAATACATTAGTTACAATATTTAAAAAAAAGTAAATTATTTTTCTTACTGACACAGTAAAAATAACAATACAATATAAAACAATATTTAAAATTATTATTGTGCATAACAAAGCTGAATCATCAATGTGAACTTACGGTGTGAATATAGTTACTACATTCTAATAATGATAAAATACGTAGTAAATTTGGCACAATCTGAGTTGAGGAGGTTGGAAAATTCATTTCTATAAAATATCTTAATTCTAAAACAGTAATATAAATTTAAAAGAAATACAAAATACTATAATTACAATGGCTGAAATGCTACAAATGTTCTTCATTTATTCTGATTTAGACTATAAACACAATAATAATGGAATATCAACACATCAGTTTTCAAATAGTAAAATGCATATATAAATGGTAAAATGGTTTATAAGCTCTGAGAACTGACCAACAAGAAACTCTCACAGTGTAATCAGATTACACTGTGCCAACACAAGAAGCAATGGTAATGTCATGTATTAACTTCATTTATTTGTTATTATTATACATGTATTAATTTGCATAACTGTGATCAAGAAAAATGGACAAAAATAACACAATAAAATGCTGATGTTATATAAAATAACACAAAAAAAGATCTCAAATCTGTCTATTGTGAAAAAAAACAGAATTCCTATAATAAGTTAAAAAAATATTAATAAGTAAATCAATTTTTGTAATTTTGTATTTTACTTTTTAAAATTACTCATATTAAGAACATGGCGGTTTTTTATTTTTATATTTTTTGAAAACTTTTACAGATTGCTGCTGTATTAAAAAGTATAAATATTGACTTGTTATTCAAAAGCTCAAAAACTTAAACAATAATTATTTTAAAAGAGATAACTTTTTTCAAGCAAACATAATACACTGTAAACTACTATACACAAAAAATGAATTAATCCCATTGCACATAAAAATCAACAGATTTCATTTGTGTAAAATAATATTAAATAAAAATACATGTAAAACAAATAAATTATAGAATAGGTTGTTTATCACTTTAGAAAGGAACTTAAATGACTATCTTTGAAATATTTAATGTCATCACCGTATAATTGTCATGATGCATTGTCCTACACTTCTGTTTTAACATTTCACTTTAATTATAGCTACTTCACATTAAGTAACTATTAAAACAATATTAAATTACAAGCTAATAAATATTCACATATTTCAGGGGGGTGGACCCAAAAAAAGAGAATTATTTTCTATAGGCTAGTGGGTTGACAGTGCTATTCTCACTGGCTAGGTATGTTTACTAGATACTCTCCCTGCTCAGATGACCAAGTAGCATTTATGAGAAACCACTGCAGTGGACAGAGTAATTGTTTTCTTAAACCCTTCCCAACACTCTCAGTAATTTTATGAAGGCAAACTTTAAGGAGCACTTACCAACATCAAATTCTGTTTCCTGTTAAAAAAAACAGCAGTAGAAACAGTTTTAATGCTTCAGAAAGTTCTAAGCCAGGCAAAATTTACAACTGGTTTGCCTGGCTCAGAAGTGACTAAATGTCACTTGAAGATGAACCTCGTCCATTTTCTTGTTGAGAGGTCCCTCATCATCCAGAACAAACAAAAATGTTCAAAAAGTGCGCAATGCCATAATATTTGATCATCATAGAACAATCGATGAATTGGGGGAAATAAATGGAATTTCCTGAAGTTCATGCCAAAAAATCCTAATTGAAAATCTGAACATGAGATGTGTTGTGGTAAAGTTTGTTCCGTACTGCTTTCCAATGACCAGAGGGAGAACCATCTAAGAGTGTGCCAGGAATTGAAAGAACAGGCACAAACTAATTTTTTGTCAAAAGAACAGGAGATGAATTTTGGAATTTCGGCTGTGACCCTAAAATAAGACAGCAGTCTAGCCATTGGAAGACAGCTTTATCGTCCAGACCAAAAAAAGCCACCAACTGAAAGCAAATAAGAAGTCCATGATGGGTTTGTTTTTTCGACATCAAAGGATTTGTTCACACAAATTTCTTTCTCAGCACACCAGAGTGAACCAATAATATTATTTACAAGTGCTAGAGCAATTTCGTGAAGCAATGAGAAAAATAACCTGAATTGTGGCAATTGGGAGACTGTTTGCTTCATCATGACAATACGTCTGCCCACACAGCATTGAAAATCTACCAGTTTTTGATGAAAAACAGTGTGACAATAGTTTCTCACCCACCTTACTCATCCAACCTAACTCCCTGTGACTTCTTTTTATTTCCAAGAATGAAAAAAAAATCTAAGGGAAAGCATTTTCAGAACATACAAGAGATTAAAAAAAAAAATGCTAGAGGTACTTAACAGCATTAGTTCAGAAGAATATAAAAAATACTTCAAGCATCGGAAAAACTGTCAAGACAAGTTGTGTATCGTCTAATGGACAATATTTTGAAGGGGATTGATGTTTTCAAGATGTTACCTTAAATTAAAAAAAAATTTAGATAAAATTTAAATAAATAATTCTTACTTCTTTGGGTAACCCCTTGTGTATCTAGGAATGCAACTAAAAAAACTAGCAACTTTGTTCTACATGCTTAACATTTCAACTTTAGATACAGTTACAGGATCTCATGATGTACTGTACAATAATGAAACCTGGGCCACTCACATTTTGTTAAAATATGTGTGTAAAGTTTATTAATTATGAAAATTCTACTGAAGGACTCAAATAAAAAAAAAAAATATTCATAATCAGATAGCCAGCTTTGCGATAAAGTTCAGTGTTACTATTGGTGTAATAAAGGAATTGATGACAACACCTGGCTGGTATGTCCTGCCTCCAGAGCTCAAGAACCCTGAAGTGCATAGTAGTAGATATACAAGGAAGCATGGTGACAACTTCATCAATTTCTTGAACTACAAGCACATGGACGCACACGCACACACACACACACATCAGTGATCATTTGTTTAACAAATCCATAGTAAAAGATTAAAAAAAATCCATAAAAGATGATCACACCAAGTATCAGAATAAACAAAGAATATTTGTAATAATGAAACAATCAGCAAAAGAAGTAAATAGATGTGTTAATTTTAAGTAACAATTACAAAAAAAAAAAAATTAAAACTAACTTCTAACTGAGGTAACTAACAGTTTTGTATTTCATACATAACATTAAATACAATAATAGTTTACACAATTTTACTAATATCTAGAAAAATAACATGATGTAAAGAAATTTACAAATCAACAACTGGAATGGTCAAAATTTGGCACAAAACTTGGAATATAATTTAAGTATAGTTCATCAAAATAATCATTTTATAATATATCACAGAAGCAAAACATTGCTACATAAATTCTAAAATTAATCATAGTTTCTAATAACTACAAAATACTGATAAGTATGAATCCATGGAGGTACAATTTGCTATAAGGAATAATCATCTGTATCAACTTGATTTTCTGTATGTTTTTTTTTAATAAGTTTTAAAATCTTCTAAACAAGTAAATTATGAAAAATTAATTCTTTAGTAATCTTGGTTAGACAACTTTACTCATACTACTCATTTTTTTCTGAAATTCTACATTTCTGACTATTTCAAACTGCAGAATATCTGAGATTCATTAATACAGAAGTGTACAATTTCACATTAAGGTTTCTTTATTCTATAATTTTAACTAAACCTTCACAGATCTAAATGTTATTCACCTATAAGGGTAAATAATCTACATTAACAATTTAGAGATACTGAAATACAGGAAATATTCTAAAACTTGCAAATTAATCATTTATAAATGCAATATATATTTTGTATACATGTGTATATAAAATAAAGCTATATAAAGATATCTAATAAATAAACCTCTCACTGACATTTTTAGTACGCTCTTAAATCTCTATATAATCAATATTATTCCAAAAGTTAAAATTTGTCAAAAAAAAAAAAATGGTAACTTATAACTGTGTGCCATTCTTTAATACCATTAGCATATTAAATACAATTTAATATGTTTTCTTGTAAGAAATACTTTAAAACTAATCCTACTTTAAGAACGCATCAACAGATAATTAAATTGGATATAGAACAAACATTTACTAAAAAACACAATAGCTGAATGTACGTGTACACACACAAATGCAGTACATGTATCAGCTTACTTGTCATTAGACAAGGCAGGGATCTTTACTTTATGTAATCAAAAATTTCAATCTCTCTATATTAACATCACAGAAAAGTATTGACATTCATAAAACAGATTTATTTTCCATACAGAAAACAGAAGATGCAACCAAATTTTTTAAAACATCTTTTAATGATAAAATTGATGAAAGACAAATTTAATTAAGTATTATTCAAAATTGCCAGATGAAAAAGTTTCGAAGAATAAAACTAAAAGCTTGTAAGCATTAACAATTATTGTACTTCAATGTATTGTGGATTATGATTAGAAAAATAAATTATCAATATAAAACTTTATAATACATAAATTTACTTAAATCATACATAACTCCTTTAATAGAGAATGATAGTTCTTTTTCACTAGCAAAGTAATACTGTAAAATAATTATAAAAATGATATAAACTATACACCTGTAATTGACAATGAAGTTATCTACATAAATGAAAAAAACAATTTTTAACAAATTGTCATGTATGCGGCAAAATGTATTAATTTTCTGATCATTAAAATCTTATGGCAAGGGATAATTTTAGTTTTACTATTTTTAACTGATGAACAAGAATATTCAGAGCTTCTGGAAATTAAAAATACTGAATGAAATTCAAAACATGTAAAATATTTTTAATATTATAACAATGATAGCATTTTGCAGTAAAGTACTGGTGTGCATAAAAGCACAACAGTTGTTACTAATGATACTATAAGCTATATGATAAAATGTAAAATGCTACTGGTTGACATGATAAGAAAAATGCATGCATTAGATAGGATTAAGCTGTGGCTAAAATATGGTAATTCATAGAGTCTAGAGCATTATCACAAAAACATAAAACATTCATAAGTTTTATAAAAATTTATAAATTAGTATTATATAGACTAAAAGGTTTAAGTTATTAATTGCAAATTCAAAGCAAACTTTCTATTTAAAAATAGTATCACTAATCTGGCAATTGAACATCAATGTTACCAGTAATTTATCATACAAACGTATGTACATGTTAGAAATAAATTTTAAAAGGATTATTCAAAATGAATGAACCAATTTCAAGATGAAATTTTTCAGTTCAGTAGAATCGTTATAGATTGAGTCATAGATCATTTGAAAGAGTAGGATTCTAAGTTTTGAATAACTACTGCATGAGCGTGTTGTTATAATTACCTCAAAATGGCAAGTCATCAACAAAAGGTGTTCTGTGTTCTCGAGTTCATAAAAACAAACTTGATATCATGGTGCAGTGTGCTTTTCAAAGGCGATCTGACATTAATCTGCTCTCTCCGAAGAACATTTGACAGTTTGAGGAGACAGGGTGTCTCTATAAAGGAAAAAGGCCAGGATGATCACAGATTTTAGACGAACAACTGGAGAAAATTTGTGGTGTTTCAGCATATCCCACCTAAGTCTACAAACCAAGCTAGCCATCAGCTTTCAATTCCTCAATCAACTATCTGATATGTGCTAAGAAGACCATACAGACTGCAGCTCGCTTAAACACTTCCCTATAATGACAAAAGGAAGCAACCTGAATTTTGCAAATTGATGCTGGAGAAAGTGGAAGACAAAATTTTCATTTCATGTTTAATTTTCACTGATGAAGCAACCTTTCACTTATATGGCACAATGATTCATCATAATGTTTAAATTTGGACTGAAACCTCCAGATGTAACAGCTGAGCATGAGAGAGATTCTCCTAAGGTGAATGTGTTCTGTGCAGTGTTTAAGGACCAGGTTTATGGTCCCTTTTTCTTTAAGAGGAACACCTTTACAGGACAAACTTTTCTCGACATGCTCCAAAACTGGGTCTTCCTGTTACTGCAAGCTGATTCAGATGACTTTACAACTAGATGAGCACCGCCTGATTGGCACCTGATGGTACAGGCTTTTTTGAATGAAAAAGTGCCCCAATGATGGGACAAAGCAGAGCTCAAGATCTTGTTCTTTGTGCTTGGTCTATGATATCTCCAGATTTAACCATATGTGATTTTTTCTTGTGGGGATAAGTTAAAGATCTTGTTTTTCATCCACTGCTACCCACAAACGTCAAATATCAACTGCAGTCAACACAGCAAATCGTGACATGTTGCTATGCATCTGGAAGGAATTCTCTTATCGCCATGATGTTGTCTGTGCTGCTTCTGGTGGTCACATTGAACACTTAAGACAGAAAATGAAACTTGATTATAAATAGAATACATGTGATTTGGTAAGAATTTTGTATTAATTTTCCTTAATAAAATACTAAGATATGAAATTAGTTCATTCTTTTTGAATAACCTGTATTTATTTTGCATAAAAACTTGAAAGAAAAATACATTTTTATATTATGCAAACCAAAGCATCAATAAGTTAAAATGAGAAACATCTTTGCACATTAATGCAGGCCATAACTACACTTTTATATTTATATAATACATTCCCTAATTTTTTTTAGTAATAGAGCTTTTGTATAGTCACCATTTATAGAACAGGAAATATATATACAAGTATACTTATTGTTATACTAACTTGTCCTTGAACACATATGTTAAGTTCAGGTGCTAAGCATTCCCAGTGAACCTTGAGAAAGTTTGTTATCAAGAATAAGTTAGTGATACAACAATAGGCATGTTTTCATTAATTTAGAATTTTTTTTTTAATAGAATGTTAAAAAATAAACATGTGACTAATTATTTTTACTGCTTTTTGCATCTTTAAAAAAGCAAATAACTACAGTTCACAACAAATTAATTTTAAAAATTCATTAATATGTAATTTTATTTTAATTGTAACCATTACAAACTGATTGCTTTGCAACACCTGCAGTGACTCAGAAGAAGTACACAGAAAAGAGAAAGGTATAATTATGCTAAAATGCTAATAGTCCAAGACATTTTTATTAAACCAATATCTCTGTGGACCACAAAAGTTAAACATCAGTTCAGTGCTTGTTGATGTTTATATATGAATATATATAAACATAATATTGACTAGCAGTCAATGCCAATTAAATATGTATAAATAATTAACTTTTTTAATTAATTTTTTTATCAAAAACATTACTACGAAAATCTTTAAAATTTAAAAGTATCTTCTGTTTTTTTCAAAAATATTTTTCAGTCTATTCTCATTATTAAACAAATGTGTTTACTTTTACATTTTTTCTAGTTATTTTTATTTGTAATTTTATTTTTAGTGTTATGACCTTAGAAATTATGAACAAATATTTAAAAATAGAAAGAGCTGAATGAAATGATAAATGAAAAATACCAGACTTGTAATAAGAATCCACACTGAACTCCTATCAAATTCCTATCTGACTGGCAGGTTACAAAAGCCAGCCACATTGCTAAACTCCACACCAAAAATCTAGGGCCAGTTGATTTTTACTGTTAACAGTCAAGTTATGTTGTCAGTTCCTCGTTACAACTTTGCCTTTGCAGGAAAAGACACTTCCTGATGTCCTAGAGAGCTGAAATATCTCAAATAAACAACCCATACCTAAACAGATGGAGGAATGAAAAATATCCTGAGTTTTTTAAATTCTAAGTAATTTATTAGGGCCTTCCTAAAAATTCCAAAATGAAACTAAATAATACTTCTAACGTTTCCTTGTTGAATCTTTAGTAGATAAAGTACTTTTACTACTTTAATAAAATTAACAGCCAGACCTATTTTAATAAAAGGAACCTAACAAATTCAGCAAGTACAAAATCAAGACAGCAAAATTAAACCAGTAAATAAGACTTATTTTTTCAGTTTTCTTTTAAACTTTTAAATTTCATTAAAAAAATAAAATACGAAAACAGTAATGGCCAAAACAGTAAGGGGATTGGCAATTTTCATTAACAATTTAGGTTGCATTTCCATAAATAAGTTAAATTTAAAAGATTTAGCTATACTAATGAAATCAAATCACTTTTTTATTTTTTAAGCTAATTATTATTTTCTTTTGTAAAATGAATTAGTTAAACTAACTAAAAAACTGCACTAAAAAGTAAAATAAATAATATTTTTTCAATATTATTAAATCATTATATTAAATCTTGACTTTTTCAAGGTAGAACCAAAATAAAAACAATTATGAACCACATAATTATCTTAACTTGGCACAAACTTAAAAAAGAACACATTAAAAACATCTTAATGTTTTATTTTTTTTAAAAAGTATTAAATTATGCTTAATTATTTTTGAAATTTATTTAACTTACATTTTATAGTTATATTTTTATTTAAAATTCATAAATATACAAAAATAATGCAAATTTATAAACAAAAATAAAAAAACGAAAGCTGCAATAAATGAAAAATAAGAAAATGCCAGAAGTTTTAGTTTTAGAAAGTACTACCAAGTACCGTTAAGACTCTCTGGAATGTAGAGATATATTTATTTCTTCAAGTCTTTATAAGTGAACACAATCTTTCATTTAAAAAAAATCTTTCAAAGCTATTCGAAAAATTACAATGGGTTATTAGAAGCAATTCTGCCACAAAGAAAAAAGGAATCATTGCAATCACTCTATTTGGTGAAGATTGGCTTGAACATACATTAAAAAAAAAATTCTTGTGCAGTTCTGTGTAAGAAGACCAACTTTTTGTTAATTTAATTTGGTTTTTAATATTTCTAAAAATAGGTATTGCAGGTAAAGAAATGCTAATGTTCCAACTTTAGAAACATAAAGAACCATGTCTGCCCTGCTCAAATTTTTTTAAACTAAATTGAGGTGTAACTCAAGAAAGAATCAACAAATTTCATAAAATTTTCACATGTACAACGTCAGATACACTACTAGAGCATATCTAAATTTCAATGAAATGATCAAGTAGTTGTTTTTTCAGCCAAAAAATTTTATACATAGGCCTATATATATAAAAGGAAACCCCCTTTCCCAATTTAAAAATTTAAAAATCCTACTTCCTTTCTCCTTTTACTAATCCTTGCAATGCAGTTGTCAAGATTCCATTTTCTATAATCACATGTCTTAACCACTTTCCTTTTATTTTGTGTACTTTCTGTATAATATTACTTATACTTCCATACATAACATTTAATTTAGCTAACCTCTTCCTTAATTGTAAGTCAAATTTTTACTATACAATAATTTCCTTTTTTACCGAGGACTTCCTTCACCATTGCTATTTTTTTTCTGTGAAGCCAAAAAGCTTTTTTCTCGAATCATACATGCATTTTCAAAACATTGGAACATTTGCATTGCATCCATGGAGACTATGTAGAAAAATGATGTAATTTTACATCTCTTAAATTCAATAATTATCAGTAAAGAACATTTAAAATCTTTATTTGGGTACTCTGCACATAGCAAAACATGATTATAACTAAATTTAGGTCTGGTTCATATTGTATTACAACAGCTGGCATTATGTATCCGCTTTAAAAAAATTACCTGACTCATAAAAATTATTTTGAATGTATGTTTTTTACAGATGAAGAGGATTAGAAGCATTGTTTTGACAGAGAATCCATTATAATTTTTTAAAAAATATAGGCATATTTAATCTTTTGTAGAGATTATTTTATACTTTATCATTTCATATTACAACTTCAGACATACTTCACATGTTTCACATTGAGACTCACATGTTTCACATTGAGACTCTTTCCAGAATCTTAAGATGATAGTGTTCTGTATAAACTGTTTTTCCTTGAGGTACCCACTAAATAATGATGATTCCTTCTATGTGGAAGAAAATAACAAGTGTAGTCTTGAATTTTGTTTGCTCATTTTTTTCATCCTTAGCAACTTTGGAACCTATTAAAATACTGCTTAGCTTCTGCATCGTACTTAAATGACCAAGTCATTTTGAAATCATAAGTCATAAAATATGATAATCTTTTAACTAATTCTGATTTATGTTCCACTTCTTTCAAGATGTCAGAAAAAAATCCTTTGCTTTCTCTTTTGTTCGGTCATGAGAACTAAAGGATTATTTTCATATAAAACTATGTTATATAGAAATTATGAAGTAAAATTTGACACTTCTTGTCAATCTTTACCATGCGCAAGATTCTAATGAGAAACTGGTTGTAGATTCTACTGATATATTGGTTGCTTCATACAATTTTATATATTATCTGGATATTCTGATTCACTTTTAAAGCTACTGTATGACTAATGTGTGAGTAGACTTAGATTTGTTCTTAGCTTTTATACCATCTTTTATAACACTCAACAACTGATTGTGTTTTAAAATTATCCACATAAACTTCTTTCAACATCTGAAAACATTCCATCAGTTAAATATAATGAAAAACTTGAGATTAATGAAATGTTCAATTTTTGAACAAGATATGAACCGCAGCAATGAAAGGTAGACTAGAGAAAGACAAATCAGTGGTCAACTACCAAACTGGAATGCTGAAACAAGGCTTATGCATATCTATACATCTTATATTAAGAATATTTCCAGCAAATAAATAAGATGAACATAAATAGCACTATACTAAACAGTCCTGTAGCTTAGCAACCAAGACTTAGATGATAATCCATTCGTAAAAAACTTAGTTATGAGGTGTTATATTGAATGAATGTAAAAGAAATATCATCAATAATGTTGTTGTTCAATGTTAAATAAATTATTTGTTCTAAAATCAAATAATTTATTTGTTTAATTTATCAAATAATTTATAATTAAAATTTATTAAATGATCAGGCTTTAAAATACTAGTCCTTTTTCAACTTTTCCTAAGTAAAATAGATATGAAATGAATCATTTTTAAATGACTATTTTTTAACTGTCGCTTTTCAATAAAAAGATTATGAAAAATGAACACCTGTGATAAAGAAATTAATATGAATAATTAATTATATCAAATAACGTCAGGAACAAACACAGCAATCGATAAATCAAGTACAACACTACTGGAATTTTTTTTTTTTACATTTATATTCACATTTCAAGTCTTTCTGATTCTTGAATTTTTACAGGTGGTGTAGCAACAAGTGATGTACTAAAGCTAATACCTATACAGCTATCCAATTGCTAAATTTTGTCTATTGCTATTCATTGCATTGTTACAATTACAATATTAATGTTTATAGTTATGCTTTTTCAGTATTGTTTAAAGGAAACTTAGTAAATGTTCAAATTCATGTAACTAACACAAACTAATGAAAAAAAAAAAAATAAATGTAAACAGTGAATGAAAATGTAAGATTCCTGAGAAAAATTGAAGGATGGAAATATGCAATTTTATAACTTTAAAAAATGAGGAAAAAACTGAAGAAAAAAAAAGATTAATTGAAAGGCTAAAGAAATCCAAATTATAAATATTTCAATAATAGTACAATCATTAAATAAAATCAATTTTGTTTAAACGGTTTATTTCCCTAAATATAAAGATATTCTGATTTTTAAACCAATTTTGGAAGAATCAAATGAAAACTACACTGTTATAGTGCTTCAAATGTTGAAAAAATGCCTTTACATAAAGCTGCTCCACTAAAAATAGAAATAAGTATAAAATTGCACTAAAAAATATACAACTATTAATCAATATAGAGATAGATCCATTACACTAATTTATAACATCATTGAATCCATATTATGTTAATTTTGTAAAGGATTATCGGTATAGATGGCAAAAAAATATTTGAGCTCAGAAAATATACAAATCATTAATAGAAAAAGCACAATGAATTGATTAAAAAAGAGAAGCAGACTCGTTAAATGAGTCACTGGTTAATCACGATGAGAGTAATTAAGAAAACAAACTCATTTGTTTAGGTATACAATAATTAGGACAAAACTTCAAAGCATACATTGTTGAGATAAAATTTTCATTGATATAATTTTTATATAAATTTAACCTATATGTAATATACATGCAATGCTATTGCTTTCATCAATATGCTAACTATCTAATATCTTCTGAATGACCTACTACCTTTACTATATTAAAACGCATGTTTATCAGTATTCACCTGCAATCAGTATTCAAAGCACTTTGTTTGCAACTTGCATCATAGTAGAATATATTTACTTTACAAATTACATTTAAAACCCAAAATGTTCATAAAAAAAATTATGAAAAATAAAGTTACCTCAATTATAAAAAAAGTTAGAGGGGGTGTAAGTTACTTTTCGGCCACCCGGTATATAATACATTAGATAGAATATATTGATTGATATCATAATTTAAAATTAAAAATTTTCAACATTTTTCCTTTTGAAAAGAGATATGATATTAAGTATCAGCTGAAAGAGTCCATTTTACATAATGATTATGAAAGTCAATCCTCCAATGTCAATCAACTACAATTCATAAATACAAATGTTTATTTAAACTCTACTATTGACCAGCAATGCAGAATGAAAGTACTAAAAAGAATATCTCTTAGTAAAGAATATTTAAGGAAGAATAACTTGAATTGTTGAATAACTTGAACTGTCAAATTTGCAATTCTACAGTTTCCATTATCTTAATATCAATAACAAAATGATTAAATGTTTGCATACCAAAACTAAAAGTTAAAACTTTAGAAAGGAATCTAGGAGACAAAATTGTAAAACTAATAGATGAACAAAAAAGATACACAAGTAAAAATTCAAAGAAAAGACTAACACAAGCAAATCAGAGGATAAATTCTAGTTTACAGAAAGAAATTGAGCTAGTAAAAGAAAATGTTAAAATTAATGAAAGGAATCACAAACAAAAAGCTGTTAAATCTGAAAAGACAACATATATTTTCATTTAGAATTAAATTCATTAAAAATCAGTTTAAAAAACAAACAGAGTGCAATAAAAAAAATAATATTATTAAATGAAAAAGTACCCTTATATCAAGATCTGACTGATGATGATAATAATAAAGAATCAGCTGTTAAAAGCATCTGAGAGATGGTCATACAGTGACATCATAGGTATCGTTGAATTTAATGAAGCTATGAGAAAATAGGTATGATAAAAACCTATAAAGTAAAGCTTTAAGTAAATGAGTTCACACAAATTAATCTACCATCCATAAAAATAATATAATACTTAAAATAAATTGAAATTATAGTAGCTGATTCTGTTATTGGTTTGTAATTATCAAATAATTAGATTTGGGCAAAGATTACCAAACCAGTCTTATATCTTCTAACAGACAGATATAAAGAAGAATTGAAGGTAACTAAGCCTACTGTAGCCACTTACCAACTAACAGTCTGAAAAAAAAGGTTAATATAAAATAATGGGAGTTTACTTTAAATTTTAGATCTATCTACTCATATCTAAAACATTCAGACACCACAGTTAAGTAATAACGAACATGAATTGAATGCTATATATATATATGATTTTATTTTAGATGATCAAATAATTCCCTAATGTAATTTGGCACTGTATTTTACACAAGTCAACTTTAAATATAAGGTAAATTGATATAATTGGAATAACCAATGAGACTGAAAATGATTATAAAATTTAAATAAAGAATACATTCTGGATGAAAGTAAACTTTTTTTAAAGAGAGCGTGTAACAGTAACCATGAGATTTACTTTCTATTTCATAAAATTTGGATACTGGACGCAGATAAAAAAAATCCTTATCATTCCAACTGAGAGGTTATCTGTGATAATGTCAAATGGGAGACACTACCATTTATGAAAGTAAATCATATTTGAAAAAGGCATTTAATCCCTGGAAAATTACAAATATTACACTAGTGTAAGATATTATTGTAGATATAAACTGAGTGTAAGTTGTACTTAAGTGCTTAACTGAAATAAAAGTTAGTATTGAAATATGCTGGTTAACATGAATACAATCTGTATTAAAAATAACCTTTTCTTATGAAGTACTAATAAAAATGTAAGAGAAATTATCTTTTATTCATGCTCAATAGATTTTATTGTTTTAAACAGTTGTTTCTTTATCACTAATAACCTGAATTGTACCATCTTCTGTTATCTGTATCTCTACTTTTGGAATATCATCATCACCATCAAGAACATCTTTGCTCACCTTTCCAACCTCCTCAACTAGCTGCACTGCAACTCCAGGAACTGATTTCACTTTTGATCTCATAATATTCTCATCATTCCGTTTTGAAATATATTTACCAGATCCATCAGGAACATCAATCCTTAAATGATTGCTCACTGGTACATCAGGTGATGTCATAACAACATCACTTGGAGAAGGTGTCAAAAATATACTTCCCATCATATTATCTGTATTATTTGGTATTAATTGATACTTACTTTGTTTCCAAACAGCAATGTAAGCAAAACAGAACAATAAATTGCATTAAAATATTTAAAAAAAAATAAAACATAATAAAATGGAATATTTTCAATATCAAATTTTCTATGGAAAAATCTTCATCAACTTCACAGAATATTAAAAACTGATATTGTCACAATAAAAGATACAATGAATTGCAGAAAATAACTACAAAAATTAAAATGCTGATATATATCTGAAGTAATCACAAAGGCTAAACAGATTTTTCGTTATTAACAAAATGTAAAAAAGAAAAAAACTTGACACAGTAGTACTAAAAAAAATTCTGAATTAAAATGATGAATTAAATTATTATAAAAGGTAAAATGTATAATCATATCAACATCTCCAATGGCAAAATATTTAGTTAACTGAAAATAATTTTAATGGTCATTTATACCTTACAGACAAGAATTAAAAACCTGGGTAATTTAAATGAATAATTTTTTTAAAATTTTATTAAGGATTAAAGTTGGATCAAAAGTTTTATGGATAAAAATGCCCATTGCAATATGAAATTTATAATCAGATAATAACCAACACACATTGTACTTATTATAAACAAACATAATCTACATTCTTAAATTTTACTGCTTTTGTTTTTCCTCCATAATTAGTAATTTCATATAGCTCATCAGAACATTTAAAAAATCAGATTAAAAATGTAATTTAAAATATAAAAAGTATAGAGAGATATGTTTGTTTATGTTTATCATTTCAGTCAATATTTTAAAAGTAAGTCCATAATACAATTTTATAAATATAGTAATAATATTTTGCTATTAAGGTGCAATTGTCTAAACTACTTATGTTTATTTTCTTGAAGCAACTTAGGCTAACACGAATTATAACTCCTACTAACTGATGAATTCTGTAGCATATGAAAAATGCCAAGCAACTGATTTTAACAATCTGTTACAGACTGAGAGAATGATTGGTGTGTGTGTGTATTATTATTATTTATCTTCTGATTCCATAAAAGACCATCATCTATTTATTGATAGATATTAATAAAAGTCATCTCAGAATAACAATAATCATTCTAGAAATCTGTAGAAATAAAAAAAAAGAGAGATAAAGTGAACTGAGTGGATGCATGTGTCCATTTCGCTCTAAAAGAAAGTCAGTGTACTGCTATCTGTATTGTGGTCAGATGATTGATGACGTCTATATGAGGTTTGTTAAAGCAAATACTTAGACTTAGACTTAATTACATACTGGATTCTGCTAGTATATGCTACTAAAAAGAATTCAAACTGCAATGAAAGTGAAAATATGGAATACAGTGGGAGAGTAAAAGTGGGTGAAATGATGACAAACACAATTACTCAAGATAAAAGAGAAAATGAATCAGTAGAGGAAATGTGGTCAAGGGTAAAATCATCTATGAAGGAAGCTGCAGAGAAAGGAATCAGTTTCTAAGAAACCACCTGGGCAAAGAAACCTTGGGCAACACAAGAAATGATATAAAAAAATGGAAGAAAAAAAGAAGATGCAACAGAGCAATCTATTGAAGATTGAATTCCAAATTAAAGAGAAAGATACATAAAGCTAGGGAAAGGTGGCTAAAAGAAGAATATAAAGAACGTATAAATGAAAAGGAAGTATGACATGTTTTATAAGAAGGTAAAAAATTCCACATGGGATAGAAGAAAACCTACTTATAAAATGAGAGAAATTGAGAGAAAGATGGTAAAAGCATTTATAAAGATGAGATAAAGAAACACTGGAAAGAGTATGTAGAGGACCTGTATGTAGGGAGAAGGAAATGTGAAACACGGGAAGCTGAGTTGGAAGAAGAAATTATGGAAGACGAAAAAAGCCCATCAATTTTGAGATTTGAAATTATGTAAGCTCTTAAAGACATGAAGAATAAACAGGAAAGCAACAGGAGTAGGTCAACTTCCAATAGAACTCTTTAAATGTTTAGAAGACGAAGGAGTAGATGAAATACTCTCAATGTGCAATTAGAATTTATGATACTGGAGTATGGCCAGAAGATTTTGTTAAAAGATAATTGATTCAGATATCTAAAAAGGTTGAAAGCAAAATGTGTGAAGATCATAGAACTATCAGCTTAATATCACATGCTACCAGAGAATCCAATTGTTGTTATAATAACTGTATATGAGGCAAAAGGTAGATATGAAAATAAATAAGAACCTGACAAACTTGTTAGAATTAGGCAGAGAAGTGAGGCAAAGCTGGTGTTTATCACAAACACCATTCACCCTTTATGTTGATGAAATGTTGAAAGAAATAATGGGTGGCCAAAAAGGAGTAAGCATAGGCAGAAGAAATATAAATTGTGTCAGATTTGTTGATGATCTGCTGACTGGAGTAAAAGACGCTCAGACATTACAAAGAATGATAAAAGTATTGGAAGTAGGGGTGAAGGAACAAGGGTTGAAGACAAACATGAGGAAACCAAAAGTTATGAAGGTGAATAATAATGAGAGGAAAGATATGATGTTGTAACAGCAGACAGAAAAATTGAACAATAACAGATATCTTGAAACAGTACTAACTGAAGACTGGAAGAGTAAAGAAGAGATTAAGATGAGAATTGCAATGGCAAAGGAAGCCTGTTTTAGAAAGAAATGCAGCAACGTGGATCTGAACCTGAGGATGATAACCTGTGGACGTGAACCTGATTAAGAGATTAGTAAAATGCTACATTTAGAGTATACTTTTGTATGGTAATGAAACATGGACAATGGGGAAAAAAGAAAGAGATTAAGGGTTTTATGTGTATCCGGAGAAAGATGGAGAAGATAAAATGGATGGACAGAGTAAGTAACGTAGAAATATTCAGAAGAATAAAATGAAGATGGAACAATATTGGCGACTACCAGAAGGAGGAAAGGAAACTGGATTGGACATGTAATTACGGAAAAAGTAATAATACATACAGTTCTTGAAGGCTCTATTGAAGGTGAAAAATGAAGAGGAAGGAAGATGCTGAAGATAATAAATAACAAAGGCTAGTATCCTGATGGTACCTGGATCTGCCAACTGGCAGAACACCATATGGTGATTATGATGGTAATTTTTTCCTATACTTTATATGACAAATTAGAGGACTTTGTTTGGTTTACTGAATTAATACTTGTTTAATTTATGTACATGATTATATGAGAACTTGTTAATAAGAAAACTATATTAAATCTATTGCTTATTGATTCCATACTGAAAAATATCCTTAGGAGCCAGATTTTTATTTAGCCTCAACATTTATCGCACCGAGTGCAATAAATGTTTTTCAGTAGAAGTGGAACAAGTAAAGTAAAATAAATATATGCTAAACCCAGATACTGTGAAGGAACTACAAAATCTATATTCAGCATTTATTATTTATATAATAAATTATTCACATTATTTATTCTAAATTTTGAAACTTTGCATCACAGATCAGACTTTAGGTTTTGTAAAATTCTTTAAACACTTGAGAGAAACTGCTGTGGAAAAACATGTTCTTTGTCGGGATATATACTAGTAAGTAGAGTACGGATGATTTTTTTTCTAAATATCAATTACAAAAATTAATAGGAAGTATCTGATTAGTACTATTAATCCATCAATGGAAAATGATGGACCAATTATAAGTTTCTGTCAAATACTTAAAAATATGTTGACTATATAAAACACTAAGAAATAAAAATAATCTTCAAGAAAAAAACCACCTTAAATTACAAAATTTATTTGATCTAATGATAAATAGAATTATCTGCATGTTATTACATTATGCAACATAATGATTAATATATATACTTAACTATTTTGTTAAACAGTTAAAGTTTTCACATAATTTACATATACACCATGTCAGAACAGTTTTAACTCAAGTAGTGGTGTAATAATACTATTTCAAGTCTAAAGACAAGGTAAGCATCATATGTGAAGTGAGCAAAGTATGGGTTCAATTAGCATTTTAATTTTAACAAACATCAAAATTAAAAAAAAATCCTCTTAAAACTTTTCTGAAAATGACACCAACTTCATAATAAAAGGATTGCACATCTTTCAGTGAAGAGTTTTGTAAATTTCTCTTATTGAGAAATTAGTAAAATACGCTTTTAAAAGAAAATTAAGTTTCTTAACAAATGTGAGTGGATTTAGATAATTTTTTATAAAGCTTTACACGCTTTCTTTATAAAAATTACTTTTATGAATTGTGACTGGAAAGTTTTAAGACTGGGCTTGTTATTATGATGTACTTGCAGGCTATTGTGATGCATCTCCTTTAATCTCATTTTGACTGAACACATCGATTCCAATTGTGTTTCCATCATTTGGAAGCTTTCCTGGAAATTTTCTTTCCTAAGGATGTTAAAAACGCCTCCATGATTGAATGATGACTTCAGAATGTTAAGAACCCTCTCCATATTTGAATGATGTCTTCAATTCTTCAATTGACTCAAATCAGTTCCCTTTCAGTAAAAATTTCAATATAGGAAACAGGTAGAAATTGGCAGGGGCTAAATCTGAGAAACAGGTGGATTGAGGAAGTACAGGAATTTGGACCAAAAATTCTGCAATCACTAACTGATGATAAACTGGTGTTTTGTGGTGGAAGATCCAATTCTTATCTCACCAAAGTGCAGGCCTTTCTTCCGTACAGTTTCATGGAAATGCTGAAGGACACTTATAGAGTATTCCTGGTTGATCATCTACCCCTACGGGCAAATTCATGCTGCACGATACCTGTAGAATCAAAGAAAGCCATCAATATTGTCTTCACATTAGATCGATTTTGTCACAGCAAACTTGGACCTTCTACTGCGATGACTATACCTTTGTTTTTGAGTCATACCCATAAACCAATGATTCATCACCAGTAATTAACCTACTTAACAAAGTCAGTTTTGGCCCAATTTATCAGTTCTTGGGAGACTTCAAATTGGTTTTATTTCTGCTGGTCAACAACAATTTCAAAATTACTTTCGTGGACACTTAATGTATGTTCAAATCTTCAGTTAAAATTGACTGAACCATGTAGAAACTTAAATTCAGTTCATAAGTCTGAGTGCACTAAATCACAAACTTTCACAATGTTTTCGAAGTGGAAGGCCAACCAGTCCAAGGTCATTTTTGACTGATTTGCAGCTATCTTAGAATCTGTTGAACAAGATAAAAAGATTTGATCGACACAGACATTTATTCCCAAAAGTTTATTTTTAAGAGTTCATAAGTAAAGCTGATTTCCTAATTTTCAAATAAAATTTGGCACAAATTCACTGTTCCATTTTGTCATCCATTTTGCGAAATCAAAAATTCACTGAGAACCAAAAACCAATCACCAGGATGGCACTCTCTGTTGAATAAAGATATTGCGGTGATCTTTTCAGGATGTTTCAAGAACAAAACAAGTTTCTCCTCCCATACCTACGGGCAAATCTACCCCTTCTTATTGAGAAGTGGTGGCACCTGCCTTAAAACTTTCCAATTACATCATCTCATAAACACTAAATGAAATATATTTTAAAAAAGGCTGATAGTTTTTTATTAACAAGGAGAGTTTCAGAATTTGATTTGTAAACTTGCTGAATAAAACATACAAAAGTCAGTATGGTTTATGATTGTTAGAATAAACTAAAAATGAATTGTAGTTACTGCAACAACAACCATTTTGGCCAAGTTGCCAAGAACATAATAGTTCTGAGTAAATGATAGTGTTAATATTATCATCAGAATGGCAAATTAACAACTAGATCAATTCTATAATTTCATCTAATTAGATGAGCCAATTTTCTAGAAATTTTTTACTGTTAACAAGTATAATACCAAGTAAGATGCATGGGTGATTTTGGAGCAGTAACTTTCAATTTATAATTTTAATTATCTGGTTCCCAGATACCATCAATGTAATAACAAAATTACAGTATACAATAGCAAACTGTCAGAATCTAGGCAATTTTAAATCAAATGATTTTGGTATCATGAATGAATAATAAAATAACCTGAAGCCAGTCACCACCTTAACTACATCTACTACTATATGACTTCTATTTATTTAATCTATCAATCTAAAGAGGGCTTCACTATCAGCAGACTACTTTGGAAAATTATTAATAAGCTGTTATTAGCTTTTATAACTTCATCGGCCTGTACATACCAACTTAAATAATATTATTCATTTTCTACAAATATTGACAGGATTAATATATATTGAACATTTTGTTCTTCTATGCCTCCTAAGAGATATTGAATTGTGTAGAAAAAACTGATTCTACTCTTTGAGTAAAATTTTTAGTTATTGGCCCATGGTGACCATACTCCCCACACTCTTGACCAGTTGTAACCAAAATTTCATAAAAATTTATTATTCCTGTCTATTAACCAAAACGATAACCGACAAAAAACAAAAATTAAGCTTATTATCCCCAACCCCAAAGTGGGATTGCTCAAATATGTAACCGAAGTGACATACTAATATAATGGCATCATCTAATTAGTACAAGAATGTGATTTTAAATCTAGAAATAAAAAAGTGTTTTTTTTTTGGTCTGTATCTCCCTATCCCCTTGACCAGTTGGTGAACAAAATTAAATGGCATTTATGTCCCATAACAGAAATCATCATGCTAAATAGGTCTATCCAATCTGGAAATATCAAGCAAAAACAAACCACATATATAAATTTGGAATTTTTCAAAACTGAAATTGTGTTTTTTTGTCAACACATCAAGATTGCAAAAACACTGAAATATAAAATTTGACCCGATTAGCAAACTTTTCCTTAAATAGTACACTGTGTGGCTATACTGTTAACTATACGGCAAGGAAAGTAAAGATGTTAAAAAATTTTTTTAATTGTTGGATATCAAAAAAAAAATCATGTGGAACCATTTCTCATAAGAACCCTTATGTTATTCTCTCTACACTTGAATTACATTGAATCTATGTGGCCACTGAATTTGACAATATTTTTTATAATAGAAAACAAACAATGCATACAAACAAAACAAAACTAATTATACTTCAAATACAAGTTTAAGAATAGAAAGACATTACTGTAACTCACGTGTCAAATGTTGTATAAAGCATATTATTTCTAATATAGTCCACAACACTATCAGCAATTAAGTATTTAACACTCTCAAATCTTCTCAAAGCTCTCCTTATCTTTGTAGAACTTATTTCATTTTTTATCCATTCAGTAACAATTACAATGTTATTCTAAAAAATAATATATACATAAATAGAAAAACAGATATATAAAGCAAATAAAAATGAAATAATGGGTGTAAAGTGTGATGAGATGAAAAGTGTTTAATTATAAAACCAATAATATTAGGAACTTGAAATAAGTGATGTTAATTTATAACTGTTTATTGAAAATAACAAAATATTCTTTTTTTGAATATTCAAATAATTCATCAACATATTGACCACTGTATTAATAAAATTTAATATTACAAGAAATATAAACCACCAAAACACAGCAATTAGATAAGTTAAACTAATCATATTAATTTCTAATAACTACTTTTCAGAATATCCTGCATCTTCAGTTGGGAAAATGTCCAGTTTTGCTGTACAGTACTGGACAGCAAAATTTACATACACATTCAATATATTATTCAAAATTTAAAAATGCACAATATAATTTCAAATAAAATGACAACAAATTAAAATAATATGTTTCAATGTAACAGATATACAATTTAATACCAAATGAAGATGCATTATCCTGCGAAAAATAGTTTTTGGAAATTAACATTAAAGGTTAAAAATAGTTATTGGAAATTAATATTACAGGTTTTGCACCACATTATAAACTGTATTCTTTTGTGTGTTAATCTTAAGACTTTCAATTTATTTAAAGAATATCCATAGAAATTACACAAAATTAACCTGTTTTTGAGATAATTCAATTTTATTCATAATTTTGTTAATAAAGCTAAAAAAATTAAAAAAAAAAAAATTTCATATTAAAAGGTTTTAACACTCATAACTGCTAGCAGCATTGGCTTTATAGGAATTTTCAAACTATATGGATTAATAAATAAATTCTTTACAATTCTTGTTAATAATTACAAAACGTCAAATAATTGTGAAAGTCAAGTGAAGCACCTTTTAATTTTTATAATCTTTTTTTATAAATGGTATATGTATGTCACTGGAAGAAGTTATAGATGAAAAAGACTACCAATTTTGAGACCTGAAATTATGCAAGCTCTTAAAGACATGAAAGAACAGGAAAACAACAGGAGTAGGTGAACTTCCAATAGAACTCTTTAAATGTTTAGAAGATGAAGGAGTAGATGAAATACTCTCAATGTGCAATTACAATTTATGATACTAGAGTATGGCCAGAAGATTTTGTTAAAAGAATATTGATTCAGATATCTAAAAAGGTTGAAAGCAAAATGTGTGTAGATCATAGAACAATCAATCAGCTTAATATCAGATGCTGCAAAAATAAGGCTGAGAGTTGTGAATAGTAAGTTAATTACAAATAAGAAGGAGAGTGCTGGGGAAGAACAGTTTGGATTCAGAAAAGGAAAATTAACAAGAAAAGCTGTCGGACTGATCAGAACAACTAGAGAGAAATGTCTTGAAAGAGAAAGAGGATTGAGCTTGTATTTGTAGGTATGGAAAAGGCACTCAACAGAGTACTGTAGGAAATGTTATTTGAGATTCTGAAAGAAAACAGATTTGTTTGGAAGGATAGGAAACAGATCAGAGAACTGTATATGAAGCAAAAAATAGCTATGAAAATAAATGAAAATCTAACAAATTGGTTAGAAGTAGGCAGACAAGTAAGGCAAGGCTGCTGTTTATCACCAACAAATCAATTATCAATTACAAAATGGGGAAGTAAAGCTTTAATGAATCTGGAAACCTCAAATATGCAATCACTTTAATCAAGTAGAAGCTACAAAAATTCTCATAGTTCAAGTAGTCCAACTCAATCTCTGTACTGTTGTGATCCAAGATAAAGCGGCACAATGATGGGACTTTAAGCATAAACAGAAATATAATTATTTTTGGATCTTCTTCTGAGGGAAGAAATATCTAAGAAACAAGCTTTAAAATAAATGATAAAATCAGAGATAGATTTAGAGAATCTATTTTCTACTCACAAAGGCTATGAACAATAATAATCAAGAAGGAAACAAGCCTGATCATTTTTATCAACTGCTATACTACACCAATGAAGAAAGCAGATGATAAAACAAAGGACATTTTGTATGAGGAGCTAGGGATGATACTTGAAAATGTCAACCCGAAGATAATCTGTCATATTAAATGATCTCAATACAAAGGTGGGAGAAAGTCAAAACTACACTCAGCAGTTGAACAGCAGTCCTTATATTTAGGATTCAATGATAATGTAAATTCAGGAAACAAGATTTCTACATACATATACATAAAGGTTTTTGGATATCTTGAGATGGAAGGACGGTGAATCAGATTGATTAGTTAAGGAAATCCAGATTTTTGATTTAGAATACTAGAATGCATAGCGGATAAGAGTATGGATCACATTATTTTCTTGTTAAGGGAATCATAAATATGCAGACAAAGGGGAATCACAAAGAAAAGCAAAATTAATTGTTAGATGTGATAAAAAGAAATTGGAGGAGGAAGAAATGAGAATGAAATTTCAAAAGAATAAGAATCGTGCACAGAACCCTACTTCAGAGCAGGGCGTAGAAGAAAATTGGAATAGGATTAGGTCAGCCCTGACGGAAGCAATTAATGAATTTATTAAGAAAAAATAAATTATTAAGGAAAGGGAGTAAAAGGTCTAGTTTAATCTGGAATGTGAAAAGGCGATTTAGGAAAGGAGGAAAATTATGGCTACAAGATATTAATCAAGAGGTATTAGAAGTTAGGAGACAAAATTTTGATATTAACAGAAGAAAAACCTCAAAGAAGATTAGACAAGAGAAACATAAGGTCTTGAAGAAGCAGAGGATGATGCCAAGAAAAATAAAGCAATAAAATAGCTCATAAGTCAATTTATTTAGAAAAGTATCATGTTAAAAGAGATCTTTGACAAAAATATAAGTAGTAATCTATTAACCAAACAACTAAACATTAAAAACTGTTGGACTAAATATCTTAATTAATTTCCAAATCAAACAGTCACTACTGTAAAGACAGAAATAGAGATGCCTTAGAATTACCAACCTTACAAGAAATTAGTTGTCAATTCAATAGGCTAAAGAGAAATAAGAATGCAAAAGCAGATGCCATAAAAGTAGAAATGTTGTAACTTGGCAGAGAAAAGCTACTAGATAGTGTTCACCAGTTAATCTGTAAAATATGAAAAGAAGAAAAGATATCTGAAGGTTGGGAAATGACAGTAATCTACCTGATATATAAAAATAATGATAAACAGAATTGTGATAATTATAGAGCAATTACTCTCTTAAGTGTTGTTTATAAGAACCTCTCACTGTGTTTATTAAATAGATTCTAAGAACAGCTGAAGAGGTAGACAGGGAAATATTAGTGTGGATTTAGATCAAACAATTTTTTAATGATCAGATATTTTCTCTGATGTATTGTTGAGAAATCTGGGATTTAATTAAGATATGTATATTCTGTTCATAGACATCCTAAAGGCCTACGACAGTGTACACAAATAGTATTAAGAAAATGGATATAGGAGGATATTGTCACCAAGAACTAACTGGAGAATTTCTGATTATGACAGAACTGAGGTAGGGAGATGGGTTTCACCAATTCTGTTGAATATGATACTGGAGAAGGTTATCAAGGAATTTTAAAAAGTACCTGTTGATGGGCTTAATGTAAGGGGAATTGTTACCCAGATGCTGGCATACACAAATGATCTGGCACTGCTAGCTTAACCAAAGAGGAGATTACAGAGATGATGGAGTACCTCAAAAAGAATGCAATGAAAGCTGGGCTAAATATCAACTAAGAAAAGCTAGAATATCTCTCAATTTTAAGGAACACCAATAAGAAAATGAACTTCAAAAAACCAAAACAACTTCAAAAAAGCAAAAATTCAAATATCTGGTATCTGTTTTTACAGAAACAGGAGTTCTGGAACCAGAAGTTAGTCATATTGCAGCAAAAAATACAAGAAGTTTTGCTTTAAATGAAGTGCTTAATAGCAGAGCCTAATTGCGAAGATCTGAGCTTGAGCTGTACAAGTCAACAGTTTGGCTAATATTACTGTATGGATGTGAAATGTGGATACTCAGAAAGTGGGATGCAGAAAGGACTAAAAATAACTGAGAAATCAATATTGAGAAAGATTTACAGACTGATAAAAGTTACTGCAACAGATGAATGGAAACGAATATACCTCTGGAACCACTGTAAGGTATTACTTCAGAGGATGAATGAGAATGATGTGTATGAATGTAAATGAGATGTAGTCTTGTACAGTCTCAAGTCTACCATTCCTGAGATGTGTGGTTAATTGAAACCCAACCACCAAAGAATACTGGTATCGACGATCTAATATTCAAATCTGTATAAAAATAACTGCCTTTACTAGGATATGAACTTTAGAACTCTCGACTTCGAAATCAGCTGATTTGAAGATTGGGCTACTATATTCAATATTGTAAACTATCTCCATTACTTTTTTTCTGGAAGATCTGTTCATTTTCAATTCTTTTACAATCTATAGCATTCTTTCAAAGTGCCTGTAGATCAATTTCTATGTCTTGTGCATGACTTAAAACTAGCCATCTAGTCAAGAGAATATCTTCTGCTTAAACCTTAAACAGGAAATAAAACTTTGAAGTTTAATTTCAAAGTTACTGTATACATGAAATCTTGGTCTTTTATTATTACATGTTATACTGAAAGGAAATAAGAAGACTAAGAATCCAATTATCTGCAATTTAAGATGTCAATAATCCAATCTTCTTGTTGTTAAGATCAAAGAAGGCTTAAAATACTGCATCGTTACATGCATAATGTCAATAAAATCTTAAAATTTCTATCATGAAAGTATTTTTTCCTAAAAACTGTATGCATTTTCTGTATGTCACCATTTATTTTTTAATACAATTATTTCTTTTTTTTTAATACTAAAAATAAACTAAACACACGTAATTTACATTTTACTTTTATTTAACTATTGTTTAAGTCTAATATATATATGTAAGAAATGGAATATAATATAAATAATGAAGTCAAAGTTCTCAAACAGTATTTAAGTCCATCAACTGTACAAAAGTGTCAATAATTCCAAACTGTTGATGGGATTCAATTACTTTTCACTCATTCTAATAAAGCTCTAAAGTACTTTGCTTATGCATTACTAAAAATTAAGCTACATGTCATCAGCTAATATTAAATAAAAATGGATTGAATATAGTCATAGATTTCTAACTTACCATATGTTTTGTTAAAAGATCAGATTCATAGATAAATTTGTAAGGATTACATTCATTTCTTGTAATAACAACTAAACCATGTTCACCAACAATTGTTTCAATCTGCAACAAGTTTTAAATATCTGTTCAATAAAATTGAACATTTATTTATGTTTATTTAAACATTAAGAAATTTCATAAAAATGTACAGAGTGGTGGACAAAATGATCCAATATTTGTTTTGGCAATAAATGTTCAGGTTAATTATTAATGTGTTTTATGTTGGCAGACATAACAGAAGTTCATGAATATTTGTTTCTTCTCTTTCCCAGTGCACTGTTTGTGTATTGTTCCAAGGTGACAAAGGAAAACTGACTATTGAACAGCACATAAAGACTGTTTTGTTTTTTAATGAAACAAAAAGTGTGGTGCTTACACAAAGATGATGGTTTCGAACACATTTTCAAACTTGATGATCACCTTCATTTAAAACAGTACGTAGACTTTACGAAAAATTTAATACTGATGATTTTGTATTTGAGAGTAAGCGCAAACGGCCTATCAATGTTTGTTCTCCGCAGAATGTCAAAGCTGTGTTGCTGAGGAGCGCGGGCAAATCAACAAGAAAAGCATCAGAAAAACTTGTGATTTCTAGGTGATCTGTGCAGCAAATTTTAAAAACTAATTTACATTTGTAGCCGTAAAAAATAAGAGTGTTGCCTAAATTAATGGTTGACAACAAATATCAAAGAATGGCATTCGCTGAAGGGGCTGTGAACCAAGATGTATTGTTGAACAATGTTTGGTTTTCAGATGATGACATTTTTACTTAGAAGGGATTGTTAAGAAACAAAATATCCGTTTTTGGGCTTCTGAAAATCCAAACATGCTTCATGAAAAGGTGCATCACGTTCCAAGAATTACGGTTTGGGCTGCTATCTCAACTCATGGGGTAATAGAGCCATTCTTTTTTGAACAGAAAGTGAACAGTGAACGTAAACTAAACGTGCTGTGTAATAATTTTGTTCCTCAGCTTCTTGCAAAAGGGTTTTAATTAGAAAAAAATGGTTCATGCATAATCTAGCCAGACCACAGACAACTAATGTTGTTTAGACTTATTACATGAGACTTTTTACACAAATGTCATTTCAAACCGATTTGTTTTGTGTGTGGACAGAACTGGCCCCCAAATAGTCATGATTTGAATCCATGTGATTATTTTCTTTGGGGATTTCTAAAGGAAAAGGTTTTCCCTAAACATCCTTGTACTGTGATGGAATTGCAAGTGCTGATCATTACTGAGGTATGAAATGAGATAACCAAGGATATGTGTTGTGAAGTTATTAAAAAAACACAGGAGTTCATGTTGAAGAAGTTACTAGACATGATGGTGGTCATATTGAACACAAGATATGCAGAACATAATCTCCAGGCATATAGTAAACATGTTATATTTTATTTTTCTTTATTGCAATTCAAATAAATATTTCTAAACAAAACTAAATGTTGGATGGTTTTGTGCGCCACCCTGTATCTGGGAGTTTATAAATACACTGCACAGGCTAAATAATTGCAGAAAGATAACTGCCATTTTTTTTTCCAGAATTATACTTAACTCTATTTACCAATATTTTAGTTCTCATTTTTGAATATTAGGTGTAAACGATTCAAAACAAAAAAGTGAAATAAAATCAGCCAATTTGAAATTAACTCAATTTCCAGCAAATGTAAAGTTACAACAAGAGCTCAGGTATATGACAAAAAGAACAGCCATCAATCATAAATTTTAAAGTTACTACTATTTGCAACGGTTCTGTTGACACAACTTAATAAAATATTACAAAAAGGGTAGATTATTAATTTACCAATTTAACAAATTAAGTATAGAAAAAGTAATAATCATACTCGAACTGAGTTTATTACCACCCACAATGAAATGGAAAAATTGATTTCAACCAATGTTCTGTTGATGTTAGAGGCAGTCCAGATTACTATGAATTATTATGAAGAGCTACTATGAAACTTCAGCAGCCAAGAAAATTAATATTTCTCAGATATACAACAAAATGGTAATATATGAAAATAACAACATGAACGGGAAGTGAGTTAAAATAAAATTTTACCACATAACATTAATCTTGGAAACAAGATTTGGCTGGTTGCCCACAGATAGAAAGTTTCATTAACTAATCACACCAGTTAATCAATATTAATGCATCCAATTACTGGATTTTCATGATTATGAAAAAGAAAGTAACTGGCTATGGCCCCACAATTTTGTATAAACAATAATATACATTGTACGTAACAGTTTTTTTTTACAAAAAAGTGTAGTTCACAATCAAATGAAAGATTATGAAAATAAAAAAATGTTAAATATGTGAACAAAAAAGGTACATTAAAAGGACTTTAGTAATTTCTTTTTCATAAATAATGTAAAACAAAAATAAATAACATAAGAGAATGACAAGATACAAATGACGAGTTATGACTACCCAAGTATCTGATTTTGTTATTACCAAGAAATTTTTTGGTTATTGATCTCAAAAAGTAAAGTCTTGTGAACTTTTCTATTTACAAAATAGGTAAAAATGTGATTTATTCAAAACCATAACACAATAGGACATTGATTTGAAATTCTTATCTCCTTAATGTTGTTTTTAGTAACAGCACTCTTAGTTTCTGTAGCCAAAGCAGTGGTGTTATCTGTTCATTAGCAAATCAGCAACTGTTTAAAATAATGTGTAATTCATTCTTATACTGTGGACAATAATTTACTCAGTAAAGCTTTGTATTTTATAAGTGATATTGGTACATTCAATAAGATAAGATTGATATTTTTGTGTTTAAACTGGAATTGTGAGTATAATATCATTCTTTTTAAACTCTGAAAACTTACCTTTTTTGCATTAAAGAAGAAAGTCTTAAATAGAATAAATTATTGATAAAATTATTACTAATGAGTTTTTTATTTGTTGGATTGTAATTTTTGTTTGGAATGGATTGTCTGATGTGACAAGACATGTTAAATATAAATTCTTACTATCTTAATACTTATTTAAATTAAGATACTTATTTTACTTTTTTTTTGTTTTAAAGACAATAAAATTCTCTTTAAAAGATCACTCAATTTATATTGTAATCTTTACATATAATTTGTTTATTACTTATATAAAAACAGTATTGCCTTGCTCAGTGATTATTAACAACTGGAGGGCTTATCCAGAAAGTATCCTCTTTTTTCTGTTTTTTAGCCTCCAGAACCATCATAAGGTATTCCTTTAGACAATGAATGAGGGATGATATGTATGAATGTAAATGAAGTGTATAGTCTCAGGTCAACCATTCCTCTCATCATTGCAAATCGGCTGATTACGAAGTCGAGAGTTTTAAAGTTCAAATCCTAGTAAAGGCAGTTACTTTTATACAGATTTGAATACTAGATCATGGATACCGGTGTTCTTTGATGGTTGGGTTTCAATTAACCACACATCTCAGGAATGTCTGGTTGACCTGGGACTATACAAGACTACATTTCATTTACAATCATTAACATATCCTCTGACTTACGGTGGTTCTGGAGGTGAAAAAAGTCAACCATTTCAGAAATATGTGATACCCAACCACCAAAGAATACCGGTATCCATGATATGGTATTCAAATCCATATAAAAGTAACTGCCTTTACTAGGTTTGAACCTTAGAACTCTCAACTTTGAAATCAGCTGATTTACAATGCATTAACCACTAGACCAGCCTGGTGGGCAGAAAGTATAATCTTTAATGTAAAAGTGTCACGTGGGTGTGCTAGTGTTCAAAATGTTGCCTGGACCTCACAGAATCCCTCACCAAATGGCATGTCGATTGTGTGGCAGCAGTATGCTATAGTTGAACCATCAAAATTTATGTTTGTTGCATTTTATAAAGTCAGAACGCATGGAGTCAAGAGTTTGCATTAAATTTTGCCAAGAATGTGGAGATTTTTGTTCAAAAACCATTGCTATGATATGAAAGGAGTGAATTTATGAGCGATACATAAATTAAAGAATGGTTTAGTAAATTTAAAAATGGCTATACTTTAGCTGAAAGTAACTGTCATTTTGGTACATCTACAATGACAAAAACTCTTGAGATTGTGTATCGAACTGAAGTTTTAAATAATAAAATCATCAGTGAAAGAGATAAAGATGTCAGAATTCAAAAATAAATAAAGCTTTAGAAATCTTGAAACAAGAATTTGGGATGAGTTGCATGACTGCAAAATCTATTACATAGTTACTAACGAAGACTAGAAGAATTATCAAATGGAAGTTGGCCAGGACAATTTGGAAACAATCCTAAAATGTTGAAAAAGATCAATGGGGATGAGTGATGGGTTTAAGGCTTTGATTCAAAGGCTAAAATCCAATCTTCACAGTAGAAGAAGTCTCAAAAGTGATGAGCTAAGAAAGTGCACCAAAGTCGGCCATTGACCATAATTAACTTGTTTGAAAGCTGTGGTTCAGAGCCGGATACTTGCTGGACAGACCTCATATACAGTAATGTACAAATTAATTTGAATACACGGAATTTTTTGTTTATTTCTATGATATGGTTATTCTGCTTACCGCGCCCATTCTTTAAGTTGTCTGTGTAACATGAGGTTATTGATCTTTGGATATTTAGCAATTTTCATGTTATAAATAGTGTTTTGTGAAAATTTATTTCAGTTTTTATTACAAAATCATATTTTCAACATTTTTTTTCTGTGTCTTGAATGTATAATAATGTATATAACTCCAAGAAAGCATTCAAAAATTTTCTCTCAACATACCAGTTTGACACTATGACAAAATAGCTTTTGAGTATGGTATAGGACTAGGAACAGTGAATACTATTTTAAAACAATTTAAAGAAATTGGTTCCTTTTCACCCAAAGGAAAGGCAAATGTGGACAGAAAAAGTATTAAAACAGAGGTTCGGCTTGTTACCACATATATGCCTAATTTAATATAGGCAGGAGAACACAGTAGCAATGATGTGAGCTGGTGCACACCATATGTACGCGCTGTTACAATTATCATTCCCATTGTGCAGTTCTCCCACCATAGCAGCCTCACCATTCTTAGGCTCCAATAAAAGAGTGTACACGAGAATGAATTTTCAATTCATTGTCAACCACCAGCTGGAGACCAAGAACAAGAGAAGATGTAAAAAGACAGAAGAAGTTCCCTGGCTGGCTCAACATGGGACTAACCAGCAGATGCCAACATCCCTGCTGGAGCAGCAGGCCGGAGGAGCAAGGCTCCTCCTGCTGGAGGAGCAAGCCTGGCCAGCCCGCCGGGGAAGCCGCTGGATGCAGACACTACCTTCCCATTCAGCTTGCCAGGCTTCAATTGCCCTGGCCGGCGGACTCAGCAGTAGTAGCCGGCTCAGCATGGGATTGCTCAGGAAGAACTGACTTGGCCATGCCGACAAAGGACCGATGCGGACCCAATACTGCAGGGCTCTGGGGGCCACCACTGCCACGCTGTAGCGGCCAACTGCTGCTGAGGGCAATCAATGACAAAAACAGCCCTTTTCAGGACCACCATAAGGTTAGCAAGTGCCACGTGCTGTCATTCGGCGACTGGCTATTAGCGGGAAAAGTAAACTTGATCCAAAATTAATTGCTATGGGATTAAATTGAGAATTAGTGGCCAGTGAAACAAATTTACACATGAACACTGTTAGATGCTGACTTCTTGGAACTGGATGGAAAGTTTGTCTGCGAGCTAAAAAGCAGCTTTTAACACCAGCATTGTGCCAAAAAAAAACCTCTTGTGAGCCAAAGCAGATGCTAACTGTAATTGAAAATATTCAATGAATATTTCTGAAAAGATTGAAATAGTTGTTTATATTTGAAATTCAAAAGGAGAGTGATAATGGAAATACTCAGTACTAAATTTGGACATAAAGAATTTTTTCTAACTGCACTGTTGTACAGTAACAACTGATTTACTACTCTAAATCTGTAATAAATCTTTTACATTTAACAATTTTAAAATTGTTAAAATTTTTTTAAAAACTTTATTGTCTCTGCCTTTGGGTCTCTGTCTCATGTTTTGGTGCAATCAGAACAATTATTAAAGGTTGAATTATCAAATACACAATCACAAATTAATTCAGAGCAATTCCTGAACAATACTATCAACTGAATGATGACAATAAATTTTTATACAATGATATACTCTTAAAGAATATACAAATCACTGTACTTTTAAATATACATCTAAAAGTACGTTTAAACATTGTATATAAACAAAGCCAAGTGATTTAAAAAAAAAAATGTGTGTATATAAAAATCAACTAAGTCTCATTAAACAGAAAAATTTTTCATTAATATTTTAAATACTCCATCCATTTTCCAATAAATCCCACTTCTCTTCTTTCAAAGACAAACCAAATTATTAATTTGCAAACCATTTCATTAAACATCTGTGAGCTTGTAAAACATCAAATTTAAATAAAACAGAAACAAAATTTAATAATTTTATAAGAATAAATTTTTAATAAACAAATAAAATAAACTTACTATGTTGGGATTTGCAAAACAATGTAATAGGACTACATTGCTTATGCTTCTCTCTTGAGTTTTACAAAACAAAAATTACAAAAACTCAATATCAAAAAAATATTTCTAACAGCGATGGATAATACAAATTACTTATAAAAATAAAGAAAAATGACAATAAACATATCTGACTCAGAAATCCCATAACTAGTCTACTTAAGTTCGTAGAACCGATATTATATAACTACTTGTACACATCAAAATTTAACAAAATATCTTATTAATACTTATGATAGTAAGGAATTGGCCAATCCAAAATTAATTTTAATTACAATTTTAAATATAATTTGTTATTTTAACATGTTATAATTTCAATAATAATATTTTTTAATGTTATAAAAAAAATCAACGGATAAATCTTCTGATAAATCTATGAATATCTTTATCGAATGGCCTTTGATCAAATTCTCATACCTGTATTCTGTACAAATCACAGTCTACAGTCTAAAAAAAAAACTGATCCAGTTTTTTTTTTTTTAAACACTCAAACACTCATCTAACCACGACGAAGTCCCGCATATAACTGACGCTTTCTGATGGTGTCACAGGTGTAACTCCACCACTATTTCTCCGAACTGGTCCAAGTCTGTGTGAGTAACACAGTAACACACACAAATATCACTGTGTGATATCATCTCTTTGTATAGAAAACGTTTGCTCATTTTTCACACAAGATGTCATATTTCTTAAAATTCTATTTTAAGAAGGAATTTGATAACTAATGAATCATGTTGCTATTAATTTAATTTTTACGTTAAAAAAAAAAAAAAAATATTGTCCGTCTACGTATTAAGAAATCCATATAACAAACAATTTACAATAAAATAAAATAAAAATAAATTCACCAATTTAAATAAGCCAATTCAATTTAATTTAAATTTAAGTCATAATTTATAATGGTTACACATCTTCTAAACCTCTGTAAAGTAAAAATTGTTTACCTACATTGAATGACTAAAATGTTAATGAATTCTATTGTAACACTGAATTTGCCTTAATTTTATTAGACTGATTCATCCTAAGAAATCATTGTCACTTAAATATCATTTTTACTTTCAGTGAAACATCATAAGTTTTAAGTTCACAAAAACTATTTTTTTTTCTTTTGCTCATGAAGTCAAGTCGATTAAACAAAATAAAGCACATAATGAAAATCAATTTTTCTGTAATTTTTCACAGTAAAATAATTTCAAAAATAAAATATAACTTACATCATCATTTTGCCAGAGGTTAGGAGTTCCAAAAGATTCTAGCAGGTCAGCACCACATAAAAGTTTTACATGAATTATGTCATTGTTACTGCAATGCCTAACTGCATTCATGACCCAGTCTGTTTCATTTTCATTATCTTGACATTTTTGCCTTTTCTTTGGAGTTTCTGTACTCTTTATAGCTGCATTGAGTTGGTTCTAAAATGAAAATTCTTTCACATTAAATTATAAGTGAATACCTTAAATATTATAATTAATGAAATTACCCCTCCGTGGTAGCGTCTTGCCCTTTCATCCGGAGATTAGATCATCCGGTTCGAATCTCGGTCAGGCATGGCATTTTTCATACATTACAAAAATTACATTTCATATTCCTACACACAAGCTTTGAGTTTCTATAATGAATTTCATTGAGCAAAAAAAAACAAAAAAAAAATTTAGGAAATTACTTAAAAATATTACAAATGAACTACCATTAATTGAACAAAATAACCAAACAATAAATGTAAATTCTTTGTGAACATAATGAATGGAATGTTTAAGTCTAAAACAGAAACATACTTACGGTTTAATTTATTTGCATTAGTTATTTGAATATCAAAAACGTTATCGCAAATTGATACTATGACATTTTTATTTTCAAATGAACTTTATTATCTTGTTTGAAGTGAAACAAACTTTTACAATAGCAGATCAAAATAACTTAAATATTTAATTAATTGCAACTTGTGGTGGCATGAACATGTGAACAATATTTGCAAATACATACCTTGATCACAGACAAATACCACTAAAGATTTTCAAACTTGAATAAAACACAATTAACAAGGGAATTCCTTAAAACACTGCTTTCCAATAAATTGGAAGTTGAAAGATTTTGAAAGAAATTATTTAATGAAAAAAAAAAGAACTTCATATTTCATCTGAATTTTAATTAAAACTGAAACCAATTAAGCAATTAAAAATAATCTTTGAAACTAATCCAATATTCATAATTGGTAGTTTTTCAATGGCAATTGCTTTAAGTGAATTTTATGAACTACTTAAAATTTTTTACATCAACTATACAATTCTTTAAGAAACATGTATTAGTACTGCACAATAAATTTTCAATAAGAAAGAAGAGCATAAGATAATACACAACGAAGCAAGTATAACAAAATAATAACAGCATTAGATTTTGTATTAAAAATGTAACTCAACATTTTAAAATTAGTTAATTACTTTTATACTTCTTAACAACTTTTAATTCAAGTTATGAATGAAAATATCTTCTACTTTGTAGACTGAAGTAAATCAACTTGTAAAAAAAAGAGAAAAGTAACTGGTTAAAATGATCCCAGAGGCTAAATAAAAACATCAAATTAACTAAAATAATCAAATCTTAATTCATTTGAAAAGGACTCTCTTAAAAATGATTCATTAATGAGATCATTTCAATGTTTATTCAAGAGAATTTTCGGCACACTTAGAGACAAGTGTCTCAAAGAAACAGAATCAATTTCAGGGCAATATCAATTTCATATGAATAAGGCTTTATAAGCACTTTTAGATAGCTTAGAAGCTTTTGAGATACAGCTTGCAAAAAGTGTTGTCCCAGTTTCTGCTTAAAAAGTAAAATGAATCCAAACTGAAACTCTTGAACCTTATTAAGGAATAAATTTGATGGTTTCTTACAGTTTTTGACATGAAAAATTGAATAAAACTGGTTACAAAACTGTATCACTAATAACTTTTCAGAAAATTATTGTAAAACACAAAAATCTGGCGTCACAAAACACATTTTTTAGGTTTGATATCCAATAACATTGTTAAATTGCTAGTAAATAAATAAAAATTTAAAACAGAATTTGTAGAATATTTAATTTTGAAAAAATCTATATAAGTAACATTGACGACATGAAAGAGTTTAAGATATTTACTTTTATTAATGTGGCAGAAAATTACTGAATTATAATTTTAAATCAAAACATGGATCATTTCAATATTTGAAAATATCTAGAAAGAAAATCAATTATTAAAAATAAATAAAAAGAAAGATTAAGATAACAGTGTAATAACATTATTTTATTTTTTTGTTAAAAATATTAAGAAATGAAAATTCATTATTTAGAAATAGTTTAATAAATAAATTGAGAATTTTTTTATTTTGTATGTTGTCATTATTAACGGCTTACCAATAACTGAAACTTGGTATTGCATTTTAATAGCGTTGTGCACTTTCAAAATTGAATATATTGCTTAAGTATGACTTTTTAAAAATGTCTTTTCAATTATGAAACAAAAAAATGCTGAGAAAATTTTTGTTTACAGATACTGTAGTGGAATAAACCAATCGCAGGTTGTAAATATCAAGAAATATTCCCTATCAGAAAAAATCTCCAAACCTGAAAATCTTTGCAGAATATCTATCATAACACTGATATATTATAAAAGAGAAAAATATAACAAGATGTGTTATAATTTAAATAATAATTAGCAAATTGAGTATTTACTTAAAATTTAATTCAAAATAATAGTCTTTATAATAATGAACAATATTAAATAGAAAACGCAACTAATAACAAACCTCAATAACTAAATCAGACAATATTCAAAAAACTTCTCCCCTTCTTCGTATTGAAATAACCTAATATGCAATAAAATCCTTTTTTTTTTTTAACAGAATTAAATTATTACACCCATCATATTTAATAGTAAATATTTAAAAATTTTAGGTGCAATACGTAAAAAAATATCTATTTAAAACACTTGTTTTATGGTTTAGATGTTTTTTTTTGCAACAGAATGACAAGACTGAATCACCATTTCTGAGGAAAAATGTAAATAGTACTTTATATCTCAATGGGGGGGAGTTTTAATTCCCTCAAAAAATGAAAAGAATAAACACTAGCAGACAATCTCAAAATTATCCTAATCAGATTATCTGATCAGTGATATAGAACTAATTTTATAAAACAAGCTCTTTTCAAGATTTATTACCGCGCCTCAATCTAGACTCAATCACCACTAAGTACAACACTTTCAAAACTTTGCTGGTATAATCCTTCAAGTAAAAAAAAATTTTCTAACATTATTATACATTTCTTAATATGATTTATACAAACTAGTTAATAAACTAGCAGCAATAGTCAAATTCAGATATTTAACATAATTGACTTATTATGTTAGACTACTTCACATTTGCTTTCTACAACCCCAGAACATGAAAGAGTATAATATTTCACTACCAAATTACTGTGCACATCACTTTTTAAGAGAAACTTCATGTAATTAACTATTTTTAATGTTTATGAATATAAAAACATGATCAGGATTTTTTCTTGATTCCAGCCAAATTAGACAAATTACTACAATGTCTCTATCCCATAAGATTCCAATAGAAAACTATAAATACAAATATTGTCACTATCTTCCGATATATTTAGATTTATACCTTCTACTGATTAACTAGAGGTACATTGTTTGAATAATTTAAATAAAAATTCAATTCATTAATAAATATTTAACAATACATTAACTTTAAACTTTCGCCAATATCTACTTTGAAGTGTGACATGAGTAACCTCAATTATTCATTGAAATTGCATCTGTTAAAAGTTATTGGTAACTATTCATAAAATGCTCTATATGCCTCACAATGCTCTATATGTAAATTTTCTTGATGCTAGGATTTTCTATGACATTATGTAAGACATCTACTCTATAAAAGTGTTCAAACTTCAGTCTTCCTCAAAAAAGTAAAATTTTTTAAGCTCCTGTTTTCCTGAATTGAGAAAACTGTAAAAAAAGGTTTCATTATTTGGCTATTGCTATTTTGAAACTCCTGGTAGTTAGGTTAGTCAACAATCATTATTAGCCATCATGTCTAGTTGGCTGCAAATTGCACATTTGACAGAGTCCTCATTAGTATAACCTATTTTAAATCACTACTATTTTAAAGATACAAATACATATTTGTGAGCAATGTTTTTTTGAGAGATTAAATTATTTTTAAATTTGAATGTTTACACAACCTAATGACTTCTGCAATGATTTGGTTATTTGAAATCATACTTGAAATAAAAAAAAAAATTATTTGCAATCAAATAATTAATATTTAAAAAAAGAGGAAATTAAATGATCTAAAATTTAACATGGTTACTATTTTAAAATCTGAAAACAAATAGTTTCCATGCATATTTTTTTTCAAGATACTGTTTGTCTAAAACACTGAATTTTATTGTAATATCTCAATCCATTTGTAAAAAAAAAATCAGCAAAATCGAGTATTTCCCACTGACATATGAGATTTTTACTCATTATGTAAGGGCTCCACTTACAAAGTTTTACATTTCAGGTACAAGTATAATTACAGAAATACTGTAAATGAATAATATAAAAGAAAAGATCAAAAAGATCATATGCTAACAGTGGTTAAAATTGCATTAGATATACACCAACTAGAAAAGTACTATATTAATGACTTCAACTGAGAACAAAGAGTAACAACATTGCCAGTCACTGATGAAGACTATCATCTGCAGTTAAAAATGTCACATTAAAAAAAAGAAAAATCTGTATATTAAAAAAATTGGTTGGGTTGACTTAAAGATAATCACTCACTGCTTTATAATCTTCACTTCCAGGAGATGCGGGCAATAAAGCCTTAAACTATTTTTACTTTAAAGAAATAAAACAAGTTTGGCAAAGAACCTATCAATAGATTAAGTTGTGAACATTTTAATGTTTTTCAGGAATCTCTAAAAGATTGTGAAAAACTCTTATCTATGTTTTATACTAATTAACCTGATGATATTGAAGAACTTGTCTAGTTGGAAGCCAGCCATCTTGATTGCATTCCCATTCACTTACTTTAATCCAATCTGAATTATGTAAAGCTAATTGTAACATAGCACAACGATGTGCTGCAGACGTTAACTCTTTTTTGCCATAACTGTCATGAACTGGTGATACTATACCTCCAATGACTGTGTAATGACCTAATCTGTGCAAGTGATCTCGTGCTATTTCTGAAAAACAAAAAAAATACAGTATTTAAAGAAGTTTTATATACTTGTAACTAATAAATAACCAGGATTAATTAACTAGATATAACAAAATATTTCGATCTACAAAATCTGAACATTCAGTTTTCATAATGACAGTGAAGAAATATATATTCAGTTGAGGTTTGGATTCTGTACAGTGAAAATGGAGCTGCATCTTTCTGAGCTCATTCTACTAGCAGAAATAATGAAAAATTTCATATAAACATGGGTCTGGAAATGCTCCATTAGTGGGTTATAGCTAGCAAAAGATTTCACCTTGATTCCCAGGCAAAGAGTGAAATAAAAACCACACTGAAATTCTAGGAACTCAAATTAAGGGATAATCTTGATAATTTCTTATGGTTTTTGACCTGAAAAATTGAATAAACCAGATTTCAGAACCATATTTCCCATAGTTTTCATAATATTCAACATAAAACAGAAACATTTGTTATCTGAAAAAACATGATTTTTATATTTGTAATACAAAAACTTTGTTAAATGAGTAAAATAAATGCATGTCATTTATTATTAAAACTGGTAGAGAATTTAATTTTCAGAAAATAGCCCAGGATGTAAAATAACCCTCCAATACAAAACACATACAGGTTCGAGAAATTTGATTTTATTACTATCACTTACTGCAGTGGTCGGCAAACCGCGGCTCTTTGACTCCTTGGCTACGGCTCTTCCACGAAATGTTTAGTGCAGGCACGGAATATTATTTATTAACTTGCCTTGTAAGAGACGAGTAAACATTTTTGAAACGCAAGCCTACAGAAAAGAGGCACATTTTTAGAAAGCATCAACAGCACGGATATTCGCTTGCAAACATGGTTATCATTATCTCCGTCGAATTGCTGCGTGCCGAAATGTATTTTAACTATAGTTACAATATTTTTTGGCGGGCAGCAATTCAACAAATAAAGCAGCATAGGTACAAAATGTTTTTTTCTGAAATTATTGTTTTAATATTATTCGGTCGGGCGACGACGGCGCGGGAGAAGCGCATGCGATTCTTGCGCGAGTTGTGGAAGCGAGCCCAGTCAGCACTCTGCCAGCAGTCTCACAGCCCAGTAATTAAATTATAATCCGTAAATCTTTCGAGTGACGTAAAGCGTATATATTTTAAATTCATAAAATTATATATATTAGTAGTTGTACATATGTTAATCATCTATTTAATACAGTTTTATATATATTTTTCCATCTACAGATTCCACAGGTATTTAATGATCTTTTTTTTACTTTTGTGTTTAATGCTTTATTTTTACTCAAAATGCAACATATTTTTAAGTGCGAAGCACGGTTACTAAGAAAAAGCAAAGAAAAACGGAAGATGAAACCCGTGAATTCAAAGTGGAGTGGACAGAAAACTTTGCGTTCATCCAAAACTTAAATGTCTTCCGACCTGTCTTATTTGTTAAGAAAAAATGGCACATAACAAAAAATCTAATTTAGAAAGACACTTTACGACTAAACACGAATCATTTAGTACCAAATATCCGGTTGGTGATGCAAGGAAGAAAGAAGTCGAAGAACTTCGGAGGAAACAAGAAAGGTCAGTTTTTGTTTTTAATCACTGGGTGCAATCTTTTAACAATGTTATATGGCAAGTTTTGAAGCTAGTCAGGAGATTGCTCAGAGAGGAAAGCCATACACAGACGGAGACTATATAAAGAATTGTTTTATAAGAGCATCCGAAGGGGTTTTTCGAGATTTAAAGAATAAGCAGACATTTTTAAAAAAATGCCAGAGATACCTTTGTCTACTAAAACAGTGAAAGGTAGAACAGTAAAAATGTCTGCTAACATAACAAACCAACAAATTGAAGATATCAAATTGGCCTCAACTCTATCAATAGCAGTTGACGAGTCTCGTGATATAAATGGCAGAGGGCAAGTTTCTCTTTTTGTGCGATTTATCTCCACTACAGCCCTTAAAGAGGAACTTTTGGGCTTCTTGATATCAAAGGACAAACGCGTGGAGTAGATATAGCAAATGTTGTAATCGAGTGCTTCGAAAAACATCAAATTCCGTTAGAAAAAATTGTCTCTATTTCAACAGACGGAGCGAAAAGTATGACAGGTGCAGAAATGGGTTTGTCACTATTTTGAAAGAAAAAATTAATCACGAGATACTTACCATCATTGTATTATTCATCAGGAAGCACTATGTGCGCAGAAATTTGCAAAGTAATGGAATTAGTGATTAAGATTATAAACTCCATTGTAGCTAAAGCTCTTTACGATGGCCAATTTAAAGAATTTCTAATTGAGGTAGAGAATAGGTATGCAGATCTTCTGCACAAGGAGAGGAAACGTTTCATTCATTGTTTACTGAAATAAAAGCATTTCTACCTGAGAAGAGTGTTCACTATGCAGAGCTAACAAACGATCTGTGGATCCAGAAATTTTATTTCACGGTGGATGTTACTTCTCATCTAAATCATCTTAATCGTACGTTACAAGGAAAAGGAAACACATTTTTTCGATGTTAAAAGTAATTTCATTCGAAAACAAATTGTCGCTTTCTGCTGAACATTTTGAAAGAGATTCGCTTTCCACGCCTATTGAAATATTGTCGAGAAAATAAGTTTAATATTGACGTTTGCTATTTCAGAACAACACTGTTAAATATGAAGGAAGCTTTTCTCAGCAGGTTCAAGGACTTTAGAAATAGCAAAGCGACGTTAGCCTTTGTTAAAAAATCTCTGAATGCCACGGTAACAGAAATAAATTTTTCGCCCTTTAATATTGATATTGGCGGCTTTGAAATGCAGTTGCCTGATTTAAAAAATAAAGAATTGTGGAGCTCAAAATTCGAGCGTCTTTGTGCCGATTTAGGGCTATTGGAGAAAAATAAATGTGAATTAAGTTTACAGCACAAGTGGTCTGCTTTGAAATATATGAGGATTTTTAACACCTGGAGTAGTATTCCTGACTCGTATGATCAACTGAAGAAACTAGTGTTTGCTGCTCTTTCCTTATTTGGGTCTACATATTTATGCGAACAATCATTTTCAAGTGTGAACTTTATCAAGAGTAAATTAAGAAATCGTTTTATCGATGAGAACTTGGAATCGTGCCTAAAATTAAAAACAACATACAAAACTGACTTACCATTACTTTCCAAGGAAATGCAAGTCCACTGTTCACATTAGCGCAGTATTTGTAGTTTTTTTTAAGGATACCTTTTATATTATTTAATTTGTTATATTTTTAAATAAATATTATCTTTATAATATGATACCAAGTTTTATTTAATGTACCGTTAGTTAAAGAAGATATGTTGTTTTTTAACACCTGGAGTAGTATTCCTGACATATTTAGCAAATGCAAGCTCGAGAGTGTACTTTTGATCCTAATTATTTTCATAAAAATGTCTCTACTAAAGCAAAGCTTAAGTGTAAAAAAAAAATGGCTCTGAATAAACTTCAATTTTGTACTGTTTATATTAGGCTCTTTTGGATGACGAGTTTGCCGACCACTGACTTACTGTATGAAAACTTTTAAATGTTAGCAACTACAGAAAATGAAGTTAACATAAAATTGATACAATGTTAAAGAAATAAAAATGTAATTGATGCATTTAATAAAGTTTACAGTAAATTTTCAAAAATCTGTCCTTCTAAATCAGTACTTTGGCTGCACACTTTCGGGTTCCTAACTTTCCTCTCCACAATTCTGCACAACTTTTCTTAATTTATGCGGCGGTATCTGTAATACGAGCATCCAACTCCTCACATGAAAGAACTGTTTTCTTGTACACAATATTTTTAATCCAACCCCACATGCAGAAATCTAACTGTTAGATCAAGTGAACTTGGTTGCCGGGAGTGTGGCACCCACTCTGGAAACTGCTCATTTAAGTATGTCGATATGGCACATAAGAAGTGGGGAGGGAGGTACACCATTGTACTGAAAAGTATACACAGTATCTTGATGCTAGTGAAATACCTTCTAATAGCAGCAGCTATTTTTCCTTAAGGAATTCCAAGTAATGTCAGAATTTTAACTTCCTGGGATAATGAATGGTCCAATAAGCTAATTGTAAACTAGGTTACATCACACTATGATGCTAAATCAGTGTAAGAAATTAATTCTATAGTCTTGTGTGAATTCACTTCTGCCCAAGTGTTTTCGTTGAAAAGGTTATTGATGCTGTCCAGAATAAACTGAACCTTGTCTGTAAATAAAATGAACCTGTGCATTCAGCGGTTCATAATTTTTGTACTTGTTGATTATGGTAAAGATACAAATTGTTACAAAGTGTCCTCCACACCATAGGCTGGGAAACACTGAACTGCCAGGAAAAGCAGTGTACTAACACCTGGACTTCTTTGATTAGCTTCGATAATGATTTCATCAATATTGGCATCATGATGAGCAGAACGGTTGCAGAGAGTACTAATGCTGGGAAGTGTATCGGTTTCTCATAGTGTAGGGAGTCTCCCAGTAATTGCTTTAGGATTTGGAACTCTACGGTTAGGAAAACGTCTTTGATGTTATGCAAAAGAAGCAATTGGATTTCCATCACACACACACACACACACACGCACAAAAGAAAAATACATCGGCATATTCCTCAGTAATAAATAACAAAGGCATTGTTATAATATGTGCAAATACAAACACACACACAATTAAATTATACTGTACTGGCAATAAATTTTTCTGTTTTACATCAGATATTATGAAGACTACTGGAGATATGGTTCTGGGATCTGGTTTATTCAATTTGTCAGGTAAAAAACCATCAAGTTACCCCTTAATTTGAGTTCCTAGAATTTCAGTAGGGTTTTATTTCATTATTTGCCCAGGAATCAGGGTAATATCTTTTGCTGGCCATAATTCGCTAATGGAGCGTTCCTTGACCCGTGTTTATAAGAACGTTTTTCATTATTTTCGATAGTATAATGAGCTCAGAAAGCGCCAGTCACTACATGAATCACCTTATAATATTCAAATATTATTATTTATATTTTTTCAATTTGTTGTTTTGTTTTCAATGCTTTGGTGTTTTGTTAGGTCAGTGGTTTTTCCTCTATAAATGATTAATTTTTAAATACATTTTGGAATGGATTACTCGAACTTGAAATTCCTAATCCGAGGGAGGGTACCATTAATATATGATAATTTCATATAAAGACAATATTATATTAATTAACATTAACAACTCTATCCTAAAAGTACAACACTTTTTAACAACATTAATACACTTAAAATATTAATATGCATCAATCTATATTAATATTAGATATATAATAAAGGGTGAAGCAGAGGAAACGCATCTTTTTCACTACTGAATGAATAACTTCGGTTGTTTTAATTATAGAAAAAAAGTTTTACATTAAATAATAATATTTTTATTGCATTTTTGAAATTAACATACCTTAATTAGGCTCGGAAAATAATATCAGTAAGATGACGTCCTTCTTGTCGGACGCAAATTCGGAGCCTCTCTTCAAAGCTCTGCACGCCTCTCTCCAACATTTCATTCAATACAGCTTCTATTTCTTGACGAAAGGAAATTTTCAAGTGTTCGACTGCATGTGTGGCTTGTTCACGTACACTCTTGATTTCAGGTAGCCCCACAAAAAGAAGACACAAACCGATACATCGGGTGAGCGTGGGGATCAAGAAACATCGCCGATTCGTGAAATTATTCGCTCAGTACAGACAGTTCTGTACATGAACATGGCCATTCAGATGGAAATGGGCTTCGTCACTCATCATTATTAGGGCATTTGCATCTTCCGTAAGAATGGCGTTCATTATGACACAAAATTCTTTGCGTTACACAAAATCCCTTTCAGTTAGCTGCTGAACGATCATTATTTTGTACGGGCGAAATTTAAGATCACCGTGTGAGATGCGATGAAGCGAATGACGTGACATACCCAGCGCTACAACCTGTCACCTGGCGGATCGTTTCGGACTACCAAGAACTGCCCTTCTCACTCTGTCAACGTTTTCTTCGGACTACCAAGAACTGCCCTTCTCACTCTGTCAACGTTTTCTGGAATTCGGAAAGAACAGGGAAGGCCAGATGGTTTTTTCTTCATCACAGATCCAGTAGTTCTAAACGCCTCAACCCATCGGAGTATGGTGTTTCGATCTGGAACTTAACTTCGACATTAATATTTTGACGGAAAAGACGTTGAAGCGTGACCGCAGAATCACTGTTTCTAAAAAAAGATGCTCGACAGCAAACACACGATGTTCTATGCTCAATAGCGACTGAAACTTCGCAGTCTGAGCTGTCCGCCAGAGGTCGCCGAAGGTCAATCCCCTACACGCCGCTGAGTACTAGCGCTTTAAAAATCATGCGTTTCCACTGCTCCACCTCTATTAGATAAGAAATGTTCTTAAAAACTCTGATTCCTCTTCGCCAAATGAGATTAATGACAGAAATATCGATTCCTTATATAAAAATTCATCCCATAAAAAATAAAACCAGAGTTGAAATATTTCTTTCCGAGTCACAGATTTTGGACGCATTTAAGAAAATTAAATTGACCAAAACAGAAGCCATTTATGAGCTAGTTATTTCATAATTGCTAAACTTTTTTTTTTTACAAAAATTCTCATCAAAATTCCAATCTTTTGTAAGGTTACCGTGAATGAGGAGAATAAAATAATTTTGAATGCTGTCTAATCCAAAGCCCTGTCTAAATTCGATATCGATGGTGATCTATTGATCTTTTCATTCTTTTGAAGTCTTTCTACATAAACTACGGAAAAAACTTCTTAAAGTTTCTAATAAATTCAATGGCACAGTGTGTGAAAATTTTAACAAAGTATTAACCCATTTTGAGTTAGCAGTATTAAATGCCTATCTCCTATCCAATTACAATTTTAACTGTATTTATAATATTTTACAAATTTACTTACAGATAATTTATCCTTTTGCATAGATTATGATCTTTCAGTTCACAACCTTCAAATTGTAACAGCATCATTTAATAACGAAAATATGTTACGGCACTTATTGAAAATAAGATAACTTTAGTTCTTTTAAAAGGACGATCAATAAATATTCAATGCAAATTTGACAACCTTGTTATGAAAAAAGAGAGATAATAACAAGATTAGCTTTGATGAAAAACTTAAGTATAAAAATAAAAATGTATGGGTAACTAAATGAATAGTAAAATCCAGCTGTATGCTTAAGAATTTTCTTGAAATGTCTAAATACTTGTAAAATTTGTTTGATAACTTCTGAAATTATTTGAAAAATTAAAACCAAATTTATACAATAGTTATTTATAATATTAAACGATTATGTAATGTTAATTTAAAATCTAATCCAAACAACAAACATGACTTCTGATTTTTACGGCAATAAAGAATACAAAAAAAATATGTTTTTTATGTAAAAAGAAAAAATCCAGAAATTCTGTAAAATAATAATTTAACGGCTCATTAAATTTAGGTATTTAGTCAAAAAATTAAATTTCACATGAGAAGACTGACCGCTAAAAATCCGTTTACTTTTTGACGCACTTAATGGACTGACTAATCCTTTCGACGGAGTCGAAATAATTCGGCATTTTTAAACATGTTTTCAGTCCAAAAATTATCGACCTGAATACTCACGAGATGAAAGAATTTTTCAAACATTCTAAAGATCTATGTCTCGCTAGAATTAAAAAATGAAAACAAACTACTTGGGAGGAGTTTCAGTTTTGGTCAGGGTTTCTCTTCCATATGAATATAATTTTTTCCTATGATTGCTGATACACAAACATATTATTTAATACTCCAAGAGATTTTGTACGAAATAAAATATATTTTTAATCGCACTTCAGAATTCCATTGTATGTTCAAAACACACCATTTTAGTTCTTAACAACTGTCCCAGACTGATCGACGAATAAAATTTCTACCGCTACTCGACGTATTACACGAAAAGACAGGTAGTGTATACACAAAGATGAGATGATAATGTAAAGACAAATTCATAATGCAAATTCAGATTCATGATGATAGAGAGAGGTAAGTTTATATTTCGAGTAAACAAAAGGGAAACGGCATAAAACTGTACATTAACTTAATCGAAGGTAGTAGTTTATCGTGTTATAGCGTACGCTGGATCCTCTAATCCAGATGTTGGTGGACAAAGACAAATTAATAAAGTAGTTTTTAAATTAAGAGAATTGAAATTAGATAAGGGTTATTCTCTTTTGATTACTATTTTATCAGCGTGATCCTTGTCCAACAACTTTTGGAAAGAAGAATTTACGTCACTAGGATAATTGGAACCATTCGCACAGTAAATCAAATAGCTGTTGGGAGCAAATATTTTTGTTTCCTTTACCTTTATAAGGCTGAAATGAGATTTAGCACCTAAATAAGTGAAATCAACCACCTGTTCAACAATTTTACTTTTATTATCATTTCTGATATGAAATGTCTTCATGAAATGCTATCAATTAAAGAAAAAGTCTGCCAGGTGTAGTCTTTCATCGGTGCTACTTAACACATCGCACTATTTTGCTGTCATCTCTCTGGACATTAACTTTATTTCAATGATAAAATTGCGTCTGCAGTTAATCTTTTATGAAGTCTTTTTTTTAACTTAGCTACTTAAATAAATTGTTAATATTGAAAAAAATATATTATCCCATTTCTGCATTAATACAGTAAAAAAAAAACTAAAATTAAAACTGCTGTTACAAAAAAATGATTAGTTACCACACACAAAAAATTAAAAATAACATAATTTTAGTTCGTTAATAATAAAATAAAATAGTTAAATTTTATTTCAATCGTAAAATGTTAGTTCACAATAGTCTAGCTTACGTCTAACCACTTAAAACTTTAGTGAAAATGTGATCATTCCATTTGAAAACGCATATGCCATTTTTTTGTAAAAGTATGGAAATTTGGTTTGATGACAAAAGATATAGCTTAAGATGTTACTGCTGCCAATTCTTTTTCAATACTTAAATTTTGCCTAGATGCTGCATTATCAGTGGTGGAATGGAGGAACCAGGATCACAATTAAAAAAGAAAACAGTTTCAAAAAAAAGGAAATACTGTTGAAATAAAATATTATATTAATGTAGAAAGAACTACTTAGAACTCTAGATAACTCACAAAATTATCAGCAGTAATGTTTCTCAATAACGGTATAGCAGAATACATAGAAAGGTATAAATAGAAGAACTGTACAGTGATAAAAATTATCTGAATTATTCATTTTTATCAGAATAACAACGAAATAAAAAAAACAACGAAACAAAAGACTGTGCTATTATAAGAAACTCACAAAAATTTTGATTTTCATCAGTAATATAACAATAATGAAGTTTACTTGAATATGCCAAAATCTCCAGAAGAGATGAGTAAATGAGACTGAGCTTTTCCTACTGTCCATGTTCCAATAAAGTAAAATGTTATACACAAATATGTTCAAGAATTTCTAATTCTATATTAGAGGAGCAAAACTTCTTTTTTTCTATGAAAGCTCTTCTTACTTGTGCCAGTCTGCTTTTGATGTCCATTCTACTTTGTTATTTTACTACCTAAATAACAAAATTCTGCAACTTTTGAGAGTTTCTAAGAAAGAAATTTAACATTTCTAATAAAAAAGGAGTTTTGGAGAAATTTTCTTATGATTCATCTTCTTTCAAATTGTCTTACCTTTAACAAATAAATAAAAATAGTAATTAATTATTTGTGCAATAATAAGGTAGCTATAACAGGAGTATAAAAATAGGACAGACATGTTCTAGAGTTGAAAAGAGTAACATAAGAATTCTGCCAGTGCCAAATACTTTTTATTTTGTACATTAAAGGACTAATGACTAAATTCTTTTTTGAGATTTTTGTAATAATTCAAGACCTGAGAAATAAAAGTGCTCTGCTAAGCTAATGAAATAATTTCTTTAGAACAAATTACGAACCATTAAAGATAAATGATACACATAAAATACAATTTGAGCAATTTCCATGGAAAATAAGCATTGGCAGAACAACAATAATGAAATGTGACAGTAAGGAAGTTAATAAGGTAAATGTTAAGACAGGAGATCAAGTATTGCAAAAGCTGAAGCACACTGGAATTTAAGCAATGAAATAGCAATTATAAAGAATCGAGGACATCAGGCTGACTCAAATAAAAAAAAAGCTTTCATGCGGGTAAAATATTAATCCACTTTGAAAAAATGTATAGTTGGAGATTAGAAATTAATTTCTTAAAATATTTTTAAACAGAACAAAACATGAAAACTTTTACTTTATAAAATATGAACATTAGAAAGCCATAATAACAAATAATAGAACCTTAAAAATATGGTGACAGAAGGATGTTGAAAATTATAAGAAATGATAAGTATACAATAACAAAATTTTAAGACAAACAGGATAAAAGAAATCTAGAGCTAAAATATAATACAAGTAAAAGATCAATATTGTGGGTCATAAATTGTAACCAGAACAAAGATTACAATACATATTGCAGATAACTCAAGCAGAAGATTGTTTACAAAACTTGTGTATGCAACAATCATAATTTATGTAATATTTAAATTTAAGTGTGTTTGTACATAGATATGAGTAAAATAATAACCTTATTTGTAATTTGACAACAGAAGTTCCTAAGTATATATTTATTTTATAAACATATACTCTAGTGTGTTGAAATTAAAAATTATTAACAAAAATCACCAATGAACACATCCAAATAGCAAACTGAACATCATCAGTATTAATTTTTCAAATTCATAAATTTGAAAAGATTTTTATAAATTTGTAAATTTATATTAAACTAGTTATTTTGGTGAGTCCATAAGTAATTTTTTGTGATAAAAATTATACATACATTTATTTAATTAATTAGGTACTTACATATTAACGCCACCGCAGCTACAGCTTTATTTAAAAATAAAGTAGTCAATCGGATTTTGGTGGAAAATGGGCCAATATAGAGTTTAACATAGATTCAAAACAGTCTTTATTAATTTTAATAAATGGTTATTTTTATTTTATAAATATAATTTCTTTCTTTCTTTTTCCTGTTTAGCCTCCAGTAACTACCGTTTAGATAATTCTTCAGAGGATGAATGAGGATGGTATGAGTGTAAATGAAGTGTAGTCTCGTACATTCTCAGTTCGACCATTGCTGAGATGTGTGGTTAATTGAAACCCAACCACCAAAGAACACCGGTATCCATGATCTAGTATTCAAATCCGTGTAAAAATAACTGGCTTTACTACGACTTGAACACTATAACTCTCGACTTCCAAATCAGCTGATTTGGGAAGACGCGTTAACCACTAGACCAACCCGGTGGGTTTATATATAAATATAATTTAACCAAACTTAACCTATGCTAACTATCCTTGACTAATTAACACCGTATTTTTGAGAATTTATTTAATAAATTCAGTAATTATTGTTATTTAATAATAAATAATTGCAATAACTACTGAATTTATTAAATAAATACTCAAAAAATTACAGTGTTAATTAGTCAAGGTTAGCAAACGTAGGTTAAGTTTGGTTAAATATTTATAAAATATATAAATATAAATAACCATTTCTTAAAATTAATAAAGAGACTCAATAAAATAAATACTCAATTTTAAATAAAGCTGTAGCTGCGGTGGCGTTAATACGTAAGTACCAAATTATAACATAAAAATATATTGTGCGTATTACTAGATGACATTTTAAATGTATTAAGACAAAACCTAAAATGTAAATTCTCTCAAGTGAGTGAAAACCTTTTGGTGAACCGTATTAAAATTAACTAAGTTGGATAACAACTTACAATAACCAGGTTAATACAGTTTATAATTTAACATTTTTCTGTTTATTCTTACAGCAATTGTGGAGTCGCATAATTCAATTTCATTAATTAGTTCAATGAATATGGAAGAGAGTTCCATAGTGTTTACAATCCAAAAACATTTTACATACAACAAGAGTATGTAAAATAAAATTTCAATGGGAAATCGTTAAGAGTTCTTCAAAAACAATGGGAATTTGGTGGAATCTGTTGAGAAACCTGAGAATGCTTCATGAATACTGTTCCCAACCGGATGAAAGAAACAATTGAAATGATTACGGCACGACTTGAGAAGGGATCTATTATTATGTCTGACAATTGGCAAGCATATGATGGTATTCTAAACATAGAAGGTTACCTTCCATTATGAACATTATTCACTTAATTGTTCTGAGAATTTTGACGATCCCACCACTGGAGCGCATACCCAAAAATATAGAGAATTGATGGGCTTGTGTAAAAAAAAAAAGGAATAAGCGAGAAAATGGCACTGTCGGATGCAACTCTTGGATTGGACTCTTACCTTTGTGAATCTTCTTGGCTCAAAGAAATAAAACTGAAGATTTATTTAACACAATTTTTCAGTATATTAATGAATTTGAAAAATAAACTCTTAAAATTCATTTTTTCAATTCTATTGACAAAAATCTTTTGTTGACAAAAAAACATGAAAAAAGTTATTTTATTTTATTATAATGCTGTACATATCGTAGAAAATAAGTTAATTTTTGTTATGTAAAAAAGAGTTTATGTTATTATGACAAAGATCTGTCAAAATAAATTACCAAATATTGTTATTACACTATAAATATTAATAAAAATAAAATTTTCCACTACAATTTTCATGGATTATGTTATTTTATAATATTTCACTAAATTAGGGTTAATGAGTTATTGGATTTATAATTTACTTTTTAAGTAAAAAATGTATTACTTTTTCGTTGCCTCTCTCTTTTTCCCCTGTTTAGCCTCCGGTAACTAACGGTAGTTACCGTTAGATAATTCTTCAGAGGATGAACGAGGATGATATGTATGAGTGTAAATGAAGTGTAGTCTTGTACATTCTCAGTTCGACCATTCCTGAGATGTGTGGTTAATTGAAACCCAACCACCAAAGAACACCGGTATCCATGATCTAGTATTCAAATCCATATAAAAATAACTGGCTTTACTAGGACTTGAACGCCGTAATTCTCGACTTCCAAATCAGCTGATTTGGGAAGACGCGTTAACCACTAGACCAACCCGGTGGGTTACTTTTTTGTTGCCTGCCACAACACACTTTTTTCACATTTTTTTTACAAAAAATTACCTACATACATTAGAGAAAACATATTAACATGCTATTTTATATCAGTCATTTTAAAGATTCTCCTTATTAACATACAATATCTTACATAAGTTTAAAGTGACGTTAAAAAAATAATCGAAAAACCAGTATTCCTTGCAAAACTTTTATTTCACAATGAGTAAAAAAATCAATAAAAAATTACTAAGACAACGCAACATCATTATTATTGCAACATCAATATTATTATGACCTCCATACAATTTTAGGATGCCACTAATATGTCAGGCATTGAATCAATCAATTTCAAACATTTTTCTTTTGTCACTTGTTGCCACAGACTAGCATTCTGAAGTTGTAATTTGACCTTATTTTTTTTTTTTTGTTTTCATTTAGCCAATTACAATGCCATCCCATTGCATAAATTTTAAACTGGATTTAGGTAGGACTGCAAGCTGGTCAGTCCAAAATTTCCACATCATTAGCATCAAACCATGCTTTAGCAGTTCGTGCTTTATGACAAGGTGTGTTGTCATACTGGAAGATAAAATTCTCTCCCAACTGTTTATGAACACTAGGAAGCATGGATTCTTCCATTATTTTAATATGTTCTACGCTCTTAATAGTTCCATCAATGATTCTAAGATTTTGAGGATATTCTTACGTTATGCAACCCCATACTAAGACAGCATCACACCTTGTTGCACAGCAGAAATGATGTTGGCTGGTAGAAACTTTTCAGTTTTTGTTCACTTGACCCTAATTTTTCAGTTTGTATACAGCTGGAATCAGGTTATCAGCTTTCATTAGGAAATACAATACTTCTCCCAGCTTCTTTTAACCAATTTTCCTTTCTTTACAAAAGTGACGACATTTAGATGTATGAATTTTGTTTAACAGAGGCTTAGAAATTGTAAAATGTGATTTAATTCCACCTTCTTTTAAACGTCTAGAAAGAGAGACAGTACTAATGTGAACACCATGAAGTTGTGTTACTTTTGTTGTTATATCAGTCAAACTTTGCAGACAGATCTAATTTTGATATTTTTAAGATAGCTCTGTCTTGCCTCACTGAAGTTTATCTTGGTCGAACAGATCGAGGATTATTAACAAGTTTCTAAATAACAATATTTTTTTAACAACTTGTTGTACACATGTTTTTGATATTTTTAATGTTTCTGCAATGTCTCTGTGCGTTTTATTAGCTTTCCACAGATCGATTATTTGCTATTTAACTTCTACACTAATATTTTTCTTTCCTAATGTTAATGAAAAAACTTATCACCAGGCTAACTCAAAGAAACGTTGAAAAATCTCAGCTGGTTACAGTGCCAACTTCATACTTTATATAACAGTATGCCTGACACTTTTAAAATGATTGGGCGTTTTTAAAACAAATTTGTCGCCCGAACAATTTTGAGATTAAAATTGATAAAAAGTTAAAAATCACTTACACTCTTACAACTCAAAAAATGTTCTTTTATTTTTTCTAATTATTCAGAAAAAATACACAAAATAGCTTTATAACGATATCATACTTAACATTAAGTTACATATTTTTCAAAAAAGAATTTTTTATTTCTAAAAAACAGGCTAATTTTTACTTATTTATAAAATAGAAACTACCCTGTAAAATTTGAAGCATAAAATTTAAAAGGTTGCTGTAATCACCAAAAGGTGTATTTTTTAAGGCACTCTTCAGTAGGTACATGAGATTTCAATGTAGTTCATAAGTTAAAGTTAACTCACATAAAACAGACTTTCTAGGGTGTCCTTAAACTTATGCAAGATACTGTACTTTACATATTAAAAATATAAGCATTATAGCTTATAGTTATAGATATAAATTATAAATAATCTAACCACTTTAAATACAATTTAAATGCAAAAAAAGGCTCAAAACAAATGATAATCAACTTAAAAGCTAAAACTTTTTTGTAACTTCCGAGACCAGCGTTAGATATTACTTCAGGGGATGAGATGAATGAGAATTTTTGTAGCGTGTGAAAATACCACTTCTGACTGGGATTAGAACCCGGGACCTCCGGATGAAAGGCCGAGACGCTATCACTCGCGCCGCTGAGGCTGGCCACCAGCAGAACGTTTTTTATACATTTTTTTACCTCTGGGACCACCGTTATGTATTACTTCAGAGAATAAAATGAATGACAATTAGCGTGTGAATATGCCATGCCTGAGCGGGATTCGAACCCGGGACCTACGGATGAAACCAACTAACCTTAACTATAATTGCAACAATTACTGAATTTATTTTTTAAATATTCAAAACATTACTGTTAAGTAGTCAAGGATATCGAGCGAAGCGAGCGTAGGTTAAGTTTGGTTACATTAAAAAAAGCCAAACGGGCTAGATTTACTGGTGAGGCTCCTGCGCAGAGGGCCAAAACCCTTGTGGTCAGAACGGCGAAACAAGGAAAGAAAACCTTTTTGGAACAACTCAAGGAGGTTAGGGGAGGTTTTGCAAGAGGGAGATCTGGAGATCCTCTCGGTCAGGAAGGGGCCAGGAGAGGATTTATGGATCACAGTTAACGACAAGGACGAGGGCACTGAGAGAATGATGAAAAAGTTACAGGAGGGAATGCAAGGAGTCAGTCACCCTGAGGTGTAACGTGAGGAAACAGAGAATCTTTATTAGAGATATCAATGCAATCACGACAAAAGAATAGGTATTCAAGGCCGTAGGAGAAAATGTGAATGTAGAGGAGGAGGTGGAACAGACTCTTAGGCTGAGATCTGCACACTCCGGTACGTAGGTGACCTTGCCGCAAATTAATAGGGAAGAGGCAGAGAAGTTGGTCCGGAAGGCACGCCTGCGTGTTAGAGTAGTATCAAGTAGAATTGATATGGAGGCAACTTCAGCATTCAGTTACTGGTGTAAGATACAGAAGCATTAACCAGAGTGAGTAACTGTGTTTTTGAATTACTAAGACGGTTATTGATGAGTCAGACATGACAAGATAGCAGAGATACTGAGGGCAGTGGGAACAGATAATGAAAATACTTGTTTTATAGCAAATTTGTATAGGGACGAGGAATCATCATGCAGCTAAAAGGTGGAAAGGAGTGATATATGACAGTTGATATATGACAGTTGTAATTATTCAGATTTTTAAAAAAGCTTTGGATGATGTTCAGAGACAATGAAATAATAATTAAAAATGTGTGGGTGACACAATATTAGTGGCTGAGCAGAACCGCATTAGAATTAGAAGGATTGCAGTTGCTATTAAATAAGAGAATTTTTTTTTTTCCAAGAAATGTAGCTCTCTACATTTTCACATAACAAAGATGGAGACACCTACCTTGGTGAATTATACTGGAGGTAAACTAGTCCCCTGTTCAGATCTCCAGGTGGGGACTATTAAGGAAGGGGTCACCAGAAAATTAAAAAAATAACATTCTACGAGTCAGAGTATGGAATGTTAAGAAGTCTAAAAATGGGTGGTAGGTAACAAAATTTAAAGAGAGAAATGAGTAAGTTAAAGGTAGATGTAGTAGGAATTAGCAAGGTTTGGTGGGAAGAGAAAAACAGCTATTAGTCAGGTGATTTTAGAATAATAAACAGCGTCAAATAAAAGACAGGCAGGAGTAGGTTTCATAATGAACAAAAGGATAGGGAAGAGAGAAGAGTATTTTAAAAACCTTAGTAATAAAAACGTTATAATAAGGATAAGATCAAAACCTAAGTCGAGAATGATTTTTAACGTCTATATGACTAAAAGTGCACATGATGATGATAAGGTAGTAGAGTGTGTATATGAAGAAATTGATGAAGCAATTAAATACATAAAAGGGAAATAAAAATTTAATACTAGTAGGAGATAGGAATGCAAGTATCGGAAAAGCAAGGAAGGAAATATTGTGGGTGAATACAAGCTGGGCAAAAGGAGTGAAAGAAGGGATCAATTTATTGAGTTTTGCATGAAGTATAATTTAGTAATTGCCAACACTCAGTTAAAAAATCATAATAGAAGAATATACACATGGAAAAAGCCAGGTGATACTACAAGGTATCTGACGGATTATATCACGGTTAAACAAAGATTTAGATATCAACTCAACTGCAAAACATATCCAGGAGCAGACATTGATAGCGACCATAATAGTGATAATGAAACGAAGATTGGGGTTTTAAAACCTGAAGAAAAGGTATCAGATGAATTGGTGGAATTTAGAAAAGCTTGAGGAAGAGGAGGTAAAGAAGATTTTTGAGGAGGACATCACAAGAGGTCTGAGTAAAAAAAATAGGGTAGAAAATATAGAAGAATGGGAGAGTGTTAAAAAGGAGATTCTTAAATCAGCAGATGCAAACTTAGGCAGAACAAACAGAACTGGTAGAAACCCTTGGATATCAGAGGATATATTGCAGCTGATGGATGAACATAGATAGTAGAAGAATGCTAGTAATGAAGAAGGTAAAAGGACCTATCGACAATTAAGAAATACTATAAACAGGAAGTGAAAATTAGCAAAAGAAGAGTGGATTAAAGAAAAGTCTTCAGAAGTGTTAAGAGAAATGATCATTGGTAAAATAGAATAAGCATACAAGAAAGTTAAGGAGAATTTTGTGGAATATAAATTAAAATCTAATTATGTTAAATAAAGATGGTATACCGATTTATAATACGAAAGAAAAGGTCGATAAGTGGTGGAATATATTGAAGAGTTATGCAAAGGAAATGAATTAGAAACTGGTGTTACAGAGGAAGAAGAGGATGAAAAGAGACATACAATACTGAGATCTGAATTTAATAGAGCATTAAAAGATTTAAATGACAGAAAGGCTCGTGGGATAGATGGGATACCTGCAGATAAATGTGAAGAATACAAAACAACTAGCTTAACTACTCATGCATCAAAAATCTTAACTGGAATTCTGTTCAGAAGAATTGAGGAGAGTGGAAGAAGTGTTAGGAAAAGACCAATTTGGTTTCATGAAAAGTATAGGGACAAGGGAAGCAATTTTAGTGCTCAGACTAATAGTAGAAGGAAGATTAAAGAAAAACAACCCAACATACTTGGCATTTATAGACCTAGAAAAGACATTTGTTAAAGCAGGCTGGAATAAAATGTTTAGTATTTTAAAAAGTAGGGTTCAAGTACAGAGACAGAAGAACAATTGTTAACATTTACAGGAATCAAACAGCAACAGTAATAATTGAAGAACATAAGAAAGAAGCCGTAATAAAAACGGGAATACGACAAGGATGATCCCAATCCCCGTTACTTTTTAATCTTTATATGTAACTAGCAGTTAATGATGTTAAAGAACAATTTAGATCCAGAGTAACAGTACAAGGTGAAAAGATAAAGATGCTACGATTTGCTGATGATATAATAATTCTAGCTGAGTAAACAAGATTTTGAAGAAACAATGAATGGCATGGATGAAGTCCTACACAATAATTGCTGCATGAAAATTAACAAGAACAAGTAAAGAAATGTAGTAAAAATAATGTAGATGAACCAATGAATATAAAAATAGGAAGAGAAAGGTTATGGAGGTAGAAGAATTTTGGTATTTGGGAAAAAGAATTACTAAAGATGGATGAAGCAGGAGTGATATAAAATGCCAAATAGCATAGACGAAACGAGCTTTCAGTCAGAAATATTATTTGCTTGCATCAAAAATTAATTTAAATATCAGGAAAACATTTCTAAAAGTATACGTTTGGAGCGTAGCTTTATGCGGAAGTGAAACTTGGATAATTGGAGTAACTGAGAAGAAAAGATTAGAAGCTTTTGAAACGTGGTGCTCCACAAAAATGATAAAAATCAGATGGATGGATAATGTGACAAATGAGGAGGTGTTGCAGCAAATTGATGAAAAAATATGCATTTGTAAAAGTATAGTTAAAAGAAGAGACGGACTTATAGGCTACATATTAAGGCATCCTGGAATAGTTGCCTTGATATTGGAGGGGCAGGTAGATGGGAAAACTTGTGCAGGCAATTTGTAGGATGTAGAGGGTATAGCAAAATGAAACGACTGGCACTAGACAGGGAATCTTTGACAGCTGAATCAAACCAGTCAAAGACTGAAGACAAAAAAAAGAGTGAATGATGAAGGGGTTTGTACATTACAACTGAAAATTAAAAGATGAAATGTATGGTAGTAATTAGACATAAAATTGATGATAATGGTCTCTGTTTTAGGTGAGCATCAGGTACTGTATGTTTGGAATAGCTTACAACTGACAGCACTCCTGAAAAATAAAGAATAAAACTGCTAAAGGATCCAGATCAGATTTTCATCTATCAATCAATATTGTTGGGCACATTATTGTTTCTTGTGGAAGTTATCATAAACATGTGCATGAGTGATGAAAATGTTGACTAGTGCTCACAAAGATCACAGAATGACATTTTCACATGCTTTTCGCAACCACTTAACCAAAAGGGAGATGAGAGTTTTTTCTTTTACTGTGACTGGTAACAAAACATGGATTCTGTGCTTTAATGCTGAGACAAAACAACGATCCATGCAGTGGCATCATTCCGGTTCACCGAAACTGAAAAAATTCAAACAAGCCGTCTTGAAGAAAAATCATGGCACCTGTATACTGGGAACAAAAGGGTGTGCTTTTGATTGATTTCATGGAACCTGGAACATCCATAACATCACATCTATTGTGAAACACTTACTAAATTGCGTCATACCAATTAAAACCAGCGACAGGGAATACTGAGATTTCCTAATCTCTTGTCCACGACACACATTTCCTGTTCTTCTTCATGACGCACATCCACACATTGATGCACACACAACAAAAACAATTAAAAAATTCGGACTGGAGATTTTTGATCATCCCCTTGCATTCCTGATCTCACGCCCTTTTTTTTTTTTGTCTTCAGTCATTTGACTGGTTTGATGCAGCTCTCCAAGATTCCCTATCTAGTGCTAGTCGTTTTATTTCAGTATACCCTCTACATCCTACATCCCTAACAATTTGTTTTACATATTCTCACGCCCAGTGACTACAATCTCTTCCTAGAGCTCAAAAAGTGGCTTGTGTCTCGATGATTCAAGGAAAGTGAACAGTTGTAAATCTTGGTTCAAAATGAACTACAATTCCAAGCGACAGAATTTTACGGTTTGAAGAAGCTTGTTTCATGAAATCAAAAGGGCTTGGAACAAAATTGCGATGATGTAGAAAAATAAAGAAAAAATGCAAGTATTTGAAAGCATTAATAAATATTTCGATATTAATGTAGTAGGCGATCTACCGCTGTAGTTAGTTGGCGCCACTGAAACGCTACATTGAAATAAGGAAATAAATACAAAAAAGAATGAATAAATGTACTTGTTTAAGAATAATTGGAATTTTTTATTTAATTAATACCAAAATTATAAATATAATCTAACCAAACATAACCTATGCTTGCTAGTCAAGGTTAGCAAGCATAGGTTAACTTTGGTTAATTATATTTATAATTACAAGCATATAATTATAACATGAGAAAGGTTAATTTATTCTTAAATTAGTCCAATTATTTTTTTTTTTTTTTCTGTATTTATTTTCTTATTTAATATAGCGTTCAGTGGTGCCATCTAAGAGGTAAATCGTCTATTACGTTAATATGAATTTTCCATTTTTTCAACTGTTGCCTGTTATAAATCAGCCCATACTTTTGAACTCGACCTTGTATTTTTAACTCACACTTGTGACCACAGGCTATATGAAATTACCAGACTGTCATTCAATTAAGTCCAGAAGAACAGGGTTTTATCAGACCTATAATACTCATTACACACATATTCTTTACTGTATATGAAATGAGGAAGTTATATTTTTATATTATTACACTGTATTGTCTTAATTAGAGATAGCAATTTTCAATTTATAAAAATATACTATCTTTTTTCAATTTTTTTTTTAGTCACATTTCATTACTTTTTTTAATATATCATTGTAATGCATTATATTATATTGTATAATTAAGCACATATGCTTTATATTGGTATAAGTGTAATGTTCTGAATTATAATTTTATAGTGTTATTATAATAATATATACATATATATTTTTTATTATATATTTATAATTTTTTGTTATATATATATATATTTATGTTATACTGACTTTTTTAGCACATTAAAACTATTAAATATTTTTAAACACCTCATCAAATTGATGGGGATTTTTCTTCCAAAGTTCCTTCCCAGAATAATTATACCTTTCTGTAGTGGAGAAACAGATAGTATTGTTATTCATGTTATTTTCGAGTACATGAATAAACTGAACTGAATATTCATCTAAAAAGCAATCCGGAACTCCTTTACTATCAATAGCAAGGTGAATAAAACATTCAATTTATATATTTGTGTTTGTTTGGGTAATATGATGTTTTTGACAGTTTTGTAATTTTTATACTGCTTAAATGTACTTAGGAATTTGTTATTTTTTTGCTATACATAAAATGTGAATGTTCTGTTAAATATCTTTTTATGTAAGTACTGCTTCAACTTGGTGATTTACTAATGCTAATTCTGTGATGTATAATGCAAGAATATATTCCTTGTTTTTATGGATGAATGTGAGTGTAGTCATCCAGGTATGAAGAACATGTACAAGCAGTATGTACAATAGAATCAACTTTTGCAAATCATATCAATAAAACAGAACTACAAAGATGTTAACCAGAACATGCAAATTTATACACATTACATAAAAAAGAATGACATCAACACACTTTTAAAAATATATTTTATAGAAACTGATATTAAAAAAATAATTATATTAAAGCTGATGAAAACTGTTATTTGATCACATACTAAAGGGATTTACCAAACAAAAATCTTTTAAAATGTGTGCAACTAACAGTGCACACATTTTATACTCAAAAAAGGGTTACTAATCAGCTCTGAAAGATGCAATTATTAAATTCTGTTATCTACATGGTTTGTCTATTGTAATGAATAAAAATAAATAATATAAAGGTAACAAAATTCAAGTGATTTAGAGAAAATACCACAGAAGGCCACATCTTCTGACGACTAAATAACGAACAGAGCATGGTAATATTCAAATGACCCAATGCGTGAAACTTATAATTAAGCAACATATAACTAATTGCATCATCAAGCAATGTTCTGCGAATAGTTTTAATCGTACTTACCAAACATCCTGAGATGCATATTAGTTGGAGGATTAAATGATCCGCAGGCAAGTAAAACAACTTTTTTTGAAGGAATCATGGTAGAATTTTTGGAATAACGGCCCTCACTTATCACCTTGAAAAGAAATAATTCATTTTAAAAATAAAACCCGTCGTGAGCATAATAAACAATTCTTGCCTTCTTGACTACTCATATGACTCAGTCGTCTGCTGTACAAGAATACCAACATAAAATATTCAGTTACAAAATACCTGTGGAAATATTGAAGTTCCTTTTAACAAAGAAAAAAAAAATAGAATTTCAGAATCTGCAGTTTATAATACAATTATAACTTAATAATATTGTTGACTTAATATTACTTATTTATATTGAAATTATTCTTAATCAAGACTTCAGTGAAACTTGATTCACTGCAACAACGGTTAGGCGTCCTTGGGGTGGAAGTAGAAGGCTGCTACTGTTAAATAATGATGAAGGTTTGGAGTACATGGGCTAACCTCAAAGAGTGATTAGTCTATATTGGGTCGAACGTGTTGGTTGTTTGAAAAATGAGCGAATTTAACACCATTTTAATAAGAATTTTCTTTACTTGTTTAAGTGTAACTATATTTTATGCTCATGCAGAATGGAATACAAACGATTACATGAAAAGAGAACATTCATTAATAAAACCTTATCACGGTAAGTTAGAACATTTTGTAAACAAGGATTTATTAGTTTCTAGCAAGTCAGATTGAAATGGTGTTTAGATTTTGAATCCGAGACTAGTCTGACAAAACACAGTGATGAAAGATTTTGCAATTTACGTGCGTTATTTCATTGTTAGTGTTTTGTTTAATAGTTATGCTCATGGTTGGTGAGAAAAAACGTAACAGCAAGTTTAGTAAAACGAGTTTGCTGGTGGTGTATAAATTTTTTAAACTTGATTTTATTTTCACTCAAATAATATACGAATTGTCCAGCACAGTCATTAATAGTATTGGATTCTTTAGTACTTCCATGAAAGTTACATGTTAACATGACATGAATTTGCTGCTAACCTTAAACAACTATGATTACCCCATTCGGTTTGATTTATGATTAAATTTATTCTCACATTTTGCAGTTGTTTTTAAGTAAGCTTTGTAATGTATGCTATTTATAATCCAATTTACCTTATTTCTATTTAATAATTAGTTAAATACCATTGAAAACAAAATAAGTCCCATACATTTCATCATTTTAATTTATTGCTTTTTGTCTAGTTTTGTGTTATACCAAACTGACAGACTATGTAATAAACAAGAATTAAAAAAAACTGAATTGTTTTCTATAATAACATTTCTAAAAAAGTGTGTTAAATGTCCTAATCAGTAATTGTAGATCAGTTATTACTGTCATTCAAACATCTTATCTTGAACTTATATAATTAATGAGATGCTGTTTAGTTAAAGATAATCTTTATTGTCTAATCTTATCTAAATACAACTGTATTATCTAAATATAGATTTTTCTTGTGAAAAAGTCATACTATTCAATTGAATATATTTCAGTTACAAAACTAATGAGCCTCAGAGAACAAGTCCTTAAAATATCAATTGAAGATTACTTCTGAATGTTTCTTTGTAATTTAATATTTTCAGTGTAAGAAATAGTAAGAGAAGAATATAAAACCATAGATTAGATAAAAGGCAGAGTTGGTAGTACCATTCTTAAGGTCACCATAAATTTAAATAAAGTTTTATTGAATTCAAAACTCTTAGCCACAGGCATACTACTATTGAGTGTTCATGAGTCTGTTGGTCTTTTGAACAATTTTTAATATGTTTTTACAAAAATAATGTAATTCTGAGCAATTCAGTGTTGTTCATATTTTAATATAACATAGTAGATATACTTAGGATCAGGAAATCACAAGACAAGTGTAAGAAATCAGGTTTGGACCGCAGGTGACCTGTGAAAGGTCAAAATATGTGCCATGTTATCATTACTCTTGTCAGCAATCAGTTTTGTTTGTTATGGTGACCTGAGGTTAAAGTTCTGTGGAAAGAGATTAGGGTTAAATTTAAGGTTTATTGTTGAATTTAATAGTAGAGTTACAGTTAAGGTTAAAGTTTTGTGGAGTGAGGAATAAACCATTAACTAACCTTAATAATCAGCTGTTGAAAATGACTGACAGCACTCCTTGCAACGTGATGATTATCCATTTTACATATGGTTAATAGCATGGAAAATATGGTTTAGTCTACCCAAATTTTATATCTTTTAACTCTTAGGCACTAGTAGTACTTACAAAAAAATTGGACTGTTACCAAATGTCCTTTATTAAAAAAATGGCTGCCAAGATTAAGATTTTGAAAATGCCCATTTTTGGAGTCCAAAAACTACATATGGGATAAGTAGCAAAAATCTGAAATTTTTACAGCAGTAAGTACTTTAAAATCATATAAAATTTATTTTGTTACTCAAAGGAGTTAGATGAGTAATGAAGCCATCAAAACCGTTAAAAACACTGTTCCTTCTACCCGTGAACAATGATCCAAAAATTCATAGCATGTATTTTTCCAGATAATAATCTAGGTCGATTATACAAAATATTTTGATATGTCTATAATGAGCTAGATTATATTCTAGATAGTTTGTTACTTAAAGTATGACTCGCACACAAACTCATATTAAAACATGAAAGTGAATAGACATGAATGCTTGCGTAATCCTGAATGTAAACATTGTAGAAGACTCAGTTACTGTTTTGATTTCAGTGTGATATGTTGTATTGTTGCTAATGTTAACACTGTGGTTAAGTAATGTAAATTTATTTATAAAGTAATTTTATTGCCAGTGAACTTTTCTTTTATGCAAAATCTTTTATTTTTATTAATCAGAAATTTTAATTTTAGCTGCAGAGAAACTGCAATAAGACAAAGTGAGGTGTAATTGGTAGTTTTATAATTCATACTAATTATATTGTTATTGTAAGAACCCTTGAATTTCATAAAAATGGATTATGGAGTGTTCAATTGCCATTCACACTGAAACATTATGTCACAAATTGACTTCAGTATTACACGATATTTTTGAGTTTACAGAACAGCAAATAACATTGTTATCTTTAAGAAGTGGATGTAGTGAAACAAAAAATATCTGTACTTTTCATAAAATCTAATATGTAGATAAATATTTTTATATTAATGGGAAAAGTTGCTCTGACCCATTTAGCTGTCACACTAAACTGATTAAGAAATCTCTTTGAGAACTATCTTTGACACTTTCAACAAGCAATCCAAATATATAATTAATTCCAGGCAGAGCACTATGTGCAAAATGCTTAAACAAAACACAAAAACCACAAGATGATACAGAAAGCGAACTGGAATATCAAGACATATTTGAGCCTCAATGTGTTATAGTCTAGTGTTAAATAAGTTAATTTTTTAGTTAAGCTTTTTCAGCTCTTGGCATTTCCCCCCATTAAAGTTAAAAAATTATCAAGCAGCACAAAGAAAGCAATTTAAAAAAAAAAAGTTACAAAAATAGCATAGTCAGACCAGTAAATTAAACGATTCCTTTGATTTAAATACTTCTGCAGAAGAAACCAGTTAATACCACAAAATTATGCTGATTTAGGTTGGGAATTTGAAAAATTAATCATTAAAATAATGAATAAAATGAAAACAGTTACATCAACCTAGGAAAAAATTAATATTTTAGGTTTATTACCAAGCAGCTGCAGCATTCAAAGAATTCAAAATTAGTATAGTGTTAGTCAGTATTTAGCCCAAACAATTAGTTAAAAACAAGTGGAATCTTGCCAAAAATCAGCAAAGAGAAACCCAGTCACATAATTGATGAAAATGTTATTAAATGTGTCCAAGATTTTTACCAGAATGATGAGCTCAGCCAAATGATACCAGGCAAGAAGGATTATATCTGTGTAAGACAAGCTGACTGGAAGAAAATTAATATTCAAAAAAAGACCTATCTTATCTTATCTTATCTTAACTTAAAAGACTTGTACACAGCCTTCAAAGAAACACATAATTTAAAAATTGGTTTTTCAAAATTTGCTGATTTAAGACCTAAATTTTATGTTCTAGCTGGTGGGTCAGGTACTCACTCTGTGTCTGTGTCACCCATCAAAATATAAAACTCATGTTATCTGCTCAAAAAATGAAATTTGATCATAAAATTCTCCTTTCAACCATGGTATGTAATACAGAAAATAAAACGTGCATGCTGTAACAGTGTGAAAAATGTTCAGGCACTAATGAAGTGCTCAGATTACTGCAAGAGAGCTGGGATGATTTTAATTCTGAAATTATCTTCAAACAGTGGGTTTCTGTTAATTGTTGTAAACTAACTACTCAAATTTTTCCATTTCAAGAGTACTTATGTAAACTTACTGAAAATTTAAGTAATCTAAAAGGGTATCATTTTGTTGCAAAGAAACAAGCTAGTTTCCTCGAAATTAAAAGGAAAACTTGTTGGAGGGTGAATGTATTGTAATGGGAGACTTCTCTCATAATTTTTTTTTTTGTGGTACAGGATGAAGTCCAGTCATATCACTGGTCACAAAAACTTATGCCACAGTATATCCATTTCTCATATATTTTAAAAAAGAAGGAAAATTAAAAAGCCAAACCTACTGTGTGATTAGTGAGTATTTGAAGCAAAATAATACTACATTGTTCTTCTGCTTCCAAAAGCACTTATAAATAAGTAAAAACACTGTTACCACAGGTTAAACAACTTTTTTATTTTTTTCATGGCCCCTCAGCCCAGTATAAAAACAAAAAAAAATTCATAAATTTGTGCTACCATCAAGATTTTGAAATTGCAGCTGAATGGCAATTTTGCCTCATGCCATGGAAAAGGACCGTGTGATGGTATTGGTGGAACTGTAAAAAGGACTGTGAGTAAAGCAAGCCTTCAAAGGATAGTCAACAGTCAAGTTGTTACATCTTCTGAAATGCACCATTATTGCAAAGGCAGTATTAAAAATGTAACATTTATTTCCTGCTCTAATTAAGATGTTCAAGAGACTGAAGAATACCCCAGTTATCAGATAATCACAACAGTCCCAGAAACAATAACTTTTCACAGTTATGTTCCAACAAGTCAGTAATGTGTTCTGAAAGTCCAGCCGAGTTCTGAATTGGAAACATTTACAATAGTATTGGTACACAAGGACATTAGTGTTTCTAATTTTGGTTTTACCAAAGCCAAAATGTAAAACTCATGTCTGCTGTGGATATGATGGCAAGTGGTGGTTAGACAAAGTCATTAAAGTCAAAATACATGAAATTAAGAGGAATATTGAATACACTTTTTCTATCCACAGGGTCTTAGTACTTCATTCAAGAAATTATTGAGGGATAATGAGTCATGGGTTCAACTGGAAAATATTTTAAAGATTCTTATACCTTCAGAGATTTTTTTATCAACTACTGGAAGAGGACACAACATTACACCAAAGATGAACAAGAAAAAAGAAACTACTCAATAAAAAAATGGCAGGAGCACTAAGGTTATATTAGTTAAATTTGTTATCAAAAAGTGCAAGATTTATTCATAACTTCAGTTAGCAGTAAAATAAAGTAAAAGTGAATTGAACAACTTGTTATGTATTTGAATTATCATTTTGTAATCGATTATTTATTAATTATCAATTTATTCATTCTATTGAGTTGTCATTTTTATAATCTGAACAAAGTACATAACATCAGTATTTTTGGATACGTTGTTTATGGTTAGAAGGAACAGTGGTTTTGTTGGCTTCATAACTTGTCAACCCCTTGAGTTACAAAATAATTTTTATGTGGTTTTAAAGTACATAAAAAGTACTTACTGCTGTAAACATTTGAGATTTTTGCCACCTGTCCCACATTTGGTTTTTGGGCTCCAAAAATGTGACCATTTTCAAAATCTTACGATTTGGCAGCCATTTTTTTTTATTTAATGAAGAACCCTTGGTAACAGTCCAATTTTTTTTTATAAGTACTACTAGTACCTAAGAGTTAAAAATTAAAAAAACAGGCCTGTTACCCTAAGCCCTTTATTATTTATTTTGGGCCCAAAATTTGAGAAAAAAATGATTTGTAAATGTAACTTCAGTAAACATTACAAGATTTAGTTATGTAAAAAATTAATTTTGAGTACACTAAGATGAATTTCCATCATTACTCTTTCCAAAAAGCCCTTTTTGACCCTCTGTGTTGTGTAAAATAAGAATGCTACAGATCATGGAAAAAGTGATGAAAATGGCTGTTTTTACCTGTTGGCAAGTTAGAAAATAGTCTATTACTCAAGGAAAAAAAATTATTTAATATAAAAAAGTATCTTTGGCCGCTACAAGGTGGGTAGTTATCATATACCAAATATCAACAAAATCAAAAATAGTGATGCACTGATCATTTGTTGAATTAAAATGGAATACCTCGTAACAGTGTTAAACAAACTTCTGCAACCATTTGGCTTATAGGAATTCCCAGATACCAAAAAAGTGAGAATGCTAACTTGTAGTAATTACTGTAGCAATCCTTATATTCACATATATTTTATTCTTGACTCAATTATACTTAATAGAAATTCAAATTATTTTTAGACATTAAGTTAAAATCTTTAGATGAATATCTAAATTTAATTCCACTGTTTAACTGGTTACTGTGTCTTGCTTATGTATATTGCAATCCATCCAAATTTTTCACCTTTTAATTTTTTTTGGGTACTGCAGACATAGGTACATGACTGACAATTTTCATCTTGTTTTTTTTGTCATTTCATCACATATTGACTGGAAAATGTTGGATGTAATCATGCATTTGTATGATAATATTTAGCTACTTAAACTTCATAAATATACTGGATAGAAATGTAGCCTGGTTATAACATACATGTGGTAGCTGTTAAGTGACAGTTATGTATGCTATCAATGAAATAATATCAGCAGTTTTAATAAACTATCCAGTTTTAACCATCTAAAAGGTACCGTTTGGTAAAGTAAAGTAATACACCCAGACATGTATATGAGTATTTTGAAAGTTTAATCCATTATCTTTATGCACATCTTCACAGAGGTTACTGGAATCTTGTTTTGTGGAGATCAGGACATTTCTTTACTACAATCTAAACTTTTTATCTGTCTTACGGTTATTAATTTTATTTCTAGTACAAAAAACTCGTATCACATGAATTTACAGGTACTTTAATTAGAAAAATTAAAGTCATTAAGTGAGAAATATACCTCTGATTATAAAGTACATTATCACTAAAAGGAATTATTTTAAAGTGCACTATACTAAAGAGAACATCTCCGCAAAATGGGGGAGTTCAAAAAAATACCATTGGTATAGGAGCTAAGTAAAAACCGTGAAATATGTTAACCTTGTAATACAATTATAACAACTTTCAAACCAATTTAATATTATCATCTTATTCATGATAACGCTACACAAGCATGTGCAGAAAAATACACACATAAATATTCACTGTTTGTTGATTTTTTAGCCAAAAATTATCAGAACTGTGACCAAAATTCTTCTTCTATTTACTTTAATTTTTTTTTATTATTGGTACCTTTAACAGCAGATCTGCTCTGGATATTACACTAAAGAAAGAGCTTATAATTACAGCTCTGTAAGGCTTATGGGAGAAAATTTTACAAGCATTTGAAAGTGAGCCGTTTAATATTCTGTAGTTTTAAAATATTTTTAGTTAATTTTTTTTTACGTGACATATTATTATTACTTATGTTTATCAAATGTGTTTAAGTGTTTTCAGTTGAAATAAATAAATTTAAAAAAATAGATAAGAGAACTCTGTAACTTTTTATAAAAGAAAAAAATTGATATGTTGACTAATGAGGTTTAAGTATAATGTTGATAAATCACTTTTCATTTATCTTTTCTTTCAAATTCTTCTTATGGATTTTAATACTTGCAGTATTATTTGTTATTTAATTTTCTACTATTTTGTATAATAGTTATGTAGCTTTAATTTGAAACCATGTTAATAAAAATAAGAAAAAAAATGAGTGGGTGTTGAAAGGTAAACATGCTGTCACTATTAATATATGGATAGTTTGGTAATTTTTAAAAACTTAAGTCATTTATAATCAGAAATTTATAATCTGAGTTTTTTTTAAAACTCTCACTTAATGATTACATATTTGTGGAAATTTAATGAAATTTAGTATTTGAATGAATTGTGTTCTTTGACAAACTATTTCATTTTTCAAAATAAAATTAAAAAAAAAAAAAATATAATTTTTTATAGTTGTTAATCAGATTTGGACTGTTCTTAAGAATTACTTAAATCTTCTGTTCCTACATTTTATTATTGTCATATAAGTATCTGCTGTGATGTGATACAGGTCCCTTGCATCATATCTCTATTTGTAGCTAAATGTTTAAATTCCTTATAATGGATGGGCCAAAAATAATGCTGATTTTAAATTGCTTGCTATTATTGGAGGGATTGTCAACTTTGAATATTATTATTATTTATTATTGCTTGCTTATTTTATCTACATTAATTTTGATATGTAGCCATGGATCACTCACTATACAAAGGAAAATCACATTGTTATTAAAATTCACCACAAGTATCGTAAATGTTTTGCAGAAACATTGTAAAGTTTGGATTATATTTGGTAGAGTAAGCGCAGAGAATGAGTCAACAGTTTGGTGATTAGTGAGAAAATTGAAGAAACTGGTGCTGTTTTACTTCTAAAATAATAGGTCACCCTTGCATTGGCCTGTCTCTTGATGATATCAAGTCTGCCCAACAGTATTGCAGCATACCCAAGAACATAGACTCACCATCATTCACAAGAACTTGAGATAGCCTGAACACAGCAGAGTTCTAACAAAAGATCTGCATATTCTACCAAACAAAATACAATTAACACAAAAACTTTGGCCAAGGGATTATCTTAAGCGCCAATAGTTTTTTCTAATTTTGTGTTGCAGCATCAAGTAATAAGTAGGGATTTTATTAACGCAATAATCTTTAGTGATGAAGCAAACTTCCATCTTTATGGCTGCCAACTTGCAAAATTGTTAAATTTTGGAAAAGAACATCCTCGATCTCTTCATGAGCTTTAACTATACTCGCTGAAAGTCACTGTTTGGTGTTTATTTTGGTCTGGAGTTATTGGTCTATATTTTTTGATGATGCGATTAGACTTGATTGGCGGTAGTATAACTTGTAGTTTCAACAAGACAGTGCACACTTCACGAGAAACACTCAATTTGTTTTGTGAGAAATTTCCATGTCGCCAATTTCTGATCATGCCAACTAAACTAGGCCACTGGGATCATAAAATTTATCACCATATGATGATTACTTTCTTTGGGGATTTTTGAAGTCAATGGTTTATGAAAACTCTACATAAACAATTCCTGAGCTAAATGGTGAAATGTCGTAAATGGCTAAATGGTGATGGTATGTCGGCAGAGTCTTGGAGGTCATTTGACTGACATTATATTCCACTCGTAATTGGATATTATGAGCTATAAGTGTAACTAAAAATATTGTTGATTTTCAAATAAATTCTGTGTTTGGTTAAAGTTTTAAAACTAGCATTATTTTTGGCCCACCCTTTCCATTACATTGTTTGTAATTTTTATCCTTTTACAGTCTCTCTCTCTCTTTGCACCTCTGACTTATCCTTCAAGCATTATTTTTATCAATTTCATGATGTGAAATTACCTATCTGATGATATGATATGAATTGGCTTTTGTATTAATTATTCTGTTTGTGGCTGTATTCTTTTTAACTGTTCTCATTATGTTTTCAGTTTCAAATTTGTCTATTTAATCTTCTCCAATCTCCATACAGACATTTCAAATGCCTCCTGGCATATTTTTTTCAGCTTTTACGTATTTCACATCCATATATTATACTCCAAACATAGCACTTCACAAGATGGTACTCAAACTCTAGCGTCATGTTGTTATATAATGGGCTTATTGAATAAAAAAAGTAATCACTCGTGGGTGATGACTTACCTTATAGTTGGTTGATTAGAAAAATCGTATTGATACTCCAGATTCGTCCGACGGTGGAGCAATAAAGCTAAAAAGAAGAAAATAAGAAAACGTCGTTTTGAAAGCAGACGAAACCGAAAAAATATCAGAATTATCTACGCTAGAACTGCAGCGACTAGTGTTAGTAGAGCAACGCCAAATATTCGCAGAATAGCGAAAATTGATTAAAATTCAAATGGAAAAAGAAGAATTTTTAATGAAAATACTGAAAGATAAATACGAGGGAAAAAAAAATAATCGAGATGAACGAAATGACGTAATTATCTCAGATCCTTACATTTTCTCACAATTACCAGCCTACTTTAGTTTTGATAAATAAAGATGAATTATCTTTACCAACCCCATTATTCCTTTTTTAAATTTTACATTTACAATAAACTGGCTGCTTAAATGGCACGCATGTAAAGCTTGATGAATGAGATCCTTATAAGGTGGCCTTCGGTACGTGCGTAAAATTAGCCCCACTCCCCATGAAGCAGTGCGACAAAAATGGTTATGATTTTTTTATTGAACTTATCACTTCAGCTTGACAAGATGCGCCTCGGTGTTTTGGTTGGCTCGGCAATACTTACGCTGGCTGAGTCACTCGCTACTCGTCCATACTTGCTCTACTTTTAATTTTGTTTCATTTTTTTTATTTATCGTTTTACTTTGTTTTTTTTTATCGTTCTTACAAAGAAAGGAAAAAGGTAAGGGATATTACAAATTCAATAATCTCAAAACGTCAAGACGTTTTAGTTCTTCCAGCGTTTTTATCTCATTTTCATCAAATAAAATGAACCCGGAATCCGCGGTGTGATCGTTATATTCATCCACATTTTTGTCTGGTATTCTCAAAATTGTGTTTTAAATATTTGGCAACTTTATGTAAAACTGCGCAGCATAATATTTTTTTCGGGATTTTCCTGTAGATACCTTACACTCGTCAATATATCGGGAACCTCATTTAATCGAAATGTTCTTTCTATAATGATTTTTTCCTTGGAATGTAAAAAATTGAATCGCCCCTGTTGTCCATTAATGGGTAGTGGAAAGGATGTAAGGAGCCATGAAACTAACCTAACGCTGTAACCTAACAAGCAAAACCTGCCGTTAAACATTGATAGCTTTCTTTTTATAGCATTTTGTTTCCAAATTTTGCCATCATGTACACTCCCCGGGCACTGCACGTCTATTAGGGTGGGCCGAAAATTAAAAAAAAATATTATTTTGAAGTGTTATACCACGGAAAACCTTTTTTTCTCCTTCCCCTTTCTGGAACCGTTCTTGGGGCATTACCTCTGACAGGGGAAGTATACAGCCATCAGATGCCGGTGACCTCATTGCGCGAAGACGACCCCCATACGGTTGGGGGGCTCTCTAAGCGTTCAGCCGCGGGCCTGTCCGGCCCGGCACCCTCCAGCGTCGAATTCCCTGTCGAGCTTCCTCCGAGGCATGTAATCTGTCCTTCATTTTCTTAACATAGTCCTCTATAGCCTTCCATTCAAGGGGTCCTTTCATCATAATTGTCTAAGTTTCTTTCGGATTAAACACGACCTCTGCGCCCAAGGCTTCCAGCATATCTTGGTGTTCATTCTCAAATCGTGTACAACTAAAATAAACGTGTAGAGGGGTCTCCTCCTCAGCACACGTGGAACAAAGGTCCGAGCGGGCCAAACAGAATCTGTAGAAGTAAGCTCTATAGCCTCCATGGCCCGCCAGGAACTGCGTTAAAGAGTAACCCAGCGAGCCTTGAGTCCTTCGATACCAGCTTCTAATATCTCCAACAAAGCGGTGCGTCCACTACCCTTTCGTCCCCTTGTCCCACCTGCTTTGCCAAATTTCTAACAACTTCAATATCAGCAGAAATTCTCCTCTTATCGGCAGGACATAGAGGTTCCAATGCCCGCAGTCTCTTCGTTTGCTCAGTCAGCAGGTCTATAGATAAAAGGCCAGCCAAGACCTCGGGCGCCTCCTTAGAAACTACGATAAGCGCAGATTATCCGTAAATAGCAGCATCTCCTGTGTGAAGCCTCGAGTCGTCCTAAATATTTTGCGTACTTAGTGACGCTTCCCCACAATTCAGCCCCGTACAACGTTGTGGCGTATGCAACTCCCGCCGGTAGTCTTCTCCGCAACTGAGTCGGGCCACCGCAGCTGGGTAGAAGACCGGCAACCAACCTCACCGCCTTCTCCGCTTTGGCAGCCGCCTCGATGGCCTGTGTTCCAGACTGCAGCCTCCTGTCGACCCAGACCCCGATGTATTTAATTGCAAGTCTCACTTCGAGCAGTCTTCCCTCCAAGGTCAATTTCTTGAAAGAAAGAAATTGCCAACATCTCTGTTTTATCAGGGGCAAGCGTGAGACCAACCCCCGCCATCCATTCTTTGATGGCTTGATAAGCATCGCATATCTTAACGGTAGCCTCGCAAACTGTGTCAACCTCTACTGCCAAAGCGAGGTCATCCGCGTAACCCACCAGGGTCACCCCCGGCAGAAGGGGAACGTGGAAGACCCCATTATAAGACAACAGCCAGAGAGTCGGTCCGAGAACCGACCTCTGTGGTACTTCTCTGTATAGATTATTCTCAATTTTTGTTCATCTGTCGAATGTACAGTGGAATTATGAATTTTACTAGCGACCTCATTATAGTGACGTGAGAAATGCCGTTGAATGCATTTCTCACGTCAAGGGTGACAAGCACGCACATCGCCCTTCGGCTCCTCGCAGCTCTCTCCGCAACCTAGCACACAGCGCCCACCGCATCAATCGCGGATCTCCCCTTCCGGAAGCCGTATTGACTGCCCACTCTCTCTACCACCTCGGATATTCTGCGTTGGAGCATACGCTGAAACACTTTCGCTAGGGCGTCTATCATGGCCAGCGGCAGGTACGAGTAGGGTAACGCCGGCTCCCTCCCCAGTATGAGGACTAACACCAGCCGCTGGTAACTCCACTTGTGGGGGAATACCTCCTCTGCGAGGCAAGCATTATATATCTCAAGAAATACATCCAGAGCGGCCCGGACCGCCACCCTTATCACCAAATTCGGCAACCGGTCCGGGCCTGGTGCCTTTCTCCCCCGAGAAAGGCACCATATTACTATATTATTCGGTTACTATATTATTCGGTTTTTAGGTTATTGACGTTGCATTCAATAACTCGTGTAAAAGAGAATGGAATCTCTCCATCGTCAGTCATTACCTCTTGTCCGTCCGGAAAAAGGCCATTTATTATGTTTCGTACTTCTTGAGCGTCCTGCATAGCAGGTATCCTGAGTCTCATCCTCCTTTTCACCAGTATAGTGTATGGACTGCCTCACCTCCGCAATTAGCTTATCCCATGCTTTCCGATTAGCCTCTCGAATGCATGATGCAAGGTTCTTCTTGGCCTTCTTGTAATGTGCCATACATATATCCCTCGGGACAGGGAAACAAGCCCTAGTCATTTTCCTTCTGGCCGCTAGACACACCCGTTTCTTGTCGACAATATTCGACTACTACCAATACACGGGAGGTCGCCCCTTTCTATAATATGTCTCCTAGGAGTCCGCCGCAGGCCATCTCTAACGAGGCCACTGGTGAACTTCTCTTCCGCTGAGCCAGAAGCGGAGACTTCACTTAAATCAAGCTCCTCTACGTAGACAGCCGGGTCTAGGTCCCGAGTACTCCACCCAACAGATATGGGAAGGCCATCCTCGCCGTTTCCCTCCTCCGAGATCACAGTGACAATAGGCTGAGAGTCACTTCCAGACAGGCCTTCTGTGGGAAGGCCTGTGATGTGCACATGAGGATGTGGTCCTCATACCACGGAAAACTTGTCTCTGGAACAGTTATGTGTAAATAGAAAAAGTAAATTATATTATCTTAAACCTGGTGGTAGCGCATTAGCCTGAAACTTTGAAAAAATATACAAATTTCCTACTTTTTCCAAAAAATAAAGTAGAGATAAGAACTCCTGGTACAATCAATTATCGGCTCATTTTAGTAGGACAACATGTAGTAAGGATAAATTGAAAAATAATACGTTTTACTATATTTTGTTAGTACATTAAACTTAAAAAAACAACATAAAAAAGCCAAAATTGAAATATTTTAAAAGAAACAAATAAAAGTTTATTTTCTTTCACTTGGAATGTTTAGTTTGTAAGCAATGTAGTCTTTTACTTGTCTTATTCAGGTAGTTTGAATTTAGATTTGCTTGAAAAACTTTGCATTGATGATCTTGATAGAAGTGTTGTTCTTATAAAACCATCTCTTGAACTAAATTCAACTACCTTATGAGATGCCTCGGTGACAAGCTTGACGCATCGTTCTACTGCTTGGTTATGACATGGGAGTTTATTTATTTAAGTTCACAGGGCACTCGCAAACTTAAATAGTCTTTTGGCAATTACTGTCTAAAGTTATTTTGCACTTACACGCAGAGATATAATATAGTAACAAAGAATTCTGCCTGAATTTCTCAGCTCTCTTTTTGAACTTTTCTTTTCCCCGCTTACACGCCTTTATAAGATTACGACAACTGTTATGGTACGCATTAATTAACCGAACAATTCTGTAAAGTGTAACTGTTGTAATTGAAGCTTTATCAAATACCGCTTTAACTTGTGGTGCCACAAGTTTCGATACTTGAGAAAAACTTACTGACCTGTTGATTGCTTTCAATGCCAAATTGTAATATTCATTTAAAAAACACTTGAGAACATCTTCATACGTCGAATGTTTACTCGCAGATAACGCCTTTGGGTGACCGAATAACGGACAATTAAACTCGCTGCGAGTAATTTTCTTAGACACAGCCAATAGGATACAGTAATAAAATAGTGTTATAAACAAACAGCGTCTGGCAAAAAATTATCTTATAAAAAATCAACACTCAAAATTAAACCTTAACAACTCTTTATATTTGGAAAGATTTATATTTCTACGTTCTTTGTAATACTTCTTTTCACAGATATGCCTAAAATCAACTATCACTTTAAATGAACTGAAACATAAGTAAACATATTTGGCAAAGCGAATACCGTAGCATATTTGGTATTTGGCAAAGCGAATAACGTAGCGTAAAAATTATCGAGTGTTTACCCAAAATTCGAAATGTTGCCTTAACTTTATTCACAACAAATTAAATGAAGATGGAAAATTAAAAATGTTAGAAGTGTTCACTTTCTGGAAGAGTAAACTCTGAAAGTTGAGTATTGCCTTTTAATTTTTATTCTCTACAATTGAAGGATTGTTTCAAATTTGGAAGATAAAAACTTATTATTTTTTACTTATTTACTTATTTTTATTCACTAGACCCAATAACTATTTATTTTTATTAAAGGCTTTTTTTTAGACATTCTTGCTTTTGTTTTGTTTTCACATTTGTAATCTTCTGCTAACATGGTACCTATACTGTTACTGGCACCTGTACCGTGTGCCACTAATACTGTTTTACTTGTTCAATTTTTTTCCCTGTTTTGTGCAAAAATCATTGGCACATTGCTTTATTTTCTTATTACATCAATTTTATAAACATTCATTTTCATTTCATATTTTTCTTCATATCTTGTATTTTGAAATATTCTGTTGAATATCCTGTCACATGTAAAAAAATGATATCATCTCTGAACCTTGTACAATTTATTCTCTTCACTAATTATATATTTTTTTTAAATTCTACTTCACTAATTCCTTCATCTGTTTTAATTGAATTTTTGATCATATCAAACATATGTTCTAAACATTTTTTATAATGTTGCGGAGAAACATTTCACCCCCTTGCGACACCCTACTCGGCTGCCGGGGTTCCGTTGTGTATTCGACTCGCTAACTCTCCTTGCGTCATAATTTTCTTTCTGTTGTAACACTCTACAGACAAAATTAGCCACGACCGCAAATCGGTCATTTCCTATTAGCATTATATTAATCACATTGTCAGGATTAATTTGTCTCGTTGCTGCTGTGCACTCTCGTCTTTCTTTTTCCCATCTACTACAGGAAAAGATGACATGTTCTGCCGTTTCTCTTTCATTGCAGTACCTACACTCCGGACTATCTGCTCTGTGTCTCGCAAACAAGTATGCTCTGAAGGAGCCGTGGCTTGTCAGGAACTGTGTGAGCCAGTAATTTAGCTCGCTAAATTCCCTCCCTATCCACGGCCCAATCTCACATATTAATCATCTCGTCCATTCACCTTTGCGCGAAACAGTCCACCTTATCTGCCACTCCTGTTAATAGCTCCGATATGCTTCCTCTTTACTCGTACCTTCGTCTATCTTCATCCGTGAATCAGCCAACTGCTGCAGCGAAAACACCCCGGCGACCACAAATATAGACTCCGTGGACATCGAGAGTAGGCACACGCAATTCTCAGGGCTATCCTCCTTTGTACTTTTTCCAGTTGTCGTCTGTTACGATCATACCTCAGAGCTCTGTACCATATCGGTACACCGAACAGTAAAGTGGAATTTACTACGTGCGAATACAATCTCCTTTTAGAAGCCCACGGTCTAGTCGTAGTCCTGAGCAATCTGTTCAGGCTTTGAACAACTTGTTCGGTTTTACCCGAACTTCCTGGACGTGAAACATGAAGGACCTCCTATGGTCCAACCACAACCTGAGGTACTTTGCATCCTCTTAACTGCCTGGATCGGCCCTTCATCGGTCACAATCGGTATAGGTCCTACAATTCTCCTACCCGTCATAGAGATAGCCACTGTTTTCCCATGTGAAAATCGAAGGCCTCTAGCTTTCATCCATCTACTTACCGTGTCTAAAGCTTCATTTGCCCCCACTCGCAACATCTGTTTTTGCTGCAACCACCAAAGCGGGGTTGTCGGCAAACGCTACTGCGTTCACCCCTTCTGGATACTGTAGGCGTAAGATCCCGTCAAAAGTACTATTCCATAGTATAGAGCCGTGGAGTACCAACTAGAAACTTTAAATTTCAGCTCATTGTTGCCCGTACGGTACACCAAGAGTCTCTCCTGCAGATATCTTTGAATCAGTCTTCTCAGGTATGCGGGCACATTGACTCTTTCAACACCTTGAATGTAGCCTCCCAACTGAGAGAACTGAATGCATTGTGGACATTATCAATATGTACTGGAATTTGACGCGTACGAAAGTTCCTTTCGCCGAATTATTGACAATTTTCATCACCTCATCAGTGGCTGATCTCGACCGGAAACCAAATTGCCGTTGACTAAGGCCACCTCTCTCTCTCTCTTCAGTGTTCTTCCTCAGCCTCGTTCTAATAACTTACAGAGATTGTTAACTAAACAGATTGATCTATGTGGTACTGCGCCCTCCGGAGCCCCATATTTCTGTATTAAGACCATTCGCGATATCTTTCAGGAAGTAGGGATAAAATCACCCTTTAACATATTATTCATTACGTCTAGTATAGTAACTGGAGCTTCCTGTACCAGGATCCGGACGACTTCAACCGGAATGCCATCCGGACCCGGACTCTTATGTAGCTTCTTTTTTTTTATTAGCAGTCTTGAGCTTCTTCATGGTAAACAGCGGTATAACGTCAGCTACTATTTCTTCTTTGGTCGGTTCGATGTTCGTTCCGGAAAGGGCTTCTCGACGTATTCACGTACCTCATCCTCCGCGATCACCGGTAACCATCGAACTAATCTTCCTGATACCAACTGGTAGCCTCTCCCCCACGGATCCCTGTCAATGTTCTCCATAATTCCTTCCAACATTTAGTCTTGACTTTTTTAATAGCTGATGCATACAACGATCTGGCTTTCACTTACTCCTTTTTGGCACTGTCCTTACGAGACTGACAGTCACGTCTATTTGCTCTTTGTAACACTCTTTTGGATGCCCAGACTCTTTTACGTAGTAATTGTAGTTCAGGTCCCCACCAGTACGCGTGTCTTTTTTCTGGTACGTTTACTAGAACTCTCGTCTTATCGCATTCTGCGGTGACTATTGCTGTCAATTCTTCTGGATCTACTATCTCGGCCACCTTTACACCTATCATTTCGGAAAACCGTATACACCCACTCCTCGAGGTGATTACTCTTTCCGACTTCACTAGTCTTGGTTCCGTTGTGACCTCTTATGCTATTATGAGGTGATCTGACAGGCTTTCTTCTTCTAGTATTCTATATTCGCAAACTCTGGTGACTTGCATTAAAATTGCTAGCCAATATTATCTTTTTACCTCTGAATATCCGGATATCATTTCCCAGTTCATCAAGCAAGGTCACAAAACTCGCGACTCCCGTATTCGGTGAATGATATACAGCAAAGATCACCGTATCTCCCCAGATCCGCATGTCTCTACCGGTGTCCCCATCAAAGGGAAACCAATTCCGGAACCGTGTTCTCATCTCTGATCCATTTGGGCCGAGTAATCATGAACGCGTTAGGTTCCGCTACAATAATAATGTCTACTCTCTGTTGCATCGCTATTTCCCAGCAGTTGTGTGCTCTTCTACTGTGGTTCATGTTTAATTTCAAGATCTTCATTTCTGGGGCGCACATCTTCCTGTCCAGTGGCCCTCCGATCCGCATATCGCACATGTCATCGGCTGTTGCATTGCGCGCTCTTATGGCCCGGTCTTCCACAGTTGAAACACAATTGGGTTCTGTCTTTTCCTTTGCATGTCTCAGAGACATGGCCTGAACCCCAACAACGAAAAAATTCGTTCTCAGGCACGCGAATGTACGCACGGCAATGCACCCAGCCAATCCGTATGCGAGCTTCTGTTAATTTCAACGCCACTCTGTAGGTCGTGATTACTGTCGCGTTTTTTGTCTCGCCAAAAGCTGGTCTTATTGATGTAAGCTTAAAGTCGTTTGTTCCTCCAATTATCAGTGCTGTAGCGCCTTTGATATCCCGTTCAGTTGTACATCAAAATCGATGTCTTTCAAATGAACAACTGTCCTCCTTCCATCTCTTGTCAGCATGTCCATTTGCAGGTCTGCAGCTTTGTTACGCAACATACTAGTAAAGTCTTCAGCCTTCTCCTTCCCCTTAACCCAGATGCATATTTCTTCGTTGTTTCCCTTCCTGAGTGACAGTATACCTCTCCCGCTTGTTCTCGAGTTACCGGCTGCTTCATTGTCTTTAAGAGATCCGCATATGACCTACCTTTGTCTTGACCACTATTGTGCGGCTATCCTCCACGGGTGGGGTAGAGCGTTTGATCCCCGAACTCTTGTTTTCCTGCCTAGGTTCTGATTTTGCAAGTAGGACTCGAATTTGGTCTCTTCTATCTTTTGTTTAGAAGATTATCTTCCTCACTTGATTCCCCAGTCTACCACCCGCCAACGTAAAGGTCGCTATTTTGGTGGATTCAGGTATTTTTCTCATAGCTTTTAGTATTGTCAATGCCGCATTTTCTTCTCCTTTGTTTGTTTCGTAGTATATAATATATCTACTTTCGTGACTCACGGACTGTTCTCGTTTTATGATGACTGAGTCATTCTTAACTATGTCTCCAGCCACAACACTTACGGGATAGATCCGAAGTGGTTCGGCAGGATTCGAAGAAACAATGGAGTTACAGTGGGATAGAGTTCCCCTTATAATAGAGGCTACGACTATTTCATAGGAGAATATTTCAATCACCTGAGCTTGATGTAAATTTTCCAAGTTGAACTGACGTCACTTCTATACTAATAAGCAACTGTCTTGTCCAAGCACGTACAACAGTGACACTATTGAATATAGTTCCTATTACCTAAGGCAGTAAGATCTATCCCGAGAAAACCTAAGTAAAAAAGTCGTCCGTTATCCAAAAACTCGAAAAACTTAATGAACGTGTCCACAGTAATTCAAACCACAATCGCCAACGTCCGTATCCCAAAAAAAAACCCCGAAAAACCCCGCCCAAAACCACTAAATAGCAGAGTAACCTACAACACATATTTCCCTTACGGAATCACTTACTCAACTTACCAAACCACATTGGTGATAGGCAGCACTACTTAATCCTATTTTTAGATCAAACCACTTAGTATAACTCTCCTTTATTTTTATGATCTGTCTGAGTTAAGTACAATTCTGGTTCATTCTGTATATTAAATAGATTTTCATATATCCATATATATAAAAATATTAAGTTCGTTTGTGTATGCTTCAAAAACTCAAAATGTTCTGCACCGATTGAGCTCAAATTTTAGGACGATATATAACCCGCATCAAAGATTGTTTTCATCTATTTTTAATAAATCTATCTATCTATTTTTAATTTGTACATTTTTAATTTGGAAATGTAAACAAAGGAAAACCAATCAGATCAATGCAAGATGGCCGCTGTCAAACTCAACGACAAAATTTCTTTGAATTATATTTAACAGCTAAAACATCTGTATTTTATTTTTAAAAGAAAAACACGATAAAAAAATTTAGCACGATATATAACCCGCATCAAAGATTGTTTTCATCTATCTTTAATAAATCTATCTATCTATTTTTAATTTGTACAGTTTTTTAATAAATAAGAGGCTAATAAATCAGATGGAAATGTAAACAAAGGAAAACCAATCAGATCAAAGCAAGATGGCCGCTGTCAAACACAACGACCAATCACAAAGAGCCCGTATGGCCGTTGCCATTGTAAACAAAATCACAACTGATTAAGTAACAAATGTTTTTGAATTATATTTAACAGCTAAAACATCTGTATTTTATTTTTAAAAAAACCAAAAAAAATCACCAAAACAAAAAGAAAAGCCACCAAGAAGGATGACTTACAGTAAATAAATTAAAACACCCAACTTTCTTATTGCCAGATGGACTTAAGACTATGCAAACAAAAAAAGTCGAAATAACCAAATACACAGAAAATAATATCTCTACATAATGACCAAAAAATCCTTTGTTAGGTTAAATATTCACTTTTGTCTGAATTTACAGAAGGCATTTACAACGAAACATTGATAAATATTGAAGACAAGTGCTTAGCTAATGCAAATAAAGTTCTTAGTCAATTGGGAATGCCAGCACCCACCTGAGCTGCGATTGCTTCATTTGGTGTGGATTTACGTCGTGAACAGAGTTACAACATTGGTGATCTTCAGTCATATGTTCAATCAAACATTCCCAAATTAACGCGTGAACAGAAAGGCATTTATGATCGTATAATGCAAATGATAAATGACGGAGTTGAGGGGACCTTCATTTTGGATGCGCAGCAGGAACTGGGAAAACATTCCTCATTAGATTGATTCTAGCAATGGTTCGATCAAAAAATGACATAGCCTTAGCTCTTGCTTTGTCTGGAATAGCTGCGGCATTGTTACCAGGTGGAAGGACTGTGCATTCAGCTCTGAAGTTGCCATTAAACATGCATATCATCGAGACTCCCACGTGCAATATTTCCAAAGCATCCTGAATGGGAAAAGTATTACAAAAATGTAAACTAAACTCATTGTTTTTTGGGATGAATGCACGATGGCACATAAAAAATCGCTTAAAGCTCTTGATGGATCGTTACGAGATTTGCGTGGAAACGTTCAACCATTTGGGAATGCTTTGATATTGCTCGCAGGAGATTTTAGGCAAACATTGCCTGTAATTTCTCGATCGACACCAGCAGAAGAAATAAATGCTTCCCTGAAATATTCGACACTGTGGCGACACGTACGTACATTGCAGTTGACTACGAATATGCGTGTCCAGTTGCAGAATGATCCATCAGCTGAGGTATTCTCACGACAGTTACTGGACATTGGAAACGGACAGCTGCCAGTCGATGAGACGTCTAGACGAATATCATTTTCTGATAATTTTTGTAATTTAGTTACATCGAAAAAAGAACTGATCGAAAAAGTATTCAAATTAATCATAGAAATCACGATTGGCTCAGTGAACCAGCTAATCTTGCCGCAAAGAATAAAGATGTCTATCAACTTAATAATGTTATTCAATCCAGCATTCAAAGTGAGGAAATTACATATAAGTCGATAGACACCGTTGTGGAAGCAGATGAAGTAGTTAATTATGCAACGAAATTTTTAAACTCACTTGATCTGCCAGGGATGCTACCACACATATTAAAATTGAAAATAGGTGTGCCAATTAAACTGTTGCAGAATATTAATCAGCTAAAACTCTGCTACGGCACGCGACTTGCAGTTAAGAAATTGATGAATAACGTAGTGGAAGCAATGATTTTAACGGGGCCTTTCAAAGGTGAAGATGTCCTCATTCCTCAAATACCCATGATCCCAACCGATACACCATTTCAATTTAAAAGATTGCAATTCCCAATTCGATTGGCATTTGCAATCACAATCAATAAAGCCCAAGGTCAATCTTTAGAATTATGTGGTTTAGATTTAGATGCAGATTGCTTCTCACATGGACAACTGTATTTGCGTGTTCCCGAGTCGGCAAACCAGATAGCCTTTATATCTACGCAGACAGTGGATAACAAAAAAATATTGTATATCCACAATTATTGCAAAATTAAACTTCTATGAAACGTATGCTTTGTTTTGTTTCCCATTTCTCATCCATGCAACCACAATGTGCCACAGCGAAGCGTGGCGGGTACAGCTAGTATGTATATATATTTGATTTTCAAATCAAAATTTAGTAGAATATCTATTAATGAAATATGTATTAGATTATGAAATAATAAAAATTATTTTTGACCTGTTTTGATACCCAAAAACAGATTTGGAGAAACTCAAAGTTCACTTAGTTGAAACTTAATACCAAGGACACATATTCCTTTTTTTCTTTTTGTCTTCAGTCATTTGACTGGTTTGATACAGCTCTCCAAGATTCCCTATCTAGTGCTAGTCATTTCATGTTGGTATACATCCTACATCGCTAACATTGTTTTACATATTCCAAATGTTGCCTGCCTGCACAATTGTTTCCTTCTACCTGTCTCTCCAATATTAAAAGCGACTATTCCAGGATGTCTTAATATTTGGCCTATCTCTTCATTTGTAACTATCCACCCATCTGATTTTTAACATTCTCCTACAGCACCACATTTCAAAAGCTTCTAATCTTTTCTTCTCAGATACTCCAATCGTCCAAGTTTCACTAACATATAAAGCTACGTTCCAAACATATAGTTTCAAAAATGTTTTCCTGATATTTAAATTAATTTTTGATGGAAGCAAATTATATTTCTGACTGAAAGCTTGTTTTGTCTGTGTTATTTGGCATTTTATACTGGTCCTGCTTCGTCCATCTTTAGTAATTCTTTTTCCCAAATACCAAAATTCTGCTACCTCCATAACCTTTCTCTTCCTATTTTTATATTCATTGGTTCATCTACATTATTTCTACAACATTTCATTACTGTTCTTGTTAATTTTCATGCAGCAATTATTGTGTAGGACTTCATCCTTCCATTCATTGTTTCTTCAAAATCTTTTTTACTCTCAGCTAGAATTACTATATCATCAGCAAGTCGTAGCATCTTTATCTTTTCATCTTGTGCTGTTACTCCAGATCTAAATTGTTCTTTAACACCTTAACTGCTACTTATATGTAAAGATTAAAAAGTAACGGGGATTGGGATCATCCTTGTCGTACTCCCTTTTTTATTACGGCTTCTTTCTTATGTTCTTCAATTATTACTGTTGCTGTTTGGTTCCTGTAAATGTTAGCAATTGTTCTTCTGTCTCTGTACTCAAACCCTAATTTTTTTAAAATGCTAAACATTTTATTCCAGTCTGCGTTATCGAATGCCTTTTCTAGGTCTGTAAATGCCAAGTATGTTGGTTTGTTTTTCTTTAATCTTCCTTCTACTATTAATCTGAGCGCTAAAATTGCTTCCCTTGTCCCTATAATTTTCATGAAATCAAATTGATTTTCTCCTAACACTTCTTCCACTCTCCTCTCAATTCTTCTGTACAGAATTCTAGTTAAGATTTTTGATGCATGACTAGTTAAGCTAATTGTTCTGTATTCTTCACATTTATCTGCTCGTGCTTTCTTTGGTATCATGACAATAACACTGTTTTTGAAATCTGATGAAACTTCTCCTTTTTCGTAAATATTACACACCAGTCTGAATAATTTATTTATTGCTTCCTCACCTGTGCTGCATAGTAATTCTGCAGGTATCCCATCTATCCCACGATCCTTTCTGTCATTCAAGTCTTTTAATGCTCTATTAAATTCAGGTCTCAGTATTGTATGTCTCTTTTCATTTTCTTTTACTTCCTCTTCTTCCTGTGTAACACCAGTTTCTAATTCATTTCCTTTGCATAACTCTTCAATATATTCCACCACCTATCGACCTTTTCTTTTGTATTATAAATGTGTGTACTTTTTTTCTTTAACACATTATCAAATTTTAATTTATGGCCCCAAAATTTTCCTTAACTTTCCTGCATGGTTCGTTTATTTTACCAATGATCATTTCTCTTTCCACTTCTCAGCACTTTCCTTTAATCCACTCTTGTTTCGCTAGTTTTCACTTCCTGTTTATAGTATTTCTTAATTGCCGATACTTCCTTTTACTTTCTTCATTATTAGCATTCTTATATTTTGTACGTACATCCATCAGCTGCAATATATCCTCTGATTTCCAAGGTTTTCTACCAACCTAAGTTCTCTTTGTTCCGCCTAAGTTCGCTTCTGCTGATTTAAGAATTTCCTTTTCAACATTCTCCTGTTCTTCTTCTACTTTTTCTACCTTATATTTTTTTACTCAGACCTCTTGTGATGACCTCCTCAAAATTCTTCTTTACCTCCTCTTCCTCAAGCTTCTCTAAATTCCACAGATTCATCTGACATCTTTTCTTCAGATTTTTAAATCCCAATTTACATTTCATTATCACTAAATTATGGTTGCTATCAATGTCTCCTCCGGGGTAAATTTTGCAGTCGACGAATTGATTTCTAAATCTTTGCTTAACCATGATATAATTTATCTGATACCTTGGAGTATCACCTGGCTTTTTCCATGTGTATATTCTTCTATTATGATTTTTAATCTGGGTGTTGGCAATTATTAAATTATACTTCGTACAAAACTCTATGAGTTGCTCCCCTCTTTCATTCCTTTTGTCTAGCCCATATTCACCCACTATATTTTCTTCCTTGCCTTTTCCAATGCTTGCATTCCAATCTCCAACTATTATTAAATTTTCATCCCCTTTTATGTGTTTAATTGCTTCGTCAATTATTTCGTTTTCACACTCTACTTCATCATCATCATGGGCGCTTGTAGGAATATAGATGTTAACAATGGTTGTCAGTTTAGATTTTGATTTTATCCTTATTACAATGATTCTATCACTATGTATTTTGAAATACTCTACTCTCTTCTCTATCTTCTTGTTCATTATGAAACCTACTCCTGCCTGCCCATTCTTCCTAAATGTTGCTACATTTTCATTATTAGAAGAAGTAAAAGGCTATGTGAGCCTTTTTGGCAGTTACTAACAATGGACACTGTAGCTGCAGGAAGTTAGCAGTCAACAGTGTACTGATACTAAGTCTAAGGACTGATCTATTTGAGATATATATGACTTTCTGATTAATTTGATGATGTAATCACAGGCACCCATGTGGAAGTGTGTGTTTGCCTTAGCAAAACATGTCTTATGTATATACTGTGATATCACATGCACTTATTGTTCATACATTTACGTATATTCAAGTTAGTCATACTCAATTGCCAAATATTTATTTACTTTCTGTTGTAGGTGTTGGAGTAATAATACCCAATTGGGACTTTATGGGCAGTACTATGGTTACACATAACCATGTTAGGTTGACAAAGGATGATCAAAGTCTGCAAGGAGCTTTGTGGAACTCATTGGTATGTACATTGTTGTTTTCTTTTTTCATTAAAGTATAACAGTTATTGTTTCCCATGCTAGTAATGTATGTTAAAATTTTCCTCATTTTCTATTCTTTCTGCTTTTTATCAGGTTTATTATTTAGTAATCAAATCTACATGCTAGCAAGTGACAGTGTATCAGGTCTAAATTAGTGGTAGGACCACTTCAGCAGGTGGTGAAATAAAAAATGCATATGAAGAAATGGGTAATTTAATGATTTATCTAAAATATTATCGCAGTTTGGTGGCTCAATCAGGATATTGAGAGGTCATTAAATCATTATTATAAAAAATTAGTTTTTTTTTTACATTACTTTGAAAAATTAATTGGTACATTAGGATTAATCAGTACATAAGTGTTATTGATGTATTTTTTTTTTTATAAGACTATTGTTAAAATTAATACAAATTAAAATATTTATTTAAAATAACAGCTACTGGAATGAAACGGTTAATTTAAGAATGTATAAAACGTTTTGACATTTTTATTGATTTGCCTTAGTTTTTGTATATTTTAAGATGGTCATATTTTTAGTTTTTGTATAAGATTTTAAGATGTTCAAAATGTCCAAATAATAAATGCTATAACTGTAATTATTTAAAGACATGCATTATTATACTTTAATTGTTAGTCGCACAATTATTATTTATATTATTTTAGCATCTTGTGTTAGGAGAAGTTGTTACTCTTGAGAATTATATTTTATACGTAATTATGTTTTACACTTAAGTTTTTTAGATCATTTAAAAACGTATGAGATTTATTGTTTTGCTTAAAATTGTAAACTTAATTTCACTTTTAAGCATAAAATGTAATGATTTTCAACCTCTTTTTGACTTAATTAATATTCATTGCAGTCTTGTTATAAAATAAAACCAATTAGAAATTTAAAAAAAAAAGTAAATTATGCTAAAACATTGATACACATTCTATTTTCTATCTCCTGATTCTAAAGCAGTCCCAGTTTCAAATTTTTTCAACTGCTTGATAGTATAACAACAAATAACATATATTGTTTCTTAAAATATTGAAGACCTGTTTTTTCTGAAATTCAAGGTCAAAGGGAAGACCTTGAAATCAAAATTTGTGTAAACATGTGCTTGTTGTGTATCGTAAGAAAGAGCATCAAATAAGCTTTAAAATAAGACCAGGTTTATCATTCTACTTTAATGAATAACAAAGTACGTAGATCTAACACTGCTGCTGCAAGCCAAAATTTGCCATTTTCCAGCAAATTTGAAGGGCTCTAAAAACAAAACGGTTTATATAGAGATCTGAAATTCAGTATTTTTGCATAACTCTATTAACAATTAATTCCAAATTTCATGAAAATCCCAGTTGGTTAGGTTGTGGGCCTTGTTGAATTAACACGGAATAACCCAAATAGGAAAATTATTCTGATATTTAATTTTAATATTTGAGACAAAATTTTCCAGAATGTTTTGGTTACTGTTCAACTTCTTCCACTACCCGCTTTTAGATGGATTGTATAAACTATATATTATATGATTATTTAACTGTGTATTTGTTTTAAGCGGAATGCTTAAACTATGCATAGCTAGCACTTAGTAATAGTTTTAATTAAGACGAAACTTTTTGATAAAAATTGTTAGGGCATTTTTTAAAGCGTATATGCTGATTTCTGTCAGATTATATTAAGTTATTTAAGACTAAACAAATTATTTATTTTAAACTATTTGAGTCACATGTAAAATCAAAGCCTCATAAGTGAGCTAATGCAGAACTTTTTAATTAACACCATTGATTCAGAAGTACATGTATTTTTGTAATTAACCATTACATAAAATTTTCGACTTTTTGTACTTTTGGCAAATTAATATAAGACCTACTGGATCAAGTAAATGAAAAAAAATTAGTTAGATTTTAGTATATTTTACAGATAAATTTAAAAAAGAGTAAAACTTGAGACAAGAATGCCCAAAATAATCCTTTACTAGGTTATCTGACATGGAGTGACCCTGAGAGTTTTTAGTCTTTTTTTTTGAAAAAAAAACTAAAAACAATTTTGCTGAAATTTCCTAATATTTAAATAACACCAAAAATTAACCTTACCTGTAAAATAAAATTGAAAATTACAATCTTAATATTATAAAAAAAATTCTACATTTATTTTTTATACCAGTAGTAAAATCACCCTATTGATAAAACAGGTAGACCATTATTGGTATGTGCTAAATAGAGAAACATTATAATTTTTTTTAAGGCTGTTGTATTGCCTTCTATACTTTATTATGGATTGAAGATTTCAGTGATGTTTATTTATCATTATTCAGTTTGTTACTTATCAGTTTGATTTTCTGTCACTTTTTTTAAAATCCAAAAACATGTATTAAGAATTAAAATTTTCATAAAACCCAGTTACTTTAAGATACAGCACCCCAACAATATTTTCCTTCTCCTCATCCATTTTACTATAAAGTGGAACAGATCATGTGAATTTCTTGATTGTAGGATAAACCATTCATGAAGTATAAAACCAAATTTATGTTAACATAATTTACATAAATGAATGTATTATTAGTAATTATTTAATGCTAAGTGACTAGGACCAGTTGTTTTGTTCAAGTTAAAGAAGACACAACAGATTACACTGAGTGAGACAATGAGGTTAAACAATTTTATTCATTATTAAAATAATACAAGTGTAGTGTGCATAAAAAAACAAACTTTGAAGCCATATTTTCCTGTATTTTTTTAATGTATCGCTACTAGTTCATTCTTGTTGTATAGTGGGTTAGAAAGTTTTTGTAATAAAGGTGTTATTTTCATATCTAAGGTACAACAGCAAAATGGTTTAGTGGTCCAAACCACTAAATTCAAACAAAAAAGTTAAGTTCATTAGAAATGTTTGAAAATCAGTTTGTATTTATCTTTGAAGTACCTTTGTTATTTTGGAGTAGCCAAATTAAAACAGCCCAACCTTCAAAGTAATTATATTGCACAACTAAATTTTTTACTTTTTTTACTTTTTGGATGTTTCCTGTATACTGTAATTTTAAAGTATGAGGTTTGTCCATGAAGTTCCCAAACGTTTTACATTATCCAACTGATTGGGCAATGAACTAATAGAGTGTGTAAATGTGGTTCAACCTAGTAGTAACATTGAGTAGCAGTCACAGTGTATAATACTCTTTAGTCATACTACACCTTTTTACGTCATTTAGTATTGTCATATGATTTTTTATTGTATTTAAAATGACTAATTTTCATGAGCAATGAATTAATGTGAAATTTCATATTAAATTAGGGAAATCCTTTATGAAAACATATGAAATGTTACAAATAGCATGTGGAGATTAGGCTTTAAGCTGAACTCAAATGTTTCAAAGTTACCCAAACTTCAAGCTAATTATCATCCTTGTCCAGCCTTCACCCTGTTTGATCATTTATAACTTTTATACTTTTTCCTTTACTGTACTACCCAACTTAGCTGCAATACTAACTACACTCCCCAAGTATTTAAAGCTAATAACTCCTTCAAAGACTTTTCACCAACAATCAGATTTTGATTCTGCCTCCTAGCTTCTGATATGACAGCACCATTTGATGCTTTACTCAAGTGTCCTACCCTATACACTTCCCTTAATCTTTCCTTTGACCGGTCAAATGAGAATGTCATCTGAAAATTCACGAATCCTACTAGTCATACTGAAAATTGTACCCCTCTAATCCAGGTGTTTTACAATATTATGTAGGACGAGGATAAATAACACTACTGACTATCCTCCCTGTCAAATTCAAATCCTTCACCAACTTTTACTTCAATTTTTACTTTTGATTTTGTTATGTTCATTGTCATTTTAATTAATCTAAAGAACTTCTTCGAAATTCCCCTATCTTTTATGTCTTCATAGTCTCTTCCTATTCAGACTATTCGAAAGCTTTTTGAAAGTCAAGTCTACTAAAAGAGCATACGCAGTGCATAGCCAGCCCATATTGTTATGCTTTCTCATTGTCTGCCTAATAACAAATATGTGATCCACTGTACCTCTGACTGAAGTCCAAACTTACATTCACCATTAATCTTCTTCATAATTTCCCTGAGTCTTTCATTAATACAACTAGTTTATATTTTATTTGCAAAGTTATTCCTTGATAATTTTCACACTCTTATTTGTTCCCCTTGTAAATATGAAGACAATTTACAACCATTGTAAATAGCTGTCATGCTTTCTTCTTTCCATATTTTTTTTATCAGTCTAAAAGTATGTGAGGCCCTGTGACACTGTCCCGCCCCCATATTTGTAAAACTCACTAATAATGTTATCTTCTGGTGGCTTTTTATTTTTTATACTTTTTATACCCTTCGCTATTTCACATACTGAAGATGGTTCACCCAGGCATCCCTCTTTATCTCTTGCTCCAACCTTACTTCATCATCCCTATAATCCTCCAGCCCATTTAATAATTCTCTAAATTGCTGCACACAACTCTTATTATTCTATCTTTCTTACCAACCATCCTTCCACCCCTATCCCTACAACCAACCATCCTAGGCTGGAATCCTTTTCTCATCCTGTCTACTGCTCTGTAAAACTTTCTTCCTTCATTTTGATTATAATTGTTGTTTCTTTGATTTTATTCTTTATCATTTCTCTCGTCTTTTGATTACATAGTCTGTTGGCCTCCCTTTTTAATTGTTTGTATTGCTCGCAGTGTGCCCTAATTTCCCTGTATTATTCTTTCTCCTTATAACCTCAGCACACTCCTCTTCAAATCAGTCCTCATTCTGTAGTATTATATATGGTTTGCCATTCTTTTTCCATGTCTTCACGATTCTCATAACCGTCCTCATTCAGTTACATTTTAATTGGCTCTTCATAACTCTTTTTGACTCTTGTTACTTTACGTACATTACTAAATAATGTGATAATGGTGTGATGGTTTATTCATTACTAAGTGGTTAATGGCTGTATGTGGAAAAGTGGTACTTCTTTTAAATAATCTATTTCCAACAGCAGATTATTAAACACTGTATAATGAGGGTACATCCATTGCCAGCCTTAGACATTCCTTCTGTGCAACTTTTGCATTAAAGTTACCCTATATAATGTATAATAATGGCACCATAACTTGGAATTTTATTACCCACCTCTTCCAGAAAATCATAGAATCTGTTCTTTGTTTTCTTATTCCTTCCGTTGGTGAATGCACTATATTTACTTATGTGTTTCTGAACTTCCCATTAAATCTAATTCTGTCGCTTATATCTTTATATTCAACAAACAGTTCTCATTTTTCTCTTCAACAGAAATTCAGCACCTAACAGCTCAGATCTTTCTACGTGGCCCACTGTAAATTATTCTCTATTATTGCTTATCTGTTCTTTCCCATTCGACTAACCTGTGGGTTAGTCTAGTGGTTAAACTCATCACAAAATCAGCTGATTTTCAAAGTTGAGAGTTCTGAGGTTCGATTCCTCATAAAGGCAGTTGCTTTTATATGGATTTGAATACTAGACTATGGATACCGGTGTTCTTTGGTGGTTTGGTTTCAGTTAACCACATTGGAAAGGCAATGGCAAACCACCTGTAAAACCTGTCAGGAAAATTCCAAGGAATTGGAAACACTACTGAATGGCTAAATTTATTTTATTTTTATTCTTCCCAATCCCTGCCATCATATCTCTTGTAGTGCTATGAGATACAGTTAATATTCAAACATTTCATTCACTATCTCTTTCATTTTTCCTGGTTTCATCATTGTTCATACATTCCATGAAGCCATAATTGTATCATTCAGTTTTTATCATTTTCCCAGTTGTATCTGAGGCTCTTCCTTTGAATGAATAGCAAGGTTTTTTCTGGTTTAGAGTTGTCAACAGTATGACCAACCCCCAACCTGGAGGACCAGTAGGAACTCTTCTCTCAGTTTTACCATACCTTAGCAAGTTAGTTCAGTTTTAAGGAGTCAGATTCCATCCTCACCCTTACCATCAGGGATAGTATTTGCTGTTTATGAAGAGCATTTCTTGGAACTTATTGGTCCATTTTACTACATTAATGTCCCCATCAACAGTCAGTAATCAGCCTTTTTACCTTAGTTCACTGCTCTGTTACAAGCTTGCTGCTACTCCTTGAAACGTTTCAAGTGTAAAGGAAGATACAGTTATCATCAACCATCAGATACAGTTATTATCCAGGATGAACTTCCCCAGGATTTACTCAGGATCTTTCTGAAATACTTAGAGAAGTTTTTATCTCATTAAATTCAAGCATGTGCCAAATTCACGTCATAGGTGAGTCTCAGATGAAGATTTTCACCTGTGTAACTATAAAGTGATAAAAAATAGTTATTTAGAATTTTAAAATAAATTAAAACAATAATGTTCATAAGTAAATGTTTAAATTATAGTTAGTTTCTCTCAAATATTATAAAATCGTATAGTTAGTATTTATTATAAAATGTTGAAAACTCATACCAAAACTTTCCCTGTCTGTGCCAAATGGAACAGAAAGATACCAGTAGACTCTGGTAATGCAGTACACAGTAATCACAAAAAAAGGTGTATTAAATAACAAAATTATATTAAGTGTAATATGTATATATAAAGAAGACTCCCAAGATAACTAACAAAAGCTGGAAAAGCAAATAACAGTATCAAAATACTAAAAGAAATAGTAATTAATTTATTGGGATAAGGAGTTAATACAACTCATAACTTTAAAAATTTGTAATAAAATAATTAATCGATATTTAAATCGAATTTTTTACAGCTTCATCCACTCGCCCGTCCAGCCTTCACATACCCACTCCATTAAAAAATAATTTGTTGGATTTTTCTAATGTGAATTAAATAAAATTAATGACAAATTGGTTGTGTCTAGCATTATTATTATTATCTCTGTTCTATGTTCAAATCATGATCAAGTTTTTATTTCATGTCCTATAAAATTTCTACCATAATGTAACTGTAATTTGATGTAAGCCTGTTGTTACTTCTAGATTAAAAAAAAAACAAATTTTTCTACAGAATTATAAATATAAATGTTGTTAACAAAAAATAATTAAAAAAAAACTCATCAAAAATAGAATTATGCTTAATTATTATGCATCTAAAGTGAACTAATATTGTCTTAGTTATTGTTAAGGGACATATTACTCTTTTGTTATTCTTTTTTCACTGTCACTGAGGTCTCAGTTTTTGGTAAATTTTGATGTATTTCCTGAAAATAGAAAGGAATTATAAAATATAAGAGACTCACATACACTCATTCTTGCTATAAAAAATTATTGATATTTAATAGCGTACCAATTTTTTTATTTTTAAGGTAGGAAGTAATCGTAAATGTAGTTATCAAATACTTTTTTCGTATCTTTACTTTACTTTTGTATTTCATGCTGCTTTAATTAATTATCATTCTCTCTCACTGGTAACAACCAATTTAAGATATGATTTATAAACCAATTAATCAATTTAAAAATTTATAATTTTAAGATAATTAGCCATGTCACTTTAGTAAATAGTACACTAAGTAAACCTAGTATTTTTGAAAACTGGTTTTCAAACAAATTCAGTTTACTTACTATACTAAGGTAAACCTAGGTTTTCTGTAAATTAGTTTTCAAAAATTTTGTAGTTAATAAAACTTTTGGCGCCGTATTAAAACTACTCGCATCATATTCAGACTTTTAAGTACTTGTTTGTTCATGATGTGCTGAAATTATTTAAACCTCTATTAAATTATACGTTGTGTGAATTATAGAACTACGTACTTCTTTTTTGTTTACAGCCATGTTATGTTAGAAATTGGGAACTTCAAGTACATTTCAAGGTTCATGGACATGGTAAAGATCTGTTTGGTGATGGAATGGCAATTTGGTATGCAAAGGATAGAATGAAACCTGGAGCTGTGTTTGGATATATGGATTACTTCTATGGTCTAGCTGTTTTTCTTGATACATACAGCAACCATAATGGTGAACATAATGTAAGTAATGGCAGATTATTTATTGCTTTTTCAAAGAATATGTAAGACCATTTATCCTCCATTACCTCATGAAAGGTTTGATTTTCTTTTGTTTTTATAATAATTATATATTTTAGGATTAGTACAGTAATAATGCTGAATAGCTGTTTCATAAGTAGATAAGCCAGTTATAGTGGTCATAATTATAATAATGTAAGGAAGAGCTGCATCAGTTTCAGTTTTCCAGCTTTTTGATAGCTGGCTCAAGTATGAAAATGAGTTGATATTTACCTGCTAAATTGCTGTTATCCTTCTGATGATTAAATCCTTATTGCATTAAAAAAGGAATTGTAAAGATAAAGATTAAACTTAAATTGGGGGTATGGCAAATGAAAATTTTCTAAGATCAACAGTAATATTGAATATTAAAAGAATCAGTCCTTTCTGTTTGCTCTTTTTTACTCAGTTAATTCACTTACTTATTATTATTATATTGTGACCAGTTTCACACAGTGACAATTCTATATATTATAGTAGTAACTCAGTAGATATAGACAGACCATTTGTGTACCTTTTTTTTACCTCCGGGTCCGCTGTCAAGCAATTCATTCCACAAAGCACAGAGGATAAGATGAATGGTTTGTAGCTTATGTGTAAAAATGCCATGTCTGACCAGGATTCAAACCTAGGATCTCTGGGTGAAAGGCCGAGATGCTACAGCTCACGCCACCGAGGCTGGCTTATTATATTATATTTATCTAGTTTTATTTGAATAACAGCACTAGGTCAAATCTTTGTCATATTTTTGTATATGTAAACTGGATGTCTGTGTGAAATTCTTCTAAGTGTCAATATGTACAGAATTGTCACATATCATTACTGCACAGATGTTCCTTATCACCTTATCATATTCTGCATAAATCTTGAAAAGCCAAACATTTACTGAAGTAGGGGGGATGGTTTATTTATTTAAAATTCTATAAAAGAAGAATGTGATACATGCTTACGTTTGGCTTCGTTATTGTTTTTGCTTATTTAAAAACAATTTTGATAATGATAAGAATTATAATTGTTATTACATGTGCAAATTATTTCAAGGACTCTGTTGTTGGATGAGTTAATAATGTTATAAAATTTCACCACGTTTTTTTTTTTTTATAAAATATTGCTTTGTTATAAAATAGCTTTTTGTTGTTTAGTTTAGATAAATGTAAATTATATTTCTTTAAGCAAAAAATTCCTTGCTCAGTTCAATTTACATGTTAGTTTGTATGTTCAATTTAAGACTGGTATTATTATTAAATAATAATTAACTGCACAAACATTCCCTGGAGAACTTAAAAAAGACATTTTATCCAAAGATTTTCTCATGACTAATTTAGACACAAAAATGTATCCGAACAAAACAATTATCACACAGATTTTAAATTTTATTACTCAGCTGGACTTTATTAAGCAAAAGGTATAAAAATATTAGATCCTGTTCAAAAATATTGATAGCTATTTAATTTTTTTAAGCCAGTATTCCCATGGATGTATATAACTATGATAACAGGGATACATTAAAAAATATTAATACTGTTATGTAATTACAAGGGCAGCTCAAAAAGTAATGAACAAGTTTATTCTGAATCTAAATTTTCATGTTCCTTTTCAAAATATTTTTGTTTAAGTGTAACGCACTGCTTCCAACGACATGAAGGCATGCATTATTGTGATCCAACAGAAGTTCTTCAATTTTTTCCAGCGCATTTGGAAGCGAGTCTTCAACACATTGATATACTAGAGAATATATACAGTCATTCCTGTTAGTACCTGATGTTGATAAATGATTCCTTCATGATCAAATTAGATGATCATTATGACTACCCCCACTGCATGCAGCTATGCTTTTTTTTTGCAGATGGTGAAAAAGTTGAGTTCCATTGGAAGCTTTGTTGTTTTATGTCAGGGTCATAATGGAACATCCAGGACTCTTCAGTGGTTACCACATTATGCAAAAAGTGTTCTTCATTTCTTCTTGTAGCAAGTCAACAATTCTTCGCAGATGAATATTTGGTACTTCATTCGGTCAAACATTAAGAGCTGCAGATCCCAACGACATGCATCATGTTTCATATGCATCCCCATCAGAATATTGTCTGCACTGCTTTTTGAGATGGTAGCAGCAGTTTCCCTAGCTTTACCCACCAATACAACAATCTTCTATGATGATGCTTGCTTTGAACACCATTATGACATTAATTGATGTGCTGATTCAACGCATTCTCGTTAATGTCTTCCATGCTCTCATCCTGCCAAAAATGTGGCATGTTAATGAAGACATGTTGCGAGTGATATACACTTTACTGAATGCTTCTTTCTACATTTTGTACTTTTCAGAAGCTGATTTTTTTAAATGGACACAAAACCAGATCACATAACTTTGATCAATGTTTTTTTACATGATATGCTATTACACAACACATTCTACATGAACAATCACTGATACTCAATGACTACAACAGTCAACTTGAAATTGGCACCGGAAGTAGGCAACACATCTGGGTACTTATATATATGCAGGACTCCCACTCCCACCACTGTGTACTTTAAATTTCCCTGCAAAAATCAGTTTCATTTCTTTTCTGAACATCCTTGTATAACATTTTTCTGCGTATAGTAATATAAGTGATAGTGTAAAAGTTGCCATATTAAAAAATTGTGTACATAATAATATAACGTATTATTCCTTTAGAAGTAGTAGATTTTTATAGAGCATTACTCCAGAACAAATTATACTTTTTTCTTAATTATACTAGAATATTAAAATAATGAGATTTTTCTTGAAATTCTGTAAGATAATTGTTGAATTTATATTTTGTATAAAGCAAAAAAGTTAATATAAAAACTGGATGTTGTAAAATATATGTATAATATATATTGTAGATATATATAATATATATTGTATTGGATTGGATGTATTGTGACGGACCTGAATAACAGATTCCTACCAATTAAGAAAAAAGTAGTAGAAAATATAGTAATGGGAGGAATCCAGAAAGGGGCTAAAAGGAACTTTTTTAGTAAAGGTAACAGGTCCGTTTAACAATTGTATTTTGTAATACTACGTACTGACACACCTAAACAAATGTTGTTCTGTGAAAAGAGTTACCAGACCAGGGTAGGAATTTCATGGCAATGTGTGAGAATGGGTGATCATTCTCACACTTTGAGTTGGGTCCAGTCCGACAGGTAAAGAGGATAGAGTATAAATACTTTGGGAAAGACCAGTTAAAACCATTTCTGTGAAATCAGTCTACGCAAGATGATACAATGTGAGTCTAGAAGGAGAGTCTGCAAGATGTCAGTCAGCAAGAGTATTCTGTGAGGAGATCAGTGAACAAGTGAATTTCTAAGCATACACATTTGATGCAGTTAAGGTGACGTCGCAGGTAATTCCAGTGTGGACAGTATATGAAAACGAGAAATGGTTCGGTGAGTTACTGTTAGACTATAAAGTGTAACAGTAACTCACTAACAGTAGATATAATATATAATATATTATATATATATATATATATATATATATATATATGTATAATATAATAGTATCTAACAGTAGATATTGTACTAAATTTCATTCATAAATTGTTAGGGTAGTTTTATTTGTGAACAGCAAAGGTATTTGCAATAAAATAACTTTATACTTGTCTTATCTATTTTACTGTTGTTGTTAATATAAGACTAATGGTTAAAAGTGTTAAGAGTAGTGGTCACACTAATGTCTTTTGTTAATGGGACTGAATTCTGCAAACATTTTCAATTGTCATTCTCTCAATACCATGATCGATATGCAAACACGTGACAATATATAATCATAAAAATAACTTTTTTGTAATTGTGATAATCATTAATCTTCTTAAAATTCTGTTTTATGTAAATTAAATTTTTTTTAAAGAAAAAATTTCTACAATATAAACTGGTCGATTTGAGCTTATTGCTTATTGCTGTAACAATAACAGTTATGGGCAAACTAACCTGAATAATCTCTCCTAAAAATGTAGTTATTCAAAAAAAGAAGTACTCTATGTCATTCAACAAACAAATGCTATTTCATTCAGTAGTAGAAAAATTAATAAAACTAATATCTGTTAATTTATGTTTTCAGTGCTCATGTAGAGTATTGGTTACAAATAAAAATATAAACTATAAATAATATCTTTATATCGTTGTCAATGATTTTTAACACTGGCCAACATGATTTTTGGCTCACAAGTACCAATAGTTGTACTTAATACAGTTTTCTATCCTGTTTTCAAATATATATATTCAGCATTTCTCCATCTCATGTAGTTTTTTTTTTGTTATTTTAGTTTTTTAAATATTTTAAAACATTTTTTCGCCCATTATCAAGTAAAAGCTCCTAGAGCATTGTAAATATGATGGAACCAAATGAGCTAACTCAAAACACTAAAATGAGCTAACTCAACACAGTAGTGTTGCTACTGTTGTGCAGATTCAGACGTGTATAGACATGTACAAACGTGATTTGACTGGCATCAGAACGATGCCAGTTGTGAGGTAGTAGTGAACCAGTAAATGCATCATTGTGAGTGCTTTGTGTGTCTGATTTATTGTTTAGTATATATTTACAACTTTATTTCTTTTAATTAGTCGTTAGTTATGAAATGCCTAGAGTTTGTTTAAATCATCCTAAGAATTTTTGTTATGTATGTGGTGAAGTGACACTCAAGTCCCAAAGGTGAAACCTTACTCCATTAATAAAAAAGTGTTATGAACTTTATTTTGGGTACAAAGTCGGGGATCAACAAACAAGGGCCTGGGCCCCACATATCTGTTGTTTATTGTGTTCTAGGCTTCTCACTGCATGGAAAAATGGCACACGCCACATGTCATTTGGGATCCCTGTAATTTGGAGGAAACCTAAAGTTCACTCTTCTGTCTGTTATTTCTAGTTAACAAACATTAAAGGGAGTATGTCAAAATCGAAAAAATAGTGGTGTACCCTATCTTGCAATCTGCAATGAGACCAGTTCCATACTGCGAAGAATTGCCCATACCAAAGCCTCCAGAACATGTGACGTTAGATGAAGGAAGCTCAGAGTGTGATGTAATTAAGGAAGAAAAATAAACAGATGCTGGTGATACAACTTTTGAACAAATCAGTTCATCTGGTCTCATTTACTGACTCAAGAAAGTCTTAACGATCTTATACGAGATTTAAAGTTATCCATAAAAACAGTCTGAAATGCTTGCTTCCCGGCTAAAAGGATGGAATCTTCTTCAAAACAATACAAAGAAATGTACTTATAATTTTGAATGTAAAGACTATTTTTCTGAAGAAAATGGCTTAGTGTTTTGTAACGACATTTCTTCTCTTATGGAGACACTTTGTAATGAACATAACCCATCAGAATGGTGCGTGTTCATTGATTCCTCTAGTTAGTTTAAAAGCTATGCTTTTGCATAGTGGCAATAAATTCCCATCAGTACTTGTGGCTCACTCTGCTAGTATGAAAGAAACATATGAAACCTTTATATTTAAAAAGCTTCAATATGCAGTGTATGAATGGATAATTTGTGGTGATTTGAAGGTAATTGCATATATTCATGGTCTGCAGGTTGGTTACACAAAGTACTGTTGTTTTTGTGTGAATGAGATAGTAGGGACAGAAAAAACCATTTTATTAGAAAAGAATGGCCTAAACGCAAATCACTCATTCCTGAACAGAAAAATGTGAAATATGATCCATTGTGTAAAAATAAAATGTGTATCTACCTCCCTTACTTATCAAACTTGGATTAATAAATAATTTCGTCAAGGCTTCATGGACAATACTCCTGGTTTCATGTACTTAAAACAGTAGTTTCCTAAAATCCTTGATGCAAAAATTAAAGGGATATTTGTGGATCCACAAATATGATCACTAATGCATGATGAAAAGTTTCAGCAACTATTGAATTCATTGGAGAAAGCAGCTTGACAAGCATTCAAAAATGTTACTCAGAGTTTTTGGGAAATTGAATGACAGAAAATTACTAGGATTTCAATGATCTTATAACATCTTATAAAAATTTGGGTTGTAATATGTCCCTAAAAGTACACTTCCTGCACTCGCACCTAGATTTCTTCCCGGAAAATCTTAGCACAGTGAGCAATGAGCACGGGGAACATTTTCGTCAGATATCAGCTATGGAAAAGAGATATCAAGGCAAACGGAATTCTATATGCTGGCCAGTTATTGTTGGACCATCAACAGGGATGCTGCACAGGCAAAATATAGCAAAAAATTGTCAATTCTTACTTTCTAGGTGAGTCAAATTTTTTAATATTCTGTAGTTAAAAATGCAGAAACTATTAAAATGTTTGAAATTATAAATGCCCGTCTTTTGGAAACTTTACATAATTGGGGAAAAACCAATCATATTTGTATTCAGGAGAAAAAATACTATCAGAATCATATTTTTCTTGAGAAAAAGAATGTTTTTTTTGTTTCTATTGTAGGTAATAAATGATTTTTTTCTGTTTTTACATTTATTAATCCAGTCACAAGTGATCTAAATCATTTTTTTTTCAGCATCAGCATCCTTATATATCAGCTATGGTTAACAATGGTACTCTGCATTATGATCATGACAGAGATGGGACCCATACACAGTTAGCAGGATGCGAGGCAAAATTTCGAAATCTGGATCATGACACGCACATTGCAATACGTTACCAGGATGATACTTTAACAGGTACCCCTTTTCTTTCACTTTTTTGTTTTTAGTTTTTACTTTAATCTAAGTCTTGTCTCATAAGTTTGAATTATTGTAATAATTTTTTTATATTTCTAAAAGTCTTGGTGTTTAAAATTCATTTTGGCTATTGCAGATAAATGAAAATGATAAATATTTATAATTTTTAATAGTTTGCAGAGGTCAAATAAAAGACAGTAGGAAAGAAAGCATGATACCAATTTAATTCAGCACTCTGCTGAATAGCAAGTCAGCAACACAAAATTTTTTGCCTGGTCTGATCACTTAACTGAGTTGAGGTAAAACAGATATTACTAGTGTTTGGCTAATGAAAGAAGGAAGTTCATGAAGGAGAAAAAATGTAGCTTGTTACCATTTTAACTGAAATATGTTATTTTTAATAATCATCTTAAAACTGTACTAATCTTACAGAAAACAGTACCTCACATGTTTTTTTTAACCATTAAAATGTTACTTGAAATTTCTGAAAAATCCAGCTTTATTAGAAAGTAAAGCATCTAACAGATTCTTGTTTTTGCTGTGATTGCTATTAAACCATTCATCTTTGGTAGAATTTTACACATCCTTCCTAATATATCAAAAAGGGTAAAATTAATATTGTCAATTTTTATATATGCCATGATGTAACAGGTGTTTCTTCCTGCTGTTCTGACATCAAATGTTGTTCTCATTATTTAAGAGGACATCAAAAAAGCCATATCAAGGGTCAGTTTTTTAGTCATAAGTATTTTTTGTACTTACTGTGGGTTAGTTATAGTAAGATTGAATTTACTTCCTGTTGAAAGAATTTTTCAAATCTGATGATTCATTCACAAACTGTGAGTGTACTAAGATCGGTAATGAAAATTTTGTTCATTTTGCATCCAGTACTGGACAAACATGTGTCTTTATTCTACATTGGACTTTCTACAGACATATTTTGTAATTTTTAAGCTGTTTGTTTTTTCATTTATTAGGTAATACAGAGTGAAAAAAGTTTTGTTGGCTAGTTTGGACTGTGGGAGGTTTCAAGCTACATAAAAATTTGCCTATTAATTAATTACAGTGGGAAGTTGTAAAATTTGCTGGATAATTGGATAATTTACATTCACTAACAATAACTCTTTGATAACATCAGTAAGACATTTTTTGCCATTTTATTACTAATAGTAAGTCATACACCCTTCTTAACTTACCAATAAATGAAGCCTAGTCAGAGTTTATGAAGGTCATAATAACATCTCCAGCAGCAAGTTACTTTGAATGTCTATATTGTTTATATATGAAATGTATGTAAGAAATGATAGAATAGATTCTAAAGCAACTAATGGTGTAGTCAGTTTTTTTCTAAATTAAGAACCAAAATTATAGATTCATTGTCTGTTGGGCCAAATTTTATGATGAAAATAAAATTACAGTCTTTTTTTAGAAAAAAAAAGGGTAACATTCAAAAACGGCAAAAACCATTTCCTACAGTTACAAAATCATTGCCTTTTAAGAAATGGTATTAGAGCTTAGGTAAATTGTTATATAAATTCTTAAAAACACAAACATAATGTACGCATATCCATATAAATAAAAAAAAAATGGCTGATATATCATTTCATGATTCTGAATCTTATTATTTTTGTTCTTCCATGTTATCTGTAGAGATATGTTCAACAGTTCCATTTACAACCACTGTTTATAAAAAAAAGCCGTGAAAGTGTTTTTATGATTCTATTGTGTTTGAGTGTTTGGCTTTCTGCTAGCCCAACCAAACTCTTCTTCCCTAGTTTTTCTCTTTGATTTTGTAAAGAAATGACACAAGAATATTACAGCTATGTTATGTTTTTAATTATTGCTAGTCAAATATATTGTTTAAATCAAATATCGCTTTAAAAAGAGAAAAAACCATGTCACTGCCAGAAATGTGTCTACTACCAAGCTCAAGAATTTTTATTTCATGTTGTATTACAATTGTTCTGAAATAACCTGTGTTACTTGCAAATTTCTTATGTTTAATTATTTTTTACTTTGTACTTAATACTGTACCTTCTCATCTTTCATTAAACAGCTCTTCTAGTTTGTAGTATAATAACACTTTTCAGGAGATTAAATGAAGTTAATTCAAACTATGATGGGCAGAAACAAAGATTTGGTCAGAATACAGTATGATTTTTAGAATTAAATAAATAAGTTTCCAGAACAAATAAGCAAATTGTTTTATAAAGAATGTTATCTTAATTCTTTTAATTATACTTGCTACATTTCAGTTAGTTCCCTTAATCAACTCAGAACCAGTTGCAAAAAAAATGCACAAAATTCTTTAAATGGATAGTAATTGTCTATTGACCTGTAATTACAAACTTTAGACAAAATCATCTCTGAAAGGATTTATGATACATGAGCAAACTTTTAATATCTGATATAAATTACTAAAGCCGTCATTGTGGATAGATTTTTGACTTTCATTTTGAATTTTTTTTAAATCATTGATCTTTTTTTATAATTAGTTAATGCCTTTTATAATGTATTGTAAAGTAAATAAAGAAAATTAGATTGCTTTTAAGTTTTCCTATGCTTATAATTCATATTATTTTCCCCTTATGTATTATTGCAATGCTTAAATCTGGAACAGATTTAGAAACAGCAGTTTTGTGTGTTATAATAGTTAATTTTTTGACAGGAAACAAATTACCTATTTGGACTAATACCTTAAGTTCTCTATTGTAATAGACTATATTCCAATATACAAGTGTACTGAAAAATTTGTTCCCTTTGCTCTGCAGTTTCCAGTTTTGTACAGTGATTGAATGAATATACAGAATCACATTCTGGCTGCCTGGAGCAACTACCTCATTTTAGATGGCTAGAAAAATTCATCCTTAATTCATTACTATACATATGGTCCTGAATATCACCTCTAGCTGTAATCATTTCAAAGAAAATATTAAGTAGGATATTTATTTGAATAGATTTTAAATATAAACTTTAAGCTTACAATTATAACTAATTTTTTTTTTATATTTGCATAGCTGTTGCTTTTAAAATTTATTGACCCACTTCATTGTGAACCATAACCCAGCACTGCTTAACCAATTGACTAATCGAATGCTTGCCTGTAAATAACTTTTTTCTTTTTTGCTGGAGCTCAAATAAAAAGAAGAGTTTTGGTTTCAAAATTTAATAATTTTCAAAAATATTCAATAATGATCTGAAATGCTCTGAAATGTTGTAGTAACTTTTAGGAAGTTCTACAAATTTCCAAAATTTAATAGTGTCTGAAAGTATTGTAAAATATTTTCAAATGTATAATTTCTAATACCCACAGTATTTTTTTTTCAGTTAGTAAGTAATAGCTGTCCCAAGTTTGGTTGGAATCTGTCCTTTAGTTTAGGAGGAGATGTGGAACAAACTTACATATATATGTACGTACCCACATAACCACGTATATAAATAAATTACTTATTTATATTATGATAGAAATATATTTATTCTGTAAAAATAACGGAATAAACGTTTTTATAAACCAATAAAAACATATATAATATATATATATATTATATATGTTTTTAGTTATTGAGTTATAAATGAAAAATGCGATTTAATAATGAATTATTTGTTTTACTCACTTTAAACATAGTATTAATTTTAATGGTTCAGTGGATCTGTGTGTTTGCTCTCATACTGAACGCACAATTCTATACGTCGCCATGTCTCTGTGACACACGACGGAGCATTTCTGTTGTTACATTACAGAAGGCATCCTTCACAGTGTCATGCAATTCTTCATTTGTGTTGTAGTGATGTGGAGGTACATGTGCCTTGATAAATCCCTATAATCAATTGTCTGGTGTAGTGAGATCAGGACTTCATGGTGGCTATGATAATGGAGATGGTGATGCTAGAGTACCAAGGCTAATCCAACATCCTGGAAATGTTTCATTCAGAAACATGCAGACTGATAGAGCAAAATGTGCAGATGCTCAATCCTGCTGCAACCATACTTATTCCATGAGATCTTTCTCTTGAAGCTGTATTATTAACCATGCCTTCAACATCTCAAAATAAGTTTGTGCATTCACTGCCCTGTCAAATAAATAAGGATCAAACAAATGGCGAGCTGTCATCATTCCAGCCCATATCATGATGTGCGGTGGATTTCTTTCCAACTGTGTCGCATAATAAGGATTTTCTTTCCCTCAAAGTAACACATTTCTAGCATGTGAATTGAAACAGATTGCACATTCGTCAGTAAAAATCACCTTTCCATGGTATACTGCAGAGGGTAATTTTTCTAATAAAGCCCGGCAGGACACAGCCCGACGTTCCATGTCTGCATCTGACAGTTCATTGATGAACATTGGACAAAATGGCCTAACTTTCAAGTCCTTTTTCATATGGTCTTGCATTTCATCCGCAGTATATAAATTCAGCTGACTGTTTAAGAGTTGATTTCATTGGGGATTGTTCATTGTTCAATGGAAACTGCAACAGCAGCACATGTTTCTAACTGCGTTAACTTTCATCCACTCCACAGCCTAGTTTTAACACTGCCTAATTCAAATGCACATTTTTCCCAAGCCAACATTGTTGGTTTTCGTGGTGGCAGCTTATTAAAGCATTGCCAAAACATATCAGTATTAAGCTTCATTGTTTGATTCATATGTTTTCATTCATGAACCCATACACTTGTCACTAACCGCTCCTCAATGTGGGTAATTATTTGTGTCACCCATTTTAGCACAACTGTCTTTTACTCAGTGTGTAACGTTGTAAAAAACTGTTGCCAACCAACCCCAATGAAAATACTGTATGTTCTAAACACATATCCTAACTTGTATTTTTTGTTAGCTTTAGGGGTATGGTGATTTCCTGGCTACTCTGTATTTACCTGTGATAGACATGATTTTTGCAATAAGGTTTTAATCAGAATTTTATAATTATAATGATTATCCCTTAGGTTTATATTTACTTTCTTAGATGCTGTATGTCTGATGTGTTACCTATATGGTTTCTTTCTTTTATTTTGTAAAATTATGTTGAAGAATGATTGGTTATAATTAGTTAGTCCTGAGTAATAAAATTTTGGGAGTTGCAATTCTAGATTCTAATTAATCATAATTGATAGATGAATAAAATGAAGACAGTTCTATATTTTTGTTTATTTCATCTTTCTATTTGTTATTGACAAACAATTTTTATTTTTTTCAGTTTCAACTGATATTGAAAACAAGGCAGTATGGAAAGAATGTTTTGTTGTAAAAGGAATTAAACTTCCAACTGGATATTATTTTGGTGTGTCTGCAGCCACTGGTGATCTTTCAGATAATCATGATATTATGTCAATACGATTATATGAATTAGATATGCCTGGAGATGTAAGTATCTTTAAAAATAATTCCCAGTTTATTATTTAGGAAATAGAAATCATTTCATTTAGTTTCTTATTTAAGTTATATTCAAGCTATAATAAAAAATAGAGTATTCAAATAAATAGCATGATTCCAGTATTAATATATTATTACATTATACTGAAAAAAAATTGTTTAATTTTAATAATTCAACACTAGTTTTATTGCAGTCAGCTTTTTCTCAAATATTTATTTTCGACTTTAGGTGTACAAAATATTCAATTTTTAAAAGTTTCTACTTATAAACAATTTTCACTTAATAAAAAACAAAAGTATCATACAAGCTTTTAGTTGTTATGTTTACACTTATATATTTTTTGTGTTATGTTTATTTTTTTAATAAAGTGCCTGATGGGACAAAAGAACACATATGGTAATTAGTTACCACAGAATAAGCATTTTATGCACTATGATACCTGTACTGGGTGCATGTATTTTATTAGTCATAAATCCTTTTCATGAAAAATAAATATAAACTTGTAATGTAGGGTTATTTGAGCTACTAAATGACAAAAAAAAAATCAGCACAGTGGTGATATGTTTGCCAAAAAGTTCATGGCAGGGAATGTACTAATAAAAATATGAAAAATTATCACCTTCATATTTAGCTGTATCACATTAAAATAAGCAATATCTTATGTTTCCATGTATCGAAAGGAAAATCTACTGTTTTAGAAATGAGTTTTCATTTCTAATCAATTTTTTTTTTTTAATGTGTTCTTTGGGTTTAATAGTATCAACTTAATAAGATATAATATGATATAATATTGTTTACTTATGACATACATTTAATAATGTTAATACATGGAGATCCTAAAAATCATTAATATTTTCAACACTGCTAGTTTGGCTTGCTTTTTTGTCAGCCATTTAATTTGTGAAAAGTGAGTTATTTCAAGAATATTAATATAATCTTTTCTATCTGGAGGAAAAGTTTTCTGGATTTGAATCAGTATATCTTATTAATATTCATGCTTACGTAGAAGTTTGCAGTTTTTCAATTAAACAATATTTATCAATATTTTTGGTGGATTATTATTATTATAAAGCTTACAAAAAAGACAGCAGCCATTTTTTGTAGAAAATAATCTTAATAAGGTAAAAATGTGATGATAGTTATTAAGAAGAAAATTTTGAATTTCTTTTTTGCATCGTCAATAAAGCTGAAAGGTCCCCACAATTATGTTAACTTGGTATAAAAAAGTTTTTTTTGTGCTAATCAGTCCATCTTATAGGAAAGTGATATAATTTATGATGGCCATTGGTGGATATCTAGTATTTACAGTAATAAAACAATTGCTTTCTATTTTAGGTAAAAGATGATGAAGATAGAACAAATATTATTCCATCAGCTTCATTTTATGAACCACCTAGAGGTAAGATATAAAGGGATATTTTCATTTCATTTTTTACTGTAATTTTAAATTTTATAAATAGCAATTTGCATCACAATGCTACTGAAGGATCTTCTAAAAGTATAATTTAAAATATTTTAGCATATTTTTCGAATATATGGGAGACTGTTTTTCTGTATTACATTGTTTTGTGTAATATATAATCAAAGGCAAACTTTGTTACTACTTTTTGCAGATTATAAAAGCAATGATGGTGCTTTGATTCTTGCAATCAAAAAATTCCTGTCTGTACTCCAGTTGTGTGTGTGTATAAAATAAGAAGTAGATATCTTGATTTAACTCTTATAAACTGATCTTTATGTTCAGTTTAAACATTTTGTGTTGTGATGTATGCTTGTACAGCTTTAACTGAGATATACATTATGATAAAACTAATCTTTTGAATAAAGACATTTGTAAAGAAAAAGGAATAAAGAAACCTTCAAAAATAAACTCAGTTTTATCGTAGCTTCTTTTTGCAATATCATATTCCTAAGAATCTGGAGAGAACATAGTCTTTATTAGTTCTCATTAACTCATCTTTACCATGATTTTTTGCTAAAAAAAAACCAATTAATAATAAAATATGTATAAAAAATCAGATCAAATTCCAGTAGTATCTAATTAAGAAAGCATGACTAGTTTTTTCAGTGTTTAACAGATAACTTGTGACTGAATATTACTGACATCTTTTTACTTATTTTTCTTTATATAATTTAAATTTACTTTTTAATGTATGGATTGTAAGTATGAAATATTTCTTCTGAACTGTGAGAAAAGGTGTTCTCATCAATCTGTGATATCCTTTACTGTTTATTCAGAAATGCTGAAGAGGTTCATAACAAATATCTCATAAACAGAAAGCTCTGGGCTTGCCAGAGTGTTTGTTACTCTTACTTAGTATATCATCATATTAAAAATGATTATATAATACTTTATAGTATACTCATAAATTCAGTGTACATATAGCTCAGTAGTGAAGACCAAAAGAACTTTTTATCTTCTCAATTGCCTCTGATTGCATATTACTGAGTTTCAGTCATTGTTAATGCATACTTTTTGATCTATCCATTGCAATACTTTCACTTGAACGAACACATGATATTAATATCAGAGCTGCCAGACAATAATTGTAAATACAGTTATTTTGCACAAAGTCATATATACATAACATGGAACAAGGTTATTTATAACTAATTTTCATGGTTATCATTAAAGTACACTTGTTGATTATATGAAAAAAGTATATTATAAACTAGAACAATTATCAGTATTAGTGATAAAATATTATAACAAATTAATGTTTGTTTTTACAAGTAAAATATTTATTACAAAATGAATTAGAATCTTTGTGCATCTACTAGTCCCAGCTATGTTCCCTTAGTTGGTTTTATGTAGGGCAAAATTCATTTTTAACAATTTCCCATTTGTAAGAACATTTTTTACCTGTTCCTTCTAAGGTCATGAGGGTAATGTAAAAATGTTATATCTATAAGAATACTGTTTCTCTCATATAATTTCATGTTTAACCTAGCAGTGGAAACCCATAAGAAAAATAATTTTTCATTGAATTTCCACTTGTGGATTTTTCATTTTTAGAAAGAAAAGTGAGAACTAGGAAGAAAGAGAGGAACAAATTACACTTCCACATGTCAATTCATATAACAGCAGCAGTAATTCCTGGTACAAACATGACATTAAAGTTATACACTGTTCACGTAACTGAAATATTTTGGTTGTTCACATTCCAGTATTGTTATTTAATGTTAATTAGTCAGTCAAATTGGCTGACTAATTAAAATCTTGATACCTAACAATCACTAGCAGAAACAGTTAACATATACAGTAATTGCTTATAATTGTGTTATGTATAATTGCTTATTGTTTGTAATGTAGGTTCATGTGTAAATATAATGTTGATTGTATTGCAACTAGGAAAATATGGCAACTAAAATGCTTTTGTTGCCATATTATTTCATGATTTTTGAACTTACAGTGAAACTTGTAAATCTAAATTAAATATTTGGATGACTTATTTTGCTATATTTCTTATTCTTCAACATTTTTGAACTTTTCAAATTATTCAATAATTCAAATTAATCACATTTATTGTAATGCTATTATTTTATTCTATTTCATTTTTTTTACAGAACGAATTGAAGATCCCAAACCATCAATGAGTGGTGTGAAAACATTTTTTCTCATGCTTCTTGCTGCTATTGGTTTAATAGTAATTGTGATTGTTGGTGTTATGATGTATCAGAAACATCAAGAAAATGCTAGAAAGAGATTCTATTGAAGCTAATTACTACTGAAGACTTTTTTTAATAGGTTAATCAAAGATATAATTTAATGTACAGTATCTTCCTTTAAACTGATATTCTTTGTCTGAAATTAATTTTATTTAAATTTAATCATCTGCTCAATTTAATAAGTTTTCAACCATTTGTACTGTTATTATTGAACATTAAATGATGAAAATTTAATTTTTTTGGCATTATATGTTAAGACAAATTTTTTGAACATTATTTTTCAAAAATAGTTTTATTTATTCTGTAAGTGTTTAAATTTCATGTAAGTTAATTTCATCCAGCAATTTTAACATGCTGTCTTTCTATTTCCTTATAAATTAAATATAAGGTTGTTAAATATATAAGTGATTGAATTTATTCAGTATTCGTTTATTAAGTATAGTATCATTGTCAATATGAAAATGCTAATATTTTAAAAAGATTTTTTGACAGTTAATTTAAGCTAATTGGTAATGATAGGGTTTTATCATTTGATGGATGTATTAAATTCCATCAGTTTTATATAAATAATTGCTAGTACAGCCCGTTTAATCAAAGAAATATGGTTTTAAATTTGTTCTTATATATATATATATAGACCTCTCCACAGCATCTATTCCTTGCTGTGTCATATTCTACCTCCTACACACACACACACACACACATATATATATATATATATATATATATATATATATATATATACTGTAATTGTTGGTGTTATGATGTATCAGAAACATCAAGAAAATGCTAGAAAGAGATTTTATTGCAGCTAATTACAAGTGAAGACTTTTTTAAATAGGTTAATCAGATATAATTTAATGTACAGTATCTTCCTTTAAGGTGATATTCTTTATTTAATAATATATATATTTATTTATTTAATGCAACATTTTCCCTGTCAAGAAAATAACAGATTCTAAGCAATTTTTCTCTCGTTTGATAGGCTGGATGTTCGCTTTTAATTTAATGTGCACATGCAATAAATGGCAGCAAAGTTAAAATTTTTCGTTGTTAATTTTGAGACTACAGTATTAACTCTTATATACCGTTAACCAGTTTGTATCTATTTATTTTTATTTGTGTTTGCTTTCTGAAGCATACTTAATGTGAAACTAAGAGGGATGTTATTTCAGAATAATGCTTTTAAATTATTTAATATTGTTAAAGATTGATCAGCTCAAATGGTATAGGAATATTTAATATTTTACAGATTTATTTTATATTTGTTATATGTGTGCTGCATACCAAAATAAATCTTCAAAATTGTAAAAATAATTACATATAAAATTTTTATTTATACTTGACAGTATTTTTAAGTAAACTATACAAAGATGGTATGATGAAAAATAAGTCTTTAATTGTGCAGCAGTGGAATTACAGTGAATGCTGTAAAAAATCATCAACTTTGTTTTCAGTACTTTTAAGAGTTGGCATGCAATCTAGACGGATGCTCCGTTCTGAAATAAAATTTTCCATTGTACTGAAAAAATGAATTTATTGTATGATTTTTTTTTGTACTGTTTTCATGTGTAATCATTGGCTTTGTATGTTTACAATACATATGTGTCTTATATCAGGATATATCACTGACATATGTTTGCAGTTTTAATATTTTTTCTTAAAATGATTCCACTACACTTTAAAATGTTCCTATTTTTAATAAGTAAACTACATGACATCATTTTAATAACAAAATTATATTGATGTTTGAACCAATTTTAAGAATATGTTTTTAAAATTTTCACAATTTCTGTCACAGTCTATAAAAAATAATTATTCTTAAATCTCCAGTAAATTCTATTTTCATATCAGTTTTAATAAAACCTCTTAACTGCTGTAAAATGGTGTAGCAAACAAAGTGAAACATACAGCTCATTTATTATTCTAGAATCTTTGTGGAAACCATCCTCAGTTAGGTAAGGGGGAAAAACTGTTGCAGTTTACTGGGTATTTAAAATATTTTTGACTAATAGCAAAATTCTGTATACAGAGAGTTGTCTGCTGTAATAAGCAGATTTTTCTATAAATTGTTCACAGACTCACTTGTTAACAATTAAAGGTATTAGTTAAACTTTTAGCTTCTCTGATCCATAAGGTGGGTTAGCCCTGAGATTATTTACTCATCTTTTAGCCAGACATTTCACTATCGTTTTGTTCTTAATATATGATTAATCTCTTGTAATTTTTAAAATTTTTTCTTATGTGCTTTTATTCCACTGTAGATAAAGAATTATCTACAAACATTTGGAATTTACTGACTGTGTTTAAGAATTAAACCCCACTTTAAGTTTATATTTAATTTGGTTTTTATAAAACTTTGTTAGTAACATAATTGAATTTATTTATATGCCTTTAAAAATATATTTTGCTAAAGAAAAATTAAATCAGTTTTGTTTATATATATATATTAATCCATTTGTATTAATTTAGTTTTTATTTATTAATTGTCATGTTCACTGCTTCCCAGTTTTTAGTACTTGTATCACCTGAGCTGAAAATAATTTTTCTTTCTTATCAATCCTTAAATATAATGCATGAACATATTTTGTGAAAATTTAGATATACAATTTATAATTTAAAATAGATTTACATCCATATGTGGTTGAGACATAGTGCATAAAACTATATACTCAAATTTTATTATTTACTATATCAATATTTTTAATAAAGTAAAACATAATGTAATTATATATTAATTTTCTGTCATTTATGAAATTTATACACCCTATTGTTTTATTATTTCTTCATTGAATATTCTATAAATAAGAAAGTATATAGAATGAATTTCTGTTTCTTGAAAACAGTAAAATTTAGGACAGAAAGCTCATCACACTGGATGAGATAAAACCAGTACTCTAGAACAATATTTCCTTGATATAAAAGAAAAAAAAAATTATTGAAAAATTTACTAATAAAGTGGACCCTATAAAGTTTACAAGAACCCTAATTATTCTTACTTTTTTAATTTAATTTTATTGCTGATCGGTCTTTGTTAAACAGATATTATTAAGTATTCACTATCAGTTTTACACTAAAAATTCTGACAAAGGTTCCTACACTGATAAAATTTATTTGAACAAGTAAAAGAAGTTACAAACTATACATAGAAAAGAAAACGAACTTTTTTTTCAAAATAAAGTAGATATGAACTTGTTATAATCATACCAAAGTATGTTCATTTTTACCATACCAGGTATAATTTAAAAATATGTCATTCCTATTGTAATGCATTATGATACAGATAAGAAAATATAAGTTATAAAAGTATTTTTGTTGTGGTTTATATTGCATTATTATAACAAAAAATTGTTGCCACATAAAAGAAAATTAAAAAATTAAACATCTGAATACTTTTTTTTAAATTATAAAATTGCAGATTTATTGATAAGTATAAATTTAAAATAAAAAAATAAAACAAAAAAAAATTTTTTTATTGTAATAGAAAAGATTGTAGAAAAACCACAAAATGAACTCGTTAACAAACATCTTACCTTCCAGAATGCAGTATTTTAAATAATTTTGATTATAAAATTATTTATAATTATATAAGAAACTTGAGATGAAACTGAAAATACTTCAGATTTGGTTGGTTATATACGAAAAATAATTCAGAATGTATAAAAATAAATCTTTGCTTAGATTTAACTAAATATATTTTATTATAATATAAGCAAAAAAAAAGTAAATAAAGATAGTTGTATGCTTAAGTTTTATTATAGGAGAAAAAAATAAAATGGTTCAATAAAATAGAAAATAATATTTTATAGTATTAAAAATATAATAATGTAAAACGCTTACCTCAGTAAATAAAAAATTACTGTCTTAACATGAGAGTAACAGAAAGAATGTTAAATCATTTTAATTATGAATTGGCCAAATACGTGCATTTATTTTCCTAAATGTTAGGTTAATTTGACAAAGCTGTTTTGTTCCCACAAGATTGCCTAGAGAATTACCATACAGTGATAAATTTGTAAAAGTGACAGGATGTATTCGGAACAAATAGCCACTCTTCTGGTATGAATTACCCATGTCTTGAAAGCTCTTACTTTATGTGAGATACCTTGTTATCATTCTTGATCAGTGTTTAAATCAAAAAAGGGTAAATGCATTTTTTACTGCTGTTGCCATTTTAAAAAAAAGGTTATATAAATAATGTTTTAAACAGTTATAATTAGTGCAGTTTTAAAGAATGCTAATAATAATTTTTAAATTTAAGATGGAACTTGAACAGTTTCACAGAGATGTGAAATACAGTCATTTAAAAAGTAAACACAACAAACAATTATTTCACTTCCAGCCAAGAAAATTGTTCCAATACTTTCTGTTTTATTATAAAAGTGAAATTGTTCTTACTATTTACATTTTCAGGTTGCTGAGTTTTTTGTCTTCATTTAATAAATGTTAAAATATTTTGCAATCCTTTTCATAATCTTGATTTTTTTTTAATTCACAATAAAGGTAAAATAATGTAACACATTCAAGTTAAAAATGACACTGTTATTTTGGTACAAATTTTAATTATAATTAAAACAACATACTTTGTGTAGAATATTTTCCATGGTTCACTTAGAAAAACCATAAAACATACTTACCACTTTTAAAATAAACTTTACTTCACATTCAAACTTCGTCTATTTTAATTCTGCATATATCTTTGGAGATTTTAATTTCTGATCACATAACAAGGGTCTGCAATGAGATCCTGTAATTTGCCCAGTTACAATAGATCAGGTAATTTAATTTAAATCCCTGTCAAAAAGACCATGGAAAACAAGCTAACCACTGCAACAAAGATTTAAAAAAAAGAGAAAATTGATTTTTTAATTAGTGGGGTAAGGTGATTATTTATTCATCATGGTAAAGCATAAATTACGTGAAAAGTGTTTATTTATTTTAGTGATTGTGATAAGGTTTAGTTTTTTTTTACTTGTTGATGGGGATATTTTTGTGAAAAACATGCGCTACTATTATTGCAGATCAATCATACAATCGCTGCAAATTGTTGAACTACCATTTAAATTGTATTTAGGTTTTCAGTATTTCAACTCAGTGTTGTAATAGCTGTGCCTCCTTCCTCACCTTCAATTTTCCATATAAGCAACTAATGGTAAAGTATTCACTGTTCCTTTCTCATAAAGAAATGTGAGCTAGGAATTCGTTGTCTATCATTATATTATAGTTAAGTAACTTTCATATTACCATGACTTCTTTACTTCTTGAAAGTTTATTTTAGAAATGGAGGAGTAACTTTCAACTTGCTTCTTCATCTTATGACTTACTTGCTTGATCACTTATTACCTTACTTTTCATAGAATTTGTTGTGCAACTGGTTTTCTTAAGGCATTTGTCATGAGATGATTGAAACATGGTGGTGTTTTACTGCTATTAAAAGTTTTTATTAATATTAAATGTATGATTTTTCCATAAAAGAAACTTTATCTTAATTTTAAATGAGAATTGCTATAAAATAAAGCATATAATGCAGGTGATAGTTCATTAGTTGACGCCAACTGGTTGGTCCTTCATTTTTATTTGTTAAAATCCTTACTACTAATTGGGTTTGAGTACTTCCTTCAAACAATTTTTATAATCTTGTGTTTATATTTTTTGTCAATCACTGTTACTGCTCAAGTTCATGGTTTGCTACTTTTCCAAAATTAACTCTGACTGACAGAGTGTGCTGGTATCATTGATAGCTATATTTATTGTTTAATTACAGTTAATTAGTAATCAGAAAGTGTTACAAATAAATCATGCTCATGAAATTATAGAGAATTCTTCAGGTACAGTTTTTATAGAAATATTTAAATATGATGATTTTTTTTTTAACTAATGCAATTTTTGTCTTGTGCAATATTATTTTTAACTAATTCCTAATATTCCATGTAATATTCTTACTTTAAAATTTACAGGTTTTATAAATATTTTATAATTTTGAAATTAGCAAATTTTCTAAAAAAGCTTAATTATTACTATCCTACTAACTTCTAGATTATTTTCTTTTTTATTTTGTTTATAATTGCATATTTTTATTAAACTTATCAAAATCAGTGGTTCAGTAAAAATTATGTAATTGAGCAATGAAAAATATTACAAAACTGGTTCATAGAGAGTAGTGTTAGGTGTCTGGTTTAATAGATATTTTCTTTTTCTTTGAGTTAATTTAGTTTGTGTGTGTTGTTCTTATATTATTAAAGGATCACCATTAAAATTCATTTTTAATTCCTTAGATTTCAGAATAACACTAAAAAATGTTTTAAGTGTATTTAAATGAAAATTTGTTGAACTAACAATTATAACAAGTGAGTATTATTTTTGTAAATATTTTCTAGCAAGTTAAATAAAACAGTTCAGCTGTTGTACACTCCACTGATTCCTCCCTCTTATGCCAAAATCCATCAATCTGTGATGCATGCACAAAATGATGTGGTATTTTATCATATGTGCTTTGCAAATTTAAATTTTCATCCCATAATGTTTATTGTGTTTAATTTTTATTAAAATAAAGAGTTCTTTTGGGACTGAGCTATTCCATTTTTATAGTACCTGTTTTACCTTTACTTACATAGTAATGTATCTTTGTTAATGCTTTATTGCAATCTAGTCGTATCCGTTTCCTAACTAATTTAGCTTTTACATTGTATAATATTAATAGATTTATATTCCTAACATTCAGATATTAGTAGCTCTTTATCTATTAAAAATTGAAAGGCTGAAAGAGTTTGTCAAACTGTTATAAATAAATATAAATATATATATTTTTTTGTTTAATGTTTATATTAATTGTATTAGTTATTTATTGAAGAAAATATATTAACATGATTTCCTTTACTTCATACAATTTTTTTTAATTTATTCTTTTTTTAATGATGATGTATCTCACAAAATAACTACTTGGAATTTTTTGATGTAACTAACAATCTTTTTTAACTTTTTTTTACAATTACTTCGCTGAGTAATTTTTATTAGTTTTTTTTAGAAAATTTATTAAAAAGCTTGTTTAATTCAATAGAGTTATATTGTTTGACTGATAATTCTACGTTTTAATTGCTGGATGTATTTATACATTTTTTTCAAGAAATGAATTCATGAAAATGAGGTCACAGTAATTTTTTTTTAACTTTTGTGTTGGTTTAATCAAGGAAAATAAATAAGATTTTATTTTAATATTATTCTAAGATACTTAGGTATAAAATTATTTTAATGTAATTAGAAGAATAATGTGTTATTAAAATTTTTATTTTCTTATAAAAAAATTATATTTGTGTAATGGACTCAGACATTTCATCAGGTTACTCATTTTTAGTTTTTAAGGTATAAGGGAAATATTTTTTACCATATTGTTTAAATTTGTGTCTGTATAAGTACTTTAGTAGGTTAAGTTCATTTATTGATCATCACATATCTTTATATTATCTTACATTTTCTTGTAGTTTAATATATAGCATTAATTCACTATCTGAATTGGATTAAATCTTCTGTAAATAAACATTGTATAATTGCCTAAATTAATTTTTTTTCTGAAAATGAATTTGAGCACAAAGAAGTAATGTCTAAGCAAAATCTGAATGAGGAATGAAAAGTTTTCAGGCTTTAATGTTTTAATGCATATCTTATAAAATTTCAGATTCCATTGTGTTTAAATTAATTTTAGGGTTGCAGTTTGTGTATTATAATGTTAAATTGTTAAAGAAATTTGTTGATATAGTTTGTAAAGTTTGCCAGATCACTATTTATTTATATGTAATTTTTTTTTGTTGAAGTTTATTACTCCCTCAAATTCATTAATTACAGAAAGAATCTACTTTATAGAAAATAATATTAGATTTTAGTTGGGATTTTCTGAAGGTTTTAGCCAAAGAATCAAGCTGTGCATTAAATTATATAATAATTCATTATTTATGTGAGGAGAATCCGTTAGACTGAATAACATTATATTACCTACATTAAACAGTTAATTGGCAAGATATTCTGTCAGAGGCATTACCACTCTGTTGACCTCCCAGGCAGAGTGGTAACATCTTTCATTAGTAAGATTCTGGATTTGAATCTTTATCAAGATTGTCATTCTTTATACCTATAGAGTTCATCTTTCAGAAAAGAAATATATTTATTTATTTGCCTCTACAAATAAATAAAATACTTACTGTTGTTGGTTGTAGTTAAGGGAAAACATTAATCTATTCGTTTTAGAAAATTCTCATATATTTTTAGTTCTCATTTTTGTAGTTAAATTTTTTTTGTATGTTTAGTTTAATTGAATTCTTGGATATCATTTTTTAAATAAAAATATTTTTAACAACTACAGCAGTTTTTACATTTGTATTTTTTTACTACATGTGTAAATAATAATATAGAAAAATCACACACTTATTAAGATATAGCATAACTAAATTAAGAAAAATTAGATTTTTTTAATGTCACTTAAATCTAGACATGTCAGAGCGAGTGCAGAATCAGTTGATTTAATTCAGCATGGAGTAAAGTTTTCATACAAATAACATTTTTGAAACTTATTTATACATAATAGTAAATACATGAAATTATTGAATTATTCTTTTCTGTTTATAAAGAAAACTTATTAGTAACAGAATAAAAATAAATATTTGTTCATAGATATATTTGAACACAATTTTATTTATTAACTGTTTCTTATTGCAACTGCTTAAACAGAAAATGTCATTTATAAGATTTTTTAATTTTCATTTGTTATATATGTGTTATGGAACTAAAAAAAAATTATTTTAACTATTTTTATGTAATTCTATTTAAATTCCTTGAAATTTTGTATGAATATATTAATGATTCTACCCTTAGTAACATTTTAAAACTGTTGTAATTTATTAATTTACAAAATATTATGCATTGTATAAAATCAAATTATACTACTATTTATTCAACATACTGAAGTCTTGTACACATGCAGCAATTTATCAACATTGTTTTACATATGTGTAAAGGTAATGTAAAGCTATATTTATTACTTGATTATTTGAAGTGGTTTGTTTTTTTATTTCTTTGTTGTTCTTCACATACATAATTGTTCCTTACATCTATTGACCAGTTTTATTATACATTATACTTGTAATGTTTTTCCTGAACAAGTTGGCAAGTTTATTCTGTTTTACTCATTAAACAAATTTATTTTATTTTTGTTTATTTAAATATTAACAACAGGCTCTTATACTATCTTACAGTTATAAAATTAATGACTTTGGTAGCTTGTGAAAAATGCCATGCCTGACCAGGATTTGAACCCAGGACCTCTGGATGAAAGGTCGATATGCTATCACTGTGCTACTGAGATCGACGTTAGATTTTAATAAAATTTATCATAGTGTTATGAATTTAAGAAAGGGTCTATAAGTAAACTTTTAATCGGTAAGCTTGTAGCTTTTAAGACCAATGTAAATTATGTGTTTTGTTTTACTGAGCAATCTGCAGTTTGATAATTTACTGTACTATTTCTGTACTTTCTGTTGTTATATTGATGTAATTCATTAAAAATCTACTACAACATGAAATTATCTTCAGTTTAAGATTCTTTCTAAATTTAAGAAAATTATTTTGATCATTACCTTGATCAGCCATTTGGTATAGTGATCAACAATTCCTGGTAAAGAATTTGTCTGGCCTTTTTTCATCCATCTGATTTATTATTAAAATACATGTTTAAAATGATGAATAGTAGTATATCAGGTACACTACATCTTACTGATCTCAAAATAATGTTATGTAGCTATGTAAAGAGTTGTTCACTTTCATTTGCTGTCACCCATTGCTTAAAGCATTTTTTAAAATATTATTAACATTTTATATTAATTTGAATAAAAACAAAAAATAAAACTGAATGAAATAAAACAGGATTGATGAAACTGATTGATTTATGTAGGATATTTTTGGAGTATCAAATGTTATCATCTATTTCTTGTAAATATGCTAATAATATGTCTCTTGATTTTTGCCAAATCATAGTACTGTTTTCTTTAATTGGAATTTTTGAACATATTAACTCTTTGTAATGTTAAATTTGTATATAATTTTTAGGAGGGAGTAATTTATTCTTGAATGAATGTGTATGTGTTTTAATATTTTTAATGAATTGTTATTTGTATGAAAACAATTATATTTTGAAATAAATTTTGTATAGGAATACTTTTTTAATATTCATTTTTTCATAACCAGTTGTTATAAAAAGAGAAGAGAATTTTCAGCTAAATATGTAACATTAAACATTCCAGCTGTGGAAGTATTAGTATGTGTTTAATATGATTATTGATATGTATTGTGTTATTGCTTACTATTACAGGTGTGTATCTAAAGTAAGTTCCCCTCCTTTTTTTCTACAATTGTTAATTTAGACTATCCTGGCTGATTCCGTATCTATTTTGGACATAAATACTACTATTTTGGACATAAAAGTTACTACTTTTTAACTTATTCTAAAATGTTGGACAGCACCTTGTTTCTACCACATTGAATTCAGATTTATTCTTTTCTGACACAGTGGTCATATGACATATCATTTCAATGTAATACATAATGAATAACTTAATAGTGAAATTTTCACCATGATATCTAAAATAATAGCCATTAAAAAGATGACTGGTTAAGGGTGTATCTTTGGACAACTCTGTCTTAAAATTAAACAATACTCAAAAACAACTTGAATCATGAAAATTTATTGATTCTCTTTACAACCACTGATTTTTATCTTAAAATCCTTTGAACCAGTTGAACTAAGCTGTCTGCATTGATTTAATTAGCTGATATTTTAAATACCATTTTGGATTAGTTTAAACAATAATGTATTTTTATAATGAAAGTTTACTTTTATTACCAAAAAAAAACAAACACTAATGCTCTTCTTCTTATTGTCTTGTTTCAAGAAGCTCTTTAAAAAGTTAGTAAATAAGTTCAGTACAACTGGAATTTGTTATCAACAATAAAATAGGTCAAACCCCCTCTAAATTATGGTAAAAGAATTTGTATTTTTTTTGCTAGTTTTTAGGGATTTCAATCCGTATTCTTTGCTAAAAATATTAGTAATGAGAAATATAAAACTGAAATGTATCTTATGAAACATTTTAAAACTAACAAGTTCCATATTTAAAAAATGCAGCAGGTACATCAAGAACTCAAGAAAATGATTCTGATTCAGTTTTACAAAGAAATGAACAATATTACGATGTATAACCCATAATTTATCAATACTGTTTGCTTCAGTGTGTGTAGATCTTCTTAAACATGGATTTGTTAAATGCGATTTTAGGTACTGGGACTCCAGTAATCTACATTTTTTACTTAAAACTAATACTTAGTATCCCAAAAAGGTTACCGTTTATGTTGTCATTCTAGGTAATCGTGATCAGATGTTTATTAATTGGTGGCAGTCTTACAGGAGCTGTATATTTGCAGATGTTAAGAGAGGAAATTCTGCAAGTGATCAAGAATTATTATGGCTGATCACCTGGAAAGAATTCCTGCAAGGCATAAGAGTTTTCTAGTAAGATGCTGCATTATATCACTTTAATAGAGAAGTAAGAGAATTATTTTATGCTGAATTTCCTGCAAACTGGATAAATCATAGAAGATCAGTGAAATAGGCAATATGATCTTCAGAGCTTGTCAGTCTTATTTTTGATACGAGGTGTGTGAGAAAAGTAATGCGATTGGTAACACTACGAGCGATGTGGGAACACTGTGTCTACCGGTCTGTGCTAGACCGGTTTGTTCATCCCTTCCACATGCTCAGTACGAGTTTTAACTCCGTTCAGCTAGCACATTATTTTTGACAGCCCTATTAGTGAAGTAGTGTTTTGGAGCATCGGAATTTAGAGCAACGTTGTGCAATCAAGTTTTTTGTTAAACTTGGGGAATCTGCGACTGTGACCTTTGAAAAGTTGAAACAGGCCTATGGGGAACATTGCTTATCAAGAGCACAAGTTTTCCGCTGGCACAAATCATTTTTGGAAGGCCAAGAAGCCGTTGAAAGATCATCCTCGCTCAGGGAGATCTTCAACTTCAAAATCTAACAAAAACGTTGAGCATGTGAGGGTTCTTATGTGATCAGACCATCGTTTAACAATAAGGATGATGAGTGAACAGTTAAATTTAAACACTTTCACCATACATAAAATTTTGACTACGATTTGGACATGCAAAGGTTTGTGTGAAATTGTTGCTGGAAAACCTCACAACGGAACAGAAGGACAATCAAAGAAACATGTGCGTTGATCTTCTTGAGAGGATTGAGAGTGACTAAGAATTCTTCAATTGTGTGATCACAGATGATGAATCCAAGATATTTGAGTACGATCCTGAAACAAAGTGGCAAAGCAAACAGTGGCACGCTCCATCATCTCCTCGACCGAAAAAATGTTGAATGAGCAAATCAAAGATCAAAACCATGCTGATTGCTTTTTTGATAATAGGGGTATCGTGCATAAAAAATTTGTTCCTCCAGGTCAAACTGTCAACCAAGTGTTTTACAAAGAGTGATTCGCGTGAAACCAAACATTGCAGACAAATGGATGCTTCATCATGACAATGCCTCGTATCACACAGCCATTTCCATCAAGGAATTTTTGACCTCAAAACACATTCTTGCAGTTCCTCAACCCCCCTATTCACCTGATTTGAGTCCTTGCGACTTTTTCCTTTTCCCGAAATTGAAACATGTCTTAAGAGAATATCATTTTGGAACTCTGAAGAACATTCAAAAGACTGTGACCGACCAATTGAAGCCTTCCAGCGCTGCTACCAGGAATGGGAACAATGACTCCGCCGGTGTATAGTTCCCTAGGGAACTACTATGAAGGGGATAATATTGTTTGAAAATTTAAAAACTTTGGTAAGTAAAACGTCAGTCTCATTACTTTTCTCACACATGTCGTATGCTTAGAAAATATAAGGAGAGCATTTGAAGGTAGAATATTCTATTGCCTAAAGATTAGAGGATTCCATTTTGACCATCTACACCCCTAATAATATTATTAATAAACAAACTAAGAACTAAAATACTTATGAATTTTTTATTAAAGTTAAGATTTAAAAATTAATAAAAATGATTTCAATTCAGAAAAACAAAGTGATTCTTATTTACCTGATTTATTTATTGATATTCAAAATCTTTGTATCAAAAATTAATGTATAAGCAGCCATAGTAGGATTTTTAGTGGCTAATATCTTGAAAATGGATACAGAAATAAAATGTGTGGATTTTGCCATCAATTTTTCAATAAACTTTACATCAAAGTGATGTGTCACAAGACCATACTGCTATTTAAAAAAATAAAATTGACTAATAAGATGAAAACAAGATGGAGGCCAATATTTTATAGATTGGAAAATAATATTTATGTCCAAAATAATTATATTACTCAGGATTCTTGAAATTACAGAAAAAATAGAGATGGGGACTTTCTTAAAGTATACTATTTTTATAATATATACTGGGAAAGCAAATTAAAATCAACACTGTTACACACTAAACACAGTTGCAATTTGTAATATTTTATGAATGAAATAAAAACGTAAATTAAATTAAATGTTATATTTACATTAGCAAAAGAGTATTTAAAAAAAAGATGTTTGAAGTGAGTGCCTTAGCACTTTTGTGGTCAAGTGATCATATTTGTCAACTGACACAAAACATTTTTATCAATGCGTCGATTTCTCGTTGAATGTTTGCTTTCAGTTCATCAATAGTGTAAGGATTTGATAATTAAATTCTTTCCTTCAAATATCCCCAAAGAAAAAATTGCAACTAGACATATCTGGGGATGGAGGCTATTCCGTGTTTCCTGATAATTTAATTTGCTCTCTTAAGTTGTTATGAGGTATGGTTTCAAATTTAAATCGTGAAGAATCTTATGTCAAGATTAATAGTGTACATTGCTGTTTTGTGGTAACTCGCATATATATTTTTTGAGTGGCAGAAATTCTTTGAATATATGCTATGTCCTCTGCAGTTCTAATGGAAGGTTGCGCCCATTTTGTTTTGCATTTGAAACCACCACTGTTGTACACCATTTTTTTAACAAATTGTATATGCTACTCTTTGCTGGAATACTGCATTTGGAAATTTTTTTGTGAACATTTGATATGTTTTTAAATGAATGTAGAACGCATATACTCTCCACGATAGCAACCCTTTCATCTATTGAATATGACTGTAGAAAATGACATCTAACTATACAGAATAAGATCATACTGCACTGAAGCATGAGCAGTTCACAACTGACAACGAAGAAGAGACCTGTAACATACACAACCAATTGTGATGTACATCTCCAAAAACCATTTACAAAACAAAATCCTACTTAAAATCTTAACCTGGATGACCATTTCAGTTGTTAAACAATCACTGGTCAACATGATTCTTGTCTCACGAATACCAATAGGTTACTCGTGAGATGTGAGGGTACTTGGTACTTAATGCATTTTTTTATCCAGTTTTCAAATATGTATTCAGAATTTCTTCATCACCACAGTTTTTTATTTCATTTTTTAAAAATATTTTTTCATCCATTGTCAAGTAAAAGCTCCTAGAGCATTGTAAATATAAGGGAACTAAATGAGCTAACTCATAGGATAGCGTTGCTACTGTTGTGCAGGTTCAAACGTGTATAGACATGTGTAAATGTGATCTAGTGATAGAATACAATCATCAGAAGAATGCCACTTGCGAGATAGTACTGAACCAGTAAGCACATCATTGTGATTGCATTGTGTGTGTCTGAATTATTGTGTATTACATATTTACAACTTTATTTCTTTTAATTAATCGTTAGTTACAAAATGCCTAGAGTTTGTTTAAATCATCTTAATAATTTTTATTATGTATGTGGTGAAGTGACGCTCCTCAGGCCCAAAGACAAAGCCTTACTCTATTAAAAAATCCCTTTTAATATGTCGGAAGGCAGAAGTAGATTTCACCAGTGCTAGTAGAGGATAAAAAAGATTTCCACCTTAAAGTTAAGAAAAACTTAAAATTTACTCAATATGACAGTGATTGCACGTGAAGAAAAGGTTCACATGTTTAGCATACAACAAACCCAATCTTCTCATAATTCCAGCAATATTTTGGTTATCTCTTGCTGTAAGGGATGGTCATAGTAAAAATTGTTTCACACAAAAGTTTTAGGTAATGTTTAGAGGTCTAACAACCACTTTAATCAAATTCGATACTGTGGATATTAAGGAAGGTATGATTTTTTTTGTCTTTGAATTCCCATTTTTTGCACCCCTTAGGCCAATGGTTGGTGATATCAAAAAAACTTTACTTAGATAAGTTTTAGGCCCTTATCCAAAGAATAGTAGGAACTTTAAATTAATTCGATATTTTTCTTAATATAAGTTATAGCAATATTATGTTTTTTTCAATAAAGCCCCCTCCCATTTCCACCTGGTTAGTCCAATTTTGCCCATTAATGAAATTGACCAAGATTTTGGGTTATTATATTCTATGTATCAATTTGAAAGTGATTGGCACAAAATTACGGCAGTTATCATGTCGACAAGAAAGTGAAATATATGTATGTAAATTTATATATAAACTTTTGAACTGATGGTGGTTTTTGGGTCTGGGGTATGTGAAACGCAAAGATATGTCAAAATTTTCCAAATCATGGTAGTCATTACAATAGGTAGCTTCTTACAAAATTTACCTAAAAAGTGTCATGAACTTTATTTTGGGTGTAAAGTCAGGGACCAAACAAGGGCCTGGGCCCCACATATCTGTTGTTTATCGTGTTCTAGGCTTCTCACTGCATGTAAAAATGGCATATGGCAGATGCCATTTGCTAACCCTATAATTTGGAGGGAAACCAATGAATACCCTTTTTACTGTTATTTCTGCTTAACAAACATTAAAGGGATTACATCAAAATCAAAGTATGCAGTGATTGCAAGATAAGGTACATCTTGCAACTTGCAATGAGACCAGTTAGTTCCACACTGTGAAGAATTGCCCATACCACAGCCTCCAGAACATGTGACATTAGACGAAGAGAGCTCAGACCCTGATGGACATAAGGAAGCAAAAAACAGATTCTGGTGATACACCTTTTGAACCAAGCAGTTCATCTGAGCCTCATTTACCGACTTAAAAAAAATCTTAACGATCTCATACAAGATTTAAAGTTATCCAAAAAAGAGTCTGAAATGCTTGCTTCCTGGCTAAAAGGATGGAGATCTTCTTCAAAAGAATACAAAGTTCTTATTACTTATCGTAATCTTCATTCTGAATTTATAGACTTCTTTCTTTTTATGTTTAGCCTCCAGGAATTACCATTCAGGTATTATTTCAGAGGATAATATGTATGAGTGAAAATGACATGTAGTCTTGTACAGCCCCAGTTCGACTGTTCCTGAGATATGTGGTTAATTGAGACCCAACCTTTAAAGAACACCGTTATTCACCATCTATTATTCAAATCTGTGTTAAAGTAACTGCCTTTACTAGGAATTTAAATACTATTTGTAATGAACATAACCCCACAGAATGGCCATTGTTCATAAATGCCTCTAAAGTTAGAAGTTAGTTTAAAAGCCGTGCTTCTGCATAATAACAATAAATTCCCATCAGTACGTGTGGCTCACTCTCCTGGTATGAAAGAAACATATGAAAACTTTATATTGGAAGAGCTTCAATTTGCAGTGTATGAATGGAATATTTGTGGTGATTTGAAGGTAATTGCACTTATTCTTTGTCTGCAGCTTGGTTACACAAAGTACTGTTGTTTTTGTGTGAATGATATAGTAGAGATAGAAAAAACCATTTCATTAGAAAAGAATGGCGTAAACGCGAATCACTCATTCCTGATAAATGTGAAACATGATCCATTGTATAAAAATAAAAATGTGTATCTACCTCCGTTACTTATCAAACTTGGATTAATAAATAATTTCGTCAAGGCTTCATGGACAATACTACTACTGGTTTTATGTACTTAAAACAGAAGTTTCCTAAAATTCGTGATGCAAAAATTAAAGAAGGGATATTTATAGATCCACAAATACAATCGCTAATGCATGATGAAAAGTTTGAGGAACTGTTGAATCTAAAAAGCAGCTTAACAAGCATTAAAAAATGTTAAGAGGTTTTTGGGAAATTGAATGACAGAAAATTATTAGGATTTCAACGATCTTATAAAAATTTGGTTTGTAAATGTCCCTAAAAGTACACTTCCTGCATTCGCACCTAGATTTCTTCCCGGAAAATCTTGGCGCGATGAGCACGGGGAACAGTTTCGTCAGATATCAAGGCAAATGGAATCCTATATGTTGGACCATCATGAGGGATGCTCCACAGGCGAAATATAGCAGAAAATCGTCTTTTTTTACTTCCTGGGCGAGTCAAATTTTTGAATATTCTGTACTTAAGAATGCAGAAAGTATGAAAATGTTTGAAATTATAAATGCATGTCTCTCGGAAACCTTGCGTAATTTGGAAAAACTGATATCAGATTTGAATTCAGGAGAAAAAATTACTGTCTGTATCACATAATTTTCTTCCTGAGAAAAAAAAATTATTTTTTGTTCCCTACTTATATATATGTAAAAAAATTAAAAACAAAACTAATGAATTACATTATTTAACAAACACCTACTCACATAACACTCTAAAACAAGTATTTATAGCTGGGATTTTAAAATTTAAGCTGTTCCATTAGAAAGTCTAATATTATAACCAACAATCTAGACTGCTCATGTCGATTTAGTGAACACCTCTTTTATAGATTGTGAATAAAACTTATCAAAAGAAAAATGAAGGCAGCATGAACCTTAAAACACCAATTGAGGAGATATCTACTCATGATAAAATGTTTGTGGTGGCGATATAAGTACAATGTAGACTATTTATGATTTACATTTACTCTAGTCTGTTCTGCACAAAAAATATTCTAAATCTGAAGATAATAATAACAGAATGAAATGAAGTCACCGAGCAAAATGTCTTTTATTAGTCAATCTTCCAACCATTTATAGCTATTTTTTATTTAGAATAAACATTTTTTTATTAACCATTTTGATTTTTACACAAATGTTGGATAATTTTTGAAATAATTTATTATTATTTATGATATTAATAGCTCATTTAAAACCAACAAATATGGCAGTTAACGTTAGTTCCTGTGTTTCCCCTAAGGTATTAATCAGAAACCAAATATTTAGAGACTATGTTGAAGGATTATCCCCCTTGGGTGAAGGTGAACATTTGTTGTGGAGGGCTACAAGGAATTTCAAAAAAGGTCACCGGTAGTGCCATTCCCACCTATAAGATCACCTAATAAATGGGCTTGCAGCCACAGCCAAAATGCAGAACTGTTTGTCGCACACCTATGCAATGTGTTGAAGCCACATGATTCAGAAGGTGCTGATGAAGAGATCTTTTAAGTTCCTGGATAGCCAGGTTTTATGTTTCTCATTGTGACCTGTTAGAGCTGCGGAAGTATGTCGAGACATTGGTAGATTGAAGTGCTCAAGGAAGGCTCCAGGATTTGATTTGGTGACTGGTAAAATGTTGTACTTGTTACTGTCTTTGAAATTGTTTTATATAACCCATCTGTTCAATGCGATACTTTGGACTAGATGGTTTCCCTCAGAATGGAAGGTACCACAGGTCACTATGGATTTGAAGCTGAATAAGCCAGTAAATGACGTGTCTTTATACAGGCCTATAAACTTGCTTCCTATCGTTTCAAAGGATTTTGAAAGGCTGTTTCTTCAAAAATTAAGGCCAGTCTTAAAGAAGGTAACGTTATCCCTGGTCACCTGTTTGGCTTCAGAGGCAGCCATTTGTTCATCGAACAGACTCATGGAATTGTTCAGTGGGTGCCTAGAAAGAAAGGAATACTTTTTGGTAGCCTTTCAAGACGTACAACAAGTATTTGACAAAGTTTGGCTTCTCAGTCTTCTTTTCAAACTGAAGTCAGCCTACTTCAACCGGTCTATCTTGTGTTACATAGTTATCTACATGGGCAAATTTCTCAAGTCAAATATAACCAGGAATTGTCTGTCTGCATAGACAATCTGTCAGGAATTTCATAGATTACTGTTTTAGACCAACTCTGTATCTGATAACACTGTAAACCTTTCCAGGACAGAAGTGTCCTTTGCTGATGACACAGCAATTTTAGCGTTCGGTGGTGATCCTGGCCTTGCTTCGGGCAAACTGCAACCTGCACTCTACCTTATCAATGAATGGCTGTGTAAATGGAGGTTGAAAGCTAATCCTGCCAAATAAAGTCATGCAGCCGGCCTCCGTGGCGCGAGTGGTAGCATCTTGGCCTTTCACCCGGAGGTCCTGGGTTCAAATCCTGGTCAGGCATGGCATTTTTCACACAAGCTACAAAGCATCCATCTCATCTTCTACAAAAAAAAAATGCTTAACTGTGGACCTAGAGGTTAAACAAAAAATAAAAAAATAAAGTTATTCGTCATGAGGAAGAGTAATAACACTTCTGTTCAACTGGACAATATTCTCATCCCTGATGTGGACATGGTACAGTACCTAGGGTTACTTCTAGTTCATCGATTGACCTGAAAGGATCACATCAGAGAGAAGAGGAGACAACTTGCACGAATGAACTGGCTCCTTGGTAGATGATCTCATTTCCCTTAGCAAATAAATTATTGCTGTATAAGGTTTCCCTGAAACCAGTATGGAGATATGGCATACAGTATGGAGGACTACTTGCAATAATAATGTTGAAATCATCCAGTGGTTTCAAAACAAGGTGCTCAAGACGGTATCAGGGACTCTATGGTTCATTAGAAATGATGAGGTGCACGGGTATTGGGGTGCCACATGTTCATAAGGAGACATAGAGAATCAGTAGGGATTACATATCAAACCTGGACAAGCATGTGAATCTTGTGATGCTGAATTTGCTTCACAATGGTGAGGAAGTAAGACAATTGAGGAGGCTACTTGTACTGAATCTTACTGATATTTGAGGGCATGGATGATCATTGAAATGTGTGACCCATGATTATCAATGGTTATTATTATATTAAAAATAGTTTAAACTTTTAGAATCTATACTATTTTTATCTGTCTTTATCTGACGCTAATATTTGTCACTTTATATGGATGACTTTAATTTGTGACTTTATTATTATTTGTCTTTATCTGACTTTACTATTTATTATTTGTCACCTTTGTTATCTTCGTTTTTATTTACTAACTGCTTTGTGTCATGAGAGGTAATTGATATTATTGTTATTGTATTTGAGATGAGCTATCTTTGTTTGGTTTTCTGACAGGTTGGTTACTCTCAGCCAAACAATTTTACTGATGGTTGCAATCATTTTGGCAACCGATTGTAAAAAAATAAATTACTCAAAAAAAAAAATAAATTACTCAAAAAAAATAAAAATATTTTACTATGAATATGTATTTTATAGAATGTTTACTCCTGTTTTTTTTCTTTTTTTTGTAATTTATTAAATTTTCATTTTGATTATATAGGCTATATGGTTTAACATAAAGAAAAAATTGATATTTTATTAACCTGTTTTGCTACATACAAAATTTGTCATCCATATTAATCAATAATTTTTCTTGTATTTTCATTAGTGAATGAAAAATTTCTTTTATGACAGAAAATCATTCATCTTTATATATGAAGACAGTAAAAAAAAAATCAATTTCTTTCTTTTAGTTTGAAGACCGAATAAACGTCTCGAGTGATGATCACATATAACAGTAATTGAGATAGGGTCCTCCTTTTCTGAGAGTACAACTCTTTATATGCAGATAATTCAATATAAAACTAAACAATAACTGCTAAAACTATAATTCCATCAACTGGTCTTTTTTTATTAAGTTACAGTTCTAATTATTTTTGTCATGCTTGAAATTTATTAAGTTTTCTCAAATAGATACTAATTATAAAAACAAAGTTATTTCGTTCTATTGTTAGATAGACCTAAAATCTTCACCATAATTTTACAGTTTTTGGATAGTTATAGTTTATCTTTGTAACAAGTAATATGATTTATTTAGACAAAGACAAGAATGCATATTATAAAGAATTACCTGAATAGTTGTGCTTCAAATAGATAAATACTGAATATTTTGATTCCCTATTTTGTATCACTATTTTTTAAGTTTAAGATAACCTGCCTGGGTAGAGAGATTCAACTTTTATTTTAGTTTAAAAATTAGGGGTTTTTGATTAGAAGTATTTTTCCTAAAAACACCATTAGAAAAACTTTATCACATTTCATTTTCCTTGCTATTTAAGAAATAGGGAAAATTAACGATGAATGACTGAGCGAGAATTTTACATTCAGGATTAAACATGATGTTAATTAGATTAACATATACATATTTTAATGTTAATTATGTGCATAAATGTTATATATAAATAAAATAAGAAATTATTATTATAATCTACATTAGTTTCATTATATCACTTCAGTTCAGTGTAAGGGAAATTAGCTTGCTTCATAATAATTACAATAAGTTGTGGGTAGATCTTACTTTATCCTAAATTTTCTTTTCTACTAACCTATGTAATTCATATATTTTATCAAATTTGTTTAAAAAACTGAAATAAACCTAATGAAAATTACCCTTTTTCCATCTATTTTATCTTAACATGATTAAACTCATATGAAACCTGCATACTATATCTAAAAATGTCTTTATTAACTGCCTCATAAATCAGTTTATCATGTTTTTCCATTTGGATGTTTTTGGAACAAATGTCTTTTCCATCCATAAATCACATTGAGTCTAATAAATTTTTCATTTTACAATAGTTTTTGGGAAAAAACAAAACAAAAAATAACGATCTGTTATAATTGTTTTAATATGGTGAAAAAGAAAATTAGTTACACTGGGATGGAAAGGGATTGTAACATTATGTAATAACATAGAGTGCATTGCTGCTGCTCATGTTCATAAACCATTTATTTCTTACAAGGTCACCCACTCTGGTTCAAAGTATCAAATCACATTTTTATTTATTAAATCCTAAGTTCTATGTTACAGTCATAATGGTTTATTATAAGTATATTCTTAATCAGTTTATCAGTATGAAACTTAACAAATTTTGGGAAAAAACCAAACAAATTAAAAAACTGACATTTTATAATGTCTGATACCTTTATTTATGTTTTTAAAAGCGTAATTCCATTGAAAATAATAATAATTTTGTGGTTCTTGTGATTTGATTGGTGTAAACGTTTCAAATGAGAAGGCATCTATGGTAGATAAGGATAATTTTGAAGACATACAGTGGTGTAGATCAATTTCAAAGAAGAAATGATTCTTCTGGCTGGTTACTTTAATGCTAGTGAGAGATACTTTGATGTGGTAGGCAAAGAAGTAAATAAATAAATTTTTGAAATGGTTCTAGGGAATATTTTAACAAAATAAACTGAAAGGAACAAATGCATTCATATAATTGTATTCTTATCAGGTCACTGGTGGTTGTTGATGGAATTGGGAAGGCTGGATACTCCATTATCATAAATAATACTCTTAGTGTCTTCTCTTGATTTGTGATCTGATAAAATAATATGCTTCTGATAGCGTTATTCAATCGTGGTTCAATTTTCTGAGCAGAGAGAATTTTACACCTGAGTGTATTTGTAAAGGATGGTTGCAGGGTCAGCAATTAGATAATAGTTAGTATTTATTCAAGGAATTCCTTTTGATTAAACATCTTTAAATTGCCTCATTTTTCCAGGCTGAAATTACTGACACCTTAAGGTTTAATAAAATCTATAGTAGTGATTCTCAACCTTTTCAGCAAAATGAGCCACAAAAAGTAAAAAAAGAAAATATATAATGAATATTTTCGAACCCCCAAACCCACCCGAATGAATTCTAGTTAAAACTATGTAGCTGCGTTGACAGCGACGGATATGAACATGCTTTTAGGAAGTGTAGAAATATGTCCAATTTACAGTTTCCAACTTGATATGTACGTGCTCCTTATAATTTAGTCTGCTTCCATTTCATACGCTGTGAGAGCGTCATGTAACATGCATATGATAGTTTTGAACACGTCGTCGTATTTATTAAGAGACGATTGCAGAACGTCAGTTTAGTCTCGAATGAGAAGCGTGCATTCTATGTTTTTAAAAGCGTAGTTTCATTGAAAATAATAACTCAGTTTTTTAGTGTGCGATCAGACGGTGTAATTGTTTTTTTTTCCAACTAGATTCTTATGCAAAATGGATAAATTTGTGAAAAAAACGAAATGAGCCAACTACATTCATTGAATCAACAGGTAAAAAGACAAGATTGTACAATCACAGTAATTTAAATTATGGATTTACCTCATCGGATGTAAAGCCACATTGCGTTGTTTGCTTTCAAGGCTTCTCGATAAAAGCATGAAGCCATCAAAAGTAATTCGACACTTGGAAACTAAACATACGGATTATATATGCTAATCCTTGGAATTTTTCGAAAGAAATTTACGTACTTTGAGAAATCAACAAACTTCTACTCAGTGCAGGATTTACCTTGGACGAGGCCCTAAGCAAATAGATATTTTTGAGGCCCCCCTCCACCCTATGAGGCCCCCCCGGAAGTTCCAATTGCCTATTATCCTACAAAATTTCATTTGATAAACATATAGGTTATGATAACAGAAATAATCAGACACAACCTGACACATTTTTTAATGAATTTTATTGACCTTAATTTTTCGTTTGAATTTTTAAACAGTGTGATTCGAATACATACCTTGTATCTTTGACTCGAGCAACGAAACAAGACGCTTCAAGAATCTCTGCCGGTTTAGACAAAGACGAACAAAACGTTTGACCAAGGCGCCATCTTTTTGTTACACATGGAAATGACGCGCGGAAAAAATGGTTTGAATTACAAACCAATTTTAAAATATACTGTCATTATAATCTATGCTATAAATATAAATGAAGCTTTTACATAATTGAGGATAGCAATTACAATTATACATAAGTTATAAAAGTAATACATAAAGTATTATAAATATATTCTTTATTTTTTGTTAATTTTACTTTTATTTTTCAACATTTTTTACTTCGAGGCCCCTGTCAAAGTGAGGCCTCGAGCAGCTGCTTGTTTTGCTTTATGGTAAATCCGTCACTGCTTCTACTTGTAAATCAAGCCATACTAATAAAAGCACACTTGAAGCATCTAATCTCGTAATATTAAGAATAAAATTAACCAAAAATCCAGATTCTAATATATTCAAAATATTAAACGAAATTAACCCCCTCCCCCAAAAAATCTAATCATATAAAATAAGATTGAATGATAATAATACAAGTAAAGTAAAAGTGTAACATTTAGTTTAAGACAACCATATGTTTCTAGTTACCTTAAAATTCGACCAGAATTACTAAGATGTCCAAACTCCATACAATACCAGAGAACCTCATATTTCCTGCTGAAATGGTCAGTCAGCAGTGTTTTAAACTGCGTGTAAGAAGCAAAAAAATAAATAAAATAAAAAATTGAAAAAATTGCACTTTAGAAAGCGGAATTTTTTTAAAGTATTGTTAGAACGACAGTATCAAGCCGAATAGATGTCATGGCTGCCGGTGTTCACGATCAGATAATTCAGCGTGTGAGCTCAAGTGAATATTTTAGCATTTAATTTTATGAATCAACATATGTGGTAAATATTTCCCAGTTCTTGTATTTTGTCAGATATGAATGCGTTAGGAACAGATCAATCAAAGAAAATATGTTGTTTTTTACAAATCACAGTACCTTTCTTTTTTCTGTTTAGCCTCCGGTAACTACCGTTTAGATAATTCTTCAGAGGATGAATGAGGATGATATGTATGAGTGCAAATGAAGTATAGTCTTGTACATTCTCAGTTCGACCATTCCTGAGATGTATGGTTAATTGAAACCCAACCACCAAAGAACACCGGTACCACGATCTAGTATTCAAATCCATATAAAAATAACTGGTTTTACTAGGACTTGAACGCTGTAACTCTCGACTTCCAAATCAGCTGATTTGGGAAGACGCGTTAACCACTAGACCAACCCGGTGGGTTAAATCACAGTACTTGGTCATGTAACAGGACAACGTCTTCTAGATTGTTTTACTAAACAAAGATTTTTTTTTTTTGTTAAACTTATAAAAACAATAAAGTAGATTGGACAAATTGTATCGCAATATGTAGTGATGGTGCAAAAGCAATAACAGGAAAGAACAGTGGATTTCTGAAAAAAATTAAAAGATAGTCTTATACCAAGGACCGAATGGACGCACTGCTTTCTTCACAGACATGCTATACCACAAAAAAATATGTCGAAAAATCCCAAATAAATTATTGTAATGATGTAAAAATACTTAATTTTATTAAAAGTCAACCATTACAGAATAGGCTTTTGCTAAATTATACAATGAAATGGGTGAAAAGAAAAAAATCTTTTCCTTACAGAAGTCAGATGGCTATCGCGAGGGCAAGTGTTAACTCGTAACTGGAATTGCGAAATGAATTAATAATATTTTTTCAAGATAAACAAACGCCATTCTCATTGTTTTTACAGAATAATGAGTAAAAGTTGCTGTTGGCTTATTTAGCTAATATATTTTCGCATTTAAACGACTTGATTGTGAATCTACAAGGAGGGGATAAAAAATGTTATTAATGACAAAGTTCCTGCTTTTATTAAGAAGCCTGATTGGTTTAATTGCCTTCAAAGCAAAAATTTTCATATGTTTCCACTTTCTTCCGATTATATTGTGAAGAATTTGGATGAAGAAGACACTATTATTCACCGAAGTTTGGATGGCATGAAGATGCATTTGCGTGAGCTAAAAATTCAGTTGGTGGAGTATTTCCCAGAAGATAAAAACAATTTCTCAAAGAAATGGGTATTGAATCCATTTAGTGTAGCATTGAATCCATTTAGCTTCAAAAGCACTGGCCACTTATATCACTTCAGCTGTTATGGGAGTGCCACCAAGTTTTGCTTATTCTTGCACCCTAAATTATTACCTCCGTGGCGCGAGTGGTAGCGTCTTGGTCTTTCATCCGGAAGTCCCGGATTCGAATCCGTCAGGTATGGCATTTTCACACACTACAGAATTGTTATTTCATCTCATCCCCTCACATCCCCTGATGCAATACCTAATGGTGATTCTGGAGACTATATAAAAAAATCCTTATGTATACTCAAATTTTCTTAAGACATTCCTTTTAGGAGACTTTCTTGCAAATTACACCTTTCAATAAGTAGATTCATATTCATTTCTATTATTTTTTAACCATCTCGATTTTCCTTTAATTTTTATTAGAATTAAAATGTTGCATTTATGCTCCAATTCTTTTTACTTATTTTGATTTATTTATTTTTTGAATTTTTAATGGGATAAAGCTAAATTAAAAGAAATAAAACTCAACAGTTTACAAAATGGAATATTCACAGCTGTTTAAATAAAAGTTATTATTTAATACTATTTAAGTGTTAAAGAATATTATGATATATTTTTTTAGTAAACAGTTAATAAATTGGTTAATATTTTTTATAATTCAATTTAACAATATTATTAAATATTCTTATTTTTATTTATGTTTTAATAAAAAGCACTAAAGTTAAAAGAGAGTGATTTCTGTTTTAAAAAGAAACGGCATTGTTATTTTTTATGTGATTTGTTTACATTGTGTTTAAAATGGCTAATGATCAGCAGAACGGTAAGAATTTCGTTAACTATATTAGTTATAAACATAAACAAATTTAATGTATTTTTATTAAAAGCCGACTTTTTATTATCTTCATATGACTACTGTTTATTTGTTAATTGAGAGGTCTTGGGTATGAATTTTTACTTTATTTTAATCTATTCTAAGTTCTGATAGGAGTTAAAATAATTGTGTAAAAATACAGATTCCCCAGCCATAATTGTTTAATTTTAAGTTAGCTTTTTTTAAACGTAATTAAGGGGTAGAAGTAATCTTTGACTTAAAATTTATACTTAGAAAGTAATCTTCAGAAAAAATTACATAATCTATAAAAGCTGTCATCATTAGTACTACTTTTTTATTCTGAGATATTGATACTTTTTAATCAACAGTTATTTTGGGATAACATTAAGACCAATATGTAGCATTGCTGTTTTGTGCTGCGCTTTTATTCAACTTAGAAAATTAATTTTAAATAATTTATAGTAAGCATAAGACTAGTGAAATTAAATATAAATGTAATCATTCATCTTGATAAACTTTGTGAAAGTTAACCCTTCTTGACTTTCTTGCTTAGTGTTACTTTGATTTCCTTTACTTTCATACAGAATAAACACCCAAATTTAATTTTGTCGGAACGTTTTTAAATACCCTAATGAAAACAATCAGATATATTGGAACGCCAGTGTAGTAAGACTTTGAGGTACTCACGTATCTCAAAATAGTAAGTAACAAATAATATTGCAATCAATTGAATACAAAATTATAATTGCTTTGACAATAATCTGGCGCCGCCGAGTTGCGGGCAGCGGGCTATTCACTGTGGTGTTGCCGGCAATATGCAACAGTCATTCTAGCTTATACTGAGCGTCGTTTACATTAATCTCAACACAAACGCAATTGCTGCCAATTAACGGAAAAGGTCCAGTGTAGTTAGGTTATGTTAATTCCCTGTACTGACGTATCGTAATTACATCAACATAACTACGTCATTTTGCTCACCAAACTCGTCCAATTAACGTTTAATATGCAAATTAAATAAACCCATCGTGTTGGTCTAGTGGTAAACCCGTATTCGTAAATCAGCTAATTTCGAAGTCGAAATTGTCAGGTTCAAATCATAATAAACTTTTTGTTTCGATTTGAATACTAGATCGAGGATACCGGTGTTCTTTAGTGGTTGTTTCAATTAACCACACCTCCCAGGAGTAGTAGACTTGAGTTGTTCAAGACTACAAATTTACCGGTAGTTACATTCCATTGATAAGTCGCTAATCACTTTAATTGTTGATGAGACTATAAATAAAAGTATTAAAAAGTAAATAAAATAAACTTAATAATAACAAAAGTTATATTTAAACTAAATACACCAATGAACATACAAAATAGCCGCAGAAAACAGCGTAACTTAAAAACAGTGCTTAGAGTCCCCCCCCCCCCCCACGTTAATATATAAAAACTGATTTTGGAAAGTTTAAAATTACTGTCTGATTAGTATACATAAAATTAGTTGTTACATATAAATGTAATTAATAAATATCTAAACATTTTCATTAAAGGTACCCCACGCTTTAGTTATTTGTGAAATGAAATTATAGATTAATATTAAAAGAAAATAATTTAATATCCTTTCCATTGTCAATCTAATCCTTAATTGTCAATCTATCCTTAATTTGTCAATCTAATTGACAAATTATTTGTTTCTTTTTAGTGGAATCATTATTTTACACATTTTAAATAAAGTCAATTTAACTTTTATTTTTAGGTCATAGTTTCCTAATGTGAATAAAATTATTCAATTAAAAATTTATTTTATAACAAAAGTTTTCTGATTAGTCACAGCATAGCTCTAAAATATGTTGTAATTTCTTGGCATACATAAAATTATTCATTTTAATGGTAATTTTTCAACAATAAATAAACTTCATTTCTTGTTATAACTTACAACAGAATATTTTACTTTTATCTTTTTAGTTATTCATAATATTAATAATGTAAATGAGTATTTTATCAACAAAATACTAATTTATGATTATCTGTTTAATCTTAAACGACTAATATGGGATAATAGTGGTTGCATTCTCTACATTTTCATTAATGCATCATTGTCACATAGCTATTTTCCAGTAATCTTTATCTAGCTCTTTAATCTTTTCTATTCAAATCTTCACAAAAAATATTCATTCTCTTTATAAATTTAATTTTTCCAACCTGCATTGAATTTAGGATTGAAAAACAAATGTTGAATTGAGAATAAAAGTTGTGCTTCCTTGTCGCATATTCTTTTAAGTTCTATTAATGGAAACAATCTCCATAAATGTGCTGCTGGAGCTAAGTGGTAAGGCTGATGAAACACTTGGCCTTTTATGATAGCTGGTTGCTGCATGAAAATCCACTAAATGCATTAAATTTATACTTCCGAAGAATTAATCACAATTCTTTTAATTGCTTCGTCTTGAATGAATCATACGCAGCATTTTTTCCAAGACACGAATGGAATTTTTACCTTTTTACATGAATGATAAGTGGTGTTATCTAAGACAATAACCAAATCATCTTCCAGAGGAGGTAAGACATTACTAAACCAATTTTCAAAAGACGTGGTTCATCTTTCCAGTAAATTTAGATTAAAAAATCCAGAGACCACCATTGAAAAACCTGGTATCACTGTCGATATGCGTCTTTCCTGGCAACCGCGGCGTCTCTACCCTCATATCTTTCTAGACGTTCAATCGCCAGCAGGTCCACCGGAGGCATTTCCGTTATCCGTTATCCGTTATTTCCGTTATTTCCAGCACCGCCTCCAGCGAAACTGATCTGTACGCCTGCGCCACCCTGAGTGCAAGCCGTCAATAGACTATTAATCCTACGTCTATTTACCTTAATTTTAATGGTTTCACACTACACCGGTGCTGCATAAATGATTGCGGCGGTCACCGTAGCCACAATAATCCATCTTTTGTAGGCTCTAGGACCTTAACATTTCTCATGAGTCCAAGAGATTTCTGAAGTCAATCTCTCGGCCTTTTAGCACATCTACGTTACGTATGTTGTAAACCCCCTTGTCTCATCGCGCCAAACACAAAAGTATTTGGTTCTACTCAAGGGTGACTTCTGTACCCTCCAGTTTAACCGAAAACTTTGGCATCCATCTCCTACCCGGCATCAGAAAAATTTCGGTTTTATGCGTAGATACTTTAAGACCTCGCGTCCGCAGCCACCGCGTCAAATCTGCCAGTACATTCTATGCCAAGGCTTTAAGAACAGCAAGGCAAAGAACACCGGTACCACGATCTAGTATTCAAATCCATATAAAAATAAGTGGTTTTACTAGGACTTGAACGCTGTAACTCTCGACTTCCAAATCAGCTGATTTGGGAAGACGCGTTAACCACTAGACCAACCCGGTGGGTTAAATCACAGTACTTGGTCATGTAACAGGACAACGTCTTCTAGATTGTTTTACTAAACAAAGATTTTTTTTTTTTGTTAAACTTATAAAAACAATAAAGTAGATTGGACAAATTGTATCGCAATATGTAGTGATGGTGCAAAAGCAATAACAGGAAAGAACAGTGGATTTCTGAAAAAAATTAAAAGATAGTCTTATACCAAGGACCGAATGGACGCACTGCTTTCTTCACAGACATGCTATACCACAAAAAAATATGTCGAAAAATCCCAAATAAATTATTGTAATGATGTAAAAATACTTAATTTTATTAAAAGTCAACCATTACAGAATAGGCTTTTGCTAAATTATACAATGAAATGGGTGAAAAGAAAAAAATCTTTTCCTTACAGAAGTCAGATGGCTATCGCGAGGGCAAGTGTTAACTCGTAACTGGAATTGCGAAATGAATTAATAATATTTTTTCAAGATAAACAAACGCCATTCTCATTGTTTTTACAGAATAATGAGTAAAAGTTGCTGTTGGCTTATTTAGCTAATATATTTTCGCATTTAAACGACTTGATTGTGAATCTACAAGGAGGGGATAAAAAATGTTATTAATGACAAAGTTCCTGCTTTTATTAAGAAGCCTGATTGGTTTAATTGCCTTCAAAGCAAAAATTTTCATATGTTTCCACTTTCTTCCGATTATATTGTGAAGAATTTGGATGAAGAAGACACTATTATTCACCGAAGTTTGGATGGCATGAAGATGCATTTGCGTGAGCTAAAAATTCAGTTGGTGGAGTATTTCCCAGAAGATAAAAACAATTTCTCAAAGAAATGGGTATTGAATCCATTTAGTGTAGCATTGAATCCATTTAGCTTCAAAAGCACTGGCCACTTATATCACTTCAGCTGTTATGGGAGTGCCACCAAGTTTTGCTTATTCTTGCACCCTAAATTATTACCTCCGTGGCGCGAGTGGTAGCGTCTTGGTCTTTCATCCGGAAGTCCCGGATTCGAATCCGTCAGGTATGGCATTTTCACACACTACAGAATTGTTATTTCATCTCATCCCCTCACATCCCCTGATGCAATACCTAATGGTGATTCTGGAGACTATATAAAAAAATCCTTATGTATACTCAAATTTTCTTAAGACATTCCTTTTAGGAGACTTTCTTGCAAATTACACCTTTCAATAAGTAGATTCATATTCATTTCTATTATTTTTTAACCATCTCGATTTTCCTTTAATTTTTATTAGAATTAAAATGTTGCATTTATGCTCCAATTCTTTTTACTTATTTTGATTTATTTATTTTTTGAATTTTTAATGGGATAAAGCTAAATTAAAAGAAATAAAACTCAACAGTTTACAAAATGGAATATTCACAGCTGTTTAAATAAAAGTTATTATTTAATACTATTTAAGTGTTAAAGAATATTATGATATATTTTTATACTATATGATACTTTAAGACCTCGCGTCCGCAGCCAGCGCGTCAAATCTGCCAGTACATTCTATGCCAAGGCTTTAACCTCTCCGACCGCATATACCATGAAGTCCACTCCCACAGAGATCCTCCTGTCCAGCAGGTCATCGTAGACCACGTTTCTCAAGCGGGGGCCCAGTACCGATCCCTGGGGGGACGCCCCTCTCCACGCCCATGACGACCTCCTTGCCTTCCTCCAAAGAGATCTTTAGCACCCTACCCATCAAGAATTCTTGAACCATCCTGATCAGGTAGGGAGCCACCTTCTTCTTTATCAGCTGGATGATTGATTCCCAACTCACGCTATTAAATGCGTTTATCTCGATTAATATTACCAGTGGAATCTTCCTCGTATGTCGAGTACTCGATGCCGCCTCATTCACCATTCCCATCACTTTTTTGATCGCATCAGAGGTGGATCCCTTTTTACAAAATCCAAAATGTTTATTGGACCAACCTCCTCGTCGTTCCAATTCCACTTCCAGACGTCTTGCCAATAGGGCCTCAAAGACCTTCCCTAATGTATTTGTAAGGACAATGGGTCTGAATTTCCCCCTTTTCCTTCGGAATGAACACCAGACTTCCAACTTCTAGGGATTTTCTCGTACTGAATTTCCCGATTAAGAGTCTAAACACCGGCGAAGCCTGATACACTTCTTCCGGAGTTTTTCGATTTGTGAAGACCACCAATAGACAGGTCTATGCCTCTTATCCTTGTCTCGTCTTCTCAGGACCTCTCTACAGGTGTCGAGAATGACCTAATTCAGTCCTTCCTGCTCCAGTTTGTTATATCCACCCAATTTCCTCTGAAACACCTCTCGTAATCTCAACACCAACAGTGTTTCTAGCCGCCAACGGAGCACCCTACCGGCCCGAGAGACTTGAGGACGCCCAACGACCACTTCAATGCATCTGTGGTAGCTGAGCGTTTGCCCCTCCAGAACTTTCACTCAACCTCGCTGCCACACGACCCACTAACAAATGTCAAGTCAAGAGTGTGACGGGATCCTGTTCTATGAAAAATGTGGGCACACCAAATTCATTTATGCATATCAGCCCCAAGGCCGCCACCTCCTCCGCTAAAGTACCTTATTTTTTTATTTTTTTATTTTTCCCCTACTCTCCCCGACCGGATATCCATTTAAGTATACTCAGTCGGGGAGAGTGTCCTTTTACTCTAAGGGAGCGTCCCCCGCCCACCGGTTGTACACCCGGCACGGCAGGTTAGCTCCCCGGTCTCGGATCTTTAATTTTATTTTATTCGCCTGCCTCTAATCCCCTGCCTCGGAGATGGGGTATGGCTACGCCACCTCCCATCCCCTCAGCAGGGAATCGGGTCTCGGTCATTATGCCTTTGCCTCTAATCAGCGGTACCGTCCACACTAAGCGCCTAGGCACCCGCAGGAGCGGCACCGCCAACCGGGACTCGGTCTTTTATTTGTCCCACACTCCCCAGGAGTTTCTCCCCGTCTCAGGAACCCGCACACCACGGCGTACGGGCCCTCCACGGAGGGGCTGTCCTCCCTACCCTAATTTCACAAACCCCTTCTTCTGTCCTCTTCTTTCTTGGTGCGTAAGATTTCCCCGGCAAACCTATGGAACCAATCCCAGTTATCGTCACTATAGACCATCCAATTTAAGAGGTTTTCAGGTGTAAGTCCGTTGTCCGAAATTTCTCTTCTATTTGGAGCCCATCTTGGGCATACAAACACAGTGTGTTCCGCATCATCAGTCTCTGGGCAGTACACACATTGTGGGGTAGGTCTTTTTCCAATTCTAAACAGATAATGGCCGAACGAGCCATGCCCCGTCAACAGTTGTGTCGTATAAAAATCTACATTACCTATTCTATTACTAGTCCACGTATTTATGTTGGGGATTAGTCGCCTGGTCCAATCCCCAACTCTAGAGTGTGTCCATGTATCCTGCCACTCTTGATCAATTAGCCGTTCAACCTCATCTTTGGACATACGCCTGTATCTAAATGTTCTTCCTTTAATTTGTAAATCAATGGGTATAACCTTCGTTAATATACACAACGCGTCGTATGACACTGTTCTGTATCCCGCGGCTACACGCAGTAAAGCAAGCCTGTGTACTCTTTTTAATTTTGTTTTATTTCTCTGAATATTCATTGTATCTTCCCATATCGGGGCCGCATATAAAATTGCTGACGTGGTAGCCGCAGTTATCATTCTCCTTATTACCATTTTCGATGTACCATGGTTCTGGAAAAGAGTCCTCAATGCCTTAATCAAAGGAGTGACCTTCTTACAAATCATCTCTACGTGTTTGCTAAATCTTAGGCTTTTATCCAAAAGAACCCCTAAATACTTTGCTTCTTTGACCTCCTTAATTCTCTCTCCTCTAATGTTTATATTGAGGTTTCTAATAGGTCTTCTACCTGAAAACACCAAACAACAGGATTTGTTAGGGGATATCTGTAGCATGCTTCCTACCAGCCATTCATCAATTATTCGTAACGCCTGATTTGCTTTATCCTCTAGGTTATTAACTTCTCTGTTTTCCACTAGGATAGCAATGTCATCAGCATATCCAACAACAAAAACCCCCTCGGGATAATCCAATCTAAAAATTTTGTCATAAAAAATATTCCACAGTATATTTTCACAGGCCCAATATATATATTCTATTTCTAGCGCGTAATCTCTGAGCTACTCTTTTATATCGTTGCATGATTCTTCTCTGCTCTTCTATCTCTGCAGACCACCAATAAACCGGGTGATATTTATTGTTACTCGGCGGTATTTTAGTTATCTCCTCTTTAATTATATCCTGGAACGCCTCAGGAGTTATTTGTGGACAATGTTTGATTCTGTTTGCTGCGTTGTTGGTAACGCGGTGAATCTGTTGTTCTGTCATTCTACTGAAGATGTTTAACTGTCTTCTTCCTGGTGGGTACTCTCTAAGGGTGACTAAAATGGCCCTATGGTCACTAGCAGTTTCTTCGTTAAGGACCTCAAAGTCAATTGAGTCAGTACGGATCCTACTGTCGATTATAACCAAATCAATTATCGAATTATGTCCTCTTGCGCTATAAGTGGCGGTCCCGTCGTTAACACAATTCGCGCCATTAGCCTCAAGCAGTTCCTCTAGTATTCTTCCTCTAATATTCGTGTAGGCCGCACCAGCTAGCGCTGTCTTACAATTGAAATCGCCTACGACAAGCGTTCTCTTACAGGAGTTGCTGTAAGTCAAAAAGTCTATTTTTAAAGGCTTCCGTAGTACATTTAGGACTAATGTAAATTCCTATTATTATATTATATTGCTTAACTCTACGGCTACAATACCATCACCCCTATGATACAGGTTGTAGTCCACATTGCCTGCAATCCTCCTGATGGCTACTTCCCCATTCCTGTCAGTCACCCATTGTCCCCTGGCCGCTAAGTACACATTTGGTTCCGTGGCCACCAAGAAGTCGGCATTGTACCTTGTTACAATTTCTTCAGACAGATCACAAGACAAGCGACTTCTATTATTATTAATTAGGATCACTCTATTCATGACTTTTATCACAACTCGTACTGCCAGTCCTGTGCAACATACTATTACATTCCAGGCATCGTGTTGCCTCCTTACAGTCTCTGATTTCATGGCCAGGTTTCCCACAGTTAAAGCATAGGTCCGAGCGGTCTGGACCTCGACATTCTCTTCTACTACGCCCGGTACCCCAGCAGCGGTAACACCTCTCGATTTCTGTCCGGATGTATGTCCGGCAACACACCCATCCTACTCTTAGCCTTGATGCAGTAAGTTTTACTGCATTCTTTTGTGTGGTAACAACCCAGTAAATTCATTGTGTTTCCATACGCTTCCCTGAGGGATGTAATCTGAAAACTTTCCCCCGTACCCAATACTTTTTCTACCGCCTCCTTGACCTCACATTCCTCGGTGTCGCACAGCATATCCTTTACATGAACCACCGTTCTGCGGCCCCCCTTTGTTCTAATATTAACTTGTAATATTAACTCCTCTGCTCTATTTTTTAGTAGGGAGGAAAATTCCCCCGCTTTCTGCGATCCATTTATTCTGACTTCAAGCTGCTGTTCTCTACCCTTCTTGATAGACAATATTTCATCAGCTTCCTCCGCCTTGACCTTCTCTTTCATTGTCTTCAGGAGGTCAGCATAACATTTTCCCGGAGCCTTAACTATCACTGTTTTACTTTCTATAACCGGTGGGGTTCCCCTTCTCGCTGAAGCAGACCTGGACCTCGCTCTTCCGTGATCTCCCAGATTAGGGAGTATCATTCTAGATAGTGTCTTACTTTTCCTCATAAGGTATATAACAATTTTTCTAACTAGAATACCCGACGGGCCAGTGGGCACGACGAAAACCGCTGACTCAGGCCTTCCCACCACTCTTCGAAGAGCTTTTATGATGTGAGAGGCCATAGCCTTCTCACCCTCGCTGGAGACGTAAATCACCACATATTTTGTAGCATTAGTAGTAATTTTCTCTTCCTCAAGGATCGTAGATTCTTGTAACACCATTGCTCCCGGTGTAGTCCCAGCATACTGGCTGTTCGGTCTCAGTCCATTCAAGTCTACGAAGATGCAGTTATCATCAACCGGTTTCAATGTATTTTCTTGGGTGAGTCGATTCATCACCCAAGTTGACCATCGAGTGGGCAGTCTTTCTATAAACTGTTCGTCTGACAAATCAACGTCCAATATATCCGACATCTCATTCCTATGATAGCCCTCAGTTTGTGTACTCTGGGAATTCGTGTCAGGTGCTTCCTCACTTATCCTTTGTAGTTCCTTGTAAATCTCTGTAAGTTCTCTGTCATGGGCCTTTATCGCTGTGGCACTTGCCTTGCCGGTCAAATGTCTTAGTTGCAACAGTGCATTTCCCAATCTATAGGTGACGTCTTTTAGATTAGGAGGGGCCTCCTCTTCTTCGGACGATCCCGCTCTTGCTCTCTTGGCACCTCTACCCTCTATTGTCTTCCATTTGGCCTTATCTTGGCTTAGTGTTGTGGTCTCCATGTCTTCTGTACCGTCAGTAACGCTCTCCCTCCTTCCAGAACTTCCCCGCGAGTGCCCAGCGACTTGGGAGGCTGTATCTTCCACGAGAAGTGAGCTACGTCTCCTCATTGTATGGATTCGGAATCAGGGGACGATTCCGAATCCAACGACACCCCACACGGGCAGGTGTCCCCCAAAAATTTGGGGGGGGTGTCGGGGGGAAGTAAAATGTATCTGTCGAAATCTGAGGTCCAAAAATTTTGGGGGGGTCAATTTTTGGGGTGGTGTCAAAGGGTAGGAAATCTTTGGGTTCGGAAAGAAGTTAAGGAATTTTTCTTCTATTGTATAAACTGTAGGAGATATAGAGGAAAAGGAATTGCCCGTATAAAGTGCTTCCAAACACTTAGAAAAATTCTGACAGTATAATATAAAGTTTGTGAAAGTTCTCCAAGTCCTTGTTTACTAGCTTGCCAATGACGTTACGAGCAAGACAAAGCTTGTCATTCAACTTATAAAATTTTCACTGTATATAAGCTAATATATGTAGACTTGAAACACTAAAAAATACTTATTTAGAATATTTTTTAACTCACTCTACAAGTATGAATTGACTTATTACTCTTACCAGCAATTCCACTACACTACGGTCCTTCGCTGTTATCCAAAAATTCTACAGCACTGTAAAATCACTTCACTATTCTCAAAACTTCGTTTTTTAAGAAAAAAGTCTAATAACTTAATTAATCCGTGACCAAAACTCAAAATATTTCACACATATGTCCGTTAACCATACCACTAAAGATTCCAATGTCCAAATCCAATAAAATATCCAAAAATACCAGTCAAAAAGCATAAAAACGCAGAGCTAAGAACACACGTCTGTACTCAGTGCCCCCGCTGAAGTACCTGCCTCTTCCATTCGTCACCTCACTACCCAGCTCTGGACTCTTTGCGTTGAAGTCCCCGCAGATTACCACCATACTTCTACATTTCCTTATTTCAGAGGACATCAATAAGTTCAACGAAATGGAACATTGGGATATTTGGCGAGGCGTAACAGCTAAAGAGGGCAATCCTCTCGACCACCACCCAGACAAACCCCGCAAATTATGAGAGACCTACTTTTACCCGATGGAGCCTTATTACCGGTTGATAAGCCACACACAAAGGCTTCTTTTGACGAATTCACAGCTTCATCTTTCCAAACGAAACTTTTCGTTTGGCCTTCGCTGACCCAAGTTTCATCAATATATAATATATTCTACGGCCTTCTTGCCTCATTTTCTTTATTTCAGTGAGGTATTGTCTTCGCCATGATATCTTTTCTGTCAATTAAAGCATTTTCCCTGCCTCGTTTTTCGTATTTAAAATTCATTGTTTTTGTTAAAAAAATGTTAATAAAAAGTTGTTCACCGAAAATCCGGTGAATCGTTAGTCATTTACAACTGGCAACACGTTTCGAAAATAAAATTCGTGCACATTTTTACGAATCGCGTTTTTATCTAACGTCAACTTTTTATTCAATTGACCTGCGGGCTTTTGTTTCCTTAGGAGACCGTAATCAATTAGTAGATTTATACATGCAAATCACATTATACACTGTAACAGCAAAACTTAAAATTAGTTTAGCAGTTTTATTAACGACATCCGAAATCACAACACCGTTAGATTACTCTGTAATTCGCTTTTGTAAGCATTAAAAGTGACGTTTTTCCACACGACTTAGGGCTTTTATCGCGGCGACATCAATAAACGTGCACTATTAGCAGCTGAATCGGTACCAGACATGGTGTCATAATAATGGTATAACTCGTCGTACGTTCCAGTAGACTTACAAAATCTGATATGGACACCACATGACCTCCTAATACGCCTATTAAATTACATATACACATAAAATACACTTTTTAAAATGAAAATTACATAAAACATTTTTCATTAATAACTTCTGTTATTTTTTTATTTTTTCATTATTGAATTATTATTCAATGTAAAACATTTTTTACAATGAGAGGTTAATAATTATTAATAAATCAATGTATTTAAAATAAAATAAAAAAGTTAAAAAAAAAATCGAGATTGAAGTCTGATTCGAACTGCCTTCCTCTTAGATCTAAATATTTCATCCCTTGTACGAAGTACAAGTAAGTAAAAAGATTGCATTATAGTAACTTTAAATAACATAAGAAATTTATCAACTTTATGAACATTGCTAATTTTAAATAAATAACAAACACAAAAATTGAACACGAGACCAAAGAGTGATCATAAGAGAAGGTTTAAATAGAATTGAGAAAACATAACATTATACTAACGTTTGATTACATGACTACTATACTGTGACCAAATGTCAGTAATGATTATAGTGTGTATATAGATATGGCTGCGTTGTGAATCTGTTCTGATAACACGGGATGTGATTCGGCAAAATCACAACGAACTCGCTCACACAAACGTGACGTTTGCTTATTCTTCACTCTGAAATTAACTGTATACAGTATAGCAGCATTTCTCAACATTTCAGTATTTGTAACCCAATTTTCAATCATAATTTTCATCGCGTACCTCCTCTCATACAATAACATTGTACACCAGTGATTCCCAAACTGTGCGCTGCGGCGCCCCGGAGAGTCACCGTCTCTTTCACAGGGGCGCCGCGAAACATTATAAAAGCTTCATAATTACATTTACATTTAGTCTAACTAAACAAAAACCTAACTAAAAAAAGTGAAAAGCTAAAAATATGTAGATTTTTTGTGTGGTTTGTTTTTACTTGACTCTGTATAAAAGTAAAGTACCCGACGCAGAATATTCTAGCGAACGCGAACCGGCAATGCTGCGCCTTCTCGATCACGTCATATGAATGCGCTAGACATGTCGAGGTTCGTAGACCCTTCGCGACAGATTAGGACTGTTCTGGAAGATCTTACGGAACGTATATAAGCAAGCGTTGCCGGTTCAATTCAGTCAGTCGGTTTATAATGTAAATCTAGTGAAATTAAACTCGGCGCTTCATATAAATAAATTTAAATAAAATATATAAATAAATTACTTTTTGTTTATTGTCTTTGATAAATAATTTTGTGATTTTTTGCTCTTGTATCTTTAATTATGGACCGATTTTTGAACAGTAATAAACGTAATAGTGCAGATTAAGAAAGTATGTCTTCAACCAGTGGCACGAATGTGAAGAAACGAAAATATCATAAATATGATAACAGTTATTTAGAGTTTGGTTTTACGTTAACAGAAATTAATGGTGAAAGAGACTACAATGTGCATTGTGTATGAAAGTTTTGGCAGCGGAGTATGTGGTTCCAAGTAAATTGAAGCGTCATTTAGAAGCTAATCACCACAGTATGGTTGACAAACCTCGTTATTTTTTTTTCCAGGAAGTTAAAAAGAATTGAAAAGAAAAAAAATAAATTTTTTAATACTGCATCAATACCAAACAGCGCTTTGCTAGCATCTTACAAGGTAGCTTACAGAATCGTGAAATACAAGAAGCCTCATATACCACCGCGAAGAACTTATTCTACCGGCTGCTGTAGAAATGGTGAATATCATGGTTGGTGTGTCTGCTGGAAAGCTGTTTTCCAATAACCTTTGCCTTTGTCTAATAATACAATTAAACGGAAAATACAACATATGGTGGAGGATATCAACGATCAATTAATTGAAAAATTTAAAGTAGTGGAATTTGGATTACAGCTAGATGAGGCTATGAATAATAATTAGGATACTCATTTGATATGCTATGTACGGCTTATAGTTGTTGATAATAATATTAAAGATGACCTTCTGTTTTGTAAATATATCATTGCAGAAGCGAAGGCTCAGGACCTGTTTAAGATTCTTGATACATTCATATCTGAAAATATTTGAAGTGGCCTAAGTGCGTTGGTTTCTGTACTTTGAGCTCGCTCTATGTCTGGCTGCTATAGAGGATTACAGGCACTTATTCAAAGGCAACAAATTCACTGTGAACGCTTTGCATTATTCACAGAGAAGTGGTTGCAAAGCATGATGTTAGAATGTGGTAAATTTTTAAAATCTCTTCCATTGAAAGCAAATTTCGTTAAAAAACTGTGTGAGGATATGGGAGCCGAACGCTTGTGTTTGTTGTACTATAGGAGTTCACGATGGCTCTCTCGTAGTAATGTTTTATTACGTACCTTTGAATTGCGGCAAGAAATTTTAATTTACCTTAAAGAGAAAAGATACAAAGATGCAGAAGATTTTGGCGATGCAGATTTTTTCATAAAACTGGCATATATATGCGACATTTTTTGAAAAGCTGAATTCCCTTAATCTCTTTCTGCAGAGAAAAACATGCACCTTTTGAAGCCAACAAAAAAAAAACAGCTTTTATAAAAAAACTCAAACTATGGAGAAGAAAATTGAATGAAGATGCAGGCAAAGATTGTTTTTTAATATTGCAGCAATTTTTGATGATGCAAGTTTGATCTTTCTAAAGATATAAAAAACATGTTTGAAGGGCACTTATCACAGCTAATTATCTGGTGTGAAAAATACTTTCAAAATGAACATTTTGATAGGTTTGCATGGATTAAAGATCCATCTAACACCAGTGCTTCGTCTGAATTTACTTCTGCGGAAAAAGAGAATCTTATCATTTTATCTTGCGACAACAGTTTGAAAGCAAATTTGGCAGTATGGAATTGAAAGAATTTTGGATTTCAATAAAAGATTAACATCTCCTTCTAAGTGATAAGGCTCAGCGGATTTTAATTCCATTTTCGACGTCGTATTTGTGCTAAGCTGGGTTTTCGGCGGTCGCTGTAATAAAAAGCAAGTGTAGAGCAAAAATCAACGTTGGAAAGGAATGAGATGGCTGTGTCCAGTTTAATTCCACGATATAAGAAAATGTGCAGCGATTTGCAGCCTCATCCATCACATTAATTATTAATTTAATGTTAGTAAAGTAAAAAAAAAATTGTTTTATAATGAACATATAAGAGTTTTATTTATTTTATCTCTTACTTACGAGTAGTCCCGCTTTTACTTAGGGTATGCCGCCAAGGAAAACCTTTAATTGAAAAAGGGCGCCGCGACTCGGAAAAGTTTGGGAACAACTGGTGTACACAATAATAATGAATACAATAATAGCATATTTTTGGGTATTTTGACGCTACAGCAACACTTCGACCTTCATTAAAATCCTTACAAATTACAAAGAATAAGGAAATCTATTGATATTTGGCAACACCGATCCTCTGCAATGACAAAACCAGAATCTATGCCTTTCTATTAGTTACAATACACGGCAATAGATTTATACAGAATAGTGGCTAAATTTTATACAGAATATATATATATATTTATACAGAATAGTGACGATAGTGGAGTATCAACAAGTGAACAGAAGAGCGTTGGTTCCGAAAATAAAATCAAGAAAATATTCTCAAGAATACTTAAATTTTGGGTTTACCAGTTCTGAAGTAAATGAAGAAGAAATGCCCCCTGTCATTTGCTCAAAAAGTGTTTGGTAGCAGACAGCATGAAGCAATAGCATTCGCATTATTTGCTATTTTAAATGATTTTATTTCATTGCTTATATTCAAACGACATTTGGAAACGCTTCATAGTGAGTACGCTTCATAGTAAAATCATATCAAAAGCAAACATCATTTAAAAAATAAAAAAACTTTGTGAATGAAAAAACTGTAGTTCACTCTTACAAAGTTTCATATAAAATAGCCAGATGTAAAAAACCTCACACCATTGGAGAAGAGCTTATTTTATTTTGCCAGCTGCAATTGAGATTGAAGAAACTACGTTTAGAGATAAATTTTACCAAACAATTGCAGTCAATACCTCTATTAAATGATACTGTTGAGCTGAAGATGTATAGTATCAGCTTTTCGGGAAGTTGCGTAAGAGATTGTTTCCAAATCCAGCTTGATGAGGCAACAGGTAGCAACAAAGATGCTCATTTCATTGCCTACATTAGATTTTGTGATATGTCAGCAGTAAAACTACTTTTATGCAAACCAATTGAACTCAAAGCAATAGCATTCGCATTATTTGCTATTTTAAATAATTTTATAAACGAGGCAAATGTAGAGTGGAAAAATTGCATGGGAATGCATCGAGCTCATTCAATGTCTGGAAAATTTCAAACTATACAAGCACTTGTGAAACAAAAATCTCCACAGTGTGTCTCGTCGCATTGCATAATACACACAGAAGCTCTGATTTCCAAAGAAACCAAAGCTTCCGGTCTGAATATTGTGCTAACGACGGTTGTAACCGTAGTAAATTATATAAAAATGAGACCCTTAAAATCAAGACTTTCCTGTACTTTGTAGAGATGGGTGCAGTACATTCAGCGTTACTATTTTGTTGCGAGGCAAGATGGTTATCACGAGGGAAATTTTTGCAACGTGTTTATGAATTAAGAGATGAAATCGCCATTTTTCTAGAAGAGGATAATCGACCGGAAGCTGAGAAGTTTCGTTATGGTTTATTTATGATGGATTTGAGCTACTTGGTCGACATACTCGGGAAATTAAATACCTTGATTATTGAAGTCTGAGTAGCAAATAAACATATGTTGAATACGAGTGATCAAGTTAATGCTTTTTATAGAAAATTGGGAGTTGTGGAGCAGAAATTTAAAGCAAAAAACCTAGAAATGTTTGCAAATGTGGATGGATGTGTTAAAACTTACAAGAACAACATGTGAAAGTTGTTTTTGTGATCTTTGAAAATCATTTACCCATGCTGGCAAAGAATCTTAAAAAGTATTTTCTTGCTGACTACAACACGGTAGCAAATTACGAGTGTATTAGGGATCCATTCAAAATACTCTCGAAGGGCTCTCAACTGCCGAAGAAGAAATCTTCATGGATTTCACCGCAAGTTGCGAAATCAAAAGACAATTTAGTGTCTTTGCATTTTGGGCAGGGGTGGATGATGATGAGTCTTATGTACTGAAAACAAGAAATTTCGTATACTATTACCATTTTCAACATCTTACCTTTGCAAAACCGGATTTTCTGCGGTGGCTGCTTTGAAGTCAAAATATAGATCTCAGCTAAATATAGAAAAAGAACTCTGTCTATTTCTAATATTAAACCTTCCTGCGAAAAACTTTGCTCTACAAGACAGGCTCAGGAGAGCCACTAATATATATTAAACTTGTTTTTAATTTAATATCGATAAATTACTTATTAAATACAGTGTGCAGTACTGATACAATCCTATTTAAAGTGTATTGTATCAATGTAAATGTGTATTTTATTATTTATTATATCAGAATGTATTTTTTTTCTTTCCTTTCAGTAAATTAATAGATTATGACTTCCTTGTACGAAATAAAGGAAGTATTGTGATCGCGAAAAATTTCGGATTCCAGATTTCAACGGAAATATCCATTTTGACTAGTTTTGGCGTGACGTCTGACCGTACGTATCTCATATAACTAAAAAACGATTAGCCATAGAATGTCGAAATTTTGGATTTAACATTTAACTGTGCACCTCCCCTTTGGATGGCAATCGACTGTAGCAAAAGTGTCCAAAAAAGCCCAAAATCCAAAAACATTTGGATTTTTGAGTTATTCTTAACTGCAGTAATAAGCCCTCATTGAGAGCTTTTCAACGATATATCGTAAGTGGTCCTTATTTTCAATGGTTCCAGAGTTATAGCCAAATAAAATTTTTATTTTAATTAATGAAATATTTGGGAAATCTTAGGTGAAGGCACATCGGTTCGAATCAGACGTCATCTCTTTTTTTTAACTTTTTTTTTTTTAATTTAAATATATTGATTTATTAATGAAATTATTAATGTCTCATTGTAAAAAAAATTTATGATGAATTCAATAATAAAAAAATGACAAAAAATCAGAAGTTGTTAGTGAAATAGAATTTTATGTGCTTTTAAATATGTATATATGCAATTTAATAGACATATAAGGAAATCATGTGGTGTTCACATCAGATTTTTTTAATATTTACTTTTTAATATGCTCGCACCACCCCCTTTAGTATTATCACACTTCCCAAAGTGAGAAACCCTACACTGTGCCCCACAGGTGAGAAACACTGCAATATAGGTATAGTCAAGACAAGAAGTTGTGGCTGTGGTAGTTCACTATGACCATAGCTTGTTAATATGATATACAGAATATTATAAAAGTCTTAGACAGCATGAAAGACTTCTTTCAGATCTTTCTGAAAGTGGAAAGATGTGTTAAACTGATATAGGAGTATGATAGCTTTTTAATCGTTTTACTAATAGCTTCTTTTAGGTGCTTTAGTTTCCAGTAATCTGTCTGTAAGGTGATCATTTCTAGTTCAGTTTATTTTTTTTGATTAAGCATTGAGCATTATTCACATTTGTATCAACTACGATGTTAAATAAATTGTTGAATTATGTTCAACCAATTAAAATCTAATTATTCCATTTTTCAGATTTAGCTCCTTCTCTGATTCCATCTTCGGTCATCGGCTACCAAGAACCATTACAGAACAACACTAATCAAGTACAAGATACGCATTATGAAAAAGTGGAACCATGGTTCAAACCAGTTTGCCCATACTTGTCAAATACTGGAACCAAAAAGAAAAAGAAATCACAAATGCTGTTATTACAACAACAGACAATGCGGCAGAAAATGGTAATGTCCCCTAATATTATATGAACAAATATTTACTATAAAATAACATAATTATATGTTATTGGTACACAGATGTACATCTCAGACATTACTTTTTAGATATCTCATAATACAATTAAAGTTATCCAAATTTACATTTATGCTATGATTGTCTCAAAATGAAATATATTTTACTCTTGTAATACAATAGTGTATCTTATTTGAGCAGATACATGATGTGATCCACTTCCCTCTAAGTTCACACTCTCAACTAGTTAAGGCAGTATTCGCACCTTTGAGAAGCGAGTTACCATACAGTAGATGCTACCATTTAGTGGTGTTTAATATCCCTGAAGAGGCAAATTTCAAAGATTATTGGTGAAAGTGAGCTGAGTTAATATTATGACAGTAAATAACTAATTAACAACATGAGCTGCAGAAACTAAAAGTAATGGGAAAATATAATTACAGTTTCTGAAGAATATCCTCTTCATTACTCCTCTCTCTAAGTGAAGTGTAGGTTTCTTTGGGGCAAAATGTTCTTAAGGTATATGAAAAAAAGTTCAAACATGCCACCTTCAAACACCACACGTACAGGCGGCGCAACGAATCTTGATGCTTCGCAATAAAATAATTTAAGAGGTTGCTGTCATTAGAATCATCACTGCCACTTTCACTTTCATTTTCACTATCTTAAAGAAATAATAACAAATTGTACTATTGATCAGGAACTTTCATCCCGTCACCTAAATCACTACACCGTGTTTTATTTGTAGTCCGAGAAGATAAAATATACGACTCATTGGAGATACACTATCGGGCTATTTTTAGTTTAAATTTTTTTACAGCAATTAGATATTAAATACGCTTAAATCTTATGTCATGTCGCTCAGTGAGAACCTTCCTGTTGTTGTCGGTCTTTCTCCACCTAAAGCCCAATTCTTGTATTATTTTTCTCAAACTCGTCTCTTTTCCTAAATAACCAATGGCATCTTTAAGCGCTAAAATTAACTTTTTTACAGTCGGCAATTATTTATGAATTTCATGAAAATAGTTTACGGTCCATCTCGCCACACATTTTTCAATGTCATCTATTTCCGTTGTAGGTATCTCACGGGGTTTGTATTTTATCGGAGTAGAGAAAGAAGTCTCCAAATTCTCTGCTAATTTTTCTAGCAACCGCTTTTCCTTCTTTCTCACTCTTAGACTTAAAAGATCGTGATATACTCCACACGTAGCTGCTATCTTCACATTGTCAATTTCACTCATAATTATAAAACACTAAAAATACACAACTGATTGTAAAATTTCTGATTGTAAATTTTGATTTCTCAATCAAAATTCGAATAAAAAGAAAACTAATTTGTACAAATTATCTTACAGGTCAACAAATGCAGGACAACTAGTTAATTAGATTATATTCAAGCATTCAGTATCGGGTAATTATTTATTTTTACAACGGCCTGGCTGTATTTCAAAACTACGAGCATACAGCAAACAATATGATTCTAAGAGAGGGTTATTCATTTTCTTATTTGCCTTGGCCGTGTTTGTTTTTACGATAAATAAAATCACGATAAATTGTAAACTATATTTATATATGCCAGACAATTATAATGTTAGTTAATTTATCATTTAGCATTTGTCTGCTGACGTAATAATAATACTTGTTGAGAATATATTCTTATAACATTAACATAGTGGCGCTGCAGCCCCACCACTCTCGAGGTGAACGCTCTTTTATTGGTGCCTGAGAGTGGTGGGGCTCATCGTGACCGCAACTCAGAGTCGACCACCACTTGAAGAAGAGGTTGGAAGTTGGAAGAAGTTCCCTGGCCGGCTCAACGTGGTATCTCCCGGCGGATGCCAACATCCCTGCCGGAGCAGCAGGCCTGGCCGGCCCGCCGAGGGAGCCGCTGGACGCGGACGCTACCTTCCCGCTCCAGCTCCAGCTCCAACTCGCCAGGCTCAGCAGCAAGAGCCGACCCAGCGTGGGAACGCTCGGGGAGAACCGCCTCGGCCGTGCCAGCGAAGTACGACCGACCCATCACTGCGGGGCTCTGGGAGCCACCACTGCTACACTGTAGTGGGGGCCCAACTGCCGCTGAGGGAAGCCCGGCCGGACTTAAATGGACGAGCCGCAACTCCCCGACTTCGTCCGGAGACCAGCTTCCGGACCAAACAGTTCTTCTCAGAGCTAACGCTAAAAAACGGCCCTTTTCAGGGCCACCGCAAGGTTATGAATTACGTGCCGTCGAAGCCATTCGACGACGGTATACGATATCGCAGTATAAAGAAGCTGGGAAAATTAATTGCATAAATAATTCAATTATCTTATGATAACTTTTTGTACTCTTATTTGTAAGGTATTCCTTTTTATTGAAAATCAATAATAAAAATTACATGAATTCTTTTTTTTTCATTTTTATGTGAAGAAATATTTATATCAAAATTTATGATTAGTTACTTAAATAGAAAAAACACTGATTACTAATATACCTAAGTTGAACGGTGAGACTACTGTTTTGGGTTCTGTTCTTTTTAAAAAAATATAACTAAAGCTACCCCTTGCTATTCACTGTGGTGTTGCCGGCAATATGCAACAGTCATTCTAGCTTATACTGAGCGTCGTTTACATTAATCCCAACACAAACGCAATTGCTGCCAATTAACGGAAAAGGTCCAGTGTAGTTAGGCCCAAGTGAATACACAACGAAAAATGTTTAGGTAGCCAGCTTAAGTAGTTATTTATTCATTGACATATGGCTTTTTTAATTATTAAAATATATCCTAATTGATTCTAAAAAGTCGAATATTAAACAAAAAAAAGTTTATTTATTTACAGCCCCCACCCCTTCAGAAGGGAGGGGTATTAAGTTAATTTAATGACTTTATTGTTTAAAAAAATAATATCTTTTAGGCATTAAAATTTGAAATTGTGAAAAATTTTCATTTTGGGAGTTCCCATTACTATAGATAGAGGAAGCATGCAGGTAAAACTAATTAAGAAAATTATTCATTATAATTAAGTGGTGATAATAAATTAAGAAAAGAACTTTTTAGGATTGTTTAAAAAATTCAATGATACAGACAAAATTTTAAACAAACAGTTGTCATTTTCGAGGAAGAGGGTAAAAATGTTGGCTAATTTTTTTCAAAAAATACAAAAGATAAGTGCTATAAAAATTGTAAGATATTAAGAATTTAAAAACTAAAGACATTTTTTGTTACCACCAGACAGACAATTGTAGTGGGATGGGCAAAAATTTTTTAGTCATGCTTTTTCTGAAGCAAGATACAGCTAAAAAAAGAAAATATATATGGCCATCTTTTGGGAAGGGGGTGAACAATTTATGATCAATTTTTTTTATGGCAATTTGTGATCTTGATAAAAAGATTTAATGAAAATGTTTTGGTAGTGCTTCAATAAAATTTGAAATTTTATTTCGGACAAAACATTCCCACCCTCCCCTTTTTCATTTTTTTGAAAAATTTAATACATTTCCCCTCCAAATTTAGTTTAGTACCTGTCTACTACGTTTGAAGAAAATCTGTTAACAGGATCCAAGACCAACCCACCGGGTTGGTCTAATGGTGAACTCGTCATCGCAAATCAGCTGATTTTGAAGTCGAGAGTTCTAAGGTTCAAATCCTAGTAAAGGCAGTTAAGAAACAAAAATTTAAAAAAAATAACTTAAAAAAGAACTGCAATTTTTTTCATCAAACTGGTAAACACCGTCCCAGTTTCCCGGTAACTAATTTATAATCCCTTCCCCAGGGGTTATTATCTATGTCATTACAGAGCTCATTCCAGCATTTACTAATCGCTTTCTTAATAGCCGCAGTATATGCCGTCCTGGCTACCACATAATCTTGTCTAGCAGTGTCTGTATTTATTAAACAGTTCCTTCTATTGGCTCGTTGTAATCTCCTTCTTGCCGACCATCAGTCTGAGTCCTACCAGTATGCGTGACATCTATCCAGGACCGTTACCATTACTTTCGCCATTGCGCACTCCTCTTTAACGAATTCTACTAACTTTTCAGAATCTGTGGCATTTGTTAGCATTTCCTCTACTGTTAACGCAAACCTAATATATCCTCTTTTGGAGGTCACTCACTATTTTTTCTAGTTTAATAAAGTATGGCCTTGTCATTATTTCATAACCTATTTGGAAATGATCCGATAGAGTTTCCTCTTCCAGTATATGCCAGTTATGAACCATTACCAACTGTTCTTCCGAAATAAACGTCAGGTCTGTCGCAGAACTCGCTTTTCTTCGCCAAAAGGTAGGCTCATTCGTATTTACATATGTTAGTCCGCAGGCACTGACTTTATCAGTCAAATAATGACCTCTTATATTTCTAACAGTCTCCGCAAATTCAGGTGATTTTGCATTAAAGTCACCCGAGAGAAGAGTTTTCTTGCCTCTAAAACTCAATACCTGCTCACCTAGTTCTTAAAGAAATTCAACAAAGTTTCCAGTACCAGCGTTCGGAGAATGGTACGCCGCAAAGATCATCACATCTTCCAGGTCTATCCACAGAAATCCACGACCAGCTCCACATTTCCCGACTAGGGTTCCCATTGTAGAAAAACCTATCGCCGCCACCACCAGTTGCATCTGTTATCCATTCTAGATTGCTGACGACCGCTATGTTCGGTTCTGCTACGATGACCACGTCAGTTTTGGTTTTCATAGCAACCTCCCAACGTCATGAGCCCGGCGGCTGCGATTGGTATTTAGTTGCAAGACCAGATTTTGCGGCTGACCATCTTCATCTTACTGTCCAGTGGCCCTCCGCCGCAAAAATCGCGCACGCCTTAGTGCTCGTACATTGTGGACACCTATGCCCCTGTTTTCCACAATCGAAACAGAGGCGTGTTCTATCTACGCCTTTGCAATTCGGGCACATTGCCTGAGCCCCAGCATCGATAGCGTTTTTCTTCAGGCACCCGGATATACGCCCGGCAGTGCACCCAACCGACTCGTATACGGGATTCAACTAACTTCATCGCCGCTCTATATGTCGTTATTAGCGTTGCGTTTTTGGTCTCCCCATACGCAGGTCTAACTAAAGATACTTGAAAGTCATCAAGATCACCAATAAATTGGGCTATAGCGTCCCTTATCTCTTGTTCTTCTAAATCTTATCATAGACCAAATCTTTGAGATAGACAACAGTTCTTCTTCCACCACGGGTCCTAGTGTCAATCTGACAGTCTGCAGCCTTTTACGTAGTAACGTCGTAAAATTTTCAGCTTTCTCTATGCCTTTCACCTTAATACATAGTTCGTTATTTACTCTTCTCATCGAGAGGACCTCGTCAGCCTCCTCTCTGGTCACTGTTTACTTCACAGCTTTCAAAAGTTATGCGTATTCTCTCAGCTTTTACCACGACCGTTCTATTTTCTTCTATCGGGGAGGGGGCTCTCACTATCCCCGCCCCCATATTGTCTTGCTTAGAGCAGTCGTTTCTTGTTTTTTGTACACGTACCCTACGTTCTTTCGCATGAGAATTCCTATCCTTCCTCCTGGTACCACAAAAGTCGAGGAGTTCTATTTTACGTTTAAATCAGATGCACATATATTGCTGATTTGTTCATTATTTCATCATTTCATCATTATTATTATTTATTATTTATAATATCATATATTTATCAATATCATTATTTCCAGCATTTCATTGTAATACTTAAAATGTACAGATGGACACACAAAATATATTAATATATTGTTTTGTTATTCAGAATAGTACTTCTGTCTAAGAGAACGTATACTATAAAATCGTTTAAAATAAATTATCTATAGATGTAGAAAAGTCTTCTAAAAAATCTATTGAAAATAAATTAAAAGATTTTGTTTTACAGAAACAATATATATTACTTTATTGTCTTTGTCTGTTTAACTAGTACTTAAATATCTGTTAAATCTTTGTTAAATTGTATCTGAATTACAAATGACATTTTGTGTTTGTATAATCATGAACACATCAAATTGAACAAATCGTAAACATGTTTATGAAATTCAGATAACGAGATTTTGAGAAATATTCATTTAAAAAAATTATTTTTTTTGTATTTTTGCATGGATTGAATAGAAAATAAAAATCAATACAACTAGCAATGTAATAATTTTAGCTTTAAAACTAAAATTGTTGATTTTATTGATGAACTCATTTTTAAGTTTGAATAAAAAAATAAAACCAAATAATTATCATTTTCTTTAGCCGTTTAATATTTACAATTAATGAACTTTGCTTTGAATTTATTAAGGCCAAAGCAAAAGAGGCACGTGCAGAAAGGGCTGCAAGATTGCGTAACCCACATCGCATTGTGATGGAGATGGTAGCGTTTTACATGGGTATTGAGCTTGGTTTGGTTGAAGAAGGTGTGCTGGATGCTGATTATCATGTAGAAACCTTTGATACTATTTTCATAGAAGGAGGTAATCATGCTGTCATGTTTAACTATCAGGAATTGTCACCTCCAGGCATTGGTAATTTATTATTTTTCTTTTTAATTTCTGATGTAATAGAAGTTAGTAGTTTATAATTTTTTTACTGAAATAATTGTGCTGGGTCAATTTTGGGTAGTTCTAAAAAAGAAAGATAATTTTTTAAATGATTTCAATCTAACTAGGATTCACATGAAATCATTTTGTTAAATCACCCTAAATTTTCTATATTATATTTTAGCTTCATTAACAGAGCACAACAGACAAAGCTGAAAAACCCCGATTTTTTTTATTTTCGTGCCATGATATTTCTTTATTTGTGAGTAATTGCATAAAATTGTTTTGCTGGTAAGTTAAAAATTAATATTTATTTATTTAGCGTATGGCACCAAGACACAACACCAATTACAGTCAAAGATTAAAAACAAACATCTAAGAAATTAATATAAGCTATTGATTTTGAAGTCGCCATCAGGAAATCTTCAGGAGTCTCTTCATAAGTTGTCCTAGGGGAAAACTTTTGTGATGTGTTTAACAGTTTGATCTTCACCACACTCGCAAAGTGGCGTCGGTGTTTTACCTCTTTATGCAGGAAATAGGCGCACCTAGTTTGCTGAGTTCGTATTCTGTTTAACGTTGACCATGTCTTATCTGGCAAGTCAAACCCCGGGGGCTTTTGAGTAATACATGGAATTTGGTTATTGTGCTTTGTATGGTCCATTCTTGACTCCAGGCGACTATGATTGGTATCCTCAATGTTCTCATGTATTGGTAGGTTTCGATTTTCCATAATCTTCTTGTACTCTCTTAAGAGTGTTCATACGGGGCAGATTTGGGGGTATGTGGCTCAATACCTGGAAGCCATTCCACAGGAGTAGACCTGATAATCCTGGCAATCATTCTCATAGTGTTATTAAGTTGAGCATCAATTCTATGAACATAACTGTTGTTAAGCTACACTGGTGTAAAATGTTCTGCAGCCAAGAAAACGAGGTTCAGAGCCGATGTGCGCAAAGTGGAAGCCGATGCTCCCCACGTACTTCCACAGAGCTTGTTTATAATGTTGTTTCTCGCTTCCAATTTCTCTGCAGTTTTCATTAGGTGCTCCTTAAATGAAAGCGTTCTATCAAATGTCCCGCCTAGGTATTTTGGTGTCCTATTGTGAAAGACCCATGTATTCTCGAATAGAATTTTAAGCTCCCTATTACATTCCTCCTTATTATATTATATTATAACTTCCTCCTTATTATATTGTAACTTGTTACATATATGGAAGCATGACACCTCTGTTTTACTAGCATTTGGTTGGAGACGCCATCTTCGGAAGTACCTTCCCAGTTTCTCCAGGTCGGCCGTCAGGATCTCCTCGGACTCTTTTTGTTGTTAGATCTTGTCTCAGGCATGTCTGTAACATAGAGGCTGAAAAGGAGAGGCGCAAGTACCCACCCTTGTGGCAGGACATTCTTGAGTTTCCTTGGTGAGCTTATATCGGATCTCATGATAACTTGGAACATTCTGTCGTTCAGCATGTTATTAAGGAGGCAAGCTGTTAGTTTGCATAGGATTACACGGAGAAGCTTACAAATCATGCCTTCTTTCCAAATAGTGTGGTAAGCGGCTGATAAATCAATGAATGCAGCAGAGGTTTCAAGATTTCTTTAGAACCCCGCTTAAATATACGTTGTGAGTGAGAGAACTTGGTCGGCGCAACTTCGTTTTGGCAAAAAGCCTGCTTGTTCAATCGACATAACATCAAATATTCTCTGAGATCTGTAGTAGATAAGCCTCTCTTGTAATTTATATGTCGCTGATAGCAATGCTGTAGACCTGTAGCTCTTAGGTAAGTTTGCTGGTTAACCTGGTTTTAAGATTGCTACCTTCGATTGTTTGAACTCTCTGGGTACGCTACTGGTCTGCATTGTATCAGTGAAGAACCTGGCCAACCAAAGTTTTGCATATTTTCCGCAGTTTAATAGGAATTCCGGATTGATGCCATCGAATCCTGGTGCTTTTCCTGGAGCGACATCTTTGAGCGCCGACTCAATTTCTTGTAAAAGTGTAAAAGGGTGAGCGTACTCAGTCTACCCTGTCTCTCACCACAAGTTTCTTAGTTCACGTTTTATCTTAATTGTGTGCGCCCCGTCTCTTGGTGCTCTGGACATTGGGGCACTATCTGGGACGCTACGGTGTTTGGGGAGACATTTGCTTTATGTCTCTGAATAGGAGTTCCGCTTCCTAATTTTCTTAGTGGAGTCCATGCATGACGAATTGAGGTCTGAAAGTTCAGGCTTCCACCGTTTCTGACCATTTCTGTTGTCTTGCAGCATCGAGGCTATGGAGAAGCTCGTCTGCCACCTCTTGATCGCCCGTCTCAAGGAAGCTTCGATAGAGAACTTCGCTGTTTTGGGACCACCCTGGAATATAATCTCTGCGAAACCCTCTAGGGATGCACTTCTTAGCGGTACTTAATACTGCTCCAATAAATCTGCTATAGGTTTTGCTGATCGGTGGTATCCAGCCTAGGCATTTATTCAGATTTCTAGAAAAATTTTCCCAATTAGCCGTTTTGAAGTTCCATTTAGGGCGGGGTACAGAGGTCACGAATGAAATTTGGCTACCTGCCTCTACAATAACTGGACGGTGCTGGCTGTGGAGAAAGTTGCAGGGAACTTTTCGGGTGACTGGCAGCGGCCGACCTATGCTGTCAGTTGAGGTGAAACATAGATCTGGGTTATACTCCCGCCTCCAAGCCGCTGATTTAAAAGTAAATCGGTCTTCAGCATCAAAGACAAGACTAAGATTTTTATCCTCAGCCCATCTCACCAGAGCCTCACCGTTCGTATCGCAATCCTTATACTTCCACTACTCGTGGTGGCTATTAAAATCACCCAAGTATACCGCAGGATGAGGTTGTATTTGGATTACTAAGATTGGCCACGAGACAGCTGGTGGTTTATAGATATTGGACACTGTTATACTTGCGATTTTACCTACAACATTATGAATCTCATTGCCCGTGAAGGTGGGGATGAGAGTGGCGTTTTCTATATCGCGTCTAACATAAGTAGCGACGCTGTATGCATAAATGGACAAAATGTGCGTACGTATTTATATTTGTTGGCGTGTAAATCGCCTTATCTCCAAAATATTTCATCGACCGATTTTCATTACACCTGGCTATAATATTTCTATAGTAGGGAAATTAATGCTATTAAATTTTCAATTCAAAAAAGGTCAGGGGGTCGGGAGAAACAGTGAAAAAACAAAACGTCTCCAGATTTTGCATAATTAAAGGGGCTTTCTGAGTATTTTGTAATTAGTGTGATCTGTTTGACTGCTGAACTAAGGAAGTACTTTAATGTATTGTTTTATAATAGAAAGGACTCTACAGAAAATAACAGTAAGAACTTGCAAGTAATTGTTGCTTTACACCAGGTCTGGCAAACAAGCGGCTCGCCACGTTAAATTGTGCGTCCTGCCGGGCGATTTTATATTTCTATTGAAAATTTTGTTTCTCGTTGTATGTATACAAAAAATATTAAACGAAAATTTGCATGTGGCATTGTTATAATGCGCAAGTGCGACTGCGAACTCCAGTTGTTATGTATTTGATATTCACGAACGCCAAATGTTACTGAAAGGATTCGGTTTCGTTAGACAACCATCGGTAACATTCATCAGTAATTTGTATGCTCTGTTATGCAATAAAGAACCGTCCACGTATTTTTGCTCTTAGTAATGTAGGAGAGTGAATGATAACGTCGAGCGGCGGGCAGCAGGTTGTTTGTGAGGAACCGATGAGCTGTTGTTTTGCGAGCTGAACGAGAGAGATGTACGATAGGAACGCGAACGGAGAGTACAATTCATTTTGACTGTAATCTTAATTCTAATAATAAATAAATATATATATATATATATATATATATATATATATATATTTTACACTGGTCCTGTGAATAACTCTGTGAAAAAATACTGGTTCATGTGAATAAAAGTGACTTCTGAAGACATCAGATTTTTTTCCCAAAGAAATTATGAAATTTATTCCAGGGAGTATATTGTAAAAATTAATGCAAATGAAATTAAAAACTAGTAAGTATTTAATGTAAAATATAATTTAATATCTAAATTAATCTAAATTGGCATCAGTTAATGAAGCACTTGATGAAGAACTATTTGTAAATTTCATCTTCGAAAAAATGTTTCACAAACATATGTTAATCCAAAAGCATTTACAACTCGTTTTTCAAAATATCTTAAAAGTTTTTAAGTTTAAAAGTATTTTAAAGTTAATGTAAAAAGTGATCACTTGACACTTGAAAATTTATAATAACTTTTATCAATTATATTAAATTACATTAAATAAAAGTTATTACAAATTTTCAAGTGTCGAGTGATCACTTTTTACATTAAGTTTAAAAACTTATAAGATATTTTTCAAAACGAGTTGTAAATGCTTTTGGATTAACATATGTTTGTGAAACATTTTTTCGAAGATGAAATTTACAAAGAGTTCATCACGCGCTTCATTAACTGATGCCAATTTAGAATACCAGCTAAGATGTGCAACGTCGAACATAAATATGGATTTACAAAAATTAAGTGAAAGAAAGAACAAACAAATATTACATTAATTAAGATTCGAGAGTTAACTATATTGAATCGTAGTATAACAATAAAGTTTTATTCATTTTGTATTTGGCTTGGCCAGGCCTGCTTTACACTATATGGCCTTGTCTCCTTTGTAGTTGTGGTACATATGAAGTAACTACTACAAACAAAGCGCAGAATTACTTTTCCAAGACAAAATTTGCCATATAAAAATTTATACATGCCGGATTTAACTTCAAAAAAACTACCTTTTAAATGCCATTTTTAGGGCTGAATATTATTACATTTCGGTGGGCTTGGCTGCTGAGGTACAGCAGTATATAATGGTCAGTGAAGAAGGCAATGTGAAACCACCTTACTGGAACACTGGTTATTCTTGAGACAGGGTAGGGGTAGGACTGTTTATGGGATTGACTTTATTTTAGGTGTTGATTTATGTTAGGTGACCTTTTTTTTTAGAGGTGGAGGAACCTCGTTTACGGGCGCCTAAGCAATGTCAGGCTCGCTAACAAGTTCCGCGCAGGATGTTAATAAATTTATACCTGCGCATTACCGACTAAACCTCCACCCCCTGGCAACCATCCCCCTGCAACAACTAGTACAGCATTACTACATGGGAGGGGGTTAACGCCCACACACACACACACACACACACACACACACACACACACACACACACACACACACTTAAAGGAAATATCAAACCCATATCATCACTCGCATCACAAAACATAGTACATCACAAAAGGATATCAAACACAATTCCAACCAGTCACAAACACTCCCACAGGCACATGAGACCTCCACAAGCACACACACCACACGCTCACACACACACACGTACAGATCCTGTCAACGCACAGACATAGACATCGCAAGAACTTAAGTGGAGAGAAATATCAAGCACGAGAGCACTTTCCAAAGAGGCGTCCATCAACCACACACGAACTCGCCGCGCACACACACCTACACACGCCTAACACAACATGCACTCAACTCACATACCCATAACAGCCATCAGTCGTTGCTTCATTGATGAGGGCAACACGCTCAGGCACCGGGAACGGAGTGTACACGGCCTCAACGTGCCAAGGAGACCCCCGCACGTTTGCAGGAGTTCCCCAGGCACTCAGCCGCAGACCTGCCCAGCCTGGCACCCCCGAATTCTCTGCCGGAATTCCTCCCACAGATGGAGCTTGTGTGTCACCTTCCTAGCATATCGATCCACCGCACTCCACTCTTCCTCTCCGCCCATTAATATTCGCTGAGTGTCTTCCGGTTGGAACACATTTCCATAGCCCACGGTATCTAATAATTCCTTTTTCTCTTCCCTGAAACGTGAACATTCTGAAATAGACGTGCAGGGGGCTTTCCTCCTGTCCACACTCCGGACAGAGGTCGGTGTGGTCTAGACCGAATCAGAATAGGTATACCCTAAATCCGCCATGATCCGCCAGAAACTGAGTGAGATAGTATCCCAGCGAGCCATGCGATCTTCTGTACCAATCCATGACGACTCCGATGAGCCGGTGCATCCACCGTCCCTTCGTGGACCGGTCCCATCGCTTCTGCCAATCGTCTATTAGGTCTTCTTCTTCTATGTTATTGGCTAGCCGTTTTTTACCCATATGTGGCAAAGTCGTCCCCGTTCCGTCAATCTCCTCCGCAACGATATCATAAAGTAGATTGGAAGGTGACCCGCTAACCTCTGCAGCTTCTTTAGAGACTGTCCGGTATGCCGACATTAACCTGAGGCAGCACCTCCTGTACTATGCCTCCAGTCTGCCGTGGTATCTGGCATACCTAACTGCACCTACCCACAGCTCCACACCATACAGCAGGGTGGAATACGCCACCCTGGCATGTCAGGTGACCTAAAGCAATTATAATTATTGTTCCTAACAAACAATCTAATCTGTTACAGTCTTAGTATACCTTACCGTAATGTTACAATGTTTGAAATGATAATCGTTTAAACTTTTTTTATCATTGTTTAGAATCAGGAAGATCTCATCTCATGCCAAAGTCACAATCAGTGAAGAGAGTGACTGTAGTTGATGTAAAAAATGCACCTCATATACCACTGAATGGAATTTGTGTAATTGTTTATAGAACACGTAATAATTTTAATGCTGAAGTGAAACAAGTTTATGAGGTAAAATATTTTATTGTGATAAAACTTATAAATTATGTTTAGATTTTAAGCATAATTTTTATAAACAGTTTTTGGAGCAAAATTTGTTTTCTTAGTCTATTTCAATAACATTTAGCGTAGGTAAAAATGGTTACCTATTATTATAGCTGTGTACCTACAATTATATTAAGACCATACAATTAATTATTATGCTTAATATTATCTTTAAAAAAACATTTTAGTTAAAAGCTCAAGTTTAAAGTCGGTTAAAAGCTGGAGTATACTACTAAATGTTCAACTTTTTTTAAACTACCATAAATTTTCCATCAATTTTGATGTTAAATTTTAAACAAATTTCCAGTATTTCATATGAACTAATACCTTTTTCATTGTCAATTTACCTGACACTGCTTAATTTATCTTTTATCATAATTTTGATTGATCTTTGATCTTCACTCCAATATTTTTTTTTTTCTAGTTGTGATGCAATTGTGATTTATTTTCTTGCTTCCTTTTCTTTTCAATCTTACTTTAATATAGTACAGTATTATTGTAAATAGTCCCTGTAAATACAGTCCCTGTAATAATTCAAACTTACTCTTTTCCATCCTCTGATGTCATTACTCAAGTAAATTATGATCATCTCTTTTAAGTAATAATATAAAAAACTTTAACATCAATCAATATCTGTATAACTTTATTTCTGAAGATATGCTAGGCTGTTTCATTTGCTCCTTTTATTTTTCTACGTTTTATCTTTCTTATAAAGTAACTTCTTATTCCTTTTTTAATTGTGCAGTACATTTTCAAAGCTTTCAAAGTGGCTTTTATCACTTTTATTGTACTCTGAAGTCTCCAAACAGCAATCTTAGGTTCCATCTAAACTTACACTTGAAATTACTTTTACATCTGTTATCCTTTCTTTTCATAAACTACTAATTAGAATGTCATGTAACACTTGTAAATGCTCCATTCTAGTTAATCTTCTTGTCATATGATACCTTATTACAGTACAACATATGCAAACTTATCAGCATAACAAGTTTACTTAAGAAGACAAAGGAAATTACTTCACTTTTCACTTACTCTAGTAAACCTGGAATACTAAGCTTGTTCTTTGATATCCCATCTACAGTCATTATACTTCTGGTCATATCAGAAATACAACCATATACTTGTATATGGTTGTATACAACCATATACAAGTATCTCCATATACTCTTCTATTCTTCTCCACTTGAAAATTAGTCCCATTAGAATATTCTTAACACCCAATTTATCACCCATATTTTTGTGCATTCTAATACTACTCCAATACAACATCTGTTGCCTCTTGTTTCTTCTTAGGCCTTTCATTTTAACTTGCTTTTTAAGGAGTTATGATTGCTTTTTAATAATTTGTCAAGCATATCCAGTATCCAGTTTCTTTTTCTGCATCACTCAATTAACTTATAAGTTTTCCCCTCTTATTGTGCGATGGAGACATTATTAATATGATTTATTTTTTTAACTGTACAACTACTATACTGCACTTTTGATCATACAGACATTTGTTCTTCTATGTTAAATAAAAGATACATAAAAGGTAAATAAAATAAAAGTTATATATAAGTTATTGTCTTAAGTACACTATATTCTAATATTGTATACAATTCATGGCATCACCTGCAATTACTTTTATATTGATATATATTCACCTACAAATTCATTTGTTCGACCTCAATTCAAGTCATTTTATCAGATTTGTCGCTGTTCCATTCAGTTTCCGATATGATTGCATGCAGTTCTATGTTCAGGCTTTTACTTGTGCTGGTTATGAATTAACATTGTTTTAGTTTGTTATATTGTTGGAAAATGATGAACAGTTGCTTACATTTCTGTACAATCGTGGGGTTCTTCTTGAATCCAAACAGTGTCAGATTGTGGAAATCAATGTATTTAGGAGAAAAATAACATTTTTCATTATAACAAAAAGCTGAAAATAGTAGGTATATATAAAAGAAAAATTACAAAACAATGAAAGAAGAGAATAACACAGTTTAAAGGTACACAATATATCAAAAATAATTTAACAAAACTAAAAATTTATCGATTAGTGACTTTTTGGATAATTTTGAAGTCTCCATGTCAGGATTTATTGTGCAACAAAATTGGAATATCACCATGAATGTGTTTAGACTATGTTCTTATGTAAGAGAAATTTGTACTTTTTCAGTTCAGTAGTCGTTCCCAGGTAAAATTTGGAGGAGTAGGTAAAATTAAGATTGAGGCAAAAATTGCCCATCAGAAATATAACTGGGGGAGAATTTTTGATGGCAAATGGATATTCAGTGGAACTGAAATGGACAATAGCTAGTGTTTTTCAGTCAGTACCAACCGGTAGCAGTGAAACATTATTAGCCATTATAAAGAAACGCTACTTGAAGAGTACTAATATAATTTCTGAGTTTCTAGAAATCTTACAATTGTTTGTAGTTTGAGCGATATCAATACCTCACTATAAACAATTGTACTCGCGGGCGCACGAACACAGGAAAACTTTCTGTAGAATGGGAATTTTTTTTCTTTTTACAAAAAGGAAGGTGATGAATATTCAATCACATTGTTACTGAAAATGAAACCCATATTTCCTATTTGAACTTCGATACAAAGCAGTGGTCTATAAGATGGCAGAATTCATCATCTCCCATACCGAAGAAGTTGAAACCAGAACATTTAGCAAAGAAGCGAGCGTATGACTACTGTTTGTTGGGACCGAAAAGGGGTTTTGCTTGACGAATTTATTGTACTCCAAGTACCTATATGTTTACTCCAAGTACCTATATGTTTACTTCTTATAGACAACGAATGAACTAAGAGACTGCTAAAATTTCACATATTATTTTACAATTAAATATGGCTAATTTCTAAGTATTGAAACACAGTGTTTTACTTTTACATGGAATATGAATTGAATCAAAATAATTAAGTCCACTTTAAAATAAATTATAAAAATAAGATATAACCCAATAATATTTTGATAATAAGATGATTTTGAAGATTTCTTGAAGTGATTTTTAATGGAGATACAATTCAACTTAAAGATTTATCACTCGCTTCTCTCTGAATTATCTTGTACGATATTAAATATGTATAAAATTAGTTTGAAGTTACTAAAAAATAATTCATCAGCAATTAATTCTTGAAACTGTACTTTTTTGTTACGTTTTTGCAAGTTTAGAAGAATGTATCATCAGAGTTCTTAGGTCTTAAATGCACAGTGAATTTTCACCTCAGGTGTCTCAGAACCACAGTTGTTTCAGTAGAATGAGCATACTGCCATTTGACAAATGATCAAAAGAATAATTGTACTTCATGATTTGTCTTAATACAACTAATAAAATATTGATAATTTAGCTTCTTTGATTCGCAAAGTATTATTTTTGGTAAGTGGAAGATATTCTTCACAGTGATAATATATTTTTTTTTTTTGTAGGAATATTGTTATGCTTCAATACATGTTGATAATGACTACCCTAATGTTGTTTGTGCCTTGTACAATTTTATTACAAGTGTTTGCTATCCTGTGCTTCAAGCTAATACCAACTGGGGAGCTTTGAATAAACAACTTGGTGGTAAAGAAATTATTAACAGCTTCATATATGATATCAGAAATTTTGTTCATTACATGAAAAGTGAGTAGTGGTTTGTGAATAATAGTAAATAATTATTTGCTTTGTATCTGCAATATGATTATTTTATTTTTTACAGGGTCTATTAGATTAAACAGTAAATACAGTACATTTAAAAAATAATTATACATTAACTTGCTAACAAAAACTCTCATAACCTCTTCATGAGAAATGCTCTTGGTGAAATCATTAGTAGCAGTTCAAGTTCCTGCAGGTTGTGAATGTTTCCTCAATAACTTGTCTGCCAGAAACTGTTACTGAATCTGCCATTCACAGTTCTGAATTCACTTTCCACAACCGCTTTCACTTTAGATGAGACTGAGGTTCTTACAAACTTCATTCAGTACTGATGCTTTATCACTTTGCTCATGGTCCTTTACTGATCACGTTTCCCTAAATTTCTCAATTATAGCTCTTACACTATGTTGATTAGAAACTGGTGTATCTGAAAATCTATCAGTAAACTGGCTTTCACTATTTGTGAGTATTCACCATGCTCACAGAACATTTATTCAACGAGACATATTCACTGTTCTGGGACAGAGACAATTGCAATTGTTCAAAGGTAACAAACACATGATGAACAACAAACAATCAAATACCTTCTCATCTTAAGGTCTGTCTCATAGAAGCAAACTGCACACAACACAGGATTACCAACTTTGCAGAAAACATTACTCAACTCACAGCGCATGGGATACAGTCCCTCAACATATAATCAGTTTTTATAGGTGTATAATTAACTTTTCGAACCCACTGTATACACAGTGTACAAAACATCAATAAACTATAAAATAAATACTGTAAAGTGTAAAAATTAAATTTATATTATAATAATTTGATGAATGTTATATGCAAAGATTGGTATTTGTATTTTTAACAGTTCCTCAATAAAGTAAATGTGGTTTGATTGAATTTTTTACCTTTGTTGTACAGAGATGAATATGCTTACCTCATGAAAATCAAAATTAAGTAAATTGGTGCTTATTTTAATATTTTTTTATGATTTAAGTGGTTTAAGTTGTTTTATCACTTTTTTAGATCATAAATAACAATGCAGTAAAATCAACAAGAAAAACACATTATCTAAAAAAGCTATTTCTGAAAATGAATGTTAGGTTAAAGCAGCTAAAAAACCAAATTATTGTTTTCAGGAAGAACCATTTAAACATTTTGTCATGAAATTGATAAAAAACATATGTGGACTAGTTCATCATCCCATTAAATAATGAATAAATGAATATTTTCAACAAACCACAAATACATTGAAAACCTGTATTGGTATAATTAAAATTTCTTACACTCTGCTGGATGAAATAAATGTTTGAATTATGTAATATAATATCTGTACCAATCATTTTCCTACATTTCTAAAAGATTGAGAAAAGAATTTTTTTCTTTTCACATCAAGGAGCTGATAGTGCAGTGATCATCCCCTTTGGGTAAAAGTATACCACCTCCTATATAACTTCTCATAACTTTATAAAATGAAACATTATTAGACCTATGATAAATAAGTAACTTTTTTTAATACATTTATCATAACATGACTATGATACCAAGAGAAGATGAAAGTGATCAGATTTAGATATGTTTTTCTGACACTGGTTTAAACTGAAATGATATAATATAAAGTGATGGGAAACACTTAGCAGCTGTTCTTCTTTTTATATTAACATAAGGTCATCCTCCCTCCACTAGCATCATTACACTTTGTATCTCATTTTTAACTTTCCACTAGCATCATTATACTTTGTATCTCATTTTTAACTTTATTATGTTTTAATATTTAATACTAGGCTCGTAAGGTCGATTTGGGGAGTGACGAAATTCTTTAGGTTAATATTAAAATACTTTTAAAATTATGTAGTATAATATTACCTAATATCTACAAAATTAGGTATGATTCATAAATGAAATTAAGGAAAAGACTTTGATAATTCCCTGATATGTTTTACTGGTAGTTGAGGTTTGCAAAACTAAGTGGATTGCACAAGAGGCAATACTGTAGTAACTTGGAAATGGCAACCTCCATGGTTGTTTGCATCCTACCTCACATGATTGTTGAAGGCAGGTCTGGAATACATTCATAGTTTTAGATCATATCATCTAGGTTCTTCTTAAAGTAAGTTTTACATCAGAATTTGATATAATTTTTATCACAACTAAGTCTTTTTACTTCATTGTACAAAGTAAAGGAAACATTGTGATTGTAAAAAAATTTGGTTTTCAGATTTCAATGGAAATATCCATTTTGATCATCCCTGAATCCATTTTGACTAGTTACGTCTGTACGTATGTATGTACTTATCTAGCATAACTCAAAAAACGATTAGCAGTAAAATGCTGAAATTTTGGATTTAGGACTGTTGTAAACATTTAGTTGTGCACCTCCCCTTTTGATTGCAATCGACTTGACTAAAAATGTCCAAAATCCCAAAACATTTGGATTTTGGACTTTTTCTTAACTGTAGTAACAAGCCCTCTTCGAGAGCTTTTTAAATATATCATAAAAGGTACTTATTTTCATTGCTATAATAAGGTACTTATTTTTCATTGCTATAATAAGGTACTTATTTTTCTTTTTTTCTCGGCGAGTCTGATAAATGCAATTTACGCACGCCCCTAAAATGGGATAGTGTCGGACTCGCACATGTTCCTCTAGATGTTACTAATGAGCGTGTGTATACCTGCACCCTACTGATTAAAACTCCTCTTTCACCGATCCTCCTCCCAAGAGCACTGGCGCCCGCCGTTAGGCACTGCGTATTCGTCTCGGAGTGTCGTGGAAGCAGTCTCTGCTCTCTCTGTTACGCCCCCTCCAAGGGGCTTCCCATCGGGATCTCCCCCAGCTTCATTGAGACACACCAACTCCCTCTTCTGGACTGCCGACGCACCCCTCAGCTGGAGAGCTAAGGCATTTCTTGTTAGTACAGGATAAATGTAATGATAAATATGTGGATATCAACATCACAATCAAAATATGTACTGCACATGTGTACTGTTTACGCGTATAACTGAAATCGTGTAAAAAATTACGTGTAAATTGATGGTACTCTGTATTTTTAATTAAATGATTAAATATTTTAATTCTGTAATTTTTGGTTTTGTAGGTTTATAGTACAATAGCTTTGTTAAATAACTAATAAATGAGGAAAATTTTGTGACAAAACTTGTAGAGAATCTAATTCTAAGAAAATTAATGTAAATACACCCAATAAAAACTTTTAAAAATCTGTTTTTTATTGAAGCAAAACAGAAGAAAAATAAACAGAAAATCGTATTACTCTTTCTGTACCTAATAAACATTATTCTTAATATAGCAAAACAAAAGCATTTATAAATGCAAAAAAATGATAAACGGTAACAAAATAATAAATCTCAGTTACAGTAATTGTTCGAAATTCCCACCTTTACAATGTACACAGCACTCTACCCGGCGTAAAATATTTCTGGTGGCTTTTGGTTTTATCTCAGGATCTTTTCGTATAAATTCAATAGAACTTCATATTTTAATGAGTAACTCTTTTTTAGTATTAACTATTTGTTGTATTTTAGTATTATCGTTTTTATATAGCCCCAAATGAAATAATCTAGCGGCATTAAGTCAACTGATCATGTTGTCCAATTGATTGGTCCACCACGTCTAATTTAGTTTAAAAAATTAGCATTCAAGTGATTTTTAGCTACTAAAGAAAAACGTGTTGTTGCACCATCGTGCTGGTAAATTATTTGTAATGAATTTACCTTGTTAGCGTTTCTAGAAGCCAGCGACACAAGTTTATCTGCTGGGGGTAATCTGTTGGCCGCAAATTTTGAACCTTATGCAGGCGGAAAGGATAAAGATTTTCTTTCCGTAGGTGTGAGCAACACTTATTTTTTGACTAATCAGTCAACATGACATGAAATTTGCCTTATACTAAAGCCTGTGCTACGCTGAATATGCTGAATCACACGATGTTCATCATTTAACACGATGATTTACTTGGCGTTCAACAGAAAACAAACACGTTGAAATGACCCTTCCATTAATAAATGCTGAAACACCAAGGAATGTTTTAAAATAATATTTAAAAAGAATGTTTATTAGGAACAGAAAGAATAATACAATTTTTCGTCCGTTTTTTCTGGAAAAGTTTTTTATTTACATTTTATTAGCTGTATGAAGTAAACCTTCTACAAGTTATGTTATTAAATATTCCGCATTTATAGTCACTTAACAAAGCTATTGTACTACAAACCTAAAAAAACTTCTTTTTCGACACCGAATTTTGTGTTTTACGTCTGGTACCTTAAAAATTATTGGAGTTACAGTTCTATGACCTGTTTTATCTTCATTCCATACTCAAATTACATAAGAAATCACCAACTTTACACCTTAATTTGGGTCCCTTAAATTACAGTAGGGCTTCTTTTTATTAGAAGAGCTGAAATCCGGGCAAAATCGTTCGCTAGCTGTAACTCGAAAACAAAGCATTTCCAGACCTATTTTCAAGAACTGTTTTAATTATTTTCACCAGTAGAACATGTCCGGAAAGTTTCTTCGTTTCTTCATGGGACACTGTATATTTGCAGGTGTACCACGAAGTTCTTCCGGGACTTTCATAAACTATTCTACTCGTGAACATAATGGAAAAAGTACAAACAAACATATGCCCTAAAATGCTACTTTGCGAGTTACGGCTACCCCGGTATTCAGCTACCCCGGTAAAGTGAGGTCCTACTAACATTTTTAGGATGTTAATTAAGGGTCAGATAAGTGATTTCTGGCCTAAAGTATCGAACAAAATTGGTCCCAGATCTATATCTGCAGTAGGTTTTGAGAAATCTGGAGTGAAAACCAATAAATTGGGTAAGAAATCTTGTTTTTTATGTTTGACGTACAATAACTTTGTTAAATGGGTAAAAAAATAACATAAAACGTTTAAGGAAAACTTGCAGATTTAATTTTAAACAAAATGGTGTAAGTTAAATAAAACTTAGAAAAACTCAATTTTATTTAGAAACAGTACTCTAGACTAATGTGCATTATACGTTCCAGTTTATAATAAATATTCAAAAAGGAGTCCTCCATTTTCAATACATATCTTGGCACGCATCTGTACTGCTTCTATTGTTCTTTTTAGTTCTTAAGGGCTGTGGAGTCTTAAGTTCTATAATGCGGACAATTAATTCCTTACGAGATTGCATTTTTGTTTCATATTTTCATCCATCCCCAGATGCAAAAATCTGGTGTTAGATCAGGCAATCTTGGTGGCCAGAAACGTGGACCTCTACGACCGATCCGTTTCTCAGGAAAATAAAAGATTTAAGTGAGTGGAAACCACACAAGAGAAGTCGGGAGGTACGCCATCGTGCTGGAACCTATACGTTGCGTCTCAGTGCTAGAGGAACATCTTCAAGCAGCTGCAGCAATTCTTCTTGAAGAATGTGCAAGTAAACCTCAGCATTTAAGCGGCCAGGTAACATGAACGGCCCAAACAGCTGATTGTGAAGAAAGCCGTACAATACATTGACGCTAAATCTTTGCTGAAAATTGACTTCTGCCGTTTCATGAGTATTTACTTCTGCCTATGTACGCTCATTGTGTAAGTTGTTAGACACAAACTCGAGTGAAATTTGCCTCATTGGTAAACAAAACAGTTGTAGAGATGTCGATCTGTATTTTACCAGTTGCAGAACTCTAAGCGAAGAGGATTGTCTCCTAGGTGTAGATGTTTAACTGACTCTTAATGAAAACGATAAAACTTGTTTTGTTTAAATGTGCTCAAAACCATCGAATACAACTCCTATCTGCTTAGAAGGACGTCATGTTATGACGCCTGGACTGCACTAAACTGCATCGATAATAATTAAATCAATAACAGCGTCGTGTTGGACAGATCGTTCATAAGCTGGTATGAATACTAGGCAGTGAACCCTTTTCCCAAATATTGAAAATGTTTTGGGATCTGGAATCCCTACGATTCGGAAAACGTTATTATGCAGCAGTAGTAGCATCACAATTACACACCCAAAATGAATACCGTATTAGCGAACATCTCTCTTATAATTATATACGGAATTTCTTCAATGGCAAACTGATAACATTCAAACTAAAATTCACAGAAAACCATCGCTAACGACATTTCCCAATACCCGATATACTTAATGTATCTTACAGAATGATTTAAACACCAGTACAGTAGTGCGAATTATTAGTCACCTGTTATCTTTATTGCCAACTTTGAAATAATAATTTTTCAAATAATTTATTTATTTTTGTCATTAAGAAAAATATTATCTAAATATTTTTATTTTCCAGTTGTGTAATTTCCAGTTTTTTAAATTTTTTTAACAGCAATTTTTAACATTAAAATTTGTTTTTACGAATTTTACACATCACCAAAAAAGAATCTGGTTTTTGGTTTACATTTGAACACAATAATTTTTCTCCACAGCCCATGTGTACAACTACTGGACATAACTCAGTTTTCCCCCAGCCCATGCTACTACAATTTTTGGACACAATGTAATGACTTGAACTCTTCATCTTTTTTATATTTTGCAGATAGACTGCAATTGTAATGCAGATAACATGTTGTACTGGGCTACAGTGATAAGGAAATCCCATTGGGTTAGATTGGCAATATTGTAACATATTGGAAATTCGCTTCCTAAACCAGCTGTTTGTAGGATGGGTAAAGTGTAAAGGAAATTACAATTTTCTTTGTGTTTAGTGTATATATACTCTTTACGTATACATTTATACTCCCGCTATGAATCATGAGACCTTGCCGATGGGAAGGGGGCTTGAGTGCTCAGTGATACAGAGTAGCCGGTCTTTTAGTAGTTGCTAAGGGCGAAGGTCAGAAGGACTTTAACGGCCACAACAACATCACTGAATCTTCTGAGTACTGCGCAGCTGAAAGCAATGCAAAACTACAGCCGCTTTTTTTCCTAGAAAATGTAACTCTCTGCATTTTCATGTAACAAAGATGGAGGCACCTTCCTTTGTAAAATATTCCAGAGGTAAACTAGACCCCCGTTAGGATCTCCGGGTGGGGACTACTAAGGAAGGGGTCACCAGGAAATTAAAAAATAACATTCTACTAGTCGGAGCGTGGAATCTTAGAAATCTAAAAAAGGTTGGTAGGTTAGAAAATTTAAAGAGGGAAATGGATAGATTAAATGTAGATGCAGTTAGAATTAGCGAGTTTCAGTGGGAAGAGGAAAACTACTTTTGGTCAGGTGATTTTAGAATAACACAGCTTCAAATAAGGGGCACGCAGGAGTAGGTTTCGTAATGAACAAGAAAATAGGGAAGAGAGTAGATTATTTCAAAATGCATAGCGACAAAATCATTGTAATAAGGACAAAATCTAAACTTAAGCTGACAACGATTGTTAACATCTGTATGACTACAAATGCCTATAATGTTGATGAGGTAGAGTATGTGTATACGAAGAAATTGACGAAGCAAATAACACATAAAAGGGGATGAAAATTTAATAATAGAGATTGCATTGGAAAAGACAAGGAAGTAAATATTGTGGGTGAATACGGGCTGGGCAAAAGGAATGAAAGAAGGGACCGACTTTTGCACGAGTTTTGCACGAAGTATAATTTAGTAATTGCCAACACCCAGTTTAAAAATCATAATAGAAGAACATACACATGGAAAAAGCCAGGTGATACTGCAAGGTATTGGATAGATTATATCATGGTTAAGCAAAGATTTAGAAATCAACTCGTTGACCGCAAAGCTTGCCCTGGAGCAGACATTGATATCGACCATAATTTGGTGATAATGAAATGTAGATTGGGGTTTAAAAACCTAAAGAGATGTCAGATGAATCGGTGGAATTTAGAGAAGCTTGAGGAAGAGGTGGTAAAGAAGATTTTTGAGGAGGACATCGCAAGAAGTCTGAGTAAAAAATATAAGGTAGAAAATGTAGATGAAGAACAGGAGAATGTTGAAAAGGAAATTCTTAATTCAGCAGAAGCGAACTTAGGCGGAACAAAGAGAACTGGTAGACCTTGGAAATCAGAGGATATATTGCAGCTGATGGATGAACGTAGAAAATATAAGAATGCTAATGATGAAGAAAGTAAAAGGAAGTATCGGCAATCAAGAAATACTATAAACAGGAAGTGAAAACTAGCGAAAGAAAGTGGATTAAAGGAAAGTGCTGAGAAGTGGAAAGAGAAATGATCATTGGTAAAATAAACGAAGCATGCAGGAAAGTTAAGGAAACATTTGTGGTACATAAATTAAATCTAATAATGTGTTAAACAAAGATGGTACACAGATTTATAATACAAAAGGAAAGATCAATAGGTGGATGGAATATATTGAAGAGTTATACGGAGGAAATGAATTAGAAAATGGTGTTACAGAGGAAGAAGAGGAAGAAGGGAGAAACAATACTAGGATATAAATTTAAGAGAGTATTAAAAGGTTTGAATAGTAGAAAGGCTCCTGAAAAAGACTGAATACCTGCAGAATTACTGCGCAGTGCAGGTGGGGAAGCGATAGATATATACAATCTCTTGTGTAATATTTTCGAAAAAGGGGAAGCAGACTTCAAAAAGAGTGTTACAGTCATGATAGCAAAGAAAACAGGAGCAGATAAATGTGATGAATACAGAACAATTAGCTTAACTAGTCATGCATCAAAAATCTTAAAAAATTGAGAGGAGAATGGAAGAAGTGTTAGGAGAAGACCAATTTGGTTTCAGGAAAAGTATAGGGACAAGGGAAGTTATTTTAGGCCTCAGATTAATAGTAGAAGGAAGATTAAAGAAAAACAAACCAACATACTTGGCATTTATAGACCTAGAAAAGGCATTCGATAACGTAGACTGGAATAAAATGTTAAGCATTTAAAAAAAATCAGAGTTCAAATACTGAGATAGAAGAATTGCTAACATTTACAGGAACCAAACAGCAACAGTATTAACTGAAGAACATAAGGAAGAAGCTGTAGTAAAAAAGAGAATCGTATAAGAATGTTCCCTCCCTGTCGCCGTTACTTTTTAATCTTTGTATAGAACTAGCAGTTAATGATGTTAAAGGAGAATTTATATCCGGAGTAATAGTACAAGGTGAAGAAATAAGGTGCTACTATGTGCTGATGATATAGTAATTCTAGCTGAGAGTAAAAAAATTTAGAAGATACAATGAACGGTATGGATGAAGTCCTACGCAAGAACTACCGCATGAAAATAAACAAGAACAAAACGAAAGTAATGAAATGTAGAAATAATGTAGATGAATCATTGAATATAAAAATAGGAAGAGAAAGGATTATGGAGGAGGAAGAATTTTGTTATTTGGAAAGTAGAATTACTAAAGATGGATGAAGCAGGAGCGATATAAAATGCCTAATAGCACAGGCGAAATGAGCCTTCAGTCAGAAATATAATTTGTTCAAATCAAAAATGAATTTCAACGTCAGGAAAAGATTTTTGAAAGTATATGTTTGGAGCATAGCTTTATATGGAAGTGAAACTTTGACGATCGGAGTACCTGAGAAGAAAAGATTAGAAGCTTTTGAAATGTCGTGCTATAGGTGAATGTTAAAAATCAGATGGGTGGATAAAGTGACAAATGAAGTTGCGGAAAATTCATGAAGAAAGTATTTGGAAAAATATAGTAAAAGAAGGAACAGACTTATGGGCCACATATTAAGGCGTCCTGGAATAGTCGCGTTGATGTTAAGAGGGACAGGTAGATGAGAAAAATTTTTTAGGCTGGCAACGTTTGAAATATTTAAAACAAATTTTTAGGGATGTAGGGGGTATACCGAAATGAAACAACTGGCACTAGATTGGCAATCTTGGTGAACTGCATCCAACCAATCAAATGACTGAAGATAAAAAAATAAAAAATAAATACATATATACTCTGTCTTTACAGTCTCTTATAAAATAATTCAGATGAAAAATAACTTTTAATTTTTTAAAAATAATCAGCGTAGTGTATTTTATTGATCGTAATAATATAATGCATTCTATGTCAGTCGAAGATATTATACATTGTTTAGAGTCGTGATGAATCTATTGACAATACCGACGAGAATGCAAATTGGGATGATTATGAAACAGATTCCTTAGATTCTAGTGAATTTATTAACATCTTGCCAAAAAGTGTAATAGTATTAATCCTACTCTAGTGTCAGTGATCGAAAGTGAAACTGAGGATAGGCCATCAACATTTACTCAATCTGTTACTGAAACATTGCACAGTAGTGATATTTTTATCATTCCTGGAAATTCCAACGAACAGCTAAACCAAACCATCAATCAGTTTATCAACGGAACATTATATGTCTTTTCTTCTCTTCTACCTTCTTCTTTTTCCTGTTTAGCCTCCGGTAACTACCTTTTAGATAATTCTTCAGAGGATGAATGAGGATGATATGTATGAGTGTAAATTAAGTCTTGTACATTCTCAGTTCGACCATTCCTGAGATGTGTGGTTAATTGAAACCCAACCACCAAAGAACACCGGTATCCACGATCTAGTATTCAAATCCATGTAAAAATATCTGGCTTTACTAGGACTTGAACGCTGTAACTTTCGACTTCCAAATCAGCTGATTTGGGAAGACGCGTTAACCACTAGACCAACCCCCGGTGGGTTCTTCTCTTCTACCTAATGTTACTGGATTTCACCCAACATTTCTATCAAAACCTACAGGAGATGAACCGTTGAATATTTTGTCCTTATTTGTGTCTAATGAATTACTAAATAAAACTGTAAAAGAGACAAACGATTATGCTCTTCAGAAAATAATCCAAAGTATCTTGAATGATACTGTATATGAACACTACATTGTAGCTAAATGGTGTATGATATAGATATGAAAGAATAAAAATATTTTTTGATTTGCTCATGTGGATGAAAATTAATAAACAATCAACAAAAAAATAATGGTCTACAAATATGTTGTATGCAAATGAAATTGTGAAATTATGTGGCATGTCTAGGAATCGATTCGAGTCCTTACTGAGCATGGTACATTTTTCTAATGAAGAATGTCCAGCGCATTACCGTTTATTTAAACTTCAGGGGTTCATTGACACAGTGAACTAAATATTCAGCGATTCATATACACCCAGCAACTAATTACCTATGAATTGACGGATGGAACTGTTACACCCTTCCGGGATAAGATTTTGTCAGTATATCAAAGGAAAGAGACACAAATATAGTTTGAAACTTTTTAAGTTGTGTGGTAAAGGTGGCCTCACCTGTCGTACTTTTCTTTATGCTAGAAAATGGAAAACTATGCCAACTGGTCGGCCTGTTACGCAAGAAGTTGTAATAAATTTGTTGTCTCATTTCTTCAATGTGGACGTGAATTATACACAGACAACTTTTATACTTCTCTTGAGTTGGCACATAAGCTGATTAAAGAGAGACGCACCTTACCGGAACAGCTAGAAAATCAAGAAAATATCTATCTGTACCGGTAGTCAACGCAAAACTTCAAGGAAGTAAGGTCAAGGCTTTACAAAGCAACTCAAACGTTATAGTTTGAAAAATGGAAGGATCCGCAGGGATATACTTTTTCTGACAACCAGACATGTTTCAGATATGGTAAATGTGGAAGAATAATTCGGAAATCACAGAGTACTAGAATATAACCATCCCAACCCCCGTAGGGGAAGACACACACCTCGGATGATTCCGGTCGCCACACCACCCCTCTCGGTTCCTAACTCTGATGGGCTTTAACGGAGATCGTCTTTTGACCCTCTAACTGATTACATCCCATAGTCATCAGCCAGACCACAGTTGGGATGCCACCAATGAAAATGCCTCTGTAGACATTTACATCTGAGGATTTTAACTCAGCCTTGGCCTTCGCTGTAGGCTTCTTTCGGACATCTTCTCTCTTCTAACCTACATCGTTACCCTCTGAACTAGCTAACCGAGCTCACGGAAGAACGACTCCCGTGCCTACTCCTATACTTTAACAAGCTACGAGTGACTGTAAATGTCTCATAAACGAGATATACGAGTTTATATCAGTAATAATGCACACTACAAAAATGTTGATCGCAACAGCGGAATTTTCACCTTGGTGATCTTAACATGATCATTTCTAAGCCTTTAACTAAACTGTAACTACGGACTGTTGTCTGGTCTACCGCGGATTGCAGGACAGACCTCTTTCTTCCGCTCAGCTCCATCGCAGAGTCCCGTGTGACATTTACTTCATCACATAATAAATTACCCTCGTCAAGATGGCGCTACACTTCTCGGCTACACGGACTACCACCTCATTGGTAGTGCAATCAGCATTCCGCCGACAGCAATTCTGCTACTACTTCAAAAACATACTTCAAACTAAATGAAGATCGATGCCAATACGCCTACCTCCGGCCAATCAACAGAGCAGGCGGAGCCCTAGCCACCCGGGGTACTACTCTACCTCTATACCCCGTCAGCTGATCTGCGCAGTACGAGGAAACTGAGGAAGCCAGCCATTATGGTCCATTCTCTGAGAGCCTTCAAATAGACCCTTAGATCCAGAAATAAGTACTCTCTCAAGCTCCCTAACAATTTTGGTACGTTCAGCCTCGTACCGGTGACAAACATAAAGGACATATGGTTCACAGTATCATCGACCCTACAGTCCGGGCAGAGACCCTTTTTTCTTTTTCCCGTTTAGCCTCCGGTAACTACCGTTTAGATAATTCTTCAGAGGATAAATGAGGATGATATGTATGAGTGTAAATGAAGTGTAGTCTTGTACATTCTCAGTTCGACCATTCCTGAGATGTGTGGTTAATTGAAACCCAACCACCAAAGAACACCGGTATCCACGATCTAGTATTCAAATCCGTGTAAAAATAACTGGCTTTACCAGGACTTGAACGCTGGAACTCTCGACTTCCAAATCAGTTGATTTGGGAAGACGCGTTCACCACTAGACCAACCCGGTGGTTTCCGGGCAGAAGCCCGAATCAACCAAACCAAACCTAGCCAAACTTTCCCCAAAGGAACCTGTTCCGAGAGAAATTGTGTTATATACCGATTGAGGGAAACTCACCTAATCGCTCGCAAACCTCTAACATCTGGGAATATACCAAGCGTGTATCAACCGGTAGAAGATTCATTCCATCTAACTTGCCAAGATTCAAAACCTTTGTATTCAATCTCTCGCATACGCGCAGGAATAAGAAGGTCTTCTTCTTAGAAATACAACGCTTGTTACGTTCCTTAGCTAGGTTATCAATTGGTTTTGTGCCGGCCTCACAGAGACTGCCTCTCGCGAGAGAGTTCCCTAGCTCCCGACAACAGCTAACAGAAGACGCTGGGCTCGCAATAAAATATCTCCCTGTAACACTGAAATTGCATACGATGAGCCCAGACGGGCGCAGCGTACAATATTATGGCCTCAGAGACACCTTTGTAAAGAATTCGCATGGTACGAAAATTCAACTCCAATTGGGATGGATGAATCTATGAACACCAAAGAAAGCATCTTTAGCCTTCCTTGCGACAAATTGAAGGTGTGCTCCTTGAAGTTTCTCATCAAGGATTACAACCAAATACTTCTGAACGGTGACACACCTTATAGGAAAGCCGCCCTTCACTTTGGAATATAACCAGTAAAAAACGTTCATTAATGTCTTTTGTATCATAAATGCAAGCATCGCTTATAAACGTGTAACTGGGAAAAAGTTGATATAGGTTGTTATATAAGTCTTGTAGCTCTTGGAAATGAATAAAAAAAACTGTTGGGCAGGGTAAACATAGATTAACAATTGTTAAACAAAGAGTACGCTGTTCCATATGTTATCACTTTATGCAACATACGGGCGGAACAATGTCGTAAAAAATAGTAAATGTGTTACTACAAACTGTTGTGGATATCCTGATAAGAAATATGTGTAATGTTTTTTTCATTATAAAATTACAATAGTTACGTAGAAGTGATTTTCTCTATTGTGCTCAGCTATATTTACATGTTATTGCAGTCAAAATTCATGTTAATAATTGGTCCACATATCGTACACATGGGTCCAGAAGATCAAATATTTGTTTACAATATCCCCGGCACAAGTGTACCAGATTTGGACACAAAAAAACATGTAAAAACATACAAATATTTACAAAATCATCAAATACAATTATAAAGCAACATATAAACGTAAAAAAACTAAATAATATATATCTGGGCTGGGGGGTAACTTTCTGTTTAAAAGGACCGATAGGGAAGTAAATGTTAGGGTGAGAGGTTTGGTAGCCAAAGTGATCTGGTAACCAATAATAATTTTTCAAATTTTTTTTTTTGTCATTAAGAAAAATATTATCTACGTAAAATTTTATTATTTTTATTTTCAAATTGTGTAATTTTCAGTTTTAAAAATTTTTAACAGAAATATTTAGCAGTAACTTTTGTTTTTACGAATTTCTCAGATCACCAAAAAATAATTTGGTTTTGTTTAAATTAAATAAGTATTTTTCTGACAAATATACTGTTTCTAAATAAAATTCTAATTTTTCTAACTTTTCTTTGTTTTATTCAACTTATCTTATAATATTTTGTTCAGAATTAAATTCTCTACTAGTTTTCTCTAACAGTTTTATTGATTTATTGCTTTATTGCTCATATAACAAACTTATTGTACGTAAAACATAAAACAAGATATTTTTACCTAAATACGCTTTTTTTTGTATTTTTCCCGACATAGTCAGCAAACAATACAATACATATACATAGATTCTTACTATATAATTCATTTATACATAATAAAGAGTATATAATTAAAAACTAAACAAATATTATAATTTAAAAACCTTTAACAATGCTAACTCTTGGCAATTTTTGAAGAGAATTATTTATTAATTATACGAATAAAAATAATTAAATATACTGTATTTATTCGAGTACTCCCCGCACTTTTTTTCTTGGAATTGGATAGAAAAATAAGGGTGCGGGGCTTACTTGAAACATAGCCTTTAGCCGGGATAATTTATGTAAACGTTTTCTTTAGTACCTAAATTCAATCACATAAATATAATTACATTAGGCTTTCGTTTATCAATACCGGATGCCTAATTATATTAACATTACATCCTGATTATACAGAATACATCCTTAATTATTAACATCCTGTTCATATTATAGATAGGAACGAAGTGACGGTATTTTTATAAAACTGATTCATTCTGTATAGGCTGCATCCGGTTCTAATGACACTACAGTTACAGTATCAGTTACCCATCGTCGTCTTGTCTATTCGTCATAGTCATTGTACTGTTTGTATATGTGGACGGTTGTATGCATTTTATCTGTTTAGTTTGTCTTGCAAAGTTTAATACGGTGATTTATTTTAATTACGGCATTAAAATGAGTACAAAAGGACAGCGTTACGATCTTTTACAGTAAATGAAAAACTTCGCGTTATAGAAGAGGCTGAAAAAATTGGAAATCGGGCGGCCGGAAAAAAATTTGACGTAGATGAAAGCTGCATTGAGACTGGCGTAAGAAGAAACAACTTCTGGTGAAAGGCACTGGTAAAGGCACAAAAAGGGCTTTTTGTGGCTTAAAACCAAAGTACACAGACATAGAAAAAAAATTGTACGACTTTGTTATGGAAAAAAGGAAATGCGGTTATGCTGTCACGACAGAAATGCGTTAATCATATGCTCGTGAAATCGCTAAATCATTGAATGAAGTTGATTTTAAAGCAAGCCGTGGATGAATAACACGATTTTTTGCACCAAATGATTTGTCAAAAAATACTAGTAATGGATAGTTATTGGGGGCATATGACTGATAAAGTGAAAAACATTTTAAAAATGGGTAGGACAGACCAAGTAATAATTCCAGGCGGATTGACATCTCTATTGCAACCGCTAGATGTCAGTAAATGGATGGCTAATGAAAATTTCTTTCTCACGCCTACAGGAAGAATCAAACGTCCAGATTATAACCTTATTTGTGTTTGGATAAAATATCCTTGGGAAGGTATTAACACGGAATTAGTAAGGAAAAGTTTAAAAAAATGCGGAATATCTAATGAACTTGATGGTAGTGAAGACGATCATCTTTGGCAGAGCAACGTGGAGACTACCGGTAACTCTTCTATAGATATTGACAGTGACAGTGATTAATTAAAAATAAAATCCCATATGAAAAAGTGTATTGAAATGATCCTTTTCAACATGATACTTTCTTTTCATTTTACTGACCTACTGATTCTGAACTAAACTAGTACTTACGATAATTAATTATTAATGTAATATTAATATTGTAATTTAAATGAACGAATTAAATGCTTTACTTTCTGAATATTTTCGTATTTTTTTATTACATCTGTTGCATTTTAAAATACCGGTATATACTCGATTTTTTTTTAGATTTTCGGTCCGGAAAATCGAGGTGCGGGGCTTATTCGGGTGTGGGGGGGTACTCGAATAAATATGGTAATCTAAAATTTAAGTAATCACAATCCAAAACGAATTAAAAATAATTACTAATCCCCAAAAAATTAAGTATAAGTGAATCTCAATTCACAATTTGTCAGGAATCTCTAAAGAACGAAAAAAAATCCCTTTCGGCACCCCGGAAGGCGTAGGTAGATTTCACCGCCTTGCTAAGTAGGGAATAAAAAAGATATCCACCTTAAAATTAAAAAAAAATGAAATTTACTCAATACGACAATGGTTGGATGTGATAAAAGTTTCACATGTTTAGCATATGACAAGCCCCATATACAATTCCAGCAATATTTCGGTCATCCTTTGCCGAAAGGGTTGGTCATGTCAAAAACTGTATCAGACAAAAGTTTAACGTAATGTTTATAGGACCAAACGACCACTTTGAACCGATTCGATACTTGCCTATTAAGGGAGGTATAATTTTTTTATCTTCAAAACCCCATTTTTTCCACTCCCTGAGACAATGGTTGGTGATATAAAACAACTTTACTGAAATAAATTTTAGGCCCTTATCTAAAGAGTAGTAGGAACTTTAAACGAATTTGATACTTTACTTAATAATAAAGTTATAGCGATATTTGTTTTTTTCGAAATAGGCCCCCATTTCCACCCACATGGTCCGATTTTGCCAATTAACGAACTCTACCGAGATTTTGTGTCGTCGTTATATTTTGTGTATCAATTTGAAAGTGATTAAAAAATTACGGCAGTTATCGTGTCCACTATAAAGTGGATATATATGAGTCCATTTATATATATATATATATATATATATATATATATATATATAAATTTTTGAACTGACTGTGGTTTGAGCTCGGGGGATGTGAAACGCAAAGATATGTCGAAATTTTCCCGAAGTCGAATCATGTACCCATTACAGTAGGTAGCTTTCTTATGAAATCTTACCTAAAACTGCATAACTATTGAAAATTAAATTACAATATTTAATTATTAAAATTATTTATTTAACTATTTAAATTAAATTACAATGTGTGTGTTCCTATAAAATTATGCTTTGATGAATGAGTGCGAAGTAAGTTACAACATGAGCCTTGGTGAGTGTTATAGACTTCGCTAGAGTGTATTAATAGCATTATAGAAAGTTGCATACTGTATTTTTTCTATTGTTGACAAAGATTGGGATTATTGATTTGAGTTATTGATAGAATATATTGTTTACAGCAGGGGTCAGCAACGCGGCCCCCGCGGGTGCCATGGCGCCCTCGATGAGATTTTTATATGCCTTCACTATATTTAAACAACTACTAAGCCCATTAACAGTATCGGCGTCGCGCGTATATAAGACAATATAATTGCCCAAGCTCATTATCAATAAATAGTAGTAAAGTTCATACACTGACACACTTGCTATTTAGCACGTAGGAATTATCGCTTCTGATAAATTTAGTATTTTACCGTATTCTTGAGCCCTACGTACTTTGAATGTTATTATATACTATATTTTATTAATTACGTATTATTAGTAACCATATTACCCAAGATAGTCGCGCTTTTCACTATCTAATACGTGTCGTACTGGTTAAATGGATTTTATAAATAACCCATCATGAATAATTGTAAAAGAAAAAGAATATATTGTTTTAATGTTATGAACAGTTATGTTTTATTGACTTTTTAAGGCAAATGTATCTGCTTATTGTGTAATAATAGGGTGCGCGCCCAGGAACTTTTCATAAGCCCCCAGTAACTTTTGAATTTATTTTGCACCCTTACTGACAAAAAGGTTACTGACCTCTGGTTTACAGTATATATTTTTTATAAAAAAAAATATATACTGTAAACCAGAGGTTATATATATCTTTATTTATTTCTTATATAAAATAGTGTAATACAAACAGCTATTGCATGTCAGCAATTGGTCTTTTGACAATGTAAATATTATGTGTTGCTAAACTGTTACAAGTAAATTCCAATTCCAATCTCCATAAATAAATTTTAACCATTTGTAGTGTGCCATTTACATTCAAGTAAACTGTTTTTTTTTAACATGTATTTTATTTGATACTTCAATTTTATTTTTGATTGACTCATCTATGTATCCTTCAGCCACTACTGAAGTTTGTACCCCCATGTCATAACGGTCAAAATATTTCCTTCATTATTAACCAACAGAGTTAAGAGAACTTCTTTGAAAAGACTTTTGTAGGAGTTTGTATTTTGAAGATTCAGATATGTAGCTATTTGCTTACCCACATTTCCAATTTTGTTAATGCTGACATTTCGCACATTTCCTTTCACATAGTTTAAAAAGAAAGCAGAATTGTTATAATCATTAAATTTTATGTTGTGCAATCCTTGTTTTTGGTAAGCTATTTTAAAAATCAGTATTTCCTGGGACAAAATAAACTGTATTCAATTCTTTCATGAAATGAGCATTCTTTCATGAATGCTCAGATTAGAAAGAATACATGGAATACATTTGATGAATATTTAGTAAGTTTCTATTACATTAATAAAAGTAAATTTTTTCAAAAAAGAGTTCATCAGCTGGGTCTTAATGAGTGGCCCAGCATCTTAACCGCTCTTAACAACTTGACTATTGGCATCTGCTCTGTAAAACAAACTTTATATTAAAAAAGAATGATATATAACCTCCACTATAATCCCTGTTAAAAAAATTAAAATGCATAAATAAATAAACCATTTACAACATAAAACACAGAAATATTTTATTTTTGAAATTAAAACATTTTGTAAAAAAAGACAGTGTGGAATGTATTATAAACCTATCTAGGCATGTTTAAAATGTTACTAATTAAAATGTTACTTACCATTCTCAAAAGAAACTGGTTGTCAGGCACTTCATTTAAATTCTTTTTTATCTCTTCAGATGAAAGTGTTTTAAATTTTTTCCTCTTCATTCTTCAAAATAATCAAGCAATACATTTTCTGAGAATGAGTTTATGTTGTTCTTATTTCCAATTTATGAACTGGCCACATAATTTTACATAACGTTTACTGATTTTTGTGGCAGTGGGTTATTAGTCATTGGGTTCTTTATTTTTCTTTAATATCAATCTGTTTAGACATTTCTTTCTCAGAATCTGACATAACTAACCAAAGGATAAACAATGCAATGTAGAAGCTTTATAAAAATCTATTTGTGTACTTTCAAATTAACATCGCTTGCTAAATACTAAATCAAGTAAAAAAAAAAACAGCTCGTACATTAAACAATAATAATATCTGCTTTTGATTGGTTATTGGTTGAAAAGAGTAGGCTTTGGTTGGTTAAACACCTGTATCATAATGAAAATCTGTTTCATAATGACCCACTATGATACAGGTTCCAGCCTCTTAATTAAAATTATAATATATAAGAAACAAGTAGAAAAAAGTATTACTACATTAGGAATAGCTGATTATTTGGCAAATACTATCAATTATTACTAGAGTACAAGTGAACTAATGCTTGAACAGTTTACATTTATTTAAAGATATTAAAATCTTCAGTTTCTTTTCAGACCAAAGTTAAATAGTCCTGCAACTAAACAAGTGAAGATGACAATAAAATCTGTAAAAGGATAGTAATGACAGAATACTAATTTCCTCAAAGAACATTTGTATTTTAGAGTTATTGTCATTGCTTTCTTTTGAAGAATAAAGATTTAAATTTTGAAGCTTGTTTTACCCCCAAAGAGCAATCTGTGACTTAAAAGTTTGCAATCTGGGAGTGAAGTATCTGTGAAATATTTTAGAATATGAAAATTAATTCACTTTATTTAGATGAAAATTAAATACAAAATTTTAAAATCTAATATTGCTTCTTCAACTCATCAGACAAGGGAACAATAAATTTACTTTGAGGATATTTTTAAGTTGTAATATTTTATTATGTTCTCAATATGGTCCTTAATAACAGTTGAAAAATGTATGTTCATTACTAATGTAGTATTTGGATGAATAAAAGTGTAGCTGTTGAATTTCATTGCTTTAAAAGGGTTGATACTTTATTATTATTTAATAATATTTATCATTCCTTGATTCCTCCCCCCTTTGACTGTAAATCTGTTCATAATCAATTAATCTCTTTGTGTAATGAGTTCATCAATTCTATCCAAAAGTTCACCTTTAGTCTGTATTATTATCTTCCTACCTTTAATTTGTTAAATATCTTCTTTGTCAGTAGTATCAATACCATGCTCTAGCCATGGATATGTAGAGGATAAAAAAAATTTATAGAACACATTGTATGATTATTTTTTTAATTACATTTGTTGTTGAAAGTGCAGAATGAAAATTTGTTAGCTAATCCATGATTCTGTACAGTTTCAGGAGTACAAGTATGTATCTATTTGCCTGTATTAAGTTAATTATATTTTTATTAGTCATCTCTATATTTGTCAAAAGATAAAGGAAGTCGTTTGGTCGTACCATATAAATAATAGCAATTGAATTAATATTAATTAAATAAATTATAATATTATAAATATAATAAATATTATTAAAAAAAAATTACAAATATTATAAACTAGCAGACCCGGTAATGCTTCGCTATTGCTAGATTTGAGTATATATATATATATATATATATATAGATTAAATGAACCCAATTGAAAGTTTGATAAAACATTAACAAAATGAACATTAAACTTCACAAAATGTAACCTCTCCCATTTCCCCTATCTCCCATATCCCCTATATCCCTTTCCCTATCTCTTATTTCCCCATTTCCTCATTTTCCATTCTCCTATACCAATTTACCCTTTCCCCTTTACCATTCCCACTTTATCTTTTCCCTTTCCATTTCATCCATTTCTTTTTCCATTTCCCCCTTTCCCTTCCCCTTTCTCCCTTTCCATTACTCGCCCTGTTCCCCTCCCCTTCCCCTTTTCCCTCCCGATCCCCCATTTCCCTCCTTTTTTCCATTTCCCTCCCTTTCCTGTCCACCCTTCCCCCGCCCATCACCCCTTCCCCCACTCCTTGCCAATCCCCCTTCCCATCCCCATTTCCATTTTCCCTTTTTGCCATTTCCTTATTTCCCATTTTCTTTTCCCATTTCCCTTCCCCATTTCCCTTTACCATTTCCCTTTACCATTCCCATTACCACTTCCTATTTTATATAAATAACTTATTTATGCTATTCATTTTTATACATATGCATGTGCACATACACGCACAATATATAAATTAATACTTTTTATTTTTTATTAAGGTACAAAGGATAATCTTAGTGCTTATGTAAAATTTGATTTAAATGAAGAATTGTATAAAATGCTTAGTAATCATGATTCACTGATTGCTGCTTCACTGAATCCAGCCACTGTAATGGAAGTCGAAAATGTTGTTAGAATATGGATTAGAAAAATGGAATCTGTATGTTGATATAATTTTTTTTTAAATTTAAAATCTGTTTTCTTTTTTATGATTAAATTCCTTTTTCTTTTATAAACAATAATTTGAGATATAATTAAAATCCATAGTGATAACTTCTTCCAACTTGTATTTATTTAGTTTTAATATAATATATATATATATATATATATATATATATATATATATATATATATATATATATTAAAATAAAAAAAAAGGAAAAAGATAAAAAATGCAGAGAAAATAATAATTAATTTCCTCATCAGTTTTCTGACTTCAAAACAATTTTACATCAAATAAAATGATTTTTAGTTAGTTGCTACACTTATACCACATTTATTCTAAAAAATATTCTTAATTGTAGGTACAACTTGAATCTCACTTTACTAATTATAAAAAAATATCACTATTATTAAAGTTAGAACAGTTTGATGACAGACGACAGTCTGAAAAAATATTAACTTAAATTTATGAAAGTACTGTACCAAAAGAAATAACAGTTGCTATAAAAACTACTGTCATCCAAGAGAGAAATAATTTATTTAAAAAATACTTAGTAACTAAAAATTTATTTCTTTAGAAGAAAAGAATAGAATAAGATTTATTATAAAAACCACTACACTAATCAAGATTGATGAGCTCAAAGACTCATCAATCTTGATTAGTGTAGTGGTTTTTAAATCTTTTTAAATTTTGAAAAATTTTAAATAGAAATTGAGCAGAATTTTCAGTCCTCATGAATATCAAACAAATTATTAAAACATTCTTCCTAATTTTCTTGTTTGGGTTGTTTGTTAGTTGAATAAGACTGAATTACAATGCTATTGTGAAATGCAGTAAAATTAGACTACTGATGTGAACATCATATTTCCTTTATCAAAGCAAATTACTCTATTTGCTTCTGTTGTGTTTGTGTATATTTTCTATCTATTTTTTCTTGAGATTTCAGCCTTTGATTTTTTTTAAGTGAATTTCATTTTACAATACTAAGCACTACGTGATTGTTTACCCCAGCTTTAAATAAACATTAGTAAATAAAAAAAAATAATTTCTAGGGATTTTCCCTCTTGCTTAACAGGTTAAGCAAGAATGAAAATGATTTTGTGTTGTGGAATGTTTTTTAAGTTTTGATAATTGATTCCTATGTATTTTTTAGCACTGAATCTGAAAATAACTTTCATTTCTTTCCATTGGTCAGAATTTTTCGCAAATCATAAATTTCAAAATTTGTAAAGTTTTAGAGAAAATTATGTACTAAAAAATAGACATAAAACTTTCTTTATATAATGAAGTAATATAATATATACAATTTTGGCTTGTACTATGCATTCTTGTAGCTAAACAGTTGAGTGGTCTAAAGAGAAGGGTGGGGGGTGGTTTAGGATAAAGATGATGAGATTGTGGGAGAGCTTGGCTGACAGATTGTGTGACAAGACTTAACAAGATATTACATGTTTATTGGCAGCTATCTGTGCCACTCATGCTCCGTGCAATTACTATCAGTGCTGTTTCAACCATCAATGCTGTTTCTGTCCATCATCAAACATATTTTTGTTGGAAAATATATTTCAGGTGATAAAGCAAACTTTCAGTTTTAAAAATGGCTTCAAGAGACATCTTTTTGTTAACATTTGTGGTGAGTTAATAGTGGAAAGGCAAAAAAGAAATTACAAGTTTCATTCAACAAATGTATCTCACGTATTTTGTAGTGAAAATAGGAGATCAAGACAAAACTTGAACACCCCACTACATTTGCTACACATATGTTGAAGGACTTTGTGGTCAAAGGGTGAACAAGAACGTTCAGATTTGGAGATCCAATGGTGTGGCAAGAGCCACAAAATCACACCAATGATTGTTAATTTTGTTCAACTGGTGTTCACAGTTGAAGAATAAAAAACAAATTGTCTATCCAAATATGGCATCTGCTTTATGTTCAGTTCCTCATGGTCCAGACGTACAGTGCCAATTCCACCAGAAAATTTACCTGAAATAGACAGTTCCAGAAGTGATTTAGATAACATCAGGGAGTATGAATCCAGAGATAGCTGTGCACCAGAGCTTTATTCACAGTGTGAACTAAATGATTTTATTCGAGACTTATATCTGACCAAAGAAAATTCAGAACTACTTGGTTCAAGTCTTAAAGAGAAGAACCTGCTAGCAGCAGTCACCTCATTTTCTGGTTCAGGTACAGAGAAAAGGATTTTCTTCCATATTTTTCTGAAGAAGAAGAGTTAGTCCTCTGCACTGATGTATGTGAACTTTTGACTTTATTTAACATTCAGTATGAAAGTACCGATTGTACTGTACCGATGAAGACTGTTCATAAATTCATCAAAAAGACGCCTCTTTTCCTTCACAATGGGATTATTTCTCAATAAAATTAAATACAACAATTATAAATGGATTACGTGTGGCAATCTCAAAATAATATTGATGTTCCTAGGACAGCAAGGAGGATACACAATTTTTCCTTATTTTTTCTGTGAATGGGATAACAGAGATAGAGAAAATCATTGGATAAGGAAAGATTGGCCAAAAAGAGCTTCATTAGAACCTGGAACCAAAAATGTACTTCGAAATGTTCTCATAGATCTGAATAAAGTTCTACTTCCACCTGTGCATATAAAGTTAGGCTTAATGAAGCAATTTGTCAAAGCCTTACCAAAAGAAGGTAAATGTTTTATATACATCTGTGACAAATTCCCAGTCTTCAACCGCCAAACTAAAACTAAAGAGGGTGCTTTACTGGTCCTGACATTAGAAAACTTCTCAAAGATGGTAATTTTGAGAAACAAATGAAAGTTGCAGAGAAAGAAGCCTGGAGAGCCTTTAAAGATGTAGTAACCAAATTTCTGGGCAATAAGAAGGATCCGAACTTCAAATCAGTCCTTGAGAACATGCTTCACAAGTACAAAAATTTAGGCTGTTCCATGAGCTTGGAGGAAAGAAATGGAAAGAATGTATCAAGGAATATGGGCTACTATGATGATGGCAGAATACTGCTGAATGTTACACTAAGATATGAACTCTGTAGAGAACATAGAAGGAAAAGTACGAAGCAGTGTGTAAGCTGTACAAAGAAACTTTGACACATGGAATAAAATTTTAAGTATTTTACATACTTCGTCATTAAGGGTGGGTGAAGAGGGACTGCCTTTTGAACAGTATTTCATAAAAATGAATTAAATAAATAAAAATAAATTAATTTAAAAATGCAATATAATAGAAATCAGGCTTATTTTGTGGCAATTGTAGAAATTAAGGGGTCAATGAACCCCTCCGTGCCATTCTCTTCTGACCACTCAACTGTTAAGCTGTAAGAATACATAATATAAGCTGAAAAAGTGAATACATTATATTAAATTATTACAAAAAAAGCATCATCAATCACATGTTCACAATTTTCAACTTTTACAAATTTTGAAATTTGCGATTTGTGAAAAATTTCTAACACGATCATGATTGGTGATGAATAGTTTTACAAAATGGCAGTAAAAAATGTATGGCAACATACCTGCTATTTTATGCTGTTTGTAATCCAAACCAAATTTCAAACATTTAAGGAGCTTAAATGTTCAACGAGATTACACCACTGAATTGGATGTCAATAATAATCTTTGTCCTCTTTTATTACTAAAGAAAAGTCTGTTCATCAATAATCTGAGCCTGATTTAAGCAAAGCGAAGTAATACAATAAAGAGGCATATACAACCAGAAATTTACAAAAATGGTTTATATTGTAGTAGAGGTGAAGTGTTGTAATATAAAATTACAAATGCATTTGTTTTTAGCCTATTTCAATATTGTATTATTGTATTTAATAACAAAATTTCAATGTTTGGGGTAATGTGGGTAATGTATTACGCAACTCCAAATTTATTTTATAGGATTCAGTCTTCTTTCTCAACTATGTAATCAGTAACTTCTTCTTTTAAAGGTGCCAGAATTACAGTCTTTGTCACGTTTGTCAAAGATATTTTTTCATGAAGCCAGTTAATGATATTACATCTCCTACTGGATACTCTGGGTAGTTGGATAGTTATACAAATCAAGTTCATTCAAGTCTTAATGCTATGGTACGATGCATTATCCAATATATTATACTTTTTTTTTATTTGTGAGTTGGGGGAATACCAGTTACATACGCCCTATAAGGGGCAGTGCCGGACTCACCACAGGTTTTCCAAGGTGTTAAAGTGCGTATGTGTTCCTGCACCCTACCGACTAAACCTAAAGCCAAAGCCCCTCACCAACTCTCTCATCTGGAGCATTGAAGCATTACTATGGCCTCGATGGGAGCCTTTGGACTAAGGGGATCCAGAGTCCCCATGTGTCAACACAATCACCATGTTTTAAAACAGCCTCCCTGGCATGGGTAGTAAATTTCATGGATCTCTTCAAGTATACCCCTAAGTATTTAAATCCTATCCTTTATTATTTATCCGTCTACTACAACAGCCATATCCCTCAATTTCCGTTGGCCAACCATCAGCAACATCATCTTATTGAGAGCCGACTCAATCCCCTTTCTCTGAGCTAGCCACTGATTCTCCTTATAGCTTCATTGGCCAACTCTTCAATCTGTTCCTCTGTTTTTCAGCGACCAGCAGGGGAGTCAAGTCATCGGCATACGCAACCATATAAGAGCCCCCCTCCTGGTAACTCCATGCGCAGAAGGTCGTCATACGCCGCATTCCAAAGTATTGGCCCAAAGACCCGATCCCTGTGGGACATCACCAAACATATTAAACTCTTCCCATCCTTCCTGTGTATCCACCAGTAGAGTTTGTTCGTGCAGATACCCGTTGATAACTGCCAACAAGTATCTGCTCACCCCTCTTGCTCACAGCGCATCCAACACCACACACCACAGAACGCTATTAAATGCTTTCCATACATTCAGGAAAATTAACATGTGAATCTTTCTCTTCCTCCTTGTTCCAGTGACTTTGATTGCAGCCCACCGCATCATGTAGTTAATAGCATCAACAGTAGAATACCCCCGGATGAAGTCCTGGCTGTCTTGAGTTTGTTTGTCTTCTGTAGATCTTACTCTCGTGATCTCCTGCACCCAGCCAGCCAAATCTTTGGCACAACTTTGAAGACGATTCACTGAATCTTTGATTGTCTTCATGGTTGAGCGATTAGCTTTAATCATGTCCACTAAGGCATCAACCTCATTCATGAAGATTTCTAACTCTGTAAACTCCGTGTCTGTACTGTCCTCTCTATGTTGTTCCCTCATGCCTACAACCAGTTCAGAGGTCTCATTTTCTGGCATAGAAACATCTGGGACACCTTTTCACCTTCACATGATATGTGTGAGAAATTTTCATGTGATAATCATCTGACAAATAATAAGAGACATTTGTTTAAAAGACCAGCTTCGTTTCCTATTTGAAATAAAATTAAACGTTTTCTTTTACTAGATGATTTTAGGCTGGTGATAATGACTTTGGTGACAATGATTTTGTAAAAAACCTTTAAAATATATGAAATAGATGTGTTAAAAATGTAAAATATATGAAAGTATACGTAGTATTAAAGCTTAATGATTTTATTAATTATTAAACAATTTATTTGCATAGTAGTATACATCAAAGTTATGTTGTAACCTAGAGATTTTTTTATTTGGAATAATTAATTTGCATTAGCCAAAATAATTATTAATCATTTGTAATTGAATCACCTTGTATCTGATTGTTTCAATTTTTTGTGTACTTATTCATTAGGTATTGACAGAAAGTGAAATGTTAAGAAGGGAACCAATAGATATTGCACCGCAAGCAGAACTTGAACACTGGCGTTATATTTTGGCAAAATTTACGAGTATAGTTGAACATTTCAAAACTCCAGAGTGTAAGACTTTTGTACAACTTCTTGTACAGGCTTACTCAAAACTTGTTAAGGTAATTTTTTTTTTACTTTACATTTTCCGTCTTTATCCATGAATTGAATGCTTGACAGCCATGAAAGCCTTGACAGTGAAATAAATGGCTGAGAATGTTAATGATTGTACCTTTAATGATTTACCTTAACATGTTGGCAAGTTTGAATGTGTCTTTATTTCTAATTGTTATTTCATATATATGGGTTTCCACATTAGATAAAATTATTTTGGAAATTAACTATAGTGATTGAATTAAATTATGTATTTGGTAGACTGGGTGTGCATTCATCAGCAGATACAAAAATTCATACTAGCATTATATACAACCAGAATCATCCCTCACAAATCACCTCATAGAATTTTACAGTAAACATACAAAAATATTAACTACAACATGAAACTTTTACACATGAACATCTAAAGGGATAAATAAACACATTTGAGTAATAGATATAAAATTGATAAGATCATTAAACATTAGCAGATCAGTACATAATTTATTAATATAAAATTGATGAATATTGTTTTGTCGATGAACAAAATGCAGATATAATTTCATTTGTTTGATATAGCACTTTATTTTCAGTTGTTGGACCATCGAGGGATGGTCATGTAGGAAATGTTACGATTAACAAATTTAATCTTTTCTATTATTAATTTTTTTTATTGTGTTATTATTCATTATTATTATTATTATTATTTTATTTATTTATTTTTTTTTTAACTGAATTTTTACGGCCATCGACTGCTAAGGTCATTAGCCCTCATCACATTCTTTAAAAGAAATTACTATCACCATCTGGATCGTCATATGTAAGGGTGTAAAGGGCCCTTACATTTTATTTAAAAACACAAACTTCACAATAAACATTAAGACATAAAAGACAAGGACAATCACAAACACTTACGGGGTGTAAAGAGCCCCAATATTAAAATTTGAGATAAGGTTCTCAAAAGACCATGAAATTAAAAATTCAACTTATCAATACCATTTCTTTCTTTATATATATATAAAACTACCGCTTAAAGATTCTTTTATCACAGCTTTAAACTTTCATTTTATAGACTTTTAAGAAGTCCACTGGCGTGTAAAAATGCAGCTATATTTTCTTCATTTCCATTATCCATATCAGCACTAATATTATTCCTAAGACGGAACCTCTTTCTGAGGTCCTCATATATGGTACACTCTTCTATTAGATGCTTGATTGTCAGTGTTTTATTACAAACACCGCGCACTGGTCTCACTTCGCCGGTTAACAAATATAAATTTGTTAATCGCGTGTGACTGATTCTAAGTCTGGTCACCGCTACTTGTTCACGGCGAGTCAACTTAAGTCGCTTTTCCATTTATAAGGAGAAGTTTTTACTGAGTTTAATTTTGTATTTAAACTCCTCCATTCAGCATTCCACTTGTTTTTTACTATGTTTGTTAGACGGTTTTTAACATCTGCCACTCTTACAGGAAATGCATCCAAATCATCACAGACTGTTGCCTTTCTGGCAGCTTCGTCTGCGATTTCATTACCTGTAATACCAGCATGCCCCGGAGTCCATACAAATACGCATCGCTGTCCTCGTTGTTTTAGAACGTATAAAATGAACAGGATGTTTGCAATTAGGACATCCTTAATGTTCTTGTTCCGAATTGCAACAAGTGCACTTAAAGAATCGGAACATATTAACACTCTCTCTTCGCAATAGTGTTCAGTGTAGCGAAGAGCTTGCTGAATTGCAGTGAGTTCTGCCGTGTAGACACTGGCCACATCTGGCAGTTTCCAAAAGTGGGCTTCTCCATTTACATATATTGAGCATCCAACACCAAGTTCGGTTTTAGAACCGTCAGTATAAATTCTAATATGTTCTTCGTAACTACTGACTGTTGCCAAAAATTCCTGTTGGATGATCACTGCTGGTTTCTTTTTTATTTCTCCTTGAGTGACATCCAAACTTGTATTTACCACTGGCAAGAGCCATGGCGGTATATCTCTAGTAGAAATTGCCAATGTATCTGGAAAGGCAATTTCGTATTTACTTCTTAATTCGTGGTACCTAATTCCGGCTGGTCTGGAATAGGTAGCACGACGTTCGTATAATGCAGCCATAGGATGGTTATTGAAAAGTTTATTATTTCTAGGGGCAGGATATGCCCATATATTTGCTGCGTATCTTAGTAAAAGGATCTTTCTTCTATAATGTAGTGGCATTATTCCGGCTTCAGACATCAGACTAGCCGCCGGACTTGTGCGGAAAGCACCAGTTGCATATCTTATTCCGCTATTATGAACTTCGTCTAACTTTTTTAAATGCGACTTTCTAGGGGATGAATATACGATACATCCGTAGTCTAGTTTAGATTGAACCAATGCTTTATGAAATCTCAATAATGTCTCTTTGTCTGAGCCCCAATTTAAGTTCGATACACATTTTATAATGTTTAGGGCTCTTTTGCATCTATCACTCAAGTCCTGTATATGTAATCCCCATGTAAGGGATTTATCCAATACTAGTCCTAAATATCTTACATTGTCTTTATATTGTATTGGATTATCATCAATTGTCAACGCAGGACTTTGATGAGGAATTCTCTTCCTACAAAAGTGTACACAGCACGTTTTTTCTGGTGAGAATTGGAATCAGTTATTCCTTGCAACTTAATTTAGAGCATTGATCGCTCGTTGCAATTTGTATTTCACCATAGCAGTCTTGTTGCTGGCATACACAATTGTCAGATCATCAACATAGACGCTTTTGCTGATTTCTACTAGAATGGCTAATATCAATTTATTAATGGCAATGGTAAACAAGGTACCACTCAACGGCGAACCCTGCGGTATGCCATTTTCCAAGATTCTTTCACATGAATATTATTTGTTGACGCGTACTTGGAAGGTACGGTCATTCATATAGTTGCTGAGCAGTATAGGCAGATTGCCACGAATGTCCCATTCATGTATCTGGAGCATTATGCCATGACCCCAGGTCATATCGAAAGCCTTCTGAAGATCAAAGAAGACTCCGACACAATGTTTTCTTGTAATAAAGCTGTTATATATAATATTCTCTAAGTTGATTATTTTATCGGTGGTAGAGTGGTATTGTCGAAAACCTGCTTGATATGGTGATATCAGGTTTTCTTTTTCTAAAACCCAGACGAGTCGATTATTAATCATTTTTCGAGTATTTATCCCATAGAGCACGTCAAGGAGACAGGACGATAGCTATTGGGATCTGTTAAATTTTTATTTTTCTTTGGTACTGGAACAACATGAGCTTTTTTCCACTGCTGCGGGTACGTTCCATCCCGTCATATTTGATTATAAAGTTCTAATAATGTGCGTTTTGCAGTGGTATTCAGCTGTCTGATCATATTTCATCCGGACCAGCAGCTGTGTTACCTGCTTTTTCCAACGATTTCACGAATTCTTCCATTTTAAATGCTACATTATATGAGTAATTATACTCAGTTCTAAAATTTAGTAGACCTTCGAGTTCTTCTTTTTTGGTTCGTAAACCTTCCTCGTCAAGGAGACAGGACGATAGCTATTGGGATCTGTTAAATTTTTATTTTTCTTTGGTACTGGAACAACATGAGCTTTTTTCCACTGCTGCGGGTACGTTCCATCCCGTCATATTTGATTATAAAGTTCTAATAATGTGCGTTTTGCAGTGGTATTCAGCTGTCTGATCATATTTCATCCGGACCAGCAGCTGTGTTACCTGCTTTTTCCAACGATTTCACGAATTCTTCCATTTTAAATGCTACATTATATGAGTAATTATACTCAGTTCTAAAATTTAGTAGACCTTCGAGTTCTTCTTTTTTGGTTCGTAAACCTTCCTCATAGTTGGCCGTTCTTGAAGTGATTGGACAATAGCTCTGCTATTTCATTTGGAGTATCCTTAATTCCATCTTCATCTTGAAGGCTAGTTATGGGAGCAAAATCATTACGCCCACAAATCGCCTTCACTTTCCTCCAAACATCTGATGCAGTAGTAGTTTTGTCGATGGATGACACGTATTGCCGCCATGATCATTTTTTCGAGTCAATCATAAGACGTTTTGCATACGCCCTGTATTTCTTAAAGGCAACAAGATTTTCTATGCTAGGACGCTTCTTAAAGGCGTTATACGCTCTTTTTTCTTTTAATAGCTTCACGTATTTCATCATTCCACCATGGAACGGGTTTCTTCATAAGTTTCCCAGATCTTTTGGGAATATATCTCGATGCCGACTCAATTATTGCATTTGTTATGGCGTCGACATCGTCTCCGATAACTCCAGTTGTTTCAGGGAGTATCGTTCTAGCTGTGAAGCTCGTCCAGTCTGCCTTTTCAAATAACAATCTTTTAGAGATGGGATATATTGTTCTTGTAACATCAGTTACAATTTGCACCGGGAAATGATCGCTTCCATGCAGATCGTCTAAGACATGGAAGCTGTACCTCGGTGCTATCGATCCGCTTGATCTATAAGTGCAAGATCTATACAGGACGTCGATCCATCTCTGGCATTGAAAAAGGTTCCTGATCCATCGTTTAAAATAATAAGTTCTGAATTCATCAGGAACTCTTCCAGTTCTCTTCCGCGGGGATCTATTCGATCCGATCCCCAAAGAGAATTATGAGCATTGAAGTCACCCACCAGTAAAACAGGTTGGGGAAGCTCGGAAATTAGTCTTGCTATGTCATTCTTATTCCAATCAAAATACGGCAAGTATATGCTGCAGACAGTGACCTGGAGCGGACGCTTCATTCTAACGGGACCGCTTGAAGGTTTGTGTTTAGAACAACCGCTTCGGTGGTAGCTCTATTCGATGTTAATATAGCTACTCCACCTCTAACTCTTACATTTGGCGGTTGATCTCGCCGAAATATATCGAATCCTTTTAATTTAAAATTTTCATTTCGGCGGAAATGCGTTTCTTGCAGACATATACAAATCGGGTCTACATCATGTACCAAGCGTTGGAGCTCATGGATGTTTGAAAAACATCCATTGATGTTCCATTGTACAATCGACTCGCTAATTTTTAATTACATTATAATCTGAGTTTGCCTTTGCTTTTCTTTTGACCTGTTTCCACCTTCAGGTCCCCTCATGGATTGGATTTTTTGGCTACCTGCAGGATATGAACAATTTATGGATTAGGAAGTGGACATATACCAAACTTAGAGCTGGCGATGTGGTGGCCACGGTCGAAGTTATTTGCAGGTGTAACGGAGACCTTTTGTTGTCCACATGCCCCTCGCGATGGCAAGCATGTAGTTAAGGTGCCCATGTTGTTCGGAGCATGGGAGCCCTGAAAGCCTCGGTGTGTAAGGGCCTGGAGTCAGTGCAGAGACTGCGCATCCGCTCTCTGCCAGGACATATGCCGGTTCCACCGGAGTACCGGAACGGACCTCCAGGGTTGGTAGCCCTTGAGTGGGGGTGTACCCCGGCGGCTAGCCTTACTACAGAAGGGATTTGTTGTTCATGCAAATTGAACAATTAAACGTGGCAGAGGGTTCACGCAAACACCCTCGTTTAGAACCAGCCGTTTCGCCTGAGGTAAAACGGAGAAAAAGTGCGGAAACTAAAAGGATAGAGATTGAGGCTAGAAAAAGCTTACAAAAAGCTTTTTTCAAGAGCAATAATGCACCGAAACCTAAATATTTGGTTATTACCAAGGAGGGTGGAAATTTTTCGAAGGTGAGTCCTTTTCTCATCGCTCGGGAGATAACCAAATGCGCTGGTGGCCCTGTAAAAGAAATAAGGAAGACCTTCATGGGACTTCATGTTGAGACTGTAAATGATGTCCAGTCTCAAAAGATTTTAGAGCTTAAAAAGATTGGAGAACTGGCTGTGCATGTTGATGCCCACGGTACGCTCAACACCTCAAGAGGTGTGGTCATCTGTCGGGACCTTCTAAATTGTACGGAACAAGAAATTGTTGAGGAGTTGTCAACGCAGGGAGTCATAAAGTGTCGCCGATTGAACATGAGGAGGAATGGCGAGGTCCTACCTTCAGCCTCTCATGTTCTCACATTTAACCGGCCTACCTTGCCGGAGAAGATTAGAGCGGGGATACATCGATTGGATGTGCGGGCATTTATCCCGCAACCAATGCGATGCTTCAAGTGCCAACGTTTTGGCCACACCGCCATCAAATGTGAGAGAACGCAAATATGCGTGTGCGGCGAAGAGGTGCATGAGGGAGAGCTGTGTAAAGAGCCCCCTACATGCATCAATTGCAAGGGACAGCATTCATGTAGATCCAGGAATTGTCCTGTCTACAAAGAAGAAGTAGCTGTGCAGGAAGTTAAAACTCTGCAGAAAGTCAGCTACATCCAAGCCAAAAAGATTGTTAACGCCCGCAAACCCAGAGCAACAACATCTTATGCTCAAGTTGCGGCTACTGTTCCTGCTCCTGCTCCAATTGCTGTAGATGAAAGTCAGCTCATCAGTAAACTTGCTCCGAACTTGGCTAACATGATTGAAAGAATTATTGACAATAAAATGAAATCTTTCAATATTAAAGATCCAATAAAGCCAAAGATATTAGTACAGCCTCCTCCCGAAGATAAAACAGCGAAAGCTGCTCTCGCTCTGAGGAAAACGGACGCCAAAGCAGAATGCCAAGTCCGTCTTAGTGAGATTCTTGATGACAAGAAAACGATAATACCTACAGAGACTGTTATGGAGGCTCCAAAGCCTCCAGCAACTGAGTTGGCCTCTAAACCCCAGAGGCCACAAAATCACACAGGGGGGGCGAGTGTCCCCCCTCCCACAGGCGGTTGCCGGTGCTATCCCCGTGTCGGGGAGTGGCCAGGTTGCCGCCTCTCAATCGGTCCATGTCCGTCGTCGTCGGCGGCTTCGGTGGTCTCCGACACGGAGACCGGAAGCCTTACAGGCGACGACCTTCTCCGCGAACATGCTGCTGTTCGCAACATGGAGAAGAAGCGAAAAAAAGGATGGCCGAAAGGAAAACCCAGACAATAATTTAATTAAAAATTAGTGAGTCGATAGTACAGTGGAACATCAATGGATGTTTTTCAAACATCCATGAGCTCCAACGCTTGGTACATGATGTAGACCCGATCTGTATATGTCTGCAAGAAACACATTTCCGCCGAAATGAAAATTTTAAATTAAAAGGATTTAATATATTTCGGCGAGATCAACCGCCAAATATAAGAGTTAGAGGTGGAGTAGCTATATTAACATCGAATAGAGCTACCACCGAAGCGGTTGTTCTAAACACAAACCTTCAAGCGGTCCCGTTAGAATGAAGCGTCCGCTCCAGGTCACTGTCTGCAGCATATACTTGCCGTATTTTGATTGGAATAAGAATGACATAGCAAGACTAATTTCCGAGCTTCCCCAACCTGTTTTACTGGTGAGTGACTTTAATGCTCATAATTCTCTTTGGGGATCAGATCGAGTAGATCCCCATGGAAGAGAACTGGAAGGGTTCCTGATGAATTCAGAACTTATTATTTTAAACGACGGATCAGGAACCTTTTTCAATGCCAGAGATGGATCGACGTCCTGTATAGAACTTGCACTTATAAGCGGATCGATAGCACCGAGGTACAGCTTCCATGTTATAGACGATCTGCATGGAAGCGATCATTTCCCGGTGCAAATTGTAACTGGTGTTACAAGAGCAATATATCCCATCCCTAAAAGATGGTTATTTGAAAAGGCAGACTGGACGAGCTTCACAGCTAGAACGATACTCCCGGAAACAACTGGAGTTATCGGAGACGATGTCGACGCCATAACAAATGCAATAATTGAGTCGGCATCGAGATATATTCCCAAAAGATCTGGGAAACTTATGAAGAAACCCGTTCCATGGTGGAATGATGAAATACGTGAAGCTATTAAAAGAAAGAAAAGGGCGTATAACGCCTTTAAGAAGCGTCCTAGTATAGAAAATCTTGTTGCCTTTAAGAAATACAGGGCGTATGCAAAACGTCTTATGATAGATTCGAAAAAACGATCCTGAAAGCAATACGTGTCATCCATCGACAAAACTACTACTGCATCAGATGTTTGGAGGAAAGTGAAGGCGATTTGTGGGCGTAATGATTTTGCTCCCATAACTAGCCTTCAAGATGAAGATGAAATAAAAGATACTCCATACGAAATTGCAGAGCTGTTATCCAATCACTTCGAAAAGGCCAGCAAAACAGCCAACTACGAGGAGGGTTTTCGAACCAAAAAAGAACTCGAAGGTCTACTAAATTTTAGAACTGAGTATAATTACTCATATAATGTACCATTTAAAATGGAAGAATTCGTGAAAGCGTTGGAAAAAGCAGGTAACACAGCTGCTGGTCCGGATGAAATCCACTATAATATGATCAGGCAGCTGAATACCACTGCAAAGTGTAGATTATTAAAACTTTATAATAAAATATGGCGGGATGGAACGTACCCGCAGCAGTGGAAAAAAGCTCATGTTGTTCCAGTACCAAAGAAATAAAAAATTTAACAGACCCCAATAGCTACCGTCCTATTTCTTTGACGTGTGCTATGGGGAAAATATTGGAAAAAATGATTAATAATCGACTCGTCTGGGTTTTGGAAAAAGAAAACCTGATATCACCGTATCAAGCAGGTTTTCGACAATACCATTCTACCACTGATCAAATGATCAGCTTAGAGGACATTATATATAACAGCTTTATTACAAGGAAACATTGTATCGGAGTCTTCTTTGATCTTCAGAAGGCTTTCGATATGACCTGGCGTCATGGTATAATGCTCCAGTTACATGAATGGGGCATTCGTGGCAATCTGCCTATACTGCTCAGCAACTACATGAATGACCGTACCTTCCAAGTGCGCGTCAAAAATGAATATTCATCTGAAAGAATATTGAAAAATATCATACCGCAAGGTTCGCCGTTGAGCGGTACCTTGTTTACCATTGCCATTAATAAATTGATATTAGCCATTCCAGTAGAAATCAGCAAAAGCGTCTATGTTGATGATCTGGCAATCGTATATGCCAGCAACAAGACTGCTATGGTGAGGTACAAATTGCAACGAGCGATCAATGCTCTAAATGAAGTTGCAAGGAATAACGGATTCCAATTCTCACCAGAAAAAACGTGCTGTGTACACTTTTTTAGGAAGAGAATTCCTCATCAAAGTCCGGCGTTGACAATTGATGATAATCCAATACAATATAAAGACAGCGTAAGGTATTTAGGACTAGTATTGGATAAATCCCTTACATGGGGATTACATATACAGGACTTGAGTGATAGATGCAAAAGAGCCCTAAACATTATAAAATGTTTATCGAACTTAAATTGGGGCTCAGAAAAAGAGACATTATTGAGATTGTATAAAGCATTGGTTCAATCTAAACTAGACTACGGATGTATCGTATATTCATCCGCTAGAAAGTCGCACTTAAGAAAGTTAGACGTAGTTCATAATAGCGGAATAAGATATGCAACAGGTGCTTTCCGCACAAGTCCGGCGGCTAGTCTGATGTCTGAAGCCGGAATAATGCCACTACATTATAGAAGAGAGATCCTCTTGTTAAGATACGCAGCAAATATATGGGCTTTCCCTGCTCATATAAACAATAAATTGTTTACGATTCATCCCATGGCTGCATTATACGAACGTCGTGCTACCTATTCCAGACCAGCCGGAATTAGGTACCACGAATTAAGAAGAAAATATGAAATTGCTATACCAGAGACTCTAGCAATTTCTACTAGTGAAATACCGCCATGGCTCTTGCCAGCGGTAAATACAAGTTTGGATCTCTCTCAAGGTGAAATAAAAAAGAAACCAGCAGTGATCATCCAGCAGGAATTTTTGGCAACCGTCAGTAGTTACGAAGAACATATTAGAATTTATACTGACGGTTCTAAAACCGAACATGGTGTTGGATGCTCGATATATGTAAATGAAGAAGCCCACTTTTGGAGACTGCCAGATGTGGCCAGTGTCTACACGGCAGAACTCACTGCAATTCAGCAAGCTCTTCGCTACACTGAACTCTATTGCGAAGAGAGAGTGCTAATATTTTCCGATTCATTAAGTGCACTCGTTGCAATTCGGAACAAGAATATTAAGGATGTCCTAATTGCAAACATCCTGTCCATTTTATACGTACTAAAACTACGAGGACAACGATGCGTATTTGTATGGACTCCGGGGCATGCTGGTATTACAGGTAATGAAATCGCAGACGAAGCTGCCAGAAAGGCAACAGTCTGCGATGATTTGGATGCATTTCCTGTAAGAGTGGCAGATGTTAAAAACCGTCTAACAAACATAGTAAGAAACAAGTGGAACGCTGAATGGAGGAGTTTAAATACAAAATTAAAATCAGTTAAAACTTCTCCTTATAAATGGAAAAGAGACTTTAAGTTGACTCGCCGTGAACAAGTAGCGGTGACCAGACTTAGAATCGGTCACACGCGATTAACAAATTTATATTTGTTAACCGGCGAAGTGAGACCAATGTGCGGTGTTTGTAATAAAACACTGACAATCAAGCATCTAATAGAAGAGTGTACCATATATGAGGACCTCAGAAAGAGGTTCCGTCTTACAAATAATATTAGTGCTGATCTGGATAATGGAAATGAAGAAAATATAGTTGCAATTTTACACGCCAGTGGACTTCTTAAAAGTCTATAAAATGGAAGTTTAAAGCTGTGGTAAAAGATACTCTAAGCGGTAGTTTTATAAATACATATAAGGGAGTCTCGAAGCGTGGTACGTATAGTGACGGGAGGTAGCCCTCTTGCCTAGGCCATTTTGGCTCACCTGCATTCAAGAGCAGTGAGTCGGGGTGTGTCCGATGATGGCATGGGGGACCCTCAAGGGTGGATTGAGGGCGGGAGGCTATGGGTGTACGCCGTGCATGCCTATGGCCTGATATAAGAAGGATTCAACTGCCACGGCACCCTGGCACCTGATATACTGCTCAACGGCGGTTCTGGTCGCCCCGAGGGTGCTTAAACAAACTGTAAATGAGACTACGTAGAAGAAAGAAAGATATGGTATTGATAAGATTAATTTTAATTTTAATTTCATGGTCTTTTGAGAACCTATCTCAAATTTTAATATTGGGGCCCTTTACACCCCGTAAGTGTTTGTGATTGTCCTTGTCTTTCATGTTTTTATGTTTATTGTGAAGTTTGTGTTTTTAAATAAAATGTAAGGGCCCTTTACACCCTTACATATGACGATCCTGATGGAGATAATAATTTCTTTTAAAGAATGTGATGAGAGCTAATGACCTTAGCAGTCGATGCCCGTAAAAATTCAGTTAAAAAAAAAAAAAAAAAAACATTTACAGTATTTCGAAATACTTTTTTTTACTGATATTTTTACAAATATGTAAATAGTTTTTGTTCATTTTAATTTTTCATATTTTAAATTTAAATTAATAAAATTTAAAGTAAAAAGATTAAAGGTTTTAAATTTTAAATAAAATAAATAAATGTGTGATATGTTATTATATTGTATGAAGTTTTTAATGTAATTTGAGATGGGTATATGAACATGTTATATATCCACAGCGAGTAAATCGCAAAAGCAATTACATATATAGTGGAATAAGGTAAGTCATCTCCTACTTGGATTTTTTCAGTTGTATTTTTATAGTTATCATCTTTTCAAATTTCACCTCTAAATATGATTCACTTACGGGACAAACATTCAATATGATATACAAAAGAAATACTAGATCCTACAACCAGTTACTTGAAATTTACTATTTTTACACAGGACCAAAAAATAAAGGGTCACTTGAACAAGATAATCATATTACAAAACTAGTATTGTTAAAACATTCTGGATATTTTGTATTGAAAGAAAGTGGAAGTATCTTTTTTTTTAAAACTTCTAGGATGTTAACTCTGCTTAACCACTGCAGCCTTTCCTTCCTTATGCTCTGGTCATACAATCTCTGTCATCAATAACTACAGTCTTTTTTTTCTCACCCCTAATTCTTATGATTACTGAAATCAACTTTCAACTTAATTTGTTGTTTCCTTATAATGCTACTAATTTCAAACCATCCTCTCCCAAACATCTGCAGTTGTATAAAAAACTTTTCAATATATGCAATACTTTTATCTGAACTCAACATTTGGTTCAGGTGAATGTGCTATGTTCTTTTTTATATGGCTTTTATTCTTGATTCTTTCAAAAATGTTTCTCACAATGTACATTCATTCTTGATTTGTCCATCATAATGGTCATCTTTGCCTACAACCTTGCTATTTTTAATTTATTTATATATTAACGTATTTTAAATTTACATTCATCCTCCATGGTGGTTCATGTTCTCTGCTTTCTTATAGCCATACAGTGGTGAATTACTAATAATAATAGATGAGTATTGGGAAAAAAGAGTATTCAGTACTGCTCTGAACGTTCTTGGATTCTCTGTTTGTTGTAACACTACATCATGACACTATAAAATTGATTTTATTCTTGGCTGATATAAAATCTGTTTGATATTGCATGATTCTCTCCTCTAGTGACCTATGTTGAGCCTTTCTTTTGGGTTCCTGCTTGGCAATATTACAGATTCTACTGCTGTACCAATAATTAAGGTGTACTTTTCTGATATTATAAGACATACAGCACCTCAGTATCACCTCCAACAGGTGTTAATTCTTTGCAAATCAATAAGATAATGTAACTCAAAGGATTTTCCATTTCCTCTGCAATGAGATTTGAAATTAAGGTAGTTGTTTATATTTCACACAGTAAAAGGCATCACATTTTCTTATATAGATGGTACATAGTAGCAAACAAATATGATGTGCAAGATTGAATCTGACATATCATTCACTTGAAACTCCATATTCTTAACTGCTGGATTTGCTGGTTACATTCAGCAATTAGTCTACCTGTTGTGTAACCTTTCTACGGTAAAAAATGGTGCATCCTTCCTTAGTTTGGATGAAGTTATTTGCAGTTTCATAGATTATGAGCTACAACTGCTAATGTTAGCCTTGGGTCAGATTCCAGTTTAAAGGTGTTATATAGTAAGTTAATTCTTATAAAGAGTAACATCAATAAAACTTCCTTCACTTCTGAAGGAAAAAGTTAACTGTTGGTCTTCCTCATTGACACAGTAAAGATTCCTGGCTTCTAGGAAGTGTTTGATGAGATTAGGAAGTGGTGGTATCCATCAATGGAGATGACTCAATGGATTATGAATGGAAATGCCCAGAAGACTGTGAATTTTCATTGATAACTAATAGAATCGATCCACCATGGACACTGTCTAAGATTCCAACCACCCTTTTTAGTAAATGATCTGCTGATCAAGATAGTTGAACGTATTCAAACACAATACTATATTAAGAGTGTCCTCTTATATACATACTAAAGAACAATTCATTAAAGAGGTTGGATACCCAAACTAAATCCAGCTAGCAAATAAATCAACATGCAAACAAAAGGTGCTGGTTTAGAACAATTATCAACGTCTGAGTTTCCAGCAAGTTGAGACTTGCTTCTTTAGAATCTCTAATAACTCCATGAACCCTCAGTTTTATGAGCCAAGAAATTTGGATCATTTTTTCTTCAGTTCCAAATCTTTCTATAGGATGTTAGATAACATTATTAGCATTTTACCAGTCACTTACCTTCTGGTCACTAACATAGAAGCAGTCAGTTTCAAGGAACTCTCAGAATATAAATTTAGTCATTAACATTATGTTAAAATTATAAGGTAAAAACTAGTTACTAGAACCAAATTTTTATACTAAATATTTGAGGGTGGATACAGTCTAACCAGCCCTTAGTTAAGAATTCATCTCTTATTCTCACATCCTAGTATAAACTAAATAATTAAACCTCTTGTACAATTATAAAAATAATAAAAGTTAAATTTAATGTAACTCTGAGGTAGTTTCACCTCTTTAAGTAATTTATACTTAATGTCAGTAACTACATGTTCTCTAAAGTCATCAAAATAAATGATTAGATGGTAGTGTCCAACTTCAGAAAAAATTTGAGGCTTCCCCTACAATAATGGTGATAGCTAACATCATTATTTAATTGAAGCTTTGTGGCTTGTTCATAAACCCCTTGCTGTTAGTGAGAGGTTGGTTTCCCTTGAATTTAAAGTTTCTGACAATTCAGTCTGTAACCCTGCAAAAGTATCGCAGTCAAACACAAGATGTAGGTTCAAATGGATCATAAGCACAAGATTCTTCAGCTGCTAAGCCAAAACTATGGCACATTGGGGAAAATTTCCATGATTGGACAGAACCTGAGCAAATATTGGTCTTACAGGTAGTACGTCTTTAATGGATGTTCATCCATTAAAGTTGGGTAAGACTTTATAACGGAATTACCCTTACGTGAAGTGTTCCACTCAATCTGAACTGCCTTCAGAGTGAGTACTTCAACCTTCTTCTTCAGGACAATGTAAAACAGTAGTAATAATAACTATATCTCTTTTAGATATTATTTCACTGATCACTTAAATCTATAATTGTATCACTCCATAATGTGAAGTAATAAGTATATGAGTTCAATGTGTTTGACTACCTGGTTACTTTGCCATTAAACTGGATTGTGTACTCTTGTAAGCTTGTTTGGTAGAGAACACAGGCTCATAAACACACATCTCCTTATTTTCTTGTGTAGTTGCTTGCCCATCAATGAAAGAATTTTTTATGAAAACCTTTCAGTTTTTAGAGTACCTTTACTCCTCAAACTGGTATTCTCCACTCACTTTTACCTTTCTTTCTGATAGTATGGCACTTCCCAGCAGGTTTGCAGACATCAACTAGATGTTAAGGGTGCATTTGTACCCTTTGCCATTTTTTATAAGTATCTCCTATCTCATTAATGTTGTAACAATTTTTACTAGTCATTATGCATTATTGGAAGATAAAAAAATATAAAAGTTTATAAAAAAACGAATGTGAACAACTGGTGGTTATTCTTTGCTTAAAATAAAAAGCTTTGGTTCTATTTTTTATTGATTATTATTTTGCTGTTTCAGTTAGCTTTAATGTGAGATAAGTAAATATCTAAGTAAATATTTATGCATAATTGTTGATCTCTGTGGCAGAGTACCTTTGATCCAGAGGTCCCAGGTTCAAATCCTGGTCAGGGATGGTATTTTTTCACACTATACAAATTTCCCTTTTGCAAGCTTCTTGTAATTGTACAAGGTTCTTTTTGAAAGCTTCTATGGTAAATTAATAATCAGTAAAAAAAAAGAAAAAAAGTAAATTGCTATGTTGGAAAAACTATATTATTTATGATTATCAGGTTCACTCATTTACACTTTTTTTCTATACAGTGTATCTTTTATGCTGATTTGGATTATTTTTAATGCTGCTGCAATTTTAATTGTCACAGAAATGGAAATCACTGGATAATAGAATTACATTCTCAGTTTATGAAGCAACAGATAATGTAAAATACTTAGAGGCACTAGAAAAATATTGGGAACCTTTGTACCGTTCTGAACCAACTACTATTGGAAAATACTTAAAGAGTTTGTTGTTTGCTATACGTATGGCTTATGCAACATCAAGGTATTTTAATACAATTGAACGCATAACAGCACTTCTAGTAAAGGTAATACTTGATAATATAATATTTATTTTTATTATGTACTGATAGTATATTTTGTTTTAATTATAAAATTAGAAATTTTTTAATAATACATTTTTTTTTATGAAGATATGAACATTGTTTTTGTAAATTTCAAGAGTAAAGAAATAAAACTAAAATGACTTGTAGTTAAGAAATTATGCTGACACCTTACTACCTGAATGAAATAATCAGTAACATGAACAAACTTCTATGACAAGAATTTGAAACTAATCAGTCTCTATTGATAATAGTTGGACCTTGCGGTGTTTTTTCGCAGGATGTCTTCAGACCCCTTTACTGATTGATTACATTTCTAGTTTTAATTTAAATCAGTGCAAGACTCATACTAATCTACGATATGTTTAATTCAAAATGAAAATTCAGACCTACCCCAAATATGATGATTTCATTAGATCACCTGAAGAGGCGTGGCCACCCCCTTTACCTAACTTCACGATTTGAATCAAAAAGTATATACCAATATAGTATTTCACTATACCAGACCCTATTCATATATATATATATATATATATTCATACAGAGCGTATAACTATATAAAATAAGTGTTTTACCAAAACAGGACCGGGATAATTTTTTTCAATAAGAAATTTTTTAAGTTAAAAAAACTGCAGCATATATATATATATATTATTGCGCAATTGCCAAGCGGCGATAGTGGAATAGTGGTTAAAGTACTACTTGCAAATTAATTAAAGCGAGTAACACCATCGGGAGCTCAAGTTCGCTTCCGGCCATAGCAGCGTATTTTTTTTTTTTTTTTTTTTTAAATAAAAACCAAAATATAATTTAAAGTAACAGGTAAATAGCTCTTTCAACACATATAGATATTAATTTATCATAACGATAACGAGGAAAAGAATCACGAACCGATACAAAAAAATAAATAAGAAAAACAACCCTAATAAAAAAAAAAATTTATACAATCACCCCATAATAAAACTAAACAAGTAAAAAATCTCATAAATATTATATTTCTATATTCAGATAAAAAAAATAAAGAGAATCTAAATGATCTATATTCAACATTAAATCCAGAAACCAACTCTGACTCACCCTCAGAAAAATCAAATGGAGAACGATTAGTTTCAGCTAAAATACAAGAAAGAAAAATCATAAATAAAGGAAAAGAAAAAAAAATAAACCAAACATCCAACTGAAAATAACAAAAATAATTCAAATTAAAAGACTCACAATATAAAATAAAACAAAAAATAACTAAAAAAAAAACAACTTCATAAGAAATTCTTTGGGAAATTCTACGTATACAACCCAATAAAGAATAAACAGAATTAGATGACCAACCAGCAATTATAATAAAATAAACCCCCAAACCAGAACAACAAAAAAAAAAAAAAAGACAACAAGAAAATCGAACAAAATTAAAACTAAAAGGAAATATTAACCAAAAAATTAAAGAAACAGAAAGACCCAGAATAGGTACAAAAAAATAAATCAAATAATTTCCAAAAACAAGAAAATAAAATTCCCTTCTAAATAACTTTAAAGCATCTCTAAAAGGCTGTAAAAAAACCAAATAAACCAACCCTATTAGGACCCTTACGGAATTGAATGTAACCCAAAATCCTACGTTCAAATAAAGTAAAAAAAGCAACACCCAAAAAAATAAAAAAAAGAACTAAGAATAAACATTTACTAACTGAAAAAATACATTATTAAATTCTAAATTTAAAGCACTTAAATCTGCCAAATTAGTAAATAAATTATTATATTACCAAAAATCCTTTCGTACCAATTAGAATAAATTTAAAGAAGATAAAAACCAACCTGGCTCACGCCGGCTTGAACTCAGATCATGTAAAATTTTAAAGGTCGAACAGACCCAAAACTGTAAAACCTACCCCACAGAAACTTTTAATCCAACATCTTTTAATCAAAATAAAGGATCAAATACACATAAAAAAATGTAAAAAAAAAAAATAAAGATTAAAATTTTATTTGTCACCCCAACAAAATTTAATTAATAAAAATTAAAAAAATAAACTAAAAAAAAAAATTTTTAAATAAAATAAAGATCTTATAGGGTCTTATCGTCCCTCTCCTAAATTTAAGCTTTTTAACTTAAAAATAAAATTCAAATTAAATTTCAAAAATAAAGTATAATTTTCGTCAAACCATTCTTCCAGACCTCAATTAAAAGACTAGTTATTATGCTACCTTAGCACAGTTAAAATACTGCGGCTATTTAAATCATTGAGCAGGCCAAACCTTAAATAAATTGCAAAAGGACATGTTTTTGATAAACAGGCGAAATTATTTCTTGCCTAATTCATAAATAAAATTTTTAAACCTACTAATTTAATCATAATTAAAAATAAAAAAATTAATTAAAATCCAGTAAAAAAATAAATATAAAAAAAAACCTAATTTAATCTACAACGAACTTTAAATGATGAAAGATTCTAATCCAACAAGAAAAAGAAAAAAAAAATTATATATAAAAAAAGAGCTTATCCACCTTAATATAAAATTTCAAAATGAATAAAAAAATAAAATTAACAAAAAGAAATTCTCGATTAAATCAATCTACCAGATAACCAGATATAAAAAGAAATGAATTTCATATCGAAACAATCCCAAACTTATAAATAATTATTCCACAATAAAATACATATTAAGATAGATCTTCACTATTCGGGAAAAAAAAAATTAATTAAAAAAATTAATTAACCCTGATACAAAAGGTACTAAAAAAAATTATTATTCTAAAATAAAATTTATTTATCCAATACTGTACAATTAACTAAATTAAAGAAAATCAAATAAAAAAAAAGAAAGACACAAAAAAAAGACTCAACTGAATTGAACAGTAACAAATCTTATTGTAAATAAGAATAAACCGAAGTGCGATTCTAGATACACTTTCCAGTACATCTACTTTGTTACGACTTATCTCAATTTATGAGAGTGACGGGCGTTATGTACATAATTAAGAGCAAAATTCAAAAAAATTATTAAAAAAAATTACTATTAAATTCAAATTCAGATTTAATCAAATTAAAAAATCAAAAAACAAAAATTAATGTAACCCATAATAACCTTCTTATAACTGCATCTTGACCTAACATAAATCTTTAAAAAGAAAAAGAAAATAAATTTTCATTACACTCAACGACAGAGATATACAAGAAAAAAAAGGTACAAAAAAACGTGGAATATCATTTAAATTACAGGTTCCTCTAAAAAGATTTAAAAACCGCCAGATCTATTAAATTTCAATTATAAAAAATATACTACCTTAGAAAAAAATTACTAATTAAGAATAACAGGGTATCTAATCCTGGTTTAAATTCAAATTTACATAGAAAAAAAAAATTTATTGTATAAATTTCACCTAAATACAAAATATTAAAACCAAATAAGACTAAATTCTAAAAAAATAACTTGAACCTGAGGAATAACCGCAAATGCTGACACAACATTTTTTGGTTCTAAAAAATATAACTTAAATTAAAAAATTAAATTAAAAAATCTTAACACTGAAAATAAAAATTAACCATTAAGGATATTTAACCTAACAAAAATTTACATGCGTTATAAATTTAAAGCCAAATTTTAAAACAAAAATCAAATTTTTTTAAAACTATATTTAAAGGGGACCTTAACTACAAAATTCTAAACAACAAATTAAACAAATTACATTAAGAAAAGGATCTCCTCCCTTGTGCAAATACAACTTCAAGCTACCCCTAACTGAAGTTAAATAAATTATAGCTTAACCAGTCAATAAAATCAAAAGCTAATAATTTAAGAAAACGAAATATTAAATAAAGCTACCCCTAACATTATCTAATTTAAATAAAAAAACAGTAGTTAAAATAAATATAAGTAAACTTAAAAGTTGATATCTAAAAGCCACACAAATATAAGATAAAGCTACCCCTAACATTATCATAATTTTCTATAAAAAAAAAAACAATGGTTCAAAATATATAAAAGTAAACTTAAACAACAATAATCTTAACATCATAAATAACAATAGTATAATAATAAATTTGTTTTTAAAGAACCAAAATAAATACTTAAATAAAACATATGTAATTATTTTACCAAACTAAACCTTAAGATAAGAATTAAACCATGAGGTTTTTTTTTTTTTAATAATTATATATTTTTAAATACACTTATTATAATATAATTATATTCCTTAGGTTTTTTAAACTTTAAAATTTATTTAAATGAATAAAATTATTTTTAATAAAATCCTATTTAATTTAATTAAAAGTTGATTTTAATTAAATTCTTATAAAATAAGTATTTAATTAAAATTAAAAATGATTTTTATTAAATATCTTATTGATGCATTTAATTAAATAATTTATTTCAGATGATTATCTTTACAAAAACTATTTTACATTAAAATAAAAATCTATATTATATTAAAATCTTTATTTAAATATAAGAGGTTATCTATTATATAATAATTTTTTTAATTTATATAACACTTATGAATTAAGATATTATACTTAATAAGATTAAATAATAAAGGGAGAAATAGATATATTTAAATAAATATATTACTATATATAATATATATATATTGCCCTGAGGTAGATAATCCCCACGTCCGGAACACAACATCTATGTTCCACGTCCAGGGCGGCAACAGCTGTACCTTTGTACATCACATATAGCTGGCTAACGGGGTTCCGAGTAAATTCCTCGGTTATGCTCTGCTAAGTTTGACCTGGTTCCAACTTCAGGTCACTAAACGGACTGGATTTTTGGCTACCTGCAGGAAATGAAATAACAAACGATTTTGGAAATGGATTCATACCATTCTTAGAGCTGGCGATGTGGCGGCCAGGGTCAATGTTATTGCAGGTGTAACGGAGACCCTTCCGTTGTCCACATGCCCCCTGCGATGGCAAGCATGTAGCAATGGTGCCCATGTATGTCGGTGCATGGGAGCTCTGAAAGCTTCGGTGAGTAGGAGCCTGGAGTCAGTGCAGAGACTGCGCATCCGCTCTCTGCCAGGACATATGCCGGTTCCACCGGAGTACCGGATAGGACCTCCAAGGTTAGTAGCCCTGGAGTGGGGGTGTACCCCGGCGGCTAGCCTTGCTACAGAAGGGATCCACTGTTCATGAACATTGAACATTCAAACGTGGCAGAGGGTGCACGTAAACACCCTCGTTTAGAAACCGCCGATTCGCCACAAGCGAAGCGGAAAAAAAGTAAGGAGAGTGATAAGTTAAGAAAAGATGCTGATAAAATCAGTAAAGATTTAAGAAAAGCTTTGTTTGGAAATAATTTTCCCAAACCAAGATTTTTGGTCATTACAAAAGAGAATGGTAACTTCCAAAAGGTAAGTCCATTCTTAATTGCTAGAGAGATTACAAATTGTGCTGGTGGTCCTGTCAAGGAAATCCGTAAGACGTTTAACGGATTACATGTCGAAACTATAAACGACATGCAAAGCCAGAAAGTCCAGGCGTTGAAGAAGATCGGTGAATTTGCGGTTACTGTCCAACCGCATAGTACACTTAATTCATCTAGAGGAGTTGTTGTTTGCCGTGATCTTCTTAACTGTAAGTTAAGAAGATCACGGCAGAAGAAGAAATAGTGCAGGAAATGTCTAGTCAGGGAGTGACACATTGTCGCAGACTTTCTATGAGACGAAATGGTGAGATTCTTCCTTCGGCCTCTCATGTTTTGACATTCAATAGGCCAAGTCTTCCTGAAAAGGTACGAGCTGGCATCCATCGGCTTGATGTACGGGCATTTATTCCGCAGCCGATGAGATGTTTTAGATGTCAACGTTTCGGACACACTGCCGCTAGGTGTGAAGCGCAGGAAATTTGTATATGCGGAATGAAGATACATGAGGGTGATCCATGTAAAGACCCTCCAGTCTGCATTAATTGTAAAGGGCACCATAACTGTCGATCCAGGAACTGCCCAGTATACAAATCAGAAACAGCCATTCAGGAGGTTAAAACGCTTCAAAAAGTCAGTTACCCTGAAGCGAAGAAGATTGTAAACCTACGTACACCTAGACCATCGACTTCATACGCAGAAGCAGCTGCTGCTCCCCCCACACCTAAAATCAACGTGGAGCAGTTGCTTAATACGATGGCGCCAAGTCTCGCGACAATGATAGAAAGAATCATTGATTCCAAGATCGAGTCGACTCATCAGATACAACAAAGTAAACATGAGAAGGCTCAATCCCGGACTGACGTCGCCGACAGAAGACCCGTACCAGCGCAGTTTAAAAAACCGGCAAAATCCTCGATTATAACTCCAGCAATAGACGTAATGAAGAAAAATCTTGATTTATTCGACAAAGATCTAAAGATCACCCCGACGACGAGTCATATAGCTAAGGATACTGTGACAAGAGTACAGGAAAAATCTGCGTCAACCAAAATGGAGGTGCAAGTAACTATCGAAAAAGCACCAGACACAGACGATATTAAAACCGTACCTACAGAGGCCCCAAAAGCTCAGAGAACAACTGTGGCGAGAGCATCTGTATCAGCCGGCCCAAGCACAGCCTTAGACATTGAATCGAGTTCATCAGCCGCCGAAAGTGCATCGGTTGCAAGTTTAGACTCAATTGCAACGATGCTCACAGCACCATTGAAGCTTTCATCACCTGATGTAGGCCGGCGAACGTCATTGGCGTCAGAAAGAGAAGACGATGCCATGTCCGAAGCCTCAGACACTCTGTCGTCGGAAGTTGAGGCCGTTCGCAGAATGGAAAAGCGGTGTAAAAAAGGTTGGCCGAAAGGAAAGCCTAGAAAGTAGTATAATTGGATCAGAAATTATAAGGAAAAGCAAAATTTTGATCATTTTTTTTTTTGACACATGAAAATGTGAAAATTTGAACCTTTTTTTTATTTTTTTTTGAAGTGGGATGGGGCTAATGACCAAAGTAGTCGATGCCCCTAAAAACCTCAAAAAAAAAAAAAAATATATATATATATATTATAATATAACTATCTTTTTTCTTTTTTGTAACATAATAATTAATCAATTGAATGATATAATATAAATATCTTATTATAACGAAAAAATTTTTGTTGAAAAATTAAACTCAAAAATTGCAAAAAATTGCAATGCTCAGAAATCTGTGGAATAAATCACAGATTTATACCAATCACTATAGAAAGAATTAATATAAAATCATTCATTAAATGAATAAAAACATAAAATTAATAAACATTAAGTGACTGAAAGAAAGTAATGGTCTCTTAAACCAAAATATAGTAAACATCGAATACTCTTAATGAAAGAAGCTAGTTTAAAAAAAACATTTAACTGTCAAATAAAAAATACATTTTATGTGCATCTTGATTCCACAAATATCTCCTATTATATGAAACATCATATTAATAATAACAACAGCCACAATCATAATAAACATAACAAAATTATTCTTTATAACTAACCTAAACACAAATAAAAAAAAATAAATAAAATTTAATATTAGCTGAAAATGATAACTAGACTATTCTCAACATTTGATCCAATAACTAAACTTTTACAAAGAAATTGAATAATTATAATAATAACAACAATAATTCTACCAAAATGATACTGAACCAAAAAATCTCGAATAAATATAATAATAAAAATAATTTAAAAAAAACTAATAAATGAATTTAAATTAATAACTCACCAAAAATAAATTTTAATCATAGTAATATCAATCTTTATATTTATCATAATCAGAAATATAGTAGGATTAATCCCTTATGTATTCACATCCACAAGTCATTTAGTAGTATCAATATCAATTGCATTACCAAGATGAATCATAATTACAACATACAGATGAAAAAACTTCACAAATGATATATTCAAGCACATACTACCAAAAGGAACACCCTCAGCCATTTCACCAATAATAATTCTAATCGAAACCACAGGAAATCTTATTCGACCAATCTCACTAGCAGTTCGACTAACGGCTAATATAATTGCAGGTCACCTACTAATAACCCTATTAGGAAACACATCATCCATTAAAATCTTAGTATTCATTATACCAATTCAAATAACCATAACAGCATTTGAAACAGCAATTTCAATAATTCAAGCATACGTATTTGCCACACTTGTAACTCTTTATTCTAGAGAAGTACCTTATGAAAAAAAATCATCCATTTCACATAGTAACAAAAAGACCGTGGCCAATTATGTTATCTATAAACGTAATAACAATATTAACAGGAACTGTAAAATGAACTCAAACAAAAGAATATAACTTAATAATATTAGGATTAATCTTATCAACAATGTCAATAATATTATGATGACGAGACATCACACGAGAAGCAACATTTCAAAAAAATCATACAAATAAAGTAAAATCACTAATAAAAATAGGAATAATTATATTCATTGTCTCAGAAATAATATTCTTTGCATCATTTTTCTGAATATTCTTTCACTCAAGACTAGCACCATCAATTGAAATCGGAATAAATCTAACACCAAAATCTATTAAACCATTTAACCCATTAGAAGTTCCCCTATTAAACACAATTATTTTAATCTCATCAGGAATTACAGTAACATGAGCACATCATAGAATCCTATTAAATAAACTATCAATATCAAACAAATCATTAATACTAACCATCATTTTAGGATAATACTTTACATTTCTACAAAAATGAGAATATCAACAATCCACCTTCACAATAGCAGACTCAATTTATGGATCATCATTCTTTCTAACTACAGGATTCCACGGTATTCATGTAATTGTGGGAACAACCTTCATTATAATCTCAATGGTACGATGCATAAAGATACATTTTTCAGCCAGACATCACCTAGGTTTAGAAGCAGCAATCTGATACTGACATTTTGTAGACGTAATTTGATTATTCCTATATCTTTCAATTTACTGATGAGGAAAATAATAATAATCTTTTTAGTACAAAAAGTATAATTAGCCTCCAACTAATAGATTAAATAAAATTAAAAAGATAATCAAAATTACAATAACAATAATTTCACTAAGATCAATCATTATTATAATAATAATATTCACAATATTAATCTCTAAAAAAAAAATAAATAAGACGAGAAAAAACTCACCATTCGAATGTGGATTTTCAAAAATATCATCAACACGAAAATCGTTTTCTACTCACTTCTTTCTAATTGCAACAATCTTCTTAATCTTCGACATTGAAATTTCAATAATCATACCAATATTCTCAACAAAAATAATAATTATAGAAGAATGACTAATTTCATCAACAGTTACAATCTTAATTCTAATTATAGGACTTATACATGAATGAAAAATAGGAATACTAGAATGAAGAAATTAAGGAGAATAGTTAAATATAACATTTACTTTGCAAATAAAAATTATTGAATAATCAATTTCTCTTAAATAGAGTAAAGAAGTAAAATTACAATTAATTTCGACTTAATTTTAAGGATAATCCTCATACTCAATTTAACTGAAGCTAAATAGAAGCTATTCACTGTTAATGAAAAAATTGATTATATCCAGTTAAAAGAATAAAAAGTAAAGGAGCCGCTAACTACCTTTCAAGTGAAATCACTTTATTCTTATTTATATAGTTTAAAAAAACAATACACTTTCAATGTATAAATAAATAAATTTTATAAATGTCCAGAGAAAAAATTCATAATAACAATTTCAATGTTAGGCTATTAATTAAGCTATCCGAACAAAAAAAAAAAATAAAAAATAAAAAATAAAACTTAAGAATATTTAAAGTAAAGCTATCAAAAAAAAAAACCTAACCATTGCAAAAATCCAACTAAACCACCCGAAACAAAATATTCTAATCAACCCGAATCAACTAATCTATAACTAAAATAACAAAAACTAAAAAACCGATTTAAAAAAACCCTGAAGAATAAAATCTTAAAAATCACATAGAACTGAAAAAATAAAAATAAATTAACCAAAATAAAAATATAAAAAACTCAAAACATCAAAAAACAAAAAAAAAAACAAAAACAAAGGAATCAACTTAAAATCAAAAGACAAAACAAAAAAAATCATCCTCAAATAACCAAAACATAAAAGAGCCAACAAATAAACAAGAAAAATATAAAAAAAGAAGAGAAATATTTATAAAAAAACTGTAACAAAAATTAATATAAGGAAAAAAAAGAATTGGAAGAAAATAAATAATAAATTAAACGTAAACTGTAAATAAAAGTAACACCAACAAAAAAAAAAAAAAAAATTCTATAATCAAATAAAAAAAAAAACTCTAAAATAAAATCCTTAGAGTAAAATCCAGAAAAAAAGGGAAACCCACATAAACAAATTAAAGAAACAAAAAATGCTGAACTCACATAGGGACATTGCTTTACCAACCCACCTATAAATCGAATATCTTGACTACCTAAAAAACAATGAATAAAAATTCCAGAACACAAAAAAAGTAACGACTTAAATAAGGCATGAATCAACAAATGAATAAAACAAAGAGTCAAAGAACCTAAAGAAAGAGTAAAAAATATAAATCCTAATTGTCTAAGAGTAGAAAAGGCAATAATCTTTTTTAAATCATTTTCTAAACAAGCAGCAAATCCAGATAAAACTATTGTAACCAAAGAAATAATTATTAAAAAATAAGTATCACAAAATAAAATAAAATAATTAAACCGAATAATTAAATAAACACCAGAAGTTACTAAAGTAGAAGAATGAACCAAAGAAGAGACAGGAGTAGGAGCTGCTATAGCTGAAGGCAACCAAACACAAAATGGAAACTGAGCACTTTTAGTAAAAGAAGCAAATAAAACTAAATAAACCAAAATAATAAAATCATTATTAAAAAAATTAATATAAAAAATATAATGAAAAGAACCAAAATTTATAAATAAACCCAAACACAAAATCAAAAATACATCTCCAATACGATTCATTAATAAAGTAATAAGACCAGAATACAAAGAAACTCTATTTTGATAATAAATAACTAAACAATAAGATACCAGCCCCAAACCATCTCAACCCAACAATAAACAAATAAAATCAGGTATTAAAATAAAAAAAACCATACTTAAAATAAATAAAAAAACCAAATAATAAAAACGAACTAAATTTAAATCACCCCTTATATAACCTAAACTATAAAATAAAACACAACCTCTAATTAAAAATACAAAAGACATAAAAAAACAAGAAATTCAATCAAAAAAAAATCAAACTTATAGAAAAAGAATTAAAAAAAAAATAATCACTCAAAAAAAAAAACAAGATCATACTCAAACAAATAAATACCCCCCCCCCCCCAAAAAAAAAAGATTGTAGCAGAAAAACATAGCCTATCCTCAAAAAGATCTTTGACATCACAAATCAAAATTTTAAATTAAAATAAATAAGCAAAATAAAAAAAAAAATAAGTCAAACATTATATAAAAAATAGGAAAACAATGAAGAAGAAGAACATAAAATTCACAAACACAACAAGAATTAATTAAAATTAAATCACCAGAATATAAACCATGCTGAGTTAAAGAAAAAATTATCACTCTATAACAAGCAGAAAAAAAAAATAAACATCAAAAAAATAACTGAAAAAAATCTTCATCTTAAAATAGAAATAAACAAATTTCAGAAAATAAATTCAATCTGGGAGGACAAGATATATTTATAACACAAAACAAAAATCAAAAGAAACTAAGTGAAGGTAAATAGTTAAGTAACCCCCTAACAATAAAAAATCTTCGGCTTCCTAACCGATCACCAATTTAAATATTGGTTATTTAAATAATTTAATACCAATTAAAAAAAAAAAGACCAGATGAAACAAAGGCATGAGCAACTATAAAAGATAATGAACCAATAAATCCAAGACCGGATATAGTAAATAATCCACAAATAACCAAACTTATGTGACAAACAGAAGAATAGGCAACAAGCACCTTTAAATCTCTTTGAATTATACAAAATATTCTTACAAAAAAACAGCCAACTAAACAAATACTAACAAAAAAATAACCATAATTAAATAAAAAATAATAAATATAACCTAAACAACGAATAAATCCATAACCCCCCAACTTTAATATTACACCAGCTAAAATTATAAAACCTGAAGTAGGCGCCTCAACATGAGCCCTAGGCAACCATAAATGAAACCCAAATAAAGGAAACTTAATCAAAAAATAAAATAAAATAATAAACATCAAATAATTATTCAGTAAAAAATCAAAAAATAAATAATTAAAATAACCATAAAAACTATTTAAATAAAAAATTCTAAATAAAAAGGGGAAAGAACCAAAAAGAGTATAAAAAATTTAAAAAAATCCTGCGCTTAAACGTTCAGGCTGATATCCTCACCCAAAAATCAACAAAAATAAAGGAATCAGTCTACACTCAAAGAAAAAATAAAAATAAAAAAAATCAATAACAATAAAATCCAAAAATAAAAAAAATAATAAAAAATGAAAACAAAAAATATAAATCTTAGACAACAAATCAAAATAATAAAGTAAATAAACAGATAACAAAACAACAATAAAAATTCAAACACTTAAACAACAAAAAATATATGAAACCCTATCAATTATAAAAAAATAAGAAATAGAAACAAAAAAATCAAACAAACCCACTAAATACACAAATCAATTATTTAAGACACAAAAAAGGATTAAAGAAAACCTAGATAGATTGACCTTATGTTAAAATTTATTTTTTTTCTATCTAAATAATCTCTTCTAGAATTACGAATTAAAAAAACCAATAAAGAAAGTCCTAAAACACCATATTAAAATAATAATCAAAATCAAAATAACCTATAAACCCAAAAATAAAAAAAAAGAATAAAGTAATAAATATTCAAGCCCCAAAAGACATAAAAGAAAATGCCTACGAACAAATAAAAAAATAATTAATCTAAAAAAATAACCAAAAAAATAATAATTATCATAAGTAAAGTTTAGGATAGTTTAAAAAAAACAATGATCTTGTAAATCATAATTTAAAAAAATTTATCTAAACAAAATCAGTAAAGAAAAAATCATCTTTAGTATCCAAAACTAATATTTTATATTAAAATACTTACTGAATTTTCACAAAATATTTAATTTTATCAAATATTATATCTCCAATACTTAAACACCCTATATCACTAGGATCAATAATAATTTTTCAAACAGCCCTAATGTGCAGAAATAATTCAATTATAATTAAATCATCATGATATCTTTACATTATATTCTTAACAACAGTGGGAGGACTAAAAATTATATTCATATATATATATCAAGAATTGCATCAAATGAAAAATTCAAACCAAGAACAAAAATTTTTTTAATCTGAATATTAGTTACATTAATTTCCATTATAGTAAGAAATTTTAGACCCAACAACAGAAATAATTACTAAACTTAATGAAATAAAGGAAATGACAACCGAATTAACTGAAGAAAAATCAACAAGAAAATTTTTTAGAATATATAAAATAAACATTACAATTACAATAATATTTATCTTAATTATTACAATAATTTCAGTAAACAACATCGTAAGAACATTTGAAGGACCTCTTAAAATAACTTATGTTTAAATCAATACGTAAATCAAGACCAATTAATTCATTCTTAATTGATTTACCAAGACCATCAAATATTTCATTATGATGAAACTTTGGATCACTTTTAGGAATATGCTTAATAATTCAAATTATTTCAGGATTATTCCTAGCAATACATTACTCACCAAGAATTGATAAAGTTTTAAAAGAATTGTACACATTACCAGAGAGGTAAATTACGGATGAATGATTCGAAATATTCACGCAAATGGTGCATCATTATTCTTCATTCTAATTTTTATACACACAGGACGAGGAATATATTATGGATCATTTAAATTAAAAAAACATGAATATCAGGATCATTAATTCTTTTTAACATTAATGGCAACCGCATTCATAGGATATGTACTACCATGAGGTCAAATATCCTTCTGAGGAGCAACAGTAATTACTAACTTAATTTCAGCAATTCCTTACATAGGAGAAATAGTAGTACAATGGGTATGAGGAGGCTTCGCTGTAGACAATCCTACACTTAATCGATTCTTCACATTCCACTTTATTTTACCATTCATCTTATCAATAACAGTAATGTGACACTTAATATTCTTACATGAATCCGGATGGATGATCCGGATTCCGGATGGAAATCCTAAAAAAAATAAAAACCAAAATATAATTTAAAGTAATAGGCAAATAGCTCTTTCAACATATAGATATTAATTTATCATAACGATAACGAGGAAAAGAATCACGAACCGATACAAAAAAATAAATAAGAAAAACAACCCTAATAAAAAAAAAAATTTATACAATCACCCCATAATAAAACTAAACAAGTAAAAATCTCATAAATATTATATTTCTATATTCAGATAAAAAAAATAAAGAGAATCTAAATGATCTATATTCAACATTAAATCTAGAAACCAACTCTGACTCACCCTCAGAAAAATCAAATGGAGAACGATTAGTTTCAGCTAAAATACAAGAAAGAAAAATCATAAATAAAGGAAAAGAAAAAAAAATAAACCAAACATCCAACTGAAAATAACAAAAATAATTCAAATTAAAAGACTCACAATATAAAATAAAACAAAAAATAACTAAAAAAAAAACAACTTCATAAGAAATTCTTTGGGAAATTCTACGTATACAACCCAATAAAGAATAAACAGAATTAGATGACCAACCAACAATTATAATAAAATAAACCCCCAAACCAGAACAAAAAAAAAAAAAAAAAGACAACAAGAAAATCGAACAAAATTAAAACTAAAAGGAAATATTAACCAAAAAATTAAAGAAACAGAAAGACCCAGAATAGGTACAAAAAAATAAATCAAATAATTTCCAAAAACAAGAAAATAAAATTCCCTTCTAAATAACTTTAAAGCATCTCTAAAAGGCTGTAAAAAAACCAAATAAACCAACCCTATTAGGACCCTTACGGAATTGAATGTAACCCAAAATCCTACGTTCAAATAAAGTAAAAAAAGCAACACCCAAAAAAATAAAAAAAAGAACTAAGAATAAACATTTACTAACTGAAAAAATACATTATTAAATTCTAAATTTAAAGCACTTAAATCTGCCAAATTAGTAAATAAATTATTATATTACCAAAAATCCTTTCGTACCAATTAGAATAAATTTAAAGAAGATAAAAACCAACCTGGCTCACGCCGGCTTGAACTCAGATCATGTAAAATTTTAAAGGTCGAACAGACCCAAAACTGTAAAACCTACCCCACAGAAACTTTTAATCCAACATCTTTTAATCAAAATAAAGGATCAAATACACATAAAAAAATGTAAAAAAAAAAATAAAGATTAAAATTTTATTTGTCACCCCAACAAAATTTAATTAATAAAAATTAAAAAAATAAACTAAAAAAAAAAATTTTTAAATAAAATAAAGATCTTATAGGGTCTTATCGTCCCTCTCCTAAATTTAAGCTTTTTAACTTAAAAATAAAATTCAAATTAAATTTCAAAAATAAAGTATAATTTTCGTCAAACCATTCTTCCAGACCTCAATTAAAAGACTAGTTATTATGCTACCTTAGCACAGTTAAAATACTGCGGCTATTTAAATCATTGAGCAGGCCAAACCTTAAATAAATTGCAAAAGGACATGTTTTTGATAAACAGGCGAAATTATTTCTTGCCTAATTCATAAATAAAATTTTTAAACCTACTAATTTAATCATAATTAAAAATAAAAAAATTAATTAAAATCCAGTAAAAAAATAAATATAAAAAAAAACCTAATTTAATCTACAACGAACTTTAAATGATGAAAGATTCTAATCCAACAAGAAAAAGAAAAAAAAAATTATATATAAAAAAAGAGCTTATCCACCTTAATATAAAATTTCAAAATGAATAAAAAAATAAAATTAACAAAAAGAAATTCTCGATTAAATCAATCTACCAGATAACCAGATATAAAAAGAAATGAATTTCATATCGAAACAATCCCAAACTTATAAATAATTATTCCACAATAAAATACATATTAAGATAGATCTTCACTATTCGGGAAAAAAAAAATTAATTAAAAAAATTAATTAACCCTGATACAAAAGGTACTAAAAAAAATTATTATTCTAAAATAAAATTTATTTATCCAATACTGTACAATTAACTAAATTAAAGAAAATCAAATAAAAAAAAAGAAAGACACAAAAAAAAGACTCAACTGAATTGAACAGTAACAAATCTTATTGTAAATAAGAATAAACCGAAGTGCGATTCTAGATACACTTTCCAGTACATCTACTTTGTTACGACTTATCTCAATTTATGAGAGTGACGGGCGTTATGTACATAATTAAGAGCAAAATTCAAAAAAATTATTAAAAAAAATTACTATTAAATTCAAATTCAGATTTAATCAAATTAAAAAATCAAAAAACAAAAATTAATGTAACCCATAATAACCTTCTTATAACTGCATCTTGACCTAACATAAATCTTTAAAAAGAAAAAGAAAATAAATTTTCATTACACTCAACGACAGAGATATACAAGAAAAAAAAGGTACAAAAAAACGTGGAATATCATTTAAATTACAGGTTCCTCTAAAAAGATTTAAAAACCGCCAGATCTATTAAATTTCAATTATAAAAAATATACTACCTTAGAAAAAAATTACTAATTAAGAATAACAGGGTATCTAATCCTGGTTTAAATTCAAATTTACATAGAAAAAAAAAATTTATTGTATAAATTTCACCTAAATACAAAATATTAAAACCAAATAAGACTAAATTCTAAAAAAATAACTTGAACCTGAGGAATAACCGCAAATGCTGACACAACATTTTTTGGTTCTAAAAAATATAACTTAAATTAAAAAATTAAATTAAAAAATCTTAACACTGAAAATAAAAATTAACCATTAAGGATATTTAACCTAACAAAAATTTACATGCGTTATAAATTTAAAGCCAAATTTTAAAACAAAAATCAAATTTTTTTAAAACTATATTTAAAGGGGACCTTAACTACAAAATTCTAAACAACAAATTAAACAAATTACATTAAGAAAAGGATCTCCTCCCTTGTGCAAATACAACTTCAAGCTACCCCTAACTGAAGTTAAATAAATTATAGCTTAACCAGTCAATAAAATCAAAAGCTAATAATTTAAGAAAACGAAATATTAAATAAAGCTACCCCTAACATTATCTAATTTAAATAAAAAAACAGTAGTTAAAATAAATATAAGTAAACTTAAAAGTTGATATCTAAAAGCCACACAAATATAAGATAAAGCTACCCCTAACATTATCTAATTTAAATAAAAAAACAGTAGTTAAAATAAATATAAGTAAACTTAAAAGTTGATATCTAAAAGCCACACAAATATAAGATAAAGCTACCCCTAACATTATCATAATTTTCTATAAAAAAAAAAACAATGGTTCAAAATATATAAAAGTAAACTTAAACAACAATAATCTTAACATCATAAATAACAATAGTATAATAATAAATTTGTTTTTAAAGAACCAAAATAAATACTTAAATAAAACATATGTAATTATTTTACCAAACTAAACCTTAAGATAAGAATTAAACCATGAGGTTTTTTTTTTTTTAATAATTATATATTTTTAAATACACTTATTATAATATAATTATATTCCTTAGGTTTTTTAAACTTTAAAATTTATTTAAATGAATAAAATTATTTTTAATAAAATCCTATTTAATTTAATTAAAAGTTGATTTTAATTAAATTCTTATAAAATAAGTATTTAATTAAAATTAAAAATGATTTTTATTAAATATCTTATTGATGCATTTAATTAAATAATTTATTTCAGATGATTATCTTTACAAAAACTATTTTACATTAAAATAAAAATCTATATTATATTAAAATCTTTATTTAAATATAAGAGGTTATCTATTATATAATAATTTTTTTAATTTATATAACACTTATGAATTAAGATATTATACTTAATAAGATTAAATAATAAAGGGAGAAATAGATATATTTAAATAAATATATTACTATATATAATATATATATATTGCCCTGAGGTAGATAATCCCCACGTCCGGAACACAACATCTATGTTCCACGTCCAGGGCGGCAACAGCTGTACCTTTGTACATCACATATAGCTGGCTAACGGGGTTCCGAGTAAATTCCTCGGTTATGCTCTGCTAAGTTTGACCTGGTTCCAACTTCAGGTCACTAAACGGACTGGATTTTTGGCTACCTGCAGGAAATGAAATAACAAACGATTTTGGAAATGGATTCATACCATTCTTAGAGCTGGCGATGTGGCGGCCAGGGTCAATGTTATTGCAGGTGTAACGGAGACCCTTCCGTTGTCCACATGCCCCCTGCGATGGCAAGCATGTAGCAATGGTGCCCATGTATGTCGGTGCATGGGAGCTCTGAAAGCTTCGGTGAGTAGGAGCCTGGAGTCAGTGCAGAGACTGCGCATCCGCTCTCTGCCAGGACATATGCCGGTTCCACCGGAGTACCGGATAGGACCTCCAAGGTTAGTAGCCCTGGAGTGGGGGTGTACCCCGGCGGCTAGCCTTGCTACAGAAGGGATCCACTGTTCATGAACATTGAACATTCAAACGTGGCAGAGGGTGCACGTAAACACCCTCGTTTAGAAACCGCCGATTCGCCACAAGCGAAGCGGAAAAAAAGTAAGGAGAGTGATAAGTTAAGAAAAGATGCTGATAAAATCAGTAAAGATTTAAGAAAAGCTTTGTTTGGAAATAATTTTCCCAAACCAAGATTTTTGGTCATTACAAAAGAGAATGGTAACTTCCAAAAGGTAAGTCCATTCTTAATTGCTAGAGAGATTACAAATTGTGCTGGTGGTCCTGTCAAGGAAATCCGTAAGACGTTTAACGGATTACATGTCGAAACTATAAACGACATGCAAAGCCAGAAAGTCCAGGCGTTGAAGAAGATCGGTGAATTTGCGGTTACTGTCCAACCGCATAGTACACTTAATTCATCTAGAGGAGTTGTTGTTTGCCGTGATCTTCTTAACTGTAAGTTAAGAAGATCACGGCAGAAGAAGAAATAGTGCAGGAAATGTCTAGTCAGGGAGTGACACATTGTCGCAGACTTTCTATGAGACGAAATGGTGAGATTCTTCCTTCGGCCTCTCATGTTTTGACATTCAATAGGCCAAGTCTTCCTGAAAAGGTACGAGCTGGCATCCATCGGCTTGATGTACGGGCATTTATTCCGCAGCCGATGAGATGTTTTAGATGTCAACGTTTCGGACACACTGCCGCTAGGTGTGAAGCGCAGGAAATTTGTATATGCGGAATGAAGATACATGAGGGTGATCCATGTAAAGACCCTCCAGTCTGCATTAATTGTAAAGGGCACCATAACTGTCGATCCAGGAACTGCCCAGTATACAAATCAGAAACAGCCATTCAGGAGGTTAAAACGCTTCAAAAAGTCAGTTACCCTGAAGCGAAGAAGATTGTAAACCTACGTACACCTAGACCATCGACTTCATACGCAGAAGCAGCTGCTGCTCCCCCCACACCTAAAATCAACGTGGAGCAGTTGCTTAATACGATGGCGCCAAGTCTCGCGACAATGATAGAAAGAATCATTGATTCCAAGATCGAGTCGACTCATCAGATACAACAAAGTAAACATGAGAAGGCTCAATCCCGGACTGACGTCGCCGACAGAAGACCCGTACCAGCGCAGTTTAAAAAACCGGCAAAATCCTCGATTATAACTCCAGCAATAGACGTAATGAAGAAAAATCTTGATTTATTCGACAAAGATCTAAAGATCACCCCGACGACGAGTCATATAGCTAAGGATACTGTGACAAGAGTACAGGAAAAATCTGCGTCAACCAAAATGGAGGTGCAAGTAACTATCGAAAAAGCACCAGACACAGACGATATTAAAACCGTACCTACAGAGGCCCCAAAAGCTCAGAGAACAACTGTGGCGAGAGCATCTGTATCAGCCGGCCCAAGCACAGCCTTAGACATTGAATCGAGTTCATCAGCCGCCGAAAGTGCATCGGTTGCAAGTTTAGACTCAATTGCAACGATGCTCACAGCACCATTGAAGCTTTCATCACCTGATGTAGGCCGGCGAACGTCATTGGCGTCAGAAAGAGAAGACGATGCCATGTCCGAAGCCTCAGACACTCTGTCGTCGGAAGTTGAGGCCGTTCGCAGAATGGAAAAGCGGTGTAAAAAAGGTTGGCCGAAAGGAAAGCCTAGAAAGTAGTATAATTGGATCAGAAATTATAAGGAAAAGCAAAATTTTGATCATTTTTTTTTTTGACACATGAAAATGTGAAAATTTGAACCTTTTTTTTATTTTTTTTTGAAGTGGGATGGGGCTAATGACCAAAGTAGTCGATGCCCCTAAAAACCTCAAAAAAAAAAAAAAATATATATATATATATTATAATATAACTATCTTTTTTCTTTTTTGTAACATAATAATTAATCAATTGAATGATATAATATAAATATCTTATTATAACGAAAAAATTTTTGTTGAAAAATTAAACTCAAAAATTGCAAAAAATTGCAATGCTCAGAAATCTGTGGAATAAATCACAGATTTATACCAATCACTATAGAAAGAATTAATATAAAATCATTCATTAAATGAATAAAAACATAAAATTAATAAACATTAAGTGACTGAAAGAAAGTAATGGTCTCTTAAACCAAAATATAGTAAACATCGAATACTCTTAATGAAAGAAGCTAGTTTAAAAAAAACATTTAACTGTCAAATAAAAAATACATTTTATGTGCATCTTGATTCCACAAATATCTCCTATTATATGAAACATCATATTAATAATAACAACAGCCACAATCATAATAAACATAACAAAATTATTCTTTATAACTAACCTAAACACAAATAAAAAAAAATAAATAAAATTTAATATTAGCTGAAAATGATAACTAGACTATTCTCAACATTTGATCCAATAACTAAACTTTTACAAAGAAATTGAATAATTATAATAATAACAACAATAATTCTACCAAAATGATACTGAACCAAAAAATCTCGAATAAATATAATAATAAAAATAATTTAAAAAAAACTAATAAATGAATTTAAATTAATAACTCACCAAAAATAAATTTTAATCATAGTAATATCAATCTTTATATTTATCATAATCAGAAATATAGTAGGATTAATCCCTTATGTATTCACATCCACAAGTCATTTAGTAGTATCAATATCAATTGCATTACCAAGATGAATCATAATTACAACATACAGATGAAAAAACTTCACAAATGATATATTCAAGCACATACTACCAAAAGGAACACCCTCAGCCATTTCACCAATAATAATTCTAATCGAAACCACAGGAAATCTTATTCGACCAATCTCACTAGCAGTTCGACTAACGGCTAATATAATTGCAGGTCACCTACTAATAACCCTATTAGGAAACACATCATCCATTAAAATCTTAGTATTCATTATACCAATTCAAATAACCATAACAGCATTTGAAACAGCAATTTCAATAATTCAAGCATACGTATTTGCCACACTTGTAACTCTTTATTCTAGAGAAGTACCTTATGAAAAAAAATCATCCATTTCACATAGTAACAAAAAGACCGTGGCCAATTATGTTATCTATAAACGTAATAACAATATTAACAGGAACTGTAAAATGAACTCAAACAAAAGAATATAACTTAATAATATTAGGATTAATCTTATCAACAATGTCAATAATATTATGATGACGAGACATCACACGAGAAGCAACATTTCAAAAAAATCATACAAATAAAGTAAAATCACTAATAAAAATAGGAATAATTATATTCATTGTCTCAGAAATAATATTCTTTGCATCATTTTTCTGAATATTCTTTCACTCAAGACTAGCACCATCAATTGAAATCGGAATAAATCTAACACCAAAATCTATTAAACCATTTAACCCATTAGAAGTTCCCCTATTAAACACAATTATTTTAATCTCATCAGGAATTACAGTAACATGAGCACATCATAGAATCCTATTAAATAAACTATCAATATCAAACAAATCATTAATACTAACCATCATTTTAGGATAATACTTTACATTTCTACAAAAATGAGAATATCAACAATCCACCTTCACAATAGCAGACTCAATTTATGGATCATCATTCTTTCTAACTACAGGATTCCACGGTATTCATGTAATTGTGGGAACAACCTTCATTATAATCTCAATGGTACGATGCATAAAGATACATTTTTCAGCCAGACATCACCTAGGTTTAGAAGCAGCAATCTGATACTGACATTTTGTAGACGTAATTTGATTATTCCTATATCTTTCAATTTACTGATGAGGAAAATAATAATAATCTTTTTAGTACAAAAAGTATAATTAGCCTCCAACTAATAGATTAAATAAAATTAAAAAGATAATCAAAATTACAATAACAATAATTTCACTAAGATCAATCATTATTATAATAATAATATTCACAATATTAATCTCTAAAAAAAAATAAATAAGACGAGAAAAAACTCACCATTCGAATGTGGATTTTCAAAAATATCATCAACACGAAAATCGTTTTCTACTCACTTCTTTCTAATTGCAACAATCTTCTTAATCTTCGACATTGAAATTTCAATAATCATACCAATATTCTCAACAAAAATAATAATTATAGAAGAATGACTAATTTCATCAACAGTTACAATCTTAATTCTAATTATAGGACTTATACATGAATGAAAAATAGGAATACTAGAATGAAGAAATTAAGGAGAATAGTTAAATATAACATTTACTTTGCAAATAAAAATTATTGAATAATCAATTTCTCTTAAATAGAGTAAAGAAGTAAAATTACAATTAATTTCGACTTAATTTTAAGGATAATCCTCATACTCAATTTAACTGAAGCTAAATAGAAGCTATTCACTGTTAATGAAAAAATTGATTATATCCAGTTAAAAGAATAAAAAGTAAAGGAGCCGCTAACTACCTTTCAAGTGAAATCACTTTATTCTTATTTATATAGTTTAAAAAAACAATACACTTTCAATGTATAAATAAATAAATTTTATAAATGTCCAGAGAAAAAATTCATAATAACAATTTCAATGTTAGGCTATTAATTAAGCTATCCGAACAAAAAAAAAAAATAAAAAATAAAAAATAAAACTTAAGAATATTTAAAGTAAAGCTATCAAAAAAAAAAACCTAACCATTGCAAAAATCCAACTAAACCACCCGAAACAAAATATTCTAATCAACCCGAATCAACTAATCTATAACTAAAATAACAAAAACTAAAAAACCGATTTAAAAAAACCCTGAAGAATAAAATCTTAAAAATCACATAGAACTGAAAAAATAAAAATAAATTAACCAAAATAAAAATATAAAAAACTCAAAACATCAAAAAACAAAAAAAAAAACAAAAACAAAGGAATCAACTTAAAATCAAAAGACAAAACAAAAAAAATCATCCTCAAATAACCAAAACATAAAAGAGCCAACAAATAAACAAGAAAAATATAAAAAAAGAAGAGAAATATTTATAAAAAAACTGTAACAAAAATTAATATAAGGAAAAAAAAGAATTGGAAGAAAATAAATAATAAATTAAACGTAAACTGTAAATAAAAGTAACACCAACAAAAAAAAAAAAAAAAATTCTATAATCAAATAAAAAAAAAACTCTAAAATAAAATCCTTAGAGTAAAATCCAGAAAAAAAGGGAAACCCACATAAACAAATTAAAGAAACAAAAAATGCTGAACTCACATAGGGACATTGCTTTACCAACCCACCTATAAATCGAATATCTTGACTACCTAAAAAACAATGAATAAAAATTCCAGAACACAAAAAAAGTAACGACTTAAATAAGGCATGAATCAACAAATGAATAAAACAAAGAGTCAAAGAACCTAAAGAAAGAGTAAAAAATATAAATCCTAATTGTCTAAGAGTAGAAAAGGCAATAATCTTTTTTAAATCATTTTCTAAACAAGCAGCAAATCCAGATAAAACTATTGTAACCAAAGAAATAATTATTAAAAAATAAGTATCACAAAATAAAATAAAATAATTAAACCGAATAATTAAATAAACACCAGAAGTTACTAAAGTAGAAGAATGAACCAAAGAAGAGACAGGAGTAGGAGCTGCTATAGCTGAAGGCAACCAAACACAAAATGGAAACTGAGCACTTTTAGTAAAAGAAGCAAATAAAACTAAATAAACCAAAATAATAAAATCATTATTAAAAAAATTAATATAAAAAATATAATGAAAAGAACCAAAATTTATAAATAAACCCAAACACAAAATCAAAAATACATCTCCAATACGATTCATTAATAAAGTAATAAGACCAGAATACAAAGAAACTCTATTTTGATAATAAATAACTAAACAATAAGATACCAGCCCCAAACCATCTCAACCCAACAATAAACAAATAAAATCAGGTATTAAAATAAAAAAAACCATACTTAAAATAAATAAAAAAACCAAATAATAAAAACGAACTAAATTTAAATCACCCCTTATATAACCTAAACTATAAAATAAAACACAACCTCTAATTAAAAATACAAAAGACATAAAAAAACAAGAAATTCAATCAAAAAAAAATCAAACTTATAGAAAAAGAATTAAAAAAAAAATAATCACTCAAAAAAAAAAACAAGATCATACTCAAACAAATAAATACCCCCCCCCCAAAAAAAAAAAGATTGTAGCAGAAAAACATAGCCTATCCTCAAAAAGATCTTTGACATCACAAATCAAAATTTTAAATTAAAATAAATAAGCAAAATAAAAAAAATAATAAGTCAAACATTATATAAAAAATAGGAAAACAATGAAGAAGAAGAACATAAAATTCACGAACACAACAAGAATTAATTAAAATTAAATCACCAGAATATAAACCATGCTGAGTTAAAGAAAAAATTATCACTCTATAACAAGCAGAAAAAAAAAATAAACATCAAAAAAATAACTGAAAAAAATCTTCATCTTAAAATAGAAATAAACAAATTTCAGAAAATAAATTCAATCTGGGAGGACAAGATATATTTATAACACAAAACAAAAATCAAAAGAAACTAAGTGAAGGTAAATAGTTAAGTAACCCCCTAACAATAAAAAATCTTCGGCTTCCTAACCGATCACCAATTTAAATATTGGTTATTTAAATAATTTAATACCAATTAAAAAAAAAAAGACCAGATGAAACAAAGGCATGAGCAACTATAAAAGATAATGAACCAATAAATCCAAGACCGGATATAGTAAATAATCCACAAATAACCAAACTTATGTGACAAACAGAAGAATAGGCAACAAGCACCTTTAAATCTCTTTGAATTATACAAAATATTCTTACAAAAAAACAGCCAACTAAACAAATACTAACAAAAAAATAACCATAATTAAATAAAAAATAATAAATATAACCTAAACAACGAATAAATCCATAACCCCCCAACTTTAATATTACACCAGCTAAAATTATAAAACCTGAAGTAGGCGCCTCAACATGAGCCCTAGGCAACCATAAATGAAACCCAAATAAAGGAAACTTAATCAAAAAATAAAATAAAATAATAAACATCAAATAATTATTCAGTAAAAAATCAAAAAATAAATAATTAAAATAACCATAAAAACTATTTAAATAAAAAATTCTAAATAAAAAGGGGAAAGAACCAAAAAGAGTATAAAAAATTTAAAAAAATCCTGCGCTTAAACGTTCAGGCTGATATCCTCACCCAAAAATCAACAAAAATAAAGGAATCAATCTACACTCAAAGAAAAAATAAAAATAAAAAAAATCAATAACAATAAAATCCAAAAATAAAAAAAATAATAAAAAATGAAAACAAAAAATATAAATCTTAGACAACAAATCAAAATAATAAAGTAAATAAACAGATAACAAAACAACAATAAAAATTCAAACACTTAAACAACAAAAAATATATGAAACCCTATCAATTATAAAAAAATAAGAAATAGAAACAAAAAAATCAAACAAACCCACTAAATACACAAATCAATTATTTAAGACACAAAAAAGGATTAAAGAAAACCTAGATAGATTGACCTTATGTTAAAATTTATTTTTTTTCTATCTAAATAATCTCTTCTAGAATTACGAATTAAAAAAACCAATAAAGAAAGTCCTAAAACACCATATTAAAATAATAATCAAAATCAAAATAACCTATAAACCCAAAAATAAAAAAAAAGAATAAAGTAATAAATATTCAAGCCCCAAAAGACATAAAAGAAAATGCCTACGAACAAATAAAAAAATAATTAATCTAAAAAAATAACCAAAAAAATAATAATTATCATAAGTAAAGTTTAGGATAGTTTAAAAAAAACAATGATCTTGTAAATCATAATTTAAAAAAATTTATCTAAACAAAATCAGTAAAGAAAAAATCATCTTTAGTATCCAAAACTAATATTTTATATTAAAATACTTACTGAATTTTCACAAAATATTTAATTTTATCAAATATTATATCTCCAATACTTAAACACCCTATATCACTAGGATCAATAATAATTTTTCAAACAGCCCTAATGTGCAGAAATAATTCAATTATAATTAAATCATCATGATATCTTTACATTATATTCTTAACAACAGTGGGAGGACTAAAAATTATATTCATATATATATATCAAGAATTGCATCAAATGAAAAATTCAAACCAAGAACAAAAATTTTTTTAATCTGAATATTAGTTACATTAATTTCCATTATAGTAAGAAATTTTAGACCCAACAACAGAAATAATTACTAAACTTAATGAAATAAAGGAAATGACAACCGAATTAACTGAAGAAAAATCAACAAGAAAATTTTTTAGAATATATAAAATAAACATTACAATTACAATAATATTTATCTTAATTATTACAATAATTTCAGTAAACAACATCGTAAGAACATTTGAAGGACCTCTTAAAATAACTTATGTTTAAATCAATACGTAAATCAAGACCAATTAATTCATTCTTAATTGATTTACCAAGACCATCAAATATTTCATTATGATGAAACTTTGGATCACTTTTAGGAATATGCTTAATAATTCAAATTATTTCAGGATTATTCCTAGCAATACATTACTCACCAAGAATTGATAAAGTTTTAAAAGAATTGTACACATTACCAGAGAGGTAAATTACGGATGAATGATTCGAAATATTCACGCAAATGGTGCATCATTATTCTTCATTCTAATTTTTATACACACAGGACGAGGAATATATTATGGATCATTTAAATTAAAAAAACATGAATATCAGGATCATTAATTCTTTTTAACATTAATGGCAACCGCATTCATAGGATATGTACTACCATGAGGTCAAATATCCTTCTGAGGAGCAACAGTAATTACTAACTTAATTTCAGCAATTCCTTACATAGGAGAAATAGTAGTACAATGGGTATGAGGAGGCTTCGCTGTAGACAATCCTACACTTAATCGATTCTTCACATTCCACTTTATTTTACCATTCATCTTATCAATAACAGTAATGTGACACTTAATATTCTTACATGAATCCGGATGGATGATCCGGATTCCGGATGGAAATCCTAAAAAAAATAAAAACCAAAATATAATTTAAAGTAATAGGCAAATAGCTCTTTCAACATATAGATATTAATTTATCATAACGATAACGAGGAAAAGAATCACGAACCGATACAAAAAAATAAATAAGAAAAACAACCCTAATAAAAAAAAAAATTTATACAATCACCCCATAATAAAACTAAACAAGTAAAAATCTCATAAATATTATATTTCTATATTCAGATAAAAAAAAATAAAGAGAATCTAAATGATCTATATTCAACATTAAATCCAGAAACCAACTCTGACTCACCCTCAGAAAAATCAAATGGAGAACGATTAGTTTCAGCTAAAATACAAGAAAGAAAAATCATAAATAAAGGAAAAGAAAAAAAAATAAACCAAACATCCAACTGAAAATAACAAAAATAATTCAAATTAAAAGACTCACAATATAAAATAAAACAAAAAATAACTAAAAAAAAAACAACTTCATAAGAAATTCTTTGGGAAATTCTACGTATACAACCCAATAAAGAATAAACAGAATTAGATGACCAACCAACAATTATAATAAAATAAACCCCCAAACCAGAACAAAAAAAAAAAAAAAAAGACAACAAGAAAATCGAACAAAATTAAAACTAAAAGGAAATATTAACCAAAAAATTAAAGAAACAGAAAGACCCAGAATAGGTACAAAAAAATAAATCAAATAATTTCCAAAAACAAGAAAATAAAATTCCCTTCTAAATAACTTTAAAGCATCTCTAAAAGGCTGTAAAAAAACCAAATAAACCAACCCTATTAGGACCCTTACGGAATTGAATGTAACCCAAAATCCTACGTTCAAATAAAGTAAAAAAAGCAACACCCAAAAAAATAAAAAAAAGAACTAAGAATAAACATTTACTAACTGAAAAAATACATTATTAAATTCTAAATTTAAAGCACTTAAATCTGCCAAATTAGTAAATAAATTATTATATTACCAAAAATCCTTTCGTACCAATTAGAATAAATTTAAAGAAGATAAAAACCAACCTGGCTCACGCCGGCTTGAACTCAGATCATGTAAAATTTTAAAGGTCGAACAGACCCAAAACTGTAAAACCTACCCCACAGAAACTTTTAATCCAACATCTTTTAATCAAAATAAAGGATCAAATACACATAAAAAAATGTAAAAAAAAAAATAAAGATTAAAATTTTATTTGTCACCCCAACAAAATTTAATTAATAAAAATTAAAAAAATAAACTAAAAAAAAAAATTTTTAAATAAAATAAAGATCTTATAGGGTCTTATCGTCCCTCTCCTAAATTTAAGCTTTTTAACTTAAAAATAAAATTCAAATTAAATTTCAAAAATAAAGTATAATTTTCGTCAAACCATTCTTCCAGACCTCAATTAAAAGACTAGTTATTATGCTACCTTAGCACAGTTAAAATACTGCGGCTATTTAAATCATTGAGCAGGCCAAACCTTAAATAAATTGCAAAAGGACATGTTTTTGATAAACAGGCGAAATTATTTCTTGCCTAATTCATAAATAAAATTTTTAAACCTACTAATTTAATCATAATTAAAAATAAAAAAATTAATTAAAATCCAGTAAAAAAATAAATATAAAAAAAAACCTAATTTAATCTACAACGAACTTTAAATGATGAAAGATTCTAATCCAACAAGAAAAAGAAAAAAAAAATTATATATAAAAAAAGAGCTTATCCACCTTAATATAAAATTTCAAAATGAATAAAAAAATAAAATTAACAAAAAGAAATTCTCGATTAAATCAATCTACCAGATAACCAGATATAAAAAGAAATGAATTTCATATCGAAACAATCCCAAACTTATAAATAATTATTCCACAATAAAATACATATTAAGATAGATCTTCACTATTCGGGAAAAAAAAAATTAATTAAAAAAATTAATTAACCCTGATACAAAAGGTACTAAAAAAAATTATTATTCTAAAATAAAATTTATTTATCCAATACTGTACAATTAACTAAATTAAAGAAAATCAAATAAAAAAAAAGAAAGACACAAAAAAAAGACTCAACTGAATTGAACAGTAACAAATCTTATTGTAAATAAGAATAAACCGAAGTGCGATTCTAGATACACTTTCCAGTACATCTACTTTGTTACGACTTATCTCAATTTATGAGAGTGACGGGCGTTATGTACATAATTAAGAGCAAAATTCAAAAAAATTATTAAAAAAAATTACTATTAAATTCAAATTCAGATTTAATCAAATTAAAAAATCAAAAAACAAAAATTAATGTAACCCATAATAACCTTCTTATAACTGCATCTTGACCTAACATAAATCTTTAAAAAGAAAAAGAAAATAAATTTTCATTACACTCAACGACAGAGATATACAAGAAAAAAAAGGTACAAAAAAACGTGGAATATCATTTAAATTACAGGTTCCTCTAAAAAGATTTAAAAACCGCCAGATCTATTAAATTTCAATTATAAAAAATATACTACCTTAGAAAAAAATTACTAATTAAGAATAACAGGGTATCTAATCCTGGTTTAAATTCAAATTTACATAGAAAAAAAAAATTTATTGTATAAATTTCACCTAAATACAAAATATTAAAACCAAATAAGACTAAATTCTAAAAAAATAACTTGAACCTGAGGAATAACCGCAAATGCTGACACAACATTTTTTGGTTCTAAAAAATATAACTTAAATTAAAAAATTAAATTAAAAAATCTTAACACTGAAAATAAAAATTAACCATTAAGGATATTTAACCTAACAAAAATTTACATGCGTTATAAATTTAAAGCCAAATTTTAAAACAAAAATCAAATTTTTTTAAAACTATATTTAAAGGGGACCTTAACTACAAAATTCTAAACAACAAATTAAACAAATTACATTAAGAAAAGGATCTCCTCCCTTGTGCAAATACAACTTCAAGCTACCCCTAACTGAAGTTAAATAAATTATAGCTTAACCAGTCAATAAAATCAAAAGCTAATAATTTAAGAAAACGAAATATTAAATAAAGCTACCCCTAACATTATCTAATTTAAATAAAAAAACAGTAGTTAAAATAAATATAAGTAAACTTAAAAGTTGATATCTAAAAGCCACACAAATATAAGATAAAGCTACCCCTAACATTATCATAATTTTCTATAAAAAAAAAAACAATGGTTCAAAATATATAAAAGTAAACTTAAACAACAATAATCTTAACATCATAAATAACAATAGTATAATAATAAATTTGTTTTTAAAGAACCAAAATAAATACTTAAATAAAACATATGTAATTATTTTACCAAACTAAACCTTAAGATAAGAATTAAACCATGAGGTTTTTTTTTTTTTAATAATTATATATTTTTAAATACACTTATTATAATATAATTATATTCCTTAGGTTTTTTAAACTTTAAAATTTATTTAAATGAATAAAATTATTTTTAATAAAATCCTATTTAATTTAATTAAAAGTTGATTTTAATTAAATTCTTATAAAATAAGTATTTAATTAAAATTAAAAATGATTTTTATTAAATATCTTATTGATGCATTTAATTAAATAATTTATTTCAGATGATTATCTTTACAAAAACTATTTTACATTAAAATAAAAATCTATATTATATTAAAATCTTTATTTAAATATAAGAGGTTATCTATTATATAATAATTTTTTTAATTTATATAACACTTATGAATTAAGATATTATACTTAATAAGATTAAATAATAAAGGGAGAAATAGATATATTTAAATAAATATATTACTATATATAATATATATATATTGCCCTGAGGTAGATAATCCCCACGTCCGGAACACAACATCTATGTTCCACGTCCAGGGCGGCAACAGCTGTACCTTTGTACATCACATATAGCTGGCTAACGGGGTTCCGAGTAAATTCCTCGGTTATGCTCTGCTAAGTTTGACCTGGTTCCAACTTCAGGTCACTAAACGGACTGGATTTTTGGCTACCTGCAGGAAATGAAATAACAAACGATTTTGGAAATGGATTCATACCATTCTTAGAGCTGGCGATGTGGCGGCCAGGGTCAATGTTATTGCAGGTGTAACGGAGACCCTTCCGTTGTCCACATGCCCCCTGCGATGGCAAGCATGTAGCAATGGTGCCCATGTATGTCGGTGCATGGGAGCTCTGAAAGCTTCGGTGAGTAGGAGCCTGGAGTCAGTGCAGAGACTGCGCATCCGCTCTCTGCCAGGACATATGCCGGTTCCACCGGAGTACCGGATAGGACCTCCAAGGTTAGTAGCCCTGGAGTGGGGGTGTACCCCGGCGGCTAGCCTTGCTACAGAAGGGATCCACTGTTCATGAACATTGAACATTCAAACGTGGCAGAGGGTGCACGTAAACACCCTCGTTTAGAAACCGCCGATTCGCCACAAGCGAAGCGGAAAAAAAGTAAGGAGAGTGATAAGTTAAGAAAAGATGCTGATAAAATCAGTAAAGATTTAAGAAAAGCTTTGTTTGGAAATAATTTTCCCAAACCAAGATTTTTGGTCATTACAAAAGAGAATGGTAACTTCCAAAAGGTAAGTCCATTCTTAATTGCTAGAGAGATTACAAATTGTGCTGGTGGTCCTGTCAAGGAAATCCGTAAGACGTTTAACGGATTACATGTCGAAACTATAAACGACATGCAAAGCCAGAAAGTCCAGGCGTTGAAGAAGATCGGTGAATTTGCGGTTACTGTCCAACCGCATAGTACACTTAATTCATCTAGAGGAGTTGTTGTTTGCCGTGATCTTCTTAACTGTAAGTTAAGAAGATCACGGCAGAAGAAGAAATAGTGCAGGAAATGTCTAGTCAGGGAGTGACACATTGTCGCAGACTTTCTATGAGACGAAATGGTGAGATTCTTCCTTCGGCCTCTCATGTTTTGACATTCAATAGGCCAAGTCTTCCTGAAAAGGTACGAGCTGGCATCCATCGGCTTGATGTACGGGCATTTATTCCGCAGCCGATGAGATGTTTTAGATGTCAACGTTTCGGACACACTGCCGCTAGGTGTGAAGCGCAGGAAATTTGTATATGCGGAATGAAGATACATGAGGGTGATCCATGTAAAGACCCTCCAGTCTGCATTAATTGTAAAGGGCACCATAACTGTCGATCCAGGAACTGCCCAGTATACAAATCAGAAACAGCCATTCAGGAGGTTAAAACGCTTCAAAAAGTCAGTTACCCTGAAGCGAAGAAGATTGTAAACCTACGTACACCTAGACCATCGACTTCATACGCAGAAGCAGCTGCTGCTCCCCCCACACCTAAAATCAACGTGGAGCAGTTGCTTAATACGATGGCGCCAAGTCTCGCGACAATGATAGAAAGAATCATTGATTCCAAGATCGAGTCGACTCATCAGATACAACAAAGTAAACATGAGAAGGCTCAATCCCGGACTGACGTCGCCGACAGAAGACCCGTACCAGCGCAGTTTAAAAAACCGGCAAAATCCTCGATTATAACTCCAGCAATAGACGTAATGAAGAAAAATCTTGATTTATTCGACAAAGATCTAAAGATCACCCCGACGACGAGTCATATAGCTAAGGATACTGTGACAAGAGTACAGGAAAAATCTGCGTCAACCAAAATGGAGGTGCAAGTAACTATCGAAAAAGCACCAGACACAGACGATATTAAAACCGTACCTACAGAGGCCCCAAAAGCTCAGAGAACAACTGTGGCGAGAGCATCTGTATCAGCCGGCCCAAGCACAGCCTTAGACATTGAATCGAGTTCATCAGCCGCCGAAAGTGCATCGGTTGCAAGTTTAGACTCAATTGCAACGATGCTCACAGCACCATTGAAGCTTTCATCACCTGATGTAGGCCGGCGAACGTCATTGGCGTCAGAAAGAGAAGACGATGCCATGTCCGAAGCCTCAGACACTCTGTCGTCGGAAGTTGAGGCCGTTCGCAGAATGGAAAAGCGGTGTAAAAAAGGTTGGCCGAAAGGAAAGCCTAGAAAGTAGTATAATTGGATCAGAAATTATAAGGAAAAGCAAAATTTTGATCATTTTTTTTTTTGACACATGAAAATGTGAAAATTTGAACCTTTTTTTTATTTTTTTTTGAAGTGGGATGGGGCTAATGACCAAAGTAGTCGATGCCCCTAAAAACCTCAAAAAAAAAAACAAAAATATATATATATATATTATAATATAACTATCTTTTTTCTTTTTTGTAACATAATAATTAATCAATTGAATGATATAATATAAATATCTTATTATAACGAAAAAATTTTTGTTGAAAAATTAAACTCAAAAATTGCAAAAAAATTGCAAAAAAAAATAAAAAAAAACAAATAATGTACCGTATAAAAAAATGATATATAAAAAAAAAGGAAAAAAAACAATGGATTTTTATACTCAAGCAAGATGCCTGATTAAAGGATTACTTTGATGAAGTAAATTAAGTGAAACCTCACTCATGCTAAATTGTAAAATCCAGAATTAAACTGAAACTGAAGAAATCAAAATTCTTAATGCATCACACATCCTTTTACAATAAAAAAAGCTAAGTTAAGCTATGGGTTCATACCCCATCGATGAATAAATTCTCTTTTTAATTAAAATAAATTTATCAAAAACAATATTTATCACAACAATAACCGTAAGAATTATCATAACAATATCCTCCAACAGAATAATATTCTCATGAATATCTATAGAAATTAATTTAATTTCTTTTCTACCCCTTTTAAAAAAAATAAATAAAATAAATGAACAATCTATAAAATATTTAATTATTCAAAGAATATTCTGATCAATTATAATAACCTCAATAATTATTAATGCTATCATTAACTGCCCCATTAATGAAAGAATTTTAATAATAATGAGAATTTTAATAAAAATAGGTATAATCCCATTTCACCTATGAGTACCAAGAATTATGCAAATAATAAGATGAGAAATATGTATAATAATGATAACTATACAAAAAATCATTCCCACAATTATTGCAACCCAAATAACCAGAATTAAACTAATAATTATATCAATAATTATGGCACCAATCTCAGGAATAAAACAAACATCACTAAAAAAATTAATAGCATACTCATCAATCTCAAATTCACCAGTAATAATCTTTTCATTAATAATTTCAAAACAACAATTTATTCTTCTATTAATTATATACACCATAATCAACTTAACTATAATAAACACGTTAAAAAAAAATATCAATTTTTTAAACCAAATCAATACTCAAACAAATTTAACAAAAACATGTCCATCACCTAAATCAGCCATCCCATTCTTAATGAATAAATGAATATTTTCAACAAATCATAAAGATATCAGAACTCTTTATTTTATTTTTGGGCTCTGAGCTAGACTAGTTGGAACAATAAGAAGAATAATTATCCGATTAGAACTAATACAACCAGGATCAATAATTAAAAATGACTAAATCTATAATACCATCGTAACATCACATGCATTCATTATAATTTTCTTTATGGTTATACCAATTATAATTGGAGGATTTGGAAACTGACTAGTTCCTATAATAATGTGTGCACCAGACATGGCATTCCCACGAATAAATAACATAAGATTTTGATTACTACCACCATCAATCTCACTTTTAATTGCAAGATCAATTGTAGGGTCAGGATCAGGAACAGGATGAACTGTTTACCCTCCTCTCTCAGCCCAAATTGCACATTCAGGACCTTCAGTAGACCTAACTATTTTTTCTCTTCACATTGCAGGATTAAGATCAATCATAGGAGCAATTAATTTTATTTCAACAACAATAAATATACGACCAAAAGGAATAACTATAGAAAAAATACCCCTTTTCTGTTGATCAGTCCTAATTACAGCAGTTTTACTACTAGTATCATTACCAGTATTAGCTGGAGCAATCACAATACTATTAACAGATCGAAACTTTAATACTTCATTTTTTGACCCCACAGGAGGGGGAGACCCAATTTTGTATCAACACTTATTCTGATTCTTTGGACATCCAGAAGTATATATTTTAATTCTACCAGGATTCGCATTAATCTCCCATATTATTACAAACGAAAGAGGAAAAATAATAACATTTGGTCATCTAGGAATAATTTATGCAATATTAGCAATTGGTATTTTAGGATTTATTGTATGAGCACACCACATATTTACTGTAGGTATAGATATTGACACAAGAGCATACTTTACCTCTGCAACTATAATTATTGCAGTACCAACAGGAATTAAAATCTTTAGATGAATGGCCACTATACAAGGAATAACAAAAAAAAAATCACCCCAAATAATTTGATCTATAGGATTCGTATTCCTATTCACTATTGGAGGATTAACAGGAGTAATTCTAGCCAACTCTTCAATTGATGTAATTTTACACGATACATACTATGTTGTAGTCCATTTTCATTACGTATTATCAATAGGAGCAGTATTCGCCATTACAGCAAGAATCATTCACTGATTTCCACTAATAACAGGTAAAAGAATAAATAAAAAATGATTAAAAATTCAATTTTCAACCATATATTTAGGAGTAAACCTAACATTCTTCCCACAACACTTTTTAGGCCTAGCGGGAATACCACGACGATATTCAGATTACCCAGACAATTACATGACATGAAACACAATTTCATCAATGGGGGATCATTAATTTCAATAATCAGAATTATAATATTCATATTCATCATATGAGAAGCATTTAAACGAATTACAATCTTTAAAAACAATAAATCATCCTCAATTGAATGATTTTCAATTACACCACCCCCTGAACACTCTTTTAATGAACTACCACTAGTATCTAAGCCATTCTAAGAGTGGCAGAAAATTGCCATGAACTTAAAATTCATTAATAAATTAAAAAAATTTCCTTAGAAATATCATCATGAATAAAATTTAACATAATAAATAGAGCCAGACCAATTATAGAACAACTATTAAATTTCCATGATCACACTATAATAATTCTATTATCTATTACAGTAACAGTAACAATTATAATAGCAACAATAACAAAAAATAAATTATCAAATAATATATTAACAGAAAATCAAATAATAGAAACAATCTGAACAATACCAGCAATTATTTTAATTTTTATTGCTATTCCATCAATTAAAACCTTATACCTAATAGAAGAAGTAATTAAACCATCAATTACTATTAAAACAATTGGACATCAATGATACTGATCTTATGAATATTCAGACTCTAAAAAAATAGAATTTGAATCATATATAAAACCACAAAATGACTTATCATCATTTCGACTAATTGAAGTAGACAACCGAATAATTATCCCATTCTCAACACAAATTCGAATAATTGTATCATCATCTGACGTAATCCACTCTTGAACAATTCCATCAATAGGAGTAAAAATAGACGCAATCCCAGGACGACTTAACCAAATCAGCCTAATAACTAAAAACCCAGGAGTATTTTTTGGACAATGCTCAGAAATCTGTGGAATAAATCACAGATTTATACCAATCACTATAGAAAGAATTAATATAAAATCATTCATTAAATGAATAAAAACATAAAATTAATAAACATTAAGTGACTGAAAGAAAGTAATGGTCTCTTAAACCAAAATATAGTAAACATCGAATACTCTTAATGAAAGAAGCTAGTTTAAAAAAAACATTTAACTGTCAAATAAAAAATACATTTTATGTGCATCTTGATTCCACAAATATCTCCTATTATATGAAACATCATATTAATAATAACAACAGCCACAATCATAATAAACATAACAAAATTATTCTTTATAACTAACCTAAACACAAATAAAAAAAAATAAATAAAATTTAATATTAGCTGAAAATGATAACTAGACTATTCTCAACATTTGATCCAATAACTAAACTTTTACAAAGAAATTGAATAATTATAATAATAACAACAATAATTCTACCAAAATGATACTGAACCAAAAAATCTCGAATAAATATAATAATAAAAATAATTTAAAAAAAACTAATAAATGAATTTAAATTAATAACTCACCAAAAATAAATTTTAATCATAGTAATATCAATCTTTATATTTATCATAATCAGAAATATAGTAGGATTAATCCCTTATGTATTCACATCCACAAGTCATTTAGTAGTATCAATATCAATTGCATTACCAAGATGAATCATAATTACAACATACAGATGAAAAAACTTCACAAATGATATATTCAAGCACATACTACCAAAAGGAACACCCTCAGCCATTTCACCAATAATAATTCTAATCGAAACCACAGGAAATCTTATTCGACCAATCTCACTAGCAGTTCGACTAACGGCTAATATAATTGCAGGTCACCTACTAATAACCCTATTAGGAAACACATCATCCATTAAAATCTTAGTATTCATTATACCAATTCAAATAACCATAACAGCATTTGAAACAGCAATTTCAATAATTCAAGCATACGTATTTGCCACACTTGTAACTCTTTATTCTAGAGAAGTACCTTATGAAAAAAAATCATCCATTTCACATAGTAACAAAAAGACCGTGGCCAATTATGTTATCTATAAACGTAATAACAATATTAACAGGAACTGTAAAATGAACTCAAACAAAAGAATATAACTTAATAATATTAGGATTAATCTTATCAACAATGTCAATAATATTATGATGACGAGACATCACACGAGAAGCAACATTTCAAAAAAATCATACAAATAAAGTAAAATCACTAATAAAAATAGGAATAATTATATTCATTGTCTCAGAAATAATATTCTTTGCATCATTTTTCTGAATATTCTTTCACTCAAGACTAGCACCATCAATTGAAATCGGAATAAATCTAACACCAAAATCTATTAAACCATTTAACCCATTAGAAGTTCCCCTATTAAACACAATTATTTTAATCTCATCAGGAATTACAGTAACATGAGCACATCATAGAATCCTATTAAATAAACTATCAATATCAAACAAATCATTAATACTAACCATCATTTTAGGATAATACTTTACATTTCTACAAAAATGAGAATATCAACAATCCACCTTCACAATAGCAGACTCAATTTATGGATCATCATTCTTTCTAACTACAGGATTCCACGGTATTCATGTAATTGTGGGAACAACCTTCATTATAATCTCAATGGTACGATGCATAAAGATACATTTTTCAGCCAGACATCACCTAGGTTTAGAAGCAGCAATCTGATACTGACATTTTGTAGACGTAATTTGATTATTCCTATATCTTTCAATTTACTGATGAGGAAAATAATAATAATCTTTTTAGTACAAAAAGTATAATTAGCCTCCAACTAATAGATTAAATAAAATTAAAAAGATAATCAAAATTACAATAACAATAATTTCACTAAGATCAATCATTATTATAATAATAATATTCACAATATTAATCTCTAAAAAAAAAATAAATAAGACGAGAAAAAACTCACCATTCGAATGTGGATTTTCAAAAATATCATCAACACGAAAATCGTTTTCTACTCACTTCTTTCTAATTGCAACAATCTTCTTAATCTTCGACATTGAAATTTCAATAATCATACCAATATTCTCAACAAAAATAATAATTATAGAAGAATGACTAATTTCATCAACAGTTACAATCTTAATTCTAATTATAGGACTTATACATGAATGAAAAATAGGAATACTAGAATGAAGAAATTAAGGAGAATAGTTAAATATAACATTTACTTTGCAAATAAAAATTATTGAATAATCAATTTCTCTTAAATAGAGTAAAGAAGTAAAATTACAATTAATTTCGACTTAATTTTAAGGATAATCCTCATACTCAATTTAACTGAAGCTAAATAGAAGCTATTCACTGTTAATGAAAAAATTGATTATATCCAGTTAAAAGAATAAAAAGTAAAGGAGCCGCTAACTACCTTTCAAGTGAAATCACTTTATTCTTATTTATATAGTTTAAAAAAACAATACACTTTCAATGTATAAATAAATAAATTTTATAAATGTCCAGAGAAAAAATTCATAATAACAATTTCAATGTTAGGCTATTAATTAAGCTATCCGAACAAAAAAAAAAAATAAAAAATAAAAAATAAAACTTAAGAATATTTAAAGTAAAGCTATCAAAAAAAAAAACCTAACCATTGCAAAAATCCAACTAAACCACCCGAAACAAAATATTCTAATCAACCCGAATCAACTAATCTATAACTAAAATAACAAAAACTAAAAAACCGATTTAAAAAAACCCTGAAGAATAAAATCTTAAAAATCACATAGAACTGAAAAAATAAAAATAAATTAACCAAAATAAAAATATAAAAAACTCAAAACATCAAAAAACAAAAAAAAAACAAAAACAAAGGAATCAACTTAAAATCAAAAGACAAAACAAAAAAAATCATCCTCAAATAACCAAAACATAAAAGAGCCAACAAATAAACAAGAAAAATATAAAAAAAGAAGAGAAATATTTATAAAAAAACTGTAACAAAAATTAATATAAGGAAAAAAAAGAATTGGAAGAAAATAAATAATAAATTAAACGTAAACTGTAAATAAAAGTAACACCAACAAAAAAAAAAAAAAAAATTCTATAATCAAATAAAAAAAAAACTCTAAAATAAAATCCTTAGAGTAAAATCCAGAAAAAAAGGGAAACCCACATAAACAAATTAAAGAAACAAAAAATGCTGAACTCACATAGGGACATTGCTTTACCAACCCACCTATAAATCGAATATCTTGACTACCTAAAAAACAATGAATAAAAATTCCAGAACACAAAAAAAGTAACGACTTAAATAAGGCATGAATCAACAAATGAATAAAACAAAGAGTCAAAGAACCTAAAGAAAGAGTAAAAAATATAAATCCTAATTGTCTAAGAGTAGAAAAGGCAATAATCTTTTTTAAATCATTTTCTAAACAAGCAGCAAATCCAGATAAAACTATTGTAACCAAAGAAATAATTATTAAAAAATAAGTATCACAAAATAAAATAAAATAATTAAACCGAATAATTAAATAAACACCAGAAGTTACTAAAGTAGAAGAATGAACCAAAGAAGAGACAGGAGTAGGAGCTGCTATAGCTGAAGGCAACCAAACACAAAATGGAAACTGAGCACTTTTAGTAAAAGAAGCAAATAAAACTAAATAAACCAAAATAATAAAATCATTATTAAAAAAATTATTATAAAAAATATAATGAAAAGAACCAAAATTTATAAATAAACCCAAACACAAAATCAAAAATACATCTCCAATACGATTCATTAATAAAGTAATAAGACCAGAATACAAAGAAACTCTATTTTGATAATAAATAACTAAACAATAAGATACCAGCCCCAAACCATCTCAACCCAACAATAAACAAATAAAATCAGGTATTAAAATAAAAAAAACCATACTTAAAATAAATAAAAAAACCAAATAATAAAAACGAACTAAATTTAAATCACCCCTTATATAACCTAAACTATAAAATAAAACACAACCTCTAATTAAAAATACAAAAGACATAAAAAAACAAGAAATTCAATCAAAAAAAAATCAAACTTATAGAAAAAGAATTAAAAAAAAAATAATCACTCAAAAAAAAAAACAAGATCATACTCAAACAAATAAATACCCCCCCCCCCCAAAAAAAAAAGATTGTAGCAGAAAAACATAGCCTATCCTCAAAAAGATCTTTGACATCACAAATCAAAATTTTAAATTAAAATAAATAAGCAAAATAAAAAAAAAAATAAGTCAAACATTATATAAAAAATAGGAAAACAATGAAGAAGAAGAACATAAAATTCACGAACACAACAAGAATTAATTAAAATTAAATCACCAGAATATAAACCATGCTGAGTTAAAGAAAAAATTATCACTCTATAACAAGCAGAAAAAAAAAATAAACATCAAAAAAATAACTGAAAAAAATCTTCATCTTAAAATAGAAATAAACAAATTTCAGAAAATAAATTCAATCTGGGAGGACAAGATATATTTATAACACAAAACAAAAATCAAAAGAAACTAAGTGAAGGTAAATAGTTAAGTAACCCCCTAACAATAAAAAATCTTCGGCTTCCTAACCGATCACCAATTTAAATATTGGTTATTTAAATAATTTAATACCAATTAAAAAAAAAAAGACCAGATGAAACAAAGGCATGAGCAACTATAAAAGATAATGAACCAATAAATCCAAGACCGGATATAGTAAATAATCCACAAATAACCAAACTTATGTGACAAACAGAAGAATAGGCAACAAGCACCTTTAAATCTCTTTGAATTATACAAAATATTCTTACAAAAAAACAGCCAACTAAACAAATACTAACAAAAAAATAACCATAATTAAATAAAAAATAATAAATATAACCTAAACAACGAATAAATCCATAACCCCCCAACTTTAATATTACACCAGCTAAAATTATAAAACCTGAAGTAGGCGCCTCAACATGAGCCCTAGGCAACCATAAATGAAACCCAAATAAAGGAAACTTAATCAAAAAATAAAATAAAATAATAAACATCAAATAATTATTCAGTAAAAAATCAAAAAATAAATAATTAAAATAACCATAAAAACTATTTAAATAAAAAATTCTAAATAAAAAGGGGAAAGAACCAAAAAGAGTATAAAAAATTTAAAAAAATCCTGCGCTTAAACGTTCAGGCTGATATCCTCACCCAAAAATCAACAAAAATAAAGGAATCAGTCTACACTCAAAGAAAAAATAAAAATAAAAAAAATCAATAACAATAAAATCCAAAAATAAAAAAAATAATAAAAAATGAAAACAAAAAATATAAATCTTAGACAACAAATCAAAATAATAAAGTAAATAAACAGATAACAAAACAACAATAAAAATTCAAACACTTAAACAACAAAAAATATATGAAACCCTATCAATTATAAAAAAATAAGAAATAGAAACAAAAAAATCAAACAAACCCACTAAATACACAAATCAATTATTTAAGACACAAAAAAGGATTAAAGAAAACCTAGATAGATTGACCTTATGTTAAAATTTATTTTTTTTCTATCTAAATAATCTCTTCTAGAATTACGAATTAAAAAAACCAATAAAGAAAGTCCTAAAACACCATATTAAAATAATAATCAAAATCAAAATAACCTATAAACCCAAAAATAAAAAAAAAGAATAAAGTAATAAATATTCAAGCCCCAAAAGACATAAAAGAAAATGCCTACGAACAAATAAAAAAATAATTAATCTAAAAAAATAACCAAAAAAATAATAATTATCATAAGTAAAGTTTAGGATAGTTTAAAAAAAACAATGATCTTGTAAATCATAATTTAAAAAAATTTATCTAAACAAAATCAGTAAAGAAAAAATCATCTTTAGTATCCAAAACTAATATTTTATATTAAAATACTTACTGAATTTTCACAAAATATTTAATTTTATCAAATATTATATCTCCAATACTTAAACACCCTATATCACTAGGATCAATAATAATTTTTCAAACAGCCCTAATGTGCAGAAATAATTCAATTATAATTAAATCATCATGATATCTTTACATTATATTCTTAACAACAGTGGGAGGACTAAAAATTATATTCATATATATATATCAAGAATTGCATCAAATGAAAAATTCAAACCAAGAACAAAAATTTTTTTAATCTGAATATTAGTTACATTAATTTCCATTATAGTAAGAAATTTTAGACCCAACAACAGAAATAATTACTAAACTTAATGAAATAAAGGAAATGACAACCGAATTAACTGAAGAAAAATCAACAAGAAAATTTTTTAGAATATATAAAATAAACATTACAATTACAATAATATTTATCTTAATTATTACAATAATTTCAGTAAACAACATCGTAAGAACATTTGAAGGACCTCTTAAAATAACTTATGTTTAAATCAATACGTAAATCAAGACCAATTAATTCATTCTTAATTGATTTACCAAGACCATCAAATATTTCATTATGATGAAACTTTGGATCACTTTTAGGAATATGCTTAATAATTCAAATTATTTCAGGATTATTCCTAGCAATACATTACTCACCAAGAATTGATAAAGTTTTAAAAGAATTGTACACATTACCCGAGAGGTAAATTACGGATGAATGATTCGAAATATTCACGCAAATGGTGCATCATTATTCTTCATTCTAATTTTTATACACACAGGACGAGGAATATATTATGGATCATTTAAATTAAAAAAACATGAATATCAGGATCATTAATTCTTTTTAACATTAATGGCAACCGCATTCATAGGATATGTACTACCATGAGGTCAAATATCCTTCTGAGGAGCAACAGTAATTACTAACTTAATTTCAGCAATTCCTTACATAGGAGAAATAGTAGTACAATGGGTATGAGGAGGCTTCGCTGTAGACAATCCTACACTTAATCGATTCTTCACATTCCACTTTATTTTACCATTCATCTTATCAATAACAGTAATGTGACACTTAATATTCTTACATGAATCCGGATCATCCAACCCACTAGGTATAAAAAACAATATTGACAAAATTCCATTTCACCCATACTTTACAACAAAGGATATCTTAGGAATAGCAATAACAATAATAATTTTTACAATAATAATTAATTTAAATCCATTCCTAACAATAGATCCAGAAAATTTTACACCAGCAAACCCACTAAGAACACCTCCACACATTCAACCAGAATGATACTTTTTATTCGCATATGCAATTCTACGATCTATCCCTAGAAGATTAGGAGGAGTAGTAGCACTGATAATATCAATTATAATTATTATATCAATACCATTTTCAATAAAAATAAAATTCCAAACAAGATCATTCTACCCAATAAATAAAATAATATTTTGAACTATAGTAAATACATTTATTTTACTCACATGAATTGGAGCACGACCAGTAGAAGAACCATATATTATCACAGGACAAATCCTAACCACAATTTACTTTTCATTTTTTATCATCCATCCCATGTCTACAAAGATATGAGATAAGTTATAAGTTACAAGTTAATAAGCTCAAAGCAATATAACTTGAAATTATAGGAAAGTATAAAATACTATTAACTTTTTTTCACCTTAAAATAATGAAAAACAAAAAAATCCTAAAAAAAATAAAAACCAAAATATAATTTAAAGTAATAGGCAAATAGCTCTTTCAACATATATATATTAATTTATCATAACGATAACGAGGAAAAGAATCACGAACCGATACAAAAAAATAAATAAGAAAAACAACCCTAATAAAAAAAAAAATTTATACAATCACCCCATAATAAAACTAAACAAGTAAAAATCTCATAAATATTATATTTCTATATTCAGATAAAAAAAATAAAGAGAATCTAAATGATCTATATTCAACATTAAATCCAGAAACCAACTCTGACTCACCCTCAGAAAAATCAAATGGAGAACGATTAGTTTCAGCTAAAATACAAGAAAGAAAAATCATAAATAAAGGAAAAGAAAAAAAAATAAACCAAAGACAACAAGAAAATCGAACAAAATTAAAACTAAAAGGAAATATTAACCAAAAAATTAAAGAAACAGAAAGACCCAGAATAGGTACAAAAAAATAAATCAAATAATTTCCAAAAACAAGAAAATAAAATTCCCTTCTAAATAACTTTAAAGCATCTCTAAAAGGCTGTAAAAAAACCAAATAAACCAACCCTATTAGGACCCTTACGGAATTGAATGTAACCCAAAATCCTACGTTCAAATAAAGTAAAAAAAGCAACACCCAAAAAAATAAAAAAAAGAACTAAGAATAAACATTTACTAACTGAAAAAATACATTATTAAATTCTAAATTTAAAGCACTTAAATCTGCCAAATTAGTAAATAAATTATTATATTACCAAAAATCCTTTCGTACCAATTAGAATAAATTTAAAGAAGATAAAAACCAACCTGGCTCACGCCGGCTTGAACTCAGATCATGTAAAATTTTAAAGGTCGAACAGACCCAAAACTGTAAAACCTACCCCACAGAAACTTTTAATCCAACATCGAGGTCGCAAACAAATCTATCAATAAGAACTCTCCCGATTTATAACGCTGTTATCCCTAAGGTATCTTAATCTTTAAATCAAAATAAAGGATCAAATACACACAAAAAAAAGTAAAAAAAAAAATAAAGATTAAAATTTTATTTGTCACCCCAACAAAATTTAATTAATAAAAATTAAAAAAATAAACTAAAAAAAGTTTTGATTTAAATCAGTGCAAGACTCATTATAATCTACGATATGTTAATTTCAAAATGAAAATTCAGATCTACCCCTAATATGACGATAACAGTAGGTCACCTAAAGAGGCGTGGCCACCCCCACAACCTAACTTCACGATTCGAATCAAAAACTATACCTATATAGTATTCCACTATACCGGACGCTATACATATATATATATTCATACTGAGCGTATAACTATATAAAACAAGTGTTTTACCTAAACAGGACCGGGATAATTTTTTTCAGTAAGAAAGTTTTTAAGTTAAAAAAACTGCAACATATATATATAATTTATTGCCCAATTGCCAAGCGGCGATGGTGGAGTAGTGGTTAAATTACTACTTGCAAATTAATTTAAGCGAGTAACACCATCGGGAGCTCAAGTTCGCTTCCGGCCATAGCCGCGTATTTTTTTTTTTTTTTTTTTTTTTTGATTTTGCCAACGAGATTTTTTTTTTTTTTAACTTTAACCTAAAATGACAATTTTACTATGAGAAATAAAAATAATTATCTCCCAATTTAAAGAGAAAGCTATGTTTTGTGTCTAAAATAAAATTTTTAATCATTACTTCACTTTTCATACGTATTTATTTGGGACTTTACAATGTTTTGTTTTTTTCAACTACATTTCCTTTGAAATTAGATTATAAAAGCTTAAGTTACGCCATTTTTATGAAATGGCAGGAATTGTCCGTTATTCTTTTAATTCCAGATTCAGACGATGGTTTGATTAAGGGTAATGTTCATTGACACCACTGTCGGACGGAAAGTCACCCCCGCTGTGACTTTTCTGGCCAATTAGCCCAACCTCCATGTACCGTGCCTTGTGCGGCTTTTTCGCAGGATGTCTTCAGACCCCTTAAACGATTGATTACATTTCTAGTTTTAATTTAAATCATTGCACGACTCATACTAATCTACGATATGTTTAATTCAAAATGAAAATTCTGATCTACCCCTAATATGACGATAACAGTAGGTCACCTATAGAGGCGTGGCCACCCCCTCAACCTGACTTCACGATTCGAATCTAAAACTATACCAATATAGTATTTTATTATACCGCACCCTATACATATATATAAATATATATATATATATATATATATATATATATATATATATATATATATATTCATACTGAGCGTGTAACTATATAAAATAAGTGTTTTACCAAAACAGAACCGGGATAAATTTTTTCAATAAGCAAGTTTTAAAGTTAAAAAAACTGCAGCATATATATATAATTTATTGCGCAATTGCCAAGCGGCGATGGTGGAGTAGTGGTTAAATTACTACTTGCAAATTAATTAAAGCGAGTAACACAATCGGGAGCCCAAGTTCGCTTCCGGCCATAGCCGCGTATTTTTTTTTTTTTTTTTTTTTTTTTTTTGATTTTGCCAACGAGATGTTTTTTTTTTTTAACTTTATCCTAAAATGACAATTTCACTATGAGACATAAAATTAGTTATCTCCCAATTTAAAGAATAAGCTATTTTTTGTGTCTAATATAACATTTTTAATCATTACATCAATTTTCATACGTATTTATTTGGGACTTTACAATGTTTTGTTTTTTTCAACTTCATTTCCTTGATATAGATATATATATTCATACTGAGCGTATAACTATATAAAACAAGTGTTTCACCAAAACAGGACTGGGATAATTTTTTTCAATAAGAATGTTTTTAAGTTAAAAAAATGCAACATATATATATAATGTATTGCCCAATTGCCAAGCGGCGATGGTGGAGGAGTGGTTAAATTACTACTTGCAAATTAATTAAAGCCAGTAACACTATCGGGAGCTCAAGTTTGCTTCCGGCCATAGCCGCGTATTTTTTTTTTTTTTTTTTTTTTTTTTATTTTGCCAACGAGATGTTTTTTTTTTTTAACTTTATCCTGAAATGACAATTTTACTATGAGAAATAAAAATAATTATCTACCAATTTTAAGAGAAAGCTATTTTTTGTGTCTAATATAAAATTTTTATCATTACATCACTTTTCATACGTATTTATTTGAGACTTTACAATGTTTTGTTTTTTTTCAACTACATTTCCTTTAAAATGAGATTATAAAAGCTTAAATTACGCGATTTTTATAAAATGGCAGCAATTGTCCTTTATTCTTTTAATTCCAGATTCAGACGATGGTTTGATTAAGGGTAATGTTCATTAACACCACTGTCGGACGGGAAGTCTCCCCCACTGTGACTTTACTGGCCAATTAGCCCAACCTCCATGTTCAGTGCCTTGGGCGGCTTTTTCGCAGGATGTCTTCATATTCCTTAACTGATTGATTACATTTCTAGTTATAATTTAAATCAGTGTAAGACTCATACTAATCTACGATATGTTACATGCAAAATGATAATTCAGATCTACCCCTAATACGACAAAAATAGTAGGTCACCTAAAAAGGCGAAGCCACCCCCTCAACCTGACATAACGATTCGACTCAAAAAATTTACCAATGTAGTATTACACTATACCGGACCCTATACATATATATATATATATATATATATATATATATATTCATACTGAGCGTATAACTATATAAAACAAGTGTTTTACAAAACCGGACCGGGATAATTTTTTTCAATAAGAAAATTTGTAAGTTAAAAACACTGCAACATATATATATATAATGTATTGCCCAATTGCCAAGCGGCGATGGTGGTGTAGTGTTTAAATTACTACTTGCAAAATAATTAAGCGAGTAACACAATCGGGAGCTCAAGTTCGCTTCCGGCCATAGCCGCGTATTTTTTTTTTTTTTTTTTATTTTTTTATTTTGCCAACGAGATATATTTTTTTTTTTAACTTTATCCTGAAATGACAATTTTACTATGAGAAATAAAAATAATTATCTACCAATTTAAAGAGAAAGCTATTTTTTGTGTCTAATATAAAATTTTTTATTTGGGACTTTACAGTGTTTCGTTTTTTTTCAACTACATTTCCTTTTAAATGAGATTATAAAAGCTTAAGTTACGCGATTTTTATAAAATAGCAGCAATTGTCCGTTATTCTTTTAACTCCAGATTCAGACGATGGTTTGATTAAGGGTAATGTTCATTAACACCACTGTCAGACGGGAAGTCTCCCCACTGTGACTTTACAGGACAATTAGCCCAACCTCCATGTTCCGTGCCTTGGGCGGCTTTTTCGCAGGATGTCTTCATACCCCTTAACTGATTGATTGCATTTCTAGTTATAATTTAAATCAGTGTAAGACTCGTACTAATCTACGATATGTTACATGCAAAATGAAAATTCAGATCTACCCCTAATATGACGATAATAGTAGGTCACCTAAAAAGGCGTGGCCACCCCCTCAACCTGACTTAACGATTCGACTCAAAACCTATACCAATATAGTTATCCACTATACCGGTCCCTATACATATATATATATATATATATATATTCATACTGAGCGTATAACTATATAAAACAAGGGTTTTACCAAAACAGGACCGAGATAATTTTTTTCAATAAGAAAGTTTTTAAGTTAAAAAAACTGCAACATATATATATAATGTATTGCCCAATTGCCAAGCGGCGATGGTGAAGTAGTGGTTAATTTACTACTTGCAAATTAATTAAGCGAGTAACAACATCGGGAGCTCAAGTTCGCTTCCGGCCATAGCCGCGTATTTTTTTTTTTTTTTTTTTTGATTTTGCCAACGAGATGTTTTTTTTTTTAACTTTATCCTGAAATGACAATTTTACTATGGGAAATAAAAATAATTATCTCCCAATTTAAAGAGAAAGCTATTTTTTGTGTCTAATATAAAATTTTTAAACATTACATCACTTTTCATACGTATTTATTTGGGACTTTACAGTGTTTTGTTTTTTTCCAACTACATTTCCTTTAAAATGAGATTATAAAAGCTTAAATTACGCGATTTTTATAAAATGGCAGCAATTGTCCTTTATTCTTTTAATTCCAGATTCAGACGATGGTTTGATGAAGGGTAATGTTCATTAACACCACTGTCGGACGGGAAGTCTCCCCACTGTGACTTTACTGGCCAATTAGCCCAACCGCCATGTTCCGTGCCTTGGGCGGCTTTTTCGCAGGATGTCTTCATACCCCTTAACTGATTGATTGCATTTCTAGTTATAATTTAAATCAGTGTAAGACTCGTACTAATCTACGATATGTTACATGCAAAATGAAAATTCAGATCTACCCCTAATATGACGATAATAGTAGGTCACCTAAAAAGGCGTGGCCACCCCCTCAACCTGACTTAACGATTCGACTCAAAACCTATACCAATATAGTATTCCACTATACCGGTCCCTATACATATATATATATATATATATATATATATATATATATATATATATATATATATTCATACTGAGCGTATAACTATATAAAACAAGTGTTTTACCAAAACAGGACCGGGATAACTTTTTTCAATAAGAAAGTTTTTAAGTTAAAAACACTGCAACATATGTATATATAATGTATTGCCCAATTGCCAAGCGGCGATGGTGGTGTAGTGGTTAAATTACTACTTGCAAATTAATTAAGCGAGTAACACCATCGGGAGCTCAAGTTCGCTTCCAGCCATAGCCGCGTATTTTTTTTATTTTTTTTATTTTTGTATTTTGCCAACGAGATGTATTTTTTTTTTTTAACTTTATCCTGAAATGACAATTTTACTATGAGAAATAAAAATAATTATCTCCCAATTTAAAGAGAAAGCTATGTTTTGTGTCTAAAATAAAATTTTTAATCATTACTTCACTTTTCATACGTATTTATTTGGGACTTTACAATGTTTTGTTTTTTTCAACTACATTTCCTTTGAAATTAGATTATAAAAGCTTAAGTTACGCCATTTTTATGAAATGGCAGGAATTGTCCGTTATTCTTTTAATTCCAGATTCAGACGATGGTTTGATTAAGGGTAATGTTCATTGACACCACTGTCGGACGGAAAGTCACCCCCGCTGTGACTTTTCTGGCCAATTAGCCCAACCTCCATGTACCGTGCCTTGTGCGGCTTTTTCGCAGGATGTCTTCAGACCCCTTAAACGATTGATTACATTTCTAGTTTTAATTTAAATCATTGCACGACTCATACTAATCTACGATATGTTTAATTCAAAATGAAAATTCTGATCTACCCCTAATATGACGATAACAGTAGGTCACCTATAGAGGCGTGGCCACCCCCTCAACCTGACTTCACGATTCGAATCTAAAACTATACCAATATAGTATTTTATTATACCGCACCCTATACATATATATAAATATATATATATATATATATATATATATATATATATATATATATATTCATACTGAGCGTGTAACTATATAAAATAAGTGTTTTACCAAAACAGAACCGGGATAAATTTTTTCAATAAGCAAGTTTTAAAGTTAAAAAAACTGCAGCATATATATATAATTTATTGCGCAATTGCCAAGCGGCGATGGTGGAGTAGTGGTTAAATTACTACTTGCAAATTAATTAAAGCGAGTAACACAATCGGGAGCCCAAGTTCGCTTCCGGCCATAGCCGCGTATTTTTTTTTTTTTTTTTTTTTTTGATTTTGCCAACGAGATGTTTTTTTTTTTTAACTTTATCCTAAAATGACAATTTCACTATGAGACATAAAATTAGTTATCTCCCAATTTAAAGAATAAGCTATTTTTTGTGTCTAATATAACATTTTTAATCATTACATCAATTTTCATACGTATTTATTTGGGACTTTACAATGTTTTGTTTTTTTCAACTTCATTTCCTTGATATAGATATATATATTCATACTGAGCGTATAACTATATAAAACAAGTGTTTCACCAAAACAGGACTGGGATAATTTTTTTCAATAAGAATGTTTTTAAGTTAAAAAAATGCAACATATATATATAATGTATTGCCCAATTGCCAAGCGGCGATGGTGGAGGAGTGGTTAAATTACTACTTGCAAATTAATTAAAGCCAGTAACACTATCGGGAGCTCAAGTTTGCTTCCGGCCATAGCCGCGTATTTTTTTTTTTTTTTTTTTTTTTTTTTTTTGCCAACGAGATGTTTTTTTTTTTTAACTTTATCCTGAAATGACAATTTTACTATGAGAAATAAAAATAATTATCTACCAATTTTAAGAGAAAGCTATTTTTTGTGTCTAATATAAAATTTTTATCATTACATCACTTTTCATACGTATTTATTTGAGACTTTACAATGTTTTGTTTTTTTTCAACTACATTTCCTTTAAAATGAGATTATAAAAGCTTAAATTACGCGATTTTTATAAAATGGCAGCAATTGTCCTTTATTCTTTTAATTCCAGATTCAGACGATGGTTTGATTAAGGGTAATGTTCATTAACACCACTGTCGGACGGGAAGTCTCCCCCACTGTGACTTTACTGGCCAATTAGCCCAACCTCCATGTTCAGTGCCTTGGGCGGCTTTTTCGCAGGATGTCTTCATATTCCTTAACTGATTGATTACATTTCTAGTTATAATTTAAATCAGTGTAAGACTCATACTAATCTACGATATGTTACATGCAAAATGATAATTCAGATCTACCCCTAATACGACAAAAATAGTAGGTCACCTAAAAAGGCGAAGCCACCCCCTCAACCTGACATAACGATTCGACTCAAAAAATTTACCAATGTAGTATTACACTATACCGGACCCTATACATATATATATATATATATATATATATTCATACTGAGCGTATAACTATATAAAACAAGTGTTTTACAAAACCGGACCGGGATAATTTTTTTCAATAAGAAAATTTGTAAGTTAAAAACACTGCAACATATATATATATAATGTATTGCCCAATTGCCAAGCGGCGATGGTGGTGTAGTGTTTAAATTACTACTTGCAAAATAATTAAGCGAGTAACACAATCGGGAGCTCAAGTTCGCTTCCGGCCATAGCCGCGTATTTTTTTTTTTTTTTTTTATTTTTTTATTTTGCCAACGAGATATATTTTTTTTTTTTAACTTTATCCTGAAATGACAATTTTACTATGAGAAATAAAAATAATTATCTACCAATTTAAAGAGAAAGCTATTTTTTGTGTCTAATATAAAATTTTTAAACATCACATCACTTTTCATACGTATTTATTTGGGACTTTACAGTGTTTCGTTTTTTTCAAACTACATTTCCTTTAAAATGAGATTATAAAAGCTTAAATTACGCGATTTTTATAAAATGGCAGCAATTGTCCTTTATTCTTTTAATTCCAGAATCAGATGATGGTTTGCTTAAGGGTAATGTTCATTAACACCACTGTCGGACGGGAAGTCTCCCCACTGTGACTTTACTGGCCAATTAGCCCAACCTCCATGTTCCGTGCCTTGGGCGGCTTTTTCGCAGGATGTCTTCATACCCCTTAACTGATTGATTGCATTTCTAGTTATAATTTAAATCAGTGTAAGACTCATACTAATCTACGATATGTTACATGCAAAATGAAAATTCAGATCTACCCCTAATATGACGATAATAGTAGGTCACCTAAAAAGGCGTGGCCACCCCCTCACACCCCCTCAACCTGACTTAACGATTCGACTCAAAACCTATACCAATATAGTATTCCACTATACCGGTCCCTATACATATATATATATATATATACATATATATATATATATATATATATATATATATATATATATATATATATATATATATATATATATATATATATTCATACTGAGCGTATAACTATATAAAACAAGGGTTTTACCAAAACAGGACCGGGATAACTTTTTTCAATAAGAAAGTTTTTAAGTTAAAAAAACTGCAACATATATATATATAATGTATTGCCCAATTGCCAAGCGGCGATGGTGAAGTAGTGGTTAATTTACTACTTGCAAATTAATTAAGCGAGTAACACCGTCGGGAGCTCAAGTTCGCTTCCGGCCATAGCCGCGTTTTTTTTTTTTTTTTTTTTTTTTTTTAATTTTGCCAACGAGATGTTTTTTTTTTTAACTTTATCCTGAAATGACAATTTTACTATGAGAAATAAAAATTATTATCTCCCAATTTAAAGAGAAAGCTATTTTTTGTGTCTAATATAAAATTTTTAATCATTACATCACTTTTCATACGTATTTATTTGGGACTTTACAATGTTTTGTTTTTTTCCAACTACATTTCCTTTAAAATGAGATTATAAAAGCTTAAATTATGCGATTTTTATAAAATGGCAGCAATTGTCCTTTATTCTTATAATTCCAGATTCAGACGATGGTTTGATTAAGGGTAATGTTCATTAACACCACTGTCGGACAGGAAGTCTCCCCACCGTGACTTTACTGACCAATTAGCCCAACCTCCATGTTCCGTGCCTTGGGCGGCTTTTTCGCAGGATGTCTTCATACCCCTTAACTGATTGATTGCATTTCTAGTTATAATTTAAATCAGTGTAAGACTCATACTAATCTACGCTATGTTACATGCAAAATGAAAATTCAGATCTACCCCTAATATGACGATAATAGTAGGTCACCTAAAAAGGCGTGGCCACCCCCTCAACCTGACCTAACGATTCGACTCAAAACCTATACCAATATAGTATTCCACTATACCGGTCCCTATACATATATATATATATATATATATATATATATATATATATATATATATATATATATATTCATACTGAGCGTATAACTATATAAAACAAGTGTTTTACCAAAACAGGACCGGGATAACTTTTTTCAATAAGAAAGTTTTTAAGTTAAAAACACTGCAACATATATATATATAATGTATTGCCCAATTGCCAAGCGGCGATGGTGGTGTAGTGGTTAAATTACAACTTGCAAAATAATTAAGCGAGTAACACCATCGGGAGCTCAAGTTCGCTTCCGGCCATAGCCGCGTATTTTTTTTTTTTTTTTTATTTTTTTTTATTTTGCCGACGAGATATTTTTTTTTTTTAACTTTATCCTGAAATGACAATTTTACTATGAGAAATAAAAATAATTATCTACCAATTTAAAGAGAAAGCTATTTTTTGTGTCTAATATAAAATTTTTTATTTGGGACTTTACAGTGTTTCGTTTTTTTTCAACTACATTTCCTTTTAAATGAGATTATAAAAGCTTAAGTTACGCGATTTTTATAAAATAGCAGCAATTGTCCGTTATTCTTTTAACTCCAGATTCAGACGATGGTTTGATTAAGGGTAATGTTCATTAACACCACTGTCAGACGGGAAGTCTCCCCACTGTGACTTTACAGGACAATTAGCCCAACCTCCATGTTCCGTGCCTTGGGCGGCTTTTTCGCAGGATGTCTTCATACCCCTTAACTGATTGATTGCATTTCTAGTTATAATTTAAATCAGTGTAAGACTCGTACTAATCTACGATATGTTACATGCAAAATGAAAATTCAGATCTACCCCTAATATGACGATAATAGTAGGTCACCTAAAAAGGCGTGGCCACCCCCTCAACCTGACTTAACGATTCGACTCAAAACCTATACCAATATAGTTATCCACTATACCGGTCCCTATACATATATATATATATATATATATATTCATACTGAGCGTATAACTATATAAAACAAGGGTTTTACCAAAACAGGACCGAGATAATTTTTTTCAATAAGAAAGTTTTTAAGTTAAAAAAACTGCAACATATATATATAATGTATTGCCCAATTGCCAAGCGGCGATGGTGAAGTAGTGGTTAATTTACTACTTGCAAATTAATTAAGCGAGTAACAACATCGGGAGCTCAAGTTCGCTTCCGGCCATAGCCGCGTATTTTTTTTTTTTTTTTTTTGATTTTGCCAACGAGATGTTTTTTTTTTTAACTTTATCCTGAAATGACAATTTTACTATGGGAAATAAAAATAATTATCTCCCAATTTAAAGAGAAAGCTATTTTTTGTGTCTAATATAAAATTTTTAAACATTACATCACTTTTCATACGTATTTATTTAAGACTTTACAGTGTTTTGTTTTTTTCCAACTACATTTCCTTTAAAATGAGATTATAAAAGCTTAAATTACGCGATTTTTATAAAATGGCAGCAATTGTCCTTTATTCTTTTAATTCCAGATTCAGACGATGGTTTGATTAAGGGTAATGTTCATTAACACCACTGTCGGACGGGAAGTCTCCCCACTGTGACTTTACTGGCCAATTAGCCCAACCGCCATGTTCCGTGCCTTGGGCGGCTTTTTCGCAGGATGTCTTCATACACCTTAACTGATTGATTGCATTTCTAGTTATAATTTAAATCAGTGTAAGACTCGTACTAATCTACGATATGTTACATGCAAAATGAAAATTCAGATCTACCCCTAATATGACGATAATAGTAGGTCACCTATAGAGGCGTGGCCACCCCCTCAACCTGACTTAACGATTCGACTCAAAACCTATACCAATATAGTTATCCACTATACCGGTCCCTATACATATATATATATATATATATTCATACTGAGCGTATAACTATATAAAACAAGTGTTTTACCAAAACAGGACCGGGATAACTTTTTTCAATAAGAAAGTTTTTAAGTTAAAAAAACTGCAACATATATATATATATATAATGTATTGCCCAATTGCCAAGCGGCGATGGTGGTGTAGTGGTTAAATTACTACTTGCAAATTAATTAAGCGAGTAATACCATCTGGAGCTCAAGTTCGCTTCCAGCCATAGCCGCGTATTTTTTTTATTTTTTTTATTTTTGTATTTTGCCAACGAGATGTATTTTTTTTTTTTAACTTTATCCTGAAATGACAATTTTACTATGAGAAATAAAAATAATTATCTACCAATTTAAAGAGAAAGCTATTTTTTGTGTCTAATATAAAATTTTTAATCATTACATCACTTTTCATACGTATTTATTTGGGACTTTACAATGTTTCGTTTTTTTTCAACTACATTTCCTTTTAAATGAGATTATAATAGCTTAAGTTACGCGATTTTTATAAAATAGCAGCAATTGTCCGTTATTCTTTTAATTCCTGATTCAGACGTTGGTTTGATTAAGGGTAATGTTCATTAACACCACTGTCGGACGGGAAGTCTCCCCACTGTGACTTTACTGGCCAATTAGTCCAACCTCCATGTTCCGTGCCTTGTGCGGTTTTTTCGCAGGATGTCTTCAGACCCCTTACTGATTGATCACATTTCTAGTTTTAATTTAAATCAGTGCAAGACTCATATTAATCGACGATATGTTTAATTCAAAATGAAAATTCTGATCTACCACTAATATGACGATAACAGTAGGTCACCTAAAGAGGCATGGCCACCCCCTCAACCTGACTTCACGATTCGACTCAAAAACTATACCAATATAGTATTCCACTATACCGGACCCTATACATATATATATATATATATATATATTCATACTGAGCGTATAACTATATAAAACAAGGGTTTTACCAAAACAGGACCGGGATAACTTTTTTCAATAAGAAAGTTTTTAAGTTAAAAAAACTGCAACATATATATATAATGTATTGCCCAAGTGCCAAGCGGCGATGGTGAAGTAGTGGTTAATTTACTACTTGCAAATTAATTAAGCGAGTAACACCGTCGGGAGCTCAAGTTCGCTTCCGGCCATAGCCGCGTATTTTTTTTTTTTTTTTTTTTTTTTTTGATTTTGCCAACGAGATGTTTTTTTTTTAACTTTATCCTGAAATGACAATTTTACTATGAGAAATAAAAATTATTATCTCCCAATTTAAAGAGAAAGCTATTTTTTGTGTCTAATATAAAATTTTTAATCATTACATCACTTTTCATACGTATTTATTTGGGACTTTACAATGTTTTGTTTTTTTCCAACTACATTTCCTTTAAAATGAGATTATAAAAGCTTAAATTATGCGATTTTTATAAAATGGAAGCAATTGTCCTTTATTCTTTTAATTCCAGATTCAGACGATGGTTTGATTAAGGGTAATGTTCATTAACACCACTGTCGGACGGGAAGTCTTCCCATTGTGACTTTACTGGAAATTAGCCTAACCTCCATGTTCCGTGCCTTGGGCGGCGTTTTCGCGGGATGTCTTCATACCCCTTAACTGATTGATTGCATTTCTAGTTATAATTTAAATCAGTGTAAGACTCATACTAATCTACGATATGTTACATGCAAAATGAAAATTCAGATCTACCCCTAATATGACGATAATAGTAGGTCACCTAAAAAGGCGTGGCCACCCCCTCAACCTGACTTAACGATTCGACTCAAAACCTATACCAATATAGTTATCCACTATACGGGTCCCTATACATATATATATATATATATATATATATTCATACTGAGCGTATAACTATATAAAACAAGTGTTTTACCAAAACAGGACCGGGATAACTTTTTTCAATAAGAAAGTTTTTAAGTTAAAAAAACTGCAACATATATATATATAATGTATTGCCCAATTGCCAAGCGGCGATGGTGGTGTAGTGGTTAAATTACTACTTGCAAATTAATTAAGCGAGTAACACCATTGGGAGCTCAAGTTCGCTTCCAGCCATAGCCGCGTATTTTTTTTATTTTTTTTATTTTTGTATTTTGCCAACGAGATGTTTTTTTTTTTTTAACTTTATCCTGAAATGACAATTTTACTATGAGAAATAAAAATAATTATCTACCAATTTAAAGAGAAAGCTATTTTTTGTGTCTAATATAAAATTTTTAATCATTACATCACTTTTCATACGTATTTATTTGGGACTTTACAATGTTTCGTTTTTTTTTAACTACATTTCCTTTTAAATGAGATTATAAAAGCTTAAGTTACGCGATTTTTATAAAATAGCAGTAATTGTCCGTTATTCTTTTAATTCCAGATTCAGACGTTGGTTTGATTAAGGGTAATGTTCATTAACACCACTGTCGGACGGGAAGTCTCCCCACTGTGACTTTACTGGCCAATCAGTCCAACCTCCATGTTCCGTGCCTTGTGCGGTTTTTTCGCAGGATGTCTACAGACCCCTTACTGATTGATCACATTTCTAGTTTTTATTTAAATCAGTGCAAGACTCATATTAATCGACGATATGTTTAATTCAAAATGAAAATTCTGATCTACCCCTAATATGACGATAACAGTAGGTCACCTAAAGAGGCATGGCCACCCCCTCAACCTGACTTCACGATTCGACTCAAAAACTATACCAATATAGTATTCCACTATACCGGACCCTATACATATATATATATATATATATATATATATATATATATATATATATATATATATATATATATTCATACTGAGCGTATAACTATATAAAACAAGTGTTTTACCAAAACAGGACCGGGATAACTTTTTTCAATAAGAAAGTTTTTAAGTTAAAAACACTGCAACATATATATATATAATGTATTGCCCAATTGCCAAGCGGCGATGGTGGTGTAGTGGTTAAATTACAACTTGCAAAATAATTAAGCGAGTAACACCATCGGGAGCTCAAGTTCGCTTCCGGCCATAGCCGCGTATTTTTTTTTTTTTTTTTTTTTTTTTTTATTTTGCCAACGAGATATTTTTTTTTTTAACTTTATCCTGAAATGACAATTTTACTATGAGAAATAAAAATAATTATCTACCAATTTAAAGAGAAAGCTATTTTTTGTGTCTAATATAAAATTTTTTATTTGGGACTTTACAGTGTTTCGTTTTTTTTCAACTACATTTCCTTTTAAATGAGATTATAAAAGCTTAAGTTACGCGATTTTTATAAAATAGCAGCAATTGTCCGTTATTCTTTTAACTCCAGATTCAGACGATGGTTTGATTAAGGGTAATGTTCATTAACACCACTGTCGGACGGGAAGTCTCCCCACTGTGACTTTACTGGCCAATTAGCCCAACCTCCATGTTCCGTGCCTTGGGCGGCTTTTTCGCAGGATGTCTTCATACCCCTTAACTGATTGATTGCATTTCTAGTTATAATTTAAATCAGTGTAAGACTCGTACTAATCTACGATATGTTACATGCAAAATGAAAATTCAGATCTACCCCTAATATAACGATAATAGTAGGTCACCTAAAAAGGCGTGGCCACCCCCTCAACCTGACTTAACGATTCGACTCAAAACCTATACCAATATAGTTATCCACTATACCGGTCCCTATACATATATATATATATATATATATATTCATACTGAGCGTATAACTATATAAAACAAGTGTTTTACCAAAACAGGACCGGGATAACTTTTTTCAATAAGAAAGTTTTTAAGTTAAAAAAACTGCAACATATATATATATATATAATGTATTGCCCAATTGCCAAGCGGCGATGGTGGTGTAGTGGTTAAATTGCTACTTGCAAATTAATTAAGCGAGTAACACCATCGGGAGCTCAAGTTCGCTTCCGGCCATAGCCGCGTATTTTTTTTTTTTTTTTTTTTTTTGATTTTGCCAACGAGATGTTTTTTTTTTAACTTTATCCTGAAATGACAATTTTACTATGAGAAATAAAAATTATTATCTCCCAATTTAAAGAGAAAGCTATTTTTTGTGTCTAATATAAAATTTTTAATCATTACATCACTTTTCATACGTATTTATTTGGGACTTTACAATGTTTTGTTTTTTTCCAACTACATTTCCTTTAAAATGAGATTATAAAAGCTTAAATTATGCGATTTTTATAAAATGGCAGCAATTGTCCTTTATTCTTTTAATTCCAGATTCAGACGATGGTTTGATTAAGGGTAATGTTCATTAACACCACTGTCGGACGGGAAGTCTCCCCACTGTGACTTTACTGGCCAATTAGTCCAACCTCCATGTTCCGTGCCTTGTGCGGTTTTTTCGCAGGATGTCTTCAGACCCCTTACTGATTGATCACATTTCTAGTTTTAATTTAAATCAGTGCAAGACTCATATTAATCGACGATATGTTTAATTCAAAATGAAAATTCTGATCTACCCCTAATATGACGATAACAGTAGGTCACCTAAAGAGGCATGGCCACCCCCTCAACCTGACTTCACGATTCGACTCAAAAACTATACCAATATAGTATTCCACTATACCGGACCCTATACATATATATATATATATATATATTCATACTGAGCGTATAACTATATAAAACAAGGGTTTTACCAAAACAGGACCGGGATAACTTTTTTCAATAAGAAAGTTTTTAAGTTAAAAAAACTGCAACATATATATATAATGTATTGCCCAATTGCCAAGCGGCGATGGTGAAGTAGTGGTTAATTTACTACTTGCAAATTAATTAAGCGAGTAACACCGTCGGGAGCTCAAGTTCGCTTCCGGCCATAGCCGCGTATTTTTTTTTTTTTTTTTTTTTTGATTTTGCCAACGAGATGTTTTTTTTTAACTTTATTTTGAAATGACAATTTTACTATGAGAAATAAAAATTATTATCTCCCAATTTAAAGAGAAAGCTATTTTTTGTGTCTAATATAAAATTTTTAATCATTACATCACTTTTCATACGTATTTATTTGGGACTTTACAATGTTTTGTTTTTTTCCAACTACATTTCCATTAAAATGAGATTATAAAAGCTTAAATTATGCGATTTTTATAAAATGGCAGCAATTGTCCTTTATTATTTTAATTCCAGATTCAGACGATGGTTTGATTAAGGGTAATGTTCATTAACACCAGTGTCGGACGGGAAGTCTCCCCATTGTGACTTTACTGGAAATTAGCCCAACCTCCATGTTCCGTGCCTTAGGCGGCGTTTTCGCGGGATGTCTTCATACCCCTTAACTGATTGATTGCATTTCTAGTTATAATTTAAATCAGTGTAAGACTCATACTAATCTACGATATGTTACATGCAAAATGAAAATTCAGATCTACCCCTAATATGACGATAATAGTAGGTCACCTAAAAAGGCGTGGCCACCCCCTCAACCTGACTTAACGATTCGACTCAAAACCTATACCAATATAGTTATCCACTATACCGGTCGCTATACATATATATATATATATATATATATATATATATATTCATACTGAGCGTATAACTATATAAAACAAGTGTTTTACCAAAACAGGACCGGGATAACTTTTTTCAATAAGAAAGTTTTTAAGTTAAAAAAACTGCAACATATATATATATATAATGTATTGCCCAATTGCCAAGCGGCGATGGTGGTGTAGTGGTTAAATTACTACTTGCAAATTAATTAAGCGAGTAACACCATCGGGAGCTCAAGTTCGCTTCCAGCCATAGCCGCGTATTTTTTTTATTTTTTTTATTTTTGTATTTTGCCAACGAGATGTTTTTTTTTTTTAACTTTATCCTGAAATGACAATTTTACTATGAGAAATAAAAATAATTATCTACCAATTTAAAGAGAAAGCTATTTTTTGTGTCTAATATAAAATTTTTAATCATTACATCACTTTTCATACGTATTTATTTGGGACTTTACAATGTTTTGTTTTTTTTCAACTACATTTCCTTTAAAATGAGATTATAAAAGCTTAAATTATGCGATTTTTATAAAATGGCAGCAATTGTCCTTTATTCTTTTAATTCCAGATTCAGACGATGGTTTGATTAAGGGTAATGTTCATTAACACCACTGTCGGACGGGAAGTCTCCCCACTGTGACTTTACTGGCCAATTAGTCCAACCTCCATGTTCCGTGCCTTGTGCGGTTTTTTCGCAGGATGTCTTCAGACCCCTTACTGATTGATCACATTTCTAGTTTTAATTTAAATCAGTGCAAGACTCATATTAATCGACGATATGTTTAATTCAAAATGAAAATTCTGATCTACCCCTAATATGACGATAACAGTAGGTCACCTAAAGAGGCATGGCCACCCCCTCAACCTGACTTCACGATTCGACTCAAAAACTATACCAATATAGTATTCCACTATACCGGACCCTATACATATATATATATATATATATATTCATACTGAGCGTATAACTATATAAAACAAGGGTTTTACCAAAACAGGACCGGGATAACTTTTTTCAATAAGAAAGTTTTTAAGTTAAAAAAACTGCAACATATATATATATATAATGTATTGCCCAATTGCCAAGCGGCGATGGTGAAGTAGTGGTTAATTTACTACTTGCAAATTAATTAAGCGAGTAACACCGTCGGGAGCTCAAGTTCGCTTCCGGCCATAGCCGCGTATTTTTTTTTTTTTTTTTTTTTTTGATTTTGCCAACGAGATGTTTTTTTTTTAACTTTATTTTGAAATGACAATTTTACTATGAGAAATAAAAATTATTATCTCTCAATTTAAAGAGAAAGCTATTTTTTGTGTCTAATATAAAATATTTAATCATTACATCACTTTTCATACGTATTTATTTGGGACTTTACAATGTTTTGTTTTTTTCCAACTACATTTCCATTAAAATGAGATTATAAAAGCTTAAATTATGCGATTTTTATAAAATGGCAGCAATTGTCCTTTATTCTTTTAATTCCAGATTCAGACGATGGTTTGATTAAGGGTAATGTTCATTAACACCACTGTCGGACCGGAAGTCTCCCCATTGTGACTTTACTGGAAATTAGCCCAACCTCCATGTTCCGTGCCTTGGGCGGCGTTTTCGCGGGATGTCTTCATACCCCTTAACTGATTGATTGCATTTCTAGTTATAATTTAAATCAGTGTAAGACTCATACTAATCTACGATATGTTACATGCAAAATGAAAATTCAGATCTACCCCTAATATGACGATAATAGTAGGTCACCTAAAAAGGCGTGGCCACCCCCTCAACCTGACTTAACGATTCGACTCAAAACCTATACCAATATAGTTATCCACTATACCGGTCGCTATACATATATATATATATATATATATATATATATATATTCATACTGAGCGTATAACTATATAAAACAAGTGTTTTACCAAAACAGGACCGGGATAACTTTTTTCAATAAGAAAGTTTTTAAGTTAAAAAAACTGCAACATATATATATATATAATGTATTGCCCAATTGCCAAGCGGCGATGGTGGTGTAGTGGTTAAATTACTACTTGCAAATTAATTAAGCGAGTAACACCATCGGGAGCTCAAGTTCGCTTCCAGCCATAGCCGCGTATTTTTTTTATTTTTTTTATTTTTGTATTTTGCCAACGAGATGTTTTTTTTTTTTTAACTTTATCCTGAAATGACAATTTTACTATGAGAAATAAAAATAATTATCTACCAATTTAAAGAGAAAGCTATTTTTTGTGTCTAATATAAAATTTTTAATCATTACATCACTTTTCATACGTATTTATTTGGGACTTTACAATGTTTCGTTTTTTTTCAACTACATTTCCTTTTAAATGAGATTATAAAAGCTTAAGTTACGCGATTTTTATAAAATAGCAGCAATTGTCCGTTATTCTTTTAATTCCAGATTCAGACGTTGGTTTGATTAAGGGTAATGTTCATTAACACCACTGTCGGACGGGAAGTCTCCCCACTGTGACTTTACTGGCCAATTAGTCCAACCTCCATGTTCCGTGCCTTGTGCGGTTTTTTCGCAGGATGTCTTCAGACCCCTTACTGATTGATCACATTTCTAGTTTTTATTTAAATCAGTGCAAGACTCATATTAATCGACGATATGTTTAATTCAAAATGAAAATTCTGATCTACCCCTAATATGACGATAACAGTAGGTCACCTAAAGAGGCATGGCCACCCCCTCAACCTGACTTCACGATTCGACTCAAAAACTATACCAATATAGTATTCCACTATACCGGACCCTATACATATATATATATATATTCATACTGAGCGTATAACTATATAAAACAAGGGTTTTACCAAAACAGGACCGGGATAACTTTTTTCAATAAGAAAGTTTTTAAGTTAAAAACACTGCAACATATATATATATATAATGTATTGCCCAATTGCCAAGCGGCGATGGTGGTGTAGTGGTTAAATTACAACTTGCAAAATAATTAAGCGAGTAACACTATCGGGAGCTCAAGTTCGCTTCCAGCCATAGCCGCGTATTTTTTTTATTTTTTTTATTTTTGTATTTTGCCAACGAGATGTATTTTTTTTTTTTAACTTTATCCTGAAATGACAATTTTACTATGAGAAATAAAAATAATTATCTACCAATTTAAAGAGAAAGCTATTTTTTGTGTCTAATATAAAATTTTTAATCATTACATCACTTTTCATACGTATTTATTTGGGACTTTACAATGTTTCGTTTTTTTTCAACTACATTTCCTTTTAAATGAGATTATAAAAGCTTAAGTTACGCGATTTTTATAAAATAGCAGCAATTGTCCGTTATTCTTTTAACTCCAGATTCAGACGATTGTTTGATTAAGGGTAATGTTCATTAACACCACTGTCGGACGGGAAGTCTCCCCACTGTGACTTTACTGGCCAATTAGCCCAACCTCCATGTTCCGTGCCTTGGGCGCCTTTTTCGCAGGATGTCTTCATACCCCTTAACTGATTGATTGCATTTCTAGTTATAATTTAAATCAGTGTAAGACTCGTACTAATCTACGATATGTTACATGCAAAATGAAAATTCAGATCTACCCCTAATATGACGATAATAGTAGGTCACCTAAAAAGGCGTGGCCACCCCCTCAACCTGACTTAACGATTCGACTCAAAACCTATACCAATATAGTTATCCACTATACCGGTCCCTATACATATATATATATATATATATATATATATATATATATATATTCATACTGAGCGTATAACTATATAAAACAAGTGTTTTACCAAAACAGGACCGGGATAACTTTTTTCAATAAGAAAGTTTTTAAGTTAAAAAAACTGCAACATATATATATATATATATCATGTATTGCCCAATTGCCAAGCGGCGATGGTGGTGTAGTGGTTAAATTACTACTTGCAAATTAATTAAGCGAGTAACACCATCGGGAGCTCAAGTTCGCTTCCAGCCATAGCCGCGTATTTTTTTTATTTTTTTTATTTTTGTATTTTGCCAACGAGATGTATTTTTTTTTTTTAACTTTATCCTGAAATGACAATTTTACTATGAGAAATAAAAATACTTATCCACCAATTTAAAGAGAAAGCTATTTTTTGTGTCTAATATAAAATTTTTAATCATTACATCACTTTTCATACGTATTTATTTGGGACTTTACAATGTTTCGTTTTTTTTCAACTACATTTCCTTTTAAATGAGATTATAAAAGCTTAAGTTACGCGATTTTTATAAAATAGCAGCAATTGTCCGTTATTCTTTTAATTCCAGATTCAGACGTTGGTTTGATTAAGGGTAATGTTCATTAACACCACTGTCGGACGGGAAGTCTCCCCACTGTGACTTTACTGGCCAATTAGTCCAACCTCCATGTTCCGTGGCTTGTGCGGTTTTTTCGCAGGATGTCTTCAGACCCCTTACTGATTGATCACATTTCTAGTTTTAATTTAAATCAGTGCAAGACTCATATTAATCGACAATATGTTTAATTCAAAATGAAAATTCTGATCTACCCCTAATATGACGATAACAGTAGGTCACCTAAAGAGGCATGGCCACCCCCTCAACCTGACTTCACGATTCGACTCAAAAACTATACCAATATAGTATTCCACTATACCGCACCCTATACATATATATATATATATATTCATACTGAGCGTATAACTATATAAAACAAGGGTTTTACCAAAACAGGACCGGGATAACTTTTTTCAATAAGAAAGTTTTTAAGTTAAAAACACTGCAACATATATATATATAATGTATTGCCCAATTGCCAAGCGGCGATGGTGGTGTAGTGGTTAAATTACAACTTGCAAAATAATTAAGCGAGTAACACCATCGGGAGCTCAAGTTCGCTTCCGGCCATAGCCGCGTATTTTTTTTTTTTTTTTTTTTTTTTTTATTTTGCCAACGAGATATTTTTTTTTTTAACTTTATCCTGAAATGACAATTTTACTATGAGAAATAAAAATAATTATCTACCAATTTAAAGAGAAAGCTATTTTTTGTGTCTAATATAAAATTTTTTATTTGGGACTTTACAGTGTTTCGTTTTTTTTCAACTACATTTCCTTTTAAATGAGATTATAAAAGCTTAAGTTACGCGATTTTTATAAAATAGCAGCAATTGTCCGTTATTCTTTTAACTCCAGATTCAGACGATGGTTTGATTAAGGGTAATGTTCATTAACACCACTGTCGGACGGGAAGTCTCCCCACTGTGACTTTACTGGCCAATTAGCCCAACCTCCATGTTCCGTGCCTTGGGCGGCTTTTTCGCAGGATGTCTTCATACCCCTTAACTGATTGATTGCATTTCTAGTTATAATTTAAATCAGTGTAAGACTCGTACTAATCTACGATATGTTACATGCAAAATGAAAATTCAGATCTACCCCTAATATAACGATAATAGTAGGTCACCTAAAAAGGCGTGGCCACCCCCTCAACCTGACTTAACGATTCGACTCAAAACCTATACCAATATAGTTATCCACTATACCGGTCCCTATACATATATATATATATATATATATATATATATATATTCATACTGAGCGTATAACTATATAAAACAAGTGTTTTACCAAAACAGGACCGGGATAACTTTTTTCAATAAGAAAGTTTTTAAGTTAAAAAAACTGCAACATATATATATATATATAATGTATTGCCCAATTGCCAAGCGGCGATGGTGGTGTAGTGGTTAAATTACTACTTGCAAATTAATTAAGCGAGTAACACCATCGGGAGCTCAAGTTCGCTTCCGGCCATAGCCGCGTATTTTTTTTTTTTTTTTTTTTTTTTGATTTTGCCAACGAGATGTTTTTTTTTTAACTTTATCCTGAAATGACAATTTTACTATGAGAAATAAAAATTATTATCTCCCAATTTAAAGAGAAAGCTATTTTTTGTGTCTAATATAAAATTTTTAATCATTACATCACTTTTCATACGTATTTATTTGGGACTTTACAATGTTTTGTTTTTTTCCAACTACATTTCCTTTAAAATGAGATTATAAAAGCTTAAATTATGCGATTTTTATAAAATGGCAGCAATTGTCCTTTATTCTTTTAATTCCAGATTCAGACGATGGTTTGATTAAGGGTAATGTTCATTAACACCACTGTCGGACGGGAAGTCTCCCCACTGTGACTTTACTGGCCAATTAGTCCAACCTCCATGTTCCGTGCCTTGTGCGGTTTTTTCGCAGGATGTCTTCAGACCCCTTACTGATTGATCACATTTCTAGTTTTAATTTAAATCAGTGCAAGACTCATATTAATCGACGATATGTTTAATTCAAAATGAAAATTCTGATCTACCCCTAATATGACGATAACAGTAGGTCACCTAAAGAGGCATGGCCACCCCCTCAACCTGACTTCACGATTCGACTCAAAAACTATACCAATATAGTATTCCACTATACCGGACCCTATACATATATATATATATATATATTCATACTGAGCGTATAACTATATAAAACAAGGGTTTTACCAAAACAGGACCGGGATAACTTTTTTCAATAAGAAAGTTTTTAAGTTAAAAAAACTGCAACATATATATATAATGTATTGCCCAATTGCCAAGCGGCGATGGTGAAGTAGTGGTTAATTTACTACTTGCAAATTAATTAAGCGAGTAACACCGTCGGGAGCTCAAGTTCGCTTCCGGCCATAGCCGCGTATTTTTTTTTTTTTTTTTTTTTTGATTTTGCCAACGAGATGTTTTTTTTTAACTTTATTTTGAAATGACAATTTTACTATGAGAAATAAAAATTATTATCTCCCAATTTAAAGAGAAAGCTATTTTTTGTGTCTAATATAAAATTTTTAATCATTACATCACTTTTCATACGTATTTATTTGGGACTTTACAATGTTTTGTTTTTTTTCAACTACATTTCCATTAAAATGAGATTATAAAAGCTTAAATTATGCGATTTTTATAAAATGGCAGCAATTGTCCTTTATTCTTTTAATTCCAGATTCAGACGATGGTTTGATTAAGGGTAATGTTCATTAACACCACTGTCGGACGGGAAGTCTCCCCATTGTGACTTTACTGGAAATTAGCCCAACCTCCATGTTCCGTGCCTTGGGCGGCGTTTTCGCGGGATGTCTTCATACCCCTTAACTGATTGATTGCATTTCTAGTTATAATTTAAATCAGTGTAAGACTCATACTAATCTACGATATGTTACATGCAAAATGAAAATTCAGATCTACCCCTAATATGACGATAATAGTAGGTCACCTAAAAAGGCGTGGCCACCCCCTCAACCTGACTTAACGATTCGACTCAAAACCTATACCAATATAGTTATCCACTATACCGGTCGCTATACATATATATATATATATATATATATATATATATTCATACTGAGCGTATAACTATATAAAACAAGTGTTTTACCAAAACAGGACCGGGATAACTTTTTTCAATAAGAAAGTTTTTAAGTTAAAAAAACTGCAACATATATATATATATAATGTATTGCCCAATTGCCAAGCGGCGATGGTGGTGTAGTGGTTAAATTACTACTTGCAAATTAATTAAGCGAGTAACACCATCGGGAGCTCAAGTTCGCTTCCAGCCATAGCCGCGTATTTTTTTTATTTTTTTTATTTTTGTATTTTGCCAACGAGATGTTTTTTTTTTTTTAACTTTATCCTGAAATGACAATTTTACTATGAGAAATAAAAATAATTATCTACCAATTTAAAGAGAAAGCTATTTTTTGTGTCTAATATAAAATTTTTAATCATTACATCACTTTTCATACGTATTTATTTGGGACTTTACAATGTTTTGTTTTTTTTCAACTACATTTCCTTTAAAATGAGATTATAAAAGCTTAAATTATGCGATTTTTATAAAATGGCAGCAATTGTCCTTTATTCTTTTAATTCCAGATTCAGACGATGGTTTGATTAAGGGTAATGTTCATTAACACCACTGTCGGACGGGAAGTCTCCCCACTGTGACTTTACTGGCCAATTAGTCCAACCTCCATGTTCCGTGCCTTGTGCGGTTTTTTCGCAGGATGTCTTCAGACCCCTTACTGATTGATCACATTTCTAGTTTTAATTTAAATCAGTGCAAGACTCATATTAATCGACGATATGTTTAATTCAAAATGAAAATTCTGATCTACCCCTAATATGACGATAAAAGTAGGTCACCTAAAGAGGCATGGCCACCCCCTCAACCTGACTTCACGATTCGACTCAAAAACTATACCAATATAGTATTCCACTATACCGGACCCTATACATATATATATATATATATATTCATACTGAGCGTATAACTATATAAAACAAGGGTTTTACCAAAACAGGACCGGGATAACTTTTTTCAATAAGAAAGTTTTTAAGTTAAAAACACTGCAACATATATATATATAATGTATTGCCCAATTGCCAAGCGGCGATGGTGGTGTAGTGGTTAAATTACAACTTGCAAAATAATTAAGCGAGTAACACCATCGGGAGCTCAAGTTCGCTTCCGGCCATAGCCGCGTATTTTTTTTTTTTTTTTTTTTTTTTTTTATTTTGCCAACGAGATATTTTTTTTTTTAACTTTATCCTGAAATGACAATTTTACTATGAGAAATAAAAATAATTATCTACCAATTTAAAGAGAAAGCTATTTTTTGTGTCTAATATAAAATTTTTTATTTGGGACTTCACAGTGTTTCGTTTTTTTTCAACTACATTTCCTTTTAAATGAGATTATAAAAGCTTAAGTTACGCGATTTTTATAAAATAGCAGCAATTGTCCGTTATTCTTTTAACTCCAGATTCAGACGATGGTTTGATTAAGGGTAATGTTCATTAACACCACTGTCGGACGGGAAGTCTCCCCACTGTGACTTTACTGGCCAATTAGCCCAACCTCCATGTTCCGTGCCTTGGGCGGCTTTTTCGCAGGATGTCTTCATACCCCTTAACTGATTGATTGCATTTCTAGTTATAATTTAAATCAGTGTAAGACTCGTACTAATCTACGATATGTTACATGCAAAATGAAAATTCAGATCTACCCCTAATATGACGATAATAGTAGGTCACCTAAAAAGGCGTGGCCACCCCCTCAACCTGACTTAACGATTCGACTCAAAACCTATACCAATATAGTTATCCACTATACCGGTCCCTATACATATATATATATATATATATATATATATATATTCATACTGAGCGTATAACTATATAAAACTAGTGTTTTACCAAAACAGGACCGGGATAACTTTTTTCAATAAGAAAGTTTTTAAGTTAAAAAAACTGCAACATATATATATATATATAATGTATTGCCCAATTGCCAAGCGGCGATGGTGGTGTAGTGGTTAAATTACTACTTGCAAATTAATTAAGCGAGTAACACCATCGGGAGCTCAAGTTCGCTTCCAGCCATAGCCGCGTATTTTTTTTATTTTTTTTATTTTTGTATTTTGCCAACGAGATGTATTTTTTTTTTTTAACTTTATCCTGAAATGACAATTTTACTATGAGAAATAAAAATAATTATCTACCAATTTAAAGAGAAAGCTATTTTTTGTGTCTAATATAAAATTTTTAATCATTACATCACTTTTCATACGTATTTATTTGGGACTTAATGTTTCGTTTTTTTTCAACTACATTTCCTTTTAAATGAGATTATAATAGCTTAAGTTACGCGATTTTTATAAAATAGCAGCAATTGTCCGTTATTCTTTTAATTCCAGATTCAGACGTTGGTTTGATTAAGGGTAATGTTCATTAACACCACTGTCGGACGGGAAGTCTCCCCACTGTGACTTTACTGGCCAATTAGTCCAACCTCCATGTTCCGTGCCTTGTGCGGTTTTTTCGCAGGATGTCTTCAGACCCCTTACTGATTGATCACATTTTTAGTTTTAATTTAAATCAGTGCAAGACTCATATTAATCGACGATATGTTTAATTCAAAATGAAAATTCTGATCTACCACTAATATGACGATAACAGTAGGTCACCTAAAGAGGCATGGCCACCCCCTCAACCTGACTTCACGATTCGACTCAAAAACTATACCAATATAGTATTCCACTATACCGGACCCTATACATATATATATATATATATATATTCATACTGAGCGTATAACTATATAAAACAAGGGTTTTACCAAAACAGGACCGGGATAACTTTTTTCAATAAGAAAGTTTTTAAGTTAAAAAAACTGCAACATATATATATAATGTATTGCCCAATTGCCAAGTGGCGATGGTGAAGTAGTGGTTAATTTACTACTTGCAAATTAATTAAGCGAGTAACACCGTCGGGAGCTCAAGTTCGCTTCCGGCCATAGCCGCGTATTTTTTTTTTTTTTTTTTTTTTTTTGATTTTGCCAACGAGATGTTTTTTTTTTAACTTTATCCTGAAATGACAATTTTACTATGAGAAATAAAAATTATTATCTCCAAATTTAAAGAGAAAGCTATTTTTTGTGTCTAATATAAAATTTTTAATCATTACATCACTTTTCATACGTATTTATTTGACACTTTACAATGTTTCGTTTTTTTTCAACTACATTTCCTTTTAAATGAGATTATAAAAGCTTAAGTTACGCGATTTTTATAAAATAGCAGCAATTGTCCGTTATTCTTTTAATTCCAGATTCAGACGTTGGTTTGATTAAGGGTAATGTTCATTAACACCACTGTCGGACGGGAAGTCTCCCCACTGTGACTTTACTGGAAATTAGCCCAACCTCCATGTTCCGTGCCTTGGGCGGCGTTTTCGCGGGATGTCTTCATACCCCTTAACTGATTGATTGCATTTCTAGTTATAATTTAAATCAGTGTAAGACTCATACTAATCTACGATATGTTACATGCAAAATGAAAATTCAGATCTACCCCTAATATGACGATAATAGTAGGTCACCTAAAAAGGCGTGGCCACCCCCTCAACCTGACTTAACGATTCGACTCAAAACCTATACCAATATAGTTATCCACTATACCGGTCCCTATACATATATATATATATATATATATATTCATACTGAGCGTATAACTATATAAAACAAGTGTTTTACCAAAACAGGACCGGGATAACTTTTTTCAATAAGAAAGTTTTTAAGTTAAAAAAACTGCAACATATATATATATATATATAATGTATTGCCCAATTGCCAAGCGGCGATGGTGGTGTAGTGGTTAAATTACTACTTGCAAATTAATTAAGCGAGTAACACCATCTGGAGCTCAAGTTCGCTTCCAGCCATAGCCGCGTATTTTTTTTATTTTTTTTATTTTTGTATTTTGCCAACGAGATGTATTTTTTTTTTTTAACTTTATCCTGAAATGACAATTTTACTATGAGAAATAAAAATAATTATCTACCAATTTAAAGAGAAAGCTATTTTTTGTGTCTAATATAAAATTTTTAATCATTACATCACTTTTCATACGTATTTATTTGGGACTTAATGTTTCGTTTTTTTTCAACTACATTTCCTTTTAAATGAGATTATAATAGCTTAAGTTACGCGATTTTTATAAAATAGCAGCAATTGTCCGTTATTCTTTTAATTCCAGATTCAGACGTTGGTTTGATTAAGGGTAATGTTCATTAACACCACTGTCGGACGGGAAGTCTCCCCACTGTGACTTTACTGGCCAATTAGTCCAACCTCCATGTTCCGTGCCTTGTGCGGTTTTTTCGCAGGATGTCTTCAGACCCCTTACTGATTGATCACATTTCTAGTTTTAATTTAAATCAGTGCAAGACTCATATTAATCGACAATATGTTTAATTCAAAATGAAAATTCTGATCTACCCCTAATATGACGATAACAGTAGGTCACCTAAAGAGGCATGGCCACCCCCTCAACCTGACTTCACGATTCGACTCAAAAACTATACCAATATAGTATTCCACTATACCGGACCCTATACATATATATATATATATTCATACTGAGCGTATAACTATATAAAACAAGGGTTTTACCAAAACAGGACCGGGATAACTTTTTTCAATAAGAAAGTTTTTAAGTTAAAAACACTGCAACATATATATATATAATGTATTGCCCAATTGCCAAGCGGCGATGGTGGTGTAGTGGTTAAATTACAACTTGCAAAATAATTAAGCGAGTAACACCATCGGGAGCTCAAGTTCGCTTCCGGCCATAGCCGCGTATTTTTTTTTTTTTTTTTTTTTTTTTTATTTTGCCAACGAGATATTTTTTTTTTTTAACTTTATCCTGAAATGACAATTTTACTATGAGAAATAAAAATAATTATCTACCAATTTAAAGAGAAAGCTATTTTTTGTGTCTAATATAAAATTTTTTATTTGGGACTTTACAGTGTTTCGTTTTTTTTCAACTACATTTCCTTTTAAATGAGATTATAAAAGCTTAAGTTACGCGATTTTTATAAAATAGCAGCAATTGTCCGTTATTCTTTTAACTCCAGATTCAGACGATGGTTTGATTAAGGGTAATGTTCATTAACACCACTGTCGGACGGGAAGTCTCCCCACTGTGACTTTACTGGCCAATTAGCCCAACCTCCATGTTCCGTGCCTTGGGCGGCTTTTTCGCAGGATGTCTTCATACCCCTTAACTGATTGATTGCATTTCTAGTTATAATTTAAATCAGTGTAAGACTCGTACTAATCTACGATATGTTACATGCAAAATGAAAATTCAGATCTACCCCTAATATGACGATAATAGTAGGTCACCTAAAAAGGCCTGGCCACCCCCTCAACCTGACTTAACGATTCGACTCAAAACCTATACCAATATAGTTATCCACTATACCGGTCCCTATACATATATATATATATATATATATATATATTCATACTGAGCGTATAACTATATAAAACTAGTGTTTTACCAAAACAGGACCGGGATAACTTTTTTCAATAAGAAAGTTTTTAAGTTAAAAAAACTGCAACATATATATATATATATAATGTATTGCCCAATTGCCAAGCGGCGATGGTGGTGTAGTGGTTAAATTACTACTTGCAAATTAATTAAGCGAGTAACACCATCGGGAGCTCAAGTTCGCTTCCAGCCATAGCCGCGTATTTTTTTTATTTTTTTTATTTTTGTATTTTGCCAACGAGATGTATTTTTTTTTTTTAACTTTATCCTGAAATGACAATTTTACTATGAGAAATAAAAATAATTATCTACCAATTTAAAGAGAAAGCTATTTTTTGTGTCTAATATAAAATTTTTAATCATTACATCACTTTTCATACGTATTTATTTGGGACTTAATGTTTCGTTTTTTTTCAACTACATTTCCTTTTAAATGAGATTATAATAGCTTAAGTTACGCGATTTTTATAAAATAGCAGCAATTGTCCGTTATTCTTTTAATTCCAGATTCAGACGTTGGTTTGATTAAGGGTAATGTTCATTAACACCACTGTCGGACGGGAAGTCTCCCCACTGTGACTTTACTGGCCAATTAGTCCAACCTCCATGTTCCGTGCCTTGTGCGGTTTTTTCGCAGGATGTCTTCAGACCCCTTACTGATTGATCACATTTTTAGTTTTAATTTAAATCAGTGCAAGACTCATATTAATCGACGATATGTTTAATTCAAAATGAAAATTCTGATCTACCACTAATATGACGATAACAGTAGGTCACCTAAAGAGGCATGGCCACCCCCTCAACCTGACTTCACGATTCGACTCAAAAACTATACCAATATAGTATTCCACTATACCGGACCCTATACATATATATATATATATATATATTCATACTGAGCGTATAACTATATAAAACAAGGGTTTTACCAAAACAGGACCGGGATAACTTTTTTCAATAAGAAAGTTTTTAAGTTAAAAAAACTGCAACATATATATATAATGTATTGCCCAATTGCCAAGTGGCGATGGTGAAGTAGTGGTTAATTTACTACTTGCAAATTAATTAAGCGAGTAACACCGTCGGGAGCTCAAGTTCGCTTCCGGCCATAGCCGCGTATTTTTTTTTTTTTTTTTTTTTTTTTGATTTTGCCAACGAGATGTTTTTTTTTTAACTTTATCCTGAAATGACAATTTTACTATGAGAAATAAAAATTATTATCTCCAAATTTAAAGAGAAAGCTATTTTTTGTGTCTAATATAAAATTTTTAATCATTACATCACTTTTCATACGTATTTATTTGACACTTTACAATGTTTCGTTTTTTTTCAACTACATTTCCTTTTAAATGAGATTATAAAAGCTTAAGTTACGCGATTTTTATAAAATAGCAGCAATTGTCCGTTATTCTTTTAATTCCAGATTCAGACGTTGGTTTGATTAAGGGTAATGTTCATTAACACCACTGTCGGACGGGAAGTCTCCCCACTGTGACTTTACTGGAAATTAGCCCAACCTCCATGTTCCGTGCCTTGGGCGGCGTTTTCGCGGGATGTCTTCATACCCCTTAACTGATTGATTGCATTTCTAGTTATAATTTAAATCAGTGTAAGACTCATACTAATCTACGATATGTTACATGCAAAATGAAAATTCAGATCTACCCCTAATATGACGATAATAGTAGGTCACCTAAAAAGGCGTGGCCACCCCCTCAACCTGACTTAACGATTCGACTCAAAACCTATACCAATATAGTTATCCACTATACCGGTCCCTATACATATATATATATATATATATTCATACTGAGCGTATAACTATATAAAACAAGTGTTTTACCAAAACAGGACCGGGATAACTTTTTTCAATAAGAAAGTTTTTAAGTTAAAAAAAATTGCAACATATATATATATATATAATGTATTGCCCAATTGCCAAGCGGCGATGGTGGTGTAGTGGTTAAATTACTACTTGCAAATTAATTAAGCGAGTAACACCATCTGGAGCTCAAGTTCGCTTCCAGCCATAGCCGCGTATTTTTTTTATTTTTTTTATTTTTGTATTTTGCCAACGAGATGTATTTTTTTTTTTTAACTTTATCCTGAAATGACAATTTTACTATGAGAAATAAAAATAATTATCTACCAATTTAAAGAGAAAGCTATTTTTTGTGTCTAATATAAAATTTTTAATCATTACATCACTTTTCATACGTATTTATTTGGGACTTAATGTTTCGTTTTTTTTCAACTACATTTCCTTTTAAATGAGATTATAATAGCTTAAGTTACGCGATTTTTATAAAATAGCAGCAATTGTCCGTTATTCTTTTAATTCCAGATTCAGACGTTGGTTTGATTAAGGGTAATGTTCATTAACACCACTGTCGGACGGGAAGTCTCCCCACTGTGACTTTACTGGCCAATTAGTCCAACCTCCATGTTCCGTGCCTTGTGCGGTTTTTTCGCAGGATGTCTTCAGACCCCTTACTGATTGATCACATTTCTAGTTTTAATTTAAATCAGTGCAAGACTCATATTAATCGACAATATGTTTAATTCAAAATGAAAATTCTGATCTACCCCTAATATGACGATAACAGTAGGTCACCTAAAGAGGCATGGCCACCCCCTCAACCTGACTTCACGATTCGACTCAAAAACTATACCAATATAGTATTCCACTATACCGGACCCTATACATATATATATATATATTCATACTGAGCGTATAACTATATAAAACAAGGGTTTTACCAAAACAGGACCGGGATAACTTTTTTCAATAAGAAAGTTTTTAAGTTAAAAACACTGCAACATATATATATATAATGTATTGCCCAATTGCCAAGCGGCGATGGTGGTGTAGTGGTTAAATTACAACTTGCAAAATAATTAAGCGAGTAACACCATCGGGAGCTCAAGTTCGCTTCCGGCCATAGCCGCGTATTTTTTTTTTTTTTTTTTTTTTTTTTATTTTGCCAACGAGATATTTTTTTTTTTTAACTTTATCCTGAAATGACAATTTTACTATGAGAAATAAAAATAATTATCTACCAATTTAAAGAGAAAGCTATTTTTTGTGTCTAATATAAAATTTTTTATTTGGGACTTTACAGTGTTTCGTTTTTTTTCAACTACATTTCCTTTTAAATGAGATTATAAAAGCTTAAGTTACGCGATTTTTATAAAATAGCAGCAATTGTCCGTTATTCTTTTAACTCCAGATTCAGACGATGGTTTGATTAAGGGTAATGTTCATTAACACCACTGTCGGACGGGAAGTCTCCCCACTGTGACTTTACTGGCCAATTAGCCCAACCTCCATGTTCCGTGCCTTGGGCGGCTTTTTCGCAGGATGTCTTCATACCCCTTAACTGATTGATTGCATTTCTAGTTATAATTTAAATCAGTGTAAGACTCGTACTAATCTACGATATGTTACATGCAAAATGAAAATTCAGATCTACCCCTAATATAACGATAATAGTAGGTCACCTAAAAAGGCGTGGCCACCCCCTCAACCTGACTTAACGATTCGACTCAAAACCTATACCAATATAGTTATCCACTATACCGGTCCCTATACATATATATATATATATATATATATATATATATATATATATTCATACTGAGCGTATAACTATATAAAACAAGTGTTTTACCAAAACAGGACCGGGATAACTTTTTTCAATAAGAAAGTTTTTAAGTTAAAAAAACTGCAACATATATATATATATATAATGTATTGCCCAATTGCCAAGCGGCGATGGTGGTGTAGTGGTTAAATTACTACTTGCAAATTAATTAAGCGAGTAACACCATCGGGAGCTCAAGTTCGCTTCCGGCCATAGCCGCGTATTTTTTTTTTTTTTTTTTTTTTTTGATTTTGCCAACGAGATGTTTTTTTTTTAACTTTATCCTGAAATGACAATTTTACTATGAGAAATAAAAATTATTATCTCCCAATTTAAAGAGAAAGCTATTTTTTGTGTCTAATAAAAAATTTTTAATCATTACATCACTTTTCATACGTATTTATTTGGGACTTTACAATGTTTTGTTTTTTTCCAACTACATTTCCTTTAAAATGAGATTATAAAAGCTTAAATTATGCGATTTTTATAAAATGGCAGCAATTGTCCTTTATTCTTTTAATTCCAGATTCAGACGATGGTTTGATTAAGGGTAATGTTCATTAACACCACTGTCGGACGGGAAGTCTCCCCACTGTGACTTTACTGGCCAATTAGTCCAACCTCCATGTTCCGTGCCTTGTGCGGTTTTTTCGCAGGATGTCTTCAGACCCCTTACTGATTGATCACATTTCTAGTTTTTATTTAAATCAGTGCAAGACTCATATTAATCGACGATATGTTTAATTCAAAATGAAAATTCTGATCTACCCCTAATATGACGATAACAGTAGGTCACCTAAAGAGGCATGGCCACCCACTCAACCTGACTTCACGATTCGACTCAAAAACTATACCAATATAGTATTCCACTATACCGGACCCTATACATATATATATATTCATACTGAGCGTATAACTATATAAAACAAGGGTTTTACCAAAACAGGACCGGGATAACTTTTTTCAATAAGAAAGTTTTTAAGTTAAAAAAACTGCAACATATATATATAATGTATTGCCCAATTGCCAAGCGACGATGGTGAAGTAGTGGTTAATTTACTACTTGCAAATTAATTAAGCGAGTAACACCGTCGGGAGCTCAAGTTCGCTTCCGGCCATAGCCGCGTACTTTTTTTTTTTTTTTTTTTTTTGATTTTGCCAACGAGATGTTTTTTTTTTAACTTTATATTGAAATGACAATTTTACTATGAGAAATAAAAATTATTATCTCCCAATTTAAAGAGAAAGCTATTTTTTGTGTCTAATATAAAATTTTTAATCATTACATCACTTTTCATACGTATTTATTTGGGACTTTACAATGTTTTGTTTTTTTCCAACTACATTTCCTTTAAAATGAGATTATAAAAGCTTAAATTATGCGATTTTTATAAAATGGCAGCAATTGTCCTTTATTCTTATAATTCCAGATTCAGACGATGGTTTGATTAAGGGTAATGTTCATTAACACCACTGTCGGACGGGAAGTCTCCCCACTGTGACTTTACTGGCCAATTAGCCCAACCTCCATGTTCCGTGCCTTGGGCGGCTTTTTCGCAGGATGTCTTCATACCCCTTAACTGATTGATTGCATTTCTAGTTATAATTTAAATCAGTGTAAGACTCATACTAATCTACGCTATGTTACATGCAAAATGAAAATTCAGATCTACCCCTAATATGACGATAATAGTAGGTCACCTAAAAAGGCGTGGCCACCCCCTCAACCTGACCTAACGATTCGACTCAAAACCTATACCAATATAGTATTCCACTATACCGGTCCCTATACATATATATATATATATATATATATATATATATATATATATTCATACTGAGCGTATAACTATATAAAACAAGTGTTTTACCAAAACAGGACCGGGATAACTTTTTTCAATAAGAAAGTTTTTAAGTTAAAAAAACTGCAACATATATATATATATATAATGTATTGCCCAATTGCCAAGCGGCGATGGTGGTGTAGTGGTTAAATTACTACTTGCAAATTAATTAAGCGAGTAACACTATCGGGAGCTCAAGTTCGCTTCCAGCCATAGCCGCGTATTTTTTTTATTTTTTTTATTTTTGTATTTTGCCAACGAGATGTATTTTTTTTTTTTAACTTTATCCTGAAATGACAATTTTACTATGAGAAATAAAAATAATTATCTACCAATTTAAAGAGAAAGCTATTTTTTGTGTCTAATATAAAATTTTTAATCATTACATCACTTTTCATACGTATTTATTTGGGACTTTACAATGTTTCGTTTTTTTTCAACTACATTTCCTTTTAAATGAGATTATAAAAGCTTAAGTTACGCGATTTTTATAAAATAGCAGCAATTGTCCGTTATTCTTTTAACTCCAGATTCAGACGATTGTTTGATTAAGGGTAATGTTCATTAACACCACTGTCGGACGGGAAGTCTCCCCACTGTGACTTTACTGGCCAATTAGCCCAACCTCCATGTTCCGTGCCTTGGGCGCCTTTTTCGCAGGATGTCTTCATACCCCTTAACTGATTGATTGCATTTCTAGTTATAATTTAAATCAGTGTAAGACTCGTACTAATCTACGATATGTTACATGCAAAATGAAAATTCAGATCTACCCCTAATATGACGATAATAGTAGGTCACCTAAAAAGGCGTGGCCACCCCCTCAACCTGACTTAACGATTCGACTCAAAACCTATACCAATATAGTTATCCACTATACCGGTCCCTATACATATATATATATATATATATATATATATATTCATACTGAGCGTATAACTATATAAAACAAGTGTTTTACCAAAACAGGACCGGGATAACTTTTTTCAATAAGAAAGTTTTTAAGTTAAAAAAACTGCAACATATATATATATATATATATCATGTATTGCCCAATTGCCAAGCGGCGATGGTGGTGTAGTGGTTAAATTACTACTTGCAAATTAATTAAGCGAGTAACACCATCGGGAGCTCAAGTTCGCTTCCAGCCATAGCCGCGTATTTTTTTTATTTTTTTTATTTTTGTATTTTGCCAACGAGATGTATTTTTTTTTTTTAACTTTATCCTGAAATGACAATTTTACTATGAGAAATAAAAATACTTATCCACCAATTTAAAGAGAAAGCTATTTTTTGTGTCTAATATAAAATTTTTAATCATTACATCACTTTTCATACGTATTTATTTGGGACTTTACAATGTTTCGTTTTTTTTCAACTACATTTCCTTTTAAATGAGATTATAAAAGCTTAAGTTACGCGATTTTTATAAAATAGCAGCAATTGTCCGTTATTCTTTTAACTCCAGATTCAGACGATTGTTTGATTAAGGGTAATGTTCATTAACACCACTGTCGGACGGGAAGTCTCCCCACTGTGACTTTACTGGCCAATTAGCCCAACCTCCATGTTCCGTGCCTTGGGCGCCTTTTTCGCAGGATGTCTTCATACCCCTTAACTGATTGATTGCATTTCTAGTTATAATTTAAATCAGTGTAAGACTCGTACTAATCTACGATATGTTACATGCAAAATGAAAATTCAGATCTACCCCTAATATGACGATAATAGTAGGTCACCTAAAAAGGCGTGGCCACCCCCTCAACCTGACTTAACGATTCGACTCAAAACCTATACCAATATAGTTATCCACTATACCGGTCCCTATACATATATATATATATATATGTATATATATATATTCATACTGAGCGTATAACTATATAAAACAAGTGTTTTACCAAAACAGGACCGGGATAACTTTTTTCAATAAGAAAGTTTTTAAGTTAAAAAAACTGCAACATATATATATATATATATATCATGTATTGCCCAATTGCCAAGCGGCGATGGTGGTGTAGTGGTTAAATTACTACTTGCAAATTAATTAAGCGAGTAACACCATCGGGAGCTCAAGTTCGCTTCCAGCCATAGCCGCGTATTTTTTTTATTTTTTTTATTTTTGTATTTTGCCAACGAGATGTATTTTTTTTTTTTAACTTTATCCTGAAATGACAATTTTACTATGAGAAATAAAAATACTTATCCACCAATTTAAAGAGAAAGCTATTTTTTGTGTCTAATATAAAATTTTTAATCATTACATCACTTTTCATACGTATTTATTTGGGACTTTACAATGTTTCGTTTTTTTTCAACTACATTTCCTTTTAAATGAGATTATAAAAGCTTAAGTTACGCGATTTTTATAAAATAGCAGCAATTGTCCGTTATTCTTTTAATTCCAGATTCAGACGTTGGTTTGATTAAGGGTAATGTTCATTAACACCACTGTCGGACGGAAAGTCTCCCCACTGTGACTTTACTGGCCAATTAGTCCAACCTCCATGTTCCGTGGCTTGTGCGGTTTTTTCGCAGGATGTCTTCAGACCCCTTACTGATTGATCACATTTCTAGTTTTAATTTAAATCAGTGCAAGACTCATATTAATCGACAATATGTTTAATTCAAAATGAAAATTCTGATCTACCCCTAATATGACGATAACAGTAGGTCACCTAAAGAGGCATGGCCACCCCCTCAACCTGACTTCACGATTCGACTCAAAAACTATACCAATATAGTATTCCACTATACCGCACCCTATACATATATATATATATATATTCATACTGAGCGTATAACTATATAAAACAAGGGTTTTACCAAAACAGGACCGGGATAACTTTTTTCAATAAGAAAGTTTTTAAGTTAAAAACACTGCAACATATATATATATAATGTATTGCCCAATTGCCAAGCGGCGATGGTGGTGTAGTGGTTAAATTACAACTTGCAAAATAATTAAGCGAGTAACACCATCGGGAGCTCAAGTTCGCTTCCGGCCATAGCCGCGTATTTTTTTTTTTTTTTTTTTTTTTTTTATTTTGCCAACGAGATATTTTTTTTTTTTAACTTTATCCTGAAATGACAATTTTACTATGAGAAATAAAAATAATTATCTACCAATTTAAAGAGAAAGCTATTTTTTGTGTCTAATATAAAATTTTTTATTTGGGACTTTACAGTGTTTCGTTTTTTTTCAACTACATTTCCTTTTAAATGAGATTATAAAAGCTTAAGTTACGCGATTTTTATAAAATAGCAGCAATTGTCCGTTATTCTTTTAACTCCAGATTCAGACGATGGTTTGATTAAGGGTAATGTTCATTAACACCACTGTCGGACGGGAAGTCTCCCCACTGTGACTTTACTGGCCAATTAGCCCAACCTCCATGTTCCGTGCCTTGGGCGGCTTTTTCGCAGGATGTCTTCATACCCCTTAACTGATTGATTGCATTTCTAGTTATAATTTAAATCAGTGTAAGACTCGTACTAATCTACGATATGTTACATGCAAAATGAAAATTCAGATCTACCCCTAATATAACGATAATAGTAGGTCACCTAAAAAGGCGTGGCCACCCCCTCAACCTGACTTAACGATTCGACTCAAAACCTATACCAATATAGTTATCCACTATACCGGTCCCTATACATATATATATATATATATATATATATATATATATATATATATATATATATATATATATATTCATACTGAGCGTATAACTATATAAAACAAGTGTTTTACCAAAACAGGACCGGGATAACTTTTTTCAATAAGAAAGTTTTTAAGTTAAAAAAACTGCAACATATATATATATATATATAATGTATTGCCCAATTGCCAAGCGGCGATGGTGGTGTAGTGGTTAAATTACTACTTGCAAATTAATTAAGCGAGTAACACCATCGGGAGCTCAAGTTCGCTTCCGGCCATAGCCGCGTATTTTTTTTTTTTTTTTTTTTTTTTGATTTTGCCAACGAGATGTTTTTTTTTTAACTTTATCCTGAAATGACAATTTTACTATGAGAAATAAAAATTATTATCTCCCAATTTAAAGAGAAAGCTATTTTTTGTGTCTAATATAAAATTTTTAATCATTACATCACTTTTCATACGTATTTATTTGGGACTTTACAATGTTTTGTTTTTTTCCAACTACATTTCCTTTAAAATGAGATTATAAAAGCTTAAATTATGCGATTTTTATAAAATGGCAGCAATTGTCCTTTATTCTTTTAATTCCAGATTCAGACGATGGTTTGATTAAGGGTAATGTTCATTAACACCACTGTCGGACGGGAAGTCTCCCCACTGTGACTTTACTGGCCAATTAGTCCAACCTCCATGTTCCGTGCCTTGTGCGGTTTTTTCGCAGGATGTCTTCAGACCCCTTTCTGATTGATCACATTTCTAGTTTTAATTTAAATCAGTGCAAGACTCATATTAATCGACGATATGTTTAATTCAAAATGAAAATTCTGATCTACCCCTAATATGACGATAACAGTAGGTCACCTAAAGAGGCATGGCCACCCCCTCAACCTGACTTCACGATTCGACTCAAAAACTATACCAATATAGTATTCCACTATACCGGACCCTATACATATATATATATATATATATTCATACTGAGCGTATAACTATATAAAACAAGGGTTTTACCAAAACAGGACCGGGATAACTTTTTTCAATAAGAAAGTTTTTAAGTTAAAAAAACTGCAACATATATATATAATGTATTGCCCAATTGCCAAGCGGCGATGGTGAAGTAGTGGTTAATTTACTACTTGCAAATTAATTAAGCGAGTAACACCGTCGGGAGCTCAAGTTCGCTTCCGGCCATAGCCGCGTATTTTTTTTTTTTTTTTTTTTTTGATTTTGCCAACGAGATGTTTTTTTTTAACTTTATTTTGAAATGACAATTTTACTATGAGAAATAAAAATTATTATCTCCCAATTTAAAGAGAAAGCTATTTTTTGTGTCTAATATAAAATTTTTAATCATTACATCACTTTTCATACGTATTTATTTGGGACTTTACAATGTTTTGTTTTTTTTCAACTACATTTCCATTAAAATGAGATTATAAAAGCTTAAATTATGCGATTTTTATAAAATGGCAGCAATTGTCCTTTATTCTTTTAATTCCAGATTCAGACGATGGTTTGATTAAGGGTAATGTTCATTAACACCACTGTCGGACGGGAAGTCTCCCCATTGTGACTTTACTGGAAATTAGCCCAACCTCCATGTTCCGTGCCTTGGGCGGCGTTTTCGCGGGATGTCTTCATACCCCTTAACTGATTGATTGCATTTCTAGTTATAATTTAAATCAGTGTAAGACTCATACTAATCTACGATATGTTACATGCAAAATGAAAATTCAGATCTACCCCTAATATGACGATAATAGTAGGTCACCTAAAAAGGCGTGGCCACCCCCTCAACCTGACTTAACGATTCGACTCAAAACCTATACCAATATAGTTATCCACTATACCGGTCGCTATACATATATATATATATATATATATATATATATATATATATTCATACTGAGCGTATAACTATATAAAACAAGTGTTTTACCAAAACAGGACCGGGATAACTTTTTTCAATAAGAAAGTTTTTAAGTTAAAAAAACTGCAACATATATATATATATAATGTATTGCCCAATTGCCAAGCGGCGATGGTGGTGTAGTGGTTAAATTACTACTTGCAAATTAATTAAGCGAGTAACACCATCGGGAGCTCAAGTTCGCTTCCAGCCATAGCCGCGTATTTTTTTTATTTTTTTTATTTTTGTATTTTGCCAACGAGATGTTTTTTTTTTTTAACTTTATCCTGAAATGACAATTTTACTATGAGAAATAAAAATAATTATCTACCAATTTAAAGAGAAAGCTATTTTTTGTGTCTAATATAAAATTTTTAATCATTACATCACTTTTCATACGTATTTATTTGGGACTTTACAATGTTTTGTTTTTTTTCAACTACATTTCCTTTAAAATGAGATTATAAAAGCTTAAATTATGCGATTTTTATAAAATGGCAGCAATTGTCCTTTATTCTTTTAATTCCAGATTCAGACGATGGTTTGATTAAGGGTAATGTTCATTAACACCACTGTCGGACGGGAAGTCTCCCCACTGTGACTTTACTGGCCAATTAGTCCAACCTCCATGTTCCGTGCCTTGTGCGGTTTTTTCGCAGGATGTCTTCAGACCCCTTACTGATTGATCACATTTCTAGTTTTAATTTAAATCAGTGCAAGACTCATATTAATCGACGATATGTTTAATTCAAAATGAAAATTCTGATCTACCCCTAATATGACGATAAAAGTAGGTCACCTAAAGAGGCATGGCCACCCCCTCAACCTGACTTCACGATTCGACTCAAAAACTATACCAATATAGTATTCCACTATACCGGACCCTATACATATATATATATATATATTCATACTGAGCGTATAACTATATAAAACAAGGGTTTTACCAAAACAGGACCGGGATAACTTTTTTCAATAAGAAAGTTTTTAAGTTAAAAACACTGCAACATATATATATATAATGTATTGCCCAATTGCCAAGCGGCGATGGTGGTGTAGTGGTTAAATTACAACTTGCAAAATAATTAAGCGAGTAACACCATCGGGAGCTCAAGTTCGCTTCCGGCCATAGCCGCGTATTTTTTTTTTTTTTTTTTTTTTTTTTATTTTGCCAACGAGATATTTTTTTTTTTAACTTTATCCTGAAATGACAATTTTACTATGAGAAATAAAAATAATTATCTACCAATTTAAAGAGAAAGCTATTTTTTGTGTCTAATATAAAATTTTTTATTTGGGACTTCACAGTGTTTCGTTTTTTTTCAACTACATTTCCTTTTAAATGAGATTATAAAAGCTTAAGTTACGCGATTTTTATAAAATAGCAGCAATTGTCCGTTATTCTTTTAACTCCAGATTCAGACGATGGTTTGATTAAGGGTAATGTTCATTAACACCACTGTCGGACGGGAAGTCTCCCCACTGTGACTTTACTGGCCAATTAGCCCAACCTCCATGTTCCGTGCCTTGGGCGGCTTTTTCGCAGGATGTCTTCATACCCCTTAACTGATTGATTGCATTTCTAGTTATAATTTAAATCAGTGTAAGACTCGTACTAATCTACGATATGTTACATGCAAAATGAAAATTCAGATCTACCCCTAATATGACGATAATAGTAGGTCACCTAAAAAGGCGTGGCCACCCCCTCAACCTGACTTAACGATTCGACTCAAAACCTATACCAATATAGTTATCCACTATACCGGTCCCTATACATATATATATATATATATATATATATATATATATTCATACTGAGCGTATAACTATATAAAACTAGTGTTTTACCAAAACAGGACCGGGATAACTTTTTTCAATAAGAAAGTTTTTAAGTTAAAAAAACTGCAACATATATATATATATATAATGTATTGCCCAATTGCCAAGCGGCGATGGTGGTGTAGTGGTTAAATTACTACTTGCAAATTAATTAAGCGAGTAACACCATCGGGAGCTCAAGTTCGCTTCCAGCCATAGCCGCGTATTTTTTTTATTTTTTTTATTTTTGTATTTTGCCAACGAGATGTATTTTTTTTTTTTAACTTTATCCTGAAATGACAATTTTACTATGAGAAATAAAAATAATTATCTACCAATTTAAAGAGAAAGCTATTTTTTGTGTCTAATATAAAATTTTTAATCATTACATCACTTTTCATACGTATTTATTTGGGACTTAATGTTTCGTTTTTTTTCAACTACATTTCCTTTTAAATGAGATTATAATAGCTTAAGTTACGCGATTTTTATAAAATAGCAGCAATTGTCCGTTATTCTTTTAATTCCAGATTCAGACGTTGGTTTGATTAAGGGTAATGTTCATTAACACCACTGTCGGACGGGAAGTCTCCCCACTGTGACTTTACTGGCCAATTAGTCCAACCTCCATGTTCCGTGCCTTGTGCGGTTTTTTCGCAGGATGTCTTCAGACCCCTTACTGATTGATCACATTTTTAGTTTTAATTTAAATCAGTGCAAGACTCATATTAATCGACGATATGTTTAATTCAAAATGAAAATTCTGATCTACCACTAATATGACGATAACAGTAGGTCACCTAAAGAGGCATGGCCACCCCCTCAACCTGACTTCACGATTCGACTCAAAAACTATACCAATATAGTATTCCACTATACCGGACCCTATACATATATATATATATATATATATTCATACTGAGCGTATAACTATATAAAACAAGGGTTTTACCAAAACAGGACCGGGATAACTTTTTTCAATAAGAAAGTTTTTAAGTTAAAAAAACTGCAACATATATATATAATGTATTGCCCAATTGCCAAGTGGCGATGGTGAAGTAGTGGTTAATTTACTACTTGCAAATTAATTAAGCGAGTAACACCGTCGGGAGCTCAAGTTCGCTTCCGGCCATAGCCGCGTATTTTTTTTTTTTTTTTTTTTTTTTTGATTTTGCCAACGAGATGTTTTTTTTTTAACTTTATCCTGAAATGACAATTTTACTATGAGAAATAAAAATTATTATCTCCAAATTTAAAGAGAAAGCTATTTTTTGTGTCTAATATAAAATTTTTAATCATTACATCACTTTTCATACGTATTTATTTGACACTTTACAATGTTTCGTTTTTTTTCAACTACATTTCCTTTTAAATGAGATTATAAAAGCTTAAGTTACGCGATTTTTATAAAATAGCAGCAATTGTCCGTTATTCTTTTAATTCCAGATTCAGACGTTGGTTTGATTAAGGGTAATGTTCATTAACACCACTGTCGGACGGGAAGTCTCCCCACTGTGACTTTACTGGAAATTAGCCCAACCTCCATGTTCCGTGCCTTGGGCGGCGTTTTCGCGGGATGTCTTCATACCCCTTAACTGATTGATTGCATTTCTAGTTATAATTTAAATCAGTGTAAGACTCATACTAATCTACGATATGTTACATGCAAAATGAAAATTCAGATCTACCCCTAATATGACGATAATAGTAGGTCACCTAAAAAGGCGTGGCCACCCCCTCAACCTGACTTAACGATTCGACTCAAAACCTATACCAATATAGTTATCCACTATACCGGTCCCTATACATATATATATATATATATATATTCATACTGAGCGTATAACTATATAAAACAAGTGTTTTACCAAAACAGGACCGGGATAACTTTTTTCAATAAGAAAGTTTTTAAGTTAAAAAAACTGCAACATATATATATATAATGTATTGCCCAATTGCCAAGCGGCGATGGTGGTGTAGTGGTTAAATTACAACTTGCAAAATAATTAAGCGAGTAACACCATCGGGAGCTCAAGTTCGCTTCCGGCCATAGCCGCGTATTTTTTTTATTTTTTTTATTTTTGTATTTTGCCAACGAGATGTATTTTTTTTTTTTAACTTTATCCTGAAATGACAATTTTACTATGAGAAATAAAAATAATTATCTACCAATTTAAAGAGAAAGCTATTTTTTGTGTCTAATATAAAATTTTTAATCATTACATCACTTTTCATACGTATTTATTTGGGACTTAATGTTTCGTTTTTTTTCAACTACATTTCCTTTTAAATGAGATTATAATAGCTTAAGTTACGCGATTTTTATAAAATAGCAGCAATTGTCCGTTATTCTTTTAATTCCAGATTCAGACGTTGGTTTGATTAAGGGTAATGTTCATTAACACCACTGTCGGACGGGAAGTCTCCCCACTGTGACTTTACTGGCCAATTAGTCCAACCTCCATGTTCCGTGCCTTGTGCGGTTTTTTCGCAGGATGTCTTCAGACCCCTTACTGATTGATCACATTTCTAGTTTTAATTTAAATCAGTGCAAGACTCATATTAATCGACAATATGTTTAATTCAAAATGAAAATTCTGATCTACCCCTAATATGACGATAACAGTAGGTCACCTAAAGAGGCATGGCCACCCCCTCAACCTGACTTCACGATTCGACTCAAAAACTATACCAATATAGTATTCCACTATACCGGACCCTATACATATATATATATATATTCATACTGAGCGTATAACTATATAAAACAAGGGTTTTACCAAAACAGGACCGGGATAACTTTTTTCAATAAGAAAGTTTTTAAGTTAAAAACACTGCAACATATATATATATAATGTATTGCCCAATTGCCAAGCGGCGATGGTGGTGTAGTGGTTAAATTACAACTTGCAAAATAATTAAGCGAGTAACACCATCGGGAGCTCAAGTTCGCTTCCGGCCATAGCCGCGTATTTTTTTTTTTTTTTTTTTTTTTTTTATTTTGCCAACGAGATATTTTTTTTTTTTAACTTTATCCTGAAATGACAATTTTACTATGAGAAATAAAAATAATTATCTACCAATTTAAAGAGAAAGCTATTTTTGTGTCTAATATAAAATTTTTTATTTGGGACTTTACAGTGTTTCGTTTTTTTTCAACTACATTTCCTTTTAAATGAGATTATAAAAGCTTAAGTTACGCGATTTTTATAAAATAGCAGCAATTGTCCGTTATTCTTTTAACTCCAGATTCAGACGATGGTTTGATTAAGGGTAATGTTCATTAACACCACTGTCGGACGGGAAGTCTCCCCACTGTGACTTTACTGGCCAATTAGCCCAACCTCCATGTTCCGTGCCTTGGGCGGCTTTTTCGCAGGATGTCTTCATACCCCTTAACTGATTGATTGCATTTCTAGTTATAATTTAAATCAGTGTAAGACTCGTACTAATCTACGATATGTTACATGCAAAATGAAAATTCAGATCTACCCCTAATATGACGATAATAGTAGGTCACCTAAAAAGGCGTGGCCACCCCCTCAACCTGACTTAACGATTCGACTCAAAACCTATACCAATATAGTTATCCACTATACCGGTCCCTATACATATATATATATATATATATATATATATATATTCATACTGAGCGTATAACTATATAAAACTAGTGTTTTACCAAAACAGGACCGGGATAACTTTTTTCAATAAGAAAGTTTTTAAGTTAAAAAAACTGCAACATATATATATATATATAATGTATTGCCCAATTGCCAAGCGGCGATGGTGGTGTAGTGGTTAAATTACTACTTGCAAATTAATTAAGCGAGTAACACCATCGGGAGCTCAAGTTCGCTTCCAGCCATAGCCGCGTATTTTTTTTATTTTTTTTATTTTTGTATTTTGCCAACGAGATGTATTTTTTTTTTTTAACTTTATCCTGAAATGACAATTTTACTATGAGAAATAAAAATAATTATCTACCAATTTAAAGAGAAAGCTATTTTTTGTGTCTAATATAAAATTTTTAATCATTACATCACTTTTCATACGTATTTATTTGGGACTTAATGTTTCGTTTTTTTTCAACTACATTTCCTTTTAAATGAGATTATAATAGCTTAAGTTACGCGATTTTTATAAAATAGCAGCAATTGTCCGTTATTCTTTTAATTCCAGATTCAGACGTTGGTTTGATTAAGGGTAATGTTCATTAACACCACTGTCGGACGGGAAGTCTCCCCACTGTGACTTTACTGGCCAATTAGTCCAACCTCCATGTTCCGTGCCTTGTGCGGTTTTTTCGCAGGATGTCTTCAGACCCCTTACTGATTGATCACATTTTTAGTTTTAATTTAAATCAGTGCAAGACTCATATTAATCGACGATATGTTTAATTCAAAATGAAAATTCTGATCTACCACTAATATGACGATAACAGTAGGTCACCTAAAGAGGCATGGCCACCCCCTCAACCTGACTTCACGATTCGACTCAAAAACTATACCAATATAGTATTCCACTATACCGGACCCTATACATATATATATATATATTCATACTGAGCGTATAACTATATAAAACAAGGGTTTTACCAAAACAGGACCGGGATAACTTTTTTCAATAAGAAAGTTTTTAAGTTAAAAACACTGCAACATATATATATATAATGTATTGCCCAATTGCCAAGCGGCGATGGTGGTGTAGTGGTTAAATTACAACTTGCAAAATAATTAAGCGAGTAACACCATCGGGAGCTCAAGTTCGCTTCCGGCCATAGCCGCGTATTTTTTTTTTTTTTTTTTTTTTTTTTATTTTGCCAACGAGATATTTTTTTTTTTTAACTTTATCCTGAAATGACAATTTTACTATGAGAAATAAAAATAATTATCTACCAATTTAAAGAGAAAGCTATTTTTTGTGTCTAATATAAAATTTTTTATTTGGGACTTTACAGTGTTTCGTTTTTTTTCAACTACATTTCCTTTTAAATGAGATTATAAAAGCTTAAGTTACGCGATTTTTATAAAATAGCAGCAATTGTCCGTTATTCTTTTAACTCCAGATTCAGACGATGGTTTGATTAAGGGTAATGTTCATTAACACCACTGTCGGACGGGAAGTCTCCCCACTGTGACTTTACTGGCCAATTAGCCCAACCTCCATGTTCCGTGCCTTGGGCGGCTTTTTCGCAGGATGTCTTCATACCCCTTAACTGATTGATTGCATTTCTAGTTATAATTTAAATCAGTGTAAGACTCGTACTAATCTACGATATGTTACATGCAAAATGAAAATTCAGATCTACCCCTAATATAACGATAATAGTAGGTCACCTAAAAAGGCGTGGCCACCCCCTCAACCTGACTTAACGATTCGACTCAAAACCTATACCAATATAGTTATCCACTATACCGGTCCCTATACATATATATATATATATATATATATATATATATATTCATACTGAGCGTATAACTATATAAAACAAGTGTTTTACCAAAACAGGACCGGGATAACTTTTTTCAATAAGAAAGTTTTTAAGTTAAAAAAACTGCAACATATATATATATATATAATGTATTGCCCAATTGCCAAGCGGCGATGGTGGTGTAGTGGTTAAATTACTACTTGCAAATTAATTAAGCGAGTAACACCATCGGGAGCTCAAGTTCGCTTCCGGCCATAGCCGCGTATTTTTTTTTTTTTTTTTTTTTTTTGATTTTGCCAACGAGATGTTTTTTTTTTAACTTTATCCTGAAATGACAATTTTACTATGAGAAATAAAAATTATTATCTCCCAATTTAAAGAGAAAGCTATTTTTTGTGTCTAATAAAAAATTTTTAATCATTACATCACTTTTCATACGTATTTATTTGGGACTTTACAATGTTTTGTTTTTTTCCAACTACATTTCCTTTAAAATGAGATTATAAAAGCTTAAATTATGCGATTTTTATAAAATGGCAGCAATTGTCCTTTATTCTTTTAATTCCAGATTCAGACGATGGTTTGATTAAGGGTAATGTTCATTAACACCACTGTCGGACGGGAAGTCTCCCCACTGTGACTTTACTGGCCAATTAGTCCAACCTCCATGTTCCGTGCCTTGTGCGGTTTTTTCGCAGGATGTCTTCAGACCCCTTACTGATTGATCACATTTCTAGTTTTAATTTAAATCAGTGCAAGACTCATATTAAACGACGATATGTTTAATTCAAAATGAAAATTCTGATCTACCCCTAATATGACGATAACAGTAGGTCACCTAAAGAGGCATGGCCACCCCCTCAACCTGACTTCACGATTCGACTCAAAAACTATACCAATATAGTATTCCACTATACCGGACCCTATACATATATATATATATATATATTCATACTGAGCGTATAACTATATAAAACAAGGGTTTTACCAAAACAGGACCGGGATAACTTTTTTCAATAAGAAAGTTTTTAAGTTAAAAAAACTGCAACATATATATATAATGTATTGCCCAATTGCCAAGCGGCGATGGTGAAGTAGTGGTTAATTTACTACTTGCAAATTAATTAAGCGAGTAACACCGTCGGGAGCTCAAGTTCGCTTCCGGCCATAGCCGCGTATTTTTTTTTTTTTTTTTTTTTTTGATTTTGCCAACGAGATGTTTTTTTTTAACTTTATTTTGAAATGACAATTTTACTATGAGAAATAAAAATTATTATCTCCCAATTTAAAGAGAAAGCTATTTTTTGTGTCTAATATAAAATTTTTAATCATTACATCACTTTTCATACGTATTTATTTGGGACTTTACAATGTTTTGTTTTTTTTCAACTACATTTCCATTAAAATGAGATTATAAAAGCTTAAATTATGCGATTTTTATAAAATGGCAGCAATTGTCCTTTATTCTTTTAATTCCAGATTCAGACGATGGTTTGATTAAGGGTAATGTTCATTAACACCACTGTCGGACGGGAAGTCTCCCCATTGTGACTTTACTGGAAATTAGCCCAACCTCCATGTTCCGTGCCTTGGGCGGCGTTTTCGCGGGATGTCTTCATACCCCTTAACTGATTGATTGCATTTCTAGTTATAATTTAAATCAGTGTAAGACTCATACTAATCTACGATATGTTACATGCAAAATGAAAATTCAGATCTACCCCTAATATGACGATAATAGTAGGTCACCTAAAAAGGCGTGGCCACCCCCTCAACCTGACTTAACGATTCGACTCAAAACCTATACCAATATAGTTATCCACTATACCGGTCGCTATACATATATATATATATATATATATATATATATATATATTCATACTGAGCGTATAACTATATAAAACAAGTATTTTACCAAAACAGGACCGGGATAACTTTTTTCAATAAGAAAGTTTTTAAGTTAAAAAAACTGCAACATATATATATATATAATGTATTGCCCAATTGCCAAGCGGCGATGGTGGTGTAGTGGTTAAATTACTACTTGCAAATTAATTAAGCGAGTAACACCATCGGGAGCTCAAGTTCGCTTCCAGCCATAGCCGCGTATTTTTTTTATTTTTTTTATTTTTGTATTTTGCCAACGAGATGTTTTTTTTTTTTTAACTTTATCCTGAAATGACAATTTTACTATGAGAAATAAAAATAATTATCTACCAATTTAAAGAGAAAGCTATTTTTTGTGTCTAATATAAAATTTTTAATCATTACATCACTTTTCATACGTATTTATTTGGGACTTTACAATGTTTTGTTTTTTTTCAACTACATTTCCTTTAAAATGAGATTATAAAAGCTTAAATTATGCGATTTTTATAAAATGGCAGCAATTGTCCTTTATTCTTTTAATTCCAGATTCAGACGATGGTTTGATTAAGGGTAATGTTCATTAACACCACTGTCGGACGGGAAGTCTCCCCACTGTGACTTTACTGGCCAATTAGTCCAACCTCCATGTTCCGTGCCTTGTGCGGTTTTTTCGCAGGATGTCTTCAGACCCCTTACTGATTGATCACATTTCTAGTTTTAATTTAAATCAGTGCAAGACTCATATTAATCGACGATATGTTTAATTCAAAATGAAAATTCTGATCTACCCCTAATATGACGATAAAAGTAGGTCACCTAAAGAGGCATGGCCACCCCCTCAACCTGACTTCACGATTCGACTCAAAAACTATACCAATATAGTATTCCACTATACCGGACCCTATACATATATATATATATATATTCATACTGAGCGTATAACTATATAAAACAAGGGTTTTACCAAAACAGGACCGGGATAACTTTTTTCAATAAGAAAGTTTTTAAGTTAAAAACACTGCAACATATATATATATAATGTATTGCCCAATTGCCAAGCGGCGATGGTGGTGTAGTGGTTAAATTACAACTTGCAAAATAATTAAGCGAGTAACACCATCGGGAGCTCAAGTTCGCTTCCGGCCATAGCCGCGTATTTTTTTTTTTTTTTTTTTTTTTTTTTATTTTGCCAACGAGATATTTTTTTTTTTAACTTTATCCTGAAATGACAATTTTACTATGAGAAATAAAAATAATTATCTACCAATTTAAAGAGAAAGCTATTTTTTGTGTCTAATATAAAATTTTTTATTTGGGACTTTACAGTGTTTCGTTTTTTTTCAACTACATTTCCTTTTAAATGAGATTATAAAAGCTTAAGTTACGCGATTTTTATAAAATAGCAGCAATTGTCCGTTATTCTTTTAACTCCAGATTCAGACGATGGTTTGATTAAGGGTAATGTTCATTAACACCACTGTCGGACGGGAAGTCTCCCCACTGTGACTTTACTGGCCAATTAGCCCAACCTCCATGTTCCGTGCCTTGGGCGGCTTTTTCGCAGGATGTCTTCATACCCCTTAACTGATTGATTGCATTTCTAGTTATAATTTAAATCAGTGTAAGACTCGTACTAATCTACGATATGTTACATGCAAAATGAAAATTCAGATCTACCTTTAATATGACGATAATAGTAGGTCACCTAAAAAGGCGTGGCCACCCCCTCAACCTGACTTAACGATTCGACTCAAAACCTATACCAATATAGTTATCCACTATACCGGTCCCTATACATATATATATATATATATATATATATATATATTCATACTGAGCGTATAACTATATAAAACTAGTGTTTTACCAAAACAGGACCGGGATAACTTTTTTCAATAAGAAAGTTTTTAAGTTAAAAAAACTGCAACATATATATATATATATATAATGTATTGCCCAATTGCCAAGCGGCGATGGTGGTGTAGTGGTTAAATTACGACTTGCAAATTAATTAAGCGAGTAACACCATCGGGAGCTCAAGTTCGCTTCCAGCCATAGCCGCGTATTTTTTTTATTTTTTTTATTTTTGTATTTTGCCAACGAGATGTATTTTTTTTTTTTAACTTTATCCTGAAATGACAATTTTACTATGAGAAATAAAAATAATTATCTACCAATTTAAAGAGAAAGCTATTTTTTGTGTCTAATATAAAATTTTTAATCATTACATCACTTTTCATACGTATTTATTTGGGACTTAATGTTTCGTTTTTTTTCAACTACATTTCCTTTTAAATGAGATTATAATAGCTTAAGTTACGCGATTTTTATAAAATAGCAGCAATTGTCCGTTATTCTTTTAATTCCAGATTCAGACGTTGGTTTGATTAAGGGTAATGTTCATTAACACCACTGTCGGACGGGAAGTCTCCCCACTGTGACTTTACTGGCCAATTAGTCCAACCTCCATGTTCCGTGCCTTGTGCGGTTTTTTCGCAGGATGTCTTCAGACCCCTTACTGATTGATCACATTTTTAGTTTTAATTTAAATCAGTGCAAGACTCATATTAATCGACGATATGTTTAATTCAAAATGAAAATTCTGATCTACCACTAATATGACGATAACAGTAGGTCACCTAAAGAGGCATGGCCACCCCCTCAACCTGACTTCACGATTCGACTCAAAAACTATACCAATATAGTATTCCACTATACCGGACCCTATACATATATATATATATATATATATATATTCATACTGAGCGTATAACTATATAAAACAAGGGTTTTACCAAAACAGGACCGGGATAACTTTTTTCAATAAGAAAGTTTTTAAGTTAAAAAAACTGCAACATATATATATAATGTATTGCCCAATTGCCAAGCGGCGATGGTGAAGTAGTGGTTAATTTACTACTTGCAAATTAATTAAGCGAGTAACACCGTCGGGAGCTCAAGTTCGCTTCCGGCCATAGCCGCGTATTTTTTTTATTTTTGTATTTTGCCAACGAGATGTTTTTTTTTTTTTTAACTTTATCCTGAAATGACAATTTTACTATGAGAAATAAAAATAATTATCTACCAATTTAAAGAGAAAGCTATTTTTTGTGTCTATTATAAAATTTTTAATCATTACATCACTTTTCATACGTATTTATTTGGGACTTTACAATGTTTCGTTTTTTTTTAACTACATTTCCTTTTAAATGAGATTATAAAAGCTTAAGTTACGCGATTTTTATAAAATAGCAGCAATTGTCCGTTATTCTTTTAATTCCAGATTCAGACGTTGGTTTGATTAAGGGTAATGTTCATTAACACCACTGTCGGACGGGAAGTCTCCCCACTGTGACTTTACTGGCCAATTAGTCCAACCTCCATGTTCCGTGCCTTGTGCGGTTTTTTCGCAGGATGTCTTCAGACCCCTTACTGATTGATTACATTTCTTGTTTTAATTTCAATCAGTGCAAGACTCATACTTAACTACGATATGCTTAATTCAAAATGAAAATTCACACCTACCCTAAATATGACGAACACCGTAGGTCAACTAAAGAGGCGTCGCCACCCCCTCAACCTGACTTCACGATTCCGATCAAAATCTATACAAATATAGTATTCCACTATACCGGACCCTATACATATATATATATATATATATATATATATATATATATATATATATACATACTGAGCGTATAAATATATAAAATAAGTGTTTTACCAAAACAGGACCGGAATAATGTTTTTCAATAAGAAAGGTTTTAAGGTAAGAAAACTGCAGCATATATATATAATTTATTGCACTATTACCAAGCGGCATGGTGGTGTAGTGGTTAAAGTACTACTTGCAAATTAATAAAAGCGAGTTACACCATGGGGAGCTCAAGTTCGCTTCCCTGCCATGTCTGCGTATTTTTTTTTTTTTTTTTTTTTTGATTTTGCTAACAAGATGTTTTTTTTTTAGCTTTATCCTAAAATGACAATTTTACTATGAGAAAAATAATTATCTCCCAATTTAAAGAGAAAGCAATTTTTTGTGTCTAATATAATATTTTTAGTAATTACTTCACTTTTCATACGTATTTATTTGGGACTTTTCAATGTTTTGTTTTTTTTCAACTACATGTCATTTTTAATGAGATTATAAAAGCTTAAGTTACGCGCTTTCTATAAAATGGCAGCAATTGTCCGTTATTCTTTTAATTCCAAATTCGGACGATATTTTATTAAGGGTAATGTTCTTTGACACCACTCTCGGACGGGAAGTCTCCCCCACTGTGAATTTTCCGGCCAACTAGCCCAACCACCATGTTCCGTGCCTTGTGCGGCTTTATCGGAGGATGTCTTCAGACCCCTTAACTGATTGATTACATTTCTTGTTTTAATTTCAATCAGTGCAAGACTCATACTTATCTACGATATGCTTAATTCAAAATGAAAATTCACACCTACCCTAAATATGACGAACACCGTAGGTCAACTAAAGAGGCGTCGCCACCCCCTCAACCTGACTTCACGATTCCGATCAAAATCTATACCAATATAGTATTCCACTATACCGGACCCTATACATATATATATATATATATATATATATGTATAAATATATATACATACTGGGCGTATAAATATATAAAAAAAGTGTTTTACCAAAACAGGACCGGGATAATGTTTTTCAATAAGAAAGGTTTTAAGGTAAGAAAACTGCAGCATATATATATAATTTATTGCCCAATTAGCAAGCGGCATGGTGGTGTAGTGGTTAAAGTACTACTTGCAAATTAATTAAAGCGAGTACACCATGGGGAGCTCATGTTCGCTTCCCGGCCATGTCCGCGTATTTTTTTTTTTTTTTTTTTTGGTTTTGCTAACAAGATTTTTTTTTTTAACTTTATCGTAAAATGACAATTTTACTATGAGAAAAATAATTATCTCCCAGTTTAAAGAGAAAGCTATTTTTTTCGTTTAATATAATATTTTTAGTCATTACTTCACTTTTCATACGTATGTATTTGGGACTTTACAATGTTTTGTTTTTTTTCGACTACATGTCATTGATAATGAGATTATAAAAGCTTAAGTTACGCGCTTTCTATAAAATGGCAGCAATTGTCCGTTATTCTTTTAATTCCAAATTAGGACGATGGTTTGATTAAGGGTAATGTTCTTTGACACCAATCTCGGACGGGAAGTCTCCCCCACTGTGAATTTTCTGGCCAACTAGCCCAACCACCATGTCCCGTGCCTTGTGCGGCTTTATCGGAGGATGTCTCCAGACCCTTTAACTGATTGATTACATTTCATGTTTTAATTTCAATCAGTGCAAGACTCATACTTATTTACGATATGCTTAATTCAAAATGAAAATTCAGACCTACCGTAAATATGACGAACACAGTAGGTCAACTAAAGAGGCGTCGCCACCCCCTCAACCTGACTTCACGATTCCGATCAAAATCTATAGCAATATAGTATTCCACTATACCGGACCTATACACACACATATATATACATACTGGGCGTATAAATATATAAAAAAAGTGTTTTACCAAAACAGGACCGGAATAATGTTTTTCAATAAGAAAGGTTTTAAGGTAAGAAAACTGCAGCATATATATATAATTTATTGCACTATTACCAAGCGGCATGGTGGTGTAGTGGTTAAAGTACTACTTGCAAATTAATAAAAGCGAGTTACACCATGGGGAGCTCAAGTTCGCTTCCCGGCCATGTCCGCGTATTTTTTTTTTTTTCTTTTTTTTTTGATTTTGCTAACAAGATGTTTTTTTTTTAGCTTTATCCTAAAATGACAATTTTACTATGAGAAAAATAATTATCTCCCAATTTAAAGAGAAAGCAATTTTTTGTGTCTAATATAGTATTTTTAGTAATTACTTCACTTTTCATTCGTATTTATTTGGGACTTTACAATGTTTTGTTTTTTTTCAACTACATGTCATTTTTAATGAGATTATAAAAGCTTAAGTTACGCGCTTTCTATAAAATGGCAGCAATTGTCCGTTATTCTTTTAATTCCAAATTCGGACGATGGTTTATTAAGGGTAATGTTCTTTGACACCACTCTCGGACAGGAAGTCTCCCCCACTGTGAATTTTCTGGCCAACTAGCCCAACCACCATGTTCCGTGCCTTGTGCGGCTTTATCGGAGGATGTCTTCAGACCCCTTAACTGATTGATTACATTTCTTGTTTTAATTTCAATCAGTGCAAGACTCATACTTATCTACGATATGCTTAATTCAAAATGAAAATTCACACCTACCCTAAATATGACGAACACCGTAGGTCAACTAAAGAGGCGTCGCCACCCCCTCAACCTGACTTCACGATTCCGATCAAAATCTATACAAATATAGTATTCCACTATACCGGACCCTATACATATATATATATATATATATATATATATATATATATATATACATACTGAGCGTATAAATATATAAAATAAGTGTTTTACCAAAACAGGACCGGAATAATGTTTTTCAATAAGAAAGGTTTTAAGGTAAGAAAACTGCAGCATATATATATAATTTATTGCACTATTACCAAGCGGCATGGTGGTGTAGTGGTTAAAGTACTACTTGCAAATTAATAAAAGCGAGTTACACCATGGGGAGCTCATGTTCGCTTCCCGGCCATGTCTGCGTATTTTTTTTTTTTTTTTTTTTTTTTTGATTTTGCTAACAAGATGTTTTTTTTTTAGCTTTATCCTAAAATGACAATTTTACTATGAGAAAAATAATTATCTCCCAATTTAAAGAGAAAGCCATTTTTTGTGTCTAATATAATATTTTTAGTAATTACTTCACTTTTCATACGTATTTATTTGGGACTTTACAATGTTTTGTTTTTTTTCAACTACATGTCATTTTTAATGAGATTATAAAAGCTTAAGTTACGCGCTTTCTATAAAATGGCAGCAATTGTCCGTTATTCTTTTAATTCCAAATTCGGACGATGGTTTATTAAGGGTAATGTTCTTTGACACCACTCTCGGACGGGAAGTCTCCCCCACTGTGAATTTTCTGGCCAACTAGCTCTACCACCATGTTCCGTGCCTTGTGCGGCTTTATCGGAGGATGTCTTCAGACCCCTTAACTGATTGATTACATTTCTTGTTTTAATTTCAATCAGTGCAAGACTCATACTTATCTACGATATGCTTAATTCAAAATGAAAATTCACACCTACCCTAAATATGACGAACACCGTAGGTCAACTAAAGAGGCGTCGCCACCCCCTCAACCTGACTTCACGATTCCGATCAAAATCTATACCAATATAGTATTCCACTATAGCGGACCCTATACATATATATATATATATATATATATATATATACATACTGAGCGTATAAATATATAAAATAAGTGTTTTACCAAAACAGGACCGGAATAATGTTTTTCAATAAGAAAGGTTTTAAGGTAAGAAAACTGCAGCATATATATATAATTTATTGCACTATTACCAAGCGGCATGGTGGTGTAGTGGTTAAAGTACTACTTGCAAATTAATAAAAGCGAGTTACACCATGGGGAGCTCAAGTTCGCTTCCCGGCCATGTCTGCGTATTTTTTTTTTTTTTTTTTTTTTTGATTTTGCTAACAAGATGTTTTTTTTTTAGCTTTATCCTAAAATGACAATTTTACTATGAGAAAAATAATTATCTCCCAATTTAAAGAGAAAGCAATTTTTTGTGTCTAATATAATATTTTTAGTAATTACTTCACTTTTCATACGTATTTATTTGGGACTTTTCAATGTTTTGTTTTTTTTCAACTACATGTCATTTTTAATGAGATTATAAAAGCTTAAGTTACGCGCTTTCTATAAAATGGCAGCAATTGTCCGTTATTCTTTTAATTCCAAATTCGGACGATGGTTTATTAAGGGTAATGTTCTTTGACACCACTCTCGGACGGGAAGTCTCCCCCACTGTGAATTTTCTGGCCAACTAGCCCAACCACCATGTTCCGTGCCTTGTGCGGCTTTATCGGAGGATTTCTTCAGACCCCTTAACTGATTGATTACATTTCATGTTTTAATTTCAATCAGTGCAAGACTCATACTTATTTACGATATGCTTAATTCAAAATGAAAATTCAGACCTACCGTAAATATGACGAACACAGTAGGTCAACTAAAGAGGCGTCGCCACCCCCTCAACCTGACTTCACGATTCCGATCAAAATCTATAGCAATATAGTATTCCACTATACCGGACCTATACACACACACATATATATATATATATATATATATATATATATATATATACATACTGGGCGTATAAATATATAAAAAAAGTGTTTTACCAAAACAGGACCGGAATAATGTTTTTCAATAAGAAAGGTTTTAAGGTAAGAAAACTGCAGCATATATATATAATTTATTGCACTATTACCAAGCGGCATGGTGGTGTAGTGGTTAAAGTACTACTTGCAAATTAATAAAAGCGAGTTACACCATGGGGAGCTCAAGTTCGCTTCCCGGCCATGTCCGCGTATTTTTTTTTTTTTCTTTTTTTTTTGATTTTGCTAACAAGATGTTTTTTTTTTAGCTTTATCCTAAAATGACAATTTTACTATGAGAAAAATAATTATCTCCCAATTTAAAGAGAAAGCAATTTTTTGTGTCTAATATAGTATTTTTAGTAATTACTTCACTTTTCATTCGTATTTATTTGGGACTTTACAATGTTTTGTTTTTTTTCAACTACATGTCATTTTTAATGAGATTATAAAAGCTTAAGTTACGCGCTTTCTATAAAATGGCAGCAATTGTCCGTTATTCTTTTAATTCCAAATTCGGACGATGGTTTATTAAGGGTAATGTTCTTTGACACCACTCTCGGACAGGAAGTCTCCCCCACTGTGAATTTTCTGGCCAACAAGCCCAACCACCATGTTCCGTGCCTTGTGCGGCTTTATCGGAGGATGTCTTCAGACCCCTTAACTGATTGATTACATTTCTTGTTTTAATTTCAATCAGTGCAAGACTCATACTTATCTACGATATGCTTAATTCAAAATGAAAATTCACACCTACCCTAAATATGACGAACACCGTAGGTCAACTAAAGAGGCGTCGCCACCCCCTCAACCTGACTTCACGATTCCGATCAAAATCTATACAAATATAGTATTCCACTATACCGGACCCTATACATATATATATATATATATATATATATATATATATACATACTGAGCGTATAAATATATAAAATAAGTGTTTTACCAAAACAGGACCGGAATAATGTTTTTCAATAAGAAAGGTTTTAAGGTAAGAAAACTGCAGCATATATATATAATTTATTGCACTATTACCAAGCGGCATGGTGGTGTAGTGGTTAAAGTACTACTTGCAAATTAATAAAAGCGAGTTACACCATGGGGAGCTCATGTTCGCTTCCCGGCCATGTCTGCGTATTTTTTTTTTTTTTTTTTTTTTTGATTTTGCTAACAAGATGTTTTTTTTTTAGCTTTATCCTAAAATGACAATTTTACTATGAGAAAAATAATTATCTCCCAATTTAAAGAGAAAGCCATTTTTTGTGTCTAATATAATATTTTTAGTAATTACTTCACTTTTCATACGTATTTATTTGGGACTTTACAATGTTTTGTTTTTTTTCAACTACATGTCATTTTTAATGAGATTATAAAAGCTTAAGTTACGCGCTTTCTATAAAATGGCAGCAATTGTCCGTTATTCTTTTAATTCCAAATTCGGACGATGGTTTATTAAGGGTAATGTTCTTTGACACCACTCTCGGACGGGAAGTCTCCCCCACTGTGAATTTTCTGGCCAACTAGCTCAACCACCATGTTCCGTGCCTTGTGCGGCTTTATCGGAGGATGTCTTCAGACCCCTTAACTGATTGATTACATTTCTTGTTTTAATTTCAATCAGTGCAAGACTCATACTTATCTACGATATGCTTAATTCAAAATGAAAATTCACACCTACCCTAAATATGACGAACACCGTAGGTCAACTAAAGAGGCGTCGCCACCCCCTCAACCTGACTTCACGATTCCGATCAAAATCTATACCAATATAGTATTCCACTATAGCGGACCCTATACATATATATATATATATATATATATACATACTGAGCGTATAAATATATAAAATAAGTGTTTTACCAAAACAGGACCGGAATAATGTTTTTCAATAAGAAAGGTTTTAAGGTAAGAAAACTGCAGCATATATATATAATTTATTGCACTATTACCAAGCGGCATGGTGGTGTAGTGGTTAAAGTACTACTTGCAAATTAATAAAAGCGAGTTACACCATGGGGAGCTCAAGTTCGCTTCCCGGCCATGTCTGCGTATTTTTTTTTTTTTTTTTTTTTTTGATTTTGCTAACAAGATGTTTTTTTTTTAGCTTTATCCTAAAATGACAATTTTACTATGAGAAAAATAATTATCTCCCAATTTAAAGAGAAAGCAATTTTTTGTGTCTAATATAATATTTTTAGTAATTACTTCACTTTTCATACGTATTTATTTGGGACTTTTCAATGTTTTGTTTTTTTTCAACTACATGTCATTTTTAATGAGATTATAAAAGCTTAAGTTACGCGCTTTCTATAAAATGGCAGCAATTGTCCGTTATTCTTTTAATTCCAAATTCGGACGATGGTTTATTAAGGGTAATGTTCTTTGACACCACTCTCGGACGGGAAGTCTCCCCCACTGTGAATTTTCTGGCCAACTAGCCCAACCACCATGTTCCGTGCCTTGTGCGGCTTTATCGGAGGATTTCTTCAGACCCCTTAACTGATTGATTACATTTCATGTTTTAATTTCAATCAGTGCAAGACTCATACTTATTTACGATATGCTTAATTCAAAATGAAAATTCAGACCTACCGTAAATATGACGAACACAGTAGGTCAACTAAAGAGGCGTCGCCACCCCCTCAACCTGACTTCACGATTCCGATCAAAATCTATAGCAATATAGTATTCCACTATACCGGACCTATACACACACACATATATATATATATATATATATATATATATATATATATACATACTGGGCGTATAAATATATAAAAAAAGTGTTTTACCAAAACAGGACCGGAATAATGTTTTTCAATAAGAAAGGTTTTAAGGTAAGAAAACTGCAGCATATATATATAATTTATTGCACTATTACCAAGCGGCATGGTGGTGTAGTGGTTAAAGTACTACTTGCAAATTAATAAAAGCGAGTTACACCATGGGGAGCTCAAGTTCGCTTCCCGGCCATGTCCGCGTATTTTTTTTTTTTTCTTTTTTTTTTGATTTTGCTAACAAGATGTTTTTTTTTTAGCTTTATCCTAAAATGACAATTTTACTATGAGAAAAATAATTATCTCCCAATTTAAAGAGAAAGCAATTTTTTGTGTCTAATATAGTATTTTTAGTAATTACTTCACTTTTCATACGTATTTATTTGGGACTTTACAATAATTTGTTTTTTTTCAACTACATGTCATTTTTAATGAGATTATAAAAGCTTAAGTTACGCGCTTTCTATAAAATGGCAGCAATTGTCCGTTATTCTTTTAATTCCAAATTCGGACGATGGTTTATTAAGGGTAATGTTCTTTGACACCACTCTCGGACAGGAAGTCTCCCCCACTGTGAATTTTCTGGCCAACTAGCCCAACCACCATGTTCCGTGCCTTGTGCGGCTTTATCGGAGGATGTCTTCAGACCCCTTAACTGATTGATTACATTTCTTGTTTTAATTTCAATCAGTGCAAGACTCATACTTAACTACGATATGCTTAATTCAAAATGAAAATTCACACCTACCCTAAATATGACGAACACCGTAGGTCAACTAAAGAGGCGTCGCCACCCCCTCAACCTGACTTCACGATTCCGATCAAAATCTATACAAATATAGTATTCCACTATACCGGACCCTATACATATATATATATATATATATATATATATACATACTGAGCGTATAAATATATAAAATAAGTGTTTTACCAAAACAGGACCGGAATAATGTTTTTCAATAAGAAAGGTTTTAAGGTAAGAAAACTGCAGCATATATATATAATTTATTGCACTATTACCAAGCGGCATGGTGGTGTAGTGGTTAAAGTACTACTTGCAAATTAATAAAAGCGAGTTACACCATGGGGAGCTCAAGTTCGCTTCCCGGCCATGTCTCCGTATTTTTTTTTTTTTTTTTTTTTGATTTTGCTAACAAGATGTTTTTTTTTTAGCTTTATCCTAAAATGACAATTTTACTATGAGAAAAATAATTATCTCCCAATTTAAAGAGAAAGCCATTTTTTGTGTCTAATATAATATTTTTAGTAATTACTTCACTTTTCATACGTATTTATTTGGGACTTTACAATGTTTTGTTTTTTTTCAACTACATGTCATTTTTAATGAGATTATAAAAGCTTAAGTTACGCGCTTTCTATAAAATGGCAGCAATTGTCCGTTATTCTTTTAATTCCAAATTCGGACGATGGTTTATTAAGGGTAATGTTCTTTGACACCACTCTCGGACGGGAAGTCTCCCCCACTGTGAATTTTCTGGCCAACTAGCCCAACCACCATGTTCCGTGCCTTGTGCGGCTTTATCGGAGGATGTCTTCAGACCCCTTAACTGATTGATTACATTTCTTGTTTTAATTTCAATCAGTGCAAGACTCATACTTATCTACGATATGCTTAATTCAAAATGAAAATTCACACCTACCCTAAATATGACGAACACCGTAGGTCAACTAAAGAGGCGTCGCCACCCCCTCAACCTGACTTCACGATTCCGATCAAAATCTATACAAATATAGTATTCCACTATACCGGACCCTATACATATATATATATATATATATATATATATATATATATATACATACTGAGCGTATAAATATATAAAATAAGTGTTTTACCAAAACAGGACCGGAATAATGTTTTTCAATAAGAAAGGTTTTAAGGTAAGAACTGCAGCATATATATATAATTTATTGCACTATTACCAAGCGGCATGGTGGTGTAGTGGTTAAAGTACTACTTGCAAATTAATAAAAGCGAGTTACACCATGGGGAGCTCATGTTCGCTTCCCGGCCATGTCTGCGTATTTTTTTTTTTTTTTTTTTTTTTGATTTTGCTAACAAGATGTTTTTTTTTTAGCTTTATCCTAAAATGACAATTTTACTATGAGAAAAATAATTATCTCCCAATTTAAAGAGAAAGCCATTTTTTGTGTCTAATATAATATTTTTAGTAATTACTTCACTTTTCATACGTATTTATTTGGGACTTTACAATGTTTTGTTTTTTTTCAACTACATGTCATTTTTAATGAGATTATAAAAGCTTAAGTTACGCGCTTTCTATAAAATGGCAGCAATTGTCCGTTATTCTTTTAATTCCAAATTCGGACGATGGTTTATTAAGGGTAATGTTCTTTGACACCACTCTCGGACGGGAAGTCTCCCCCACTGTGAATTTTCTGGCCAACTAGCTCAACCACCATGTTCCGTGCCTTGTGCGGCTTTATCGGAGGATGTCTTCAGACCCCTTAACTGATTGATTACATTTCTTGTTTTAATTTCAATCAGTGCAAGACTCATACTTATCTACGATATGCTTAATTCAAAATGAAAATTCACACCTACCCTAAATATGACGAACACCGTAGGTCAACTAAAGAGGCGTCGCCACCCCCTCAACCTGACTTCACGATTCCGATCAAAATCTATACCAATATAGTATTCCACTATAGCGGACCCTATACATATATATATATATATATATATATATATATATATATATATATATACATACTGAGCGTATAAATATATAAAATAATTGTTTTACCAAAACAGGACCGGAATAATGTTTTTCAATAAGAAAGGTTTTAAGGTAAGAAAACTGCAGCATATATATATAATTTATTGCACTATTACCAAGCGGCATGGTGGTGTAGTGGTTAAAGTACTACTTGCAAATTAATAAAAGCGAGTTACACCATGGGGAGCTCAAGTTCGCTTCCCGGCCATGTCTGCGTATTTTTTTTTTTTTTTTTTTTTTTGATTTTGCTAACAAGATGTTTTTTTTTTAGCTTTATCCTAAAATGACAATTTTACTATGAGAAAAATAATTATCTCCCAATTTAAAGAGAAAGCAATTTTTTGTGTCTAATATAATATTTTTAGTAATTACTTCACTTTTCATACGTATTTATTTGGGACTTTTCAATGTTTTGTTTTTTTTCAACTACATGTCATTTTTAATGAGATTATAAAAGCTTAAGTTACGCGCTTTCTATAAAATGGCAGCAATTGTCCGTTATTCTTTTAATTCCAAATTCGGACGATGGTTTATTAAGGGTAATGTTCTTTGACACCACTCTCGGACGGGAAGTCTCCCCCACTGTGAATTTTCTGGCCAACTAGCCCAACCACCATGTTCCGTGCCTTGTGCGGCTTTATCGGAGGATTTCTTCAGACCCCTTAACTGATTGATTACATTTCATGTTTTAATTTCAATCAGTGCAAGACTCATACTTATTTACGATATGCTTAATTCAAAATGAAAATTCAGACCTACCGTAAATATGACGAACACAGTAGGTCAACTAAAGAGGCGTCGCCACCCCCTCAACCTGACTTCACGATTCCGATCAAAATCTATAGCAATATAGTATTCCACTATACCGGACCTATACACACACACATATATATATATATATATATATATATATATATATATATATATATATATATATATATATATATATACATACTGGGCGTATAAATATATAAAAAAAGTGTTTTACCAAAACAGGACCGGAATAATGTTTTTCAATAAGAAAGGTTTTAAGGTAAGAAAACTGCAGCATATATATATAATTTATTGCACTATTACCAAGCGGCATGGTGGTGTAGTGGTTAAAGTACTACTTGCAAATTAATAAAAGCGAGTTACACCATGGGGAGCTCAAGTTCGCTTCCCGGCCATGTCCGCGTATTTTTTTTTTTTTCTTTTTTTTTTGATTTTGCTAACAAGATGTTTTTTTTTTAGCTTTATCCTAAAATGACAATTTTACTATGAGAAAAATAATTATCTCCCAATTTAAAGAGAAAGCAATTTTTTGTGTCTAATATAGTATTTTTAGTAATTACTTCACTTTTCATACGTATTTATTTGGGACTTTACAATAATTTGTTTTTTTTCAACTACATGTCATTTTTAATGAGATTATAAAAGCTTAAGTTACGCGCTTTCTATAAAATGGCAGCAATTGTCCGTTATTCTTTTAATTCCAAATTCGGACGATGGTTTATTAAGGGTAATGTTCTTTGACACCACTCTCGGACAGGAAGTCTCCCCCACTGTGAATTTTCTGGCCAACTAGCCCAACCACCATGTTCCGTGCCTTGTGCGGCTTTATCGGAGGATGTCTTCAGACCCCTTAACTGATTGATTAGATTTCTTGTTTTAATTTCAATCAGTGCAAGACTCATACTTAACTACGATATGCTTAATTCAAAATGAAAATTCACACCTACCCTAAATATGACGAACACCGTAGGTCAACTAAAGAGGCGTCGCCACCCCCTCAACCTGACTTCACGATTCCGATCAAAATCTATACAAATATAGTATTCCACTATACCGGACCCTATACATATATATATATATATATATATATATATATACATACTGAGCGTATAAATATATAAAATAAGTGTTTTACCAAAACAGGACCGGAATAATGTTTTTCAATAAGAAAGGTTTTAAGGTAAGAAAACTGCAGCATATATATATAATTTATTGCACTATTACCAAGCGGCATGGTGGTGTAGTGGTTAAAGTACTACTTGCAAATTAATAAAAGCGAGTTACACCATGGGGAGCTCAAGTTCGCTTCCCGGCCATGTCTCCGTATTTTTTTTTTTTTTTTTTTTTGATTTTGCTAACAAGATGTTTTTTTTTTAGCTTTATCCTAAAATGACAATTTTACTATGAGAAAAATAATTATCTCCCAATTTAAAGAGAAAGCCATTTTTTGTGTCTAATATAATATTTTTAGTAATTACTTCACTTTTCATACGTATTTATTTGGGACTTTACAATGTTTTGTTTTTTTTCAACTACATGTCATTTTTAATGAGATTATAAAAGCTTAAGTTACGCGCTTTCTATAAAATGGCAGCAATTGTCCGTTATTCTTTTAATTCCAAATTCGGACGATGGTTTATTAAGGGTAATGTTCTTTGACACCACTCTCGGACGGGAAGTCTCCCCCACTGTGAATTTTCTGGCCAACTAGCCCAACCACCATGTTCCGTGCCTTGTGCGGCTTTATCGGAGGATGTCTTCAGACCCCTTAACTGATTGATTACATTTCTTGTTTCAATTTCAATCAGTGCAAGACTCATACTTATCTACGATATGCTTAATTCAAAATGAAAATTCACACCTACCCTAAATATGACGAACACCGTAGGTCAACTAAAGAGGCGTCGCCACCCCCTCAACCTGACTTCACGATTCCGATCAAAATCTATACCAATATAGTATTCCACTATAGCGGACCCTATACATATATGTATATATATATATATATATATATATATATATATACATACTGAGCGTATAAATATATAAAATAAGTGTTTTACCAAAACAGGACCGGAATAATGTTTTTCAATAAGAAAGGTTTTAAGGTAAGAAAACTGCAGCATATATATATAATTTATTGCACTATTACCAAGCGGCATGGTGGTGTAGTGGTTAAAGTACTACTTGCAAATTAATAAAAGCGAGTTACACCATGGGGAGCTCAAGTTCGCTTCCCGGCCATGTCTGCGTATTTTTTTTTTTTTTTTTTTTTTGATTTTGCTAACAAGATGTTTTTTTTTAGCTTTATCCTAAAATGACAATTTTACTATGAGAAAAATAATTATCTCCCAATTTAAAGAGAAAGCAATTTTTTGTGTCTAATATAATATTTTTAGTAATTACTTCACTTTTCATACGTATTTATTTGGGACTTTTCAATGTTTTGTTTTTTTTCAACTACATGTCATTTTTAATGAGATTATAAAAGCTTAAGTTACGCGCTTTCTATAAAATGGCAGCAATTGTCCGTTATTCTCTTAATTCCAAATTCGGACGATGGTTTATTAAGGGTAATGTTCTTTGACACCACTCTCGGACGGGAAGTCTCCCCCACTGTGAATTTTCTGGCCAACTAGCTCAACCACCATGTTCCGTGCCTTGTGCGGCTTTATCGGTTGATGTCTTCAGACCCCTTAACTGATTGATTACATTTCTTGTTTTAATTTCAATCAGTGCAAGACTCATACTTATCTACGATATGCTTAATTCAAAATGAAAATTCACACCTACCCTAAATATGACGAACACCGTAGGTCAACTAAAGAGGCGTCGCCACCCCCTCAACCTGACTTCACGATTCCGATCAAAATCTATACCAATATAGTATTCCACTATACCGGACCCTATACATATATATATATATATATATATATATATATATATATGTATAAATATATATACATACTGGGCGTATAAATATATAAAAAAAGTGTTTTACCAAAACAGGACCGGGATAATGTTTTTCAATAAGAAAGGTTTTAAGGTAAAAAAACTGCAGCATATATATATAATTTATTGCCCAATTAGCAAGCGGCATGGTGGTGTAGTGGTTAAAGTACTACTTGCAAATTAATTAAAGCGAGTACACCATGGGGAGCTCATGTTCGCTTCCCGGCCATGTCCGCGTATTTTTTTTTTTTTTTTTTTTTTGATTTTGCTAACAAGATGTTTTTTTTTTAACTTTTTCGTAAAATGACAATTTTACTATGAGAAAAATAATTATCTCCCAGTTTAAAGAGAAAGCTATTTTTTTCGTCTAATATAATATTTTTAGTCATTACTTCACTTTTCATACGTATTTATTTGGACTTTACAATGTTTTGTTTTTTTTCAACTACATGTCATTTTTAATGAGATTATAAAAGCTTAAGTTACGCGCTTTCTATAAAATGGCAGCAATTGTCCGTTATTCTTTTAATTCCAAATTCGGACGATGGTTTATTAAGGGTAATGTTCTTTGACACCACTCTCGGACGGGAAGTCTCCCCCACTGTGAATTTTCTGGCCAACTAGCTCAACCACCATGTTCCGCGCCTTGTGCGGCTTTATCGGAGGATGTCTTCAGACCCCTTAACTGATTGATTACATTTCTTGTTTTAATTTCAATCAGTGAAAGACTCATACTTATCTACGATATGCTTAATTCAAAATGAAAATTCACACCTACCCTAAATATGACGAACACCGTAGGTCAACTAAAGAGGCGTCGCCACCCCCTCAACCTGACTTCACGATTCCGATCAAAATCTATACCAATATAGTATTCCACTATACCGGACCCTATACATATATATATATATATATATATATATATATGTATAAATATATATACATACTGGGCGTATAAATATATAAAAAAAGTGTTTTACCAAAACAGGACCGGGATAATGTTTTTCAATAAGAAAGGTTTTAAGGTAAAAAAACTGCAGCATATATATATAATTTATTGCCCAATTAGCAAGCGGCATGGTGGTGTAGTGGTTAAAGTACTACTTGCAAATTAATTAAAGCGAGTACACCATGGGGAGCTCATGTTCGCTTCCCGGCCATGTCCGCGTATTTTTTTTTTTTTTTTTTTTGATTTTGCTAACAAGATGTTTTTTTTTTAACTTTTTCGTAAAATGACAATTTTACTATGAGAAAAATAATTATCTCCCAGTTTAAAGAGAAAGCTATTTTTTTCGTCTAATATAATATTTTTAGTCATTACTTCACTTTTCATACGTATTTATTTGGACTTTACAATGTTTTGTTTTTTTTCAACTACATGTCATTTTTAATGAGATTATAAAAGCTTAAGTTACGCGCTTTCTATAAAATGGCAGCAATTGTCCGTTATTCTTTTAATTCCAGATTCAGACGATAGTTTGATTAAGAGTAATGTTGTTTGACACCACTCTCGGACAGGAAGGCTCCCCCACTGTGAATTTTCTGGCCAACTAGCCCAACCACCATGTTCCGTTCCTTGTGCGGCTTTATCGGAGGATGTCTTCAGTCCCCTTAACTGATTGATTACATTTTTTGTTTTAATTTCAATCAGTGCAAGACTCATACTTATCTACGGTATGCCTAATTCAAAATGAAAATTCACACCTACCCTAAATATGACGAACACCGTAGGTCAACTAAAGAGGCGTCGCCACCCCCTCAACCTGACTTCACGATTCCGATCAAAATCTATAGTAATATAGTATTCCACTATACCGGACCTATACACACACACACATATATATATATATATATATATATATATATACATACTGGGCGTATAAATATATAAAAAAAGTGTTTTACCAAAACAGGACCGGGATAATGTTTTTCAATTAGAAAGGTTTTAAGGTAAAAAAACTGCAGCATATATATGTAATTTATTGCCCAATTACCAAGCGGCATGGTGGTGTAGTGGTTAAAGTACTACTTGCAAATTAATTAAAGCGAGTAACACCATGGGGAGCTCACGTTCGCTTCCCGGCCATGTCCGCGTATTTTTTTTTTTTTTTTTTTTTGGATTTGGCTAACAAGATGTTTTTTTTTAACTTTATCCTATAATGACAATTTTACTATGAGAAAAATAATTTTGTTCCAATTCAAAGAGAAAGCTATTTTTTGTGTCTAATATAATATTTTTAGTCATTACTTCACTTTTCATACGTATTTATTTGGGACTTTAAAATGTTTTGTTTTTTTTCAACTACATGTCATTTTTAATGAGATTATAAAAGCTTAAGTTACGCGCTTTCTATAAAATGGCAGCAATTGTCCGTTATTCTTTTAATTCCAGATTCAAACGATAGTTTGATTAAGAGTAATGTTGTTTGACACCACTCTCGGACAGGAAGTCTCCCCCACTGTGAATTTTCTGGCCAACTAGCCCAACCACCATGTTCCGTGCCTTGTGCGGCTTTATCGGAGGATGTCTTCAGACCCCTTTACTGATTGATTACATTTCTTGTTTTAATTTCAATCAGTGCAAGACTCATACTTATCTACGATATGCTTAATTCAAAATGAAAATTCACACCTACCCTAAATATGACGAACACCGTAGGTCAACTAAAGAGGCGTCGCCACCCCCTCAACCTGACTTCACGATTCCGATCAAAATCTATACCAATATAGTATTCCACTATACCGGACCCTATACATATATATATATATATATATATATATATATACATACTGAGCGTATAAATATATAAAATAAGTGTTTTACTAAAACAGGACCGGAATAATGTTTTTCAATAAGAAAGGTTTTAAGGTAAGAAAACTGCAGCATATATATATAATTTATTGCACTATTACCAAGCGGCATGGTGGTGTAGTGGTTAATGTACTACTTGCAAATTAATTAAAGCGAGTAACACCATGGGGAGCTCAAGTTCGCTTCCCGGCCATGCCCGCGTATTTTTTTTTTTTTTTTTTTTTTTTGATTTTGCTAACAAGATGTTTTTTTTTTAACTTTATCCTAAAATGACAATTTTACTGTGAGAAAAATAATTATCTCCCAATTTTAAGAGAAAGCCATTTTTTGTGTCTAATATAATATTTTTAGTAATTACTTCACTTTTCATACGTATTTATTTTGGACTTTACTATGTTTTGTTTTTTTTCAACTACATGTCATTTTTAATGAGATTATAAAAGCTTAAGTTACGCGCTTTCTATAAAATGGCAGCAATTGTCCGTTATTCTTTTAATTCCAAATTCGGACGATGGTTTGATTAAGGGTAATGTTCTTTGACACCAATCTCGGAAGGGAAGTCTCCCCCACTGTGAATTTTCTGGCCAACTAGCCCAACCACCATGTCCCGTGCCTTGTGCGGCTTTATCGGAGGATGCCTTCAGACCCTTTAACTGATTGATTAAATTACATGTTTTAATTTCAATCAGTGCAAGACTCATACTTATCTACGATATGCTTAATTCAAAATGAAAATTCAGACCTACCGTAAATATGACGAACACAGTAGGTCAACTAAAGAGGCGTCGCCACCCCCTCAACATGACTTCACGATTCCGATCAAAATCTATAGCAATATAGTATTCCACTATACCGGACCTATACACACACATATATATATATATATATATATATATATACATACTGGGCGTATAAATATATAAAAAAAGTGTTTTACCAAAACAGGACCGGGATAATGTTTTTCAATTAGAAAGGTTTTAAGGTAAGAAAACTGCAGCATATATATATAATTTATTGCACTATTACCAAGCGGCATGGTGGTGTAGTGGTTAAAGTACTACTTGCAAATTAATAAAAGCGAGTTACACCATGGGGAGCTCAAGTTCGCTTCCCGGCCATGTCCGCGTATTTTTTTTTTTTTTTTTTTTTTTTGATTTTGCTAACAAGATGTTTTTTTTTTAACTTTATCCTAAAATGACAATTTTACTATGAGAAAAATAATTATCTTTCAATTCAAAGAGAAAGCTATTTTTTGTGTCTAATATAATATTTTTAGTCATTACTTCACTTTTCATACGTATTTATTTGGGACTTTAAAATGTTTTCTTTTTTTTCAACTACATGTCATTTTTAATGAGATTATAAAGCTTAAGTTACGCGCTTTCTATAAAATGGCAGCAATTGTCCGTTATTCTTTTAATTCCAGATTCAGACGATAGTTTGATTAAGAGTAATGTTGTTTGACACCACTCTCGGACGGGAAGTCTCCCCCACTGTGAATTTTCTGGCCAACTGGCCCAACCACCATGTTCCGTGCCTTGTGCGGCTTTATCCGAGGATGTCTTCAGCCCCCTTAACTGATTGATTACATTTCTTGTTTTAATTTCAATCAGTGCAAGACTCATACTTATCTACGATATGCTTAATTCAAAATGAAAATTCAGACCTACCGTAAATATGACGAACACAGTAGGTCAACTAAAGAGGCGTCGCCACCCCCTCAACCTGACTTCACGATTCCGATCAAAATCTATAGCAATATAGTATTCCACTATACCGGACCTATACACACACACACATATATATATATATATATATAGATATATATATATATATATAATATATATATATATACATACTGAGCGTATAAATATATAAAATAAGTGTTTTACCAAAACAGGACCGGAATAAGGTTTTTCAATAAGAAAGGTTTTAAGGTAAGAAAACTGCAGCATATATATATAATTTATTGCACTATTACCAAGCGGCATGGTGGTGTAGTGGTTAAAGTACTACTTGCAAATTAATAAAAGCGAGTTACACCATGGGGAGCTCAAGTTCGCTTCCCGGCCATGTCCGCGTATTTTTTTTTTTTTTTTTTTTTTTGATTTTGCTAACAAGATGTTTTTTTTTAACTTTATCCTAAAATGACAATTTTACTATGAGAAAAATAATTATCTCCCAATTTAAAGAGAAAGCCATTTTTTGTGTCTAATATAATATTTTTAGTAATTACTTCACTTTTCATACGTATTTTTTTGGGACTTTACAATGTTTTGTTTTTTTTCAACTACATGTCATTTTTAATGAGATTATAAAAGCTTAAGTTACGCGCTTTCTATAAAATGGCAGCAATTGTCCGTTATTCTTTTAATTCCAGATTCAGACGATAGTTTGATTAAGAGTAATGTTGTTTGACACCACTCTCGGACGGGAAGTCTCCCCCACTGTGAATTTTCTGGCCAACCAGACCAACCACCATGTTCCGTGCCTTGTGCGGCTTTATCGGAGGATGTCTTCAGACCCCTTAACTGATTGATTACATTTCTTGTTTTAATTTCAATCAGTGCAAGACTCATACTTATCTACGAAATGCTTAATTCAAAATGAAAATTCACACCTACCCTAAATATGACGAACACCGTAGGTCAACTAAAGAGGCGTCGCCACCCCCTCAACCTGACTTCACGATTCCGATCAAAATCTATACCAATATAGTATTCCACTATACCGGACCCTATACATATATATATATATATATATATATATATATATATATATATATATATATATATATACATACTGAGCGTATAAATATATAAAATAAGTGTTTTACCAAAACAGGACCGGAATAAGGTTTTTCAATAAGAAAGGTTTTAAGGTAAGAAAACTGCAGCATATATATATAATTTATTGCACTATTACCAAGCGGCATGGTGGTGTAGTGGTTAAAGTACTACTTGCAAATTAATAAAAGCGAGTTACACCATGGGGAGCTCAAGTTCGCTTCCCGGCCATGTCCGCGTATTTTTTTTTTTTTTTTTTTTTTTGATTTTGCTAACAAGATGTTTTTTTTTAACTTTATCCTAAAATGACAATTTTACTATGAGAAAAATAATTATCTCCCAATTTAAAGAGAAAGCCATTTTTTGTGTCTAATATAATATTTTTAGTAATTACTTCACTTTTCATACGTATTTTTTTGGGACTTTACAATGTTTTGTTTTTTTTCAACTACATGTCATTTTTAATGAGATTATAAAAGCTTAAGTTACGCGCTTTCTATAAAATGGCAGCAATTGTCCGTTATTCTTTTAATTCCAGATTCAGACGATAGTTTGATTAAGAGTAATGTTGTTTGACACCACTCTCGGACGGGAAGTCTCCCCCACTGTGAATTTTCTGGCCAACCAGACCAACCACCATGTTCCGTGCCTTGTGCGGCTTTATCGGAGGATGTCTTCAGACCCCTTAACTGATTGATTACATTTCTTGTTTTAATTTCAATCAGTGCAAGACTCATACTTATCTACGAAATGCTTAATTCAAAATGAAAATTCACACCTACCCTAAATATGACGAACACCGTAGGTCAACTAAAGAGGCGTCGCCACCCCCTCAACCTGACTTCACGATTCCGATCAAAATCTATACCAATATAGTATTCCACTATACCGGACCCTATACATATATATATATATATATATATATATATATATATATATATATATATATACATACTGAGCGTATAAATATATAAAATAAGTGTTTTACCAAAACAGGACCGGAATAATGTTTTTCAATAAGAAAGTTTTTAAGGTAAGAAAACTGCAGCATATATATATAATTTATTGCCCAATTACCAAGCGGCATGGTGGTGTAGTGGTTAAAGTACTACTAGCAAATTAATTAAAGCGAGTAACACCATGGGGAGCTCAAGTTCGCTTCCCGGCCATGTCCGCGTATTTTTTTTTTTTTTTTTTTTGGATTTGGCTAACAAGATGTTTTTTTTTAACTTTATCCTATAATGACAATTTTACTATGAGAAAAATAATTATCTTCCAATTCAAAGAGAAAGCTATTTTTTGTGTCTAATATAATATTTTTAGTCATTACTTCACTTTTCATACGTATTTATTTGGGACTTTACAATGTATTCTTTTTTTTCAACTACATGTCATTTTTAATGAGATTATAAAAGCTTAAGTTACGCGCTTTCTATAAAATGGCAGCAATTGTCCGTTAATCTTTTAATTCCAGATTCAGACGATAGTTTGATTAAGAGTAATGTTGTTTGACACCACTCTCGGACAGGAAGTCTCCCCCACTGTGAATTTTCTGGCCAACTAGCCCAACCACCATGTTCCGTGCCTTGTGCGGCTTTATCGGAGGATGCTTCAGACCCCTTAACTGATTGATTACATTTCTTGTTTTAATTTCAATCAGTGCAAGACTCATACTTATCTACGATATGCTTAATTCAAAATGAAAATTCACACCTACCCTAAATATGACGAACACCGTAGGTCAACTAAAGAGGCGTCGCCACCCCCTCAACCTGACTTCACGATTCCGATCAAAATCTATACCAATATAGTATTCCACTATACCGGACCCTATACATATATATATATATATATATATATATATATATATATATATACATACTGAGCGTATAAATATATAAAATAAGTGTTTTACTAAAACAGGACCGGAATAATGTTTTTCAATAAGAAAGGTTTTAAGGTAAGAAAACTGCAGCATATATATATAATTTATTGCACTATTACCAAGCGGCATGGTGGTGTAGTGGTTAATGTACTACTTGCAAATTAATTAAAGCGAGTAACACCATGGGGAGCTCAAGTTCGCTTCCCGGCCATGCCCGCGTATTTTTTTTTTTTTTTTTTTTTTTTGATTTTGCTAACAAGATGTTTTTTTTTTAACTTTATCCTAAAATGACAATTTTACTGTGAGAAAAATAATTATCTCCCAATTTTAAGAGAAAGCCATTTTTTGTGTCTAATATAATATTTTTAGTAATTACTTCACTTTTCATACGTATTTATTTTGGACTTTACTATGTTTTGTTTTTTTTCAACTACATGTCATTTTTAATGAGATTATAAAAGCTTAAGTTACGCGCTTTCTATAAAATGGCAGCAATTGTCCGTTATTCTTTTAATTCCAAATTCGGACGATGGTTTGATTAAGGGTAATGTTCTTTGACACCAATCTCGGAAGGGAAGTCTCCCCCACTGTGAATTTTCTGGCCAACTAGCCCAACCACCATGTCCCGTGCCTTGTGCGGCTTTATCGGAGGATGCCTTCAGACCCTTTAACTGATTGATTAAATTACATGTTTTAATTTCAATCAGTGCAAGACTCATACTTATCTACGATATGCTTAATTCAAAATGAAAATTCAGACCTACCGTAAATATGACGAACACAGTAGGTCAACTAAAGAGGCGTCGCCACCCCCTCAACATGACTTCACGATTCCGATCAAAATCTATAGCAATATAGTATTCCACTATACCGGACCTATACACACACATATATATATATATATATATATATATATATATACATACTGGGCGTATAAATATATAAAAAAAGTGTTTTACCAAAACAGGACCGGGATAATGTTTTTCAATTAGAAAGGTTTTAAGGTAAGAAAACTGCAGCATATATATATAATTTATTGCACTATTACCAAGCGGCATGGTGGTGTAGTGGTTAAAGTACTACTTGCAAATTAATAAAAGCGAGTTACACCATGGGGAGCTCAAGTTCGCTTCCCGGCCATGTCCGCGTATTTTTTTTTTTTTTTTTTTTTTTTTTTTTGATTTTGCTAACAAGATGTTTTTTTTTTAACTTTATCCTAAAATGACAATTTTACTATGAGAAAAATAATTATCTTCCAATTCAAAGAGAAAGCTATTTTTTGTGTCTAATATAATATTTTTAGTCATTACTTCACTTTTCATACGTATTTATTTGGGACTTTAAAATGTTTTCTTTTTTTTCAACTACATGTCATTTTTAATGAGATTATAAAGCTTAAGTTACGCGCTTTCTATAAAATGGCAGCAATTGTCCGTTATTCTTTTAATTCCAGATTCAGACGATAGTTTGATTAAGAGTAATGTTGTTTGACACCACTCTCGGACGGGAAGTCTCCCCCACTGTGAATTTTCTGGCCAACTGGCCCAACCACCATGTTCCGTGCCTTGTGCGGCTTTATCCGAGGATGTCTTCAGCCCCCTTAACTGATTGATTACATTTCTTGTTTTAATTTCAATCAGTGCAAGACTCATACTTATCTACGATATGCTTAATTCAAAATGAAAATTCAGACCTACCGTAAATATGACGAACACAGTAGGTCAACTAAAGAGGCGTCGCCACCCCCTCAACCTGACTTCACGATTCCGATCAAAATCTATACCAATATAGTATTCCACTATACCGGACCCTATACATATATATATATATATATATATATATATATATATATACATACTGAGCGTATAAATATATAAAATAAGTGTTTTACCAAAACAGGACCGGAATAATGTTTTTCAATAAGAAAAGTTTTAAGGTAAGAAAACTGCAGCATATATATATAATTTATTGCCCAATTACCAAGCGGCATGGTGGTGTAGTGGTTAAAGTACTACTAGCAAATTAATTAAAGCGAGTAACACCATGGGGAGCTCAAGTTCGCTTCCCGGCCATGTCCGCGTATTTTTTTTTTTTTTTTTTTTGGATTTGGCTAACAAGATGTTTTTTTTTAACTTTATCCTATAATGACAATTTTACTATGAGAAAAATAATTATCTTCCAATTCAAAGAGAAAGCTATTTTTTGTGTCTAATATAATATTTTTAGTCATTACTTCACTTTTCATACGTATTTATTTGGGACTTTACAATGTATTCTTTTTTTTCAACTACATGTCATTTTTAATGAGATTATAAAAGCTTAAGTTACGCGCTTTCTATAAAATGGCAGCAATTGTCCGTTAATCTTTTAATTCCAGATTCAGACGATAGTTTGATTAAGAGTAATGTTGTTTGACACCACTCTCGGACAGGAAGTCTCGCCCACTGTGAATTTTCTGGCCAACTAGCCCAACCACCATGTTCCGTGCCTTGTGCGGCTTTATCGGAGGATGCTTCAGACCCCTTAACTGATTGATTACATTTTTTGTTTTAATTTCAATCAGTGCAAGACTCATACTTATCTACGATATGCTTAATTCAAAATGAAAATTCACACCTACCCTAAATATGACGAACACCGTAGGTCAACTAAAGAGGCGTCGCCACCCCCTCAACCTGACTTCACGATTCCGATCAAAATCTATACCAATATAGTATTCCACTATACTGGACCCTATACATATATATATATATATATATATATATATATATATACATACTGAGCGTATAAATATATAAAATAAGTGTTTTACCAAAACAGGACCGGGATAATGTTTTTCAATAAGAAAGGTTTTAAGGTAAAAATACTGCAGCATATATATATAATTTATTGCCCAATTAGCAAGCGGCTTGGTGGTGTAGTGGTTAAAGTACTACTTGCAAATTAATTAAAACGAGTACACCATGGGGAGCTCATGTTCGCTTCCCGGCCATGTCCGCGTATTTTTTTTTTTTTTTTTTTGATTTTGCTAACAAGATGTTTTTTTTTAACTTTATCGTAAAATGACAATTTTACTATGAGAAAAATAATTATCTCCCAGTTTAAAGAGAAAGCTATTTTTTTCGTCTAATATAATATTTTTAGTCATTACTTCACTTTTCATACGTATTTATTTGGGACTTTACAATGTTTTGTTTTTTTTCAACTACATGTCATTTTTAATGAGATTATAAAAGCTTAAATTACGCGCTTTCTATAAAATGGCAGCAATTGTCCGTTATTCTTTTAATTCCAAATTAGGACGATGGTTTGATTAAGGGTAATGTTCTTTGACACCAATCTCGGACGGGAAGTCTCCCCCACTGTGAATTTTCTGGCCAACTAGCCCAACCACCATGTCCCGTGCCTTGTGCGGCTTTATCGGAGGATGTCTCCAGACCCTTTAACTCATTGATTACATTTCATGTTTTAATTTCAATCAGTGCAAGACTCATACTTATCTACGATATGCTTAATTCAAAATGAAAATTCAGACCAGCCGTAAATATGACGAACACAGTAGGTCAACTAAAGAGGCGTCGCCACCCCCTCAACCTGACTTCACGATTCCGATCAAACCTATACCAATATAGTATTCCACTATACCGGACCCTATACATATATATATATATATATATATATATATATATATATATATATATATACATACTGAGCGTATAAATATATAAAATAAGTGTTTTACCAAAACAGGACCGGAATAATGTTTTTCAATAAGAAAGGTTTTAAGGTAAGAAAACTGCAGCATATATATATAATTTATTGCACTATTACCAAGCGGCATGCTGGTGTAGTGGTTAAAGTACTACTTGCAAATTAATAAAAGCGAGTTACACCATGGGGAGCTCAAGTTCGCTTCCCGGCCATGTCCGCGTATTTTTTTTTTTTCTTTTTTTTTTGATTTTGCTAACAAGATGTTTTTTTTTTAACTTTATCCTAAAATGACAATTTTACTATGAGAAAAATAATTATCTCCCAATTTAAAGAGAAAGCCATTTTTTGTGTCTAATATAATATTTTTAGTAATTACTTCACTTTTCATACGTATTTATTTGGACTTTACAATGTTTTGTTTTTTTTCAACTACATGTCATTTTTAATGAGATTATAAAAGCTTAAGTTACGCGCTTTCTATAAAATGGCAGCAATTGTCCGTTATTCTTTTAATTCCAGATTCAGACGATAGTTTGATTAAGAGTAATGTTGTTTGACACCACTCTCGGACAGGAAGTCTGCCCCACTGTGAATTTTCTGGCCAACTAGCCCAACCACCATGTTCCGTGCCTTGTGCGGCTTTATCGGAGGATGTCTTCAGACCCCTTTACTGATTGATTACATTTCTTGTTTTAATTTCAATCAGTGCAAGACTCATACTTATCTACGATATGCTTAATTCAAAATGAAAATTCACACCTACCCTAAATATGACGAACACCGTAGGTCAACTAAAGAGGCGTCGCCACCCCCTCAACCTGACTTCACGATTCCGATCAAAATCTATACCAATATAGTATTCCACTATACCGGACCCTATACATATATATATATATATATATATATATATATACATACTGAGCGTATAAATATATAAAATAAGTGTTTTACTAAAACAGGACCGGAATAATGTTTTTCAATAAGAAAGGTTTTAAGGTAAGAAAACTGCAGCATATATATATAATTTATTGCACTATTACCAAGCGGCATGGTGGTGTAGTGGTTAATGTACTACTTGCAAATTAATTAAAGCGAGTAACACCATGGGGAGCTCAAGTTCGCTTCCCGGCCATGCCCGCGTATTTTTTTTTTTTTTTTTTTTTTTTGATTTTGCTAACAAGATGTTTTTTTTTTAACTTTATCCTAAAATGACAATTTTACTGTGAGAAAAATAATTATCTCCCAATTTTAAGAGAAAGCCATTTTTTGTGTCTAATATAATATTTTTAGTAATTACTTCACTTTTCATACGTATTTATTTTGGACTTTACTATGTTTTGTTTTTTTTCAACTACATGTCATTTTTAATGAGATTATAAAAGCTTAAGTTACGCGCTTTCTATAAAATGGCAGCAATTGTCCGTTATTCTTTTAATTCCAAATTCGGACGATGGTTTGATTAAGGGTAATGTTCTTTGACACCAATCTCGGAAGGGAAGTCTCCCCCACTGTGAATTTTCTGGCCAACTAGCCCAACCACCATGTCCCGTGCCTTGTGCGGCTTTATCGGAGGATGCCTTCAGACCCTTTAACTGATTGATTAAATTACATGTTTTAATTTCAATCAGTGCAAGACTCATACTTATCTACGATATGCTTAATTCAAAATGAAAATTCAGACCTACCGTAAATATGACGAACACAGTAGGTCAACTAAAGAGGCGTCGCCACCCCCTCAACATGACTTCACGATTCCGATCAAAATCTATAGCAATATAGTATTCCACTATACCGGACCTATACACACACATATATATATATATATATATATATATATACATACTGGGCGTATAAATATATAAAAAAAGTGTTTTACCAAAACAGGACCGGGATAATGTTTTTCAATTAGAAAGGTTTTAAGGTAAGAAAACTGCAGCATATATATATAATTTATTGCACTATTACCAAGCGGCATGGTGGTGTAGTGGTTAAAGTACTACTTGCAAATTAATAAAAGCGAGTTACACCATGGGGAGCTCAAGTTCGCTTCCCGGCCATGTCCGCGTATTTTTTTTTTTTTTTTTTTTTTTTGATTTTGCTAACAAGATGTTTTTTTTTTAACTTTATCCTAAAATGACAATTTTACTATGAGAAAAATAATTATCTTTCAATTCAAAGAGAAAGCTATTTTTTGTGTCTAATATAATATTTTTAGTCATTACTTCACTTTTCATACGTATTTATTTGGGACTTTAAAATGTTTTCTTTTTTTTCAACTACATGTCATTTTTAATGAGATTATAAAGCTTAAGTTACGCGCTTTCTATAAAATGGCAGCAATTGTCCGTTATTCTTTTAATTCCAGATTCAGACGATAGTTTGATTAAGAGTAATGTTGTTTGACACCACTCTCGGACGGGAAGTCTCCCCCACTGTGAATTTTCTGGCCAACTGGCCCAACCACCATGTTCCGTGCCTTGTGCGGCTTTATCCGAGGATGTCTTCAGCCCCCTTAACTGATTGATTACATTTCTTGTTTTAATTTCAATCAGTGCAAGACTCATACTTATCTACGATATGCTTAATTCAAAATGAAAATTCAGACCTACCGTAAATATGACGAACACAGTAGGTCAACTAAAGAGGCGTCGCCACCCCCTCAACCTGACTTCACGATTCCGATCAAAATCTATAGCAATATAGTATTCCACTATACCGGACCTATACACACACACACATATATATATATATATATATAGATATATATATATATATATAATATATATATATATACATACTGAGCGTATAAATATATAAAATAAGTGTTTTACCAAAACAGGACCGGAATAAGGTTTTTCAATAAGAAAGGTTTTAAGGTAAGAAAACTGCAGCATATATATATAATTTATTGCACTATTACCAAGCGGCATGGTGGTGTAGTGGTTAAAGTACTACTTGCAAATTAATAAAAGCGAGTTACACCATGGGGAGCTCAAGTTCGCTTCCCGGCCATGTCCGCGTATTTTTTTTTTTTTTTTTTTTTTTGATTTTGCTAACAAGATGTTTTTTTTTAACTTTATCCTAAAATGACAATTTTACTATGAGAAAAATAATTATCTCCCAATTTAAAGAGAAAGCCATTTTTTGTGTCTAATATAATATTTTTAGTAATTACTTCACTTTTCATACGTATTTTTTTGGGACTTTACAATGTTTTGTTTTTTTTCAACTACATGTCATTTTTAATGAGATTATAAAAGCTTAAGTTACGCGCTTTCTATAAAATGGCAGCAATTGTCCGTTATTCTTTTAATTCCAGATTCAGACGATAGTTTGATTAAGAGTAATGTTGTTTGACACCACTCTCGGACGGGAAGTCTCCCCCACTGTGAATTTTCTGGCCAACCAGACCAACCACCATGTTCCGTGCCTTGTGCGGCTTTATCGGAGGATGTCTTCAGACCCCTTAACTGATTGATTACATTTCTTGTTTTAATTTCAATCAGTGCAAGACTCATACTTATCTACGAAATGCTTAATTCAAAATGAAAATTCACACCTACCCTAAATATGACGAACACCGTAGGTCAACTAAAGAGGCGTCGCCACCCCCTCAACCTGACTTCACGATTCCGATCAAAATCTATACCAATATAGTATTCCACTATACCGGACCCTATACATATATATATATATATATATATATATATATATATATATATATATATATATATATACATACTGAGCGTATAAATATATAAAATAAGTGTTTTACCAAAACAGGACCGGAATAAGGTTTTTCAATAAGAAAGGTTTTAAGGTAAGAAAACTGCAGCATATATATATAATTTATTGCACTATTACCAAGCGGCATGGTGGTGTAGTGGTTAAAGTACTACTTGCAAATTAATAAAAGCGAGTTACACCATGGGGAGCTCAAGTTCGCTTCCCGGCCATGTCCGCGTATTTTTTTTTTTTTTTTTTTTTTTGATTTTGCTAACAAGATGTTTTTTTTTAACTTTATCCTAAAATGACAATTTTACTATGAGAAAAATAATTATCTCCCAATTTAAAGAGAAAGCCATTTTTTGTGTCTAATATAATATTTTTAGTAATTACTTCACTTTTCATACGTATTTTTTTGGGACTTTACAATGTTTTGTTTTTTTTCAACTACATGTCATTTTTAATGAGATTATAAAAGCTTAAGTTACGCGCTTTCTATAAAATGGCAGCAATTGTCCGTTATTCTTTTAATTCCAGATTCAGACGATAGTTTGATTAAGAGTAATGTTGTTTGACACCACTCTCGGACGGGAAGTCTCCCCCACTGTGAATTTTCTGGCCAACCAGACCAACCACCATGTTCCGTGCCTTGTGCGGCTTTATCGGAGGATGTCTTCAGACCCCTTAACTGATTGATTACATTTCTTGTTTTAATTTCAATCAGTGCAAGACTCATACTTATCTACGAAATGCTTAATTCAAAATGAAAATTCACACCTACCCTAAATATGACGAACACCGTAGGTCAACTAAAGAGGCGTCGCCACCCCCTCAACCTGACTTCACGATTCCGATCAAAATCTATACCAATATAGTATTCCACTATACCGGACCCTATACATATATATATATATATATATATATATATATATATATATATATATATATACATACTGAGCGTATAAATATATAAAATAAGTGTTTTACCAAAACAGGACCGGAATAATGTTTTTCAATAAGAAAGTTTTTAAGGTAAGAAAACTGCAGCATATATATATAATTTATTGCCCAATTACCAAGCGGCATGGTGGTGTAGTGGTTAAAGTACTACTAGCAAATTAATTAAAGCGAGTAACACCATGGGGAGCTCAAGTTCGCTTCCCGGCCATGTCCGCGTATTTTTTTTTTTTTTTTTTTTGGATTTGGCTAACAAGATGTTTTTTTTTAACTTTATCCTATAATGACAATTTTACTATGAGAAAAATAATTATCTTCCAATTCAAAGAGAAAGCTATTTTTTGTGTCTAATATAATATTTTTAGTCATTACTTCACTTTTCATACGTATTTATTTGGGACTTTACAATGTATTCTTTTTTTTCAACTACATGTCATTTTTAATGAGATTATAAAAGCTTAAGTTACGCGCTTTCTATAAAATGGCAGCAATTGTCCGTTAATCTTTTAATTCCAGATTCAGACGATAGTTTGATTAAGAGTAATGTTGTTTGACACCACTCTCGGACAGGAAGTCTCCCCCACTGTGAATTTTCTGGCCAACTAGCCCAACCACCATGTTCCGTGCCTTGTGCGGCTTTATCGGAGGATGCTTCAGACCCCTTAACTGATTGATTACATTTCTTGTTTTAATTTCAATCAGTGCAAGACTCATACTTATCTACGATATGCTTAATTCAAAATGAAAATTCACACCTACCCTAAATATGACGAACACCGTAGGTCAACTAAAGAGGCGTCGCCACCCCCTCAACCTGACTTCACGATTCCGATCAAAATCTATACCAATATAGTATTCCACTATACCGGACCCTATACATATATATATATATATATATATATATATATATATATATATACATACTGAGCGTATAAATATATAAAATAAGTGTTTTACTAAAACAGGACCGGAATAATGTTTTTCAATAAGAAAGGTTTTAAGGTAAGAAAACTGCAGCATATATATATAATTTATTGCACTATTACCAAGCGGCATGGTGGTGTAGTGGTTAATGTACTACTTGCAAATTAATTAAAGCGAGTAACACCATGGGGAGCTCAAGTTCGCTTCCCGGCCATGCCCGCGTATTTTTTTTTTTTTTTTTTTTTTTTGATTTTGCTAACAAGATGTTTTTTTTTTAACTTTATCCTAAAATGACAATTTTACTGTGAGAAAAATAATTATCTCCCAATTTTAAGAGAAAGCCATTTTTTGTGTCTAATATAATATTTTTAGTAATTACTTCACTTTTCATACGTATTTATTTTGGACTTTACTATGTTTTGTTTTTTTTCAACTACATGTCATTTTTAATGAGATTATAAAAGCTTAAGTTACGCGCTTTCTATAAAATGGCAGCAATTGTCCGTTATTCTTTTAATTCCAAATTCGGACGATGGTTTGATTAAGGGTAATGTTCTTTGACACCAATCTCGGAAGGGAAGTCTCCCCCACTGTGAATTTTCTGGCCAACTAGCCCAACCACCATGTCCCGTGCCTTGTGCGGCTTTATCGGAGGATGCCTTCAGACCCTTTAACTGATTGATTAAATTACATGTTTTAATTTCAATCAGTGCAAGACTCATACTTATCTACGATATGCTTAATTCAAAATGAAAATTCAGACCTACCGTAAATATGACGAACACAGTAGGTCAACTAAAGAGGCGTCGCCACCCCCTCAACATGACTTCACGATTCCGATCAAAATCTATAGCAATATAGTATTCCACTATACCGGACCTATACACACACATATATATATATATATATATATATATATATATACATACTGGGCGTATAAATATATAAAAAAAGTGTTTTACCAAAACAGGACCGGGATAATGTTTTTCAATTAGAAAGGTTTTAAGGTAAGAAAACTGCAGCATATATATATAATTTATTGCACTATTACCAAGCGGCATGGTGGTGTAGTGGTTAAAGTACTACTTGCAAATTAATAAAAGCGAGTTACACCATGGGGAGCTCAAGTTCGCTTCCCGGCCATGTCCGCGTATTTTTTTTTTTTTTTTTTTTTTTTTTTTTTGATTTTGCTAACAAGATGTTTTTTTTTTAACTTTATCCTAAAATGACAATTTTACTATGAGAAAAATAATTATCTTCCAATTCAAAGAGAAAGCTATTTTTTGTGTCTAATATAATATTTTTAGTCATTACTTCACTTTTCATACGTATTTATTTGGGACTTTAAAATGTTTTCTTTTTTTTCAACTACATGTCATTTTTAATGAGATTATAAAGCTTAAGTTACGCGCTTTCTATAAAATGGCAGCAATTGTCCGTTATTCTTTTAATTCCAGATTCAGACGATAGTTTGATTAAGAGTAATGTTGTTTGACACCACTCTCGGACGGGAAGTCTCCCCCACTGTGAATTTTCTGGCCAACTGGCCCAACCACCATGTTCCGTGCCTTGTGCGGCTTTATCCGAGGATGTCTTCAGCCCCCTTAACTGATTGATTACATTTCTTGTTTTAATTTCAATCAGTGCAAGACTCATACTTATCTACGATATGCTTAATTCAAAATGAAAATTCAGACCTACCGTAAATATGACGAACACAGTAGGTCAACTAAAGAGGCGTCGCCACCCCCTCAACCTGACTTCACGATTCCGATCAAAATCTATACCAATATAGTATTCCACTATACCGGACCCTATACATATATATATATATATATATATATATATATATATATACATACTGAGCGTATAAATATATAAAATAAGTGTTTTACCAAAACAGGACCGGAATAATGTTTTTCAATAAGAAAAGTTTTAAGGTAAGAAAACTGCAGCATATATATATAATTTATTGCCCAATTACCAAGCGGCATGGTGGTGTAGTGGTTAAAGTACTACTAGCAAATTAATTAAAGCGAGTAACACCATGGGGAGCTCAAGTTCGCTTCCCGGCCATGTCCGCGTATTTTTTTTTTTTTTTTTTTTGGATTTGGCTAACAAGATGTTTTTTTTTAACTTTATCCTATAATGACAATTTTACTATGAGAAAAATAATTATCTTCCAATTCAAAGAGAAAGCTATTTTTTGTGTCTAATATAATATTTTTAGTCATTACTTCACTTTTCATACGTATTTATTTGGGACTTTACAATGTATTCTTTTTTTTCAACTACATGTCATTTTTAATGAGATTATAAAAGCTTAAGTTACGCGCTTTCTATAAAATGGCAGCAATTGTCCGTTAATCTTTTAATTCCAGATTCAGACGATAGTTTGATTAAGAGTAATGTTGTTTGACACCACTCTCGGACAGGAAGTCTCGCCCACTGTGAATTTTCTGGCCAACTAGCCCAACCACCATGTTCCGTGCCTTGTGCGGCTTTATCGGAGGATGCTTCAGACCCCTTAACTGATTGATTACATTTTTTGTTTTAATTTCAATCAGTGCAAGACTCATACTTATCTACGATATGCTTAATTCAAAATGAAAATTCACACCTACCCTAAATATGACGAACACCGTAGGTCAACTAAAGAGGCGTCGCCACCCCCTCAACCTGACTTCACGATTCCGATCAAAATCTATACCAATATAGTATTCCACTATACTGGACCCTATACATATATATATATATATATATATATATATATATATACATACTGAGCGTATAAATATATAAAATAAGTGTTTTACCAAAACAGGACCGGGATAATGTTTTTCAATAAGAAAGGTTTTAAGGTAAAAATACTGCAGCATATATATATAATTTATTGCCCAATTAGCAAGCGGCTTGGTGGTGTAGTGGTTAAAGTACTACTTGCAAATTAATTAAAACGAGTACACCATGGGGAGCTCATGTTCGCTTCCCGGCCATGTCCGCGTATTTTTTTTTTTTTTTTTTTGATTTTGCTAACAAGATGTTTTTTTTTAACTTTATCGTAAAATGACAATTTTACTATGAGAAAAATAATTATCTCCCAGTTTAAAGAGAAAGCTATTTTTTTCGTCTAATATAATATTTTTAGTCATTACTTCACTTTTCATACGTATTTATTTGGGACTTTACAATGTTTTGTTTTTTTTCAACTACATGTCATTTTTAATGAGATTATAAAAGCTTAAATTACGCGCTTTCTATAAAATGGCAGCAATTGTCCGTTATTCTTTTAATTCCAAATTAGGACGATGGTTTGATTAAGGGTAATGTTCTTTGACACCAATCTCGGACGGGAAGTCTCCCCCACTGTGAATTTTCTGGCCAACTAGCCCAACCACCATGTCCCGTGCCTTGTGCGGCTTTATCGGAGGATGTCTCCAGACCCTTTAACTCATTGATTACATTTCATGTTTTAATTTCAATCAGTGCAAGACTCATACTTATCTACGATATGCTTAATTCAAAATGAAAATTCAGACCAGCCGTAAATATGACGAACACAGTAGGTCAACTAAAGAGGCGTCGCCACCCCCTCAACCTGACTTCACGATTCCGATCAAACCTATACCAATATAGTATTCCACTATACCGGACCCTATACATATATATATATATATATATATATATATATATATATATATATATATACATACTGAGCGTATAAATATATAAAATAAGTGTTTTACCAAAACAGGACCGGAATAATGTTTTTCAATAAGAAAGGTTTTAAGGTAAGAAAACTGCAGCATATATATATAATTTATTGCACTATTACCAAGCGGCATGCTGGTGTAGTGGTTAAAGTACTACTTGCAAATTAATAAAAGCGAGTTACACCATGGGGAGCTCAAGTTCGCTTCCCGGCCATGTCCGCGTATTTTTTTTTTTTCTTTTTTTTTTGATTTTGCTAACAAGATGTTTTTTTTTTAACTTTATCCTAAAATGACAATTTTACTATGAGAAAAATAATTATCTCCCAATTTAAAGAGAAAGCCATTTTTTGTGTCTAATATAATATTTTTAGTAATTACTTCACTTTTCATACGTATTTATTTGGACTTTACAATGTTTTGTTTTTTTTCAACTACATGTCATTTTTAATGAGATTATAAAAGCTTAAGTTACGCGCTTTCTATAAAATGGCAGCAATTGTCCGTTATTCTTTTAATTCCAGATTCAGACGATAGTTTGATTAAGAGTAATGTTGTTTGACACCACTCTCGGACAGGAAGTCTGCCCCACTGTGAATTTTCTGGCCAACTAGCCCAACCACCATGTTCCGTGCCTTGTGCGGCTTTATCGGAGGATGTTTTCAGACCCCTTAAATGATTGATTACATTTCTTGTTTTAATTTCAATCAGTGCAAGACTCATACTTATCTACGGTATGCTTAATTCAAAATGAAAATTCACACCTACCCTAAATATGACGAACACCGTAGGTCAACTAAAGAGGCGTCGCCACCCCCTCAACCTGACTTCACGATTCCGATCAAAATTTATACCAATATAGTATTCCACTATACCGGACCCTATACATATATATATATATATATATATATATATATATATATATATATATATATATATATATATATACATACTGGGCGTATAAATATATAAAAAAAGTGTTTTACCAAAACAGGACCGGGATAATGTTTTTCAATTAGAAAGGTTTTAAGGTAAAAAAACTGCAGCATATATATATAATTTATTGCCCAATTACCAAGCGGCATGGTGGTGTAGTGGTTAAAGTACTACTTGCAAACTAATTAAAGCGAGTAACACCATGGGGAGCTCAAGTTCGCTTCCCGGCCATGTCCGCGAATTTTTTTTTTTTTTGTTTTTGGATTTGGCTAACAAGATGTTTTTTTTTAACTTTATCCTATAATGACAATTTTACTATGAGAAAAATAATTATCTCCCAGTTTAAAGAGAAAGCTATTTTTTTCGTCTAATATAATATTTTTAGTCATTACTTCACTTTTCATACGTATTTATTTGGGACTTTAAAATGTTTTGTTTTTTTTCAACTACATGTCATTTTTAATGAGATTATAAAAGCTTAAGTTACGCGCTTTCTATAAAATGGCAGCAATTGTCCGTTATTCTTTTAATTCCAGATTCAAACGATAGTTTGATTAAGAGTAATGTTGTTTGACACCACTCTCGGACAGGAAGTCTCCCCCACTGTGAATTTTCTGGCCAACTAGCCCAACCACCATGTTCCGTGCCTTGTGCGGCTTTATCGGAGGATGTCTTCAGACCCCTTAACTGATTGATTACATTTCTGGTTTTAATTTCAATCAGTGCAAGACTCATACTTATCTACGATATGCTTAATTCAAAATGAAAATTCACACCTACCCTAAATATGACGAACACCGTAGGTCAACTAAAGAGGCGTCGCCACCCCCTCAACCTGACTTCACAATTCCGATCAAAATCTATACCAATATAGTATTCCACTATACCGGACCCTATACATATATATATATATATATATATATATATATATATATATATATATATATATACATACTGAGCGTATAAATATATAAAATAAGTGTTTTACCAAAACAGGACCGGGATAATGTTTTTCAATAAGAAAGGTTTTAAGGTAAAAAAACTGCAGCATATATATATAATTTATTGCCCAATTAGCAAGCGGCATGGTGGTGTAGTGGTTAAAGTACTACTTGCAAATTAATTAAAGCGAGTACACCATGGGGAGCTCATGTTCGCTTCCCGGCCATGTCCGCGTATTTTTTTTTTTTTTTTTTTTTGATTTTGCTAACAAGATGTTTTTTTTTTAACTTTATCGTAAAATGACAATTTTACTATGAGAAAAATAATTATCTTTCAGTTTAAAGAGAAAGCTATTTTTTTCGTCTAATATAATATTTTTAGTCATTACTTCACTTTTCATACGTATTTATTTGGGACTTTACAATGTTTTGTTTTTTTTCAACTACATGTCATTTTTAATGAGATTATAAAAGCTTAAGTTACGCGCTTTCTATAAAATGGCAGCAATTGTCCGTTATTCTTTTAATTCCAAATTAGGACGATGGTTTGATTAAGGGTAATGTTCTTTGACACCAATCTCGGACGGGAAGTCTCCCCCACTGTGAATTTTCTGGCCAACTAGCCCAACCACCATGTTCCGTGCCTTGTGCGGCTTTATCGGAGGATGCTTCAGACCCCTTAACTGATTGATTACATTTCTTGTTTTAATTTCAATCAGTGCAAGACTCATACTTATCTACGATATGCTTAATTCAAAATGAAAATTCACACCTACCCTAAATATGACGAACACCGTAGGTCAACTAAAGAGGCGTCGCCACCCCCTCAACCTGACTTCACGATTCCGATCAAAATCTATACCAATATAGTATTCCACTATACCGGACCCTATACATATATATATATATATATATATATATATATATATATATACATACTGAGCGTATAAATATATAAAATAAGTGTTTTACCAAAACAGGACCGGGATAATGTTTTTCAATAAGAAAGGTTTTAAGGTAAAAATACTGCAGCATATATATATAATTTATTGCCCAATTAGCAAGCGGCATGGTGGTGTAGTGGTAAAGTACTACTTGCAAATTAATTAAAGCGAGTAACACCATGGGGAGCTCATGTTCGCTTCCCGGCCATGTCCGCGTATTTTTTTTTTTTTTTGATTTTGCTAACAAGATGTTTTTTTTTTAACTTTATCGTAAAATGACAATTTTACTATGAGAAAAATAATTATCTCCCAGTTTAAAGAGAAAGCTATTTTTTTCGTCTAATATTATATTTTTAGTCATTATTTCACTTTTTATACGTATTTATTTGGGACTTTACAATGTTTTGTTTTTTTTCAACTACATGTCATTTTTAATGAGATTATAAAAGCTTAAGTTACGCGCTTTCTATAAAATGGCAGCAATTGTCCGTTATTCTTTTAATTCCAAATTAGGACGATGGTTTGATTAAGGGTAATGTTCTTTGACACCAATCTCGGACGGGAAGTCTGTGAATTTTCTGGCCAACTAGCCCAACCACCATGTCCCGTGCCTTGTGCGGCTTTATCGGAGGATGTCTCCAGACCCTTTAACTGATTGATTACATTTCATGTTTTAATTTCAATCAGTGCAAGACTCATACTTATCTACGATATGCTTAATTCAAAATGAAAATTCAGACCTACCGTAAATATGACGAACACAGTAGGTCAACTAAAGAGGCGTCGCCACCCCCTCAACCTGACTTCACGATTCCGATCAAAATCTATAGCAATATAGTATTCCACTATACCGGACCTATACACACACACATATATATATATATATACATACTGGGCGTATAAATATATAAAAAAAGTGTTTTACCAAAACAGGACAGGGATAATGTTTTTCAATAAGAAAGGTTTTCGGTAAAAAAACTGCAGCATATATATATAATTTATTGCCCAATTACCAAGCGGCATGGTGGTGTAGTGGTAAAGTACTACTTGCAAATTAATTAAAGCGAGTAACACCATGGGGAGCTCAAGTTCGCTTCCCGGCCATGTCCGCGTATTTTTTTTTTTTTTTTTTGGATTTGGCTAACAAGATGTTTTTTTTTAACTTTATCCTATAATGACAATTTTACTATGAGAAAAATAATTATCTTCCAATTCAAAGAGAAAGCTATTTTTTGTGTCTAATATAATATTTTTAGTCATTACTTCACTTTTCATACGTATTTATTTGGGACTTTACAATGTTTTGTTTTTTTTCAACTACATGTCATTTTTAATGAGATTATAAAAGCTTAAGTTACGCGCTTTCTATAAAATGGCAGCAATTGTCCGTTATTCTTTTAATTCCAGATTCAGACGATAGTTTGATTAAGAGTAATGTTGTTTGACACCACTCTCGGACAGGAAGTCTCCCCCACTGTGAATTGTCTGGCCAACTAGCCCAACTACCATGTTCCGTGCCTTGTGCGGCTTTATCGGAGGATGTCTTCAGACCCCTTAACTGATTGATTACATTTCTTGTTTTAATTTCAATCAGTGCAAGACTCATACTTATCTACGATATGCTTAATTCAAAATGAAAATTCACACCTACCCTAAATATGACGAACACCGTAGGTCAACTAAAGAGGCGTCGCCACCCCCTCAACCTGACTTCACGATTCCGATCAAAATCTATACCAATATAGTATTCCACTATACCGGACCCTATACATATATATATATATATATATATATATATATATATATATATATATACATACTGAGCGTATAAATATATAAAATAAGTGTTTTACCAAAACAGGACCGGAATAATGTTTTTCAATAAGAAAGGTTTTAAGGTAAGAAAACTGCAGCATATATATATAATTTATTGCACTATTACCAAGCGGCATGCTGGTGTAGTGGTTAAAGTACTACTTGCAAATTAATAAAAGCGAGTAACACCATGGGGAGCTCAAGTTCGCTTCCCGGCCATGTCCGCGTATTTTTTTTTTTCTTTTTTTTTTGATTTTGCTAACAAGATGTTTTTTTTTTAACTTTATCCTAAAATGACAATTTTACTATGAGAAAAATAATTATCTCCCAATTTAAAGAGAAAGCCATTTTTTGTGTCTAATATAATATTTTTAGTAATTACTTCACTTTTCATACGTATTTATTTGGACTTTACAATGTTTTGTTTTTTTTCAACTACATGTCATTTTTAATGAGATTATAAAAGCTTAAGTTACGCGCTTTCTATAAAATGGCAGCAATTGTCCGTTATTCTTTTAATTCCAGATTCAGACGATAGTTTGATTAAGAGTAATGTTGTTTGACACCACTCTCGGACAGGAAGTCTGCCCCACTGTGAATTTTCTGGCCAACTAGCCCAACCACCATGTTCCGTGCCTTGTGCGGCTTTATCGGAGGATGTCTTCAGACCCCTTAACTGATTGATTACATTTCTTGTTTTAATTTCAATCAGTGCAAGACTCATACTTATCTACGGTATGCTTAATTCAAAATGAAAATTCACACCTACCCTAAATATGACGAACACCGTAGGTCAACTAAAGAGGCGTCGCCACCCTCTCAACCTGACTTCACGATTCCGATCAAAATTTATACCAATATAGTATTCCACTATACCGGACCCTATACATATATATATATATATATATATATATATATATATATATATACATACTGGGCGTATAAATATATAAAAAAAGTGTTTTACCAAAACAGGACCGGGATAATGTTTTTCAATTAGAAAGGTTTTAAGGTAAAAAAACTGCAGCATATATATATAATTTATTGCCCAATTACCAAGCGGCATGGTGGTGTAGTGGTTAAAGTACTACTTGCAAACTAATTAAAGCGAGTAACACCATGGGGAGCTCAAGTTCGCTTCCCGGCCATGTCCGCGAATTTTTTTTTTTTTTGTTTTTGGATTTGGCTAACAAGATGTTTTTTTTTAACTTTATCCTATAATGACAATTTTACTATGAGAAAAATAATTATCTCCCAGTTTAAAGAGAAAGCTATTTTTTTCGTCTAATATAATATTTTTAGTCATTACTTCACTTTTCATACGTATTTATTTGGGACTTTAAAATGTTTTGTTTTTTTTCAACTACATGTCATTTTTAATGAGATTATAAAAGCTTTAGTTACGCGCTTTCTATAAAATGGCAGCAATTGTCCGTTATTCTTTTAATTCCAGATTCAAACGATAGTTTGATTAAGAGTAATGTTGTTTGACACCACTCTCGGACAGGAAGTCTCCCCCACTGTGAATTTTCTGGCCAACTAGCCCAACCACCATGTTCCGTGCCTTGTGCGGCTTTATCGGAGGATGTCTTCAGACCCCTTAACTGATTGATTACATTTCTGGTTTTAATTTCAATCAGTGCAAGACTCATACTTATCTACGATATGCTTAATTCAAAATGAAAATTCACACCTACCCTAAATATGACGAACACCGTAGGTCAACTAAAGAGGCGTCGCCACCCCCTCAACCTGACTTCACAATTCCGATCAAAATCTATACCAATATAGTATTCCACTATACCGGACCCTATACATATATATATATATATATATATATATATATATATATATATATATATATACATACTGAGCGTATAAATATATAAAATAAGTGTTTCACCAAAACAGGACCGGGATAATGTTTTTCAATAAGAAAGGTTTTAAGGTAAAAAAACTGCAGCATATATATATAATTTATTGCCCAATTAGCAAGCGGCATGGTGGTGTAGTGGTTAAAGTACTACTTGCAAATTAATTAAAGCGAGTACACCATGGGGAGCTCATGTTCGCTTCCCGGCCATGTCCGCGTATTTTTTTTTTTTTTTTTTTTTGATTTTGCTAACAAGATGTTTTTTTTTTAACTTTATCGTAAAATGACAATTTTACTATGAGAAAAATAATTATCTTTCAGTTTAAAGAGAAAGCTATTTTTTTCGTCTAATATAATATTTTTAGTCATTACTTCACTTTTCATACGTATTTATTTGGGACTTTACAATGTTTTGTTTTTTTTCAACTACATGTCATTTTTAATGAGATTATAAAAGCTTAAGTTACGCGCTTTCTATAAAATGGCAGCAATTGTCCGTTATTCTTTTAATTCCAAATTAGGACGATGGTTTGATTAAGGGTAATGTTCTTTGACACCAATCTCGGACGGGAAGTCTCCCCCACTGTGAATTTTCTGGCCAACTAGCCCAACCACCATGTTCCGTGCCTTGTGCGGCTTTATCGGAGGATGCTTCAGACCCCTTAACTGATTGATTACATTTCTTGTTTTAATTTCAATCAGTGCAAGACTCATACTTATCTACGATATGCTTAATTCAAAATGAAAATTCACACCTACCCTAAATATGACGAACACCGTAGGTCAACTAAAGAGGCGTCGCCACCCCCTCAACCTGACTTCACGATTCCGATCAAAATCTATACCAATATAGTATTCCACTATACCGGACCCTATACATATATATATATATATATATATATATATATATATATATACATACTGAGCGTATAAATATATAAAATAAGTGTTTTACCAAAACAGGACCGGGATAATGTTTTTCAATAAGAAAGGTTTTAAGGTAAAAATACTGCAGCATATATATATAATTTATTGCCCAATTAGCAAGCGGCATGGTGGTGTAGTGGTAAAGTACTACTTGCAAATTAATTAAAGCGAGTAACACCATGGGGAGCTCATGTTCGCTTCCCGGCCATGTCCGCGTATTTTTTTTTTTTTTTGATTTTGCTAACAAGATGTTTTTTTTTTAACTTTATCGTAAAATGACAATTTTACTATGAGAAAAATAATTATCTCCCAGTTTAAAGAGAAAGCTATTTTTTTCGTCTAATATTATATTTTTAGTCATTACTTCACTTTTTATACGTATTTATTTGGGACTTTACAATGTTTTGTTTTTTTTCAACTACATGTCATTTTTAATGAGATTATAAAAGCTTAAGTTACGCGCTTTCTATAAAATGGCAGCAATTGTCCGTTATTCTTTTAATTCCAAATTAGGACGATGGTTTGATTAAGGGTAATGTTCTTTGACACCAATCTCGGACGGGAAGTCTGTGAATTTTCTGGCCAACTAGCCCAACCACCATGTCCCGTGCCTTGTGCGGCTTTATCGGAGGATGTCTCCAGACCCTTTAACTGATTGATTACATTTCATGTTTTAATTTCAATCAGTGCAAGACTCATACTTATCTACGATATGCTTAATTCAAAATGAAAATTCAGACCTACCGTAAATATGACGAACACAGTAGGTCAACTAAAGAGGCGTCGCCACCCCCTCAACCTGACTTCACGATTCCGATCAAAATCTATAGCAATATAGTATTCCACTATACCGGACCTATACACACACACATATATATATATATATATATACATACTGGGCGTATAAATATATAAAAAAAGTGTTTTACCAAAACAGGACAGGGATAATGTTTTTCAATAAGAAAGGTTTTCGGTAAAAAAACTGCAGCATATATATATAATTTATTGCCCAATTACCAAGCGGCATGGTGGTGTAGTGGTAAAGTACTACTTGCAAATTAATTAAAGCGAGTAACACCATGGGGAGCTCAAGTTCGCTTCCCGGCCATATCCGCGTATTTTTTTTTTTTTTTTTTGGATTTGGCTAACAAGATGTTTTTTTTTAACTTTATCCTATAATGACAATTTTACTATGAGAAAAATAATTATCTTCCAATTCAAAGAGAAAGCTATTTTTTGTGTCTAATATAATATTTTTAGTCATTACTTCACTTTTCATACGTATTTATTTGGGACTTTACAATGTTTTGTTTTTTTTCAACTACATGTCATTTTTAATGAGATTATAAAAGCTTAAGTTACGCGCTTTCTATAAAATGGCAGCAATTGTCCGTTATTCTTTTAATTCCAGATTCAGACGATAGTTTGATTAAGAGTAATGTTGTTTGACACCACTCTCGGACAGGAAGTCTCCCCCACTGTGAATTGTCTGGCCAACTAGCCCAACTACCATGTTCCGTGCCTTGTGCGGCTTTATCGGAGGATGTCTTCAGACCCCTTAACTGATTGATTACATTTCTTGTTTTAATTTCAATCAGTGCAAGACTCATACTTATCTACGATATGCTTAATTCAAAATGAAAATTCACACCTACCCTAAATATGACGAACACCGTAGGTCAACTAAAGAGGCGTCGCCACCCCCTCAACCTGACTTCACGATTCCGATCAAAATCTATACCAATATAGTATTCCACTATACCGGACCCTATACATATATATATATATATATATATATATATATATATATATATATACATACTGAGCGTATAAATATATAAAATAAGTGTTTTACCAAAACAGGACCGGAATAATGTTTTTCAATAAGAAAGGTTTTAAGGTAAGAAAACTGCAGCATATATATATAATTTATTGCACTATTACCAAGCGGCATGCTGGTGTAGTGGTTAAAGTACTACTTGCAAATTAATAAAAGCGAGTAACACCATGGGGAGCTCAAGTTCGCTTCCCGGCCATGTCCGCGTATTTTTTTTTTTCTTTTTTTTTTGATTTTGCTAACAAGATGTTTTTTTTTTAACTTTATCCTAAAATGACAATTTTACTATGAGAAAAATAATTATCTCCCAATTTAAAGAGAAAGCCATTTTTTGTGTCTAATATAATATTTTTAGTAATTACTTCACTTTTCATACGTATTTATTTGGACTTTACAATGTTTTGTTTTTTTTCAACTACATGTCATTTTTAATGAGATTATAAAAGCTTAAGTTACGCGCTTTCTATAAAATGGCAGCAATTGTCCGTTATTCTTTTAATTCCAGATTCAGACGATAGTTTGATTAAGAGTAATGTTGTTTGACACCACTCTCGGACAGGAAGTCTGCCCCACTGTGAATTTTCTGGCCAACTAGCCCAACCACCATGTTCCGTGCCTTGTGCGGCTTTATCGGAGGATGTCTTCAGACCCCTTAACTGATTGATTACATTTCTTGTTTTAATTTCAATCAGTGCAAGACTCATACTTATCTACGGTATGCTTAATTCAAAATGAAAATTCACACCTACCCTAAATATGACGAACACCGTAGGTCAACTAAAGAGGCGTCGCCACCCTCTCAACCTGACTTCACGATTCCGATCAAAATTTATACCAATATAGTATTCCACTATACCGGACCCTATACATATATATATATATATATATATATATATATATATATATATATATATATATACATACTGGGCGTATAAATATATAAAAAAAGTGTTTTACCAAAACAGGACCGGGATAATGTTTTTCAATTAGAAAGGTTTTAAGGTAAAAAAACTGCAGCATATATATATAATTTATTGCCCAATTACCAAGCGGCATGGTGGTGTAGTGGTTAAAGTACTACTTGCAAACTAATTAAAGCGAGTAACACCATGGGGAGCTCAAGTTCGCTTCCCGGCCATGTCCGCGTATTTTTTTTTTTTTGGATTTGGCTAACAAGATGTTTTTTTTTAACTTTATCCTATAATGACAATTTTACTATGAGAAAAATAATTATCTCCCAGTTTAAAGAGAAAGCTATTTTTTTCGTCTAATATAATATTTTTAGTCATTACTTCACTTTTCATACGTATTTATTTGGGACTTTAAAATGTTTTGTTTTTTTTCAACTACATGTCATTTTTAATGAGATTATAAAAGCTTAAGTTACGCGCTTTCTATAAAATGGCAGCAATTGTCCGTTATTCTTTTAATTCCAGATTCAAACGATAGTTTGATTAAGAGTAATGTTGTTTGACACCACTCTCGGACAGGAAGTCTCCCCCACTGTGAATTTTCTGGCCAACTAGCCCAACCACCATGTTCCGTGCCTTGTGCGGCTTTATCGGAGGATGTCTTCAGACCCCTTAACTGATTGATTACATTTCTGGTTTTAATTTCAATCAGTGCAAGACTCATACTTATCTACGATATGCTTAATTCAAAATGAAAATTCACACCTACCCTAAATATGACGAACACCGTAGGTCAACTAAAGAGGCGTCGCCACCCCCTCAACCTGACTTCACGATTCCGATCAAAATCTATACCAATATAGTATTCCACTATACCGGACCCTATACATATATATATATATATATATATATATATATATATATATATACATACTGAGCGTATAAATATATAAAATAAGTGTTTTACCAAAACAGGACCGGGATAATGTTTTTCAATAAGAAAGGTTTTAAGGTAAAAAAACTGCAGCATATATATATAATTTATTGCCCAATTAGCAAGCGGCATGGTGGTGTAGTGGTTAAAGTACTACTTGCAAATTAATTAAAGCGAGTACACCATGGGGAGCTCATGTTCGCTTCCCGGCCATGTCCGCGTATTTTTTTTTTTTTTTTTTTTTGATTTTGCTAACAAGATGTTTTTTTTTTAACTTTATCGTAAAATGACAATTTTAATATGAGAAAAATAATTATCTTTCAGTTTAAAGAGAAAGCTATTTTTATCGTCTAATATAATATTTTTAGTCATTACTTCACTTTTCATACGTATTTATTTGGGACTTTACAATGTTTTGTTTTTTTTCAACTACATGTCATTTTTAATGAGATTATAAAAGCTTAAGTTACGCGCTTTCTATAAAATGGCAGCAATTGTCCGTTATTCTTTTAATTCCAAATTAGGACGATGGTTTGATTAAGGGTAATGTTCTTTGACACCAATCTCGGACGGGAAGTCTCCCCCACTGTGAATTTTCTGGCCAACTAGCCCAACCACCATGTCCCGTGCCTTGTGCGGCTTTATCGGAGGATGTCTCCAGACCCTTTAACTGATTGATTACATTTCATGTTTTAATTTCAATCAGTGCAAGACTCATACTTATCTACGATATGCTTAATTCAAAATGAAAATTCAGACCTACCGTAAATATGACGAACACAGTAGGTCAACTAAAGAGGCGTCGCCACCCCCTCAACCTGACTTCACGATTCCGATCAAAATCTATAGCAATATAGTATTCCACTATACCGGACCTATACACACACACATATATATATATATATATATATATATATACATACTGGGCGTATAAATATATAAAAAAAGTGTTTTACCAAAACAGGACAGGGATAATGTTTTTCAATAAGAAAGGTTTTCGGTAAAAAAACTGCAGCATATATATATAATTTATTGCCCAATTACCAAGCGGCATGGTGGTGTAGTGGTAAAGTACTACTTGCAAATTAATTAAAGCGAGTAACACCATGGGGAGCTCAAGTTCGCTTCCCGGCCATGTCCGCGTATTTTTTTTTTTTTTTTTTTTGGATTTGGCTAACAAGATGTTTTTTTTTAACTTTATCCTATAATGACAATTTTACTATGAGAAAAATAATTATCTTCCAATTCAAAGAGAAAGCTATTTTTTGTGTCTAATATAATATTTTTAGTCATTACTTCACTTTTCATACGTATTTATTTGGGACTTTACAATGTTTTGTTTTTTTTCAACTACATGTCATTTTTAATGAGATTATAAAAGCTTAAGTTACGCGCTTTCTATAAAATGGCAGCAATTGTCCGTTATTCTTTTAATTCCAGATTCAGACGATAGTTTGATTAAGAGTAATGTTGTTTGACACCACTCTCGGACAGGAAGTCTCCCCCACTGTGAATTTTCTGGCCAAGTAGCCCAACCACCATGTTCCGTGCCTTGTGCGGCTTTATCGGAGGATGTCTTCAGACCCCTTAACTGATTGATTACATTTCTTGTTTTAATTTCAATCAGTGCAAGACTCATACTTATCTACGATATGCTTAATTCAAAATGAAAATTCACACCTACCCTAAATATGACGAACACCGTAGGTCAACTAAAGAGGCGTCGCCACCCCCTCAACCTGACTTCACGATTCCGATCAAAATCTATACCAATATAGTATTCCACTATACCGGACCCTATACATATATATATATATATATATATATATATATATATATATACATACTGAGCGTATAAATATATAAAATAAGTGTTTTACCAAAACAGGACCGGAATAATGTTTTTCAATAAGAAAGGTTTTAAGGTAAGAAAACTGCAGCATATATATATAATTTATTGCACTATTACCAAGCGGCATGCTGGTGTAGTGGTTAAAGTACTACTTGCAAATTAATAAAAGCGAGTTACACCATGGGGAGCTCAAGTTCGCTTCCCGGCCATGTCCGCGTATTTTTTTTTTTCTTTTTTTTTTGATTTTGCTAACAAGATGTTTTTTTTTTAACTTTATCCTAAAATGACAATTTTACTATGAGAAAAAAAATTATCTCCCAATTTAAAGAGAAAGCCATTTTTTGTGTCTAATATAATATTTTTAGTAATTACTTCACTTTTCATACGTATTTATTTGGACTTTACAATGTATTGTTTTTTTTCAACTACATGTCATTTTTAATCAGATTATAAAAGCTTAAGTTACGCGCTTTCTATAAAATGGCAGCAATTGTCCGTTATTCTTTTAATTCCAGATTCAGACGATAGTTTGATTAAGAGTAATGTTGTTTGACACCACTCTCGGACAGGAAGTCTGCCCCACTGTGAATTTTCTGGCCAACTAGCCCAACCACCATGTTCCGTGCCTTGTGCGGCTTTATCGGAGGATGTCTTCAGACCCCTTAACTGATTGATTACATTTCTTGTTTTAATTTCAATCAGTGCAAGACTCATACTTATCTACGGTATGCCTTATTCAAAATGAAAATTCACACCTACCCTAAATATGACGAACACCGTAGGTCAACTAAAGAGGCGTCGCCACCCCCTCAACCTGACTTCACGATTCCGATCAAAATTTATACCAATATAGTATTCCACTATACCGGACCCTATACATATATATATATATATATATATACATACTGGGCGTATAAATATATAAAAAAAAGTGTTTTACCAAAACAGGACCGGGATAATGTTTTTCAATTAGAAAGTTTTTAAGTTAAAAAAACTGCAACATATATATATATATAATGTATTGCCCAATTGCCAAGCGGCGATGGTGGTGTAGTGGTTAAATTACTACTTGCAAATTAATTAAGCGAGTATCACCATCGGGAGCTCAAGTTCGCTTCCAGCCATAGCCGCGTATTTTTTTTATTTTTGTATTTTGCCAACGAGATGTATTTTTTTTTTTAACTTTATCCTGAAATGACAATTTTACTATGAGAAATAAAAATAATTATCTACCAATTTAAAGAGAAAGCTATTTTTTGTGTCTAATATAAAATTTTTAATCATTACATCACTTTTCATACGTATTTATTTGGGACTTTACAATGTTTCGTTTTTTTTCAACTACATTTCCTTTTAAATGAGATTATAAAAGCTTAAGTTACGCGATTTTTATAAAATAGCAGCAATTGTCCGTTATTCTTTTAACTCCAGATTCAGACGATTGTTTGATTAAGGGTAATGTTCATTAACACCACTGTCGGACGGGAAGTCTCCCCACTGTGACTTTACTGGCCAATTAGCCCAACCTCCATGTTCCGTGCCTTGTGCGGTTTTTTCGCAGGATGTCTTCAGACCCCTTACTGATTGATCACATTTCTAGTTTTAATTTAAATCAGTGCAAGACTCATATTAATCGACGATATGTTTAATTCAAAATGAAAATTCTGATCTACCCCTAATATGACGATAACAGTAGGTCACCTAAAGAGGCATGGCCACCCCCTCTACCTGACTTCACGATTCGACTCAAAAACTATACCAATATAGTATTCCACTATACCGGACCCTATACATATATATATATATATATTCATACTGAGCGTATAACTATATAAAACAAGGGTTTTACCAAAACAGGACCGGGATAACTTTTTTCAATAAGAAAGTTTTTAAGTTAAAAAAACTGCAACATATATATATAATGTGTTGCCCAATTGCCAAGCGGCGATGGTGAAGTTGTGGTTAATTTACTACTTGCAAATTAATTAAGCGAGTAACACCATCGGGAGCTCAAGTTCGCTTCCGGCCATAGCCGCGTATTTTTTTTTTTTTTTTTTTTTTTTTTGATTTTGCCAACGAGATGTTTTTTTTTTAACTTTATCCTGAAATGACAATTTTACTATGAGAAATAAAAATAATTATCTCCCAATTTAAAGAGAAAGCTATTTTTTGTGTCTAATATAAAATTTTTAATCATTACATCACTTTTCATACGTATTTATTTGGGACTTTACAATGTTTTGTTTTTTTCCAACTACATTTCCTTTAAAATGAGATTATAAAAGCTTAAATTACGCGATTTTCATAAAATGGCAGCAATTGTCCTTTATTCTTTTAATTCCAGATTCAGACGATGGTTTGATTAAGGGTAATGTTCATTAACACCACTGTCGGACGGGAAGTCTCCCCACTGTGACTTTACTGGCCAATTAGTCCAACCTCCATGTTCCGTGCCTTGTGCGGTTTTTTCGCAGGATGTCTTCAGACCCCTTACTGATTGATCACATTTCTAGTTTTAATTTAAATCAGTGCAAGACTCATATTAATCGACGATATGTTTAATTCAAAATGAAAATTCTGATCTACCCCTAATATGACGATAACAGTAGGTCACCTAAAGAGGCATGGCCACCCCCTCAACCTGACTTCACGATTCGACTCAAAAACTATACCAATATAGTATTCCACTATACCGGACCCTATACATATATATATATATATATATATATATATATTCATACTGAGCGTATAACTATATAAAACAAGGGTTTTACCAAAACAGGACCGGGATAACTTTTTTCAATAAGAAAGTTTTTAAGTTAAAAAAACTGCAACATATATATATATATAATGTATTGCCCAATTGCCAAGCGGCGATGGTGAAGTAGTGGTTAATTTACTACTTGCAAATTAATTAAGCGAGTAACACCGTCGGGAGCTCAAGTTCGCTTCCGGCCATAGCCGCGTTTTTTTTTTTTTTTTTTTTTTTTTTTAATTTTGCCAACGAGATGTTTTTTTTTAACTTTATCCTGAAATGACAATTTTACTATGAGAAATAAAAATTATTATCTCCCAATTTAAAGAGAAAGCTATTTTTTGTGTCTAATATAAAATTTTTAATCATTACATCACTTTTCATACGTATTTATTTGGGACTTTACAATGTTTTGTTTTTTTCCAACTACATTTCCTTTAAAATGAGATTATAAAAGCTTAAATTATGCGATTTTTATAAAATGGCAGCAATTGTCCTTTATTCTTATAATTCCAGATTCAGACGATGGTTTGATTAAGGGTAATGTTCATTAACACCACTGTCGGACAGGAAGTCTCCCCACTGTGACTTTACTGGCCAATTAGCCCAACCTCTATGTTCCGTGCCTTGGGCGGCTTTTTCGCAGGATGTCTTCATACCCCTTAACTGATTGATTGCATTTCTAGTTATAATTTAAATCAGTGTAAGACTCATACTAATCTACGCTATGTTACATGCAAAATGAAAATTCAGATCTACCCCTAATATGACGATAATAGTAGGTCACCTAAAAAGGCGTGGCCACCCCCTCAACCTGACCTAACGATTCGACTCAAAACCTATACCAATATAGTATTCCACTATACCGGTCCCTATACATATATATATATATATATATATATATATATTCATACTGAGCGTATAACTATATAAAACAAGTGTTTTACCAAAACAGGACCGGGATAACTTTTTTCAATAAGAAAGTTTTTAAGTTAAAAACACTGCAACATATATATATATATAATGTATTGCCCAATTGCCAAGCGGCGATGGTGGTGTAGTGGTTAAATTACAACTTGCAAAATAATTAAGCGAGTAACACCATCGGGAGCTCAAGTTCGCTTCCGGCCATAGCCGCGTATTTTTTTTTTTTTTTTTTTTTTTTTTTGATTTTGCTAACGAGATGTTTTTTTTTTAACTTTATCCTGAAATGACAATTTTACTATGGGAAATAAAAATAATTATCTCCCAATTTAAAGAGAAAGCTATTTTTTGTGTCTTATATAAAATTTTTAAACATTACATCACTTTTCATACGTATTTATTTGGGACTTTACAGTGTTTTGTTTTTTTCCAACTACATTTCCTTTAAAATGAGATTATAAAAGCTTAAATTACGCGATTTTTATAAAATGGCAGCAATTGTCCTTTATTCTTTTAATTCCAGATTCAGACGATGGTTTGATGAAGGGTAATGTTCATTAACACCACTGTCGGACGGGAAGTCTCCCCACTGTGACTTTACTGGCCAATTAGCCCAACCGCCATGTTCCGTGCCTTGGGCGGCTTTTTCGCAGGATGTCTTCATACACCTTAACTGATTAATTGCATTTCTAGTTATAATTTAAATCAGTGTAAGACTCGTACTAATCTACGATATGTTACATGCAAAATGAAAATTCAGATCTACCCCTAATATGACGATAATAGTAGGTCACCTAAAAAGGCGTGGCCACCCCCTCAACCTGACTTAACGATTCGACTCAAAACCTATACCAATATAGTTATCCACTATACCGGTCCCTATACATATATATATATATATATATATATATTCATACTGAGCGTATAACTATATAAAACAAGTGTTTTACCAAAACAGGACCGGGATAACTTTTTTCAATAAGAAAGTTTTTAAGTTAAAAAAACTGCAACATATATATATATATATATAATGTATTGCCCAATTGCCAAGCGGCGATGGTGGTGTAGTGGTTAAATTACTACTTGCAAATTAATTAAGCGAGTAACACCATCTGGAGCTCAAGTTCGCTTCCAGCCATAGCCGCGTATTTTTTTTATTTTTTTTATTTTTGTATTTTGCCAACGAGATGTTTTTTTTTTTTTAACTTTATCCTGAAATGACAATTTTACTATGAGAAATAAAAATAATTATCTACCAATTTAAAGAGAAAGCTATTTTTTGTGTCTAATATAAAATTTTTAATCATTACATCACTTTTCATACGTATTTATTTGGGACTTTACAATGTTTCGTTTTTTTTTAACTACATTTCCTTTTAAATGAAATTATAAAAGCTTAAGTTACGCGATTTTTATAAAATAGCAGCAATTGTCCGTTATTCTTTTAATTCCAGATTCAGACGTTGGTTTGATTAAGGGTAATGTTCATTAACACCACTGTCGGACGGGAAGTCTCCCCACTGTGACTTTACTGGCCAATCAGTCCAACCTCCATGTTCCGTGCCTTGTGCGGTTTTTTCGCAGGATGTCTTCAGACCCCTTACTGATTGATCACATTTCTAGTTTTTATTTAAATCAGTGCAAGACTCATATTAATCGACGATATGTTTAATTCAAAATGAAAATTCTGATCTACCCCTAATATGACGATAACAGTAGGTCACCTAAAGAGGCATGGCCACCCCCTCAACCTGACTTCACGATTCGACTCAAAAACTATACCAATATAGTATTCCACTATACCGGACCCTATACATATATATATATATATATATATATATATATTCATACTGAGCGTATAACTATATAAAACAAGTGTTTTACCAAAACAGGACCGGGATAACTTTTTTCAATAAGAAAGTTTTTAAGTTAAAAACACTGCAACATATATATATATAATGTATTGCCCAATTGCCAAGCGGCGATGGTGGTGTAGTGGTTAAATTACAACTTGCAAAATAATTAAGCGAGTAACACCATCGGGAGCTCAAGTTCGCTTCCGGACATAGCCGCGTATTTTTTTTTTTTTTTTTTTTTTTTTTTATTTTGCCAACGAGATATTTTTTTTTTTTAACTTTATCCTGAAATGACAATTTTACTATGAGAAATAAAAATAATTATCTACCAATTTAAAGAGAAAGCTATTTTTTGTGTCTAATATAAAATTTTTTATTTGGGACTTTACAGTGTTTCGTTTTTTTTCAACTACATTTCCTTTTAAATGAGATTATAAAAGCTTAAGTTACGCGATTTTTATAAAATAGCAGCAATTGTCCGTTATTCTTTTAACTCCAGATTCAGACGATGGTTTGATTAAGGGTAATGTTCATTAACACCACTGTCGGACGGGAAGTCTCCCCACTGTGACTTTACTGGCCAATTAGCCCAACCTCCATGTTCCGTGCCTTGGGCGGCTTTTTCGCAGGATGTCTTCATACCCCTTAACTGATTGATTGCATTTCTAGTTATAATTTAAATCAGTGTAAGACTCGTACTAATCTACGATATGTTACATGCAAAATGAAAATTCAGATCTACCCCTAATATAACGATAATAGTAGGTCACCTAAAAAGGCGTGGCCACCCCCTCAACCTGACTTAACGATTCGACTCAAAACCTATACCAATATAGTTATGCACTATACCGGTCCCTATACATATATATATATATATATATATATATATATATATATATATATATATATATATATATATATATATATATATATTCATACTGAGCGTATAACTATATAAAACAAGTGTTTTACCAAAACAGGACCGGGATAACTTTTTTCAATAAGAAAGTTTTTAAGTTAAAAAAACTGCAACATATATATATATATATAATGTATTGAACAAATTGCCAAGCGGCGATGGTGGTGTAGTGGTTAAATTACTACTTGCAAATTAATTAAGCGAGTAACACCATCGGGAGCTCAAGTTCGCTTCCGGCCATAGCCGCGTATTTTTTTTTTTTTTTTTTTTTTTTGATTTTGCCAACGAGATGTTTTTTTTTTAACTTTATCCTGAAATGACAATTTTACTATGAGAAATAAAAATTATTATCTCCCAATTTAAAGAGAAAGCTATTTTTTGTGTCTAATATAAAATTTTTAATCATTACATCACTTTTCATACGTATTTATTTGGGACTTTACAATGTTTTGTTTTTTTCCAACTACATTTCCTTTAAAATGAGATTATAAAAGCTTAAATTATGCGATTTTTATAAAATGGCAGCAATTGTCCTTTATTCTTTTAATTCCAGATTCAGACGATGGTTTGATTAAGGGTAATGTTCATTAACACCACTGTCGGACGGGAAGTCTCCCCACTGTGACTTTACTGGCCAATTAGTCCAACCTCCATGTTCCGTGCCTTGTGCGGTTTTTTCGCAGGATGTCTTCAGACCCCTTACTGATTGATCACATTTCTAGTTTTAATTTAAATCAGTGCAAGACTCATATTAATCGACGATATGTTTAATTCAAAATGAAAATTCTGATCTACCCCTAATATGACGATAACAGTAGGTCACCTAAAGAGGCATGGCCACCCCCTCAACCTGACTTCACGATTCGACTCAAAAACTATAACAATATAGTATTCCACTATACCGGACCCTATACATATATATATATATATATATTCATACTGAGCGTATAACTATATAAAACAAGGGTTTTACCAAAACAGGACCGGGATAACTTTTTTCAATAAGAAAGTTTTTAAGTTAAAAAAACTGCAACATATATATATAATGTATTGCCCAATTGTCAAGCGGCGATGGTGAAGTAGTGGTTAATTTACTACTTGCAAATTAATTAAGCGAGTAACACCGTCGGGAGCTCAAGTTCGCTTCCGGCCATAGCCGCGTATTTTTTTTTTTTTTTTTTTTTGATTTTGCCAACGAGATGTTTTTTTTTAACTTTATTTTGAAATGACAATTTTACTATGAGAAATAAAAATTATTATCTCCCAATTTAAAGAGAAAGCTATCTTTTGTGTCTAATATAAAATTTTTAATCATTACATCACTTTTCATACGTATTTATTTGGGACTTTACAATGTTTTGTTTTTTTCCAACTACATTTCCATTAAAATGAGATTATAAAAGCTTAAATTATGCGATTTTTATAAAATGGCAGCAATTGTCCTTTATTCTTTTAATTCCAGATTCAGACGATGGTTTGATTAAGGGTAATGTTCATTAACACCACTGTCGGACGGGAAGTCTCCCCATTGTGACTTTACTGGAAATTAGCCCAACCTCCATGTTCCGTGCCTTGGGCGGCGTTTTCGCGGGATGTCTTCATACCCCTTAACTGATTGATTGCATTTCTAGTTATAATTTTAATCAGTGTAAGACTCATACTAATCTACGATATGTTACATGCAAAATGAAAATTCAGATCTACCCCTAATATGACGATAATCGTAGGTCACCTAAAAAGGCGTGGCCACCCCCTCAACCTGACTTAACGATTCGACTCAAAACCTATACCAATATAGTTATCCACTATACCGGTCGCTATACATATATATATATATATATATATATATATATATATTCATACTGAGCGTATAACTATATAAAACAAGTGTTTTACCAAAACAGGACCGGGATAACTTTTTTCAATAAGAAAGTTTTTAAGTTAAAAAAACTGCAACATATATATATATATATAATGTATTGCCCAATTGCCAAGCGGCGATGGTGGTGTAGTGGTTAAATTACTACTTGCAAATTAATTAAGCGAGTAACACCATCGGGAGCTCAAGTTCGCTTCCAGCCATAGCCGCGTATTTTTTTTATTTTTTTTTTTTTGTATTTTGCCAACGAGATGTTTTTTTTTTTTTTAACTTTATCCTGAAATGACAATTTTACTATGAGAAATAAAAATAATTATCTACCAATTTAAAGAGAAAGCTATTTTTTGTGTCTAATATAAAATTTTTAATCATTACATCACTTTTCATACGTATTTATTTGGGACTTTACAATGTTTTGTTTTTTTTCAACTACATTTCCTTTAAAATGAGATTATAAAAGCTTAAATTATGCGATTTTTATAAAATGGCAGCAATTGTCCTTTATTCTTTTAATTCCAGATTCAGACGATGGTTTGATTAAGGGTAATGTTCATTAACACCACTGTCGGACGGGAAGTCTCCCCACTGTGACTTTACTGGCCAATTAGTCCAACCTCCATGTTCCGTGCCTTGTGCGTTTTTTTCGCAGGATGTCTTCAGACCCCTTACTGATTGATCACATTTCTAGTTTTAATTTAAATCAGTGCAAGACTCATATTAATCGACGATATGTTTAATTCAAAATGAAAATTCTGATCTACCCCTAATATGACGATAACAGTAGGTCACCTAAAGAGGCATGGCCACCCCCTCAACCTGACTTCACGATTCGACTCAAAAACTATACCAATATAGTATTCCACTATACCGGACCCTATACATATATATATATATATATATTCATACTGAGCGTATAACTATATAAAACAAGGGTTTTACCAAAACAGGACCGGGATAACTTTTTTCAATAAGAAAGTTTTTAAGTTAAAAAACTGCAACATATATATATATATATAATGTATTGCCCAATTGCCAAGCGGCGATGGTGAAGTAGTGGTTAATTTACTACTTGCAAATTAATTAAGCGAGTAACACCGTCGGGAGCTCAAGTTCGCTTCCGGCCATAGCCGCGTATTTTTTTTTTTTTTTTTTTTTTTTGATTTTGCCAACGAGATGTTTTTTTTTTAACTTTATTTTGAAATGACAATTTTACTATGAGAAATAAAAATTATTATCTCCCAATTTAAAGAGAAAGCTATTTCTTGTGTCTAATATAAAATATTTAATCATTACATCACTTTTCATACGTATTTATTTGGGACTTTACAATGTTTTGTTTTTTTCCAACTACATTTCCATTAAAATGAGATTATAAAAGCTTAAATTATGCGATTTTTATAAAATGGCAGCAATTGTCCTTTATTCTTTTAATTCCAGATTCAGACGATGGTTTGATTAAGGGTAATGTTCATTAACACCACTGTCGGACCGGAAGTCTCCCCATTGTGACTTTACTGGAAATTAGCCCAACCTCCATGTTCCGTGCCTTGGGCGGCGTTTTCGCGGGATGTCTTCATACCCCTTAACTGATTGATTGCATTTCTAGTTATAATTTAAATCAGTGTAAGACTCATACTAATCTACGATATGTTACATGCAAAATGAAAATTCAGATCTACCCCTAATATGACGATAATAGTAGGTCACCTAAAAAGGCGTGGCCACCCCCTCAACCTGACTTAACGATTCGACTCAAAACCTATACCAATATAGTTATCCACTATACCGGTCGCTATACATATATATATATATATATATATATATATATATATATATATATATATATATATATATTCATACTGAGCGTATAACTATATAAAACAAGTGTTTTACCAAAACAGGACCGGGATAACTTTTTTCAATAAGAAAGTTTTTAAGTTAAAAAAACTGCAACATATATATATATATAATGTATTGCCCAATTGCCAAGCGGCGATGGTGGTGTAGTGGTTAAATTACTACTTGCAAATTAATTAAGCGAGTAACACCATCGGGAGCTCAAGTTCGCTTCCAGCCATAGCCGCGTATTTTTTTTATTTTTTTTTTTTTTTGTATTTTGCCAACGAGATGTTTTTTTTTTTTTTTAACTTTATCCTGAAATGACAATTTTACTATGAGAAATAAAAATAATTATCTACCAATTTAAAGAGAAAGCTATTTTTTGTGTCTAATATAAAATTTTTAATCATTACATCACTTTTCATACGTATTTATTTGGGACTTTACAATGTTTTGTTTTTTTTCAACTACATTTCCTTTAAAATGAGATTATAAAAGCTTAAATTATGCGAGTTTTATAAAATGGCAGCAATTGTCCTTTATTCTTTTAATTCCAGATTCAGACGATGGTTTGATTAAGGGTAATGTTCATTAACACCACTGTCGGACGGGAAGTCTCCCCACTGTGACTTTACTGGCCAATTAGTCCAACCTCCATGTTCCGTGCCTTGTGCGTTTTTTTCGCAGGATGTCTTCAGACCCCTTACTGATTGATCACATTTCTAGTTTTAATTTAAATCAGTGCAAGACTCATATTAATCGACGATATGTTTAATTCAAAATGAAAATTCTGATCTACCCCTAATATGACGATAACAGTAGGTCACCTAAAGAGGCATGGCCACCCCCTCAACCTGACTTCACGATTCGACTCAAAAACTATACCAATATAGTATTCCACTATACCGGACCCTATACATATATATATATATATATATATTCATACTGAGCGTATAACTATATAAAACAAGGGTTTTACCAAAACAGGACCGGGATAACTTTTTTCAATAAGAAAGTTTTTAAGTTAAAAAACTGCAACATATATATATATATATAATGTATTGCCCAATTGCCAAGCGGCGATGGTGAAGTAGTGGTTAATTTACTACTTGCAAATTAATTAAGCGAGTAACACCGTCGGGAGCTCAAGTTCGCTTCCGGCCATAGCCGCGTATTTTTTTTTTTTTTTTTTTTTTTTGATTTTGCCAACGAGATGTTTTTTTTTTAACTTTATTTTGAAATGACAATTTTACTATGAGAAATAAAAATTATTATCTCCCAATTTAAAGAGAAAGCTATTTTTTGTGTCTAATATAAAATATTTAATCATTACATCACTTTTCATACGTATTTATTTGGGACTTTACAATGTTTTGTTTTTTTCCAACTACATTTCCATTAAAATGAGATTATAAAAGCTTAAATTATGCGATTTTTATAAAATGGCAGCAATTGTCCTTTATTCTTTTAATTCCAGATTCAGACGATGGTTTGATTAAGGGTAATGTTCATTAACACCACTGTCGGACGGGAAGTCTCCCCATTGTGACTTTACTGGAAATTAGCCCAACCTCCATGTTCCGTGCCTTGGGCGGCGTTTTCGCGGGATGTCTTCATACCCCTTAACTGATTGATTGCATTTCTAGTTATAATTTTAATCAGTGTAAGACTCATACTAATCTACGATATGTTACATGCAAAATGAAAATTCAGATCTACCCCTAATATGACGATAATAGTAGGTCACCTAAAAAGGCGTGGCCACCCCCTCAACCTGACTTAACGATTCGACTCAAAACCTATACCAATATAGTTATCCACTATACCGGTCGCTATACATATATATATATATATATATATATATATATATTCATACTGAGCGTATAACTATATAAAACAAGTGTTTTACCAAAACAGGACCGGGATAACTTTTTTCAATAAGAAAGTTTTTAAGTTAAAAAAACTGCAACATATATATATATATAATGTATTGCCCAATTGCCAAGCGGCGATGGTGGTGTAGTGGTTAAATTACTACTTGCAAATTAATTAAGCGAGTAACACCATCGGGAGCTCAAGTTCGCTTCCAGCCATAGCCGCGTATTTTTTTTATTTTTTTTATTTTTGTATTTTGCCAACGAGATGTTTTTTTTTTTTTAACTTTATCCTGAAATGACAATTTTACTATGAGAAATAAAAATAATTATCTCCCAATTTAAAGAGAAAGCTATTTTTTGTGTCTAATATAAAATATTTAATCATTACATCACTTTTCATACGTATTTATTTTGGGACTTTACAATGTTTTGTTTTTTTCCAACTACATTTCCATTAAAATGAGATTATAAAAGCTTAAATTATGCGATTTTTATAAAATGGCAGCAATTGTCCTTTATTCTTTTAATTCCAGATTCAGACGATGGTTTGATTAAGGGTAATGTTCATTAACACCACTGTCGGACCGGAAGTCTCCCCATTGTGACTTTACTGGAAATTAGCCCAACCTCCATGTTCCGTGCCTTGGGCGGCGTTTTCGCGGGATGTCTTCATACCCCTTAACTGATTGATTGCATTTCTAGTTATAATTTAAATCAGTGTAAGACTCATACTAATCTACGATATGTTACATGCAAAATGAAAATTCAGATCTACCCCTAATATGACGATAATAGTAGGTCACCTAAAAAGGCGTGGCCACCCCCTCAACCTGACTTAACGATTCGACTCAAAACCTATACCAATATAGTTATCCACTATACCGGTCGCTATACATATATATATATATATATATATATATATATATATATTCATACTGAGCGTATAACTATATAAAACAAGTGTTTTACCAAAACAGGACCGGGATAACTTTTTTCAATAAGAAAGTTTTTAAGTTAAAAAAACTGCAACATATATATATATATAATGTATTGCCCAATTGCCAAGCGGCGATGGTGGTGTAGTGGTTAAATTACTACTTGCAAATTAATTAAGCGAGTAACACCATCGGGAGCTCAAGTTCGCTTCCAGCCATAGCCGCGTATTTTTTTTATTTTTTTTATTTTTGTATTTTGCCAACGAGATGTTTTTTTTTTTTTAACTTTATCCTGAAATGACAATTTTACTATGAGAAATAAAAATAATTATCTACCAATTTAAAGAGAAAGCTATTTTTTGTGTCTAATATAAAATTTTTAATCATTACATCACTTTTCATACGTATTTATTTGGGACTTTACAATGTTTTGTTTTTTTTCAACTACATTTCCTTTAAAATGAGATTATAAAAGCTTAAATTATGCGATTTTTATAAAATGGCAGCAATTGTCCTTTATTCTTTTAATTCCAGATTCAGACGATGGTTTGATTAAGGGTAATGTTCATTAACACCACTGTCGGACGGGAAGTCTCCCCACTGTGACTTTACTGGCCAATTAGTCCAACCTCCATGTTCCGTGTCTTGTGCGTTTTTTTCGCAGGATGTCTTCAGACCCCTTACTGATTGATCACATTTCTAGTTTTAATTTAAATCAGTGCAAGACTCATATTAATCGACGATATGTTTAATTCAAAATGAAAATTCTGATCTACCCCTAATATGACGATAACAGTAGGTCACCTAAAGAGGCATGGCCACCCCCTCAACCTGACTTCACGATTCGACTCAAAAACTATACCAATATAGTATTCCACTATACCGGACCCTATACATATATATATATATATATATTCATACTGAGCGTATAACTATATAAAACAAGGGTTTTACCAAAACAGGACCGGGATAACTTTTTTCAATAAGAAAGTTTTTAAGTTAAAAAACTGCAACATATATATATATATATAATGTATTGCCCAATTGCCAAGCGGCGATGGTGAAGTAGTGGTTAATTTACTACTTGCAAATTAATTAAGCGAGTAACACCGTCGGGAGCTCAAGTTCGCTTCCGGCCATAGCCGCGTATTTTTTTTTTTTTTTTTTTTTTTTGATTTTGCCAACGAGATGTTTTTTTTTTAACTTTATTTTGAAATGACAATTTTACTATGAGAAATAAAAATTATTATCTCCCAATTTAAAGAGAAAGCTATTTTTTGTGTCTAATATAAAATATTTAATCATTACATCACTTTTCATACGTATTTATTTGGGACTTTACAATGTTTTGTTTTTTTCCAACTACATTTCCATTAAAATGAGATTATAAAAGCTTAAATTATGCGATTTTTATAAAATGGCAGCAATTGTCCTTTATTCTTTTAATTCCAGATTCAGACGATGGTTTGATTAAGGGTAATGTTCATTAACACCACTGTCGGACCGGAAGTCTCCCCATTGTGACTTTACTGGAAATTAGCCCAACCTCCATGTTCCGTGCCTTGGGCGGCGTTTTCGCGGGATGTCTTCATACCCCTTAACTGATTGATTGCATTTCTAGTTATAATTTAAATCAGTGTAAGACTCATACTAATCTACGATATGTTACATGCAAAATGAAAATTCAGATCTACCCCTAATATGACGATAATAGTAGGTCACCTAAAAAGGCGTGGCCACCCCCTCAACCTGACTTAACGATTCGACTCAAAACCTATACCAATATAGTTATCCACTATACCGGTCGCTATACATATATATATATATATATATATATATATATATATATTCATACTGAGCGTATAACTATATAAAACAAGTGTTTTACCAAAACAGGACCGGGATAACTTTTTTCAATAAGAAAGTTTTTAAGTTAAAAAAACTGCAACATATATATATATATAATGTATTGCCCAATTGCCAAGCGGCGATGGTGGTGTAGTGGTTAAATTACTACTTGCAAATTAATTAAGCGAGTAACACCATCGGGAGCTCAAGTTCGCTTCCAGCCATAGCCGCGTATTTTTTTTATTTTTGTATTTTGCCAACGAGATGTTTTTTTTTTTTTTAACTTTATCCTGAAATGACAATTTTACTATGAGAAATAAAAATAATTATCTACCAATTTAAAGAGAAAGCTATTTTTTGTGTCTAATATAAAATTTTTAATCATTACATCACTTTTCATACGTATTTATTTGGGACTTTACAATGTTTTGTTTTTTTTCAACTACATTTCCTTTAAAATGAGATTATAAAAGCTTAAATTATGCGATTTTTATAAAATGGCAGCAATTGTCCTTTATTCTTTTAATTCCAGATTCAGACGATGGTTTGATTAAGGGTAATGTTCATTAACACCACTGTCGGACGGGAAGTCTCCCCACTGTGACTTTACTGGCCAATTAGTCCAACCTCCATGTTCCGTGTCTTGTGCGTTTTTTTCGCAGGATGTCTTCAGACCCCTTACTGATTGATCACATTTCTAGTTTTAATTTAAATCAGTGCAAGACTCATATTAATCGACGATATGTTTAATTCAAAATGAAAATTCTGATCTACCCCTAATATGACGATAACAGTAGGTCACCTAAAGAGGCATGGCCACCCCCTCAACCTGACTTCACGATTCGACTCAAAAACTATACCAATATAGTATTCCACTATACCGGACCCTATACATATATATATATATATATATTCATACTGAGCGTATAACTATATAAAACAAGGGTTTTACCAAAACAGGACCGGGATAACTTTTTTCAATAAGAAAGTTTTTAAGTTAAAAAACTGCAACATATATATATATATATAATGTATTGCCCAATTGCCAAGCGGCGATGGTGAAGTAGTGGTTAATTTACTACTTGCAAATTAATTAAGCGAGTAACACCGTCGGGAGCTCAAGTTCGCTTCCGGCCATAGCCGCGTATTTTTTTTTTTTTTTTTTTTTTTTGATTTTGCCAACGAGATGTTTTTTTTTTAACTTTATTTTGAAATGACAATTTTACTATGAGAAATAAAAATTATTATCTCCCAATTTAAAGAGAAAGCTATTTTTTGTGTCTAATATAAAATATTTAATCATTACATCACTTTTCATACGTATTTATTTGGGACTTTACAATGTTTTGTTTTTTTCCAACTACATTTCCATTAAAATGAGATTATAAAAGCTTAAATTATGCGATTTTTATAAAATGGCAGCAATTGTCCTTTATTCTTTTAATTCCAGATTCAGACGATGGTTTGATTAAGGGTAATGTTCATTAACACCACTGTCGGACCGGAAGTCTCCCCATTGTGACTTTACTGGAAATTAGCCCAACCTCCATGTTCCGTGCCTTGGGCGGCGTTTTCGCGGGATGTCTTCATACCCCTTAACTGATTGATTGCATTTCTAGTTATAATTTAAATCAGTGTAAGACTCATACTAATCTACGATATGTTACATGCAAAATGAAAATTCAGATCTACCCCTAATATGACGATAATAGTAGGTCACCTAAAAAGGCGTGGCCACCCCCTCAACCTGACTTAACGATTCGACTCAAAACCTATACCAATATAGTTATCCACTATACCGGTCGCTATACATATATATATATATATATATATATATATATATATATATATATATTCATACTGAGCGTATAACTATATAAAACAAGTGTTTTACCAAAACAGGACCGGGATAACTTTTTTCAATAAGAAAGTTTTTAAGTTAAAAAAACTGCAACATATATATATATATAATGTATTGCCCAATTGTCAAGCGGCGATGGTGGTGTAGTGGTTAAATTACTACTTGCAAATTAATTAAGCGAGTAACACCATCGGGAGCTCAAGTTCGCTTCCAGCCATAGCCGCGTATTTTTTTTATTTTTTTTATTTTTGTATTTTGCCAACGAGATGTTTTTTTTTTTTTTAACTTTATCCTGAAATGACAATTTTACTATGAGAAATAAAAATAATTATCTACCAATTTAAAGAGAAAGCTATTTTTAATCATTACATCACTTTTCATACGTATTTATTTGGGACTTTACAATGTTTCGTTTTTTTTCAACTACATTTCCTTTTAAATGAGATTATAAAAGCTTAAGTTACGCGATTTTTATAAAATAGCAGCAATTGTCCGTTATTCTTTTAATTCCAGATTCAGACGTTGGTTTGATTAAGGGTAATGTTCATTAACACCACTGTCGGACGGGAAGTCTCCCCACTGTGACTTTACTGGCCAATTAGTCCAACCTCCATGTTCCGTGCCTTGTGCGGTTTTTTCGCAGGATGTCTTCAGACCCCTTACTGATTGATCACATTTCTAGTGTTTATTTAAATCAGTGCAAGACTCATATTAATCGACGATATGTTTAATTCAAAATGAAAATTCTGATCTACCCCTAATATGACGATAACAGTAGGTCACCTAAACAGGCATGGCCACCCACTCAACCTGACTTCACGATTCGACTCAAAAACTATACCAATATAGTATTCCACTATACCGGACCCTATACATATATATATATATATATATATATATATATATATTCATACTGAGCGTATAACTATATAAAACAAGTGTTTTACCAAAACAGGACCGGGATAACTTTTTTCAATAAGAAAGTTTTTAAGTTAAAAAAACTGCAACATATATATATATATAATGTATTGCCCAATTGCCAAGCGGCGATGGTGGTGTAGTGGTTAAATTACTACTTGCAAATTAATTAAGCGAGTAACACCATCGGGAGCTCAAGTTCGCTTCCAGCCATAGCCGCGTATTTTTTTTATTTTTTTTATTTTTGTATTTTGCCAACGAGATGTATTTTTTTTTTTTAACTTTATCCTGAAATGACAATTTTACTATGAGAAATAAAAATAATTATCTACCAATTTAAAGAGAAAGCTATTTTTTGTGTCTAATATAAAATTTTTAATCATTACATCACTTTTCATACGTATTTATTTGGGACTTTACAATGTTTCGTTTTTTTTCAACTACATTTCCTTTTAAATGAGATTATAAAAGCTTAAGTTACGCGATTTTTATAAAATAGCAGCAATTGTCCGTTATTCTTTTAACTCCAGATTCAGACGATTGTTTGATTAAGGGTAATGTTCATTAACACCACTGTCGGACGGGAAGTCTCCCCACTGTGACTTTACTGGCCAATTAGCCCAACCTCCATGTTCCGTGCCTTGGGCGCCTTTTTCGCAGGATGTCTTCATACCCCTTAACTGATTGATTGCATTTCTAGTTATAATTTAAATCAGTGTAAGACTCGTACTAATCTACGATATGTTACATGCAAAATGAAAATTCAGATCTACCCCTAATATGACGATAATAGTAGGTCACCTAAAAAGGCGTGGCCACCCCCTCAACCTGACTTAACGATTCGACTCAAAACCTATACCAATATAGTTATCCACTATACCGGTCCCTATACATATATATATATATATATATATATATATATATATATATATATATATATATATATATATATATATATATATATTCATACTGAGCGTATAACTATATAAAACAAGTGTTTTACCAAAACAGGACCGGGATAACTTTTTTCAATAAGAAAGTTTTTAAGTTAAAAAAACTGCAACATATATATATATATATCATGTATTGCCCAATTGCCAAGCGGCGATGGTGGTGTAGTGGTTAAATTACTACTTGCAAATTAATTAAGCGAGTAACACCATCGGGAGCTCAAGTTCGCTTCCAGCCATAGCCGCGTATTTTTTTTATTTTTTTTATTTTTGTATTTTGCCAACGAGATGTATTTTTTTTTTTTAACTTTATCCTGAAATGACAATTTTACTATGAGAAATAAAAATACTTATCTACCAATTTAAAGAGAAAGCTATTTTTTGTGTCTAATATAAAATTTTTAATCATTACATCACTTTTCATACGTATTTATTTGGGACTTTACAATGTTTCGTTTTTTTTCAACTACATTTCCTTTTAAATGAGATTATAAAAGCTTAAGTTACGCGATTTTTATAAAATAGCAGCAATTGTCCGTTATTCTTTTAATTCCAGATTCAGACGTTGGTTTGATTAAGGGTAATGTTCGTTAACACCACTGTCGGACGGGAAGTCTCCCCACTGTGACTTTACTGGCCAATTAGTCCAACCTCCATGTTCCGTGCCTTGTGCGGTTTTTTCGCAGGATGTTTTCAGACCCCTTACTGATTGATCACATTTCTAGTTTTAATTTAAATCAGTGCAAGACTCATATTAATCGACAATATGTTTAATTCAAAATGAAAATTCTGATCTACCCCTAATATGACGATAACAGTAGGTCACCTAAAGAGGCATGGCCACCCCCTCAACCTGACTTCACGATTCGACTCAAAAACTATACCAATATAGTATTCCACTATACCGGACCCTATACATATATATATATATATTCATACTGAGCGTATAACTATATAAAACAAGGGTTTTACCAAAACAGGACCGGGATAACTTTTTTCAATAAGAAAGTTTTTAAGTTAAAAACACTGCAACATATATATATATAATGTATTGCCCAATTGCCAAGCGGCGATGGTGGTGTAGTGGTTAAATTACAACTTGCAAAATAATTAAGCGAGTAACACCATCGGGAGCTCAAGTTCGCTTCCGGCCATAGCCGCGTATTTTTTTTTTTTTTTTTTTTTTTTTATTTTGCCAACGAGATATTTTTTTTTTTTTAACTTTATCCTGAAATGACAATTTTACTATGAGAAATAAAAATAATTATCTACCAATTTAAAGAGAAAGCTATTTTTTGTGTCTAATATAAAATTTTTTATTTGGGACTTTACAGTGTTTCGTTTTTTTTCAACTACATTTCCTTTTAAATGAGATTATAAAAGCTTAAGTTACGCGATTTTTATAAAATAGCAGCAATTGTCCGTTATTCTTTTAACTCCAGATTCAGACGATGGTTTGATTAAGGGTAATGTTCATTAACACCACTGTCGGACGGGAAGTCTCCCCACTGTGACTTTACTGGCCAATTAGCCCAACCTCCATGTTCCGTGCCTTGGGTGGCTTTTTCGCAGGATGTCTTCATACCCCTTAACTGATTGATTGCATTTCTAGTTATAATTTAAATCAGTGTAAGACTCGTACTAATCTACGATATGTTACATGCAAAATGAAAATTCAGATCTACCCCTAATATAACGATAATAGTAGGTCACCTAAAAAGGCGTGGCCACCCCCTCAACCTGACTTAACGATTCGACTCAAAACCTATACCAATATAGTTATCCACTATACCGGTCCCTATACATATATATATATATATATATATATATATATATATATATTCATACTGAGCGTATAACTATATAAAACAAGTGTTTTACCAAAACAGGACCGGGATAACTTTTTTCAATAAGAAAGTTTTTAAGTTAAAAAAACTGCAACATATATATATATATATAATGTATTGCCCAATTGCCAAGCGGCGATGGTGGTGTAGTGGTTAAATTACTACTTGCAAATTAATTAAGCGAGTAACACCATCGGGAGCTCAAGTTCGCTTCCGGCCATAGCCGCGTATTTTTTTTTTTTTTTTTTTTTTGATTTTGCCAACGAGATGTTTTTTTTTTAACTTTATCCTGAAATGACAATTTTACTATGAGAAATAAAAATTATTATCTCCCAATTTAAAGAGAAAGCTATTTTTTGTGTCTAATATAAAATTTTTAATCATTACATCACTTTTCATACGTATTTATTTGGGACTTTACAATGTTTTGTTTTTTTCCAACTACATTTCCTTTAAAATGAGATTATAAAAGCTTAAATTATGCGATTTTTATAAAATGGCAGCAATTGTCCTTTATTCTTTTAATTCCAGATTCAGACGATGGTTTGATTAAGGGTAATGTTCATTAACACCACTGTCGGACGGGAAGTCTCCCCACTGTGACTTTACTGGCCAATTAGTCCAACCTCCATGTTCCGTGCCTTGTGCGGTTTTTTCGCAGGATGTCTTCAGACCCCTTACTGATTGATCACATTTCTAGTTTTAATTTAAATCAGTGCAAGACTCATATTAATCGACGATATGTTTAATTCAAAATGAAAATTCTGATCTACCCCTAATATGACGATAACAGTAGGTCACCTAAAGAGGCATGGCCACCCCCTCAACCTGACTACACGATTCGACTAAAAAACTACACCAATATAGTATTCCACTATACCGGACCCTATACATATATATATATATATATATTCATACTGAGCGTATAACTATATAAAACAAGGGTTTTACCAAAACAGGACCGGGATAACTTTTTTCAATAAGAAAGTTTTTAAGTTAAAAAAACTGCAACATATATATATAATGTATTGCCCAATTGCCAAGCGGCGATGGTGAAGTAGTGGTTAATTTACTACTTGCAAATTAATTAAGCGAGTAACACCGTCGGGAGCTCAAGTTCGCTTCCGGCCATAGCCGCGTATTTTTTTTTTTTTTTTTTTTTTTGATTTTGCCAACGAGATGTTTTTTTTTAACTTTATTTTGAAATGACAATTTTACTATGAGAAATAAAAATTATTATCTCCCAATTTAAAGAGAAAGCTATTTTTTGTGTCTAATATAAAATTTTTAATCATTACATCACTTTTCATACGTATTTATTTGGGACTTTACAATGTTTTGTTTTTTTCCAACTACATTTCCATTAAAATGAGATTATAAAAGCTTAAATTATGCGATTTTTATAAAATGGCAGCAATTGTCCTTTATTCTTTTAATTCCAGATTCAGACGATGGTTTGATTAAGGGTAATGTTCATTAACACCACTGTCGGACGGGAAGTCTCCCCATTGTGACTTTACTGGAAATTAGCCCAACCTCCATGTTCCGTGCCTTGGGCGGCGTTTTCGCGGGATGTCTTCATACCCCTTAACTGATTGATTGCATTTCTAGTTATAATTTAAATCAGTGTAAGACTCATACTAATCTACGATATGTTACATGCAAAATGAAAATTCAGATCTACCCCTAATATGACGATAATAGTAGGTCACCTAAAAAGGCGTGGCCACCCCCTCAACCTGACTTAACGATTCGACTCAAAACCTATACCAATATAGTTATCCACTATACCGGTCGCTATACATATATATATATATATATATATTCATACTGAGCGTATAACTATATAAAACAAGTGTTTTACCAAAACAGGACCGGGATAACTTTTTTCAATAAGAAAGTTTTTAAGTTAAAAAAACTGCAACATATATATATATATATAATGTATTGCCCAATTGCCAAGCGGCGATGGTGGTGTAGTGGTTAAATTACTACTTGCAAATTAATTAAGCGAGTAACACCATCGGGAGCTCAAGTTCGCTTCCAGCCATAGCCGCGTATTTTTTTTATTTTTTTTATTTTTGTATTTTGCCAACGAGATGTTTTTTTTTTTTTAACTTTATCCTGAAATGACAATTTTACTATGAGAAATAAAAATAATTATCTACCAATTTAAAGAGAAAGCTATTTTTTGTGTCTAATATAAAATTTTTAATCATTACATCACTTTTCATACGTATTTATTTGGGACTTTACAATGTTTTGTTTTTTTTCAACTACATTTCCTTTAAAATGAGATTATAAAAGCTTAAATTATGCGATTTTTATAAAATGGCAGCAATTGTCCTTTATTCTTTTAATTCCAGATTCAGACGATGGTTTGATTAAGGGTAATGTTCATTAACACCACTGTCGGACGGGAAGTCTCCCCACTGTGACTTTACTGGCCAATTAGTCCAACCTCCATGTTCCGTGCCTTGTGCGGTTTTTTCGCAGGATGTCTTCAGACCCCTTACTGATTGATCACATTTCTAGTTTTAATTTAAATCAGTGCAAGACTCATATTAATCGACGATATGTTTAATTCAAAATGAAAATTCTGATCTACCCCTAATATGACGATAACAGTAGGTCACCTAAAGAGGCATGGCCACCCCCTCAACCTGACTTCACGATTCGACTCAAAAACTATACCAATATAGTATTCCACTATACCGGACCCTATACATATATATATATATATATTCATACTGAGCGTATAACTATATAAAACAAGGGTTTTACCAAAACAGGACCGGGATAACTTTTTTCAATAAGAAAGTTTTTAAGTTAAAAACACTGCAACATATATATATATATAATGTATTGCCCAATTGCCAAGCGGCGATGGTGGTGTAGTGGTTAAATTACAACTTGCAAAATAATTAAGCGAGTAACACCATCGGGAGCTCAAGTTCGCTTCCGGCCATAGCCGCGTATTTTTTTTTTTTTTTTTTTTTTTTTTTTATTTTGCCAACGAGATATTTTTTTTTTTAACTTAATCCTGAAATGACAATTTTACTATGAGAAATAAAAATAATTATCTACCAATTTAAAGAGAAAGCTATTTTTTGTGTCTAATATAAAATTTTTTATTTGGGACTTTACAGTGTTTCGTTTTTTTTCAACTACATTTCCTTTTAAATGAGATTATAAAAGCTTAAGTTACGCGATTTTTATAAAATAGCAGCAATTGTCCGTTATTCTTTTAACTCCAGATTCAGACGATGGTTTGATTAAGGGTAATGTTCATTAACACCACTGTCGGACGGGAAGTCTCCCCACTGTGACTTTACTGGCCAATTAGCCCAACCTCCATGTTCCGTGCCTTGGGCGGCTTTTTCGCAGGATGTCTTCATTCCCCTTAACTGATTGATTGCATTTCTAGTTATAATTTAAATCAGTGTAAGACTCGTACTAATCTACGATATGTTACATGCAAAATGAAATTCAGATCTACCCCTAATATAACGATAATAGTAGGTCACCTAAAAAGGCGTGGCCACCCCCTCAACCTGACTTAACGATTCGACTCAAAACCTATACCAATATAGTTATCCACTATACCGGTCCCTATACATATATATATATATATATATATATATTCATACTGAGCGTATAACTATATAAAACAAGTGTTTTACCAAAACAGGACCGGGATAACTTTTTTCAATAAGAAAGTTTTTAAGTTAAAAAAACTGCAACATATATATATATATAATGTATTGCCCAATTGCCAAGCGGCGATGGTGGTGTAGTGGTTAAATTACTACTTGCAAATTAATTAAGCGAGTAACACCATCGGGAGCTCAAGTTCGCTTCCAGCCATAGCCGCGTATTTTTTTTATTTTTTTTATTTTTGTATTTTGCCAACGAGATGTTTTTTTTTTTTTTAACTTTATCCTGAAATGACAATTTTACTATGAGAAATAAAAATAATTATCTACCAATTTAAAGAGAAAGCTATTTTTTGTGTCTAATATAAAATTTTTAATCATTACATCACTTTTCATACGTATTTATTTGGGACTTTACAATGTTTTGTTTTTTTTCAACTACATTTCCTTTAAAATGAGATTATAAAAGCTTAAATTATGCGATTTTTATAAAATGGCAGCAATTGTCCTTTATTCTTTTAATTCCAGATTCAGACGATGGTTTGATTAAGGGTAATGTTCATTAACACCACTGTCGGACGGGAAGTCTCCCCACTGTGACTTTACTGGCCAATTAGTCCAACCTCCATGTTCCGTGCCTTGTGCGGTTTTTTCGCAGGATGTCTTCAGACCCCTTACTGATTGATCACATTTCTAGTTTTAATTTAAATCAGTGCAAGACTCATATTAATCTACGATATGTTACATGCAAAATGAAAATTCAGATCTACCCCTAATATGACGATAATAGTAGGTCACCTAAAAAGGCGTGGCCACCCCCTCAACCTGACTTAACGATTCGACTCAAAACCTATACCAATATAGTTATCCACTATACCGGTCGCTATACATATATATATATATATATATTCATACTGAGCGTATAACTATATAAAACAAGTGTTTTACCAAAACAGGACCGGGATAACTTTTTTCAATAAGAAAGTTTTTAAGTTAAAAAAACTGCAACATATATATATATATATAATGTATTGCCCAATTGCCAAGCGGCGATGGTGGTGTAGTGGTTAAATTACTACTTGCAAATTAATTAAGCGAGTAACACCATCGGGAGCTCAAGTTCGCTTCCAGCCATAGCCGCGTATTTTTTTTATTTTTTTTATTTTTGTATTTTGCCAACGAGATGTTTTTTTTTTTTTAACTTTATCCTGAAATGACAATTTTACTATGAGAAATAAAAATAATTATCTACCAATTTAAAGAGAAAGCTATTTTTTGTGTCTAATATAAAATTTTTAATCATTACATCACTTTTCATACGTATTTATTTGGGACTTTACAATGTTTTGTTTTTTTTCAACTACATTTCCTTTAAAATGAGATTATAAAAGCTTAAATTATGCGATTTTTATAAAATGGCAGCAATTGTCCTTTATTCTTTTAATTCCAGATTCAGACGATGGTTTGATTAAGGGTAATGTTCATTAACACCACTGTCGGACGGGAAGTCTCCCCACTGTGACTTTACTGGCCAATTAGTCCAACCTCCATGTTCCGTGCCTTGTGCGGTTTTTTCGCAGGATGTCTTCAGACCCCTTACTGATTGATCACATTTCTAGTTTTAATTTAAATCAGTGCAAGACTCATATTAATCGACGATATGTTTAATTCAAAATGAAAATTCTGATCTACCCCTAATATGACGATAACAGTAGGTCACCTAAAGAGGCATGGCCACCCCCTCAACCTGACTTCACGATTCGACTCAAAAACTATACCAATATAGTATTCCACTATACCGGACCCTATACATATATATATATATATATTCATACTGAGCGTATAACTATATAAAACAAGGGTTTTACCAAAACAGGACCGGGATAACTTTTTTCAATAAGAAAGTTTTTAAGTTAAAAACACTGCAACATATATATATATATAATGTATTGCCCAATTGCCAAGCGGCGATGGTGGTGTAGTGGTTAAATTACAACTTGCAAAATAATTAAGCGAGTAACACCATCGGGAGCTCAAGTTCGCTTCCGGCCATAGCCGCGTATTTTTTTTTTTTTTTTTTTTTTTTTTTTTATTTTGCCAACGAGATATTTTTTTTTTTAACTTTATCCTGAAATGACAATTTTACTATGAGAAATAAAAATAATTATCTACCAATTTAAAGAGAAAGCTATTTTTTGTGTCTAATATAAAATTTTTTATTTGGGACTTTACAGTGTTTCGTTTTTTTTCAACTACATTTCCTTTTAAATGAGATTATAAAAGCTTAAGTTACGCGATTTTTATAAAATAGCAGCAATTGTCCGTTATTCTTTTAACTCCAGATTCAGACGATGGTTTGATTAAGGGTAATGTTCATTAACACCACTGTCGGACGGGAAGTCTCCCCACTGTGACTTTACTGGCCAATTAGCCCAACCTCCATGTTCCGTGCCTTGGGCGGCTTTTTCGCAGGATGTCTTCATTCCCCTTAACTGATTGATTGCATTTCTAGTTATAATTTAAATCAGTGTAAGACTCGTACTAATCTACGATATGTTACATGCAAAATGAAATTCAGATCTACCCCTAATATAACGATAATAGTAGGTCACCTAAAAAGGCGTGGCCACCCCCTCAACCTGACTTAACGATTCGACTCAAAACCTATACCAATATAGTTATCCACTATACCGGTCCCTATACATATATATATATATATATATATATATATACATACTGAGCGTATAACTATATAAAACAAGTGTTTTACCAAAACAGGACCGGGATAACTTTTTTCAATAAGAAAGTTTTTAAGTTAAAAAAACTGCAACATATATATATATATAATGTATTGCCCAATTGCCAAGCGGCGATGGTGGTGTAGTGGTTAAATTACTACTTGCAAATTAATTAAGCGAGTAACACCATCGGGAGCTCAAGTTCGCTTCCAGCCATAGCCGCGTATTTTTTTTATTTTTTTTATTTTTGTATTTTGCCAACGAGATGTTTTTTTTTTTTTTAACTTTATCCTGAAATGACAATTTTACTATGAGAAATAAAAATAATTATCTACCAATTTAAAGAGAAAGCTATTTTTTGTGTCTAATATAAAATTTTTAATCATTACATCACTTTTCATACGTATTTATTTGGGACTTTACAATGTTTTGTTTTTTTTCAACTACATTTCCTTTAAAATGAGATTATAAAAGCTTAAATTATGCGATTTTTATAAAATGGCAGCAATTGTCCTTTATTCTTTTAATTCCAGATTCAGACGATGGTTTGATTAAGGGTAATGTTCATTAACACCACTGTCGGACGGGAAGTCTCCCCACTGTGACTTTACTGGCCAATTAGTCCAACCTCCATGTTCCGTGCCTTGTGCGGTTTTTTCGCAGGATGTCTTCAGACCCCTTACTGATTGATCACATTTCTAGTTTTAATTTAAATCAGTGCAAGACTCATATTAATCGACGATATGTTTAATTCAAAATGAAAATTCTGATCTACCCCTAATATGACGATAACAGTAGGTCACCTAAAGAGGCATGGCCACCCCCTCAACCTGACTTCACGATTCGACTCAAAAACTATACCAATATAGTATTCCACTATACCGGACCCTATACATATATATATATATATATATTCATACTGAGCGTATAACTATATAAAACAAGGGTTTTACCAAAACAGGACCGGGATAACTTTTTTCAATAAGAAAGTTTTTAAGTTAAAAAAACTGCAACATATATATATATATAATGTATTGCCCAATTGCCAAGCGGCGATGGTGGTGTAGTGGTTAAATTACTACTTGCAAATTAATTAAGCGAGTAACACCATCGGGAGCTCAAGTTCGCTTCCAGCCATAGCCGCGTATTTTTTTTATTTTTTTTATTTTTGTATTTTGCCAACGAGATGTTTTTTTTTTTTTAACTTTATCCTGAAATGACAATTTTACTATGAGAAATAAAAATAATTATCTACCAATTTAAAGAGAAAGCTATTTTTTGTGTCTAATATAAAATTTTTAATCATTACATCACTTTTCATACGTATTTATTTGGGACTTTACAATGTTTTGTTTTTTTTCAACTACATTTCCTTTAAAATGAGATTATAAAAGCTTAAATTATGCGATTTTTATAAAATGGCAGCAATTGTCCTTTATTCTTTTAATTCCAGATTCAGACGATGGTTTGATTAAGGGTAATGTTCATTAACACCACTGTCGGACGGGAAGTCTCCCCACTGTGACTTTACTGGCCAATTAGTCCAACCTCCATGTTCCGTGCCTTGTGCGGTTTTTTCGCAGGATGTCTTCAGACCCCTTACTGATTGATCACATTTCTAGTTTTAATTTAAATCAGTGCAAGACTCATATTAATCGACGATATGTTTAATTCAAAATGAAAATTCTGATCTACCCCTAATATGACGATAACAGTAGGTCACCTAAAGAGGCATGGCCACCCCCTCAACCTGACTTCACGATTCGACTCAAAAACTATACCAATATAGTATTCCACTATACCGGACCCTATACATATATATATATATATATTCATACTGAGCGTATAACTATATAAAACAAGGGTTTTACCAAAACAGGACCGGGATAACTTTTTTCAATAAGAAAGTTTTTAAGTTAAAAACACTGCAACATATATATATATAATGTATTGCCCAATTGCCAAGCGGCGATGGTGGTGTAGTGGTTAAATTACAACTTGCAAAATAATTAAGCGAGTAACACCATCGGGAGCTCAAGTTCGCTTCCGGCCATAGCCGCGTATTTTTTTTTTTTTTTTTTTTTTTTTTTATTTTGCCAACGAGATATTTTTTTTTTTAACTTTATCCTGAAATGACAATTTTACTATGAGAAATAAAAATAATTATCTACCAATTTAAAGAGAAAGCTATTTTTTGTGTCTAATATAAAATTTTTTATTTGGGACTTTACAGTGTTTCGTTTTTTTTCAACTACATTTCCTTTTAAATGAGATTATAAAAGCTTAAGTTACGCGATTTTTATAAAATAGCAGCAATTGTCCGTTATTCTTTTAACTCCAGATTCAGACGATGGTTTGATTAAGGGTAATGTTCATCAACACCACTGTCGGACGGGAAGTCTCCCCACTGTGACTTTACTGGCCAATTAGCCCAACCTCCATGTTCCGTGCCTTGGGCGGCTTTTTCGCAGGATGTCTTCATACCCCTTAACTGATTGATTGCATTTCTAGTTATAATTTAAATCAGTGTAAGACTCGTACTAATCTACGATATGTTACATGCAAAATGAAAATTCAGATCTACCCCTAATATAACGATAATAGTAGGTCACCTAAAAAGGCGTGGCCACCCCCTCAACCTGACTTAACGATTCGACTCAAAACCTATACCAATATAGTTATCCACTATACCGGTCCCTATACATATATATATATATATATATATATATATATATATATATATATATATATATTCATACTGAGCGTATAACTATATAAAACAAGTGTTTTACCAAAACAGGACCGGGATAACTTTTTTCAATAAGAAAGTTTTTTAGTTAAAAAAACTGCAACATATATATATATATATATATAATGTATTGCCCAATTGCCAAGCGGCGATGGTGGTGTAGTGGTTAAATTACTACTTGGAAATTAATTAAGCGAGTAACACCATCGGGAGCTCAAGTTCGCTTCCGGCCATAGCCGCGTATTTTTTTTTTTTTTTTTTTTTTTTTGATTTTGCCAACGAGATGTTTTTTTTTTAACTTTATCCTGAAATGACAATTTTACTATGAGAAATAAAAATTATTATCTCCCAATTTAAAGAGAAAGCTATTTTTTGTGTCTAATATAAAATTTTTAATCATTACATCACTTTTCATACGTATTTATTTGGGACTTTACAATGTTTTGTTTTTTTCCAACTACATTTCCTTTAAAATGAGATTATAAAAGCTTAAATTATGCGATTTTTATAAAATGGCAGCAATTGTCCTTTATTCTTTTAATTCCAGATTCAGACGATGGTTTGATTAAGGGTAATGTTCATTAACACCACTGTCGGACGGGAAGTCTCCCCACTGTGACTTTACTGGCCAATTAGTCCAACCTCCATGTTCCGTGCCTTGTGCGGTTTTTTCGCAGGATGTCTTCAGACCCCTTACTGATTGATCACATTTCTAGTTTTAATTTAAATCAGTGCAAGACTCATATTAATCGACGATATGTTTAATTCAAAATGAAAATTCTGATCTACCCCTAATATGACGATAACAGTAGGTCACCTAAAGAGGCATGGCCACCCCCTCAACCTGACTTCACGATTCGACTCAAAAACTATACCAATATAGTATTCCACTATACCGGACCCTATACATATATATATATATATATTCATACTGAGCGTATAACTATATAAAACAAGGGTTTTACCAAAACAGGACCGGGATAACTTTTTTCAATAAGAAAGTTTTTAAGTTAAAAACACTGCAACATATATATATATATAATGTATTGCCCAATTGCCAAGCGGCGATGGTGGTGTAGTGGTTAAATTACAACTTGCAAAATAATTAAGCGAGTAACACCATCGGGAGCTCAAGTTCGCTTCCGGCCATAGCCGCGTATTTTTTTTTTTTTTTTTTTTTTTTTTTTATTTTGCCAACGAGATATTTTTTTTTTTAACTTTATCCTGAAATGACAATTTTACTATGAGAAATAAAAATAATTATCTACCAATTTAAAGAGAAAGCTATTTTTTGTGTCTAATATAAAATTTTTTATTTGGGACTTTACAGTGTTTCGTTTTTTTTCAACTACATTTCCTTTTAAATGAGATTATAAAAGCTTAAGTTACGCGATTTTTATAAAATAGCAGCAATTGTCCGTTATTCTTTTAACTCCAGATTCAGACGATGGTTTGATTAAGGGTAATGTTCATTAACACCACTGTCGGACGGGAAGTCTCCCCACTGTGACTTTACTGGCCAATTAGCCCAACCTCCATGTTCCGTGCCTTGGGCGGCTTTTTCGCAGGATGTCTTCATTCCCCTTAACTGATTGATTGCATTTCTAGTTATAATTTAAATCAGTGTAAGACTCGTACTAATCTACGATATGTTACATGCAAAATGAAATTCAGATCTACCCCTAATATAACGATAATAGTAGGTCACCTAAAAAGGCGTGGCCACCCCCTCAACCTGACTTAACGATTCGACTCAAAACCTATACCAATATAGTTATCCACTATACCGGTCCCTATACATATATATATATATATATATATATATATACATACTGAGCGTATAACTATATAAAACAAGTGTTTTACCAAAACAGGACCGGGATAACTTTTTTCAATAAGAAAGTTTTTAAGTTAAAAAAACTGCAACATATATATATATATAATGTATTGCCCAATTGCCAAGCGGCGATGGTGGTGTAGTGGTTAAATTACTACTTGCAAATTAATTAAGCGAGTAACACCATCGGGAGCTCAAGTTCGCTTCCAGCCATAGCCGCGTATTTTTTTTATTTTTTTTATTTTTGTATTTTGCCAACGAGATGTTTTTTTTTTTTTTAACTTTATCCTGAAATGACAATTTTACTATGAGAAATAAAAATAATTATCTACCAATTTAAAGAGAAAGCTATTTTTTGTGTCTAATATAAAATTTTTAATCATTACATCACTTTTCATACGTATTTATTTGGGACTTTACAATGTTTTGTTTTTTTTCAACTACATTTCCTTTAAAATGAGATTATAAAAGCTTAAATTATGCGATTTTTATAAAATGGCAGCAATTGTCCTTTATTCTTTTAATTCCAGATTCAGACGATGGTTTGATTAAGGGTAATGTTCATTAACACCACTGTCGGACGGGAAGTCTCCCCACTGTGACTTTACTGGCCAATTAGTCCAACCTCCATGTTCCGTGCCTTGTGCGGTTTTTTCGCAGGATGTCTTCAGACCCCTTACTGATTGATCACATTTCTAGTTTTAATTTAAATCAGTGCAAGACTCATATTAATCGACGATATGTTTAATTCAAAATGAAAATTCTGATCTACCCCTAATATGACGATAACAGTAGGTCACCTAAAGAGGCATGGCCACCCCCTCAACCTGACTTCACGATTCGACTCAAAAACTATACCAATATAGTATTCCACTATACCGGACCCTATACATATATATATATATATATATTCATACTGAGCGTATAACTATATAAAACAAGGGTTTTACCAAAACAGGACCGGGATAACTTTTTTCAATAAGAAAGTTTTTAAGTTAAAAAAACTGCAACATATATATATATATAATGTATTGCCCAATTGCCAAGCGGCGATGGTGGTGTAGTGGTTAAATTACTACTTGCAAATTAATTAAGCGAGTAACACCATCGGGAGCTCAAGTTCGCTTCCAGCCATAGCCGCGTATTTTTTTTATTTTTTTTATTTTTGTATTTTGCCAACGAGATGTTTTTTTTTTTTTAACTTTATCCTGAAATGACAATTTTACTATGAGAAATAAAAATAATTATCTACCAATTTAAAGAGAAAGCTATTTTTTGTGTCTAATATAAAATTTTTAATCATTACATCACTTTTCATACGTATTTATTTGGGACTTTACAATGTTTTGTTTTTTTTCAACTACATTTCCTTTAAAATGAGATTATAAAAGCTTAAATTATGCGATTTTTATAAAATGGCAGCAATTGTCCTTTATTATTTTAATTCCAGATTCAGACGATGGTTTGATTAAGGGTAATGTTCATTAACACCACTGTCGGACGGGAAGTCTCCCCACTGTGACTTTACTGGCCAATTAGTCCAACCTCCATGTTCCGTGCCTTGTGCGGTTTTTTCGCAGGATGTCTTCAGACCCCTTACTGATTGATCACATTTCTAGTTTTAATTTAAATCAGTGCAAGACTCATATTAATCGACGATATGTTTAATTCAAAATGAAAATTCTGATCTACCCCTAATATGACGATAACAGTAGGTCACCTAAAGAGGCATGGCCACCCCCTCAACCTGACTTCACGATTCGACTCAAAAACTATACCAATATAGTATTCCACTATACCGGACCCTATACATATATATATATATATATTCATACTGAGCGTATAACTATATAAAACAAGGGTTTTACCAAAACAGGACCGGGATAACTTTTTTCAATAAGAAAGTTTTTAAGTTAAAAACACTGCAACATATATATATATAATGTATTGCCCAATTGCCAAGCGGCGATGGTGGTGTAGTGGTTAAATTACAACTTGCAAAATAATTAAGCGAGTAACACCATCGGGAGCTCAAGTTCGCTTCCGGCCATAGCCGCGTATTTTTTTTTTTTTTTTTTTTTTTTTTTATTTTGCCAACGAGATATTTTTTTTTTTAACTTTATCCTGAAATGACAATTTTACTATGAGAAATAAAAATAATTATCTACCAATTTAAAGAGAAAGCTATTTTTTGTGTCTAATATAAAATTTTTTATTTGGGACTTTACAGTGTTTCGTTTTTTTTCAACTACATTTCCTTTTAAATGAGATTATAAAAGCTTAAGTTACGCGATTTTTATAAAATAGCAGCAATTGTCCGTTATTCTTTTAACTCCAGATTCAGACGATGGTTTGATTAAGGGTAATGTTCATCAACACCACTGTCGGACGGGAAGTCTCCCCACTGTGACTTTACTGGCCAATTAGCCCAACCTCCATGTTCCGTGCCTTGGGCGGCTTTTTCGCAGGATGTCTTCATACCCCTTAACTGATTGATTGCATTTCTAGTTATAATTTAAATCAGTGTAAGACTCGTACTAATCTACGATATGTTACATGCAAAATGAAAATTCAGATCTACCCCTAATATAACGATAATAGTAGGTCACCTAAAAAGGCGTGGCCACCCCCTCAACCTGACTTAACGATTCGACTCAAAACCTATACCAATATAGTTATCCACTATACCGGTCCCTATACATATATATATATATATATATATATATATATATATATATATATATATTCATACTGTGCGTATAACTATATAAAACAAGTGTTTTACCAAAACAGGACCGGGATAACTTTTTTCAATAAGAAAGTTTTTTAGTTAAAAAAACTGCAACATATATATATATATATATATAATGTATTGCCCAATTGCCAAGCGGCGATGGTGGTGTAGTGGTTAAATTACTACTTGGAAATTAATTAAGCGAGTAACACCATCGGGAGCTCAAGTTCGCTTCCGGCCATAGCCGCGTATTTTTTTTTTTTTTTTTTTTTTTGATTTTGCCAACGAGATGTTTTTTTTTTAACTTTATCCTGAAATGACAATTTTACTATGAGAAATAAAAATTATTATCTCCCAATTTAAAGAGAAAGCTATTTTTTGTGTCTAATATAAAATTTTTAATCATTACATCACTTTTCATACGTATTTATTTGGGACTTTACAATGTTTTGTTTTTTTCCAACTACATTTCCTTTAAAATGAGATTATAAAAGCTTAAATTATGCGATTTTTATAAAATGGCAGCAATTGTCCTTTATTCTTTTAATTCCAGATTCAGACGATGGTTTGATTAAGGGTAATGTTCATTAACACCACTGTCGGACGGGAAGTCTCCCCACTGTGACTTTACTGGCCAATTAGTCCAACCTCCATGTTCCGTGCCTTGTGCGGTTTTTTCGCAGGATGTCTTCAGACCCCTTACTGATTGATCACATTTCTAGTTTTAATTTAAATCAGTGCAAGACTCATATTAATCGACGATATGTTTAATTCAAAATGAAAATTCTGATCTACCCCTAATATGACGATAACAGTAGGTCACCTAAAGAGGCATGGCCACCCCCTCAACCTGACTTCACGATTCGACTCAAAAACTATACCAATATAGTATTCCACTATACCGGACCCTATACATATATATATATATATATATATTCATACTGAGCGTATAACTATATAAAACAAGGGTTTTACCAAAACAGGACCGGGATAACTTTTTTCAATAAGAAAGTTTTTAAGTTAAAAAAACTGCAACATATATATATAATGTATTGCCCAATTGCCAAGCGGCGATGGTGAAGTAGTGGTTAATTTACTACTTGCAAATTAATTAAGCGAGTAACACCGTCGGGAGCTCAAGTTCGCTTCCGGCCATAGCCGCGTATTTTTTTTTTTTTTTTTTTTTTGATTTTGCCAACGAGATGTTTTTTTTTAACTTTATTTTGAAATGACAATTTTACTATGAGAAATAAAAATTATTATCTCCCAATTTAAAGAGAAAGCTATTTTTTGTGTCTAATATAAAATTTTTAATCATTACATCACTTTTCATACGTATTTATTTGGGACTTTACAATGTTTTGTTTTTTTCCAACTACATTTCCATTAAAATGAGATTATAAAAGCTTAAATTATGCGATTTTTATAAAATGGCAGCAAATGTCCTTTATTCTTTTAATTCCAGATTCAGACGATGGTTTGATTAAGGGTAATGTTCATTAACACCACTGTCGGACGGGAAGTCTCCCCATTGTGACTTTACTGGAAATTAGCCCAACCTCCATGTTCCGTGCCTTGGGCGGCGTTTTCGCGGGATGTCTTCATACCCCTTAACTGATTGATTGCATTTCTAGTTATAATTTAAATCAGTGTAAGACTCATACTAATCTACGATATGTTACATGCAAAATGAAAATTCAGATCTACCCCTAATATGACGATAATAGTAGGTCACCTAAAAAGGCGTGGCCACCCCCTCAACCTGACTTAACGATTCGACTCAAAACCTATACCAATATAGTTATCCACTATACCGGTCGCTATACATATATATATATATATATATATATATATTCATACTGAGCGTATAACTATATAAAACAAGTGTTTTACCAAAACAGGACCGGGATAACTTTTTTCAATAAGAAAGTTTTTAAGTTAAAAAAACTGCAACATATATATATATATAATGTATTGCCCAATTGCCAAGCGGCGATGGTGGTGTAGTGGTTAAATTACTACTTGCAAATTAATTAAGCGAGTAACACCATCGGGAGCTCAAGTTCGCTTCCAGCCATAGCCGCGTATTTTTTTTATTTTTTTTATTTTTGTATTTTGCCAACGAGATGTTTTTTTTTTTTTAACTTTATCCTGAAATGACAATTTTACTATGAGAAATAAAAATAATTATCTACCAATTTAAAGAGAAAGCTATTTTTTGTGTCTAATATAAAATTTTTAATCATTACATCACTTTTCATACGTATTTATTTGGGACTTTACAATGTTTTGTTTTTTTTCAACTACATTTCCTTTAAAATGAGATTATAAAAGCTTAAATTATGCGATTTTTATAAAATGGCAGCAATTGTCCTTTATTCTTTTAATTCCAGATTCAGACGATGGTTTGATTAAGGGTAATGTTCATTAACACCACTGTCGGACGGGAAGTCTCCCCACTGTGACTTTACTGGCCAATTAGTCCAACCTCCATGTTCCGTGCCTTGTGCGGTTTTTTCGCAGGATGTCTTCAGACCCCTTACTGATTGATCACATTTCTAGTTTTAATTTAAATCAGTGCAAGACTCATATTAATCGACGATATGTTTAATTCAAAATGAAAATTCTGATCTACCCCTAATATGACGATAACAGTAGGTCACCTAAAGAGGCATGGCCACCCCCTCAACCTGACTTCACGATTCGACTCAAAAACTATACCAATATAGTATTCCACTATACCGGACCCTATACATATATATATATATATATATTCATACTGAGCGTATAACTATATAAAACAAGGGTTTTACCAAAACAGGACCGGGATAACTTTTTTCAATAAGAAAGTTTTTAAGTTAAAAACACTGCAACATATATATATATATAATGTATTGCCCAATTGCCAAGCGGCGATGGTGGTGTAGTGGTTAAATTACAACTTGCAAAATAATTAAGCGAGTAACACCATCGGGAGCTCAAGTTCGCTTCCGGCCATAGCCGCGTATTTTTTTTTTTTTTTTTTTTTTTTTTTATTTTGCCAACGAGATATTTTTTTTTTTTAACTTTATCCTGAAATGACAATTTTACTATGAGAAATAAAAATAATTATCTACCAATTTAAAGAGAAAGCTATTTTTTGTGTCTAATATAAAATTTTTTATTTGGGACTTTACAGTGTTTCGTTTTTTTTCAACTACATTTCCTTTTAAATGAGATTATAAAAGCTTAAGTTACGCGATTTTTATAAAATAGCAGCAATTGTCCGTTATTCTTTTATCTCCAGATTCAGACGATGGTTTGATTAAGGGTAATGTTCATTAACACCACTGTCGGACGGGAAATCTCCCCACTGTGACTTTACTGGCCAATTAGCCCAACCTCCATGTTCCGTGCCTTGGGCGGCTTTTTCGCAGGATGTCTTCATACCCCTTAACTGATTGATTGCATTTCTAGTTATAATTTAAATCAGTGTAAGACTCGTACTAATCTACGATATGTTACATGCAAAATGAAAATTCAGATCTACCCCTAATATAACGATAATAGTAGGTCACCTAAAAAGGCGTGGCCACCCCCTCAACCTGACTTAACGATTCGACTCAAAACCTATACCAATATAGTTATCCACTATACCGGTCCCTATACATATATATATATATATATATATATATATATATATATATATATATATATATATATATTCATACTGAGCGTATAACTATATAAAACAAGTGTTTTACCAAAACAGGACCGGGATAACTTTTTTCAATAAGAAAGTTTTTAAGTTAAAAAAACTGCAACATATATATATATATATAATGTATTGCCCAATTGCCAAGCGGCGATAGCGGTGTAGTGGTTAAATTACTACTTGCAAATTAATTAAGCGAGTAACACCATCGGGAGCTCAAGTTCGCTTCCAGCCATAGCCGCGTATTTTTTTTATTTTTTTTATTTTTGTATTTTGCCAACGAGATGTTTTTTTTTTTTTTAACTTTATCCTGAAATGACAATTTTACTATGAGAAATAAAAATAATTATCTACCAATTTAAAGAGAAAGCTATTTTTTGTGTCTAATATAAAATTTTTAATCATTACATCACTTTTCATACGTATTTATTTGGGACTTTACAATGTTTTGTTTTTTTTCAACTACATTTCCTTTAAAATGAGATTATAAAAGCTTAAATTATGCGATTTTTATAAAATGGCAGCAATTGTCCTTTATTCTTTTAATTCCAGATTCAGACGATGGTTTGATTAAGGGTAATGTTCATTAACACCACTGTCGGACGGGAAGTCTCCCCACTGTGACTTTACTGGCCAATTAGTCCAACCTCCATGTTCCGTGCCTTGTGCGGTTTTTTCGCAGGATGTCTTCAGACCCCTTACTGATTGATCACATTTCTAGTTTTAATTTAAATCAGTGCAAGACTCATATTAATCGACGATATGTTTAATTCAAAATGAAAATTCAGATCTACCCCTAATATGACGATAATAGTAGGTCACCTAAAAAGGCGTGGCCACCCCCTCAACCTGACTTAACGATTCGACTCAAAACCTATACCAATATAGTTATCCACTATACCGGTCGCTATACATATATATATATATATATATATTCATACTGAGCGTATAACTATATAAAACAAGTGTTTTACCAAAACAGGACCGGGATAACTTTTTTCAATAAGAAAGTTTTTTAGTTAAAAAAACTGCAACATATATATATATATATATAATGTATTGCCCAATTGCCAAGCGGCGATGGTGGTGTAGTGGTTAAATTACTACTTGGAAATTAATTAAGCGAGTAACACCATCGGGAGCTCAAGTTCGCTTCCGGCCATAGCCGCGTATTTTTTTTTTTTTTTTTTTTTTTTTGATTTTGCCAACGAGTAGTTTTTTTTTTAACTTTATCCTGAAATGACAATTTTACTATGAGAAATAAAAATTATTATCTCCCAATTTAAAGAGAAAGCTATTTTTTGTGTCTAATATAAAATTTTTAATCATTACATCACTTTTCATACGTATTTATTTGGGACTTTACAATGTTTTGTTTTTTTCCAACTACATTTCCTTTAAAATGAGATTATAAAAGCTTAAATTATGCGATTTTTATAAAATGGCAGCAATTGTCCTTTATTCTTTTAATTCCAGATTCAGACGATGGTTTGATTAAGGGTAATGTTCATTAACACCACTGTCGGACGGGAAGTCTCCCCACTGTGACTTTACTGGCCAATTAGTCCAACCTCCATGTTCCGTGCCTTGTGCGGTTTTTTCGCAGGATGTCTTCAGACCCCTTACTGATTGATCACATTTCTAGTTTTAATTTAAATCAGTGCAAGACTCATATTAATCGACGATATGTTTAATTCAAAATGAAAATTCTGATCTACCCCTAATATGACGATAACAGTAGGTCACCTAAAGAGGCATGGCCACCCCCTCAACCTGACTTCACGATTCGACTCAAAAACTATACCAATATAGTATTCCACTATACCGGACCCTATACATATATATATATATATATATATATTCATACTGAGCGTATAACTATATAAAACAAGGGTTTTACCAAAACAGGACCGGGATAACTTTTTTCAATAAGAAAGTTTTTAAGTTAAAAAAACTGCAACATATATATATAATGTATTGCCCAATTGCCAAGCGGCGATGGTGAAGTAGTGGTTAATTTACTACTTGCAAATTAATTAAGCGAGTAACACCGTCGGGAGCTCAAGTTCGCTTCCGGCCATAGCCGCGTATTTTTTTTTTTTTTTTTTTTTTTGATTTTGCCAACGAGATGTTTTTTTTTAACTTTATTTTGAAATGACAATTTTACTATGAGAAATAAAAATTATTATCTCCCAATTTAAAGAGAAAGCTATTTTTTGTGTCTAATATAAAATTTTTAATCATTACATCACTTTTCATACGTATTTATTTGGGACTTTACAATGTTTTATTTTTTTCCAACTACATTTCCATTAAAATGAGATTATAAAAGCTTAAATTATGCGATTTTTATAAATTGGCAGCAATTGTCCTTTATTCTTTTAATTCCAGATTCAGACGATGGTTTGATTAAGGGTAATGTTCATTAACACCACTGTCGGACGGGAAGTCTCCCCATTGTGACTTTACTGGAAATTAGCCCAACCTCCATGTTCCGTGCCTTGGGCGGCGTTTTCGCGGGATGTCTTCATACCCCTTAACTGATTGATTGCATTTCTAGTTATAATTTAAATCAGTGTAAGACTCATACTAATCTACAATATGTTACATGCAAAATGAAAATTCAGATCTACCCCTAATATGACGATAATAGTAGGTCACCTAAAAAGGCGTGGCCACCCCCTCAACCTGACTTAACGATTCGACTCAAAACCTATACCAATATAGTTATCCACTATACCGGTCGCTATACATATATATATATATATATATATTCATACTGAGCGTATAACTATATAAAACAAGTGTTTTACCAAAACAGGACCGGGATAACTTTTTTCAATAAGAAAGTTTTTAAGTTAAAAAAACTGCAACATATATATATATATAATGTATTGCCCAATTGCCAAGCGGCGATGGTGGTGTAGTGGTTAAATTACTACTTGCAAATTAATTAAGCGAGTAACACCATCGGGAGCTCAAGTTCGCTTCCAGCCATAGCCGCGTATTTTTTTTATTTTTTTTATTTTTGTATTTTGCCAACGAGATGTTTTTTTTTTAACTTTATTTTGAAATGACAATTTTACTATGAGAAATAAAAATTATTATCTCCCAATTTAAAGAGAAAGCTATTTTTTGTGTCTAATATAAAATTTTTAATCATTACATCACTTTTCATACGTATTTATTTGGGACTTTACAATGTTTTGTTTTTTTTCAACTACATTTCCTTTAAAATGAGATTATAAAAGCTTAAATTATGCGATTTTTATAAAATGGCAGCAATTGTCCTTTATTCTTTTAATTCCAGATTCAGACGATGGTTTGATTAAGGGTAATGTTCATTAACACCACTGTCGGACGGGAAGTCTCCCCACTGTGACTTTACTGGCCAATTAGTCCAACCTCCATGTTCCGTGCCTTGTGCGGTTTTTTCGCAGGATGTCTTCAGACCCCTTACTGATTGATCACATTTCTAGTTTTAATTTAAATCAGTGCAAGACTCATATTAATCGACGATATGTTTAATTCAAAATGAAAATTCTGATCTACCCCTAATATGACGATAACAGTAGGTCACCTAAAGAGGCATGGCCACCCCCTCAACCTGACTTCACGATTCGACTCAAAAACTATACCAATATAGTATTCCACTATACCGGACCCTATACATATATATATATATATATATATATATATTCATACTGAGCGTATAACTATATAAAACAAGGGTTTTACCAAAACAGGACCGGGATAACTTTTTTCAATAAGAAAGTTTTTAAGTTAAAAAAACTGCAACATATATATATATATAATGTATTGCCCAATTGCCAAGCGGCGATGGTGAAGTAGTGGTTAATTTACTACTTGCAAATTAATTAAGCGAGTAACACCGTCGGGTGCTCAAGTTCGCTTCCGGCCATAGCCGCGTATTTTTTTTTTTTTTTTTTTTTTTTTTTTGCCAACGAGATGTTTTTTTTTTAACTTTATTTTGAAATGACAATTTTACTATGAGAAATAAAAATTATTATCTCCCAATTTAAAGAGAAAGCTATTTTTTGTGTCTAATATAAAATTTTTAATCATTACATCACTTTTCATACGTATTTATTTGGGACTTTACAATGTTTTGTTTTTTTCCAACTACATTTCCATTAAAATGAGATTATAAAAGCTTAAATTATGCGATTTTTATAAAATGGCAGCAATTGTCCTTTTATTCTTTTAATTCCAGATTCAGACGATGGTTTGATTAAGGGTAATGTTCATTAACACCACTGTCGGACCGGAAGTCTCCCCATTGTGACTTTACTGGAAATTAGCCCAACCTCCATGTTCCGTGCCTTGGGCGGCGTTTTCGCGGGATGTCTTCATACCCCTTAACTGATTGATTGCATTTCTAGTTATAATTTAAATCAGTGTAAGACTCATACTAATCTACGATATGTTACATGCAAAATGAAAATTCAGATCTACCCCTAATATGACGATAATAGTAGGTCACCTAAAAAGGCGTGGCCACCCCCTCAACCTGACTTAACGATTCGACTCAAAACCTATACCAATATAGTTATCCACTATACCGGTCGCTATACATATATATATATATATATATATATATATATATATATTCATACTGAGCGTATAACTATATAAAACAAGTGTTTTACCAAAACAGGACCGGGATAACTTTTTTCAATAAGAAAGTTTTTAAGTTAAAAAAACTGCAACATATATATATATATAATGTATTGCCCAATTGCCAAGCGGCGATGGTGGTGTAGTGGTTAAATTACTACTTGCAAATTAATTAAGCGAGTAACACCATCGGGAGCTCAAGTTCGCTTCCAGCCATAGCCGCGTATTTTTTTTATTTTTTTTATTTTTGTATTTTGCCAACGAGATGTTTTTTTTTTTTTTAACTTTATCCTGAAATGACAATTTTACTATGAGAAATAAAAATAATTATCTACCAATTTAAAGAGAAAGCTATTTTTTGTGTCTAATATAAAATTTTTAATCATTACATCACTTTTCATACGTATTTATTTGGGACTTTACAATGTTTCGTTTTTTTTCAACTACATTTCCTTTTAAATGAGATTATAAAAGCTTAAGTTACGCGATTTTTATAAAATAGCAGCAATTGTCCGTTATTCTTTTAATTCCAGATTCAGACGTTGGTTTGATTAAGGGTAATGTTCATTAACACCACTGTCGGACGGGAAGTCTCCCCACTGTGACTTTACTGGCCAATTAGTCCAACCTCCATGTTCCGTGCCTTGTGCGGTTTTTTCGCAGGATGTCTTCAGACCCCTTACTGATTGATCACATTTCTAGTTTTAATTTAAATCAGTGCAAGACTCATATTAATCGACAATATGTTTAATTCAAAATGAAAATTCTGATCTACCCCTAATATGACGATAACAGTAGGTCACCTAAAGAGGCATGGCCACCCCCTCAACCTGACATCACGATTCGACTCAAAAACTATACCAATATAGTATTCCACTATACCGGACCCTATACATATATATATATATATATTCATACTGAGCGTATAACTATATAAAACAAGGGTTTTACCAAAACAGGACCGGGATAACTTTTTTCAATAAGAAAGTTTTTAAGTTAAAAAAACTGCAACATATATATATAATGTATTGCCCAATTGCCAAGCGGCGATGGTGAAGTAGTGGTTAATTTACTACTTGCAAATTAATTAAGCGAGTAACACCGTCGGGAGCTCAAGTTCGCTTCCGGCCATAGCCGCGTATTTTTTTTTTTTTTTTTTTTTTTGATTTTGCCAACGAGATGTTTTTTTTTAACTTTATTTTGAAATGACAATTTTACTATGAGAAATAAAAATTATTATCTCCCAATTTAAAGAGAAAGCTATTTTTTGTGTCTAATATAAAATTTTTAATCATTACATCACTTTTCATACGTATTTATTTGGGACTTTACAATGTTTTATTTTTTTCCAACTACATTTCCATTAAAATGAGATTATAAAAGCTTAAATTATGCGATTTTTATAAATTGGCAGCAATTGTCCTTTATTCTTTTAATTCCAGATTCAGACGATGGTTTGATTAAGGGTAATGTTCATTAACACCACTGTCGGACGGGAAGTCTCCCCATTGTGACTTTACTGGAAATTAGCCCAACCTCCATGTTCCGTGCCTTGGGCGGCGTTTTCGCGGGATGTCTTCATACCCCTTAACTGATTGATTGCATTTCTAGTTATAATTTAAATCAGTGTAAGACTCATACTAATCTACAATATGTTACATGCAAAATGAAAATTCAGATCTACCCCTAATATGACGATAATAGTAGGTCACCTAAAAAGGCGTGGCCACCCCCTCAACCTGACTTAACGATTCGACTCAAAACCTATACCAATATAGTTATCCACTATACCGGTCGCTATACATATATATATATATATATATATATTCATACTGAGCGTATAACTATATAAAACAAGTGTTTTACCAAAACAGGACCGGGATAACTTTTTTCAATAAGAAAGTTTTTAAGTTAAAAAAACTGCAACATATATATATATATAATGTATTGCCCAATTGCCAAGCGGCGATGGTGGTGTAGTGGTTAAATTACTACTTGCAAATTAATTAAGCGAGTAACACCATCGGGAGCTCAAGTTCGCTTCCAGCCATAGCCGCGTATTTTTTTTATTTTTTTTATTTTTGTATTTTGCCAACGAGATGTTTTTTTTTTAACTTTATTTTGAAATGACAATTTTACTATGAGAAATAAAAATTATTATCTCCCAATTTAAAGAGAAAGCTATTTTTTGTGTCTAATATAAAATTTTTAATCATTACATCACTTTTCATACGTATTTATTTGGGACTTTACAATGTTTTGTTTTTTTTCAACTACATTTCCTTTAAAATGAGATTATAAAAGCTTAAATTATGCGATTTTTATAAAATGGCAGCAATTGTCCTTTATTCTTTTAATTCCAGATTCAGACGATGGTTTGATTAAGGGTAATGTTCATTAACACCACTGTCGGACGGGAAGTCTCCCCACTGTGACTTTACTGGCCAATTAGTCCAACCTCCATGTTCCGTGCCTTGTGCGGTTTTTTCGCAGGATGTCTTCAGACCCCTTACTGATTGATCACATTTCTAGTTTTAATTTAAATCAGTGCAAGACTCATATTAATCGACGATATGTTTAATTCAAAATGAAAATTCTGATCTACCCCTAATATGACGATAACAGTAGGTCACCTAAAGAGGCATGGCCACCCCCTCAACCTGACTTCACGATTCGACTCAAAAACTATACCAATATAGTATTCCACTATACCGGACCCTATACATATATATATATATATATATATATATATTCATACTGAGCGTATAACTATATAAAACAAGGGTTTTACCAAAACAGGACCGGGATAACTTTTTTCAATAAGAAAGTTTTTAAGTTAAAAAAACTGCAACATATATATATATATAATGTATTGCCCAATTGCCAAGCGGCGATGGTGAAGTAGTGGTTAATTTACTACTTGCAAATTAATTAAGCGAGTAACACCGTCGGGTGCTCAAGTTCGCTTCCGGCCATAGCCGCGTATTTTTTTTTTTTTTTTTTTTTTTTTTTGCCAACGAGATGTTTTTTTTTTAACTTTATTTTGAAATGACAATTTTACTATGAGAAATAAAAATTATTATCTCCCAATTTAAAGAGAAAGCTATTTTTTGTGTCTAATATAAAATTTTTAATCATTACATCACTTTTCATACGTATTTATTTGGGACTTTACAATGTTTTGTTTTTTTCCAACTACATTTCCATTAAAATGAGATTATAAAAGCTTAAATTATGCGATTTTTATAAAATGGCAGCAATTGTCCTTTTATTCTTTTAATTCCAGATTCAGACGATGGTTTGATTAAGGGTAATGTTCATTAACACCACTGTCGGACCGGAAGTCTCCCCATTGTGACTTTACTGGAAATTAGCCCAACCTCCATGTTCCGTGCCTTGGGCGGCGTTTTCGCGGGATGTCTTCATACCCCTTAACTGATTGATTGCATTTCTAGTTATAATTTAAATCAGTGTAAGACTCATACTAATCTACGATATGTTACATGCAAAATGAAAATTCAGATCTACCCCTAATATGACGATAATAGTAGGTCACCTAAAAAGGCGTGGCCACCCCCTCAACCTGACCTAACGATTCGACTCAAAACCTATACCAATATAGTATTCCACTATACCGGTCCCTATACATATATATATATATATATATATATATATATATATATATATATTCATACTGAGCGTATAACTATATAAAACAAGTGTTTTACCAAAACAGGACCGGGATAACTTTTTTCAATAAGAAAGTTTTTAAGTTAAAAACACTGCAACATATATATATATAATGTATTGCCCAATTGCCAAGCGGCGATGGTGGTGTAGTGGTTAAATTACAACTTGCAAAATAATTAAGCGAGTAACACCATCGGGAGCTCAAGTTCGCTTCCGGCCATAGCCGCGTATTTTTTTTTTTTTTTTTTTTTTTTTTTTTTATTTTGCCAACGAGATATTTTTTTTTTTAACTTTATCCTGAAATGACAATTTTACTATGAGAAATAAAAATAATTATCTACCAATTTAAAGAGAAAGCTATTTTTTGTGTCTAATATAAAATTTTTAATCATTACATCACTTTTCATACGTATTTATTTGGGACTTTACAATGTTTCGTTTTTTTTCAACTACATTTCCTTTTAAATGAGATTATAAAAGCTTAAGTTACGCGATTTTTATAAAATAGCAGCAATTGTCCGTTATTCTTTTAATTCCAGATTCAGACGTTGGTTTGATTAAGGGTAATGTTCATTAACACCACTGTCGGACGGGAAGTCTCCCCACTGTGACTTTACTGGCCAATTAGTCCAACCTCCATGTTCCGTGCCTTGTGCGGTTTTTTCGCAGGATGTCTTCAGACCCCTTACTGATTGATCACATTTCTAGTTTTAATTTAAATCAGTGCAAGACTCATATTAATCGACAATATGTTTAATTCAAAATGAAAATTCTGATCTACCCCTAATATGACGATAACAGTAGGTCACCTAAAGAGGCATGGCCACCCCCTCAACCTGACATCACGATTCGACTCAAAAACTATACCAATATAGTATTCCACTATACCGGACCCTATACATATATATATATATATATTCATACTGAGCGTATAACTATATAAAACAAGGGTTTTACCAAAACAGGACCGGGATAACTTTTTTCAATAAGAAAGTTTTTAAGTTAAAAAAACTGCAACATATATATATAATGTATTGCCCAATTGCCAAGCGGCGATGGTGAAGTAGTGGTTAATTTACTACTTGCAAATTAATTAAGCGAGTAACACCGTCGGGAGCTCAAGTTCGCTTCCGGCCATAGCCGCGTATTTTTTTTTTTTTTTTTTTTTTTTGATTTTGCCAACGAGATGTTTTTTTTTTAACTTTATCCTGTAATGACAATTTTACTATGAGAAATAAAAATTATTATCTCCCAATTTAAAGAGAAAGCTATTTTTTGTGTCTAATATAAAATTTTTAATCATTACATCACTTTTCATACGTATTTATTTGGGACTTTACAATGTTTTGTTTTTTTCCAACTACATTTCCTTTAAAATGAGATTATAAAAGCTTAAATTATGCGATTTTTATAAAATGGCAGCAATTGTCCTTTATTCTTTTAATTCCAGATTCAGACGATGGTTTGATTAAGGGTAATGTTCATTAACACCACTGTCGGACGGGAAGTCTCCCCACTGTGACTTTACTGGCCAATTAGTCCAACCTCCATGTTCCGTGCCTTGTGCGGTTTTTTCGCAGGATGTCTTCAGACCCCTTACTGATTGATCACATTTCTAGTTTTAATTTAAATCAGTGCAAGACTCATATTAATCGACGATATGTTTAATTCAAAATGAAAATTCTGATCTACCCCTAATATGACGATAACAGTAGGTCACCTAAAGAGGCATGGCCACCCCCTCAACCTGACTTAACGATTCGACTCAAAACCTATACCAATATAGTTATCCACTATACCGGTCCCTATACATATATATATATATATATATTCATACTGAGCGTATAACTATATAAAACAAGGGTTTTACCAAAACAGGACCGGGATAACTTTTTTCAATAAGAAAGTTTTTAAGTTAAAAAAACTGCAACATATATATATAATGTATTGCCCAATTGCCAAGCGGCGATGGTGAAGTAGTGGTTAATTTACTACTTGCAAATTAATTAAGCGAGTAACACCGTCGGGAGCTCAAGTTCGCTTCCGGCCATAGCCGCGTATTTTTTTTTTTTTTTTTTTTTTTGATTTTGCCAACGAGATGTTTTTTTTTAACTTTATTTTGAAATGACAATTTTACTATGAGAAATAAAAATTATTATCTCCCAATTTAAAGAGAAAGCTATTTTTTGTGTCTAATATAAAATTTTTAATCATTACATCACTTTTCATACGTATTTATTTGGGACTTTACAATGTTTTATTTTTTTCCAACTACATTTCCATTAAAATGAGATTATAAAAGCTTAAATTATGCGATTTTTATAAATTGGCAGCAATTGTCCTTTATTCTTTTAATTCCAGATTCAGACGATGGTTTGATTAAGGGTAATGTTCATTAACACCACTGTCGGACGGGAAGTCTCCCCATTGTGACTTTACTGGAAATTAGCCCAACCTCCATGTTCCGTGCCTTGGGCGGCGTTTTCGCGGGATGTCTTCATACCCCTTAACTGATTGATTGCATTTCTAGTTATAATTTAAATCAGTGTAAGACTCATACTAATCTACAATATGTTACATGCAAAATGAAAATTCAGATCTACCCCTAATATGACGATAATAGTAGGTCACCTAAAAAGGCGTGGCCACCCCCTCAACCTGACTTAACGATTCGACTCAAAACCTATACCAATATAGTTATCCACTATACCGGTCGCTATACATATATATATATATATATATATATTCATACTGAGCGTATAACTATATAAAACAAGTGTTTTACCAAAACAGGACCGGGATAACTTTTTTCAATAAGAAAGTTTTTAAGTTAAAAAAACTGCAACATATATATATATATAATGTATTGCCCAATTGCCAAGCGGCGATGGTGGTGTAGTGGTTAAATTACTACTTGCAAATTAATTAAGCGAGTAACACCATCGGGAGCTCAAGTTCGCTTCCAGCCATAGCCGCGTATTTTTTTTATTTTTTTTATTTTTGTATTTTGCCAACGAGATGTTTTTTTTTTAACTTTATTTTGAAATGACAATTTTACTATGAGAAATAAAAATTATTATCTCCCAATTTAAAGAGAAAGCTATTTTTTGTGTCTAATATAAAATTTTTAATCATTACATCACTTTTCATACGTATTTATTTGGGACTTTACAATGTTTTGTTTTTTTTCAACTACATTTCCTTTAAAATGAGATTATAAAAGCTTAAATTATGCGATTTTTATAAAATGGCAGCAATTGTCCTTTATTCTTTTAATTCCAGATTCAGACGATGGTTTGATTAAGGGTAATGTTCATTAACACCACTGTCGGACGGGAAGTCTCCCCACTGTGACTTTACTGGCCAATTAGTCCAACCTCCATGTTCCGTGCCTTGTGCGGTTTTTTCGCAGGATGTCTTCAGACCCCTTACTGATTGATCACATTTCTAGTTTTAATTTAAATCAGTGCAAGACTCATATTAATCGACGATATGTTTAATTCAAAATGAAAATTCTGATCTACCCCTAATATGACGATAACAGTAGGTCACCTAAAGAGGCATGGCCACCCCCTCAACCTGACTTAACGATTCGACTCAAAACCTATACCAATATAGTTATCCACTATACCGGTCGCTATACATATATATATATATATATATATATATATATATATATTCATACTGAGCGTATAACTATATAAAACAAGTGTTTTACCAAAACAGGACCGGGATAACTTTTTTCAATAAGAAAGTTTTTAAGTTAAAAAAACTGCAACATATATATATATATAATGTATTGCCCAATTGCCAAGCGGCGATGGTGGTGTAGTGGTTAAATTACTACTTGCAAATTAATTAAGCGAGTAACACCATCGGGAGCTCAAGTTCGCTTCCAGCCATAGCCGCGTATTTTTTTTATTTTTTTTATTTTTGTATTTTGCCAACGAGATGTTTTTTTTTTTTTTAACTTTATCCTGAAATGACAATTTTACTATGAGAAATAAAAATAATTATCTACCAATTTAAAGAGAAAGCTATTTTTTGTGTCTAATATAAAATTTTTAATCATTTCATCACTTTTCATACGTATTTATTTGGGACTTTACAATGTTTCGTTTTTTTTCAACTACATTTCCTTTAAAATGAGATTATAAAAGCTTAAGTTACGCGATTTTTATAAAATAGCAGCAATTGTCCGTTATTCTTTTAATTCCAGATTCAGACGTTGGTTTGATTAAGGGTAATGTTCATTAACACCACTGTCGGACGGGAAGTCTCCCCACTGTGATTTACTGGCCAATTAGTCCAACCTCCATGTTCCGTGCCTTGTGCGGTTTTTTCGCAGGATGTCTTCAGACCCCTTACTGATTGATCACATTTCTAGTTTTTATTTAAATCAGTGCAAGACTCATATTAATCGACGATATGTTTAATTCAAAATGAAAATTCTGATCTACCCCTAATATGACGATAACAGTAGGTCACCTAAAGAGGCATGGCCACCCCCTCAACCTGACTTCACGATTCGACTCAAAAACTATACCAATATAGTATTCCACTATACCGGACCCTATACATATATATATATATATATATATATATATATTCATACTGAGCGTATAACTATATAAAACAAGGGTTTTACCAAAACAGGACCGGGATAACTTTTTTCAATAAGAAAGTTTTTAAGTTAAAAAAACTGCAACATATATATATAATGTATTGCCCAATTGCCAAGCGACGATGGTGAAGTAGTGGTTAATTTACTACTTGCAAATTAATTAAGCGAGTAACACCGTCGGGAGCTCAAGTTCGCTTCCGGCCATAGCCGCGTACTTTTTTTTTTTTTTTTTTTTTTGATTTTGCCAACGAGATGTTTTTTTTTTAACTTTATCCTGAAATGACAATTTTACTATGAGAAATAAAAATTATTATCTCCCAATTTAAAGAGAAAGCTATTTTTTGTGTCTAATATAAAATTTTTAATCATTACATCACTTTTCATACGTATTTATTTGGGACTTTACAATGTTTTGTTTTTTTCCAACTACATTTCCTTTAAAATGAGATTATAAAAGCTTAAATTATGCGATTTTTATAAAATGGCAGCAATTGTCCTTTATTCTTATAATTCCAGATTCAGACGATGGTTTGATTAAGGGTAATGTTCATTAACACCACTGTCGGACGGGAAGTCTCCCCACTGTGACTTTACTGGCCAATTAGCCCAACCTCCATGTTCCGTGCCTTGGGCGGCTTTTTCGCAGGATGTCTTCATACCCCTTAACTGATTGATTGCATTTCTAGTTATAATTTAAATCAGTGTAAGACTCATACTAATCTACGCTATGTTACATGCAAAATGAAAATTCAGATCTACCCCTAATATGACGATAATAGTAGGTCACCTAAAAAGGCGTGGCCACCCCCTCAACCTGACCTAACGATTCGACTCAAAACCTATACCAATATAGTATTCCACTATACCGGTCCCTATACATATATATATATATATATATATATATATATATATATATATATATATATATATTCATACTGAGCGTATAACTATATAAAACAAGTGTTTTACCAAAACAGGACCGGGATAACTTTTTTCAATAAGAAAGTTTTTAAGTTAAAAACACTGCAACATATATATATATATAATGTATTGCCCAATTGCCAAGCGGCGATGGTGGTGTAGTGGTTAAATTACAACTTGCAAAATAATTAAGCGAGTAACACCATCGGGAGCTCAAGTTCGCTTCCGGCCATAGCCGCGTATTTTTTTTTTTTTTTTTTTTTTTTTTTTTATTTTGCCAACGAGATATTTTTTTTTTTAACTTTATCCTGAAATGACAATTTTACTATGAGAAATAAAAATAATTATCTACCAATTTAAAGAGAAAGCTATTTTTTGTGTCTAATATAAAATTTTTAATCATTACATCACTTTTCATACGTATTTATTTGGGACTTTACAATGTTTCGTTTTTTTTCAACTACATTTCCTTTTAAATGAGATTATAAAAGCTTAAGTTACGCGATTTTTATAAAATAGCAGCAATTGTCCGTTATTCTTTTAATTCCAGATTCAGACGTTGGTTTGATTAAGGGTAATGTTCATTAACACCACTGTCGGACGGGAAGTCTCCCCACTGTGACTTTACTGGCCAATTAGTCCAACCTCCATGTTCCGTGCCTTGTGCGGTTTTTTCGCAGGATGTCTTCAGACCCCTTACTGATTGATCACATTTCTAGTTTTAATTTAAATCAGTGCAAGACTCATATTAATCGACAATATGTTTAATTCAAAATGAAAATTCTGATCTACCCCTAATATGACGATAACAGTAGGTCACCTAAAGAGGCATGGCCACCCCCTCAACCTGACATCACGATTCGACTCAAAAACTATACCAATATAGTATTCCACTATACCGGACCCTATACATATATATATATATATATATTCATACTGAGCGTATAACTATATAAAACAAGGGTTTTACCAAAACAGGACCGGGATAACTTTTTTCAATAAGAAAGTTTTTAAGTTAAAAAAACTGCAACATATATATATAATGTATTGCCCAATTGCCAAGCGGCGATGGTGAAGTAGTGGTTAATTTACTACTTGCAAATTAATTAAGCGAGTAACACCGTCGGGAGCTCAAGTTCGCTTCCGGCCATAGCCGCGTATTTTTTTTTTTTTTTTTTTTTTTTGATTTTGCCAACGAGATGTTTTTTTTTTAACTTTATCCTGTAATGACAATTTTACTATGAGAAATACAAATTATTATCTCCCAATTTAAAGAGAAAGCTATTTTTTGTGTCTAATATAAAATTTTTAATCATTACATCACTTTTCATACGTATTTATTTGGGACTTTACAATGTTTTGTTTTTTTCCAACTACATTTCCTTTAAAATGAGATTATAAAAGCTTAAATTATGCGATTTTTATAAAATGGCAGCAATTGTCCTTTATTCTTTTAATTCCAGATTCAGACGATGGTTTGATTAAGGGTAATGTTCATTAACACCACTGTCGGACGGGAAGTCTCCCCACTGTGACTTTACTGGCCAATTAGTCCAACCTCCATGTTCCGTGCCTTGTGCGGTTTTTTCGCAGGATGTCTTCAGACCCCTTACTGATTGATCACATTTCTAGTTTTAATTTAAATCAGTGCAAGACTCATATTAATCGACGATATGTTTAATTCAAAATGAAAATTCTGATCTACCCCTAATATGACGATAACAGTAGGTCACCTAAAGAGGCATGGCCACCCCCTCAACCTGACTTAACGATTCGACTCAAAACCTATACCAATATAGTTATCCACTATACCGGTCCCTATACATATATATATATATATATATTCATACTGAGCGTATAACTATATAAAACAAGGGTTTTACCAAAACAGGACCGGGATAACTTTTTTCAATAAGAAAGTTTTTAAGTTAAAAAAACTGCAACATATATATATATATAATGTATTGCCCAATTGCCAAGCGGCGATGGTGAAGTAGTGGTTAATTTACTACTTGCAAATTAATTAAGCGAGTAACACCGTCGGGAGCTCAAGTTCGCTTCCGGCCATAGCCGCGTATTTTTTTTTTTTTTTTTTTTTTTGATTTTGCCAACGAGATGTTTTTTTTTTAACTTTATTTTGAAATGACAATTTTACTATGAGAAATAAAAATTATTATCTCCCAATTTAAAGAGAAAGCTATTTTTTGTGTCTAATATAAAATTTTTAATCATTACATCACTTTTCATACGTATTTATTTGGGACTTTACAATGTTTTGTTTTTTTCCAACTACATTTCCATTAAAATGAGATTATAAAAGCTTAAATTATGCGATTTTTATAAAATGGCAGCAATTGTCCTTTATTCTTTTAATTCCAGATTCAGACGATGGTTTGATTAAGGGTAATGTTCATTAACACCACTGTCGGACCGGAAGTCTCCCCATTGTGACTTTACTGGAAATTAGCCCAACCTCCATGTTCCGTGCCTTGGGCGGCGTTTTCGCGGGATGTCTTCATACCCCTTAACTGATTGATTGCATTTCTAGTTATAATTTAAATCAGTGTAAGACTCATACTAATCTACGATATGTTACATGCAAAATGAAAATTCAGATCTACCCCTAATATGACGATAATAGTAGGTCACCTAAAAAGGCGTGGCCACCCCCTCAACCTGACTTAACGATTCGACTCAAAACCTATACCAATATAGTTATCCACTATACCGGTCGCTATACATATATATATATATATATATATATATATATATATATATATATATATATATATATATATATATATATATATATTCATACTGAGCGTATAACTATATAAAACAAGTGTTTTACCAAAACAGGACCGGGATAACTTTTTTCAATAAGAAAGTTTTTAAGTTAAAAACACTGCAACATATATATATATAATGTATTGCCCAATTGCCAAGCGGCGATGGTGGTGTAGTGGTTAAATTACAACTTGCAAAATAATTAAGCGAGTAACACCGTCGGGAGCTCAAGTTCGCTTCCGGCCATAGCCGCGTACTTTTTTTTTTTTTTTTTTTTTTTGATTTTGCCAACGAGATGTTTTTTTTTTAACTTTATCCTGAAATGACAATTTTACTATGAGAAATAAAAATTATTATCTCCCAATTTAAAGAGAAAGCTATTTTTTGTGTCTAATATAAAATTTTTAATCATTACATCACTTTTCATACGTATTTATTTGGGACTTTACAATGTTTTGTTTTTTTCCAACTACATTTCCTTTAAAATGAGATTATAAAAGCTTAAATTATGCGATTTTTATAAAATGGCAGCAATTGTCCTTTATTCTTATAATTCCAGATTCAGACGATGGTTTGATTAAGGGTAATGTTCATTAACACCACTGTCGGACGGGAAGTCTCCCCACTGTGACTTTACTGGCCAATTAGCCCAACCTCCATGTTCCGTGCCTTGGGCGGCTTTTTCGCAGGATGTCTTCATACCCCTTAACTGATTGATTGCATTTCTAGTTATAATTTAAATCAGTGTAAGACTCATACTAATCTACGCTATGTTACATGCAAAATGAAAATTCAGATCTACCCCTAATATGACGATAATAGTAGGTCACCTAAAAAGGCGTGGCCACCCCCTCAACCTGACCTAACGATTCGACTCAAAACCTATACCAATATAGTATTCCACTATACCGGTCCCTATACATATATATATATATATATATATATATATATATATATATATATATATATATATATATATTCATACTGAGCGTATAACTATATAAAACAAGTGTTTTACCAAAACAGGACCGGGATAACTTTTTTCAATAAGAAAGTTTTTAAGTTAAAAACACTGCAACATATATATATATAATGTATTGCCCAATTGCCAAGCGGCGATGGTGGTGTAGTGGTTAAATTACAACTTGCAAAATAATTAAGCGAGTAACACCATCGGGAGCTCAAGTTCGCTTCCGGCCATAGCCGCGTATTTTATTTTTTTTTTTTTTTTTTTTTTTTATTTTGCCAACGAGATATTTTTTTTTTTAACTTTATCCTGAAATGACAATTTTACTATGAGAAATAAAAATAATTATCTACCAATTTAAAGAGAAAGCTATTTTTTGTGTCTAATATAAAATTTTGAATCATTACATCACTTTTCATACGTATTTATTTGGGACTTTACAATGTTTCGTTTTTTTTCAACTACATTTCCTTTTAAATGAGATTATAAAAGCTTAAGTTACGCGATTTTTATAAAATAGCAGCAATTGTCCGTTATTCTTTTAATTCCAGATTCAGACGTTGGTTTGATTAAGGGTAATGTTCATTAACACCACTGTCGGACGGGAAGTCTCCCCACTGTGACTTTACTGGCCAATTAGTCCAACCTCCATGTTCCGTGCCTTGTGCGGTTTTTTCGCAGGATGTCTTCAGACCCCTTACTGATTGATCACATTTCTAGTTTTAATTTAAATCAGTGCAAGACTCATATTAATCGACAATATGTTTAATTCAAAATGAAAATTCTGATCTACCCCTAATATGACGATAACAGTAGGTCACCTAAAGAGGCATGGCCACCCCCTCAACCTGACATCACGATTCGACTCAAAAACTATACCAATATAGTATTCCACTATACCGGACCCTATACATATATATATATATATATTCATACTGAGCGTATAACTATATAAAACAAGGGTTTTACCAAAACAGGACCGGGATAACTTTTTTCAATAAGAAAGTTTTTAAGTTAAAAAAACTGCAACATATATATATAATGTATTGCCCAATTGCCAAGCGGCGATGGTGAAGTAGTGGTTAATTTACTACTTGCAAATTAATTAAGCGAGTAACACCGTCGGGAGCTCAAGTTCGCTTCCGGCCATAGCCGCGTATTTTTTTTTTTTTTTTTTTTTTTGATTTTGCCAACGAGATGTTTTTTTTTTAACTTTATCCTGTAATGACAATTTTACTATGAGAAATAAAAATTATTATCTCCCAATTTAAAGAGAAAGCTATTTTTTGTGTCTAATATAAAATTTTTAATCATTACATCACTTTTCATACGTATTTATTTGGGACTTTACAATGTTTTGTTTTTTTCCAACTACATTTCCTTTAAAATGAGATTATAAAAGCTTAAATTATGCGATTTTTATAAAATGGCAGCAATTGCCCTTTATTCTTTTAATTCCAGATTCAGACGATGGTTTGATTAAGGGTAATGTTCATTAACACCACTGTCGGACGGGAAGTCTCCCCACTGTGACTTTACTGGCCAATTAGTCCAACCTCCATGTTCCGTGCCTTGTGCGGTTTTTTCGCAGGATGTCTTCAGACCCCTTACTGATTGATCACATTTCTAGTTTTAATTTAAATCAGTGCAAGACTCATATTAATCGACGATATGTTTAATTCAAAATGAAAATTCTGATCTACCCCTAATATGACGATAACAGTAGGTCACCTAAAGAGGCATGGCCACCCCCTCAACCTGACTTAACGATTCGACTCAAAACCTATACCAATATAGTTATCCACTATACCGGTCCCTATACATATATATATATATATATATATTCATACTGAGCGTATAACTATATAAAACAAGGGTTTTACCAAAACAGGACCGGGATAACTTTTTTCAATAAGAAAGTTTTTAAGTTAAAAAAACTGCAACATATATATATATATAATGTATTGCCCAATTGCCAAGCGGCGATGGTGAAGTAGTGGTTAATTTACTACTTGCAAATTAATTAAGCGAGTAACACCGTCGGGAGCTCAAGTTCGCTTCCGGCCATAGCCGCCTATTTTTTTTTTTTTTTTTTTTTTGATTTTGCCAACGAGATGTTTTTTTTTTAACTTTATTTTGAAATGACAATTTTACTATGAGAAATAAAAATTATTATCTCCCAATTTAAAGAGAAAGCTATTTTTTGTGTCTAATATAAAATTTTTAATCATTACATCACTTTTCATACGTATTTATTTGGGACTTTACAATGTTTTGTTTTTTTCCAACTACATTTCCATTAAAATGAGATTATAAAAGCTTAAATTATGCGATTTTTATAAAATGGCAGCAATTGTCCTTTATTCTTTTAATTCCAGATTCAGACGATGGTTTGATTAAGGGTAATGTTCATTAACACCACTGTCGGACCGGAAGTCTCCCCATTGTGACTTTACTGGAAATTAGCCCAACCTCCATGTTCCGTGCCTTGGGCGGCGTTTTCGCGGGATGTCTTCATACCCCTTAACTGATTGATTGCATTTCTAGTTATAATTTAAATCAGTGTAAGACTCATACTAATCTACGATATGTTACATGCAAAATGAAAATTCAGATCTACCCCTAATATGACGATAATAGTAGGTCACCTAAAAAGGCGTGGCCACCCCCTCAACCTGACTTAACGATTCGACTCAAAACCTATACCAATATAGTTATCCACTATACCGGTCGCTATACATATATATATATATATATATATATTCATACTGAGCGTATAACTATATAAAACAAGTGTTTTACCAAAACAGGACCGGGATAACTTTTTTCAATAAGAAAGTTTTTAAGTTAAAAAAACTGCAACATATATATATAATGTATTGCCCAATTGCCAAGCGGCGATGGTGAAGTAGTGGTTAATTTACTACTTGCAAATTAATTAAGCGAGTAACACCGTCGGGAGCTCAAGTTCGCTTCCGGCCATAGCCGCGTATTTTTTTTTTTTTTTTTTTTTTTTGATTTTGCCAACGAGATGTTTTTTTTTTAACTTTATCCTGTAATGACAATTTTACTATGAGAAATAAAAATTATTATCTCCCAATTTAAAGAGAAAGCTATTTTTTGTGTCTAATATAAAATTTTTAATCATTACATCACTTTTCATACGTATTTATTTGGGACTTTACAATGTTTTGTTTTTTTCCAACTACATTTCCTTTAAAATGAGATTATAAAAGCTTAAATTATGCGATTTTTATAAAATGGCAGCAATTGTCCTTTATTCTTTTAATTCCAGATTCAGACGATGGTTTGATTAAGGGTAATGTTCATTAACACCACTGTCGGACGGGAAGTCTCCCCACTGTGACTTTACTGGCCAATTAGTCCAACCTCCATGTTCCGTGCCTTGTGCGGTTTTTTCGCAGGATGTCTTCAGACCCCTTACTGATTGATCACATTTCTAGTTTTAATTTAAATCAGTGCAAGACTCATATTAATCGACGATATGTTTAATTCAAAATGAAAATTCTGATCTACCCCTAATATGACGATAACAGTAGGTCACCTAAAGAGGCATGGCCACCCCCTCAACCTGACTTAACGATTCGACTCAAAACCTATACCAATATAGTTATCCACTATACCGGTCCCTATACATATATATATATATATATATATTCATACTGAGCGTATAACTATATAAAACAAGGGTTTTACCAAAACAGGACCGGGATAACTTTTTTCAATAAGAAAGTTTTTAAGTTAAAAAAACTGCAACATATATATATATATAATGTATTGCCCAATTGCCAAGCGGCGATGGTGAAGTAGTGGTTAATTTACTACTTGCAAATTAATTAAGCGAGTAACACCGTCGGGAGCTCAAGTTCGCTTCCGGCCATAGCCGCGTATTTTTTTTTTTTTTTTTTTTTTGATTTTGCCAACGAGATGTTTTTTTTTTAACTTTATTTTGAAATGACAATTTTACTATGAGAAATAAAAATTATTATCTCCCAATTTAAAGAGAAAGCTATTTTTTGTGTCTAATATAAAATTTTTAATCATTACATCACTTTTCATACGTATTTATTTGGGACTTTACAATGTTTTGTTTTTTTCCAACTACATTTCCATTAAAATGAGATTATAAAAGCTTAAATTATGCGATTTTTATAAAATGGCAGCAATTGTCCTTTATTCTTTTAATTCCAGATTCAGACGATGGTTTGATTAAGGGTAATGTTCATTAACACCACTGTCGGACCGGAAGTCTCCCCATTGTGACTTTACTGGAAATTAGCCCAACCTCCATGTTCCGTGCCTTGGGCGGCGTTTTCGCGGGATGTCTTCATACCCCTTAACTGATTGATTGCATTTCTAGTTATAATTTAAATCAGTGTAAGACTCATATTAATCGACGATATGTTTAATTCAAAATGAAAATTCTGATCTACCCCTAATATGACGATAACAGTAGGTCACCTAAAGAGGCATGGCCACCCCCTCAACCTGACTTAACGATTCGACTCAAAACCTATACCAATATAGTTATCCACTATACCGGTCCCTATACATATATATATATATATATATATATTCATACTGAGCGTATAACTATATAAAACAAGGGTTTTACCAAAACAGGACCGGGATAACTTTTTTCAATAAGAAAGTTTTTAAGTTAAAAAAACTGCAACATATATATATAATGTATTGCCCAATTGCCAAGCGACGATGGTGAAGTAGTGGTTAATTTACTACTTGCAAATTAATTAAGCGAGTAACACCGTCGGGAGCTCAAGTTCGCTTCCGGCCATAGCCGCGTACTTTTTTTTTTTTTTTTTTTTTTTGATTTTGCCAACGAGATGTTTTTTTTTTAACTTTATCCTGAAATGACAATTTTACTATGAGAAATAAAAATTATTATCTCCCAATTTAAAGAGAAAGCTATTTTTTGTGTCTAATATAAAATTTTTAATCATTACATCACTTTTCATACGTATTTATTTGGGACTTTACAATGTTTTGTTTTTTTCCAACTACATTTTCTTTAAAATGAGATTATAAAAGCTTAAATTATGCGATTTTTATAAAATGGCAGCAATTGTCCTTTATTCTTATAATTCCAGATTCAGACGATGGTTTGATTAAGGGTAATGTTCATTAACACCACTGTCGGACGGGAAGTCTCCCCACTGTGACTTTACTGGCCAATTAGCCTAAAATCCATGTTCCGTGCCTTGGGCGGCTTTTTCGCAGGATGTCTTCATACCCCTTAACTGATTGATTGCATTTCTAGTTATAATTTAAATCAGTGTAAGACTCATACTAATCTACGCTATGTTACATGCAAAATGAAAATTCAGATCTACCCCTAATATGACGATAATAGTAGGTCACCTAAAAAGGCGTGGCCACCCCCTCAACCTGACCTAACGATTCGACTCAAAACCTATACCAATATAGTATTCCACTATACCGGTCCCTATACATATATATATATATATATATATATATATATATATATATATATATATATATATATATATATATATTCATACTGAGCGTATAACTATATAAAACAAGTGTTTTACCAAAACAGGACCGGGATAACTTTTTTCAATAAGAAAGTTTTTAAGTTAAAAAAACTGCAACATATATATATATATATATATAATGTATTGCCCAACTGCCAAGCGGCGATGGTGGTGTAGTGGTTAAATTACTACTTGCAAATTAATTAAGCGAGTAACACCGTCGGGAGCTCAAGTTCGCTTCCGGCCATAGCCGCGTATTTTTTTTTTTTTTTTTTTTTTTTGATTTTGCCAACGAGATGTTTTTTTTTTAACTTTATCCTGTAATGACAATTTTACTATGAGAAATAAAATATATTATCTCCCAATTTAAAGAGAAAGCTATTTTTTGTGTCTAATATAAAATTTTTAATCATTACATCACTTTTCATACGTATTTATTTGGGACTTTACAATGTTTTGTTTTTTTCCAACTACATTTCCTTTAAAATGAGATTATAAAAGCTTAAATTATGCGATTTTTATAAAATGGCAGCAATTGTCCTTTATTCTTTTAATTCCAGATTCAGACGATGGTTTGATTAAGGGTAATGTTCATTAACACCACTGTCGGACGGGAAGTCTCCCCACTGTGACTTTACTGGCCAATTAGTCCAACCTCCATGTTCCGTGCCTTGTGCGGTTTTTTCGCAGGATGTCTTCAGACCCCTTACTGATTGATCACATTTCTAGTTTTAATTTAAATCAGTGCAAGACTCATAATAATCGACGATATGTTTAATTCAAAATGAAAATTCTGATCTACCCCTAATATGACGATAACAGTAGGTCACCTAAAGAGGCATGGCCACCCCCTCAACCTGACTTCACGATTCGACTCAAAAACTATACCAATATAGTATTCCACTATACCGGACCCTATACAAATATATATATATATATATTCATACTGAGCGTATAACTATATAAAACAAGGGTTTTACCAAAACAGGACCGGGATAACTTTTTTCAATAAGAAAGTTTTTAAGTTAAAAAAACTGCAACATATATATATAATGTATTGCCCAATTGCCAAGCGGCGATGGTGAAGTAGTGGTTAATTTACTACTTGCAAATTAATTAAGCGAGTAACACCGTCGGGAGCTCAAGTTCGCTTCCGGCCATAGCCGCGTATTTTTTTTTTTTTTTTTTTTTTTGATTTTGCCAACGAGATGTTTTTTTTTTAACTTTATTTTGAAATGACAATTTTACTATGAGAAATAAAAATTATTATCTCCCAATTTAAAGAGAAAGCTATTTTTTGTGTCTAATATAAAATTTTTAATCATTACATCACTTTTCATACGTATTTATTTGGGACTTTACAATGTTTTGTTTTTTTCCAACTACATTTCCATTAAAATGAGATTATAAAAGCTTAAATTATGCGATTTTTATAAAATGGCAGCAATTGTCCTTTATTCTTTTAATTCCAGATTCAGACGATGGTTTGATTAAGGGTAATGTTCATTAACACCACTGTCGGACGGGAAGTCTCCCCATTGTGACTTTACTGGAAATTAGCCCAACCTCCATGTTCCGTGCCTTGGGCGGCGTTTTCGCGGGATGTCTTCATACCCCTTAACTGATTGATTGCATTTCTAGTTATAATTTAAATCAGTGTAAGACTCATACTAATCTACGATATGTTACATGCAAAATGAAAATTCAGATCTACCCCTAATATGACGATAATAGTAGGTCACCTAAAAAGGCGTGGCCACCCCCTCAACCTGACTTAACGATTCGACTCAAAACCTATACCAATATCCACTATACCGGTCGCTATACATATATATATATATATATATATATATTCATACTGAGCGTATAACTATATAAAACAAGGGTTTTACCAAAACAGGACCGGGATAACTTTTTTCAATAAGAAAGTTTTTAAGTTAAAAAAACTGCAACATATATATATATATATCATGTATTGCCCAATTGCCAAGCGGCGATGGTGGTGTAGTGGTTAAATTACTACTTGCAAATTAATTAAGCGAGTAACACCATCGGGAGCTCAAGTTCGCTTCCAGCCATAGCCGCGTATTTTTTTTATTTTTTTTATTTTTGTATTTTGCCAACGAGATGTATTTTTTTTTTTAACTTTATCCTGAAATGACAATTTTACTATGAGAAATAAAAATACTTATCTACCAATTTAAAGAGAAAGCTATTTTTTGTGTCTAATATAAAATTTTTAATCAATACATCACTTTTCATACGTATTTATTTGGGACTTTACAATGTTTCGTTTTTTTTCAACTACATTTCCTTTTAAATGAGATTATAAAAGCTTAAGTTACGCGATTTTTATAAAATAGCAGCAATTGTCCGTTATTCTTTTAATTCCAGATTCAGACGTTGGTTTGATTAAGGGTAATGTTCATTAACACCACTGTCGGACGGGAAGTCTCCCCACTGTGACTTTACTGGCCAATTAGTCCAACCTCCATGTTCCGTGCCTTGTGCGGTTTTTTCGCAGGATGTCTTCAGACCCCTTACTGATTGATCACATTTCTAGTTTTAATTTAAATCAGTGCAAGACTCATATTAATCGACAATATGTTTAATTCAAAATGAAAATTCTGATCTACCCCTAATATGACGATAACAGTAGGTCACCTAAAGAGGCATGGCCACCCCCTCAACCTGACATCACGATTCGACTCAAAAACTATACCAATATAGTATTCCACTATACCGGACCCTATACATATATATATATATATATATTCATACTGAGCGTATAACTATATAAAACAAGGGTTTTACCAAAACAGGACCGGGATAACTTTTTTCAATAAGAAAGTTTTTAAGTTAAAAAAACTGCAACATATATATATAATGTATTGCCCAATTGCCAAGCGGCGATGGTGAAGTAGTGGTTAATTTACTACTTGCAAATTAATTAAGCGAGTAACACCGTCGGGAGCTCAAGTTCGCTTCCGGCCATAGCCGCGTATTTTTTTTTTTTTTTTTTTTTTTGATTTTGCCAACGAGATGTTTTTTTTTTAACTTTATCCTGTAATGACAATTTTACTATGAGAAATAAAAATTATTATCTCCCAATTTAAAGAGAAAGCTATTTTTTGTGTCTAATATAAAATTTTTAATCATTACATCACTTTTCATACGTATTTATTTGGGACTTTACAATGTTTTGTTTTTTTCCAACTACATTTCCTTTAAAATGAGATTATAAAAGCTTAAATTATGCGATTTTTATAAAATGGCAGCAATTGTCCTTTATTCTTTTCATTCCAGATTCAGACGATGGTTTGATTAAGGGTAATGTTCATTAACACCACTGTCGGACGGGAAGTCTCCCCACTGTGACTTTACTGGCCAATTAGTCCAACCTCCATGTTCCGTGCCTTGTGCGGTTTTTTCGCAGGATGTCTTCAGACCCCTTACTGATTGATCACATTTCTAGTTTTAATTTAAATCAGTGCAAGACTCATATTAATCGACGATATGTTTAATTCAAAATGAAAATTCTGATCTACCCCTAATATGACGATAACAGTAGGTCACCTAAAGAGGCATGGCCACCCCCTCAACCTGACTTCACGATTCGACTCAAAAACTATACCAATATAGTATTCCACTATACCGGACCCTATACATATATATATATATATATATTAATACTGAGCGTTTAACTATATAAAACAAGGGTTTTACCAAAACAGGACCGGGATAACTTTTTTCAATAAGAAAGTTTTTAAGTTAAAAAAACTGCAACATATATATATATATATAATGTATTGCCCAATTGCCAAGCGGCGATGGTGAAGTAGTGGTTAATTTACTACTTGCAAATTAATTAAGCGAGTAACACCGTCGGGAGCTCAAGTTCGCTTCCGGCCATAGCCGCGTATTTTTTTTTTTTTTTTTTTTTTTGATTTTGCCAACGAGATGTTTTTTTTTAACTTTATTTTGAAATGACAATTTTACTATGAGAAATAAAAATTATTATCTCCCAATTTAAAGAGAAAGCTATTTTTTGTGTCTAATATAAAATTTTTAATCATTACATCACTTTTCATACGTATTTATTTGGGACTTTACAATGTTTTGTTTTTTTCCAACTACATTTCCATTAAAATGAGATTATAAAAGCTTAAATTATGCGATTTTTATAAAATGGCAGCAATTGTCCTTTATTCTTTTAATTCCAGATTCAGACGATGGTTTGATTAAGGGTAATGTTCATTAACACCACTGTCGGACCGGAAGTCTCCCCATTGTGACTTTACTGGAAATTAGCCCAACCTCCATGTTCCGTGCCTTGGGCGGCGTTTTCGCGGGATGTCTTCATACCCCTTAACTGATTGATTGCATTTCTAGTTATAATTTAAATCAGTGTAAGACTCATACTAATCTACGATATGTTACATGCAAAATGAAAATTCAGATCTACCCCTAATATGACGATAATAGTAGGTCACCTAAAAAGGCGTGGCCACCCCCTCAACCTGACTTAACGATTCGACTCAAAACCTATACCAATATAGTTATCCACTATACCGGTCGCTATACATATATATATATATATATATATATATATATATATATATTCATACTGAGCGTATAACTATATAAAACAAGTGTTTTACCAAAACAGGACCGGGATAACTTTTTTCAATAAGAAAGTTTTTAAGTTAAAAAAACTGCAACATATATATATATATAATGTATTGCCCAATTGCCAAGCGGCGATGTTGGTGTAGTGGTTAAATTACTACTTGCAAATTAATTAAGCGAGTAACACCATCGGGAGCTCAAGTTCGCTTCCAGCCATAGCCGCGTATTTTTTTTATTTTTTTTATTTTTGTATTTTGCCAACGAGATGTTTTTTTTTTTTTTAACTTTATCCTGAAATGACAATTTTACTATGAGAAATAAAAATAATTATCTACCAATTTAAAGAGAAAGCTATTTTTTGTGTCTAATATAAAATTTTTAATCATTACATCACTTTTCATACGTATTTATTTGGGACTTTACAATGTTTCGTTTTTTTTCAACTACATTTCCTTTTAAATGAGATTATAAAAGCTTAAGTTACGCGATTTTTATAAAATAGCAGCAATTGTCCGTTATTCTTTTAATTCCAGATTCAGACGTTGGTTTGATTAAGGGTAATGTTCATTAACACCACTGTCGGACGGGATGTCTCCCCACTGTGACTTTACTGGCCAATTAGTCCAACCTCCATGTTCCGTGCCTTGTGCGGTTTTTTCGCAGGATGTCTTCAGACCCCTTACTGATTGATCACATTTCTAGTTTTTATTTAAATCAGTGCAAGACTCATATTAATCGACGATATGTTTAATTCAAAATGAAAATTCTGATCTACCCCTAATATGACGATAACAGTAGGTCACCTAAAGAGGCATGGCCACCCCCTCAACCTGACTTCACGATTCGACTCAAAAACTATACCAATATAGTATTCCACTATACCGGACCCTATACATATATATATATATATATATATATATTCATACTGAGCGTATAACTATATAAAACAAGGGTTTTACCAAAACAGGACCGGGATAACTTTTTTCAATAAGAAAGTTTTTAAGTTAAAAAAACTGCAACATATATATATAATGTATTGCCCAATTGCCAAGCGACGATGGTGAAGTAGTGGTTAATTTACTACTTGCAAATTAATTAAGCGAGTAACACCGTCGGGAGCTCAAGTTCGCTTCCGGCCATAGCCGCGTACTTTTTTTTTTTTTTTTTTTTTGATTTTGCCAACGAGATGTTTTTTTTTTAACTTTATCCTGAAATGACAATTTTACTATGAGAAATAAAAATTATTATCTCCCAATTTAAAGAGAAAGCTATTTTTTGTGTCTAATATAAAATTTTTAATCATTACATCACTTTTCATACGTATTTATTTGGGACTTTACAATGTTTTGTTTTTTTCCAACTACATTTCCTTTAAAATGAGATTATAAAAGCTTAAATTATGCGATTTTTATAAAATGGCAGCAATTGTCCTTTATTCTTATAATTCCAGATTCAGACGATGGTTTGATTAAGGGTAATGTTCATTAACACCACTGTCGGACGGGAAGTCTCCCCACTGTGACTTTACTGGCCAATTAGCCCAACCTCCATGTTCCGTGCCTTGGGCGGCTTTTTCGCAGGATGTCTTCATACCCCTTAACTGATTGATTGCATTTCTAGTTATAATTTAAATCAGTGTAAGACTCATACTAATCTACGCTATGTTACATGCAAAATGAAAATTCAGATCTACCCCTAATATGACGATAATAGTAGGTCACCTAAAAAGGCGTGGCCACCCCCTCAACCTGACCTAACGATTCGACTCAAAACCTATACCAATATAGTATTCCACTATACCGGTCCCTATACATATATATATATATATATATATATATATATATATATATATATATATATATATATTCATACTGAGCGTATAACTATATAAAACAAGTGTTTTACCAAAACAGGACCGGGATAACTTTTTTCAATAAGAAAGTTTTTAAGTTAAAAACATTGCAACATATATATATATATAATGTATTGCCCAATTGCCAAGCGGCGATGGTGGTGTAGTGGTTAAATTACAACTTGCAAAATAATTAAGCGAGTAACACCATCGGGAGCTCAAGTTCGCTTCCGGCCATAGCCGCGTATTTTTTTTTTTTTTTTTTTTTTTTTTTTTATTTTGCCAACGAGATATTTTTTTTTTTAACTTTATCCTGAAATGACAATTTTACTATGAGAAATAAAAATAATTATCTACCAATTTAAAGAGAAAGCTATTTTTTGTGTCTAATATAAAATTTTTAATCATTACATCACTTTTCATACGTATTTATTTGGGACTTTACAATGTTTCGTTTTTTTTCAACGACATTTCCTTTTAAATGAGATTATAAAAGCTTAAGTTACGCGTTTTTTATAAAATAGCAGCAATTGTCCGTTATTCTTTTAATTCCAGATTCAGACGTTGGTTTGATTAAGGGTAATGTTCATTAACACCACTGTCGGACGGGAAGTCTCCCCACTGTGACTTTACTGGAAATTAGCCCAACCTCCATGTTCCGTGCCTTGGGCGGCGTTTTCGCGGGATGTCTTCATACCCCTTAACTGATTGATTGCATTTCTAGTTATAATTTAAATCAGTGTAAGACTCATACTAATCTACGATATGTTACATGCAAAATGAAAATTCAGATCTACCCCTAATATGACGATAATAGTAGGTCACCTAAAAAGGCGTGGCCACCCCCTCAACCTGACTTAACGATTCGACTCAAAACCTATACCAATATAGTTATCCACTATACCGGTCCCTATACATATATATATATATATATATATATATATATATATTCATACTGAGCGTATAACTATATAAAACAAGTGTTTTACCAAAACAGGACCGGGATAACTTTTTTCAATAAGAAAGTTTTTAAGTTAAAAAAACTGCAACATATATATATATATAATGTATTGCCCAATTGCCAAGCGGCGATGGTGGTGTAGTGGTTAAATTACTACTTGCAAATTAATTAAGCGAGTAACACCATCGGGAGCTCAAGTTCGCTTCCAGCCATAGCCGCGTATTTTTTTTATTTTTTTTATTTTTGTATTTTGCCAACGAGATGTATTTTTTTTTTTTAACTTTATCCTGAAATGACAATTTTACTATGAGAAATAAAAATAATTATCTACCAATTTAAAGAGAAAGCTATTTTTTGTGTCTAATATAAAATTTTTAATCATTACATCACTTTTCATACGTATTTATTTGGGACTTTACAATGTTTCGTTTTTTTTCAACTACATTTCCTTTTAAATGAGATTATAAAAGCTTAAGTTACGCGATTTTTATAAAATAGCAGCAATTGTCCGTTATTCTTTTAATTCCAGATTCAGACGTTGGTTTGATTAAGGGTAATGTTCATTAACACCACTGTCGGACGGGAAGTCTCCCCACTGTGACTTTACTGGCCAATTAGTCCAACCTCCATGTTCCGTGCCTTGTGCGGTTTTTTCGCAGGATGTCTTCAGACCCCTTACTGATTGATCACATTTCTAGTTTTAATTTAAATCAGTGCAAGACTCATATTAATCGACAATATGTTTAATTCAAAATGAAAATTCTGATCTACCCCTAATATGACGATAACAGTAGGTCACCTAAAGAGGCATGGCCACCCCCTCAACCTGACTTCACGATTCGACTCAAAAACTATACCAATATAGTATTCCACTATACCGGACCCTATACATATATATATATATATATTCATACTGAGCGTATAACTATATAAAACAAGGGTTTTACCAAAACAGGACCGGGATAACTTTTTTCAATAAGAAAGTTTTTAAGTTAAAAAAACTGCAACATATATATATAATGTATTGCCCAATTGCCAAGCGGCGATGGTGAAGTAGTGGTTAATTTACTACTTGCAAATTAATTAAGCGAGTAACACCGTCGGGAGCTCAAGTTCGCTTCCGGCCATAGCCGCGTATTTTTTTTTTTTTTTTTTTTTTTTGATTTTGCCAACGAGATGTTTTTTTTTTAACTTTATTTTGAAATGACAATTTTACTATGAGAAATAAAAATTATTATCTCCCAATTTAAAGAGAAAGCTATTTTTTGTGTCTAATATAAAATTTTTAATCATTACATCACTTTTCATACGTATTTATTTGGGACTTTACAATGTTTTGTTTTTTTCCAACTACATTTCCATTAAAATGAGATTATAAAAGCTTAAATTATGCGATTTTTATAAAATGGCAGCAATTGTCCTTTATTCTTTTAATTCCAGATTCAGACGATGGTTTGATTAAGGGTAATGTTCATTAACACCACTGTCGGACGGGAAGTCTTCCCATTGTGACTTTACTGGAAATTAGCCCAACCTCCATGTTCCGTGCCTTGGGCGCCTTTTTCGCAGGATGTCTTCATACCCCTTAACTGATTGATTGCATTTCTAGTTATAATTTAAATCAGTGTAAGACTCGTACTAATCTACGATATGTTACATGCAAAATGAAAATTCAGATCTACCCCTAATATGACGATAATAGTAGGTCACCTAAAAAGGCGTGGCCACCCCCTCAACCTGACTTAACGATTCGACTCAAAACCTATACCAATATAGTTATCCACTATACCGGTCCCTATACATATATATATATATATATATATATATATATATATATATATATATTCATACTGAGCGTATAACTATATAAAACAAGTGTTTTACCAAAACAGGACCGGGATAACTTTTTTCAATAAGAAAGTTTTTAAATTAAAAAAACTGCAACATATATATATATATATAATGTATTGCCCAATTGCCAAGCGGCGATGGTGGTGTAGTGGTTAAATTACTACTTGCAAATTAATTAAGCGAGTAACACCATCGGGAGCTCAAGTTCGCTTCCAGCCATAGCCGCGTATTTTTTTTATTTTTTTTATTTTTGTATTTTGCCAACGAGATGTTTTTTTTTTTTAACTTTATCCTGAAATGACAATTTTACTATGAGAAATAAAAATACTTATCTACCAATTTAAAGAGAAAGCTATTTTTTGTGTCTAATATAAAATTTTTAATCATTACATCACTTTTCATACGTATTTATTTGGGACTTTACAATGTTTCGTTTTTTTTCAACTACATTTCCTTTTAAATGCGATTATAAAAGCTTAAGTTACGCGATTTATATAAAATAGCAGCAATTGTCTGTTATTCTTTTAATTCCAGATTCAGACGTTGGTTTGATTAAGGGTAATGTTCATTAACACCACTGTCGGACGGGAAGTCTCCCCACTGTGACTTTACTGGCCAATTAGTCCAACCTCCATGTTCCGTGCCTTGTGCGGTTTTTTCGCAGGATGTCTTCAGACCCCTTACTGATTGATCACATTTCTAGTTTTAATTTAAATCAGTGCAAGACTCATATTAATCGACAATATGTTTAATTCAAAATGAAAATTCTGATCTACCCCTAATATGACGATAACAGTAGGTCACCTAAAGAGGCATGGCCACCCCCTCAACCTGACTTCACGATTCGACTCAAAAACTATACCAATATAGTATTCCACTATACCGGACCCTATACATATATATATATATATATTCATACTGAGCGTATAACTATATAAAACAAGGGTTTTACCAAAACAGGACCGGGATAACTTTTTTCAATAAGAAAGTTTTTAAGTTAAAAAAACTGCAACATATATATATAATGTATTGCCTAATTGCCAAGCGGCGATGGTGAAGTAGTGGTTAATTTACTACTTGCAAATTAATTAAGCGAGTAACACCGTCGGGAGCTCAAGTTCGCTTCCGGCCATAGCCGCGTATTTTTTTTTTTTTTTTTTTTTTTGATTTTGCCAACGAGATGTTTTTTTTTTAACTTTATTTTGAAATGACAATTTTACTATGAGAAATAAAAATTATTATCTCCCAATTTAAAGAGAAAGCTATTTTTTGTGTCTAATATAAAATTTTTAATCATTACATCACTTTTCATACGTATTTATTTGGGACTTTACAATGTTTTGTTTTTTTCCAACTACATTTCCATTAAAATGAGATTATAAAAGCTTAAATTATGCGATTTTTATAAAATGGCAGCAATTGTCCTTTATTCTTTTAATTCCAGATTCAGACGATGGTTTGATTAAGGGTAATGTTCATTAACACCACTGTCGGACGGGAAGTCTCCCCATTGTGACTTTACTGGAAATTAGCCCAACCTCCATGTTCCGTGCCTTGGGCGGCGTTTTCGCGGGATGTCTTCATACCCCTTAACTGATTGATTGCATTTCTAGTTATAATTTAAATCAGTGTAAGACTCATACTAATCTACGATATGTTACATGCAAAATGAAAATTCAGATCTACCCCTAATATGACGATAATAGTAGGTCACCTAAAAAGGCGTGGCCACCCCCTCAACCTGACTTAACGATTCGACTCAAAACCTATACCAATATCCACTATACCGGTCGCTATACATATATATATATATATATATATATATATATATATATATTCATACTGAGCGTATAACTATATAAAACAAGTGTTTTACCAAAACAGGACCGGGATAACTTTTTTCAATAAGAAAGTTTTTAAGTTAAAAAAACTGCAACATATATATGTATATAATGTATTGCCCAATTGCCAAGCGGCGATGGTGGTGTAGTGGTTAAATTACTACTTGCAAATTAATTAAGCGAGTAACACCATCGGGAGCTCAAGTTCGCTTCCAGCCATAGCCGCGTATTTTTTTTATTTTTTTTATTTTTGTATTTTGCCAACGAGATGTTTTTTTTTTTTTAACTTTATCCTGAAATGACAATTTTACTATGAGAAATAAAAATAATTATCTACCAATTTAAAGAGAAAGCTATTTTTTGTGTCTAATATAAAATTTTTAATCATTACATCACTTTTCATACGTATTTATTTGGGACTTTACAATGTTTCGTTTTTTTTCAACTACATTTCCTTTTAAATGAGATTATAAAAGCTTAAGTTACGCGATTTTTATAAAATAGCAGCAATTGTCCGTTATTCTTTTAATTCCAGATTCAGACGTTGGTTTGATTAAGGGTAATGTTCATTAACACCACTGTCGGACGGGAAGTCTCCCCACTGTGACTTTACTGGCCAATTAGTCCAACCTCCATGTTCCGTGCCTTGTGCGGTTTTTTCGCAGGATGTCTTCAGACCCCTTACTGATTGATCACATTTCTAGTTTTTATTTAAATCAGTGCAAGACTCATATTAATCGACGATATGTTTAATTCAAAATGAAAATTCTGATCTACCCCTAATATGACGATAACAGTAGGTCACCTAAAGAGGCATGGCCACCCCCTCAACCTGACTTCACGATTCGACTCAAAAACTATACCAATATAGTATTCCACTATACCGGACCCTATACATATATATATATATATATATATTCATACTGAGCGTATAACTATATAAAACAAGCGTTTTACCAAAACAGGACCGGGATAACTTTTTTCAATAAGAAAGTTTTTAAGTTAAAAAAACTGCAACATATATATATAATGTATTGCCCAATTGCCAAGCGGCGATGGTGAAGTAGTGGTTAATTTACTACTTGCAAATTAATTAAGCGAGTAACACCGTCGGGAGCTCAAGTTCGCTTCCGGCCATAGCCGCGTACTTTTTTTTTTTTTTTTTTTTTTTTGATTTTGCCAACGAGATGTTTTTTTTTTAACTTTATCCTGAAATGACAATTTTACTATGAGAAATAAAAATTATTATCTCCCAATTTAAAGAGAAAGCTATTTTTTGTGTCTAATATAAAATTTTTAATCATTACATCACTTTTCATACGTATTTATTTGGGACTTTACAATGTTTTGTTTTTTTCCAACTACATTTCCTTTAAAATGAGATTATAAAAGCTTAAATTATGCGATTTTTATAAAATGGCAGCAATTGTCCTTTATTCTTATAATTCCAGATTCAGACGATGGTTTGATTAAGGGTAATGTTCATTAACACCACTGTCGGACGGGAAGTCTCCCCACTGTGACTTTACTGGCCAATTAGACCAACCTCCATGTTCCGTGCCTTGGGCGGCTTTTTCGCAGGATGTCTTCATACCCCTTAACTGATTGAGTGCATTTCTAGTTATAATTTAAATCAGTGTAAGACTCATACTAATCTACGCTATGTTACATGCAAAATGAAAATTCAGATCTACCCCTAATATGACGATAATAGTAGGTCACCTAAAAAGGCGTGGCCACCCCCTCAACCTGACCTAACGATTCGACTCAAAACCTATACCAATATAGTATTCCACTATACCGGTCCTTATACATATATATATATATATATATATATATTCATACTGAGCGTATAACTATATAAAACAAGTGTTTTACCAAAACAGGACCGGGATAACTTTTTTCAATAAGAAAGTTTTTAAGTTAAAAACACTGCAACATATATATATATAATGTATTGCCCAATTGCCAAGCGGCGATGGTGGTGTAGTGGTTAAATTACAACATGCAAAATAATTAAGCGAGTAACACCATCGGGAGCTCAAGTTCGCTTCCGGCCATAGCCGCGTATTTTTTTTTTTTTTTTTTTTTTTTTTTTTTATTTTGCCAACGAGATATTTTTTTTTTTAACTTTATCCTGAAATGACAATTTTACTATGAGAAATAAAAATAATTATCTACCAATTTAAAGAGAAAGCTATTTTTTGTGTCTAATATAAAATTTTTAATCATTACATCACTTTTCATACGTATTTATTTGGGACTTTACAATGTTTCGTTTTTGTTCAACTACATTTCCTTTTAAATGAGATTATAAAAGCTTAAGTTACGCGATTTTTATAAAATAGCAGCAATTGTCCGTTATTCTTTTAATTCCAGATTCAGACGTTGGTTTGATTAAGGGTAATTTTCATTAACACCACTGTCGGACGGGAAGTCTCCCCACTGTGACTTTACTGGAAATTAGCCCAACCTCCATGTTCCGTGCCTTGGGCGGCGTTTTCGCGGGATGTCTTCATACCCCTTAACTGATTGATTGCATTTCTAGTTATAATTTAAATCAGTGTAAGACTCATACTAATCTACGATATGTTACATGCAAAATGAAAATTCAGATCTACCCCTAATATGACGATAATAGTAGGTCACCTAAAAAGGCGTGGCCACCCCCTCAACCTGACTTAACGATTCGACTCAAAACCTATACCAATATAGTTATCCACTATACCGGTCCCTATACATATATATATATATATATATATATATATATATATATATATTCATACTGAGCGTATAACTATTTAAAACAAGTGTTTTACCAAAACAGGACCGGGATAACTTTTTTCAATAAGAAAGTTTTTAAGTTAAAAAAACTGCAACATATATATATACATAATGTATTGCCCAATTGCCAAGCGGCGATGGTGGTGTAGTGGTTAAATTACTACTTGCAAATTAATTAAGCGAGTAACACCATCGGGAGCTCAAGTTCGCTTCCAGCCATAGCCGCGTATTTTTTTTATTTTTTTTATTTTTGTATTTTGCCAACGAGATGTATTTTTTTTTTTTAACTTTATCCTGAAATGACAATTTTACTATGAGAAATAAAAATAATTATCTACCAATTTAAAGAGAAAGCTATTTTTTGTGTCTAATATAAAATTTTTAATCATTACATCACTTTTCATACGTATTTATTTGGGACTTTACAATGTTTCGTTTTTTTTCAACTACATTTCCTTTTAAATGAGATTATAAAAGCTTAAGTTACGCGATTTTTATAAAATAGCAGCAATTGTCCGTTATTCTTTTAACTCCAGATTCAGACGATTGTTTGATTAAGGGTAATGTTCATTAACACCACTGTCGGACGGGAAGTCTCCCCACTGTGACTTTACTGGCCAATTAGCCCAACCTCCATGTTCCGTGCCTTGGGCGCCTTTTTCGCAGGATGTCTTCATACCCCTTAACTGATTGATTGCATTTCTAGTTATAATTTAAATCAGTGTAAGACTCGTACTAATCTACGATATGTTACATGCAAAATGAAAATTCAGATCTACCCCTAATATGACGATAATAGTAGGTCACCTAAAAAGGCGTGGCCACCCCCTCAACCTGACTTAACGATTCGACTCAAAACCTATACCAATATAGTTATCCACTATACCGGTCCCTATACATATATATATATATATATATATATATATTCATACTGAGCGTATAACTATATAAAACAAGTGTTTTACCAAAACAGGACCGGGATAACTTTTTTCAATAAGAAAGTTTTTAAGTTAAAAAAACTGCAACATATATATATATATATAATGTATTGCCCAATTGCCAAGCGGCGATGGTGGTGTAGTGGTTAAATTACTACTTGCAAATTAATTAAGCGAGTAACACCATCGGGAGCTCAAGTTCGCTTCCAGCCATAGCCGCGTATTTTTTTTATTTTTTTTATTTTTGTATTTTGCCAACGAGATGTATTTTTTTTTTTTAACTTTATCCTGAAATGACAATTTTACTATGAGAAATAAAAATAATTATCTACCAATTTAAAGAGAAAGCTATTTTTTGTGTCTAATATAAAATTTTTAATCATTACATCACTTTTCATACGTATTTATTTGGGACTTTACAATGTTTCGTTTTTTTTCAACTACATTTCCTTTTAAATGAGATTATAAAAGCTTAAGTTACGCGATTTTTATAAAATAGCAGCAATTGTCCGTTATTCTTTTAATTCCAGATTCAGACGTTGGTTTGATTAAGGGTAATGTTCATTAACACCACTGTCGGACGGGAAGTCTCCCCACTGTGACTTTACTGGCCAATTAGTCCAACCTCCATGTTCCGTGCCTTGTGCGGTTTTTTCGCAGGATGTCTTCAGCCCCTTACTGATTGATCACATTTCTAGTTTTAATTTAAATCAGTGCAAGACTCATATTAATCGACAATAAGTTTAATTCAAAATGAAAATTCTGATCTACCCCTAATATGACGATAACAGTAGGTCACCTAAAGAGGCATGGCCACCCCCTCAACCTGACTTCACGATTCGACTCAAAAACTATACCAATATAGTATTCCACTATACCGGACCCTATACATATATATATATATATATATATATATATATTCATACTGAGCGTATAACTATATAAAACAAGTGTTTTACCAAAACAGGACCGGGATAACTTTTTTCAATAAGAAAGTTTTTAAGTTAAAAAAACTGCAACATATATATATAATGTATTGCCCAATTGCCAAGCGGCGATGGTGAAGTAGTGGTTAATTTACTACTTGCAAATTAATTAAGCGAGTAACACCGTCGGGAGCTCAAGTTCGCTTCCGGCCATAGCCGCGTATTTTTTTTTTTTTTTTTTTTTTGATTTTGCCAACGAGATGTTTTTTTTTTAACTTTATCCTGTAATGACAATTTTACTATGAGAAATAAAAATTATTATCTCCCAATTTAAAGAGAAAGCTATTTTTTGTGTCTAATATAAAATTTTTAATCATTACATCACTTTTCATACGTATTTATTTGGGACTTTACAATGTTTTGTTTTTTTCCAACTACATTTCCTTTAAAATAAGATTATAAAAGCTTAAATTATGCGATTTTTATAAAATGGCAGCAATTGTCCTTTTTTCTTTTAATTCCAGATTCAGACGATGGTTTGATTAAGGGTAATGTTCATTAACACCACTGTCGGACGGGAAGTCTCCCCACTGTGACTTTACTGGAAATTAGCCCAACCTCCATGTTCCGTGCCTTGGGCGGCGTTTTCGCGGGATGTCTTCATACCCCTTAACTGATTGATTGCATTTCTAGTTATAATTTAAATCAGTGTAAGACTCATACTAATCTACGATATGTTACATGCAAAATGAAAATTCAGATCTACCCCTAATATGACGATAATAGTAGGTCACCTAAAAAGGCGTGGCCACCCCCTCAACCTGACTTAACGATTCGACTCAAAACCTATACCAATATAGTTATCCACTATACCGGTCCCTATACATATATATATATATATATATATATATATATATATATATATATATTCATACTGAGCGTATAACTATATAAAACAAGTGTTTTACCAAAACAGGACCGGGATAACTTTTTTCAATAAGAAAGTTTTTAAGTTAAAAAAACTGCAACATATATATATATATAATGTATTGCCCAATTGCCAAGCGGCGATGGTGGTGTAGTGGTTAAATTACTACTTGCAAATTAATTAAGCGAGTAACACCATCGGGAGCTCAAGTTCGCTTCCAGCCATAGCCGCGTATTTTTTTTATTTTTTTTATTTTTGTATTTTGCCAACGAGATGTATTTTTTTTTTTTAACTTTATCCTGAAATGACAATTTTACTATGAGAAATAAAAATAATTATCTACCAATTTAAAGAGAAAGCTATTTTTTGTGTCTAATATAAAATTTTTAATCATTACATCACTTTTCATACGTATTTATTTGGGACTTTACAATGTTTTGTTTTTTTCCAACTACATTTCCTTTAAAATGAGATTATAAAAGCTTAAATTATGCGATTTTTATAAAATGGCAGCAATTGTCCTTTATTCTTTTAATTCCAGATTCAGACGATGGTTTGATTAAGGGTAATGTTCATTAACACCACTGTCGGACGGGAAGTCTCCCCACTGTGACTTTACTGGAAATTAGCCCAACCTCCATGTTCCGTGCCTTGGGCGGCGTTTTCGCGGGATGTCTTCATACCCCTTAACTGATTGATTGCATTTCTAGTTATAATTTAAATCAGTGTAAGACTCATACTAATCTACGATATGTTACATGCAAAATGAAAATTCAGATCTACCCCTAATATGACGATAATAGTAGGTCACCTAAAAAGGCGTGGCCACCCCCTCAACCTGACTTAACGATTCGACTCAAATCCTATACCAATATAGTTATCCACTATACCGGTCCCTATACATATATATATATATATATATATATATATATTCATACTGAGCGTATAACTATATAAAACAAGTGTTTTACCAAAACAGGACCGGGATAACTTTTTTCAATAAGAAAGTTTTTAAGTTAAAAAAACTGCAACATATATATATATATAATGTATTGCCCAATTGCCAAGCGGCGATGGTGGTGTAGTGGTTAAATTACTATTTGCAAATTAATTAAGCGAGTAACACCATCGGGAGCTCAAGTTCGCTTCCAGCCATAGCCGCGTATTTGTTTTATTTTTTTTATTTTTGTATTTTGCCAACGAGATGTTTTTTTTTTTTTTAACTTTATCCTGAAATGACAATTTTACTATGAGAAATAAAAATAATTATCTACCAATTTAAAGAGAAAGCTATTTTTTGTGTCTAATATAAAATTTTTAATCATTACATCACTTTTCATACGTATTTATTTGGGACTTTACAATGTTTCGTTTTTTTTTTACTACTTTTCCTTTTAAATGAGATTATAAAAGCTTAAGTTACGCGATCTTTATAAAATAGCAGCAATTGTCCGTTATTCTTTTAATTCCAGATTCAGACGTTGGTTTGATTAAGGGTAATGTTCATTAACACCACTGTCGGACGGGAAGTCTCCCCACTGTGACTTTACTGGCCAATTAGTCCAACCTCCATGTTCCGTGCCTTGTGCGGTTTTTTCGCAGGATGTCTTCAGACCCCTTACTGATTGATCACATTTCTAGTTTTTATTTAAATCAGTGCAAGACTCATATTAATCGACGATATGTTTAATTCAAAATGAAAATTCTGATCTACCCCTAATATGACGATAACAGTAGGTCACCTAAAGAGGCATGGCCACCCCCTCAACCTGACTTCACGATTTGACTCAAAAACTATACCAATATAGTATTCCACTATACCGGACCCTATACATATACATATATATATATATTCATACTGAGCGTATAACTATATAAAACAAGTGTTTTACCAAAACAGGACCGGGATAACTTTTTTCAATAAGAAAGTTTTTAAGTTAAAAACACTGCAACATATATATATATAATGTATTGCCCAATTGCCAAACGGCGATGGTGGTGTAGTGGTTAAATTACAACTTGCAAAATAATTAAGCGAGTAACACCATCGGGAGCTCAAGTTCGCTTCCGGCCATAGCCGCGTATTTTTTTTTTTTTTTTTTTTTTTTTTTTTATTTTGCCAACGAGATATTTTTTTTTTAACTTTATCCTGAAATGACAATTTTACTATGAGAAATAAAAATAATTATGTACAAATTTAAAGAGAAAGCTATTTTTTGTGTCTAATATAAAATTTTTTATTTGGGACTTTACAGTGTTTCGTTTTTTTTCAACTACATTTCCTTTTAAATGAGATTATAAAAGCTTAAGTTACGCGATCTTTATAAAATAGCAGCAATTGTCCGTTATTCTTTTAATTCCAGATTCAGACGTTGGTTTGATTAAGGGTAATGTTCATTAACACCACTGTCGGACGGGAAGTCTCCCCACTGTGACTTTACTGGCCAATTAGTCCAACCTCCATGTTCCGTGCCTTGTGCGGTTTTTTCGCAGGATGTCTTCAGACCCCTTACTGATTGATCACATTTCTAGTTTTAATTTAAATCAGTGCAAGACTCATATTAATCGACAATATGTTTAATTCAAAATGAAAATTCTGATCTACCCCTAATATGACGATAACAGTAGGTCACCTAAAGAGGCATGGCCACCCCCTCAACCTGACTTCACGATTCGACTCAAAAACTATACCAATATAGTATTCCACTATACCGGACCCTATACATATATATATATATATATATATATATTCATACTGAGCGTATAACTATATAAAACAAGGGTTTTACCAAAACAGGACCGGGATAACTTTTTTCAATAAGAAAGTTTTTAAGTTAAAAAAACTGCAACATATATATATAATGTATTGCCCAATTGCCAAGCGGCGATGGTGAAGTAGTGGTTAATTTACTACTTGCAAATTAATTAAGCGAGTAACACCGTCGGGAGCTCAAGTTCGCTTCCGGCCATAGCCGCGTATTTTTTTTTTTTTTTTTTTTTTTTGATTTTGCCAACGAGATGTTTTTTTTTTAACTTTATTTTGAAATGACAATTTTACTATGAGAAATAAAAATTATTATCTCCCAATTTAAAGAGAAAGCTATTTTTTGTGTCTAATATAAAATTTTTAATCATTACATCACTTTTCATACGTATTTATTTGGGACTTTACAATGTTTTGTTTTTTTCCAACTACATTTCCTTTAAAATAAGATTATAAAAGCTTAAATTATGCGATTTTTATAAAATGGCAGCAATTGTCCTTTTTTCTTTTAATTCCAGATTCAGACGATGGTTTGATTAAGGGTAATGTTCATTAACACCACTGTCGGACGGGAAGTCTCCCCACTGTGACTTTACTGGAAATTAGCCCAACCTCCATGTTCTGTGCCTTGGGCGGCGTTTTCGCGGGATGTCTTCATACCCCTTAACTGATTGATTGCATTTCTAGTTATAATTTAAATCAGTGTAAGACTCATACTAATCTACGATATGTTACATGCAAAATGAAAATTCAGATCTACCCCTAATATGACGATAATAGTAGGTCACCTAAAAAGGCGTGGCCACCCCCTCAACCTGACTTAACGATTCGACTCAAAACCTATACCAATATAGTTATCCACTATACCGGTCCCTATACATATATATATATATATATATATATATATATATATATATATATTCATACTGAGCGTATAACTATATAAAACAAGTGTTTTACCAAAACAGGACCGGGATAACTTTTTTCAATAAGAAAGTTTTTAAGTTAAAAAAACTGCAACATATATATATATATATAATGTATTGCCCAATTGCCAAGCGGCGATGGTGGTGTAGTGGTTAAATTACTACTTGCAAATTAATTAAGCGAGTAACACCATCGGGAGCTCAAGTTCGCTTCCAGCCATAGCCGCGTATTTTTTTTATTTTTTTTATTTTTGTATTTTGCCAACGAGATGTATTTTTTTTTTTTAACTTTATCCTGAAATGACAATTTTACTATGAGAAATAAAAATAATTATCTACCAATTTAAAGAGAAAGCTATTTTTTGTGTCTAATATAAAATTTTTAATCATTACATCACTTTTCATACGTATTTATTTGGGACTTTACAATGTTTTGTTTTTTTCCAACTACATTTCCTTTAAAATGAGATTATAAAAGCTTAAATTATGCGATTTTTATAAAATGGCAGCAATTGTCCTTTATTCTTTTAATTCCAGATTCAGACGATGGTTTGATTAAGGGTAATGTTCATTAACACCACTGTCGGACGGGAAGTCTCCCCACTGTGACTTTACTGGAAATTAGCCCAACCTCCATGTTCCGTGCCTTGGGCGGCGTTTTCGCGGGATGTCTTCATACCCCTTAACTGATTGATTGCATTTCTAGTTATAATTTAAATCAGTGTAAGACTCATACTAATCTACGATATGTTACATGCAAAATGAAAATTCAGATCTACCCCTAATATGACGATAATAGTAGGTCACCTAAAAAGGCGTGGCCACCCCCTCAACCTGACTTAACGATTCGACTCAAAACCTATACCAATATAGTTATCCACTATACCGGTCCCTATACATATATATATATATATATATATATTCATACTGAGCGTATAACTATATAAAACAAGTGTTTTACCAAAACAGGACCGGGATAACTTTTTTCAATAAGAAAGTTTTTAAGTTAAAAAAACTGCAACATATATATATATATAATGTATTGCCCAATTGCCAAGCGGCGATGGTGGTGTAGTGGTTAAATTACTACTTGCAAATTAATTAAGCGAGTAACACCATCGGGAGCTCAAGTTCGCTTCCAGCCATAGCCGCGTATTTGTTTTATTTTTTTTATTTTTGTATTTTGCCAACGAGATGTTTTTTTTTTTTTAACTTTATCCTGAAATGACAATTTTACTATGAGAAATAAAAATAATTATCTACCAATTTAAAGAGAAAGCTATTTTTTGTGTCTAATATAAAATTTTTAATCATTACATCACTTTTCATACGTATTTATTTGGGACTTTACAATGTTTCGTTTTTTTTTTACTACTTTTCCTTTTAAATGAGATTATAAAAGCTTAAGTTACGCGATCTTTATAAAATAGCAGCAATTGTCCGTTATTCTTTTAATTCCAGATTCAGACGTTGGTTTGATTAAGGGTAATGTTCATTAACACCACTGTCGGACGGGAAGTCTCCCCACTGTGACTTTACTGGCCAATTAGTCCAACCTCCATGTTCCGTGCCTTGTGCGGTTTTTTCGCAGGATGTCTTCAGACCCCTTACTGATTGATCACATTTCTAGTTTTAATTTAAATCAGTGCAAGACTCATATTAATCGACAATATGTTTAATTCAAAATGAAAATTCTGATCTACCCCTAATATGACGATAACAGTAGGTCACCTAAAGAGGCATGGCCACCCCCTCAACCTGACTTCACGATTCGACTCAAAAACTATACCAATATAGTATTCCACTATACCGGACCCTATACATATATATATATATATATATATATATATTCATACTGAGCGTATAACTATATAAAACAAGGGTTTTACCAAAACAGGACCGGGATAACTTTTTTCAATAAGAAAGTTTTTAAGTTAAAAAAACTGCAACATATATATATAATGTATTGCCCAATTGCCAAGCGGCGATGGTGAAGTAGTGGTTAATTTACTACTTGCAAATTAATTAAGCGAGTAACACCGTCGGGAGCTCAAGTTCGCTTCCGGCCATAGCCGCGTATTTTTTTTTTTTTTTTTTTTTTTTGATTTTGCCAACGAGATGTTTTTTTTTTAACTTTATCCTGTAATGACAATTTTACTATGACAAATAAAAATTATTATCTCCCAATTTAAAGAGAAAGCTATTTTTTGTGTCTAATATAAAATTTTTAATCATTACATCTCTTTTCATACGTATTTATTTGGGACTTTACAATGTTTTGTTTTTTTCCAACTACATTTCCTTTAAAATGAGATTATAAAAGCTTAAATTATGCGATTTTTATAAAATGGCAGCAATTGTCCTTTATTCTTTTAATTCCAGATTCAGACGATGGTTTGATTAAGGGTAATGTTCATTAACACCACTGTCGGACGGGAAGTCTCCCTACTGTGACTTTACTGGAAATTAGCCCAACCTCCATGTTCCGTGCCTTGGGCGGCGTTTTCGCGGGATGTCTTCATACCCCTTAACTGATTGATTGCATTTCTAGTTATAATTTAAATCAGTGTAAGACTCATACTAATCTACGATATGTTACATGCAAAATGAAAATTCAGATCTACCCCTAATATGACGATAATAGTAGGTCACCTAAAAAGGCGTGGCCACCCCCTCAACCTGACTTAACGATTCGACTCAAAACCTATACCAATATAGTTATCCACTATACCGGTCCCTATACATATATATAAATATATATATTCATACTGAGCGTATAACTATATAAAACAAGTGTTTTACCAAAACAGGACCGGGATAACTTTTTTCAATAAGAAAGTTTTTAAGTTAAAAAAACTGCAACATATATATATATATATAATGTATTGCCCAATTGCCAAGCGGCGATGGTGGTGTAGTGGTTAAATTACTACTTGCAAATTAATTAAGCGAGTAACACCATCGGGAGCTCAAGTTCGCTTCCAGCCATAGCCGCGTATTTGTTTTATTTTTTTTATTTTTGTATTTTGCCAACGAGATGTTTTTTTTTTTTTAACTTTATCCTGAAATGACAATTTTACTATGAGAAATAAAAATAATTATCTACCAATTTAAAGAGAAAGCTATTTTTTGTGTCTAATATAAAATTTTTAATCATTACATCACTTTTCATACGTATTTATTTGGGACTTTACAATGTTTCGTTTTTTTTTTACTACTTTTCCTTTTAAATGAGATTATAAAAGCTTAAGTTACGCGATCTTTATAAAATAGCAGCAATTGTCCGTTATTCTTTTAATTCCAGATTCAGACGTTGGTTTGATTAAGGGTAATGTTCATTAACACCACTGTCGGACGGGAAGTCTCCCCACTGTGACTTTACTGGCCAATTAGTCCAACCTCCATGTTCCGTGCCTTGTGCGGTTTTTTCGCAGGATGTCTTCAGACCCCTTACTGATTGATCACATTTCTAGTTTTTATTTAAATCAGTGCAAGACTCATATTAATCGACGATATGTTTAATTCAAAATGAAAATTCTGATCTACCCCTAATATGACGATAACAGTAGGTCACCTAAAGAGGCATGGCCACCCCCTCAACCTGACTTCACGATTCGACTCAAAAACTATACCAATATAGTATTCCACTATACCGGACCCTATACATATATATATATATATATATATTCATACTGAGCGTATAACTATATAAAACAAGTGTTTTACCAAAACAGGACCGGGATAACTTTTTTCAATAAGAAAGTTTTTAAGTTAAAAACACTGCAACATATATATATATAATGTATTGCCCAATTGCCAAGCGGCGATGGTGGTGTAGTGGTTAAATTACAACTTGCAAAATAATTAAGCGAGTAACACCATCGGGAGCTCAAGTTCGCTTCCGGCCATAGCCGCGTATTTTTTTTTTTTTTTTTTTTTTTTTTTTTTATTTTGCCAACGAGATATTTTTTTTTTTTAACTTTATCCTGAAATGACAATTTTACTATGAGAAATAAAAATAATTATGTACAAATTTAAAGAGAAAGCTATTTTTTGTGTCTAATATAAAATTTTTTATTTGGGACTTTACAGTGTTTCGTTTTTTTTCAACTACATTTCCTTTTAAATGAGATTATAAAAGCTTAAGTTACGCGATTTTTATAAAATAGCAGCAATTGTCCGTTATCCTTTTAACTCCAGATTCAGACGATGGTTTGATTAAGGGTAATGTTCATTAACACCACTGTCGGACGGGAAGTCTCCCCACTGTGACTTTACTGGCCAATTAGCCCAACCTCCATGTTCCGTGCCTTGGGCGGCTTTTTCGCAGGATATCTTCATACCCCTTAACTGATTGATTGCATTTCTAGTTATAATTTAAATCAGTGTAAGACTCGTACTAATATACGATATGTTACATGCAAAATGAAAATTCAGATCTACCACTAATATGACGATAATAGTAGGTCACCTAAAAAGGCGTGGCCACCCCCTCAACCTGACTTAACGATTCGACTCAAAAACTATACCAATATAGTATTCCACTATACCGGACCCTATACATATATATATATATATATATATATATATATATTCATACTGAGCGTATAACTATATAAAACAAGGGTTTTACCAAAACATGACCGGGATAACTTTTTTCAATAAGAAAGTTTTTAAGTTAAAAAAACTGCAACATATATATATAATGTATTGCCCAATTGCCAAGCGGCGATGGTGAAGTAGTGGTTAATTTACTACTTGCAAATTAATTAAGCGAGTAACACCGTCGGGAGCTCAAGTTCGCTTCCGGCCATAGCCGCGTATTTTTTTTTTTTTTTTTATTTTTGTATTTTGCCAACGAGATGTTTTTTTTTTAACTTTATTTTGAAATGACAATTTTACTATGAGAAATAAAAATTATTATCTCCCAATTTAAAGAGAAAGCTATTTTTTGTGTCTAATATAAAATTTTGAATCATTACATCACTTTTCATACGTATTTATTTGGGACTTTACAATGTTTTGTTTTTTTCCAACTACATTTCCTTTAAAATGAGATTATAAAAGCTTAAATTATGCGATTTTTATAAAATGGCAGCAATTGTCCTTTTTTCTTTTAATTCCAGATTCAAACGATGGTTTGATTAAGGGTAATGTTCATTAACACCACTGTCGGACGGGAAGTCTCCCCACTGTGACTTTACTGGAAATTAGCCCAACCTCCATGTTCCGTGCCTTGGGCGGCGTTTTCGCGGGATGTCTTCATACCCCTTAACTGATTGATTGCATTTCTAGTTATAATTTAAATCAGTGTAAGACTCATACTAATCTACGATATGTTACATGCAAAATGAAAATTCAGATCTACCCCTAATATGACGATAATAGTAGGTCACCTAAAAAGGCGTGGCCACCCCCTCAACCTGACTTAACGATTCGACTCAAAACCTATACCAATATAGTTATCCACTATACCGGTCCCTATACATATATATATATATATATATATTCATACTGAGCGTATAACTATATAAAACAAGTGTTTTACCAAAACAGGACCGGGATAACTTTTTTCAATAAGAAAGTTTTTAAGTTAAAAAAACTGCAACATATATATATATATAATGTATTGCCCAATTGCCAAGCGGCGATGGTGGTGTAGTGGTTAAATTACTACTTGCAAATTAATTAAGCGAGTAACACCATCGGGAGCTCAAGTTCGCTTCCAGCTATAGCCGCGTATTTTTTTTATTTTTTTTATTTTTGTATTTTGCCAACGAGATGTTTTTTTTTTTTTTAACTTTATCCTGAAATGACAATTTTACTATGAGATATAAAAATAATTATCTACCAATTTAAAGAGAAAGCTATTTTTTGTGTCTAATATAAAATTTTTAATCATTACATCACTTTTCATACGTATTTATTTGGGACTTTACAATGTTTCGTTTTTTTTCAACTACATTTCCTTTTAAATGAGATTATAAAAGCTTAAGTTACGCGATTTTTATAAAATAGCAGCAATTGTCCGTTATTCTTTTAATTCCAGATTCAGACGTTGGTTTGATTAAGGGTAATGTTCACTAACACCACTGTCGGACGGGAAGTCTCCCCACTGTGACTTTACTGGAAATTAGCCCAACCTCCATGTTCCGTGCCTTGGGCGGCGTTTTCGCGGGATGTCTTCATACCCCTTAACTGATTGATTGCATTTCTAGTTATAATTTAAATCAGTGTAAGACTCATACTAATCTACGATATGTTACATGCAAAATGAAAATTCAGATCTACCCCTAATATGACGATAATAGTAGGTCACCTAAAAAGGCGTGGCCACCCCCTCAACCTGACTTAACGATTCGACTCAAAACCTATACCAATATAGTTATCCACTATACCGGTCCCTATACATATATATATATATATATATATATATATATATATATTCATACTGAGCGTATAACTATATAAAACAAGTGTTTTACCAAAACAGGACCGGGATAACTTTTTTCAATAAGAAAGTTTTTAAGTTAAAAAAACTGCAACATATATATATATATATATATAATGTATTGCCCAATTGCCAAGCGGCGATGGTGGTGTAGTGGTTAAATTACTACTTGCAAAAATTATTAAGCGAGTAACACCATCGGGAGCTCAAGTTCGCTTCCAGCCATAGCCGCGTATTTTTTTTATTTTTTTTATTTTTGTATTTTGCCAACGAGATGTATTTTTTTTTTAACTTTATCCTGAAATGACAATTTTACTATGAGAAATAAAAATAATTATCTACCAATTTAAAGAGAAAGCTATTTTTTGTGTCTAATATAAAATTTTTAATCATTACATCACTTTTCATACGTATTTATTTGGGACTTTACAATGTTTCGTTTTTTTTCAACTACATTTCCTTTTAAATGAGATTATAAAAGCTTAAGTTACGCGATTTTTATAAAATAGCAGCAATTGTCCGTTATTCTTTTAATTCCAGATTCAGACGTTGGTTTGATTAAGGGTAATGTTCATTAACACCACTGTCGGACGGGAAGTCTCCCCACTGTGACTTTACTGGCCAATTAGTCCAACCTCCATGTTCCGTGCCTTGTGCGGTTTTTTCGCAGGATGTCTTCAGACCCCTTACTGATTGATCACATTTCTAGTTTTAATTTAAATCAGTGCAAGACTCATATTAATCGACGATATGTTTAATTCAAAATGAAAATTCTGATCTACCCCTAATATGACGATAACAGTAGGTCACCTAAAGAGGCATGGCCACCCCCTCAACCTGACTTCACGATTCGACTCAAAAACTATACCAATATAGTATTCCACTATACCGGACCCTATACATATATATATATATATATATATATATATATTCATACTGAGCGTATAACTATATAAAACAAGTGTTTTACCAAAACAGGACCGGGATAACTTTTTTCAATAAGAAAGTTTTTAAGTTAAAAAAACTGCAACATATATATATATATAATGTATTGCCCAATTGCCAAGCGGCGATGGTGAAGTAGTGGTTAATTTACTACTTGCAAATTAATTAAGCGAGTAACACCGTCGGGAGCTCAAGTTCGCTTCCGGCCATAGCCGCGTATTTTTTTTTTTTTTTTTTTTTTTGATTTTGCCAACGAGATGTTTTTTTTTTAACTTTATCCTGTAATGACAATTTTACTATGACAAATAAAAATTATTATCTCCCAATTTAAAGAGAAAGCTATTTTTTGTGTCTAATATAAAATTTTTAATCATTACATCTCTTTTCATACGTATTTATTTGGGACTTTACAATGTTTTGTTTTTTTCCAACTACATTTCCTTTAAAATGAGATTATAAAAGCTTAAATTATGCGATTTTTATAAAATGGCAGCAATTGTCCTTTATTCTTTTAATTCCAGATTCAGACGATGGTTTGATTAAGGGTAATGTTCATTAACACCACTGTCGGACGGGAAGTCTCCCTACTGTGACTTTACTGGAAATTAGCCCAACCTCCATGTTCCGTGCCTTGGGCGGCGTTTTCGCGGGATGTCTTCATACCCCTTAACTGATTGATTGCATTTCTAGTTATAATTTAAATCAGTGTAAGACTCATACTAATCTACGATATGTTACATGCAAAATGAAAATTCAGATCTACCCCTAATATGACGATAATAGTAGGTCACCTAAAAAGGCGTGGCCACCCCCTCAACCTGACTTAACGATTCGACTCAAAACCTATACCAATATAGTTATCCACTATACCGGTCCCTATACATATATATATATATATATATATATAAATATATATATTCATACTGAGCGTATAACTATATAAAACAAGTGTTTTACCAAAACAGGACCGGGATAACTTTTTTCAATAAGAAAGTTTTTAAGTTAAAAAAACTGCAACATATATATATATATAATGTATTGCCCAATTGCCAAGCGGCGATGGTGGTGTAGTGGTTAAATTACTACTTGCAAATTAATTAAGCGAGTAACACCATCGGGAGCTCAAGTTCGCTTCCAGCCATAGCCGCGTATTTGTTTTATTTTTTTTATTTTTGTATTTTGCCAACGAGATGTTTTTTTTTTTTTAACTTTATCCTGAAATGACAATTTTACTATGAGAAATAAAAATAATTATCTACCAATTTAAAGAGAAAGCTATTTTTTGTGTCTAATATAAAATTTTTAATCATTACATCACTTTTCATACGTATTTATTTGGGACTTTACAATGTTTCGTTTTTTTTTTACTACTTTTCCTTTTAAATGAGATTATAAAAGCTTAAGTTACGCGATCTTTATAAAATAGCAGCAATTGTCCGTTATTCTTTTAATTCCAGATTCAGACGTTGGTTTGATTAAGGGTAATGTTCATTAACACCACTGTCGGACGGGAAGTCTCCCCACTGTGACTTTACTGGCCAATTAGTCCAACCTCCATGTTCCGTGCCTTGTGCGGTTTTTTCGCAGGATGTCTTCAGACCCCTTACTGATTGATCACATTTCTAGTTTTTATTTAAATCAGTGCAAGACTCATATTAATCGACGATATGTTTAATTCAAAATGAAAATTCTGATCTACCCCTAATATGACGATAACAGTAGGTCACCTAAAGAGGCATGGCCACCCCCTCAACCTGACTTCACGATTCGACTCAAAAACTATACCAATATAGTATTCCACTATACCGGACCCTATACATATATATATATATATATTCATACTGAGCGTATAACTATATAAAACAAGTGTTTTACCAAAACAGGACCGGGATAACTTTTTTCAATAAGAAAGTTTTTAAGTTAAAAACACTGCAACATATATATATATAATGTATTGCCCAATTGCCAAGCGGCGATGGTGGTGTAGTGGTTAAATTACAACTTGCAAAATAATTAAGCGAGTAACACCATCGGGAGCTCAAGTTCGCTTCCGGCCATAGCCGCGTATTTTTTTTTTTTTTTTTTTTTTTTTTTTTATTTTGCCAACGAGATATTTTTTTTTTTTAACTTTATCCTGAAATGACAATTTTACTATGAGAAATAAAAATAATTATGTACAAATTTAAAGAGAAAGCTATTTTTTGTGTCTAATATAAAATTTTTTATTTGGGACTTTACAGTGTTTCGTTTTTTTTCAACTACATTTCCTTTTAAATGAGATTATAAAAGCTTAAGTTACGCGATTTTTATAAAATAGCAGCAATTGTCCGTTATCCTTTTAACTCCAGATTCAGACGATGGTTTGATTAAGGGTAATGTTCATTAACACCACTGTCGGACGGGAAGTCTCCCCACTGTGACTTTACTGGCCAATTAGCCCAACCTCCATGTTCCGTGCCTTGGGCGGCTTTTTCGCAGGATATCTTCATACCCCTTAACTGATTGATTGCATTTCTAGTTATAATTTAAATCAGTGTAAGACTCGTACTAATAGACGATATGTTACATGCAAAATGAAAATTCAGATCTACCCCTAATATGACGATAATAGTAGGTCACCTAAAAAGGCGTGGCCACCCCCTCAACCTGACTTAACGATTCGACTCAAAAACTATACCAATATAGTAATCTAACTATACCGGACCTTATACATATATATATATATATATATATATATATATATATTCATACTGAGCGTATAACTATATAAAACAAGGGTTTTACCAAAACAGGACCGGGATAACTTTTTTCAATAAGAAAGTTTTTAAGTTAAAAAAACTGCAACATATATATATAATGTATTGCCCAATTGCCAAGCGGCGATGGTGAAGTAGTGGTTAATTTACTACTTGCAAATTAATTAAGCGAGTAACACCGTCGGGAGCTCAAGTTCGCTTCCGGCCATAGCCGCGTATTTTTTTTTTTTTTTTTATTTTTGTATTTTGCCAACGAGATTTTTTTTTTTAACTTTATTTTGAAATGACAATTTTACTATGAGAAATAAAAATTATTATCTCCCAATTTAAAGAGAAAGCTATTTTTTGTGTCTAATATAAAATTTTGAATCATTACATCACTTTTCATACGTATTTATTTGGGACTTTACAATGTTTTGTTTTTTTCCAACTACATTTCCTTTAAAATGAGATTATAAAAGCTTAAATTATGCGATTTTTATAAAATGGCAGCAATTGTCCTTTTTTCTTTTAATTCCAGATTCAGACGATGGTTTGATTAAGGGTAATGTTCATTAACACCACTGTCGGACGGGAAGTCTCCCCACTGTGACTTTACTGGAAATTAGCCCAACCTCCATGTTCCGTGCCTTGGGTGGCGTTTTCGCGGGATGTCTTCATACCCCTTAACTGATTGATTGCATTTCTAGTTATAATTTAAATCAGTGTAAGACTCATACTAATCTACGATATGTTACATGCAAAATGAAAATTCAGATCTACCCCTAATATGACGATAATAGTAGGTCACCTAAAAAGGCGTGGCCACCCCCTCAACCTGACTTAACGATTCGACTCAAAACCTATACCAATATAGTTATCCACTATACCGGTCCCTATACATATATATATATATATATATATTCATACTGAGCGTATAACTATATAAAACAAGTGTTTTACCAAAACAGGACCGGGATAACTTTTTTCAATAAGAAAGTTTTTAAGTTAAAAAAACTGCAACATATATATATATATAATGTATTGCCCAATTGCCAAGCGGCGATGGTGGTGTAGTGGTTAAATTACTACTTGCAAATTAATTAAGCGAGTAACACCATCGGGAGCTCAAGTTCGCTTCCAGCTATAGCCGCGTATTTTTTTTATTTTTTTTATTTTTGTATTTTGCCAACGAGATGTTTTTTTTTTTTTTAACTTTATCCTGAAATGACAATTTTACTATGAGATATAAAAATAATTATCTACCAATTTAAAGAGAAAGCTATTTTTTGTGTCTAATATAAAATTTTTAATCATTACATCACTTTTCATACGTATTTATTTGGGACTTTACAATGTTTCGTTTTTTTTCAACTACATTTCCTTTTAAATGAGATTATAAAAGCTTAAGTTACGCGATTTTTATAAAATAGCAGCAATTGTCCGTTATTCTTTTAATTCCAGATTCAGACGTTGGTTTGATTAAGGGTAATGTTCATTAACACCACTGTCGGACGGGAAGTCTCCCCACTGTGACTTTACTGGCCAATTAGTCCAACCTCCATGTTCCGTGCCTTGTGCGGTTTTTTCGCAGGATGTCTTCAGACCCCTTACTGATTGATCACATTTCTAGTTTTTATTTAAATCAGTGCAAGACTCATATTAATCGACGATATGTTTAATTCAAAATGAAAATTCTGATCTACCCCTAATATGACGATAACAGTAGGTCACCTAAAGAGGCATGGCCACCCCCTCAACCTGACTTCACGATTCGACTCAAAAACTATACCAATATAGTATTCCACTATACCGGACCCTATACATATATATATATATATATATATATATATATATATATATATATATATATATATATATATTCATACTGAGCGTATAACTATATAAAACAAGGGTTTTACCAAAACAGGACCGGGATAACTTTTTTCAATAAGAAAGTTTTTAAGTTAAAAAAACTGCAACATATATATAAAATGCATTGCCCAATTGCCAAGCGGCGATGGTGAAGTAGTGGATAATTTACTACTTGCAAATTAATTAAGCGAGTAACACCGTCGGGAGCTCAAGTTCGCTTCCGGCCATAGCCGCGTACTTTTTTTTTTTTTTTTTTTTTTTGATTTTGCCAACGAGATGTTTTTTTTTTAACTTTATCCTGAAATGACAATTTTACTATGAGAAATAAAAATTATTATCTCCCAATTTAAAGAGAAAGCTATTTTTTGCTTCTAATATAAAATTTTTAATCATTACATCACTTCTCATACGTATTTATTTGGGACTTTACAATGTTTTGTTTTTTTCCAACTACATTTCGTTTAAAATGAGATTATAAAAGCTTAAATTATGCGATTTTTATAAAATGGCAGCAATTGTCCTTTATTCTTATAATTCCAGATTCAGACGATGGTTTGATTAAGGGTAATGTTCATTAACACCACTGTCGGACGGGAAGTCTCCCCACTGTGACTTTACTGGCCAATTAGCCCAACCTCCATGTTCCGTGCCTTGGGCGGCTTTTTCGCAGGATGTCTTCATACCCCTTAACTGATTGATTGCATTTCTAGTTATAATTTAAATCAGTGTAAGACTCATACTAATTTACGCTATGTTACATGCAAAATGAAAATTCAGATCTACCTCTAATATGACGATAATAGTAGGTAACCTAAAAAGGCGTGGCCACCCCCTCAACCTAACCTAACGATTCGACTCAAAACCTATACCAATATAGTATTCCACTATACCGGTCCCTATACATATATATATACATATATATATATATATATATATATTCATACTGAGCGTATAACTATATAAAACAAGTGTTTTACCAAAACAGGACCGGGATAACTTTTTTCAATAAGAAAGTTTTTAAGTTAAAAACACTGCAACATATATATATATAATGTATTGCCCAATTGCCAAGCGGCGATGGTGGTGTAGTGGTTAAATTACAACTTGCAAAATAATTAAGCGAGTAACACCATCGGGAGCTCAAGTTCGCTTCCGGCCATAGCCGCGTATTTTTTTTTTTTTTTTTTTTTTTTTTTTTATTTTGCCAACGAGATATTTTTTTTTTTTAACTTTATCCTGAAATGACAATTTTACTATGAGAAATAAAAATAATTATCTACCAATTTAAAGAGAAAGCTATTTTTTGTGTCTAATATAAAATTTTTTATTTGGGACTTTACAGTGTTTCGTTTTTTTTCAATTACATTTCCTTTTAAATGAGATTATAAAAGCTTAAGTTACGCGATTTTTATAAAATAGCAGCAATTGCCCGTTATTCTTTTAACTCCAGATTCAGACGATGGTTTGATTAAGGGTAATGTTCATTAACACCACTGTCGGACGGGAAGTCTCCCCACTGTGACTTTACTGGCCAATTAGCCCAACCTCCATGTTCCGTGCCTTGGGCGGCTTTTTCGCAGGATGTCTTCATACCCCTTAACTGATTGATTGCATTTCTAGTTATAATTTAAATCAGTGTAAGACTCGTACTAATCTACGATATGTTACATGCAAAATGAAAATTCAGATCTACCCCTAATATGACGATAATAGTAGGTCACCTAAAAAGGCGTGGCCACCCCCTCAACCTGACTTAACGATTCGACTCAAAACCTATACCAATATAGTTATCCACTATACCGGTCCCTATACATATATATATATATATATATTCATACTGAGCGTATAACTATATAAAACAAGTGTTTTACCAAAACAGGACCGGGATAACTTTTTTCAATAAGAAAGTTTTTAAGTTAAAAAAACTGCAACATATATATATATATATATAATGTATTGCCCAATTGCCAAGCGGCGATGGTGGTGTAGTGGTTAAATTACTACTTGCAAATTAATTAAGCGAGTAACACCATCGGGAGCTCAAGTTCGCTTCCAGCCATAGCCGCGTATTTTTTTTATTTTTGTATTTTGCCAACGAGATGTATTTTTTTTTTTAACTTTATCCTGAAATGACAATTTTACTATGAGAAATAAAAATAATTATCTACCAATTTAAAGAGAAAGCTATTTTTTGTGTCTAATATAAAATTTTTAATCATTACATCACTTTTCATACGTATTTATTTGGGACTTTACAATGTTTCGTTTTTTTTCAACTACATTTCCTTTTAAATGAGATTATAAAAGCTTAAGTTACGCGATTTTTATAAAATAGCAGCAATTGTCCGTTATTCTTTTAATTCCAGATTCAGACGTTGGTTTGATTAAGGGTAATGTTCACTAACACCACTGTCGGACGGGAAGTCTCCCCACTGTGACTTTACTGGAAATTAGCCCAACCTCCATGTTCCGTGCCTTGGGCGGCGTTTTCGCGGGATGTCTTCATACCCCTTAACTGATTGATTGCATTTCTAGTTATAATTTAAATCAGTGTAAGACTCATACTAATCTACGATATGTTACATGCAAAATGAAAATTCAGATCTACCCCTAATATGACGATAATAGTAGGTCACCTAAAAAGGCGTGGCCACCCCCTCAACCTGACTTAACGATTCGACTCAAAACCTATACCAATATAGTTATCCACTATACCGGTCCCTATACATATATATATATATATATATTCATACTGAGCGTATAACTATATAAAACAAGTGTTTTACCAAAACAGGACCGGGATAACTTTTTTCAATAAGAAAGTTTTTAAGTTAAAAAAACTGCAACATATATATATATATATATAATGTATTGCCCAATTGCCAAGCGGCGATGGTGGTGTAGTGGTTAAATTACTACTTGCAAAAATTATTAAGCGAGTAACACCATCGGGAGCTCAAGTTCGCTTCCAGCCATAGCCGCGTATTTTTTTTATTTTTTTTATTTTTGTATTTTGCCAACGAGATGTATTTTTTTTTTAACTTTATCCTGAAATGACAATTTTACTATGAGAAATAAAAATAATTATCTACCAATTTAAAGAGAAAGCTATTTTTTGTGTCTAATATAAAATTTTTAATCATTACATCACTTTTCATACGTATTTATTTGGGACTTTACAATGTTTCGTTTTTTTTCAACTACATTTCCTTTTAAATGAGATTATAAAAGCTTAAGTTACGCGATTTTTATAAAATAGCAGCAATTGTCCGTTATTCTTTTAATTCCAGATTCAGACGTTGGTTTGATTAAGGGTAATGTTCATTAACACCACTGTCGGACGGGAAGTCTCCCCACTGTGACTTTACTGGCCAATTAGCCCAACCTCCATGTTCCGTGCCTTGGGCGGCTTTTTCGCAGGATGTCTTCATACCCCTTAACTGATTGATTGCATTTCTAGTTATAATTTAAATCAGTGTAAGACTCGTACTAATCTACGATATGTTACATGCAAAATGAAAATTCAGATCTACCCCTAATATGACGATAATAGTAGGTCACCTAAAAAGGCGTGGCCACCCCCTCAACCTGACTTAACGATTCGACTCAAAACCTATACCAATATAGTTATCCACTATACCGGTCCCTATACATATATATATATATATATATTCATACTGAGCGTATAACTATATAAAACAAGTGTTTTACCAAAACAGGACCGGGATAACTTTTTTCAATAAGAAAGTTTTTAAGTTAAAAAAACTGCAACATATATATATATATATAATGTATTGCCCAATTGCCAAGCGGCGATGGTGGTGTAGTGGTTAAATTACTACTTGCAAATTAATTAAGCGAGTAACACCATCGGGAGCTCAAGTTCGCTTCCAGCCATAGCCGCGTATTTTTTTTATTTTTTTTATTTTTGTATTTTGCCAACGAGATGTATTTTTTTTTTTAACTTTATCCTGAAATGACAATTTTACTATGAGAAATAAAAATAATTATCTACCAATTTAAAGAGAAAGCTATTTTTTGTGTCTAATATAAAATTTTTAATCATTACATCACTTTTCATACGTATTTATTTGGGACATTACAATGTTTTGTTTTTTTCCAACTACATTTCCTTTAAAATGAGATTATAAAAGCTTAAATTATGCGATTCTTATAAAATGGCAGCAATTGTCCTTTATTCTTTTAATTCCAGGTTCAGACGATGGTTTGATTAAGGGTAATGTTCATTAACACCACTGTCGGACGGGAAGTCTCCCCACTGTGACTTTACTGGAAATTAGCCCAACCTCCATGTTCCGTGCCTTGGGCGGCGTTTTCGCGGGATGTCTTCATACCCCTTAACTGATTGATTGCATTTCTAGTTATAATTTAAATCAGTGTAAGACTCATACTAATCTACGATATGTTACATGCAAAATGAAAATTCAGATCTACCCCTAATACGACGATAATAGTAGGTCACCTAAAAAGGCGTGGCCACCCCCTCAACCTGACTTAACGATTCGACTCAAAACCTATACCAATATAGTTATCCACTATACCGGTCCCTATACATATATATATATATATATATGTATATATATATATTCATACTGAGCGTATAACTATATAAAACAAGTGTTTTACCAAAACAGGACCGGGATAACTTTTTTCAATAAGAAAGTTTTTAAGTTAAAAAAACTGCAACATATATATATATATATAATGTATTGCCCAATTGCCAAGCGGCGATGGTGGTGTAGTGGTTAAATTACTACTTGCAAATTAATTAAGCGAGTAACACCATCGGGAGCTCAAGTTCGCTTCCAGCCATAGCCGCGTATTTTTTTTATTTTTTTTATTTTTGTATTTTGCCAACGAGATGTTTTTTTTTTTTTTAACTTTATCCTGAAATGACAATTTTACTATGAGAAATAAAAATAATTATCTACCAATTTAAAGAGAAAGCTATTTTTTGTGTCTAATATAAAATTTTTAATCATTACATCACTTTTCATACGTATTTATTTGGGACTTTACAATGTTTCGTTTTTTTTTTACTACTTTTCCTTTTAAATGAGATTATAAAAGCTTAAGTTACGCGATCTTTATAAAATAGCAGCAATTGTCCGTTATTCTTTTAATTCCAGATTCAGACGTTGGTTTGATTAAGGGTAATGTTCATTAACACCACTGTCGGACGGGAAGTCTCCCCACTGTGACTTTACTGGCCAATTAGTCCAACCTCCATGTTCCGTGCCTTGTGCGGTTTTTTCGCAGGATGTCTTCAGACCCCTTACTGATTGATCACATTTCTAGTTTTTATTTGAATCAGTGCAAGACTCATATTAATCGACGATATGTTTAATTCAAAATGAAAATTCTGATCTACCCCTAATATGACGATAACAGTAGGTCACCTAAAGAGGCATGGCCACCCCCTCAACCTGACTTCACGATTCGACTCAAAAACTATACCAATATAGTATTCCACTATACCGGACCCTATACATATATATATATATATATATATTCATACTGAGCGTATAACTATATAAAACAAGGGTTTTACCAAAACAGGACCGGGATAACTTTTTTCAATAAGAAAGTTTTTAAGTTAAAAAAACTGCAACATATATATATAATGTATTGCCCAATTGCCAAGCGGCGATGGTGAAGTAGTGGTTAATTTACTACTTGCAAATTAATTAAGCGAGTAACACCGTCGGGAGCTCAAGTTCGCTTCCGGCCATAGCCGCGTACTTTTTTTTTTTTTTTTTTTTGATTTTGCCAACGAGATGTTTTTTTTTTAACTTTATCCTGAAATGACAATTTTACTATGAGAAATAAAAATAATTATTTACCAATTTAAAGAGAAAGCTATTTTTTGTGTCTAATATAAAATTTTTTATTTGGGACTTTACAGTGTTTCGTTTTTTTTCAACTACATTTCCTTTTAAATGAGATTATAAAAGCTTAAGTTACGCGATTTTTATAAAATAGCAGCAATTGTCCGTTATTCTTTTAACTCCAGATTCAGACGATGGTTTGATTAAGGGTAATGTTCATTAACACCACTGTCGGACGGGAAGTCTCCCCACTGTGACTTTACTGGCCAATTAGCCCAACCTCCATGTTCCGTGCCTTGGGCGGCTTTTTCGCAGGATGTCTTCATACCCCTTAACTGATTGATTGCATTTCTAGTTATAATTTAAATCAGTGTAAGACTCGTACTAATCTACGATATGTTACATGCAAAATGAAAATTCAGATCTACCCCTAATATGACGATAATAGTAGGTCACCTAAAAAGGCGTGGCCACCCCCTCAACCTGACTTAACGATTCGACTCAAAACCTATACCAATATAGTTATCCACTATACCGGTCCCTATACATATATATATATATATATATATATATATATATATATATATATATTCATACTGAGCGTATAACTATATAAAACAAGTGTTTTACCAAAACAGGACCGGGATAACTTTTTTCAATAAGAAAGTTTTTAAGTTAAAAAAACTCAACATATATATATATATATAATGTATTGCCCAATTGCCAAGCGGCGATGGTGGTGTAGTGGTTAAATTACTACTTGCAAATTAATTAAGCGAGTAACACCATCGGGAGCTCAAGTTCGCTTCCAGCCATAGCCGCGTATTTTTTTTATTTTTGTATTTTGCCAACGAGATGTATTTTTTTTTTTTAACTTTATCCTGAAATGACAATTTTACTATGAGAAATAAAAATAATTATCTACCAATTTAAAGAGAAAGCTATTTTTTGTGTCTAATATAAAATTTTTAATCATTACATCACTTTTCATACGTATTTATTTGGGACATTACAATGTTTTGTTTTTTTCCAACTACATTTCCTTTAAAATGAGATTATAAAAGCTTAAATTATGCGATTCTTATAAAATGGCAGCAATTGTCCTTTATTCTTTTAATTCCAGGTTCAGACGATGGTTTGATTAAGGGTAATGTTCATTAACACCACTGTCGGACGGGAAGTCTCCCCACTGTGACTTTACTGGAAATTAGCCCAACCTCCATGTTCCGTGCCTTGGGCGGCGTTTTCGCGGGATGTCTTCATACCCCTTAACTGATTGATTGCATTTCTAGTTATAATTTAAATCAGTGTAAGACTCATACTAATCTACGATATGTTACATGCAAAATGAAAATTCAGATCTACCCCTAATACGACGATAATAGTAGGTCACCTAAAAAGGCGTGGCCACCCCCTCAACCTGACTTAACGATTCGACTCAAAACCTATACCAATATAGTTATCCACTATACCGGTCCCTATACATATATATATATATATATATATATGTATATATATATATTCATACTGAGCGTATAACTATATAAAACAAGTGTTTTACCAAAACAGGACCGGGATAACTTTTTTCAATAAGAAAGTTTTTAAGTTAAAAAAACTGCAACATATATATATATATATAATGTATTGCCCAATTGCCAAGCGGCGATGGTGGTGTAGTGGTTAAATTACTACTTGCAAATTAATTAAGCGAGTAACACCATCGGGAGCTCAAGTTCGCTTCCAGCCATAGCCGCGTATTTTTTTTATTTTTTTTATTTTTGTATTTTGCCAACGAGATGTTTTTTTTTTTTTTAACTTTATCCTGAAATGACAATTTTACTATGAGAAATAAAAATAATTATCTACCAATTTAAAGAGAAAGCTATTTTTTGTGTCTAATATAAAATTTTTAATCATTACATCACTTTTCATACGTATTTATTTGGGACTTTACAATGTTTCGTTTTTTTTTTACTACTTTTCCTTTTAAATGAGATTATAAAAGCTTAAGTTACGCGATCTTTATAAAATAGCAGCAATTGTCCGTTATTCTTTTAATTCCAGATTCAGACGTTGGTTTGATTAAGGGTAATGTTCATTAACACCACTGTCGGACGGGAAGTCTCCCCACTGTGACTTTACTGGCCAATTAGTCCAACCTCCATGTTCCGTGCCTTGTGCGGTTTTTTCGCAGGATGTCTTCAGACCCCTTACTGATTGATCACATTTCTAGTTTTTATTTGAATCAGTGCAAGACTCATATTAATCGACGATATGTTTAATTCAAAATGAAAATTCTGATCTACCCCTAATATGACGATAACAGTAGGTCACCTAAAGAGGCATGGCCACCCCCTCAACCTGACTTCACGATTCGACTCAAAAACTATACCAATATAGTATTCCACTATACCGGACCCTATACATATATATATATATATATATATTCATACTGAGCGTATAACTATATAAAACAAGGGTTTTACCAAAACAGGACCGGGATAACTTTTTTCAATAAGAAAGTTTTTAAGTTAAAAAAACTGCAACATATATATATAATGTATTGCCCAATTGCCAAGCGGCGATGGTGAAGTAGTGGTTAATTTACTACTTGCAAATTAATTAAGCGAGTAACACCGTCGGGAGCTCAAGTTCGCTTCCGGCCATAGCCGCGTACTTTTTTTTTTTTTTTTTTTTGATTTTGCCAACGAGATGTTTTTTTTTTAACTTTATCCTGAAATGACAATTTTACTATGAGAAATAAAAATAATTATTTACCAATTTAAAGAGAAAGCTATTTTTTGTGTCTAATATAAAATTTTTTATTTGGGACTTTACAGTGTTTCGTTTTTTTTCAACTACATTTCCTTTTAAATGAGATTATAAAAGCTTAAGTTACGCGATTTTTATAAAATAGCAGCAATTGTCCGTTATTCTTTTAACTCCAGATTCAGACGATGGTTTGATTAAGGGTAATGTTCATTAACACCACTGTCGGACGGGAAGTCTCCCCACTGTGACTTTACTGGCCAATTAGCCCAACCTCCATGTTCCGTGCCTTGGGCGGCTTTTTCGCAGGATGTCTTCATACCCCTTAACTGATTGATTGCATTTCTAGTTATAATTTAAATCAGTGTAAGACTCGTACTAATCTACGATATGTTACATGCAAAATGAAAATTCAGATCTACCCCTAATATGACGATAATAGTAGGTCACCTAAAAAGGCGTGGCCACCCCCTCAACCTGACTTAACGATTCGACTCAAAACCTATACCAATATAGTTATCCACTATACCGGTCCCTATACATATATATATATATATATATATATATATATATATATATTCATACTGAGCGTATAACTATATAAAACAAGTGTTTTACCAAAACAGGACCGGGATAACTTTTTTCAATAAGAAAGTTTTTAAGTTAAAAAAACTCAACATATATATATATATATAATGTATTGCCCAATTGCCAAGCGGCGATGGTGGTGTAGTGGTTAAATTACTACTTGCAAATTAATTAAGCGAGTAACACCATCGGGAGCTCAAGTTCGCTTCCAGCCATAGCCGCGTATTTTTTTTATTTTTGTATTTTGCCAACGAGATGTATTTTTTTTTTTTAACTTTATCCTGAAATGACAATTTTACTATGAGAAATAAAAATAATTATCTACCAATTTAAAGAGAAAGCTATTTTTTGTGTCTAATATAAAATTTTTAATCATTACATCACTTTTCATACGTATTTATTTGGGACTTTACAATGTTTCGTTTTTTTTCAACTACATTTCCTTTTAAATGAGATTATAAAAGCTTAAGTTACGCGATTTTTATAAAATAGCAGCAATTGTCCGTTATTCTTTTAATTCCAGATTCAGACGTTGGTTTGATTAAGGGTAATGTTCATTAACACCACTGTCGGACGGGAAGTCTCCCCACTGTGACTTTACTGGCCAATTAGTCCAACCTCCATGTTCCGTGCCTTGTGCGGTTTTTTCGCAGGATGTCTTCAGACCCCTTACTGATTGATCACATTTCTAGTTTTTATTTAAATCAGTGCAAGACTCATATTAATCGACGATATGTTTAATTCAAAATGAAAATTCTGATCTACCCCTAATATGACGATAACAGTAGGTCACCTAAAGAGGCATGGCCACCCCCTCAACCTGACTTCACGATTCGACTCAAAAACTATACCAATATAGTATTCCACTATACCGGACCCTATACATATATATATATATATATATATATATATTCATACTGAGCGTATAACTATATAAAACAAGGGTTTTACCAAAACAGGACCGGGATAACTTTTTTCAATAAGAAAGTTTTTAAGTTAAAAAAACTGCAACATATATATATAATGTATTGCCCAATTGCCAAGCGGCGATGGTGAAGTAGTGGTTAATTTACTACTTGCAAATTAATTAAGCGAGTAACACCGTCGGGAGCTCAAGTTCGCTTCCGGCCATAGCCGCGTATTTTTTTTTTTTTTTTTTTTTTTGATTTTGCCAACGAGATGTTTTTTTTTAACTTTATCCTGAAATGACAATTTTACTATGAGAAATAAAAATAATTATCTCCCAATTTAAAGAGAAAGCTATTTTTTGTGTCTAATATAACATTTTTAATCATTACATCACTTTTCATACGTATTTATTTGGGACATTACAATGTTTTGTTTTTTTCCAACTACATTTCCTTTAAAATGAGATTATAAAAGCTTAAATTATGCGATTCTTATAAAATGGCAGCAATTGTCCTTTATTCTTTTAATTCCAGGTTCAGACGATGGTTTGATTAAGGGTAATGTTCATTAACACCACTGTCGGACGGGAAGTCTCCCCACTGTGACTTTACTGGAAATTAGCCCAACCTCCATGTTCCGTGCCTTGGGCGGCGTTTTCGCGGGATGTCTTCATACCCCTTAACTGATTGATTGCATTTCTAGTTATAATTTAAATCAGTGTAAGACTCATACTAATCTACGATATGTTACATGCAAAATGAAAATTCAGATCTACCCCTAATACGACGATAATAGTAGGTCACCTAAAAAGGCGTGGCCACCCCCTCAACCTGACTTAACGATTCGACTCAAAACCTATACCAATATAGTTATCCACTATACCGGTCCCTATACATATATATATATATATATATATATGTATATATATATATTCATACTGAGCGTATAACTATATAAAACAAGTGTTTTACCAAAACAGGACCGGGATAACTTTTTTCAATAAGAAAGTTTTTAAGTTAAAAAAACTGCAACATATATATATATATAATGTATTGCCCAATTGCCAAGCGGCGATGGTGGTGTAGTGGTTAAATTACTACTTGCAAATTAATTAAGCGAGTAACACCATCGGGAGCTCAAGTTCGCTTCCAGCCATAGCCGCGTATTTTTTTTATTTTTTTTATTTTTGTATTTTGCCAACGAGATGTATTTTTTTTTTTTAACTTTATCTTGAAATGACAATTTTACTATGAGAAATAAAAATAATTATCTACCAATTTAAAGAGAAAGCTATTTTTTGTGTCTAATATAAAATTTTTAATCATTACTTCACTTTTCATACGTATTTATTTGGGACTTTACAATGTTTCGTTTTTTTTCAACTACATTTCCTTTTAAATGAGATTATAAAAGCTTAAGTTACGCGATTTTTATAAAATAGCAGCAATTGTCCGTTATTCTTTTAACTCCAGATTCAGACGATTGTTTGATTAAGGGTAATGTTCATTAACACCACTGTCGGACGGGAAGTCTCCCCACTGTGACTTTACTGGCCAATTAGTCCAACCTCCATGTTCCGTGCCTTGTGCGGTTTTTTCGCAGGATGTCTTCAGACCCCTTACTGATTGATCACATTTCTAGTTTTTATTTAAATCAGTGCAAGACTCATATTAATCGACGATATGTTTAATTCAAAATGAAAATTCTGATCTACCCCTAATATGACGATAACAGTAGGTCACCTAAAGAGGCATGGCCACCCCCTCAACCTGACTTCACGATTCGACTCAAAAACTATACCAATATAGTATTCCACTATACCGGACCCTATACATATATATATATATATATATATATATATTCATACTGAGCGTATAACTATATAAAACAAGGGTTTTACCAAAACAGGACCGGGATAACTTTTTTCAATAAGAAAGTTTTTAAGTTAAAAAAACTGCAACATATATATATAATGTATTGCCCAATTGCCAAGCGGCGATGGTGAAGTAGTGGTTAATTTACTACTTGCAAATTAATTAAGCGAGTAACACCGTCGGGAGCTCAAGTTCGCTTCCGGCCATAGCCGCGTATTTTTTTTTTTTTTTTTTTTTTTGATTTTGCCAACGAGATGTTTTTTTTTAACTTTATCCTGAAATGACAATTTTACTATGAGAAATAAAAATAATTATCTCCCAATTTAAAGAGAAAGCTATTTTTTGTGTCTAATATAACATTTTTAATCATTACATCACTTTTCATACGTATTTATTTGGGACATTACAATGTTTTGTTTTTTTCCAACTACATTTCCTTTAAAATGAGATTATAAAAGCTTAAATTATGCGATTCTTATAAAATGGCAGCAATTGTCCTTTATTCTTTTAATTCCAGGTTCAGACGATGGTTTGATTAAGGGTAATGTTCATTAACACCACTGTCGGACGGGAAGTCTCCCCACTGTGACTTTACTGGAAATTAGCCCAACCTCCATGTTCCGTGCCTTGGGCGGCGTTTTCGCGGGATGTCTTCATACCCCTTAACTGATTGATTGCATTTCTAGTTATAATTTAAATCAGTGTAAGACTCATACTAATCTACGATATGTTACATGCAAAATGAAAATTCAGATCTACCCCTAATACGACGATAATAGTAGGTCACCTAAAAAGGCGTGGCCACCCCCTCAACCTGACTTAACGATTCGACTCAAAACCTATACCAATATAGTTATCCACTATACCGGTCCCTATACATATATATATATATATATATATATGTATATATATATATTCATACTGAGCGTATAACTATATAAAACAAGTGTTTTACCAAAACAGGACCGGGATAACTTTTTTCAATAAGAAAGTTTTTAAGTTAAAAAAACTGCAACATATATATATATATAATGTATTGCCCAATTGCCAAGCGGCGATGGTGGTGTAGTGGTTAAATTACTACTTGCAAATTAATTAAGCGAGTAACACCATCGGGAGCTCAAGTTCGCTTCCAGCCATAGCCGCGTATTTTTTTTATTTTTTTTATTTTTGTATTTTGCCAACGAGATGTATTTTTTTTTTTTAACTTTATCTTGAAATGACAATTTTACTATGAGAAATAAAAATAATTATCTACCAATTTAAAGAGAAAGCTATTTTTTGTGTCTAATATAAAATTTTTAATCATTACTTCACTTTTCATACGTATTTATTTGGGACTTTACAATGTTTCGTTTTTTTTCAACTACATTTCCTTTTAAATGAGATTATAAAAGCTTAAGTTACGCGATTTTTATAAAATAGCAGCAATTGTCCGTTATTCTTTTAACTCCAGATTCAGACGATTGTTTGATTAAGGGTAATGTTCATTAACACCACTGTCGGACGGGAAGTCTCCCCACTGTGACTTTACTGGCCAATTAGCCCAACCTCCATGTTCCGTGCCTTGGGCGGCTTTTTCGCAGGATGTCTTCATACCCCTTAACTGATTGATTGCATTTCTAGTTATAATTTAAATCAGTGTAAGACTCGAACTAATCTACGATATGTTACATGCAAAATGAAAATTCAGATCTACTCCTAATATGACGATAATAGTAGGTCACCTAAAAAGGCGTGGCCACCCCCTCAACCTGACTTAACGATTCGACTCAAAACCTATACCAATATAGTTATCCACTATACCGGTCCCTATACATATATATATATATATATATATATGTATATATATATATTCATACTGAGCGTATAACTATATAAAACAAGTGTTTTACCAAAACAGGACCGGGATAACTTTTTTCAATAAGAAAGTTTTTAAGTTAAAAAAACTGCAACATATATATATATATAATGTATTGCCCAATTGCCAAGCGGCGATGGTGGTGTAGTGGTTAAATTACTACTTGCAAATTAATTAAGCGAGTAACACCATCGGGAGCTCAAGTTCGCTTCCAGCCATAGCCGCGTATTTTTTTTATTTTTTTTATTTTTGTATTTTGCCAACGAGATGTATTTTTTTTTTTTAACTTTATCTTGAAATGACAATTTTACTATGAGAAATAAAAATAATTATCTACCAATTTAAAGAGAAAGCTATTTTTTGTGTCTAATATAAAATTTTTAATCATTACTTCACTTTTCATACGTATTTATTTGGGACTTTACAATGTTTCGTTTTTTTTCAACTACATTTCCTTTTAAATGAGATTATAAAAGCTTAAGTTACGCGATTTTTATAAAATAGCAGCAATTGTCCGTTATTCTTTTAACTCCAGATTCAGACGATTGTTTGATTAAGGGTAATGTTCATTAACACCACTGTCGGACGGGAAGTCTCCCCACTGTGACTTTACTGGCCAATTAGCCCAACCTCCATGTTCCGTGCCTTGGGCGGCTTTTTCGCAGGATGTCTTCATACCCCTTAACTGATTGATTGCATTTCTAGTTATAATTTAAATCAGTGTAAGACTCGAACTAATCTACGATATGTTACATGCAAAATGAAAATTCAGATCTACTCCTAATATGACGATAATAGTAGGTCACCTAAAAAGGCGTGGCCACCCCCTCAACCTGACTTAACGATTCGACTCAAAACCTATACCAATATAGTTATCCACTATACCGGTCCCTATACATATATATATATATATATATATATATATATATATATATATATATATATATATTCATACTGAGCGTATAACTATATAAAACAAGTGTTTTACCAAAACAGGACCGGGATAACTTTTTTCAATATGAAAGTTTTTAAGTTAAAAAAACTGCAACATATATATATATAATGTATTGCCCAATTGCCAAGCGGCGATGGTGGTGTAGTGGTTAAATTACAACTTGCAAAATAATTACGCGAGTAACACCATCGGGAGCTCAAGTTCGCTTCCGGCCATAGCCGCGTATTTTTTTTTTTTTTTTTTTTTTTTTTATTTTGCCAGCGAGATATTTTTTTTTTTTTAACTTTATCCTGAAATGACAATTTTACTATGAGAAATAAAAATAATTATCTCCCAATTTAAAGAGAAAGCTATTTTTTGTGTCTAATATAAAATTTTTTATTTGGGGCTTTACAGTGTTTCGTTTTTTTTCAATTACATTTCCTTTTAAATGAGATTATAAAAGCTTAAGTTACGCGATTTTTATAAAATAGCAGCAATTGCCCGTTATTCTTTTAACTCCAGATTCAGACGATGGTTTGATTAAGGGTAATGTTCATTAACACCACTGTCGGACGGGAAGTCTCCCCACTGTGACTTTACTGGCCAATTAGCCCAACCTCCATGTTCCGTGCCTTGGGCGGCTTTTTCGCAGGATGTCTTCATACCCCTTAACTGATTGATTGCATTTCTAGTTATAATTTAAATCAGTGTAAGACTCGTACTAATCTACGATATGTTACATGCAAAATGAAAATTCAGATCTACCCCTAATATGACGATAATAGTAGGTCACCTAAAAAGGCGTGGCCACCCCCTCAACCTGACTTAACGATTCGACTCAAAACCTATACCAATATAGTTATCCACTATACCGGTCCCTATACATATATATATATATATATATTCATACTGAGCGTATAACTATATAAAACAAGTGTTTTACCAAAACAGGACCGGGATAACTTTTTTCAATAAGAAAGTTTTTAAGTTAAAAAAACTGCAACATATATATATATATATATAATGTATTGCCCAATTGCCAAGCGGCGATGGTGGTGTAGTGGTTAAATTACTACTTGCAAATTAATTAAGCGAGTAACACCATCGGGAGCTCAAGTTCGCTTCCAGCCATAGCCGCGTATTTTTTTTATTTTTGTATTTTGCCAACGAGATGTATTTTTTTTTTTAACTTTATCCTGAAATGACAATTTTACTATGAGAAATAAAAATAATTATCTACCAATTTAAAGAGAAAGCTATTTTTTGTGTCTAATATAAAATTTTTAATCATTACATCACTTTTCATACGTATTTATTTGGGACTTTACAATGTTTCGTTTTTTTTCAACTACATTTCCTTTTAAATGAGATTATAAAAGCTTAAGTTACGCGATTTTTATAAAATAGCAGCAATTGTCCGTTATTCTTTTAATTCCAGATTCAGACGTTGGTTTGATTAAGGGTAATGTTCACTAACACCACTGTCGGACGGGAAGTCTCCCCACTGTGACTTTACTGGAAATTAGCCCAACCTCCATGTTCCGTGCCTTGGGCGGCGTTTTCGCGGGATGTCTTCATACCCCTTAACTGATTGATTGCATTTCTAGTTATAATTTAAATCAGTGTAAGACTCATACTAATCTACGATATGTTACATGCAAAATGAAAATTCAGATCTACCCCTAATATGACGATAATAGTAGGTCACCTAAAAAGGCGTGGCCACCCCCTCAACCTGACTTAACGATTCGACTCAAAACCTATACCAATATAGTTATCCACTATACCGGTCCCTATACATATATATATATATATATATTCATACTGAGCGTATAACTATATAAAACAAGTGTTTTACCAAAACAGGACCGGGATAACTTTTTTCAATAAGAAAGTTTTTAAGTTAAAAAAACTGCAACATATATATATATATATATAATGTATTGCCCAATTGCCAAGCGGCGATGGTGGTGTAGTGGTTAAATTACTACTTGCAAAAATTATTAAGCGAGTAACACCATCGGGAGCTCAAGTTCGCTTCCAGCCATAGCCGCGTATTTTTTTTATTTTTTTTATTTTTGTATTTTGCCAACGAGATGTATTTTTTTTTTAACTTTATCCTGAAATGACAATTTTACTATGAGAAATAAAAATAATTATCTACCAATTTAAAGAGAAAGCTATTTTTTGTGTCTAATATAAAATTTTTAATCATTACATCACTTTTCATACGTATTTATTTGGGACTTTACAATGTTTCGTTTTTTTTCAACTACATTTCCTTTTAAATGAGATTATAAAAGCTTAAGTTACGCGATTTTTATAAAATAGCAGCAATTGTCCGTTATTCTTTTAATTCCAGATTCAGACGTTGGTTTGATTAAGGGTAATGTTCATTAACACCACTGTCGGACGGGAAGTCTCCCCACTGTGACTTTACTGGCCAATTAGCCCAACCTCCATGTTCCGTGCCTTGGGCGGCTTTTTCGCAGGATGTCTTCATACCCCTTAACTGATTGATTGCATTTCTAGTTATAATTTAAATCAGTGTAAGACTCGTACTAATCTACGATATGTTACATGCAAAATGAAAATTCAGATCTACCCCTAATATGACGATAATAGTAGGTCACCTAAAAAGGCGTGGCCACCCCCTCAACCTGACTTAACGATTCGACTCAAAACCTATACCAATATAGTTATCCACTATACCGGTCCCTATACATATATATATATATATATATTCATACTGAGCGTATAACTATATAAAACAAGTGTTTTACCAAAACAGGACCGGGATAACTTTTTTCAATAAGAAAGTTTTTAAGTTAAAAAAACTGCAACATATATATATATATATAATGTATTGCCCAATTGCCAAGCGGCGATGGTGGTGTAGTGGTTAAATTACTACTTGCAAATTAATTAAGCGAGTAACACCATCGGGAGCTCAAGTTCGCTTCCAGCCATAGCCGCGTATTTTTTTTATTTTTTTTATTTTTGTATTTTGCCAACGAGATGTATTTTTTTTTTTAACTTTATCCTGAAATGACAATTTTACTATGAGAAATAAAAATAATTATCTACCAATTTAAAGAGAAAGCTATTTTTTGTGTCTAATATAAAATTTTTAATCATTACATCACTTTTCATACGTATTTATTTGGGACATTACAATGTTTTGTTTTTTTCCAACTACATTTCCTTTAAAATGAGATTATAAAAGCTTAAATTATGCGATTCTTATAAAATGGCAGCAATTGTCCTTTATTATTTAATTCCAGGTTCAGACGATGGTTTGATTAAGGGTAATGTTCATTAACACCACTGTCGGACGGGAAGTCTCCCCACTGTGACTTTACTGGAAATTAGCCCAACCTCCATGTTCCGTGCCTTGGGCGGCGTTTTCGCGGGATGTCTTCATACCCCTTAACTGATTGATTGCATTTCTAGTTATAATTTAAATCAGTGTAAGACTCATACTAATCTACGATATGTTACATGCAAAATGAAAATTCAGATCTACCCCTAATACGACGATAATAGTAGGTCACCTAAAAAGGCGTGGCCACCCCCTCAACCTGACTTAACGATTCGACTCAAAACCTATACCAATATAGTTATCCACTATACCGGTCCCTATACATATATATATATATATATATATGTATATATATATATTCATACTGAGCGTATAACTATATAAAACAAGTGTTTTACCAAAACAGGACCGGGATAACTTTTTTCAATAAGAAAGTTTTTAAGTTAAAAAAACTGCAACATATATATATATATATAATGTATTGCCCAATTGCCAAGCGGCGATGGTGGTGTAGTGGTTAAATTACTACTTGCAAATTAATTAAGCGAGTAACACCATCGGGAGCTCAAGTTCGCTTCCAGCCATAGCCGCGTATTTTTTTTATTTTTTTTATTTTTGTATTTTGCCAACGAGATGTTTTTTTTTTTTTTAACTTTATCCTGAAATGACAATTTTACTATGAGAAATAAAAATAATTATCTACCAATTTAAAGAGAAAGCTATTTTTTGTGTCTAATATAAAATTTTTAATCATTACATCACTTTTCATACGTATTTATTTGGGACTTTACAATGTTTCGTTTTTTTTTTACTACTTTTCCTTTTAAATGAGATTATAAAAGCTTAAGTTACGCGATCTTTATAAAATAGCAGCAATTGTCCGTTATTCTTTTAATTCCAGATTCAGACGTTGGTTTGATTAAGGGTAATGTTCATTAACACCACTGTCGGACGGGAAGTCTCCCCACTGTGACTTTACTGGCCAATTAGTCCAACCTCCATGTTCCGTGCCTTGTGCGGTTTTTTCGCAGGATGTCTTCAGACCCCTTACTGATTGATCACATTTCTAGTTTTTATTTGAATCAGTGCAAGACTCATATTAATCGACGATATGTTTAATTCAAAATGAAAATTCTGATCTACCCCTAATATGACGATAACAGTAGGTCACCTAAAGAGGCATGGCCACCCCCTCAACCTGACTTCACGATTCGACTCAAAAACTATACCAATATAGTATTCCACTATACCGGACCCTATACATATATATATATATATATATATATTCATACTGAGCGTATAACTATATAAAACAAGGGTTTTACCAAAACAGGACCGGGATAACTTTTTTCAATAAGAAAGTTTTTAAGTTAAAAAAACTGCAACATATATATATAATGTATTGCCCAATTGCCAAGCGGCGATGGTGAAGTAGTGGTTAATTTACTACTTGCAAATTAATTAAGCGAGTAACACCGTCGGGAGCTCAAGTTCGCTTCCGGCCATAGCCGCGTACTTTTTTTTTTTTTTTTTTTTTGATTTTGCCAACGAGATGTTTTTTTTTTAACTTTATCCTGAAATGACAATTTTACTATGAGAAATAAAAATAATTATTTACCAATTTAAAGAGAAAGCTATTTTTTGTGTCTAATATAAAATTTTTTATTTGGGACTTTACAGTGTTTCGTTTTTTTTCAACTACATTTCCTTTTAAATGAGATTATAAAAGCTTAAGTTACGCGATTTTTATAAAATAGCAGCAATTGTCCGTTATTCTTTTAACTCCAGATTCAGACGATGGTTTGATTAAGGGTAATGTTCATTAACACCACTGTCGGACGGGAAGTCTCCCCACTGTGACTTTACTGGCCAATTAGCCCAACCTCCATGTTCCGTGCCTTGGGCGGCTTTTTCGCAGGATGTCTTCATACCCCTTAACTGATTGATTGCATTTCTAGTTATAATTTAAATCAGTGTAAGACTCGTACTAATCTACGATATGTTACATGCAAAATGAAAATTCAGATCTACCCCTAATATGACGATAATAGTAGGTCACCTAAAAAGGCGTGGCCACCCCCTCAACCTGACTTAACGATTCGACTCAAAACCTATACCAATATAGTTATCCACTATACCGGTCCCTATACATATATATATATATATATATATATATATATATATATTCATACTGAGCGTATAACTATATAAAACAAGTGTTTTACCAAAACAGGACCGGGATAACTTTTTTCAATAAGAAAGTTTTTAAGTTAAAAAAACTCAACATATATATATATATATAATGTATTGCCCAATTGCCAAGCGGCGATGGTGGTGTAGTGGTTAAATTACTACTTGCAAATTAATTAAGCGAGTAACACCATCGGGAGCTCAAGTTCGCTTCCAGCCATAGCCGCGTATTTTTTTTATTTTTGTATTTTGCCAACGAGATGTATTTTTTTTTTTTAACTTTATCCTGAAATGACAATTTTACTATGAGAAATAAAAATAATTATCTACCAATTTAAAGAGAAAGCTATTTTTTGTGTCTAATATAAAATTTTTAATCATTACATCACTTTTCATACGTATTTATTTGGGACTTTACAATGTTTCGTTTTTTTTCAACTACATTTCCTTTTAAATGAGATTATAAAAGCTTAAGTTACGCGATTTTTATAAAATAGCAGCAATTGTCCGTTATTCTTTTAATTCCAGATTCAGACGTTGGTTTGATTAAGGGTAATGTTCATTAACACCACTGTCGGACGGGAAGTCTCCCCACTGTGACTTTACTGGCCAATTAGTCCAACCTCCATGTTCCGTGCCTTGTGCGGTTTTTTCGCAGGATGTCTTCAGACCCCTTACTGATTGATCACATTTCTAGTTTTTATTTAAATCAGTGCAAGACTCATATTAATCGACGATATGTTTAATTCAAAATGAAAATTCTGATCTACCCCTAATATGACGATAACAGTAGGTCACCTAAAGAGGCATGGCCACCCCCTCAACCTGACTTCACGATTCGACTCAAAAACTATACCAATATAGTATTCCACTATACCGGACCCTATACATATATATATATATATATATATATATATATATTCATACTGAGCGTATAACTATATAAAACAAGGGTTTTACCAAAACAGGACCGGGATAACTTTTTTCAATAAGAAAGTTTTTAAGTTAAAAAAACTGCAACATATATATATAATGTATTGCCCAATTGCCAAGCGGCGATGGTGAAGTAGTGGTTAATTTACTACTTGCAAATTAATTAAGCGAGTAACACCGTCGGGAGCTCAAGTTCGCTTCCGGCCATAGCCGCGTATTTTTTTTTTTTTTTTTTTTTTGATTTTGCCAACGAGATGTTTTTTTTTAACTTTATCCTGAAATGACAATTTTACTATGAGAAATAAAAATAATTATCTCCCAATTTAAAGAGAAAGCTATTTTTTGTGTCTAATATAACATTTTTAATCATTACATCACTTTTCATACGTATTTATTTGGGACATTACAATGTTTTGTTTTTTTCCAACTACATTTCCTTTAAAATGAGATTATAAAAGCTTAAATTATGCGATTCTTATAAAATGGCAGCAATTGTCCTTTATTCTTTTAATTCCAGGTTCAGACGATGGTTTGATTAAGGGTAATATTCATTAACACCACTGTCGGACGGGAAGTCTCCCCACTGTGACTTTACTGGAAATTAGCCCAACCTCCATGTTCCGTGCCTTGGGCGGCGTTTTCGCGGGATGTCTTCATACCCCTTAACTGATTGATTGCATTTCTAGTTATAATTTAAATCAGTGTAAGACTCATACTAATCTACGATATGTTACATGCAAAATGAAAATTCAGATCTACCCCTAATACGACGATAATAGTAGGTCACCTAAAAAGGCGTGGCCACCCCCTCAACCTGACTTAACGATTCGACTCAAAACCTATACCAATATAGTTATCCACTATACCGGTCCCTATACATATATATATATATATATATATATGTATATATATATATTCATACTGAGCGTATAACTATATAAAACAAGTGTTTTACCAAAACAGGACCGGGATAACTTTTTTCAATAAGAAAGTTTTTAAGTTAAAAAAACTGCAACATATATATATATATAATGTATTGCCCAATTGCCAAGCGGCGATGGTGGTGTAGTGGTTAATTTACTACTTGCAAATTAATTAAGCGAGTAACACCATCGGGAGCTCAAGTTCGCTTCCAGCCATAGCCGCGTATTTTTTTTATTTTTTTTATTTTTGTATTTTGCCAACGAGATGTATTTTTTTTTTTTAACTTTATCTTGAAATGACAATTTTACTATGAGAAATAAAAATAATTATCTACCAATTTAAAGAGAAAGCTATTTTTTGTGTCTAATATAAAATTTTTAATCATTACTTCACTTTTCATACGTATTTATTTGGGACTTTACAATGTTTCGTTTTTTTTCAACTACATTTCCTTTTAAATGAGATTATAAAAGCTTAAGTTACGCGATTTTTATAAAATAGCAGCAATTGTCCGTTATTCTTTTAACTCCAGATTCAGACGATTGTTTGATTAAGGGTAATGTTCATTAACACCACTGTCGGACGGGAAGTCTCCCCACTGTGACTTTACTGGCCAATTAGCCCAACCTCCATGTTCCGTGCCTTGGGCGGCTTTTTCGCAGGATGTCTTCATACCCCTTAACTGATTGATTGCATTTCTAGTTATAATTTAAATCAGTGTAAGACTCGTACTAATCTACGATATGTTACATGCAAAATGAAAATTCAGATCTACTCCTAATATGACGATAATAGTAGGTCACCTAAAAAGGCGTGGCCACCCCCTCAACCTGACTTAACGATTCGACTCAAAACCTATACCAATATAGTTATCCACTATACCGGTCCCTATACATATATATATATATATATATATATATATATATATATATATATATATATATTCATACTGAGCGTATAACTATATAAAACAAGTGTTTTACCAAAACAGGACCGGGATAACTTTTTTCAATATGAAAGTTTTTAAGTTAAAAACACTGCAACATATATATATATAATGTATTGCCCAATTGCCAAGCGGCGATGGTGGTGTAGTGGTTAAATTACAACTTGCAAAATAATTAAGCGAGTAACACCATCGCGAGCTCAAGTTCGCTTCCGGCCATAGCCGCGTATTTTTTTTTTTTTTTTTTTTTTTTTTTATTTTGCCAACGAGATATTTTTTTTTTTTTTAACTTTATCCTGAAATGACAATTTTACTATGAGAAATAAAAATAAATATCTACCAACTTAAAGAGAAAGCTATTTTTTGTGTCTAATATAAAATTTTTAATCATTACTTCACTTTTCATACGTATTTATTTGGGACTTTACAATGTTTCGTTTTTTTTCAACTACATTTCCTTTTAAATGAGATTATAAAAGCTTAAGTTACGCGATTTTTATAAAATAGCAGCAATTGTCCGTTATTCTTTTAACTCCAGATTCAGACGATTGTTTGATTAAGGGTAATGTTCATTAACACCACTGTCGGACGGGAAGTCTCCCCACTGTGACTTTACTGGCCAATTAGCCCAACCTCCATGTTCCGTGCCTTGGGCGGCTTTTTCGCAGGATGTCTTCATACCCCTTAACTGATTGATTGCATTTCTAGTTATAATTTAAATCAGTGTAAGACTCTTACTAATCTACGATATGTTACATGCAAAATGAAAATTCAGATCTACCCCTAATATGACGATAATAGTAGGTCACCTAAAAAGGCGTGGCCACCCCCTCAACCTGACTTAACGATTCGACTCAAAACCTATACCAATATAGTATTCCACTATACCGGTCCCTATACATATATATATATATATATATATTCATACTGAGCGTATAACTATATAAAACAAGTGTTTTACCAAAACAGGACCGGGATAACTTTTTTCAATATGAAAGTTTTTAAGTTAAAAAAACTGCAACATATATATATATAATGTATTGCCCAATTGCCAAGCGGCGATGGTGGTGTAGTGGTTAAATTACAACTTGCAAAATAATTACGCGAGTAACACCATCGGGAGCTCAAGTTCGCTTCCGGCCATAGCCGCGTATTTTTTTTTTTTTTTTTTTTTTTTTTTATTTTGCCAGCGAGATATTTTTTTTTTTTAACTTTATCCTGAAATGACAATTTTACTATGAGAAATAAAAATAATTATCTCCCAATTTAAAGAGAAAGCTATTTTTTGTGTCTAATATAACATTTTTAATCATTACATCACTTTTCATACGTATTTATTTGGGACATTACAATGTTTTGTTTTTTTCCAACTACATTTCCTTTAAAATGAGATTATAAAAGCTTAAATTATGCGATTTTTATAAAATGGCAGCAATTGTCCTTTATTCTTTTAATTCCAGGTTCAGACGATGGTTTGATTAAGGGTAATGTTCATTAACACCACTGTCGGACGGGAAGTCTCCCCACTGTGACTTTACTGGAAATTAGCCCAACCTCCATGTTCCGTGCCTTGGGCGGCGTTTTCGCGGGATGTCTTCATACCCCTTAACTGATTGATTGCATTTCTAGTTATAATTTAAATCAGTGTAAGACTCATACTAATCTACGATATGTTACATGCAAAATGAAAATTCAGATCTACCCCTAATATGACGATAATAGTAGGTCACCTAAAAAGGCGTGGCCACCCCCTCAACCTGACTTAACGATTCGACTCAAAACCTATACCAATATAGTTATCCACTATACCGGTCCCTATATATATATATATATATATATATATATATATATATTCATACTGAGCGTATAACTATATAAAACAAGTGTTTTACCAAAACAGGACCGGGATAACTTTTTTCAATAAGAAAGTTTTTAAGTTAAAAAAACTGCAACATATATATATATATAATGTATTGCCCAATTGCCAAGCGGCGATGGTGGTGTAGTGGTTAAATTACTACTTGCAAATTAATTAAGCGAGTAACACCATCGGGAGCTCAAGTTCGCTTCCAGCCATAGCCGCGTATTTTTTTTATTTTTGTATTTTGCCAACGAGATGTTTTTTTTTTTTTTAACTTTATCCTGAAATGACAATTTTACTATGAGAAATAAAAATAATTATCTACCAATTTAAAGAGAAAGCTATTTTTTGTGTCTAATATAAAATTTTTAATCATTACATCACTTTTCATACGTATTTATTTGGGACTTTACAATGTTTCGTTTTTTTTCAACTACTATTCCTTTTAAATGAGATTATAAAGGCTTAAGTTACGCGATTTTTATAAAATAGCAGCAATTGTCCGTTATTCTTTTAATTCCAGATTCAGACGTTGGTTTGATTAAGGGTAATGTTCATTAACACCACTGTCGGACGGGAAGTCTCCCCACTGTGACTTTACTGGCCAATTAGCCCAACCTCCATGTTCCGTGCCTTGGGCGGCTTTTTCGCAGGATGTCTTCATACCCCTTAACTGATTGATTGCATTTCTAGTTATAATTTAAATCAGTGTAAGACTCGTACTAATCTACGATATGTTACATGCAAAATGAAAATTCAGATCTACCCCTAATATGACGATAATAGTAGGTCACCTAAAAAGGCGTGGCCACCCCCTCAACCTGACCTAACGATTCGACTCAAAACCTATACCAATATAGTTATCCACTATACCGGTCCCTATACATATATATATATATATATATATATATATATGTATATATATATTCATACTGAGCGTATAACTATATAAAACAAGTGTTTTACCAAAACAGGACCGGGATAACTTTTTTCAATAAGAAAGTTTTTAAGTTAAAAAAACTGCAACATATATATATATATAATGTATTGCCCAATTGCCAAGCGGCGATGGTGGTGTAGTGATTAAATTACTACTTGCAAATTAATTAAGCGAGTAACACCATCGGGAGCTCAAGTTCGCTTCCAGCCATAGCCGCGTATTTTTTTTATTTTTTTTATTTTTGTATTTTGCCAACGAGATGTTTTTTTTTTTTTTAACTTTATCCTGAAATGACAATTTTACTATGAGAAATAAAAATAATTATCTACCAATTTAAAGAGAAAGCTATTTTTTGTGTCTAATATAAAATTTTTAATCATTACATCACTTTTCATACGTATTTATTTGGGACTTTACAATGTTTCGTTTTTTTTCAACTACTATTCCTTTTAAATGAGATTATAAAAGCTTAAGTTACGCGATTTTTATAAAATAGCAGCAATTGTCCGTTATTCTTTTAATTCCAGATTCAGACGTTGGTTTGATTAAGGGTAATGTTCATTAACACCACTGTCGGACGGGAAGTCTCCCCACTGTGACTTTACTGGCCAATTAGCCCAACCTCCATGTTCCGTGCCTTGGGCGGCTTTTTCGCAGGATGTCTTCATACCCCTTAACTGATTGATTGCATTTCTAGTTATAATTTAAATCAGTGTAAGACTCGTACTAATCTACGATATGTTACATGCAAAATGAAAATTCAGATCTACCCCTAATATGACGATAATAGTAGGTCACCTAAAAAGGCGTGGCCACCCCCTCAACCTGACTTAACGATTCGACTCAAAACCTATACCAATATAGTTATCCACTATACCGGTCCCTATACATATATATATATATATATATATATTCATACTGAGCGTATAACTATATAAAACAAGTGTTTTACCAAAACAGGACCGGGATAACTTTTTTCAATAAGAAAGTTTTTAAGTTAAAAAAACTGCAACATATATATATATATATAATGTATTGCCCAATTGCCAAGCGGCGATGGTGGTGTAGTGGTTAAATTACTACTTGCAAATTAATTAAGCGAGTAACACCATCGGGAGCTCAAGTTCGCTTCCAGCCATAGCCGCGTATTTTTTTTATTTTTTTTATTTTTGTATTTTGCCAACGAGATGTATTTTTTTTTTTAACTTTATCCTGAAATGACAATTTTACTATGAGAAATAAAAATAATTATCTACCAATTTAAAGAGAAAGCTATTTTTTGTGTCTAATATAAAATTTTTAATCATTACATCACTTTTCTTACGTATTTATTTGGGACTTTACAATGTTTCGTTTTTTTTCAACTACATTTCCTTTTAAATGAGATTATAAAAGCTTAAGTTACGCGATTTTTATAAAATAGCAGCAATTGTCCGTTATTCTTTTAATTCCAGATTCAGACTTTGGTTTGATTAAGGGTAATGTTCATTAACACCATTGTCGGACGGGAAGTCTCCCCACTGTGACTTTACTGGAAATTAGCCCAACCTCCATGTTCCGTGCCTTGGGCGGCGTTTTCGCGGGATGTCTTCATACCCCTTAACTGATTGATTGCATTTCTAGTTATAATTTAAATCAGTGTAAGACTCATACTAATCTACGATATGTTACATGCAAAATGAAAATTCAGATCTACCCCTAATATGACGATAATAGTAGGTCACCTAAAAAGGCGTGGCCACCCCCTCAACCTGACTTAACGATTCGACTCAAAACCTATACCAATATAGTTATCCACTATACCGGTCCCTATACATATATATATATATATTCATACTGAGCGTATAACTATATAAAACAACTGTTTTACCAAAACAGGACCGGGATAACTTTTTTCAATAAGAAAGTTTTTAAGTTAAAAAAACTGCAACATATATATATATATATAATGTATTGCCCAATTGCCAAGCGGCGATGGTGGTGTAGTGGTTAAATTACTACTTGCAAATTAATTAAGCGAGTAACACCATCGGGAGCTCAAGTTCGCTTCCAGCTATAGCCGCGTATTTTTTTTATTTTTTTTATTTTTGTATTTTGCCAACGAGATGTATTTTCTTTTTTAACTTTATCCTGAAATGACAATTTTACTATGAGAAATAAAAATAATTATTTACCAATTTAAAGAGAAAGCTATTTTTTGTGTCTAATATAAAATTTTTAATCATTACATCACTTTTCATACGTATTTATTTGGGACTTTACAATGTTTCGTTTTTTTTCAACTACATTTCCTTTTAAATGAGATTATAAAAGCTTAAGTTACGCGATTTTTATAAAATAGCAGCAATTGTCCGTTATTCTTTTAATTCCAGATTCAGACGTTGGTTTGATTAAGGGTAATGTTCATTAACACCATTGTCGGACGGGAAGTCTCCCCACTGTGACTTTACTGGAAATTAGCCCAACCTAAATGTTCCGTGCCTTGGGCGGCGTTTTAGCGGGATGTCTTCATACCCCTTAACTGATTGATTGCATTTCTAGTTATAATTTAAATCAGTGTAAGACTCATACTAATCTACGATATGTTACATGCAAAATGAAAATTCAGATCTACCCCTAATATGACGATAATAGTAGGTCACCTAAAAAGGCGTGGCCACCCCCTCAACCTGACTTAACGATTCGACTCAAAACCTATACCAATATAGTTATCCACTATACCGGTCCCTATACATATATATATATATATTCATACTGAGCGTATAACTATATAAAACAAGTGTTTTACCAAAACAGGACCGGGATAACTTTTTTCAATAAGAAAGTTTTTAAGTTAAAAAAACTGCAACATATATATATATATAATGTATTGCCCAATTGCCAAGCGGCGATGGTGGTGTATTGGTTAAATTACTACTTGCAAATTAATTAAGCGAGTAACACCATCGGGAGCTCAAGTTCGCTTCCAGCCATAGCCGCGTATTTTTTTTATTTTTTTTATTTTTGTATTTTGCCAACGAGATGTATTTTTTTTTTTTAACTTTATCCTGAAATGACAATTTTACTATGAGAAATAAAAATAATTATCTACCAATTTAAAGAGAAAGCTATTTTTTGTGTCTAATATAAAATTTTTAATCATTACTTCACTTTTCATACGTATTTATTTGGGACTTTACAATGTTTCGTTTTTTTTCAACTACATTTCCTTTTAAATGAGATTATAAAAGCTTAAGTTACGCGATTTTTATAAAATAGCAGCAATTGTCCGTTATTCTTTTAACTCCAGATTCAGACGATTGTTTGATTAAGGGTAATGTTCATTAACACCACTGTCGGACGGGAAGTCTCCCCACTGTGACTTTACTGGCCAATTAGCCCAACCTCCATGTTCCGTGCCTTGGGCGGCTTTTTCGCAGGATGTCTTCATACCCCTTAACTGATTGATTGCATTTCTAGTTATAATTTAAATCAGTGTAAGACTCGTACTAATCTACGATATGTTACATGCAAAATGAAAATTCAGATCTACCCCTAATATGACGATAATAGTAGGTCACCTAAAAAGGCGTGGCCACCCCCTCAACCTGACTTAACGATTCGACTCAAAACCTATACCAATATAGTATTCCACTATACCGGTCCCTATACATATATATATATATATATATATATATATATATATTCATACTGAGCGTATAACTATATAAATCAAGTGTTTTACCAAAACAGGACCGGGATAACTTTTTTCAATAAGAAAGTTTTTAAGTTAAAAAAACTGCAACATATATATATATATATAATGTATTGCCCAATTGCCAAGCGGCGATGGTGGTGTAGTGGTTAAATTACTACTTGCAAATTAATTAAGCGAGTAACACCATCGGGAGCTCAAGTTCGCTTCCAGCCATAGCCGCGTATTTTTTTTATTTTTTTTATTTTTGTATTTTGCCAACGAGATGTATTTTTTTTTTTAACTTTATCCTGAAATGACAATTTTACTATGAGAAATAAAAATAATTATCTACCAATTTAAAGAGAAAGCTATTTTTTGTGTCTAATATAAAATTTTTAATCATTACATCACTTTTCATACGTATTTATTTGGGACTTTACAATGTTTCGTTTTTTTTCAACTACATTTCCTTTTAAATGAGATTATAAAAGCTTAAGTTACGCGATTTTTATAAAATAGCAGCAATTGTCCGTTATTCTTTTAATTCCAGATTCAGACGTTGGTTTGATTAAGGGTAATGTTCATTAACACCATTGTCGGACGGGAAGTCTCCCCACTGTGACTTTACTGGAAATTAGCCCAACCTCCATGTTCCGTGCCTTGGGCGGCGTTTTCGCGGGATGTCTTCATACCCCTTAACTGATTGATTGCATTTCTAGTTATAATTTAAATCAGTGTAAGACTCATACTAATCTACGATATGTTACATGCAAAATGAACATTCAGATCTACCCCTAATATGACGATAATAGTAGGTCACCTAAAAAGGCGTGGCCACCCCCTCAACCTGACTTAACGATTCGACTCAAAACCTATACCAATATAGTTATCCACTATACCGGTCCCTATACATATATATATATATATTCATACTGAGCGTATAACTATATAAAACAACTGTTTTACCAAAACAGGACCGGGATAACTTTTTTCAATAAGAAAGTTTTTAAGTTAAAAAAACTGCAACATATATATATATATATAATGTATTGCCCAATTGCCAAGCGGCGATGGTGGTGTAGTGGTTAAATTACTACTTGCAAATTAATTAAGCGAGTAACACCATCGGGAGCTCAAGTTCGCTTCCAGCTATAGCCGCGTATTTTTTTTATTTTTTTTATTTTTGTATTTTGCCAACGAGATGTATTTTTTTTTTTAACTTTATCCTGAAATGACAATTTTACTATGAGAAATAAAAATAATTATCTACCAATTTAAAGAGAAAGCTATTTTTTGTGTCTAATATAAAATTTTTAATCATTACATCACTTTTCATACGTATTTATTTGGGACTTTACAATGTTTCGTTTTTTTTCAACTACATTTCCTTTTAAATGAGATTATAAAAGCTTAAGTTACGCGATTTTTATAAAATAGCAGCAATTGTCCGTTATTCTTTTAATTCCAGATTCAGACGTTGGTTTGATTAAGGGTAATGTTCATTAACACCATTGTCGGACGGGAAGTCTCCCCACTGTGACTTTACTGGAAATTAGCCCAACCTCCATGTTCCGTGCCTTGGGCGGCGTTTTAGCGGGATGTCTTCATACCCCTTAACTGATTGATTGCATTTCTAGTTATAATTTAAATCAGTGTAAGACTCATACTAATCTACGATATGTTACATGCAAAATGAAAATTCAGATCTACCCCTAATATGACGATAATAGTAGGTCACCTAAAAAGGCGTGGCCACCCCCTCAACCTGACTTAACGATTCGACTCAAAACCTATACCAATATAGTTATCCACTATACCGGTCCCTATACATATATATATATATATTCATACTGAGCGTATAACTATATAAAACAAGTGTTTTACCAAAACAGGACCGGGATAACTTTTTTCAATAAGAAAGTTTTTAAGTTAAAAAAACTGCAACATATATATATATATAATGTATTGCCCAATTGCCAAGCGGCGATGGTGAAGTAGTGGTTAATTTACTACTTGCAAATTAATTAAGCGAGTAACACCATCGGGAGCTCAAGTTCGCTTCCAGCCATAGCCGCATATTTTTTTTATTTTTTTTATTTTTGTATTTTGCCAACGAGATGTATTTTTTTTTTTTAACTTTATCCTGAAATGACAATTTTACTATGAGAAATAAAAATAATTATCTACCAATTTAAAGAGAAAGCTATTTTTTGTGTCTAATATAAAATTTTTAATCATTACTTCACTTTTCATACGTATTTATTTGGGACTTTACAATGTTTCGTTTTTTTTCAACTACATTTCCTTTTAAATGAGATTATAAAAGCTTAAGTTACGCGATTTTTATAAAATAGCAGCAATTGTCCGTTATTCTTTTAACTCCAGATTCAGACGATTGTTTGATTAAGGGTAATGTTCATTAACACCACTGTCGGACGGGAAGTCTCCCCACTGTGACTTTACTGGCCAATTAGCCCAACCTCCATGTTCCGTGCCTTGGGCGGCTTTTTCGCAGGATGTCTTCATACCCCTTAACTGATTGATTGCATTTCTAGTTATAATTTAAATCAGTGTAAGACTCGTACTAATCTACGATATGTTACATGCAAAATGAAAATTCAGATCTACCCCTAATATGACGATAATAGTAGGTCACCTAAAAAGGCGTGGCCACCCCCTCAACCTGACTTAACGATTCGACTCAAAACCTATACCAATATAGTATTCCACTATACCGGTCCCTATACATATATATATATATATATATATATGTATATATATATATTCATACTGAGCGTATAACTATATAAAACAAGTGTTTTACCAAAACAGGACCGGGATAACTTTTTTCAATAAGAAAGTTTTTAAGTTAAAAAAACTGCAACATATATATATATATAATGTATTGCCCAATTGCCAAGCGGCGATGGTGGTGTAGTGGTTAATTTACTACTTGCAAATTAATTAAGCGAGTAACACCATCGGGAGCTCAAGTTCGCTTCCAGCCATAGCCGCGTATTTTTTTTATTTTTTTTATTTTTGTATTTTGCCAACGAGATGTATTTTTTTTTTTTAACTTTATCTTGAAATGACAATTTTACTATGAGAAATAAAAATAATTATCTACCAATTTAAAGAGAAAGCTATTTTTTGTGTCTAATATAAAATTTTTAATCATTACTTCACTTTTCATACGTATTTATTTGGGACTTTACAATGTTTCGTTTTTTTTCAACTACATTTCCTTTTAAATGAGATTATAAAAGCTTAAGTTACGCGATTTTTATAAAATAGCAGCAATTGTCCGTTATTCTTTTAACTCCAGATTCAGACGATTGTTTGATTAAGGGTAATGTTCATTAACACCACTGTCGGACGGGAAGTCTCCCCACTGTGACTTTACTGGCCAATTAGCCCAACCTCCATGTTCCGTGCCTTGGGCGGCTTTTTCGCAGGATGTCTTCATACCCCTTAACTGATTGATTGCATTTCTAGTTATAATTTAAATCAGTGTAAGACTCGTACTAATCTACGATATGTTACATGCAAAATGAAAATTCAGATCTACTCCTAATATGACGATAATAGTAGGTCACCTAAAAAGGCGTGGCCACCCCCTCAACCTGACTTAACGATTCGACTCAAAACCTATACCAATATAGTTATCCACTATACCGGTCCCTATACATATATATATATATATATATATATATATATATATATATATATATATATATTCATACTGAGCGTATAACTATATAAAACAAGTGTTTTACCAAAACAGGACCGGGATAACTTTTTTCAATATGAAAGTTTTTAAGTTAAAAACACTGCAACATATATATATATAATGTATTGCCCAATTGCCAAGCGGCGATGGTGGTGTAGTGGTTAAATTACAACTTGCAAAATAATTAAGCGAGTAACACCATCGCGAGCTCAAGTTCGCTTCCGGCCATAGCCGCGTATTTTTTTTTTTTTTTTTTTTTTTTTTTATTTTGCCAACGAGATATTTTTTTTTTTTTTAACTTTATCCTGAAATGACAATTTTACTATGAGAAATAAAAATAAATATCTACCAACTTAAAGAGAAAGCTATTTTTTGTGTCTAATATAAAATTTTTAATCATTACTTCACTTTTCATACGTATTTATTTGGGACTTTACAATGTTTCGTTTTTTTTCAACTACATTTCCTTTTAAATGAGATTATAAAAGCTTAAGTTACGCGATTTTTATAAAATAGCAGCAATTGTCCGTTATTCTTTTAACTCCAGATTCAGACGATTGTTTGATTAAGGGTAATGTTCATTAACACCACTGTCGGACGGGAAGTCTCCCCACTGTGACTTTACTGGCCAATTAGCCCAACCTCCATGTTCCGTGCCTTGGGCGGCTTTTTCGCAGGATGTCTTCATACCCCTTAACTGATTGATTGCATTTCTAGTTATAATTTAAATCAGTGTAAGACTCTTACTAATCTACGATATGTTACATGCAAAATGAAAATTCAGATCTACCCCTAATATGACGATAATAGTAGGTCACCTAAAAAGGCGTGGCCACCCCCTCAACCTGACTTAACGATTCGACTCAAAACCTATACCAATATAGTATTCCACTATACCGGTCCCTATACATATATATATATATATATATATTCATACTGAGCGTATAACTATATAAAACAAGTGTTTTACCAAAACAGGACCGGGATAACTTTTTTCAATATGAAAGTTTTTAAGTTAAAAAAACTGCAACATATATATATATAATGTATTGCCCAATTGCCAAGCGGCGATGGTGGTGTAGTGGTTAAATTACAACTTGCAAAATAATTACGCGAGTAACACCATCGGGAGCTCAAGTTCGCTTCCGGCCATAGCCGCGTATTTTTTTTTTTTTTTTTTTTTTTTTTTATTTTGCCAGCGAGATATTTTTTTTTTTTAACTTTATCCTGAAATGACAATTTTACTATGAGAAATAAAAATAATTATCTCCCAATTTAAAGAGAAAGCTATTTTTTGTGTCTAATATAACATTTTTAATCATTACATCACTTTTCATACGTATTTATTTGGGACATTACAATGTTTTGTTTTTTTCCAACTACATTTCCTTTAAAATGAGATTATAAAAGCTTAAATTATGCGATTTTTATAAAATGGCAGCAATTGTCCTTTATTCTTTTAATTCCAGGTTCAGACGATGGTTTGATTAAGGGTAATGTTCATTAACACCACTGTCGGACGGGAAGTCTCCCCACTGTGACTTTACTGGAAATTAGCCCAACCTCCATGTTCCGTGCCTTGGGCGGCGTTTTCGCGGGATGTCTTCATACCCCTTAACTGATTGATTGCATTTCTAGTTATAATTTAAATCAGTGTAAGACTCATACTAATCTACGATATGTTACATGCAAAATGAAAATTCAGATCTACCCCTAATATGACGATAATAGTAGGTCACCTAAAAAGGCGTGGCCACCCCCTCAACCTGACTTAACGATTCGACTCAAAACCTATACCAATATAGTTATCCACTATACCGGTCCCTATATATATATATATATATATATATATATATATATATTCATACTGAGCGTATAACTATATAAAACAAGTGTTTTACCAAAACAGGACCGGGATAACTTTTTTCAATAAGAAAGTTTTTAAGTTAAAAAAACTGCAACATATATATATATATAATGTATTGCCCAATTGCCAAGCGGCGATGGTGGTGTAGTGGTTAAATTACTACTTGCAAATTAATTAAGCGAGTAACACCATCGGGAGCTCAAGTTCGCTTCCAGCCATAGCCGCGTATTTTTTTTATTTTTGTATTTTGCCAACGAGATGTTTTTTTTTTTTTTAACTTTATCCTGAAATGACAATTTTACTATGAGAAATAAAAATAATTATCTACCAATTTAAAGAGAAAGCTATTTTTTGTGTCTAATATAAAATTTTTAATCATTACATCACTTTTCATACGTATTTATTTGGGACTTTACAATGTTTCGTTTTTTTTCAACTACTATTCCTTTTAAATGAGATTATAAAGGCTTAAGTTACGCGATTTTTATAAAATAGCAGCAATTGTCCGTTATTCTTTTAATTCCAGATTCAGACGTTGGTTTGATTAAGGGTAATGTTCATTAACACCACTGTCGGACGGGAAGTCTCCCCACTGTGACTTTACTGGCCAATTAGCCCAACCTCCATGTTCCGTGCCTTGGGCGGCTTTTTCGCAGGATGTCTTCATACCCCTTAACTGATTGATTGCATTTCTAGTTATAATTTAAATCAGTGTAAGACTCGTACTAATCTACGATATGTTACATGCAAAATGAAAATTCAGATCTACCCCTAATATGACGATAATAGTAGGTCACCTAAAAAGGCGTGGCCACCCCCTCAACCTGACCTAACGATTCGACTCAAAACCTATACCAATATAGTTATCCACTATACCGGTCCCTATACATATATATATATATATATATATATATATATGTATATATATATTCATACTGAGCGTATAACTATATAAAACAAGTGTTTTACCAAAACAGGACCGGGATAACTTTTTTCAATAAGAAAGTTTTTAAGTTAAAAAAACTGCAACATATATATATATATAATGTATTGCCCAATTGCCAAGCGGCGATGGTGGTGTAGTGATTAAATTACTACTTGCAAATTAATTAAGCGAGTAACACCATCGGGAGCTCAAGTTCGCTTCCAGCCATAGCCGCGTATTTTTTTTATTTTTTTTATTTTTGTATTTTGCCAACGAGATGTTTTTTTTTTTTTTAACTTTATCCTGAAATGACAATTTTACTATGAGAAATAAAAATAATTATCTACCAATTTAAAGAGAAAGCTATTTTTTGTGTCTAATATAAAATTTTTAATCATTACATCACTTTTCATACGTATTTATTTGGGACTTTACAATGTTTCGTTTTTTTTCAACTACTATTCCTTTTAAATGAGATTATAAAAGCTTAAGTTACGCGATTTTTATAAAATAGCAGCAATTGTCCGTTATTCTTTTAATTCCAGATTCAGACGTTGGTTTGATTAAGGGTAATGTTCATTAACACCACTGTCGGACGGGAAGTCTCCCCACTGTGACTTTACTGGCCAATTAGCCCAACCTCCATGTTCCGTGCCTTGGGCGGCTTTTTCGCAGGATGTCTTCATACCCCTTAACTGATTGATTGCATTTCTAGTTATAATTTAAATCAGTGTAAGACTCGTACTAATCTACGATATGTTACATGCAAAATGAAAATTCAGATCTACCCCTAATATGACGATAATAGTAGGTCACCTAAAAAGGCGTGGCCACCCCCTCAACCTGACTTAACGATTCGACTCAAAACCTATACCAATATAGTTATCCACTATACCGGTCCCTATACATATATATATATATATATATATATTCATACTGAGCGTATAACTATATAAAACAAGTGTTTTACCAAAACAGGACCGGGATAACTTTTTTCAATAAGAAAGTTTTTAAGTTAAAAAAACTGCAACATATATATATATATATAATGTATTGCCCAATTGCCAAGCGGCGATGGTGGTGTAGTGGTTAAATTACTACTTGCAAATTAATTAAGCGAGTAACACCATCGGGAGCTCAAGTTCGCTTCCAGCCATAGCCGCGTATTTTTTTTATTTTTTTTATTTTTGTATTTTGCCAACGAGATGTATTTTTTTTTTTAACTTTATCCTGAAATGACAATTTTACTATGAGAAATAAAAATAATTATCTACCAATTTAAAGAGAAAGCTATTTTTTGTGTCTAATATAAAATTTTTAATCATTACATCACTTTTCTTACGTATTTATTTGGGACTTTACAATGTTTCGTTTTTTTTCAACTACATTTCCTTTTAAATGAGATTATAAAAGCTTAAGTTACGCGATTTTTATAAAATAGCAGCAATTGTCCGTTATTCTTTTAATTCCAGATTCAGACTTTGGTTTGATTAAGGGTAATGTTCATTAACACCATTGTCGGACGGGAAGTCTCCCCACTGTGACTTTACTGGAAATTAGCCCAACCTCCATGTTCCGTGCCTTGGGCGGCGTTTTCGCGGGATGTCTTCATACCCCTTAACTGATTGATTGCATTTCTAGTTATAATTTAAATCAGTGTAAGACTCATACTAATCTACGATATGTTACATGCAAAATGAAAATTCAGATCTACCCCTAATATGACGATAATAGTAGGTCACCTAAAAAGGCGTGGCCACCCCCTCAACCTGACTTAACGATTCGACTCAAAACCTATACCAATATAGTTATCCACTATACCGGTCCCTATACATATATATATATATATTCATACTGAGCGTATAACTATATAAAACAACTGTTTTACCAAAACAGGACCGGGATAACTTTTTTCAATAAGAAAGTTTTTAAGTTAAAAAAACTGCAACATATATATATATATATAATGTATTGCCCAATTGCCAAGCGGCGATGGTGGTGTAGTGGTTAAATTACTACTTGCAAATTAATTAAGCGAGTAACACCATCGGGAGCTCAAGTTCGCTTCCAGCTATAGCCGCGTATTTTTTTTATTTTTTTTATTTTTGTATTTTGCCAACGAGATGTATTTTCTTTTTTAACTTTATCCTGAAATGACAATTTTACTATGAGAAATAAAAATAATTATTTACCAATTTAAAGAGAAAGCTATTTTTTGTGTCTAATATAAAATTTTTAATCATTACATCACTTTTCATACGTATTTATTTGGGACTTTACAATGTTTCGTTTTTTTTCAACTACATTTCCTTTTAAATGAGATTATAAAAGCTTAAGTTACGCGATTTTTATAAAATAGCAGCAATTGTCCGTTATTCTTTTAATTCCAGATTCAGACGTTGGTTTGATTAAGGGTAATGTTCATTAACACCATTGTCGGACGGGAAGTCTCCCCACTGTGACTTTACTGGAAATTAGCCCAACCTAAATGTTCCGTGCCTTGGGCGGCGTTTTAGCGGGATGTCTTCATACCCCTTAACTGATTGATTGCATTTCTAGTTATAATTTAAATCAGTGTAAGACTCATACTAATCTACGATATGTTACATGCAAAATGAAAATTCAGATCTACCCCTAATATGACGATAATAGTAGGTCACCTAAAAAGGCGTGGCCACCCCCTCAACCTGACTTAACGATTCGACTCAAAACCTATACCAATATAGTTATCCACTATACCGGTCCCTATACATATATATATATATATTCATACTGAGCGTATAACTATATAAAACAAGTGTTTTACCAAAACAGGACCGGGATAACTTTTTTCAATAAGAAAGTTTTTAAGTTAAAAAAACTGCAACATATATATATATATAATGTATTGCCCAATTGCCAAGCGGCGATGGTGGTGTATTGGTTAAATTACTACTTGCAAATTAATTAAGCGAGTAACACCATCGGGAGCTCAAGTTCGCTTCCAGCCATAGCCGCGTATTTTTTTTATTTTTTTTATTTTTGTATTTTGCCAACGAGATGTATTTTTTTTTTTTAACTTTATCCTGAAATGACAATTTTACTATGAGAAATAAAAATAATTATCTACCAATTTAAAGAGAAAGCTATTTTTTGTGTCTAATATAAAATTTTTAATCATTACTTCACTTTTCATACGTATTTATTTGGGACTTTACAATGTTTCGTTTTTTTTCAACTACATTTCCTTTTAAATGAGATTATAAAAGCTTAAGTTACGCGATTTTTATAAAATAGCAGCAATTGTCCGTTATTCTTTTAACTCCAGATTCAGACGATTGTTTGATTAAGGGTAATGTTCATTAACACCACTGTCGGACGGGAAGTCTCCCCACTGTGACTTTACTGGCCAATTAGCCCAACCTCCATGTTCCGTGCCTTGGGCGGCTTTTTCGCAGGATGTCTTCATACCCCTTAACTGATTGATTGCATTTCTAGTTATAATTTAAATCAGTGTAAGACTCGTACTAATCTACGATATGTTACATGCAAAATGAAAATTCAGATCTACCCCTAATATGACGATAATAGTAGGTCACCTAAAAAGGCGTGGCCACCCCCTCAACCTGACTTAACGATTCGACTCAAAACCTATACCAATATAGTATTCCACTATACCGGTCCCTATACATATATATATATATATATATATATATATATATATTCATACTGAGCGTATAACTATATAAATCAAGTGTTTTACCAAAACAGGACCGGGATAACTTTTTTCAATAAGAAAGTTTTTAAGTTAAAAAAACTGCAACATATATATATATATATAATGTATTGCCCAATTGCCAAGCGGCGATGGTGGTGTAGTGGTTAAATTACTACTTGCAAATTAATTAAGCGAGTAACACCATCGGGAGCTCAAGTTCGCTTCCAGCCATAGCCGCGTATTTTTTTTATTTTTTTTATTTTTGTATTTTGCCAACGAGATGTATTTTTTTTTTTAACTTTATCCTGAAATGACAATTTTACTATGAGAAATAAAAATAATTATCTACCAATTTAAAGAGAAAGCTATTTTTTGTGTCTAATATAAAATTTTTAATCATTACATCACTTTTCATACGTATTTATTTGGGACTTTACAATGTTTCGTTTTTTTTCAACTACATTTCCTTTTAAATGAGATTATAAAAGCTTAAGTTACGCGATTTTTATAAAATAGCAGCAATTGTCCGTTATTCTTTTAATTCCAGATTCAGACGTTGGTTTGATTAAGGGTAATGTTCATTAACACCATTGTCGGACGGGAAGTCTCCCCACTGTGACTTTACTGGAAATTAGCCCAACCTCCATGTTCCGTGCCTTGGGCGGCGTTTTCGCGGGATGTCTTCATACCCCTTAACTGATTGATTGCATTTCTAGTTATAATTTAAATCAGTGTAAGACTCATACTAATCTACGATATGTTACATGCAAAATGAACATTCAGATCTACCCCTAATATGACGATAATAGTAGGTCACCTAAAAAGGCGTGGCCACCCCCTCAACCTGACTTAACGATTCGACTCAAAACCTATACCAATATAGTTATCCACTATACCGGTCCCTATACATATATATATATATATTCATACTGAGCGTATAACTATATAAAACAACTGTTTTACCAAAACAGGACCGGGATAACTTTTTTCAATAAGAAAGTTTTTAAGTTAAAAAAACTGCAACATATATATATATATATAATGTATTGCCCAATTGCCAAGCGGCGATGGTGGTGTAGTGGTTAAATTACTACTTGCAAATTAATTAAGCGAGTAACACCATCGGGAGCTCAAGTTCGCTTCCAGCTATAGCCGCGTATTTTTTTTATTTTTTTTATTTTTGTATTTTGCCAACGAGATGTATTTTTTTTTTTAACTTTATCCTGAAATGACAATTTTACTATGAGAAATAAAAATAATTATCTACCAATTTAAAGAGAAAGCTATTTTTTGTGTCTAATATAAAATTTTTAATCATTACATCACTTTTCATACGTATTTATTTGGGACTTTACAATGTTTCGTTTTTTTTCAACTACATTTCCTTTTAAATGAGATTATAAAAGCTTAAGTTACGCGATTTTTATAAAATAGCAGCAATTGTCCGTTATTCTTTTAATTCCAGATTCAGACGTTGGTTTGATTAAGGGTAATGTTCATTAACACCATTGTCGGACGGGAAGTCTCCCCACTGTGACTTTACTGGAAATTAGCCCAACCTCCATGTTCCGTGCCTTGGGCGGCGTTTTAGCGGGATGTCTTCATACCCCTTAACTGATTGATTGCATTTCTAGTTATAATTTAAATCAGTGTAAGACTCATACTAATCTACGATATGTTACATGCAAAATGAAAATTCAGATCTACCCCTAATATGACGATAATAGTAGGTCACCTAAAAAGGCGTGGCCACCCCCTCAACCTGACTTAACGATTCGACTCAAAACCTATACCAATATAGTTATCCACTATACCGGTCCCTATACATATATATATATATATTCATACTGAGCGTATAACTATATAAAACAAGTGTTTTACCAAAACAGGACCGGGATAACTTTTTTCAATAAGAAAGTTTTTAAGTTAAAAAAACTGCAACATATATATATATATAATGTATTGCCCAATTGCCAAGCGGCGATGGTGAAGTAGTGGTTAATTTACTACTTGCAAATTAATTAAGCGAGTAACACCATCGGGAGCTCAAGTTCGCTTCCAGCCATAGCCGCATATTTTTTTTATTTTTTTTATTTTTGTATTTTGCCAACGAGATGTATTTTTTTTTTTTAACTTTATCCTGAAATGACAATTTTACTATGAGAAATAAAAATAATTATCTACCAATTTAAAGAGAAAGCTATTTTTTGTGTCTAATATAAAATTTTTAATCATTACTTCACTTTTCATACGTATTTATTTGGGACTTTACAATGTTTCGTTTTTTTTCAACTACATTTCCTTTTAAATGAGATTATAAAAGCTTAAGTTACGCGATTTTTATAAAATAGCAGCAATTGTCCGTTATTCTTTTAACTCCAGATTCAGACGATTGTTTGATTAAGGGTAATGTTCATTAACACCACTGTCGGACGGGAAGTCTCCCCACTGTGACTTTACTGGCCAATTAGCCCAACCTCCATGTTCCGTGCCTTGGGCGGCTTTTTCGCAGGATGTCTTCATACCCCTTAACTGATTGATTGCATTTCTAGTTATAATTTAAATCAGTGTAAGACTCGTACTAATCTACGATATGTTACATGCAAAATGAAAATTCAGATCTACCCCTAATATGACGATAATAGTAGGTCACCTAAAAAGGCGTGGCCACCCCCTCAACCTGACTTAACGATTCGACTCAAAACCTATACCAATATAGTATTCCACTATACCGGTCCCTATACATATATATATATATATATATATATATATATATATCAGATATATATATATATACAATATATATATATATATATATATATATATATATATATATATATATATTCATACTGAGCGTATAACTATATAAAACAAGTGTTTTACCAAAACAGGACCGGGATAACTTTTTTCAATATGAAAGTTTTTAAGTTAAAAACACTGCAACATATATATATATAATGTATTGCCCAATTGCCAAGCGGCGATGGTGGTGTAGTGGTTAAATTACAACTTGCAAAATAATTACGCGAGTAACACCATCGGGAGCTCAAGTTCGCTTCCGGCCATAGCCGCGTATTTTTTTTTTTTTTTTTTTTTTTTTTATTTTGCCAGCGAGATATTTTTTTTTTTTTAACTTTATCCTGAAATGACAATTTTACTATGAGAAATAAAAATAATTATCTCCCAATTTAAAGAGATAGCTATTTTTTGTGTCTAATATAACATTTTTAATCATTACATCACTTTTCATACGTATTTATTTGGGACATTACAATGTTTTGTTTTTTTCCAACTACATTTCCTTTAAAATGAGATTATAAAAGCTTAAATTATGCGATTTTTATAAAATGGCAGCAATTGTCCTTTATTCTTTTAATTCCAGGTTCAGACGATGGTTTGATTAAGGGTAATGTTCATTAACACCACTGTCGGACGGGAAGTCTCCCCACTGTGACTTTACTGGAAATTAGCCCAACCTCCATGTTCCGTGCCTTGGGCGGCGTTTTCGCGGGATGTCTTCATACCCCTTAACTGATTGATTGCATTTCTAGTTATAATTTAAATCAGTGTAAGACTCATACTAATCTACGATATGTTACATGCAAAATGAAAATTCAGATCTACCCCTAATATGACGATAATAGTAGGTCACCTAAAAAGGCGTGGCCACCCCCTCAACCTGACTTAACGATTCGACTCAAAACCTATACCAATATAGTTATCCACTATACCGGTCCCTATACATATATATATATATATATATATATATATATATTCATACTGAGCGTATAACTATATAAAACAAGTGTTTTACCAAAACAGGACCGGGATAACGTTTTTCAATAAGAAAGTTTTTAAGTTAAAAAAACTGCAACATATATATATATATAATGTATTGCCCAATTGCCAAGCGGCGATGGTGGTGTAGTGGTTAAATTACTACTTGCAAATTAATTAAGCGAGTAACACCATCGGGAGCTCAAGTTCGCTTCCAGCCATAGCCGCGTATTTTTTTTATTTTTTTTATTTTTGTATTTTGCCAACGAGATGTTTTTTTTTTTTTTAACTTTATCCTGAAATGACAATTTTACTATGAGAAATAAAAATAATTATCTACCAATTTAAAGAGAAAGCTATTTTTTGTGTCTAATATAAAATTTTTAATCATTACATCACTTTTCATACGTATTTATTTGGGACTTTACAATGTTTCGTTTTTTTTCAACTACTATTCCTTTTAAATGAGATTATAAAAGCTTAAGTTACGCGATTTTTATAAAATAGCAGAAATTGTCCGTTATTCTTTTAATTCCAGATTCAGACGTTGGTTTGATTAAGGGTAATGTTCATTAACACCACTGTCGGACGGGAAGTCTCCCCACTGTGACTTTACTGGCCAATTAGCCCAACCTCCATGTTCCGTGCCTTGGGCGGCTTTTTCGCAGGATGTCTTCATACCCCTTAACTGATTGATTGCATTTCTAGTTATAATTTAAATCAGTGTAAGACTCGTACTAATCTACGATATGTTACATGCAAAATGAAAATTCAGATCTACCCCTAATATGACGATAATAGTAGGTCACCTAAAAAGGCGTGGCCACCCCCTCAACCTGACTTAACGATTCGACTCAAAACCTATACCAATATAGTTATCCACTATACCGGTCCCTATACATATATATATATATATATATATATATATATATATATATATATTCATACTGAGCGTATAACTATATAAAACAAGTGTTTTACCAAAACAGGACCGGGATAACTTTTTTCAATAAGAAAGTTTTTAAGTTAAAAAAACTGCAACATATATATATATATAATGTATTGCCCAATTGCCAAGCGGCGATGGTGGTGTAGTGGTTAAATTACTACTTGCAAATTAATTAAGCGAGTAACACCATCGGGAGCTCAAGTTCGCTTCCAGCCATAGCCGCGTATTTTTTTTATTTTTTTTATTTTTGTATTTTGCCAACGAGATGTTTTTTTTTTTTTTAACTTTATCCTGAAATGACAATTTTACTATGAGAAATAAAAATAATTATCTACCAATTTAAAGAGAAAGCTATTTTTTGTGTCTAATATAAAATTTTTAATCATTACATCACTTTTCATACGTATTTATTTGGGACTTTACAATGTTTCGTTTTTTTTCAACTACTATTCCTTTTAAATGAGATTATAAAAGCTTAAGTTACGCGATTTTTATAAAATAGCAGCAATTGTCCGTTATTCTTTTAATTCCAGATTCAGACGTTGGTTTGATTAAGGGTAATGTTCATTAACACCACTGTCGGACGGGAAGTCTCCCCACTGTGACTTTACTGGCCAATTAGCCCAACCTCCATGTTCCGTGCCTTGGGCGGCTTTTTCGCAGGATGACTTCATACCCCTTAACTGATTGATTGCATTTCTAGTTATAATTTAAATCAGTGTAAGACTCGTACTAATCTACGATATGTTACATGCAAAATGAAAATTCAGATCTACCCCTAATATGACGATAATAGTAGGTCACCTAAAAAGGCGTGGCCACCCCCTCAACCTGACTTAACGATTCGACTCAAAACCTATACCAATATAGTTATCCACTATACCGGTCCCTATACATATATATATATATATATATATATATTCATACTGAGCGTATAACTATATAAAACAAGTGTTTTACCAAAACAGGACCGGGATAACTTTTTTCAATAAGAAAGTTTTTAAGTTAAAAAAACTGCAACATATATATATATATATAATGTATTGCCCAATTGCCAAGCGGCGATGGTGGTGTAGTGGTTAAATTACTACTTGCAAATTAATTAAGCGAGTAACACCATCGGGAGCTCAAGTTCGCTTCCAGCCATAGCTGCGTATTTTTTTTATTTTTTTTATTTTTGTATTTTGCCAACGAGATGTATTTTTTTTTTTAACTTCATCCTGAAATGACAATTTTACTATGAGAAATAAAAATAATTATCTACCAATTTAAAGAGAAAGCTATTTTTTGTGTCTAATATAAAATTTTTAATCATTACATCACTTTTCATACGTATTTATTTGGGACTTTACAATGTTTCGTTTTTTTTCAACTACATTTCCTTTTAAATGAGATTATAAAAGCTTAAGTTACGCGATTTTTATAAAATAGCAGCAATTGTCCGTTATTCTTTTAATTCCAGATTCAGACTTTGGTTTGATTAAGGGTAATGTTCATTAACACCATTGTCGGACGGGAAGTCTCCCCACTGTGACTTTACTGGAAATTAGCCCAACCTCCATGTTCCGTGCCTTGGGCGGCGTTTTCGCGGGATGTCTTCATACCCCTTAACTGATTGATTGCATTTCTAGTTATAATTTAAATCAGTGTAAGACTCATACTAATCTACGATATGTTACATGCAAAATGAAAATTCAGATCTACCCCTAATATGACGATAATAGTAGGTCACCTAAAAAGGCGTGGCCACCCCCTCAACCTGACTTAACGATTCGACTCAAAACCTATACCAATATAGTTATCCACTATACCGGTCCCTATACATATATATATATATATTCATACTGAGCGTATAACTATATAAAACAACTGTTTTACCAAAACAGGACCGGGATAACTTTTTTCAATAAGAAAGTTTTTAAGTTAAAAAAACTGCAACATATATATATATATATAATGTATTGCCCAATTGCCAAGCGGCGATGGTGGTGTAGTGGTTAAATTACTACTTGCAAATTAATTAAGCGAGTAACACCATCGGGAGCTCAAGTTCGCTTCCAGCTATAGCCGCGTATTTTTTTTATTTTTTTTATTTTTGTATTTTGCCAACGAGATGTATTTTTTTTTTTAACTTTATCCTGAAATGACAATTTTACTATGAGAAATAAAAATAATTATTTACCAATTTAAAGAGAAAGCTATTTTTTGTGTCTAATATAAAATTTTTAATCATTACATCACTTTTCATACGTATTTATTTGGGACTTTACAATGTTTCGTTTTTTTTCAACTACATTTCCTTTTAAATGAGATTATAAAAGCTTAAGTTACGCGATTTTTATAAAATAGCAGCAATTGTCCGTTATTCTTTTAATTCCAGATTCAGACGTTGGTTTGATTAAGGGTAATGTTCATTAACACCACTGTCGGACGGGAAGTCTCCCCACTGTGACTTTACTGGCCAATTAGCCCAACCTCCATGTTCCGTGCCTTGGGCGGCTTTTTCGCAGGATGTCTTCATACCCCTTAACTAATTGATTGCATTTCTAGTTATAATTTAAATCAGTGTAAGACTCGTACTAATCTACGATATGTTACATGCAAAATGAAAATTCAGATCTACCCCTAATATGACGATAATAGTAGGTCACCTAAAAAGGCGTGGCCACCCCCTCAACCTGACTTAACGATTCGACTCAAAACCTATACCAATATAGTATTCCACTATACCGGTCCCTATACATATATATATATATATATATATATATATATATATTCATACTGAGCGTATAACTATATAAATCAAGTGTTTTACCAAAACAGGACCGGGATAACTTTTTTCAATAAGAAAGTTTTTAAGTTAAAAAAACTGCAACATATATATATATATATAATGTATTGCCCAATTGCCAAGCGGCGATGGTGGTGTAGTGGTTAAATTACTACTTGCAAATTAATTAAGCGAGTAACACCATCGGGAGCTCAAGTTCGCTTCCAGCCATAGCCGCGTATTTTTTTTATTTTTTTTATTTTTGTATTTTGCCAACGAGATGTATTTTTTTTTTTAACTTTATCCTGAAATGACAATTTTACTATGAGAAATAAAAATAATTATCTACCAATTTAAAGAGAAAGCTATTTTTTGTGTCTAATATAAAATTTTTAATCATTACATCACTTTTCATACGTATTTATTTGGGACTTTACAATGTTTCGTTTTTTTTCAACTACATTTCCTTTTAAATGAGATTATAAAAGCTTAAGTTACGCGATTTTTATAAAATAGCAGCAATTGTCCGTTATTCTTTTAATTCCAGATTCAGACGTTGGTTTGATTAAGGGTAATGTTCATTAACACCATTGTCGGACGGGAAGTCTCCCCACTGTGACTTTACTGGAAATTAGCCCAACCTCCATGTTCCGTGCCTTGGGCGGCGTTTTCGCGGGATGTCTTCATACCCCTTAACTGATTGATTGCATTTCTAGTTATAATTTAAATCAGTGTAAGACTCATACTAATCTACGATATGTTACATGCAAAATGAACATTCAGATCTACCCCTAATATGACGATAATAGTAGGTCACCTAAAAAGGCGTGGCCACCCCCTCAACCTGACTTAACGATTCGACTCAAAACCTATACCAATATAGTTATCCACTATACCGGTCCCTATACATATATATATATATATTCATACTGAGCGTATAACTATATAAAACAACTGTTTTACCAAAACAGGACCGGGATAACTTTTTTCAATAAGAAAGTTTTTAAGTTAAAAAAACTGCAACATATATATATATATATAATGTATTGCCCAATTGCCAAGCGGCGATGGTGGTGTAGTGGTTAAATTACTACTTGCAAATTAATTAAGCGAGTAACACCATCGGGAGCTCAAGTTCGCTTCCAGCTATAGCCGCGTATTTTTTTTATTTTTTTTATTTTTGTATTTTGCCAACGAGATGTATTTTTTTTTTTAACTTTATCCTGAAATGACAATTTTACTATGAGAAATAAAAATAATTATCTACCAATTTAAAGAGAAAGCTATTTTTTGTGTCTAATATAAAATTTTTAATCATTACATCACTTTTCATACGTATTTATTTGGGACTTTACAATGTTTCGTTTTTTTTCAACTACATTTCCTTTTAAATGAGATTATAAAAGCTTAAGTTACGCGATTTTTATAAAATAGCAGCAATTGTCCGTTATTCTTTTAATTCCAGATTCAGACGTTGGTTTGATTAAGGGTAATGTTCATTAACACCATTGTCGGACGGGAAGTCTCCCCACTGTGACTTTACTGGAAATTAGCCCAACCTCCATGTTCCGTGCCTTGGGCGGCGTTTTAGCGGGATGTCTTCATACCCCTTAACTGATTGATTGCATTTCTAGTTATAATTTAAATCAGTGTAAGACTCATACTAATCTACGATATGTTACATGCAAAATGAAAATTCAGATCTACCCCTAATATGACGATAATAGTAGGTCACCTAAAAAGGCGTGGCCACCCCCTCAACCTGACTTAACGATTCGACTCAAAACCTATACCAATATAGTTATCCACTATACCGGTCCCTATACATATATATATATATATTCATACTGAGCGTATAACTATATAAAACAAGTGTTTTACCAAAACAGGACCGGGATAACTTTTTTCAATAAGAAAGTTTTTAAGTTAAAAAAACTGCAACATATATATATATATAATGTATTGCCCAATTGCCAAGCGGCGATGGTGAAGTAGTGGTTAATTTACTACTTGCAAATTAATTAAGCGAGTAACACCATCGGGAGCTCAAGTTCGCTTCCAGCCATAGCCGCGTATTTTTTTTATTTTTTTTATTTTTGTATTTTGCCAACGAGATGTATTTTTTTTTTTTAACTTTATCCTGAAATGACAATTTTACTATGAGAAATAAAAATAATTATCTACCAATTTAAAGAGAAAGCTATTTTTTGTGTCTAATATAAAATTTTTAATCATTACTTCACTTTTCATACGTATTTATTTGGGACTTTACAATGTTTCGTTTTTTTTCAACTACATTTCCTTTTAAATGAGATTATAAAAGCTTAAGTTACGCGATTTTTATAAAATAGCAGCAATTGTCCGTTATTCTTTTAACTCCAGATTCAGACGATTGTTTGATTAAGGGTAATGTTCATTAACACCACTGTCGGACGGGAAGTCTCCCCACTGTGACTTTACTGGCCAATTAGCCCAACCTCCATGTTCCGTGCCTTGGGCGGCTTTTTCGCAGGATGTCTTCATACCCCTTAACTGATTGATTGCATTTCTAGTTATAATTTAAATCAGTGTAAGACTCGTACTAATCTACGATATGTTACATGCAAAATGAAAATTCAGATCTACCCCTAATATGACGATAATAGTAGGTCACCTAAAAAGGCGTGGCCACCCCCTCAACCTGACTTAACGATTCGACTCAAAACCTATACCAATATAGTATTCCACTATACCGGTCCCTATACATATATATATATATATATATATATATATTCATACTGAGCGTATAACTATATAAATCAAGTGTTTTACCAAAACAGGACCGGGATAACTTTTTTCAATATGAAAGTTTTTAAGTTAAAAACACTGCAACATATATATATATATAATGTATTGCCCAATTGCCAAGCGGCGATGGTGGTGTAGTGGTTAAATTACAACTTGCAAAATAATTAAGCGAGTAACACCATCGGGAGCTCAAGTTCGCTTCCGGCCATAGCCGCGTATTTTTTTTTTTTTTTTTTTTTTTTTTTTTCAACGAGATATTTTTTTTTTTTAACTTTATCCTGAAATGACAATTTTACTATGAGAAATAAAAATAATTATCTACAAATTTAAAGAGAAAGCTATTTTTTGTGTCTAATATAAAATTTTTTATTTCGGACTTTACAGTGTTTCGTTTTTTTTCAACTACATTTCCTTTTAAATGAGATTATAAAAGCTTAAGTTACGCGATTTTTATAAAATAGCAGCAATTGTCCGTTATTCTTTTAACTCCAGATTCAGACGATGGTTTGATTAAGGGTAATGTTCATTAACACCACTGTCGGACGGGAAGTCTCCCCACTGTGACTTTACTGGCCAATTAGCCCAACCTCCATGTTCCGTGCCTTGGGCGGCTTTTTCGCAGGATGTCTTCATACCCCTTAACTGATTGATTGCATTTCTAGTTATAATTTAAATCAGTGTAAGACTCGTACTAATCTACGATATGTTACATGCAAAATGAAAATTCAGATCTACCCCTAATATGACGATAATAGTAGGTCACCTAAAAAGGCGTGGCCACCCCCTCAACCTGACTTAACGATTCGACTCAAAACCTATACCAATATAGTTATCCACTATACCGGTCCCTATACATATATATATATATATATATATATATTCATACTGAGCGTATAACTATATAAAACAAGTGTTTTACCAAAACAGGACCGGGATAACTTTTTTCAATAAGAAAGTTTTTAAGTTAAAAAAACTGCAACATATATATATATATAATGTATTGCCAAATGCCAAGCGGCGATGGTGGTGTAGTGGTTAAATTACTACTTGCAAATTAATTAAGCGAGTAACACCATCGGGAGCTCAAGTTCGCTTCCAGCCATAGCCGCGTATTTTTTTTATTTTTTTTATTTTTGTATTTTGCCAACGAGATGTATTTTTTTTTTTTAACTTTATCCTGAAATGACAATTTTACTATGAGAAATAAAAATAATTATCTACCAATTTAAAGAGAAAGCTATTTTTTGTGTCTAATATAAAATTTTTAATCATTACATCACTTTTCATACGTATTTATTTGGGACTTTACAATGTTTCGTTTTTTTTCAACTACTATTCCTTTTAAATGAGATTATAAAAGCTTAAGTTACGCGATTTTTATAAAATAGCAGCAATTGTCCGTTATTCTTTTAATTCCAGATTCAGACGTTGGTTTGATTAAGGGTAATGTTCATTAACACCACTGTCGGACGGGAAGTCTCCCCACTGTGACTTTACTGGAAATTAGCCCAACCTTCATGTTCCGTGGCTTGGGCGGCGTTTTCGCGGGATGTCTTCATACCCCTTAACTGATTGATTGCATTTCTAGTTATAATTTAAATCAGTGTAAGACTCATACTAATCTACGATATGTTACATGCAAAATGAAAATTCAGATCTACACCTAATATGACGATAATAGTAGGTCACCTAAAAAGGCGTGGCCACCCCCTCAACCTGACTTAACGATTCGACTCAAAACCTATACCAATATAGTTATCCACTATACCGGTCCCTATATATATATATTCATACTGAGCGTATAACTATATAAAACAAGTGTTTTACCAAAACAGGACCGGGATAACTTTTTTCAATAAGAAAGTTTTTAAGTTAAAAAAACTGCAACATATATATATATATAATGTATTGCCCAATTGCCAAGCGGCGATGGTGGTGTAGTGGTTAAATTACTACTTGCAAATTAATTAAGCGAGTAACACCATCGGGAGCTCAAATTCGCTTCCAGCCATAGCCGCGTAATTTTTTTATTTTTTTTATTTTTGTATTTTGCCAACGAGATGTTTTTTTTTTTTTAACTTTATCCTGAAATGACAATTTTACTATGAGAAATAAAAATAATTATCTACCAATTTAAAGAGAAAGCTATTTTTTGTGTCTAATATAAAATTTTTAATCATTACATCACTTTTCATACGTATTTATTTGGGACTTTACAATGTTTCGTTTTTTTTTTACTACTTTTCCTTTTAAATGAGATTATAAAAGCTTAAGTTACGCGATCTTTATAAAATAGCAGCAATTGTCCGTTATTCTTTTAATTCCAGATTCAGACGTTGGTTTGATTAAGGGTAATGTTCATTAACACCACTGTCGGACGGGAAGTCTCCCCACTGTGACTTTACTGGCCAATTAGTCCAACCTCCATGTTCCGTGCCTTGTGCGGTTTTTTCGCAGGATGTCTTCAGACCCCTTACTGATTGATCACATTTCTAGTTTTTATTTAAATCAGTGCAAGACTCATATTAATCGACGATATGTTTAATTCAAAATGAAAATTCTGATCTACCCCTAATATGACGATAACAGTAGGTCACCTAAAGAGGCATGGCCACCCCCTCAACCTGACTTCACGATTCGACTCAAAAACTATACCAATATAGTATTCCACTATACCGGACCCTATACATATATATATATATATATATATATATATATATATATATATATTCATACTGAGCGTATAACTATATAAAACAAGGGTTTTACCAAAACAGGACCGGGATAACTTTTTTCAATAAGAAAGTTTTTAAGTTAAAAAAACTGCAACATATATATATAATGTATTGCCCAATTGCCAAGCGGCGATGGTGAAGTAGTGGTTAATTTACTACTTGCAAATTAATTAAGCGAGTAACACCGTCGGGAGCTCAAGTTCGCTTCCGGCCATAGCCGCGTACTTTTTTTTTTTTTTTTTTTTTTTGATTTTGCCAACGAGATGTTTTTTTTTTAACTTTATCCTGAAATGACAATTTTACTATGAGAAATAAAAATCATTATCTCCCAATTTAAAGAGAAAGCTATTTTTTGTGTCTAATATAAAATTTTTAATCATTACATCACTTTTCATACGTATTTATTTGGGACTTTACAATGTTTTGTTTTTTTCCAACTACATTTCCTTTAAAATGAGATTATAAAAGCTTAAATTATGCGATTTTTATAAAATGGCAGCAATTGTCCTTTATTCTTATAATTCCAGATTCAGACGATGGTTTGATTAAGGGTAATGTTCATTAACACCACTGTCGGACGGGAAGTCTCCCCACTGTGACTTTACTGGCCAATTAGCCCAACCTCCATGTTCCGTGCCTTGGGCGGCTTTTTCGCAGGATGTCTTCATACCCCTTAACTGATTGATTGCATTTCTAGTTATAATTTAAATCAGTGTAAGACTCATACTAATCTACGCTATGTTACATGCAAAATGAAAATTCAGATCTACCCCTAATATGACGATAATGGTAGGTCACCTAAAAAGGCGTGGCCACCCCCTCAACCTGACCTAACGATTCGACTCAAAACCTATACCAATATAGTATTCCACTATACCGGTCCCTATACATATATATATATATATATATATATATATATATATATATATATATTCATACTGAGCGTATAACTATATAAAACAAGTGTTTTACCAAAACAGGACCGGGATAACTTTTTTCAATATGAAAGTTTTTAAGTTAAAAACACTGCAACATATATATATATAATGTATTGCCCAATTGCCAAGCGGCGATGGTGGTGTAGTGGTTAAATTACAACTTGCAAAATAATTACGCGAGTAACACCATCGGGAGCTCAAGTTCGCTTCCGGCCATAGCCGCGTATTTTTTTTTTTTTTTTTTTTTTTTTATTTTGCCAGCGAGATATTTTTTTTTTTTTAACTTTATCCTGAAATGACAATTTTACTATGAGAAATAAAAATAATTATCTCCCAATTTAAAGAGAAAGCTATTTTTTGTGTCTAATATAACATTTTTAATCATTACATCACTTTTCATACGTATTTATTTGGGACATTACAATGTTTTGTTTTTTTCCAACTACATTTCCTTTAAAATGAGATTATAAAAGCTTAAATTATGCGATTTTTATAAAATGGCAGCAATTGTCCTTTATTCTTTTAATTCCAGGTTCAGACGATGGTTTGATTAAGGGTAATGTTCATTAACACCACTGTCGGACGGGAAGTCTCCCCACTGTGACTTTACTGGAAATTAGCCCAACCTCCATGTTCCGTGCCTTGGGCGGCGTTTTCGCGGGATGTCTTCATACCCCTTAACTGATTGATTGCATTTCTAGTTATAATTTAAATCAGTGTAAGACTCATACTAATCTACGATATGTTACATGCAAAATGAAAATTCAGATCTACCCCTAATATGACGATAATAGTAGGTCACCTAAAAAGGCGTGGCCACCCCCTCAACCTGACTTAACGATTCGACTCAAAACCTATACCAATATAGTTATCCACTATACCGGTCCCTATACATATATATATATATATATATATATATATATATATTCATACTGAGCGTATAACTATATAAAACAAGTGTTTTACCAAAACAGGACCGGGATAACTTTTTTCAATAAGAAAGTTTTTAAGTTAAAAAAACTGCAACATATATATATATATAATGTATTGCCCAATTGCCAAGCGGCGATGGTGGTGTAGTGGTTAAATTACTACTTGCAAATTAATTAAGCGAGTAACACCATCGGGAGCTCAAGTTCGCTTCCAGCCATAGCCGCGTATTTTTTTTATTTTTTTTATTTTTGTATTTTGCCAACGAGATGTTTTTTTTTTTTTAACTTTATCCTGAAATGACAATTTTACTATGAGAAATAAAAATAATTATCTACCAATTTAAAGAGAAAGCTATTTTTTGTGTCTAATATAAAATTTTTAATCATTACATCACTTTTCATACGTATTTATTTGGGACTTTACAATGTTTCGTTTTTTTTCAACTACTATTCCTTTTAAATGAGATTATAAAAGCTTAAGTTACGCGATTTTTATAAAATAGCAGCAATTGTCCGTTATTCTTTTAATTCCAGATTCAGACGTTGGTTTGATTAAGGGTAATGTTCATTAACACCACTGTCGGACGGGAAGTCTCCCCACTGTGACTTTACTGGCCAATTAGCCCAACCTCCATGTTCCGTGCCTTGGGCGGCTTTTTCGCAGGATGTCTTCATACCCCTTAACTGATTGATTGCATTTCTAGTTATAATTTAAATCAGTGTAAGACTCGTACTAATCTACGATATGTTACATGCAAAATGAAAATTCAGATCTACCCCTAATATGACGATAATAGTAGGTCACCTAAAAAGGCGTGGCCACCCCCTCAACCTGACTTAACGATTCGACTCAAAACCTATACCAATATAGTTATCCACTATACCGGTCCCTATACATATATATATATATATATATATATTCATACTGAGCGTATAACTATATAAAACAAGTGTTTTACCAAAACAGGACCGGGATAACTTTTTTCAATAAGAAAGTTTTTAAGTTAAAAAAACTGCAACATATATATATATATATAATGTATTGCCCAATTGCCAAGCGGCGATGGTGGTGTAGTGGTTAAATTACTACTTGCAAATTAATTAAGCGAGTAACACCATCGGGAGCTCAAGTTCGCTTCCAGCCATAGCCGCGTATTTTTTTTATTTTTTTTATTTTTTTTTTTTCCCAACGAGATGTATTTTTTTTTTTAACTATATCCTGAAATGACAATTTTACTATGAGAAATAAAAATAATTATCTACCAATTTAAAGAGAAAGCTATTTTTTGTGTCTAATATAAAATTTTTAATCATTACATCACTTTTCATACGTATTTATTTGGGACTTTACAATGTTTCGTTTTTTTTCAACTACATTTCCTTTTAAATGAGATTATAAAAGCTTAAGTTACGCGATTTTTATAAAATAGCAGCAATTGTCCGTTATTCATTTAATTCCAGATTCAGACTTTGGTTTGATTAAGGGTAATGTTCATTAACACCATTGTCGGACGGGAAGTCTCCCCACTGTGACTTTACTGGAAATTAGCCCAACCTCCATGTTCCGTGCCTTGGGCGGCGTTTTCGCGGGATGTCTTCATACCCCTTAACTGATTGATTGCATTTCTAGTTATAATTTAAATCAGTGTAAGACTCATACTAATCTACGATATGTTACATGCAAAATGAAAATTCAGATCTACCCCTAATATGACGATAATAGTAGGTCACCTAAAAAGGCGTGGCCACCCCCTCAACCTGACTTAACGATTCGACTCAAAACCTATACCAATATAGTTATCCACTATACCGGTCCCTATACATATATATATATATATTCATACTGAGCGTATAACTATATAAAACAACTGTTTTACCAAAACAGGACCGGGATAACTTTTTTCAATAAGAAAGTTTTTAAGTTAAAAAAACTGCAACATATATATATATATATAATGTATTGCCCAATTGCCAAGCGGCGATGGTGGTGTAGTGGTTAAATTACTACTTGCAAATTAATTAAGCGAGTAACACCATCGGGAGCTCAAGTTCGCTTCCAGCTATAGCCGCGTATTTTTTTTATTTTTTTTATTTTTGTATTTTGCCAACGAGATGTATTTTTTTTTTTAACTTTATCCTGAAATGACAATTTTACTATGAGAAATAAAAATAATTATTTACCAATTTAAAGAGAAAGCTATTTTTTGTGTCTAATATAAAATTTTTAATCATTACATCACTTTTCATACGTATTTATTTGGGACTTTACAATGTTTCGTTTTTTTTCAACTACATTTCCTTTTAAATGAGATTATAAAAGCTTAAGTTACGCGATTTTTATAAAATAGCAGCAATTGTCCGTTATTCTTTTAATTCCAGATTCAGACGTTGGTTTGATTAAGGGTAATGTTCATTAACACCACTGTCGGACGGGAAGTCTCCCCACTGTGACTTTACTGGCCAATTAGCCCAACCTCCATGTTCCGTGCCTTGGGCGGCTTTTTCGCAGGATGTCTTCATACCCCTTAACTAATTGATTGCATTTCTAGTTATAATTTAAATCAGTGTAAGACTCGTACTAATCTACGATATGTTACATGCAAAATGAAAATTCAGATCTACCCCTAATATGACGATAATAGTAGGTCACCTAAAAAGGCGTGGCCACCCCCTCAACCTGACTTAACGATTCGACTCAAAACCTATACCAATATAGTATTCCACTATACCGGTCCCTATACATATATATATATATATATATATATATATATATATTCATACTGAGCGTATAACTATATAAATCAAGTGTTTTACCAAAACAGGACCGGGATAACTTTTTTCAATAAGAAAGTTTTTAAGTTAAAAAAACTGCAACATATATATATATATATAATGTATTGCCCAATTGCCAAGCGGCGATGGTGGTGTAGTGGTTAAATTACTACTTGCAAATTAATTAAGCGAGTAACACCATCGGGAGCTCAAGTTCGCTTCCAGCCATAGCCGCGTATTTTTTTTATTTTTTTTATTTTTGTATTTTGCCAACGAGATGTATTTTTTTTTTTAACTTTATCCTGAAATGACAATTTTACTATGAGAAATAAAAATAATTATCTACCAATTTAAAGAGAAAGCTATTTTTTGTGTCTAATATAAAATTTTTAATCATTACATCACTTTTCATACGTATTTATTTGGGACTTTACAATGTTTCGTTTTTTTTCAACTACATTTCCTTTTAAATGAGATTATAAAAGCTTAAGTTACGCGATTTTTATAAAATAGCAGCAATTGTCCGTTATTCTTTTAATTCCAGATTTAGACGTTGGTTTGATTAAGGGTAATGTTCATTAACACCATTGTCGGACGGGAAGTCTCCCCACTGTGACTTTACTGGAAATTAGCCCAACCTCCATGTTCCGTGCCTTGGGCGGCGTTTTCGCGGGATGTCTTCATACCCCTTAACTGATTGATTGCATTTCTAGTTATAATTTAAATCAGTGTAAGACTCATACTAATCTACGATATGTTACATGCAAAATGAACATTCAGATCTACCCCTAATATGACGATAATAGTAGGTCACCTAAAAAGGCGTGGCCACCCCCTCAACCTGACTTAACGATTCGACTCAAAACCTATACCAATATAGTTATCCACTATACCGGTCCCTATACATATATATATATATATTCATACTGAGCGTATAACTATATAAAACAACTGTTTTACCAAAACAGGACCGGGATAACTTTTTTCAATAAGAAAGTTTTTAAGTTAAAAAAACTGCAACATATATATATATATATAATGTATTGCCTAATTGCCAAGCGGCGATGGTGGTGTAGTGGTTAAATTACTACTTGCAAATTAATTAAGCGAGTAACACCATCGGGAGCTCAAGTTCGCTTCCAGCTATAGCCGCGTATTTTTTTTATTTTTTTTATTTTTGTATTTTGCCAACGAGATGTATTTTTTTTTTTAACTTTATCCTGAAATGACAATTTTACTATGAGAAATAAAAATAATTATCTACCAATTTAAAGAGAAAGCTATTTTTTGTGTCTAATATAAAATTTTTAATCATTACATCACTTTTCATACGTATTTATTTGGGACTTTACAATGTTTCGTTTTTTTTCAACTACATTTCCTTTTAAATGAGATTATAAAAGCTTAAGTTACGCGATTTTTATAAAATAGCAGCAATTGTCCGTTATTCTTTTAATTCCAGATTCAGACGTTGGTTTGATTAAGGGTAATGTTCATTAACACCATTGTCGGACGGGAAGTCTCCCCACTGTGACTTTACTGGAAATTAGCCCAACCTCCATGTTCCGTGCCTTGGGCGGCGTTTTAGCGGGATGTCTTCATACCCCTTAACTGATTGATTGCATTTCTAGTTATAATTTAAATCAGTGTAAGACTCATACTAATCTACGATATGTTACATGCAAAATGAAAATTCAGATCTACCCCTAATATGACGATAATAGTAGGTCACCTAAAAAGGCGTGGCCACCCCCTCAACCTGACTTAACGATTCGACTCAAAACCTATACCAATATAGTTATCCACTATACCGGTCCCTATACATATATATATATATATTCATACTGAGCGTATAACTATATAAAACAAGTGTTTTACCAAAACAGGACCGGGATAACTTTTTTCAATAAGAAAGTTTTTAAGTTAAAAAAACTGCAACATATATATATATATAATGTATTGCCCAATTGCCAAGCGGCGATGGTGAAGTAGTGGTTAATTTACTACTTGCAAATTAATTAAGCGAGTAACACCATCGGGAGCTCAAGTTCGCTTCCAGCCATAGCCGCGTATTTTTTTTATTTTTTTTATTTTTGTATTTTGCCAACGAGATGTATTTTTTTTTTTTAACTTTATCCTGAAATGACAATTTTACTATGAGAAATAAAAATAATTATCTACCAATTTAAAGAGAAAGCTATTTTTTGTGTCTAATATAAAATTTTTAATCATTACTTCACTTTTCATACGTATTTATTTGGGACTTTACAATGTTTCGTTTTTTTTCAACTACATTTCCTTTTAAATGAGATTATAAAAGCTTAAGTTACGCGATTTTTATAAAATAGCAGCAATTGTCCGTTATTCTTTTAACTCCAGATTCAGACGATTGTTTGATTAAGGGTAATGTTCATTAACACCACTGTCGGACGGGAAGTCTCCCCACTGTGACTTTACTGGCCAATTAGCCCAACCTCCATGTTCCGTGCCTTGGGCGGCTTTTTCGCAGGATGTCTTCATACCCCTTAACTGATTGATTGCATTTCTAGTTATAATTTAAATCAGTGTAAGACTCGTACTAATCTACGATATGTTACATGCAAAATGAAAATTCAGATCTACCCCTAATATGACGATAATAGTAGGTCACCTAAAAAGGCGTGGCCACCCCCTCAACCTGACTTAACGATTCGACTCAAAACCTATACCAATATAGTATTCCACTATACCGGTCCCTATACATATATATATATATATATATATATATATTCATACTGAGCGTATAACTATATAAATCAAGTGTTTTACCAAAACAGGACCGGGATAACTTTTTTCAATATGAAAGTTTTTAAGTTAAAAACACTGCAACATATATATATATATAATGTATTGCCCAATTGCCAAGCGGCGATGGTGGTGTAGTGGTTAAATTACAACTTGCAAAATAATTAAGCGAGTAACACCATCGGGAGCTCAAGTTCGCTTCCGGCCATAGCCGCGTATTTTTTTTTTTTTTTTTTTTTTTTTTTTATTTTGCCAACGAGATATTTTTTTTTTTTAACTTTATCCTGAAATGACAATTTTACTATGAGAAATAAAAATAATTATCTACAAATTTAAAGAGAAAGCTATTTTTTGTGTCTAATATAAAATTTTTTATTTCGGACTTTACAGTGTTTCGTTTTTTTTCAACTACATTTCCTTTTAAATGAGATTATAAAAGCTTAAGTTACGCGATTTTTATAAAATAGCAGCAATTGTCCGTTATTCTTTTAACTCCAGATTCAGACGATGGTTTGATTAAGGGTAATGTTCATTAACACCACTGTCGGACGGGAAGTCTCCCCACTGTGACTTTACTGGCCAATTAGCCCAACCTCCATGTTCCGTGCCTTGGGCGGCTTTTTCGCAGGATGTCTTCATACCCCTTAACTGATTGATTGCATTTCTAGTTATAATTTAAATCAGTGTAAGACTCGTACTAATCTACGATATGTTACATGCAAAATGAAAATTCAGATCTACCCCTAATATGACGATAATAGTAGGTCACCTAAAAAGGCGTGGCCACCCCCTCAACCTGACTTAACGATTCGACTCAAAACCTATACCAATATAGTTATCCACTATACCGGTCCCTATACATATATATATATATATATATATATATATATATATTCATACTGAGCGTATAACTATATAAAACAAGTGTTTTACCAAAACAGGACCGGGATAACTTTTTTCAATAAGAAAGTTTTTAAGTTAAAAAAACTGCAACATATATATATATATAATGTATTGCCAAATGCCAAGCGGCGATGGTGGTGTAGTGGTTAAATTACTACTTGCAAATTAATTAAGCGAGTAACACCATCGGGAGCTCAAGTTCGCTTCCAGCCATAGCCGCGTATTTTTTTTATTTTTTTTATTTTTGTATTTTGCCAACGAGATGTATTTTTTTTTTTTAACTTTATCCTGAAATGACAATTTTACTATGAGAAATAAAAATAATTATCTACCAATTTAAAGAGAAATCTATTTTTTGTGTCTAATATAAAATTTTTAATCATTACATCACTTTTCATACGTATTTATTTGGGACTTTACAATGTTTCGTTTTTTTTCAACTACTATTCCTTTTAAATGAGATTATAAAAGCTTAAGTTACGCGATTTTTATAAAATAGCAGCAATTGTCCGTTATTCTTTTAATTCCAGATTCAGACGTTGGTTTGATTAAGGGTAATGTTCATTAACACCACTGTCGGACGGGAAGTCTCCCCACTGTGACTTTACTGGAAATTAGCCCAACCTTCATGTTCCGTGGCTTGGGCGGCGTTTTCGCGGGATGTCTTCATACCCCTTAACTGATTGATTGCATTTCTAGTTATAATTTAAATCAGTGTAAGACTCATACTAATCTACGATATGTTACATGCAAAATGAAAATTCAGATTTACCCCTAATATGACGATAATAGTAGGTCACCTAAAAAGGCGTGGCCACCCCCTCAACCTGACTTAACGATTCGACTCAAAACCTATACCAATATAGTTATCCACTATACCGGTCCCTATATATATATATTCATACTGAGCGTATAACTATATAAAACAAGTGTTTTACCAAAACAGGACCGGGATAACTTTTTTCAATAAGAAAGTTTTTAAGTTAAAAAAACTGCAACATATATATATATATAATGTATTGCCCAATTGCCAAGCGGCGATGGTGGTGTAGTGGTTAAATTACTACTTGCAAATTAATTAAGCGAGTAACACCATCGGGAGCTCAAATTCGCTTCCAGCCATAGCCGCGTAATTTTTTTATTTTTTTTATTTTTGTATTTTGCCAACGAGATGTTTTTTTTTTTTTAACTTTATCCTGAAATGACAATTTTACTATGAGAAATAAAAATAATTATCTACCAATTTAAAGAGAAAGCTATTTTTTGTGTCTAATATAAAATTTTTAATCATTACATCACTTTTCATACGTATTTATTTGGGACTTTACAATGTTTCGTTTTTTTTTTACTACTTTTCCTTTTAAATGAGATTATAAAAGCTTAAGTTACGCGATCTTTATAAAATAGCAGCAATTGTCCGTTATTCTTTTAATTCCAGATTCAGACGTTGGTTTGATTAAGGGTAATGTTCATTAACACCACTGTCGGACGGGAAGTCTCCCCACTGTGACTTTACTGGCCAATTAGTCCAACCTCCATGTTCCGTGCCTTGTGCGGTTTTTTCGCAGGATGTCTTCAGACCCCTTACTGATTGATCACATTTCTAGTTTTTATTTAAATCAGTGCAAGACTCATATTAATCGACGATATGTTTAATTCAAAATGAAAATTCTGATCTACCCCTAATATGACGATAACAGTAGGTCACCTAAAGAGGCATGGCCACCCCCTCAACCTGACTTCACGATTCGACTCAAAAACTATACCAATATAGTATTCCACTATACCGGACCCTATACATATATATATATATATATATTCATACTGAGCGTATAACTATATAAAACAAGGGTTTTACCAAAACAGGACCGGGATAACTTTTTTCAATAAGAAAGTTTTTAAGTTAAAAAAACTGCAACATATATATATAATGTATTGCCCAATTGCCAAGCGGCGATGGTGAAGTAGTGGTTAATTTACTACTTGCAAATTAATTAAGCGAGTAACACCGTCGGGAGCTCAAGTTCGCTTCCGTCCATAGCCGCGTACTTTTTTTTTTTTTTTTTTTTTTTGATTTTGCCAACGAGATGTTTTTTTTTTAACTTTATCCTGAAATGACAATTTTACTATGAGAAATAAAAATCATTATCTCCCAATTTAAAGAGAAAGCTATTTTTTGTGTCTAATATAAAATTTTTAATCATTACATCACTTTTCATACGTATTTATTTGGGACTTTACAATGTTTTGTTTTTTTCCAACTACATTTCCTTTAAAATGAGATTATAAAAGCTTAAATTATGCGATTTTTATAAAATGGCAGCAATTGTCCTTTATTCTTATAATTCCAGATTCAGACGATGGTTTGATTAAGGGTAATGTTCATTAACACCACTGTCGGACGGGAAGTCTCCCCACTGTGACTTTACTGGCCAATTAGCCCAACCTCCATGTTCCGTGCCTTGGGCGGCTTTTTCGCAGGATGTCTTCATACCCCTTAACTGATTGATTGCATTTCTAGTTATAATTTAAATCAGTGTAAGACTCATACTAATCTACGCTATGTTACATGCAAAATGAAAATTCAGATCTACCCCTAATATGACGATAATAGTAGGTCACCTAAAAAGGCGTGGCCACCCCCTCAACCTGACCTAACGATTCGACTCAAAACCTATACCAATATAGTATTCCACTATACCGGTCCCTATACATATATATATATATATATATTCATACTGAGCGTATAACTATATAAAACAAGTGTTTTACCAAAACAGGACCGGGATAACTTTTTTCAATATGAAAGTTTTTAAGTTAAAAACACTGCAACATATATATATATAATGTATTGCCCAATTGCCAAGCGGCGATGGTGGTGTAGTGGTTAAATTACAACTTGCAAAATAATTAAGCGAGTAACACCATCGGGAGCCCAAGTTCGCTTCCGGCCATAGCCGCGTATTTTTTTTTTTTTTTTTTTTTTTTTTTTATTTTGCCAACGAGATATTTTTTTTTTTAACTTTATCCTGAAATGACAATTTTACTATGAGAAATAAAAATAATTATCTACAAATTTAAAGAGAAAGCTATTTTTTGTGTCTAATATAAAATTTTTTATTTGGGACTTTACAGTGTTTCGTTTTTTTTCAACTACATTTCCTTTTAAATGAGATTATAAAAGCTTAAGTTACGCGATTTTTATAAAATAGCAGCAATTGTCCGTTATTCTTTTAACTCCAGATTCAGACGATGGTTTGATTAAGGGTAATGTTCATTAACACCACTGTCGGACGGGAAGTCTCCCCACTGTGACTTTACTGGCCAATTAGCCCAACCTCCATGTTCCGTGCCTTGGGCGGCTTTTTCGCAGGATGTCTTCATACCCCTTAACTGATTGATTGCATTTCTAGTTATAATTTAAATCGGTGTAAGACTCGTACTAATCTACGATATGTTACATGCAAAATGAAAATTCAGATCTACCCCTAATATGACGATAATAGTAGGTCACCTAAAAAGGCGTGGCCACCCCCTCAACCTGACTTAACGATTCGACTCCAAAACCTATACCAATATAGTTATCCACTATACCGGTCCCTATACATATATATATATATATATATATATATATATTCATACTGAGCGTATAACTATATAAAACAAGTGTTTTACCAAAACAGGACCGGGATAACTTTTTTCAATATGAAAGTTTTTAAGTTAAAAACACTGCAACATATATATATCTAATGTATTGCCCAATTGCCAAGCGGCGATGGTGGTGTAGTGGTTAAATTACAACTTGCAAAATAATTAAGCGAGTAACACCATCGGGAGCTCAAGTTCGCTTCCGGCCATAGCCGCGTATTTTTTTTTTTTTTTTTTTTTTTTTTTTATTTTGCCAACGAGATGTATTTTTTTTTTTTTAACTTTATCCTGAAATGACAATTTTACTATGAGAAATAAAAATAATTATCTACCAATTTAAAGAGAAAGCTATTTTTTGTGTCTAATATAAAATTTTTAATCATTACATCACTTTTCATACGTATTTATTTGGGACTCTACAATGTTTTGTTTTTTTCCAACTACATTTCCTTTAAAATGAGATTATAAAAGCTTAAATTATGCGATTTTTATAAAATGGCAGCAATTGTCCTTTATTCTTATAATTCCAGATTCAGACGATGGTTTGATTAAGGGTAATGTTCATTAACACCACTGTCGGACGGGAAGTCTCCCCACTGTGACTTTACTGGCCAATTAGCCCAACCTCCATGTTCCGTGCCTTGGGCGGCTTTTTCGCAGGATGTCTTCATACCCCTTAACTGATTGATTGCATTTCTAGTTATAATTTAAATCAGTGTAAGACTCATACTAATCTACGCTATGTTACATGCAAAATGAAAATTCAGATCTACCCCTAATATGACGATAATAGTAGGTCACCTAAAAAGGCGTGGCCACCCCCTCAACCTGACCTAACGATTCGACTCAAAACCTATACCAATATAGTATTCCACTATACCGGTCCCTATACATATATATATATATATATATTCATACTGAGCGTATAACTATATAAAACAAGTTTTTTACCAAAACAGGACCGGGATAACTTTTTTCAATAAGAAAGTTTTTAAGTTAAAAACACTGCAACATATATATATATAATGTATTGCCCAATTGCCAAGCGGCGATGGTGGTGTAGTGGTTAAATTACAACTTGCAAAATAATTAAGCGAGTAACACCATCGGGAGCTCAAGTTCGCTTCCGGCCATAGCCGCGTATTTTTTTTTTTTTTTTTTTTTTTTTTATTTTGCCAACGAGATATTTTTTTTTTTTAACTTTATCCTGAAATGACAATTTAACTATGAGAAATAAAAATAATTATCTACAAATTTAAAGAGAAAGCTATTTTTTGTGTCTAATATAAAATTTTTTGTGTCTAATATAAAATTTTTTATTTGGGACTTTACAGTGTTTCGTTTTTTTTCAACTACATTTCCTTTTAAATGAGATTATAAAAGCTTAAGTTACGCGATTTTTATAAAATAGCAGCAATTGTCCAATATTCTTTTAACTCCAGATTCAGACGATGGTTTGATTAAGGGTAATGTTCATTAACACCACTGTCGGACGGGAAGTCTCCCCACTGTGACTTTACTGGCCAATTAGCCCAACCTCCATGTTCCGTGCCTTGGGCGGCTTTTTCGCAGGATGTCTTCATACCCCTTAACTGATTGATTGCATTTCTAGTTATAATTTAAATCAGTGTAAGACTCGTACTAATCTACGATATGTTACATGCAAAATGAAAATTCAGATCTACCCCTAATATGACGATAATAGTAGGTCACCTAAAAAGGCGTGGCCACCCCCTCAACCTGACTTAACGATTCGACTCAAAACCTATACCAATATAGTTATCCACTATACCGGTCCCTATACATATATATATATATATATATATATATATATATATATTTTCATACTGAGCGTATAACTATATAAAACAAGTGTTTTACCAAAACAGGACCGGGATAACTTTTTTCAATAAGAAAGTTTTTAAGTTAAAAAAACTGCAACATATATATATATATAATGTATTGCCAATTGCCAAGCGGCGATGGTGGTGTAGTGGTTAAATTACTACTTGCAAATTAATTAAGCGAGTAACACCATCGGGAGCTCAAGTTCGCTTCCAGCCATAGCCGCGTATTTTTTTTATTTTTTTTATTTTTGTATTTTGCCAACGAGATGTATTTTTTTTTTTTTAACTTTATCCTGAAATGACAATTTTACTATGAGAAATAAAAATAATTATCTACCAATTTAAAGAGAAAGCTATTTTTTGTGTCTAATATAAAATTTTTAATCATTACATCACTTTTCATACGTATTTATTTGGGACTTTACAATGTTTTGTTTTTTTCCAACTACATTTCCTTTAAAATGAGATTATAAAAGCTTAAATTATGCGATTTTTATAAAATGGCAGCAATTGTCCTTTATTCTTATAATTCCAGATTCAGACGATGGTTTGATTAAGGGTAATGTTCATTAACACCACTGTCGGACGGGAAGTCTCCCCACTGTGACTTTACTGGCCAATTAGCCCAACCTCCATGTTCCGTGCCTTGGGCGGCTTTTTCGCAGGATGTCTTCATACCCCTTAACTGATTGATTGCATTTCTAGTTATAATTTAAATCAGTGTAAGACTCATACTAATCTACGCTATGTTACATGCAAAATGAAAATTCAGATCTACCCCTAATATGACGATAATAGTAGGTCACCTAAAAAGGCGTGGCCACCCCCTCAACCTGACCTAACGATTCGACTCAAAACCTATACCAATATAGTATTCCACTATACCGGTCCCTATACATATATATATATATATATATTCATACTGAGCGTATAACTATATAAAACAAGTGTTTTACCAAAACAGGACCGGGATAACTTTTTTCAATAAGAAAGTTTTTAAGTTAAAAACACTGCAACATATATATATATAATGTATTGCCCAATTGCCAAGCGGCGATGGTGGTGTAGTGGTTAAATTACAACTTGCAAAATAATTAAGCGAGTAACACCATCGGGAGCTCAAGTTCGCTTCCGGCCATAGCCGCGTATTTTTTTTTTTTTTTTTTTTTTTTTTTATTTTGCCAACGAGATATTTTTTTTTTTTAACTTTATCCTGAAATGACAATTTAACTATGAGAAATAAAAATAATTATCTACAAATTTAAAGAGAAAGCTATTTTTTGTGTCTAATATAAAATTTTTTATTTCGGACTTTACAGTGTTTCGTTTTTTTTCAACTACATTTCCTTTTAAATGAGATTATAAAAGCTTAAGTTACGCGATTTTTATAAAATAGCAGCAATTGTCCGTTATTCTTTTAACTCCAGATTCAGACGATGGTTTGATTAAGGGTAATGTTCATTAACACCACTGTCGGACGGGAAGTCTCCCCACTGTGACTTTACTGGCCAATTAGCCCAACCTCCATGTTCCGTGCCTTGGGCGGCTTTTTCGCAGGATGTCTTCATACCCCTTAACTGATTGATTGCATTTCTAGTTATAATTTAAATCGGTGTAAGACTCGTACTAATCTACGATATGTTACATGCAAAATGAAAATTCAGATCTACCCCTAATATGACGATAATAGTAGGTCACCTAAAAAGGCGTGGCCACCCCCTCAACCTGACTTAACGATTCGACTCCAAAACCTATACCAATATAGTTATCCACTATACCGGTCCCTATACATATATATATATATATATATATATATATATATATTCATACTGAGCGTATAACTATATAAAACAAGTGTTTTACCAAAACAGGACCGGGATAACTTTTTTCAATATGAAAGTTTTTAAGTTAAAAACACTGCAACATATATATATATAATGTATTGCCCAATTGCCAAGCGGCGATGGTGGTGTAGTGGTTAAATTACAACTTGCAAAATAATTAAGCGAGTAACACCATCGGGAGCTCAAGTTCGCTTCCGGCCATAGCCGCGTATTTTTTTTTTTTTTTTTTTTTTTTTTTTATTTTGCCAACGAGATGTATTTTTTTTTTTTAACTTTATCCTGAAATGACAATTTTACTATGAGAAATAAAAATAATTATCTACCAATTTAAAGAGAAAGCTATTTTTTGTGTCTAATATAAAATTTTTAATCATTACATCACTTTTCATACGTATTTATTTGGGACTTTACAATGTTTTGTTTTTTTCCAACTACATTTCCTTTAAAATGAGATTATAAAAGCTTAAATTATGCGTTTTTAATAAAATGGCAGCAATTGTCCTTTATTCTTATAATTCCAGATTCAGACGATGGTTTGATTAAGGGTAATGTTCATTAACACCACTGTCGGACGGGAAGTCTCCCCACTGTGACTTTACTGGCCAATTAGCCCAACCTCCATGTTCCGTGCCTTGGGCGGCTTTTTCGCAGGATGTCTTCATACCCCTTAACTGATTGATTGCATTTCTAGTTATAATTTAAATCAGTGTAAGACTCATACTAATCTACGCTATGTTACATGCAAAATGAAAATTCAGATCTACCCCTAATATGACGATAATAGTAGGTCACCTAAAAAGGCGTGGCCACCCCCTCAACCTGACCTAACGATTCGACTCAAAACCTATACCAATATAGTATTCCACTATACCGGTCCCTATACATATATATATATATATATATTCATACTGAGCGTATAACTATATAAAACAAGTGTTTTACCAAAACAGGACCGGGATAACTTTTTTCAATAAGAAAGTTTTTAAGTTAAAAACACTGCAACATATATATATATAATGTATTGCCCAATTGCCAAGCGGCGATGGTGGTGTAGTGGTTAAATTACAACTTGCAAAATAATTAAGCGAGTAACACCATCGGGAGCTCAAGTTCGCTTCCGGCCATAGCCGCGTATTTTTTTTTTTTTTTTTTTTTTTTTTTTTATTTTGCCAACGAGATATTTTTTTTTTTTAACTTTATCCTGAAATGACAATTTAACTATGAGAAATAAAAATAATTATCTACAAATTTAAAGAGAAAGCTATTTTTTGTGTCTAATATAAAATTTTTTGTGTCTAATATAAAATTTTTTATTTGGGACTTTACAGTGTTTCGTTTTTTTTCAACTACATTTCCTTTTAAATGAGATTATAAAAGCTTAAGTTACGCGATTTTTATAAAATAGCAGCAATTGTCCAATATTCTTTTAACTCCAGATTCAGACGATGGTTTGATTAAGGGTAATGTTCATTAACACCACTGTCGGACGGGAAGTCTCCCCACTGTGACTTTACTGGCCAATTAGCCCAACCTCCATGTTCCGTGCCTTGGGCGGCTTTTTCGCAGGATGTCTTCATACCCCTTAACTGATTGATTGCATTTCTAGTTATAATTTAAATCAGTTTAAGACTCGTACTAATCTACGATATGTTACATGCAAAATGAAAATTCAGATCTACCCCTAATATGACGATAATAGTAGGTCACCTAAAAAGGCGTGGCCACCCCCTCAACCTGACTTAACGATTCGACTCAAAACCTATACCAATATAGTATTCCACTATACCGGTCCCTATACATATATATATATATATATATATATTCATACTGAGCGTATAACTATATAAATCAAGTGTTTTACCAAAACAGGACCGGGATAACTTTTTTCAATATGAAAGTTTTTAAGTTAAAAACACTGCAACATATATATATATATAATGTATTGCCCAATTGCCAAGCGGCGATGGTGGTGTAGTGGTTAAATTACAACTTGCAAAATAATTAAGCGAGTAACACCATCGGGAGCTCAAGTTCGCTTCCGGCCATAGCCGCGTATTTTTTTTTTTTTTTTTTTTTTTTTTTATTTTGCCAACGAGATATTTTTTTTTTTTAACTTTATCCTGAAATGACAATTTTACTATGAGAAATAAAAATAATTATCTACAAATTTAAAGAGAAAGCTATTTTTTGTGTCTAATATAAAATTTTTTATTTCGGACTTTACAGTGTTTCGTTTTTTTTCAACTACATTTCCTTTTAAATGAGATTATAAAAGCTTAAGTTACGCGATTTTTATAAAATAGCAGCAATTGTCCGTTATTCTTTTAACTCCAGATTCAGACGATGGTTTGATTAAGGGTAATGTTCATTAACACCACTGTCGGACGGGAAGTCTCCCCACTGTGACTTTACTGGCCAATTAGCCCAACCTCCATGTTCCGTGCCTTGGGCGGCTTTTTCGCAGGATGTCTTCATACCCCTTAACTGATTGATTGCATTTCTAGTTATAATTTAAATCAGTGTAAGACTCGTACTAATCTACGATATGTTACATGCAAAATGAAAATTCAGATCTACCCCTAATATGACGATAATAGTAGGTCACCTAAAAAGGCGTGGCCACCCCCTCAACCTGACTTAACGATTCGACTCAAAACCTATACCAATATAGTTATCCACTATACCGGTCCCTATACATATATATATATATATATATATATATATATATATATATATATTCATACTGAGCGTATAACTATATAAAACAAGTGTTTTACCAAAACAGGACCGGGATAACTTTTTTCAATAAGAAAGTTTTTAAGTTAAAAAAACTGCAACATATATATATATATAATGTATTGCCAAATGCCAAGCGGCGATGGTGGTGTAGTGGTTAAATTACTACTTGCAAATTAATTAAGCGAGTAACACCATCGGGAGCTCAAGTTCGCTTCCAGCCATAGCCGCGTATTTTTTTTATTTTTTTTATTTTTGTATTTAGCCAACGAGATGTATTTTTTTTTTTTAACTTTATCCTGAAATGACAATTTTACTATGAGAAATAAAAATAATTATCTACCAATTTAAAGAGAAAGCTATTTTTTGTGTCTAATATAAAATTTTTAATCATTACATCACTTTTCATACGTATTTATTTGGGACTTTACAATGTTTCGTTTTTTTTCAACTACTATTCCTTTTAAATGAGATTATAAAAGCTTAAGTTACGCGATTTTTATAAAATAGCAGCAATTGTCCGTTATTCTTTTAATTCCAGATTCAGACGTTGGTTTGATTAAGGGTAATGTTCATTAACACCACTGTCGGACGGGAAGTCTCCCCACTGTGACTTTACTGGAAATTAGCCCAAACTTCATGTTCCGTGGCTTGGGCGGCGTTTTCGCGGGATGTCTTCATACCCCTTAACTGATTGATTGCATTTCTAGTTATAATTTAAATCAGTGTAAGACTCATACTAATCTACGATATGTTACATGCAAAATGAAAATTCAGATCTACCCCTAATATGACGATAATAGTAGGTCACCTAAAAAGGCGTGGCCACCCCCTCAACCTGACTTAACGATTCGACTCAAAACCTATACCAATATAGTTATCCACTATACCGGTCCCTATATATATATATTCATACTGAGCGTATAACTATATAAAACAAGTGTTTTACCAAAACAGGACCGGGATAACTTTTTTCAATAAGAAAGTTTTTAAGTTAAAAAAACTGCAACATATATATATATATAATGTATTGCCCAATTGCCAAGCGGCGATGGTGGTGTAGTGGTTAAATTACTACTTGCAAATTAATTAAGCGAGTAACACCATCGGGAGCTAAAGTTCGCTTCCAGCCATAGCCGCGTATTTTTTTTATTTTTTTTATTTTTGTATTTTGCCAACGAGATGTTTTTTTTTTTTTAACTTTATCCTGAAATGACAATTTTACTATGAGAAATAAAAATAATTATCTACCAATTTAAAGAGAAAGCTATTTTTTGTGTCTAATATAAAATTTTTAATCATTACATCACTTTTCATACGTATTTATTTGGGACTTTACAATGTTTCGTTTTTTTTTTACTACTTTTCCTTTTAAATGAGATTATAAAAGCTTAAGTTACGCGATCTTTATAAAATAGCAGCAATTGTCCGTTATTCTTTTAATTCCAGATTCAGACGTTGGTTTGATTAAGGGTAATGTTCATTAACACCACTGTCGGACGGGAAGTCTCCCCACTGTGACTTTACTGGCCAATTAGTCCAACCTCCATGTTCCGTGCCTTGTGCGGTTTTTTCGCAGGATGTCTTCAGACCCCTTACTGATTGATCACATTTCTAGTTTTTATTTAAATCAGTGCAAGACTCATATTAATCGACGATATGTTTAATTCAAAATGAAAATTCTGATCTACCCCTAATATGACGATAACAGTAGGTCACCTAAAGAGGCATGGCCACCCCCTCAACCTGACTTCACGATTCGACTCAAAAACTATACCAATATAGTATTCCACTATACCGGACCCTATACATATATATATATATATATATATATATATATATATTCATACTGAGCGTATAACTATATAAAACAAGGGTTTTACCAAAACAGGACCGGGATAACTTTTTTCAATAAGAAAGTTTTTAAGTTAAAAAAACTGCAACATATATATATAATGTATTGCCCAATTGCCAAGCGGCGATGGTGAAGTAGTGGTTAATTTACTACTTGCAAATTAATTAAGCGAGTAACACCGTCGGGAGCTCAAGTTCGCTTCCGGCCATAGCCGCGTACTTTTTTTTTTTTTTTTTTTTTTTGATTTTGCCAACGAGATGTTTTTTTTTTAACTTTATCCTGAAATGACAATTTTACTATGAGAAATAAAAATCATTATCTCCCAATTTAAAGAGAAAGCTATTTTTTGTGTCTAATATAAAATTTTTAATCATTACATCACTTTTCATACGTATTTATTTGGGACTTTACAATGTTTTGTTTTTTTCCAACTACATTTCCTTTAAAATGAGATTATAAAAGCTTAAATTATGCGATTTTTATAAAATGGCAGCAATTGTCCTTTATTCTTATAATTCCAGATTCAGACGATGGTTTGATTAAGGGTAATGTTCATTAACACCACTGTCGGACGGGAAGTCTCCCCACTGTGACTTTACTGGCCAATTAGCCCAACCTCCATTTTCCGTGCCTTGGGCGGCTTTTTCGCAGGATGTCTTCATACCCCTTAACTGATTGATTGCATTTCTAGTTATAATTTAAATCAGTGTAAGACTCATACTAATCTACGCTATGTTACATGCAAAATGAAAATTCAGATCTACCCCTAATATGACGATAATGGTAGGTCACCTAAAAAGGCGTGGCCACCCCCTCAACCTGACCTAACGATTCGACTCAAAACCTATACCAATATAGTATTCCACTATACCGGTCCCTATACATATATATATATATATATATATTCATACTGAGCGTATAACTATATAAAACAAGTGTTTTACCAAAACAGGACCGGGATAACTTTTTTCAATATGAAAGTTTTTAAGGTAAAAACACTGCAACATATATATATATAATGTATTGCCCAATTGCCAAGCGGCGATGGTGGTGTAGTGGTTAAATTACAACTTGCAAAATAATTAAGCGAGTAACACCATCGGGAGCTCAAGTTCGCTTCCGGCCATAGCCGCGTATTTTTTTTTTTTTTTTTTTTTTTTTTTATTTTGCCAACGAGATATTTTTTTTTTTTTAACTTTATCCTGAAATGACAATTTTACTATGAGAAATAAAAATAATTATCTACAAATTTAAAGAGAAAGCTATTTTTTGTGTCTAATATAAAATTTTTTATTTGGGACTTTACAGTGTTTCGTTTTTTTTCAACTACATTTCCTTTTAAATGAGATTATAAAAGCTTAAGTTACGCGATTTTTATAAAATAGCAGCAATTGTCCGTTATTCTTTTAACTCCAGATTCAGACGATGGTTTGATTAAGGGTAATGTTCATTAACACCACTGTCGGACGGGAAGTCTCCCCACTGTGACTTTACTGGCCAATTAGCCCAACCTCCATGTTCCGTGCCTTGGGCGGCTTTTTCGCAGGATGTCTTCATACCCCTTAACTGATTGATTGCATTTCTAGTTATAATTTAAATCAGTGTAAGACTCGTACTAATCTACGATATGTTACATGCAAAATGAAAATTCAGATCTACCCCTAATATGACGATAATAGTAGGTCACCTAAAAAGGCGTGGCCACCCCCTCAACCTGACTTAACGATTCGACTCAAAACCTATACCAATATAGTTATCCACTATACCGGTCCCTATACATATATATATATATATATATATATTTTCATACTGAGCGTATAACTATATAAAACAAGTGTTTTACCAAAACAGGACCGGGATAACTTTTTTCAATAAGAAAGTTTTTAAGTTAAAAAAACTGCAACATATATATATATATAATGTATTGCCAATTGCCAAGCGGCGATGGTGGTGTAGTGGTTAAATTACAACTTGCAAAATAATTAAGCGAGTAACACCATCGGGAGCTCAAGTTCGCTTCCGGCCATAGCCGCGTATTTTTTTTTTTTTTTTTTTTTTTTTTTTATTTTGCCAACGAGATGTATTTTTTTTTTTTAACTTTATCCTGAAATGACAATTTTACTATGAGAAATAAAAATAATTATCTACCAATTTAAAGAGAAAGCTATTTTTTGTGTCTAATATAAAATTTTTAATCATTACATCACTTTTCATACGTATTTATTTGGGACTTTACAATGTTTTGTTTTTTTCCAACTACATTTCCTTTAAAATGAGATTATAAAAGCTTAAATTATGCGATTTTTATAAAATGGCAGCAATTGTCCTTTATTCTTATAATTCCAGATTCAGACGATGGTTTGATTAAGGGTAATGTTCATTAACACCACTGTCGGACGGGAAGTCTCCCCACTGTGACTTTACTGGCCAATTAGCCCAACCTCCATGTTCCGTGCCTTGGGCGGCTTTTTCGCAGGATGTCTTCATACCCCTTAACTGATTGATTGCATTTCTAGTTATAATTTAAATCAGTGTAAGACTCATACTAATCTACGCTATGTTACATGCAAAATGAAAATTCAGATCTACCCCTAATATGACGATAATAGTAGGTCACCTAAAAAGGCGTGGCCACCCCCTCAACCTGACCTAACGATTCGACTCAAAACCTATACCAATATAGTATTCCACTATACCGGTCCCTATACATATATATATATATATATATTCATACTGAGCGTATAACTATATAAAACAAGTGTTTTACCAAAACAGGACCGGGATAACTTTTTTCAATAAGAAAGTTTTTAAGTTAAAAACACTGCAACATATATATATATAATGTATTGCCCAATTGCCAAGCGGCGATGGTGGTGTAGTGGTTAAATTACAACTTGCAAAATAATTAAGCGAGTAACACCATCGGGAGCTCAAGTTCGCTTCCGGCCATAGCCGCGTATTTTTTTTTTTTTTTTTTTTTTTTTTTATTTTGCCAACGAGATATTTTTTTTTTTTAACTTTATCCTGAAATGACAATTTAACTATGAGAAATAAAAATAATTATCTACAAATTTAAAGAGAAAGCTATTTTTTGTGTCTAATATAAAATTTTTTGTGTCTAATATAAAATTTTTTATTTGGGACTTTACAGTGTTTCGTTTTTTTTCAACTACATTTCCTTTTAAATGAGATTATAAAAGCTTAAGTTACGCGATTTTTATAAAATAGCAGCAATTGTCCAATATTCTTTTAACTCCAGATTCAGACGATGGTTTGATTAAGGGTAATGTTCATTAACACCACTGTCGGACGGGAAGTCTCCCCACTGTGACTTTACTGGCCAATTAGCCCAACCTCCATGTTCCGTGCCTTGGGCGGCTTTTTCGCAGGATGTCTTCATACCCCTTAACTGATTGATTGCATTTCTAGTTATAATTTAAATCAGTTTAAGACTCGTACTAATCTACGATATGTTACATGCAAAATGAAAATTCAGATCTACCCCTAATATGACGATAATAGTAGGTCACCTAAAAAGGCGTGGCCACCCCCTCAACCTGACTTAACGATTCGACTCAAAACCTATACCAATATAGTATTCCACTATACCGGTCCCTATACATATATATATATATATATATATATATTCATACTGAGCGTATAACTATATAAATCAAGTGTTTTACCAAAACAGGACCGGGATAACTTTTTTCAATATGAAAGTTTTTAAGTTAAAAACACTGCAACATATATATATATATAATGTATTGCCCAATTGCCAAGCGGCGATGGTGGTGTAGTGGTTAAATTACAACTTGCAAAATAATTAAGCGAGTAACACCATCGGGAGCTCAAGTTCGCTTCCGGCCATAGCCGCGTATTTTTTTTTTTTTTTTTTTTTTTTTTTTATTTTGCCAACGAGATATTTTTTTTTTTTAACTTTATCCTGAAATGACAATTTTACTATGAGAAATAAAAATAATTATCTACAAATTTAAAGAGAAAGCTATTTTTTGTGTCTAATATAAAATTTTTTATTTCGGACTTTACAGTGTTTCGTTTTTTTTCAACTACATTTCCTTTTAAATGAGATTATAAAAGCTTAAGTTACGCGATTTTTATAAAATAGCAGCAATTGTCCGTTATTCTTTTAACTCCAGATTCAGACGATGGTTTGATTAAGGGTAATGTTCATTAACACCACTGTCGGACGGGAAGTCTCCCCACTGTGACTTTACTGGCCAATTAGCCCAACCTCCATGTTCCGTGCCTTGGGCGGCTTTTTCGCAGGATGTCTTCATACCCCTTAACTGATTGATTGCATTTCTAGTTATAATTTAAATCAGTGTAAGACTCGTACTAATCTACGATATGTTACATGCAAAATGAAAATTCAGATCTACCCCTAATATGACGATAATAGTAGGTCACCTAAAAAGGCGTGGCACCCCCTCAACCTGACTTAACGATTCGACTCAAAACCTATACCAATATAGTTATCCACTATACCGGTCCCTATACATATATATATATATATATATATATATATATATATATATATATATATATATATATATTCATACTGAGCGTATAACTATATAAAACAAGTGTTTTACCAAAACAGGACCGGGATAACTTTTTTCAATAAGAAAGTTTTTAAGTTAAAAAAACTGCAACATATATATATATATAATGTATTGCCAAATGCCAAGCGGCGATGGTGGTGTAGTGGTTAAATTACTACTTGCAAATTAATTAAGCGAGTAACACCATCGGGAGCTCAAGTTCGCTTCCAGCCATAGCCGCGTATTTTTTTTATTTTTTTTATTTTTGTATTTTGCCAACGAGATGTATTTTTTTTTTTTAACTTTATCCTGAAATGACAATTTTACTATGAGAAATAAAAATAATTATCTACCAATTTAAAGAGAAAGCTATTTTTTGTGTCTAATATAAAATTTTTAATCATTACATCACTTTTCATACGTATTTATTTGGGACTTTACAATGTTTCGTTTTTTTTCAACTACTATTCCTTTTAAATGAGATTATAAAAGCTTAAGTTACGCGATTTTTATAAAATAGCAGCAATTGTCCGTTATTCTTTTAATTCCAGATTCAGACGTTGGTTTGATTAAGGGTAATGTTCATTAACACCACTGTCGGACGGGAAGTCTCCCCACTGTGACTTTACTGGAAATTAGCCCAAACTTCATGTTCCGTGGCTTGGGCGGCGTTTTCGCGGGATGTCTTCATACCCCTTAACTGATTGATTGCATTTCTAGTTATAATTTAAATCAGTGTAAGACTCATACTAATCTACGATATGTTACATGCAAAATGAAAATTCAGATCTACCCCTAATATGACGATAATAGTAGGTCACCTAAAAAGGCGTGGCCACCCCCTCAACCTGACTTAACGATTCGACTCAAAACCTATACCAATATAGTTATCCACTATACCGGTCCCTATATATATATATTCATACTGAGCGTATAACTATATAAAACAAGTGTTTTACCAAAACAGGACCGGGATACCTTTTTTCAATAAGAAAGTTTTTAAGTTAAAAAAACTGCAACATATATATATATATAATGTATTGCCCAATTGCCAAGCGGCGATGGTGGTGTAGTGGTTAAATTACTACTTGCAAATTAATTAAGCGAGTAACACCATCGGGAGCTAAAGTTCGCTTCCAGCCATAGCCGCGTATTTTTTTTATTTTTTTTATTTTTGTATTTTGCCAACGAGATGTTTTTTTTTTTTTAACTTTATCCTGAAATGACAATTTTACTATGAGAAATAAAAATAATTATCTACCAATTTAAAGAGAAAGCTATTTTTTGTGTCTAATATAAAATTTTTAATCATTACATCACTTTTCATACGTATTTATTTGGGACTTTACAATGTTTCGTTTTTTTTTTACTACTTTTCCTTTTAAATGAGATTATAAAAGCTTAAGTTACGCGATCTTTATAAAATAGCAGCAATTGTCCGTTATTCTTTTAATTCCAGATTCAGACGTTGGTTTGATTAAGGGTAATGTTCATTAACACCACTGTCGGACGGGAAGTCTCCCCACTGTGACTTTACTGGCCAATTAGTCCAACCTCCATGTTCCGTGCCTTGTGCGGTTTTTTCGCAGGATGTCTTCAGACCCCTTACTGATTGATCACATTTCTAGTTTTTATTTAAATCAGTGCAAGACTCATATTAATCGACGATATGTTTAATTCAAAATGAAAATTCTGATCTACCCCTAATATGACGATAACAGTAGGTCACCTAAAGAGGCATGGCCACCCCCTCAACCTGACTTCACGATTCGACTCAAAAACTATACCAATATAGTATTCCACTATACCGGACCCTATACATATATATATATATATATATATATATATATATTCATACTGAGCGTATAACTATATAAAACAAGGGTTTTACCAAAACAGGACCGGGATAACTTTTTTCAATAAGAAAGTTTTTAAGTTAAAAAAACTGCAACATATATATATAATGTATTGCCCAATTGCCAAGCGGCGATGGTGAAGTAGTGGTTAATTTACTACTTGCAAATTAATTAAGCGAGTAACACCGTCGGGAGCTCAAGTTCGCTTCCGGCCATAGCCGCGTACTTTTTTTTTTTTTTTTTTTTTTTGATTTTGCCAACGAGATGTTTTTTTTTAACTTTATCCTGAAATGACAATTTTACTATGAGAAATAAAAATCATTATCTCCCAATTTAAAGAGAAAGCTATTTTTTGTGTCTAATATAAAATTTTTAATCATTACATCACTTTTCATACGTATTTATTTGGGACTTTACAATGTTTTGTTTTTTTCCAACTACATTTCCTTTAAAATGAGATTATAAAAGCTTAAATTATGCGATTTTTATAAAATGGCAGCAATTGTCCTTTATTCTTATAATTCCAGATTCAGACGATGGTTTGATTAAGGGTAATGTTCATTAACACCACTGTCGGACGGGAAGTCTCCCCACTGTGACTTTACTGGCCAATTAGCCCAACCTCCATTTTCCGTGCCTTGGGCGGCTTTTTCGCAGGATGTCTTCATACCCCTTAACTGATTGATTGCATTTCTAGTTATAATTTAAATCAGTGTAAGACTCATACTAATCTACGCTATGTTACATGCAAAATGAAAATTCAGATCTACCCCTAATATGACGATAATGGTAGGTCACCTAAAAAGGCGTGGCCACCCCCTCAACCTGACCTAACGATTCGACTCAAAACCTATACCAATATAGTATTCCACTATACCGGTCCCTATACATATATATATATATATATATATTCATACTGAGCGTATAACTATATAAAACAAGTGTTTTACCAAAACAGGACCGGGATAACTTTTTTCAATATGAAAGTTTTTAAGGTAAAAACACTGCAACATATATATATATAATGTATTGCCCAATTGCCAAGCGGCGATGGTGGTGTAGTGGTTAAATTACAACTTGCAAAATAATTAAGCGAGTAACACCATCGGGAGCTCAAGTTCGCTTCCGGCCATAGCCGCGTATTTTTTTTTTTTTTTTTTTTTTTTTTTTATTTTGCCAACGAGATATTTTTTTTTTTTTAACTTTATCCTGAAATGACAATTTTACTATGAGAAATAAAAATAATTATCTACAAATTTAAAGAGAAAGCTATTTTTTGTGTCTAATATAAAATTTTTTATTTGGGACTTTACAGTGTTTCGTTTTTTTTCAACTACATTTCCTTTTAAATGAGATTATAAAAGCTTAAGTTACGCGATTTTTATAAAATAGCAGCAATTGTCCGTTATTCTTTTAACTCCAGATTCAGACGATGGTTTGATTAAGGGTAATGTTCATTAACACCACTGTCGGACGGGAAGTCTCCCCACTGTGACTTTACTGGCCAATTAGCCCAACCTCCATGTTCCGTGCCTTGGGCGGCTTTTTCGCAGGATGTCTTCATACCCCTTAACTGATTGATTGCATTTCTAGTTATAATTTAAATCAGTGTAAGACTCATACTAATCTACGCTATGTTACATGCAAAATGAAAATTCAGATCTACCCCTAATATGACGATAATAGTAGGTCACCTAAAAAGGCGTGGCCACCCCCTCAACCTGACCTAACGATTCGACTCAAAACCTATACCAATATAGTATTCCACTATACCGGTCCCTATACATATATATATATATATATATATTCATACTGAGCGTATAACTATATAAAACAAGTGTTTTACCAAAACAGGACCGGGATAACTTTTTTCAATAAGAAAGTTTTTAAGTTAAAAACACTGCAACATATATATATATAATGTATTGCCCAATTGCCAAGCGGCGATGGTGGTGTAGTGGTTAAATTACAACTTGCAAAATAATTAAGCGAGTAACACCATCGGGAGCTCAAGTTCGCTTCCGGCCATAGCCGCGTATTTTTTTTTTTTTTTTTTTTTTTTTTTTTTTTTATTTTGCCAACGAGATATTTTTTTTTTTTAACTTTATCCTGAAATGACAATTTAACTATGAGAAATAAAAATAATTATCTACAAATTTAAAGAGAAAGCTATTTTTTGTGTCTAATATAAAATTTTTTGTGTCTAATATAAAATTTTTTATTTGGGACTTTACAGTGTTTCGTTTTTTTTCAACTACATTTCCTTTTAAATGAGATTATAAAAGCTTAAGTTACGCGATTTTTATAAAATAGCAGCAATTGTCCGTTATTCTTTTAACTCCAGATTCAGACGATGGTTTGATTAAGGGTAATGTTCATTAACACCACTGTCGGACGGGAAGTCTCCCCACTGTGACTTTACTGGCCAATTAGCCCAACCTCCATGTTCCGTGCCTTGGGCGGCTTTTTCGCAGGATGTCTTCATACCCCTTAACTGATTGATTGCATTTCTAGTTATAATTTAAATCAGTGTAAGACTCGTACTAATCTACGATATGTTACATGCAAAATGAAAATTCAGATCTACCCCTAATATGACGATAATAGTAGGTCACCTAAAAAGGCGTGGCCACCCCCTCAACCTGACTTAACGATTCGACTCAAAACCTATACCAATATAGTTATCCACTATACCGGTCCCTATACATATATATATATATATTCATACTGAGCGTATAACTATATAAAACAAGTGTTTTACCAAAACAGGACCGGGATAACTTTTTTCAATAAGAAAGTTTTTAAGTTAAAAAAACTGCAACATATATATATATATAATGTATTGCCCAATTGCCAAGCGGCGATGGTGGTGTAGTGGTTAAATTACTACTTGCAAATTAATTAAGCGAGTAACACCATCGGGAGCTCAAGTTCGCTTCCGGCCATAGCCGCGTGATGTTTTTTTTTTTTTAACTTTATCCTAAAATGACAATTTTACTATGAGAAAAAAAAAATTATCTCCCAATTTAAAGTGAAAGCTATTTTTTGTGTTTAATATAAAATTTTTAATCATTACATAACTTTTCATACGTATTTATTTGGGACTGTACAATGTTTTGTTTTTTTTCAACTACATTTCCTTTAAAATGAGATTATAAAACTTAAATTACGCGATTTTTATAAAATGGCAGCAATTGTCCCTTATTCTTTTAATTCCAGATTCAGACGATGGTTTGATTAAGGGTAATGTTCATTAACACCACTGTCGGACGGGAAGTCTCTCCCACTGTGACTTTACTGGCCAATTAGCCCAACCTCCATGTTCCGTGCCTTGTGCGGCTTTTTCGCAGGATGTCTTCATACCCCTTAACTGATTGATCACTTTTCTAGTTTTAATTTAAATCAGTGCAAGACTCATGTTAATCGACGATATGTTTAATTCAAAATGAAAATTCTGATCTACCCCTAATATGACGATAACAGTAGGTCACCTAAAGAGGCATGGCCACCCCCTCAACCTGACTTCACGATTCGACTCAAAAACTATACCAATATAGTATTCCACTATACCGGAACCTATACATATATATATATATTCATACTGAGCGTATAACTATATAAAACAAGGGTTTTACCAAAACAGGACCGGGATAACTTTTTTCAATATGAAAGTTTTTAAGTTAAAAACACTGCAACATATATATATATAATGTATTGCCCAATTGCCAAGCGGCGATGGTGGTGTAGTGGTTAAATTACAACTTGCAAAATAATTAAGCGAGTAACACCATCGGGAGCTCAAGTTCGCTTCCGGCCATAGCCGCGTATTTTTTTTTTTTTTTTTTTTTTTTTTTTATTTTGCCAACGAGATATTTTTTTTTTTTAACTTTATCCTGAAATGACAATTTTACTATGAGAAATAAAAATAATTATCTACAAATTTAAAGAGAAAGCTATTTTTTGTGTCTAATATAAAATTTTTTATTTGGGACTTTACAGTGTTTCGTTTTTTTTCAACTACATTTCCTTTTAAATGAGATTATAAAAGCTTAAGTTACGCGATTTTTATAAAATAGCAGCAATTGTCCGTTATTCTTTTAACTCCAGATTCAGACGATGGTTTGATTAAGGGTAATGTTCATTAACACCACTGTCGGACGGGAAGTCTCCCCACTGTGACTTTACTGGCCAATTAGCCCAACCTCCATGTTCCGTGCCTTGGGCGGCTTTTTCGCAGGATGTCTTCATACCCCTTTACTGATTGATTGCATTTCTAGTTATAATTTAAATCAGTGTAAGACTCGTACTAATCTACGATATGTTACATGCAAAATGAAAATTCAGATCTACCCCTAATATGACGATAATAGTAGGTCACCTAAAAAGGCGTGGCCACCCCCTCAACCTGACTTAACGATTCGACTCAAAACCTATACCAATATAGTATTCCACTATACCGGACCCTATACATATATATATATATATATATATATATATATATATATATATATATATTCATACTGAGCGTATAACTATATAAAACAAGGGTTTTACCAAAACAGGACCGGGATAACTTTTTTCAATAAGAAAGTTTTTAAGTTAAAAAAACTGCAACATATATATATAATGTATTGCCCAATTGCCAAGCGGCGATGGTGAAGTAGTGGTTAATTTACTACTTGCAAATTAATTAAGCGAGTAACACCGTCGGGAGCTCAAGTTCGCTTCCGGCCATAGCCGCGTACTTTTTTTTTTTTTTTTTTTTTTTGATTTTGCCAACGAGATGTTTTTTTTTTAACTTTATCCTGAAATGACAATTTTACTATGAGAAATAAAAATCATTATCTCCCAATTTAAAGAGAAAGCTATTTTTTGTGTCTAATATAAAATTTTTAATCATTACATCACTTTTCATACGTATTTATTTGGGACTTTACAATGTTTTGTTTTTTTCCAACTACATTTCCTTTAAAATGAGATTATAAAAGCTTAAATTATGCGATTTTTAAAAATGGCAGCAATTGTCCTTTATTCTTATAATTCCAGATTCAGACGATGGTTTGATTAAGGGTAATGTTCATTAACACCACTGTCGGACGGGAAGTCTCCCCACTGTGACTTTACTGGCCAATTAGCCCAACCTCCATTTTCCGTGCCTTGGGCGGCTTTTTCGCAGGATGTCTTCATACCCCTTAACTGATTGATTGCATTTCTAGTTATAATTTAAATCAGTGTAAGACTCATACTAATCTACGCTATGTTACATGCAAAATGAAAATTCAGATCTACCCCTAATATGACGATAATGGTAGGTCACCTAAAAAGGCGTGGCCACCCCCTCAACCTGACCTAACGATTCGACTCAAAACCTATACCAATATAGTATTCCACTATACCGGTCCCTATACATATATATATATATATATATATTCATACTGAGCGTATAACTATATAAAACAAGTGTTTTACCAAAACAGGACCGGGATAACTTTTTTCAATATGAAAGTTTTTAAGGTAAAAACACTGCAACATATATATATATAATGTATTGCCCAATTGCCAAGCGGCGATGGTGGTGTAGTGGTTAAATTACAACTTGCAAAATAATTAAGCGAGTAACACCATCGGGAGCTCAAGTTCGCTTCCGGCCATAGCCGCGTATTTTTTTTTTTTTTTTTTTTTTTTTTTATTTTGCCAACGAGATATTTTTTTTTTTTTAACTTTATCCTGAAATGACAATTTTACTATGAGAAATAAAAATAATTATCTACAAATTTAAAGAGAAAGCTATTTTTTGTGTCTAATATAAAATTTTTTATTTGGGACTTTACAGTGTTTCGTTTTTTTTCAACTACATTTCCTTTTAAATGAGATTATAAAAGCTTAAGTTACGCGATTTTTATAAAATAGCAGCAATTGTCCGTTATTCTTTTAACTCCAGATTCAGACGATGGTTTGATTAAGGGTAATGTTCATTAACACCACTGTCGGACGGGAAGTCTCCCCACTGTGACTTTACTGGCCAATTAGCCCAACCTCCATGTTCCGTGCCTTGGGCGGCTTTTTCGCAGGATGTCTTCATACCCCTTAACTGATTGATTGCATTTCTAGTTATAATTTAAATCAGTGTAAGACTCGTACTAATCTACGATATGTTACATGCAAAATGAAAATTCAGATCTACCCCTAATATGACGATAATAGTAGGTCACCTAAAAAGGCGTGGCCACCCCCTCAACCTGACTTAACGATTCGACTCAAAACCTATACCAATATAGTTATCCACTATACCGGTCCCTATACATATATATATATATATATATATATTTTCATACTGAGCGTATAACTATATAAAACAAGTGTTTTACCAAAACAGGACCGGGATAACTTTTTTCAATAAGAAAGTTTTTAAGTTAAAAAAACTGCAACATATATATATATATAATGTATTGCCAATTGCCAAGCGGCGATGGTGGTGTAGTGGTTAAATTACTACTTGCAAATTAATTAAGCGAGTAACACCATCGGGAGCTCAAGTTCGCTTCCAGCCATAGCCGCGTATTTTTTTTATTTTTTTTATTTTTGTATTTTGCCAACGAGATGTATTTTTTTTTTTTTAACTTTATCCTGAAATGACAATTTTACTATGAGAAATAAAAAAAATTATCTACCAATTTAAAGAGAAAGCTATTTTTTGTGTCTAATATAAAATTTTTAATCATTACATCACTTTTCATACGTATTTATTTGGGACTTTACAATGTTTTGTTTTTTTCCAACTACATTTCCTTTAAAATGAGATTATAAAAGCTTAAATTATGCGATTTTTATAAAATGGCAGCAATTGTCCTTTATTCTTATAATTCCAGATTCAGACGATGGTTTGATTAAGGGTAATGTTCATTAACACCACTGTCGGACGGGAAGTCTCCCCACTGTGACTTTACTGGCCAATTAGCCCAACCTCCATGTTCCGTGCCTTGGGCGGCTTTTTCGCAGGATGTCTTCATACCCCTTAACTGATTGATTGCATTTCTAGTTATAATTTAAATCAGTGTAAGACTCATACTAATCTACGCTATGTTACATGCAAAATGAAAATTCAGATCTACCCCTAATATGACGATAATAGTAGGTCACCTAAAAAGGCGTGGCCACCCCCTCAACCTGACCTAACGATTCGACTCAAAACCTATACCAATATAGTATTCCACTATACCGGTCCCTATACATATATATATATTCATACTGAGCGTATAACTATATAAAACAAGTGTTTTACCAAAACAGGACCGGGATAACTTTTTTCAATAAGAAAGTTTTTAAGTTAAAAACACTGCAACATATATATATATAATGTATTGCCCAATTGCCAAGCGGCGATGGTGGTGTAGTGGTTAAATTACAACTTGCAAAATAATTAAGCGAGTAACACCATCGGGAGCTCAAGTTCGCTTCCGGCCATAGCCGCGTGATGTTTTTTTTTTTTTAACTTTATCCTAAAATGACAATTTTACTATGAGAAAAAAAAAATTATCTCCCAATTTAAAGTGAAAGCTATTTTTTGTGTTTAATATAAAATTTTTAATCATTACATAACTTTTCATACGTATTTATTTGGGACTGTACAATGTTTTGTTTTTTTTCAACTACATTTCCTTTAAAATGAGATTATAAAACTTAAATTACGCGATTTTTATAAAATGGCAGCAATTGTCCCTTATTCTTTTAATTCCAGATTCAGACGATGGTTTGATTAAGGGTAATGTTCATTAACACCACTGTCGGACGGGAAGTCTCTCCCACTGTGACTTTACTGGCCAATTAGCCCAACCTCCATGTTCCGTGCCTTGGGCGGCTTTTTCGCAGGATGTCTTCATACCCCTTAACTGATTGATCACTTTTCTAGTTTTAATTTAAATCAGTGCAAGACTCATATTAATCGACGATATGTTTAATTCAAAATGAAAATTCTGATCTACCCCTAATATGACGATAACAGTAGGTCACCTAAAGAGGCATGGCCACCCCCTCAACCTGACTTCACGATTCGACTCAAAAACTATACCAATATAGTATTCCACTATACCGGAACCTATACATATATATATATATTCATACTGAGCGTATAACTATATAAAACAAGGGTTTTACCAAAACAGGACCGGGATAACTTTTTTCAATATGAAAGTTTTTAAGTTAAAAACACTGCAACATATATATATATAATGTATTGCCCAATTGCCAAGCGGCGATGGTGGTGTAGTGGTTAAATTACAACTTGCAAAATAATTAAGCGAGTAACACCATCGGGAGCTCAAGTTCGCTTCCGGCCATAGCCGCGTATTTTTTTTTTTTTTTTTTTTTTTTTTTTATTTTGCCAACGAGATATTTTTTTTTTTTTAACTTTATCCTGAAATGACAATTTTACTATGAGAAATAAAAATAATTATCTACAAATTTAAAGAGAAAGCTATTTTTTGTGTCTAATATAAAATTTTTTATTTGGGACTTTACAGTGTTTCGTTTTTTTTCAACTACATTTCCTTTTAAATGAGATTATAAAAGCTTAAGTTACGCGATTTTTATAAAATAGCAGCAATTGTCCGTTATTCTTTTAACTCCAGATTCAGACGATGGTTTGATTAAGGGTAATGTTCATTAACACCACTGTCGGACGGGAAGTCTCCCCACTGTGACTTTACTGGCCAATTAGCCCAACCTCCATGTTCCGTGCCTTGGGCGGCTTTTTCGCAGGATGTCTTCATACCCCTTTACTGATTGATTGCATTTCTAGTTATAATTTAAATCAGTGTAAGACTCGTACTAATCTACGATATGTTACATGCAAAATGAAAATTCAGATCTACCCCTAATATGACGATAATAGTAGGTCACCTAAAAAGGCGTGGCCACCCCCTCAACCTGACTTAACGATTCGACTCAAAACCTATACCAATATAGTTATCCACTATAACGGTCCCTATACATATATATATATATATATATATATATATATATATATATATATATATATATATTCATACTGAGCGTATAACTATATAAAACAAGTGTTTTACCAAAACAGGACCGGGATAACTTTTTTCAATAAGAAAGTTTTTAAGTTAAAAAAACTGCAACATATATATATATATATAATGTATTGCCAATTGCCAAGCGGCGATGGTGGTGTAGTGGTTAAATTACTACTTGCAAATTAATTAAGCGAGTAACACCATCGGGAGCTCAAGTTCGCTTCCAGCCATAGCCGCGTATTTTTTTTATTTTTTTTATTTTTGTATTTTGCCAACGAGATTTATTTTTTTTTTTTAACTTTATCCTGAAATGACAATTTTACTATGAGAAATAAAAATAATTATCTACCAATTTAAAGAGAAAGCAATTTTTTGTGTCTAATATAAAATTTTTAATCATTACATCACTTTTCATACGTATTTATTTGGGACTTTACAATGTTTCGTTTTTTTTCAACTACTATTCCTTTTAAATGAGATTATAAAAGCTTAAGTTACGCGATTTTTATAAAATAGCAGCAATTGTCCGTTATTCTTTTAATTCCAGATTCAGACGTTGGTTTGATTAAGGGTAATGTTCATTAACACCACTGTCGGACGGGAAGTCTCCCCACTGTGACTTTACTGGCCAATTAGCCCAACCTCCATGTTCCGTGCCTTGGGCGGCTTTTTCGCAGGATGTCTTCATACCCCTTAACTGATTGATTGCATTTCTAGTTATAATTTAAATCAGTGTAAGACTCGTACTAATCTACGATATGTTACATGCAAAATGAAAATTCAGATCTACCCCTAATATGACGATAATAGTAGGTCACCTAAAAAGGCGTGGCCACCCCCTCAACCTGACTTAACGATTCGACTCAAAACCTATACCAATATAGTTATCCACTATACCGGTCCCTATACATATATATATATATATATATATTCATACTGAGCGTATAACTATATAAAACAAGTGTTTTACCAAAACAGGACCGGGATAACTTTTTTCAATAAGAATGTTTTTAAGTTAAAAAACCGGAAACATATATATATATATATAATGTATTGCCCAATTGCCAAGCGGCGATGGTGGTGTAGTGGTTAAATTACTACTTGCAAATTAATTAAGCGAGTAACACCATCGGGAGCTCAAGTTCGCTTCCAGCCATAGCCGCGTATTTTTTTTATTTTTTTTATTTTTGTATTTTGCCAACGAGATGTATTTTTTTTTTTAACTTTATCCTGAAATGACAATTTTACTATGAGAAATAAAAATAATTATCTACCAATTTAAAGAGAAAGCTATTTCTTGTGTCTAATATAAAATTTTTAATCATTACATCACTTTTCATACGTATTTATTTGGGACTTTACAATGTTTCGTTTTTTTTCAACTACATTTCCTTTTAAATGAGGTTATAAAAGCCTAAGTTACGCGATTTTTATAAAATAGCAGCAATTGTCCGTTATTCTTTTAATTCCAGATTCAGACGTTGGTTTGATTAAGAGTAATGTTCATTAACACCATTGTCGGACGGGAAGTCTCCCCACTGTGACTTTACTGGAAATTAGCCCAACCTCCATGTTCCGTGCCTTGGGCGGCGTTTTCGCGGGATGTCTTCATACCCCTTAACTGATTGATTGCATTTCTAGTTATAATTTAAATCAGTGTAAGACTCATACTAATCTACGATATGTTACATGCAAAATGAAAATTCAGATCTACCCCTAATATGACGATAATAGTAGGTCACCTAAAAAGGCGTGGCCACCCCCTCAACCTGACTTAACGATTCGACTCAAAACCTATACCAATATAGTTATCCACTATACCGGTCCCTATACATATATATATATATTCATACTGAGCGTATAACTATATAAAACAAGTGTTTTACCAAAACAGGACCGGGATAACTTTTTTCAATAAGAAAGTTTTTAAGTTAAAAAAACTGCAACATATATATATATATATAATGTATTGCCCAATTGCCAAGCGGCGATGGTGGTGTAGTGGTTAAATTACTACTTGCAAATTAATTAAGCGAGTAACACCATCGGGAGCTCAAGTTCGCTTCCAGCCATAGCCGCGTATTTTTTTTATTTTTTTTATTTTTGTATTTTGCCAACGAGATGTATTTTTTTTTTTAACTTTATCCTGAAATGACAATTTTACTATGAGAAATAAAAATAATTATCTACCAATTTAAAGAGAAAGCTATTTTTTGTGTCTAATATAAAATTTTTAATCATTACATCACTTTTCATACGTATTTATTTGGGACTTTACAATGTTTCGTTTTTTTTCAACTACATTTCCTTTTAAATGAGATTATAAAAGCTTAAGTTACGCGATTTTTATAAAATAGCAGCAATTGTCCGTTATTCTTTTAATTCCAGATTCAGACGTTGGTTTGATTAAGGGTAATGTTCATTAACACCATTGTCGGACGGGAAGTCTCCCCACTGTGACTTTACTGGAAATTAGCCCAACCTCCATGTTCCGTGCCTTGGGCGGCGTTTTCGCGGGATGTCTTCATACCCCTTAACTGATTGATTGCATTTCTAGTTATAATTTAAATCAGTGTAAGACTCATACTAATCTACGATATGTTACATGCAAAATGAAAATTCAGATCTACCCCTATTATGACGATAATAGTAGGTCACCTAAAAAGGCGTGGCCACCCCCTCAACCTGACTTAACGATTCGACTCAAAACCTATACCAATATAGTTATCCACTATACCGGTCCCTATACATATATATATATATATTCATACTGAGCGTATAACTATATAAAACAAGTGTTTTACCAAAACAGGACCGGGATAACTTTTTTCAATAAGAAAGTTTTTAAGTTAAAAAAACTGCAACATATATATATATATAATGTATTGCCCAATTGCCAAGCGGCGATGGTGGTGTAGTGGTTAAATTACTACTTGCAAATTAATTAAGCGAGTAACACCATCGGGAGCTCAAGTTCGCTTCCAGCCATAGCCGCGTATTTTTTTTATTTTTTTTATTTTTGTATTTTGCCAACGAGATGTATTTTTTTTTTTTAACTTTATCCTGAAATGACAATTTTACTATGAGAAATAAAAATAATTATCTACCAATTTAAAGAGAAAGCTATTTTTTGTGTCTAATATAAAATTTTTTATTTGGGACTTTACAGTGTTTCGTTTTTTTTCAACTACATTTCCTTTTAAATGAGATTATAAAAGCTTAAGTTACGCGATTTTTATAAAATAGCAGCAATTGTCCGTTATTCTTTTAACTCCAGATTCAGACGATGGTTTGATTAAGGGTAATGTTCATTAACACCACTGTCGGACGGGAAGTCTCCCCACTGTGACTTTACTGGCCAATTAGCCCAACCTCCATGTTCCGTGCCTTGGGCGGCTTTTTCGCAGGATGTCTTCATACCCCTTAACTGATTGATTGCATTTCTAGTTATAATTTAAATCAGTGTAAGACTCGTACTAATCTACGATATGTTACATGCAAAATGAAAATTCAGATCTACCCCTAATATGACGATAATAGTAGGTCACCTAAAAAGGCGTGGCCACCCCCTCAACCTGACTTAACGATTCGACTCAAAACCTATACCAATATAGTTATCCACTATAACGGTCCCTATACATATATATATATATATATATATATATATATTCATACTGAGCGTATAACTATATAAAACAAGTGTTTTACCAAAACAGGACCGGGATAACTTTTTTCAATAAGAAAGTTTTTAAGTTAAAAAAACTGCAACATATATATATATATATAATGTATTGCCAATTGCCAAGCGGCGATGGTGGTGTAGTGGTTAAATTACTACTTGCAAATTAATTAAGCGAGTAACACCATCGGGAGCTCAAGTTCGCTTCCAGCCATAGCCGCGTATTTTTTTTATTTTTTTTATTTTTGTATTTTGCCAACGAGATGTATTTTTTTTTTTTAACTTTATCCTGAAATGACAATTTTACTATGAGAAATAAAAATAATTATCTACCAATTTAAAGAGAAAGCTATTTTTTGTGTCTAATATAAAATTTTTAATCATTACATCACTTTTCATACGTATTTATTTGGGACTTTACAATGTTTCGTTTTTTTTCAACTACTATTCCTTTTAAATGAGATTATAAAAGCTTAAGTTACGCGATTTTTATAAAATAGCAGCAATTGTCCGTTATTCTTTTAATTCCAGATTCAGACGTTGGTTTGATTAAGGGTAATGTTCATTAACACCACTGTCGGACGGGAAGTCTCCCCACTGTGACTTTACTGGCCAATTAGCCCAACCTCCATGTTCCGTGCCTTGGGCGGCTTTTTCGCAGGATGTCTTCATACCCCTTAACTGATTGATTGCATTTCTAGTTATAATTTAAATCAGTGTAAGACTCGTACTAATCTACGATATGTTACATGCAAAATGAAAATTCAGATCTACCCCTAATATGACGATAATAGTAGGTCACCTAAAAAGGCGTGGCCACCCCCTCAACCTGACTTAACGATTCGACTCAAAACCTATACCAATATAGTTATCCACTATACCGGTCCCTATACATATATATATATATATATATATATATTCATACTGAGCGTATAACTATATAAAACAAGTGTTTTACCAAAACAGGACCGGGATAACTTTTTTCAATAAGAATGTTTTTAAGTTAAAAAAACTGCAACATATATATATATATATATAATGTATTGCCCAATTGCCAAGCGGCGATGGTGGTGTAGTGGTTAAATTACTACTTGCAAATTAATTAAGCGAGTAACACCATCGGGAGCTCAAGTTCGCTTCCAGCCATAGCCGCGTATTTTTTTTATTTTTTTTATTTTTGTATTTTGCCAACGAGATGTATTTTTTTTTTTAACTTTATCCTGAAATGACAATTTTACTATGAGAAATAAAAATAATTATCTACCAATTTAAAGAGAAAGCTATTTTTTGTGTCTAATATAAAATTTTTAATCATTACATCACTTTTCATACGTATTTATTTGGGACTTTACAATGTTTCGTTTTTTTTCAACTACATTTCCTTTTAAATGAGGTTATAAAAGCTTAAGTTACGCGATTTTTATAAAATAGCAGCAATTGTCCGTTATTCTTTTAATTCCAGATTCAGACGTTGGTTTGATTAAGGGTAATGTTCATTAACACCATTGTCGGACGGGAAGTCTCCCCACTGTGACTTTACTGGAAATTAGCCCAACCTCCATGTTCCGTGCCTTGGGCGGCGTTTTCGCGGGATGTCTTCATACCCCTTAACTGATTGATTGCATTTCTAGTTATAATTTAAATCAGTGTAAGACTCATACTAATCTACGATATGTTACATGCAAAATGAAAATTCAGATCTACCCCTAATATGACGATAATAGTAGGTCACCTAAAAAGGCGTGGCCACCCCCTCAACCTGACTTAACGATTCGACTCAAAACCTATACCAATATAGTTATCCACTATACCGGTCCCTATACATATATATATATATTCATACTGAGCGTATAACTATATAAAACAAGTGTTTTACCAAAACAGGACCGGGATAACTTTTTTCAATAAGAAAGTTTTTAAGTTAAAAAAACTGCAACATATATATATATATATAATGTATTGCCCAATTGCCAAGCGGCGATGGTGGTGTAGTGGTTAAATTACTACTTGCAAATTAATTAAGCGAGTAACACCATCGGGAGCTCAAGTTCGCTTCCAGCCATAGCCGCGTATTTTTTTTATTTTTTTTATTTTTGTATTTTGCCAACGAGATGTATTTTTTTTTTTAACTTTATCCTGAAATGACAATTTTACTATGAGAAATAAAAATAATTATCTACCAATTTAAAGAGAAAGCTATTTTTTGTGTCTAATATAAAATTTTTAATCATTACATCACTTTTCATACGTATTTATTTGGGACTTTACAATGTTTCGTTTTTTTTCAACTACATTTCCTTTTAAATGAGATTATAAAAGCTTAAGTTACGCGATTTTTATAAAATAGCAGCAATTGTCCGTTATTCTTTTAATTCCAGATTCAGACGTTGGTTTGATTAAGGGTAATGTTCATTAACACCATTGTCGGACGGGAAGTCTCCCCACTGTGACTTTACTGGAAATTAGCCCAACCTCCATGTTCCGTGCCTTGGGCGGCGTTTTCGCGGGATGTCTTCATACCCCTTAACTGATTGATTGCATTTCTAGTTATAATTTAAATCAGTGTAAGACTCATACTAATCTACGATATGTTACATGCAAAATGAAAATTCAGATCTACCCCTAATATGACGATAATAGTAGGTCACCTAAAAAGGCGTGGCCACCCCCTCAACCTGACTTAACGATTCGACTCAAAACCTATACCAATATAGTTATCCACTATACCGGTCCCTATACATATATATATATATATTCATACTGAGCGTATAACTATATAAAACAAGTGTTTTACCAAAACAGGACCGGGATAACTTTTTTCAATAAGAAAGTTTTTAAGTTAAAAAAACTGCAACATATATATATATATAATGTATTGCCCAATTGCCAAGCGGCGATGGTGGTGTAGTGGTTAAATTACTACTTGCAAATTAATTAAGCGAGTAACACCATCGGGAGCTCAAGTTCGCTTCCAGCCATAGCCGCGTATTTTTTTTATTTTTTTTATTTTTGTATTTTGCCAACGAGATGTATTTTTTTTTTTTAACTTTATCCTGAAATGACAATTTTACTATGAGAAATAAAAATAATTATCTACCAATTTAAAGAGAAAGCTATTTTTTGTGTCTAATATAAAATTTTTAATCATTACTTCACTTTTCATACGTATTTATTTGGGACTTTACAATGTTTCGTTTTTTTTCAACTACATTTCCTTTTAAATGAGATTATAAAAGCTTAAGTTACGCGATTTTTATAAAATAGCAGCAATTGTCCGTTATTCTTTTAACTCCAGATTCAGACGATTGTTTGATTAAGGGTAATGTTCATTAACACCACTGTCGGACGGGAAGTCTCCCCACTGTGACTTTACTGGCCAATTAGCCCAACCTCCATGTTCCGTGCCTTGGGCGGCTTTTTCGCAGGATGTCTTCATATCCCTTAACTGATTGATTGCATTTCTAGTTATAATTTAAATCAGTGTAAGACTCGTACTAATCTACGATATGTTACATGCAAAATGAAAATTCAGATCTACCCCTAATATGACGATAATAGTAGGTCACCTAAAAAGGCGTGGCCACCCCCTCAACCTGACTTAACGATTCGACTCAAAACCTATACCAATATAGTATTCCACTATACCGGTCCCTATACATATATATATATATATATATATATATATATATATTCATACTGAGCGTATAACTATATAAAACAAGTGTTTTACCAAAACAGGACCGGGATAACTTTTTTCAATATGAAAGTTTTTAAGTTAAAAACACTGCAACATATATATATATAATGTATTGCCCAATTGCCAAGCGGCGATGGTGGTGTAGTGGTTAAATTACAACTTGCAAAATAATTAAGCGAGTAACACCATCGGGAGCTCAAGTTCGCGTCCAGCCATAGCCGCGTATTTTTTTTATTTTTGTATTTTGCCAACGAGATGTATTTTTTTTTTTTAACTTTATCCTGAAATGACAATTTTACTATGAGAAATAAAAATAATTATCTACCAATTTAAAGAGAAAGCTATTTTTTGTGTCTAATATAAAATTTTTAATCATTACATCACTTTTCATACGTATTTATTTGGGACTTTACAATGTTTCGTTTTTTTTCAACTACATATTCTTTTAAATGAGATTATAAAAGCTTAAGTTACGCGATTTTTATAAAATGGCAGCAATTGCCGTTATTCTTTTAATTCCAGATTCAGACGATGGTTTGATTAAGGGTAATGTTCATTAACACCACTGTCGGACGGGAAGTCTCCCCACTGTGACTTTACTGGCCAATTAGCCCAACCACCATGTTCCGTGCCTTGTGCGGTTTTTTTGGCAGGATGTCTTCAGACCCCTTACTGATTGATCACATTTCTAGTTTTAATTTAAATCAGTGCAAAACTCATATTAATCGACGATATAAAAATCCAGATCTACCCCTAATATGACGATAACAGTAGGTCACCTAAAGAGGCATGGCCACCCCCTCAACCTGACTTCACGATTCGACTCAAAAACTATACCAATATAGTATTCCACTCTACCGGACCCTATACATATATATATATATATTCATACTGAGCGTATAACTATATAAAACAATTGTTTTACCAAAACAGGACCGGGATAATTTTTTTCAATAAGAAAGTTTTTAAGTTAAAAAAACTGCAACATATATATATATATAATGTATTGCCCAATTGCCAAGCGGCGATGGTGGTGTAGTGGTTAAATTACTACTTGCAAATTAATTAAGCGAGTAACACCATCGGGAGCTTAAGTTCGCATCCGGCCATAGCCGCGTATTTTTTTTTTTTTTTTTTTTTTTTTTTTTTTTAAATTGCCAACGAGATTTTTTTTTTTTAACTTTATCCTAAAATGACAATTATACTATGAGAAATAAAAATAATTATTTCCCAATTTAACGAGAAAGCTATTTTTTGTGTCTAATATAACATTTTTAATCATTACATCACTTTTCATACGTATTTATTTGGGACTTTACAATGTTTTGTTTTTTTTCAACTACATTTCCTTTAAAATGAGATTATAAAATCTTAAATTACGCGATTTTTATAAAATGGCAGCAATTGTCCTTTATTCTTTTAATTCCAGATTCAGACGATGGTTTGACGAAGTGTAATGTTCATTAACACCACTGTCGGACGGGAAGTCTCCCCACTGTGACTTTACTGTCCAATTAGCCCAACCACCATGTCCCGTGCCTTGTGCGGTTTTTTCGCAGGATGTCTTCAGACCCCTTACTGATTGATATCATTTCTAGTTTTAATTTAAATCAGTGCAAGACTCATATTAATCGACGATATGTTTAATTCAAAATGAAAATTCTGATCTACCCCTAATATGACGATAAGAGTGGGTCACCTAAAGAGGCATGGCCACCCCCTCAACCTGACTTCACGATTCGACTCAAAAACTATACCAATATAGTATTCCACTATACCGGACCCTATATATAAATATATATATATATATATATTCTGATACTGAGCGTATAACTATATAAAACAAGTGTTTTACCAAAACCCGGACCGGGATAATTTTTTTCAATAAGAAAATTTTTAAGTTAAAAAAACTGCAACATATATAGATAATGTATTGCCCAATATCCAAGCGGCGATGGTGGTGTAGTGGTTAAATTACTACTTGCAAATTAATTAAGCGAGTAACACCATCGGGAGCTCAAGTTCGCTTCCGGCCATAGCCGCGTATTTTTTTTTTTTTTTATTTTTGTATTTTGCCAACGAGATGTATTTTTTTTTTTTAACTTTATCCTGAAATGACAATTTTACTATGAGAAATAAAAATAATTATCTACCAATTTTAAGAGAAAGCTATTTTTTGTGTCTAATATAAACTTTTTATCATTACATCGCTTTTCATACGTATTTATTTGGGACTTTACAATGTTTTGTTTTTTTTTCAACTACATTTCCTTTAAAATGAGATTATAAAAGCTTAAATTACGCGATTTTTATAAAATGGCTGCAATTGTCCTTTATTCTTTTAATTCCAGATTCAGACGATGGTTTGATTAAGGGTAATGTTCATTAATACCACTGTCGGACGGGAAGTCTCCCCACTGTGACTTTACTGGCCAATTAGTCCAACCTCCATGTTCCGTGCCTTGGGCGGCTTTTTCGCAAGATGTCTTCATTCCCCTTAACTGATTGATTGCATTTCTAGTTATAATTTAAATCACTGTAAGACTCATACTAATCTACGATATGTTACATGCAAAATGAAAATTCAGATCTACCCCTAATATGACGATAATAGTAGGTCACCTAAAAAGGCGTGGCCACCCCCTCAACCTGACTTAACGATTCGACTCAAAACCTATACCAATATAGTATTCCACTATACCGGTCCCTATACATATATATATATATATATATATATATATATATATATATATATATATTCATACTGAGCGTATAACTATATAAAACAAGTGTTTTACCAAAACAGGACCGGGATAACTTTTTTCAATAAGAAAGTTTTTAAGTTAAAAAAACTGCAACATATATATATATATATAATGTATTGCCCAATTGCCAAGCGGCGATGGTGGTGTAGTGGTTAAATTACTACTTGCCAATTAATTAAGCGAGTCACACCATCGGGAGCTCAAGTTCGCTTCCAGCCATAGCCGCGTATTTTTTTTTTTTTTTTATGTTTTTTATTTTGCCAACGAGATGTTTTTTTTTTTAACTTTATCCTGAAATGACAATTTTACTATGAGAAATAAAAATAATTATCTACCAATTTTAAGAGAAGCTATTTTTTGTGGCTAATATAAACTTTTTATCATTACATCACTTTTCATACGTATTTATTTGGGACTTTACAATGTTTTGTTTTTTTTCAACTACATTTCCTTTAAAATGAGATTATAAATGCTTAAATTACGCGATTTTTATAAAATGGCAGCAATTGTCCTTTATTCTTTTAATTCCAGATTCAGACGATGGTTTGATTAAGGGTAATGTTCATTAACACCACTGTCGGACGGGAAGTCTCCCCACTGTGACTTTACTGGCCAATTAGTCCAACCTCCATGTTCCGTGCCTTGGGCGGCTTTTTCGCAGGATGTCTTCATTCCCCTTAACTGATTGATTGCATTTCTAATTATAATTTAAATCAGTGTAAGACTCATACTAATCTACGATATGTTACATGCAAAATGATAATTCAGATCTACCCCTAATATGACGATAATAGTAGGTCACCTAAAAAGGCGTGGCCACCCCCTCAACCTGACAAAACGATTCGACTCAAAAAATATACCAATATAGTATTCCACTATACCGGACCCTATACATATATATATATATATATATATATATATTCATACTGAGCGTATAACTATATAAAACAAGTATTTTACAAAACCGGACCGGGATAATTTTTTTCAATAAGAAAATTTTTATGTTAAAAACACTGCAACATATATATATATATATATATATATATATATATATATATATATATATAATGTATTGCCCAATTGCCAAGCGGCGATGGTGGTGTAGTGGTTAAATTACTACTTGCAAATTAATTAAGCGAGTAACACCATCGGGAGCTCAAGTTCGCTTCCGGCCATAGCCGCGTATTTTTTTTTTTTTATTTTGCCAAGGAGATGTTTTTTTTAATTTTATCCTGAAATGACAATTATACTATGAGAAATAAAAATAATTATTTCCCAATTTAACGAGAAAGCTATTTTTTGTGTCTAATATAACATTTTTAATCATTACATCACTTTTCATACGTATTTATTTGGGACTTTACAATGTTTTGTTTTTTTTCAACTACATTTCCTTTTAAATGAAATTATAAAAGCTTAAGTTACGCGATTTTTATAAAATGGCAGCAATTGTCCGTTATTCTTTTAATTCCAGATTCAGACGATGGTTTGACGAAGTGTAATGTTCATTAACACCACTGTCGGACGGGAAGTCTCCCCACTGTGACTTTACTGTCCAATTAGCCCAACCACCATGTCCCGTGCCTTGTGCGGTTTTTTCGCAGGATGTCTTCAGACCCCTTACTGATTGATATCATTTCTAGTTTTAATTTAAATCAGTGCAAGACTCATATTAATCGACGATATGTTTAATTCAAAATGAAAATTCTGATCTACACCTAATATGACGATAAGAGTGGGTCACCTAAAGAGGCATGGCCACCCCCTCAACCTGACTTCACGATTCGACTCAAAAACTATACCAATATAGTATTCCACTATACCGGACCCTATATATAAATATATATATATATATATATTCTGATACTGAGCGTATAACTATATAAAACAAGTGTTTTACCAAAACCCGGACCGGGATAATTTTTTTCAATAAGAAAATTTTTAAGTTAAAAAAACTGCAACATATATATATAATGTATTGCCCAATATCCAAGCGGCGATGGTGGTGTAGTGGTTAAATTACTACTTGCAAATAAATTAAGCGAGTAACACCATCGGGAGCTCAAGTTCGCTTCCGGCCATAGCCGCGTATTTTTTTTTTTTTTATTTTTGTATTTTGCCAACGAGATGTTTTTTTTTTTTTTAACTTTATCCTGAAATGACAATTTTACTATGAGAAATAAAAATAATTATCTACCAATTTTAAGAGAAAGCTATTTTTTGTGTCTAATATAAACTTTTTATCATTACATCACTTTTCATACGTATTTATTTGGGACTTTACAATGTTTTGTTTTTTTTCAACTACATTTCCTTTAAAATGAGATTATAAAAGCTTAAATTACGCGATTTTTATAAAATGGCTGCAATTGTCCTTTATTCTTTTAATTCCAGATTCAGACGATGGTTTGATTAAGGGTAATGTTCATTAACACCACTGTCGGACGGGAAGTCTCCCCACTGTGACTTTACTGGCCAATTAGTCCAACCTCCATGTTCCGTGCCTTGGGCGGCTTTTTCGCAGGATGTCTTCATTCCCCTTAACTGATTGATTGCATTTCTAATTATAATTTAAATCAGTGTAAGACTCATACTAATCTACGATATGTTACATGCAAAATGATAATTCAGATCTACCCCTAATATGACGATAATAGTAGGTCACCTAAAAAGGCGTGGCCACCCCCTCAACCTGACAAAACGATTCGACTCAAAAAATATACCAATATAGTATTCCACTATACCGGACCCTATACATATATATATATATATTCATACTGAGCGTATAACTATATAAAACAAGTATTTTGCAAAACCGGACCGGGATAATTTTTTTCAATAAGAAAATTTTTATGTTAAAAACACTGCAACATATATATATATATATATATATATATATATATATAATGTATTGCCCAATTGCCAAGCGGTGATGGTGGTGTAGTGGTTAAATTACTACTTGCAAATTAATTAAGCGAGTAACACCATCGGGAGCTCAAGTTCGCTTCCGGCTATAGCCGCGTATTTTTTTTTTTTTATTTTGCCAACGAGATGTTTTTTTTTAATTTTATCCTGAAATGACAATTATACTATGAGAAATAAAAATAATTATTTCCCAATTTAACGAGAAAGCTATTTTTTGTGTCTAATATAACATTTTTAATCATTATATCACTTTTCATACGTATTTATTTGGGACTTTACAATGTTTTGTTTTTTTTCAACTACATTTCCTTTAAAATGAGATTATAAAATCTTAAATTACGCGATTTTTATAAAATGGCAGCAATTGTCTTTTATTCTTTTAATTCCAGATTCAGACGATGGTTTGATTTAGGGTATTGTTCATTAACACCACTGTCGGACGGAAAGTCTCCCCCACTGTGACTTTACTGGCCAATTAGCCCAACCACCATGTTCCGTGCCTTGGGCGGCTTTTTCGCAGGATGTCTTCATACCCCTTAACAGATTGATTACATTTCTAGTTATAATTTAAATCAGTGTAAGACTCATATTAATCGACGATATGTTTAATTCAAAATGAAAATTCAGATCTACCCCTAATATGACGATAACAGTAGGTCACCTAAAGAAGCATGGCCACCCCCTCAACCTGACTTCACGATTCGATTAAAAAAATTATACCAATATAGTACTCCACTATACCGGACCCTATACATATATATATATATATATATATATTCATACTGAGCGTATAACTATATAAAACAAGTGTTTTACCAAAACCGGACCGGGATAATTTTTTTCAATAAGAAAATTTTTAAGTTAAAAAAACTGCAACATATATATATAATGTATTGCCCAATATCCAAGCGGCGATGGTGGTGTAGTGGTTAAATTACTACTTGCAAATAAATTAAGCGAGTAACACCATCGGGAGCTCAAGTTCGCTTCCGGCCATAGCCGCGTATTTTTTTTTTTTTTTTTTTTTTTTTTTGATTTAGCCAACGAGATGTTTTTTTTAACTCTATCCTAAAATGACAATTTTACAATGAGAAAAAAAAAATTATCTCCCAATTTAAAGAGAAAGCTATTTTTTGTGTCTAATATAAAATTTTTAATCATTACATCACTTTTCATACGTATTTATTTGGGACTTTACAATGTTTCGTTTTTTTTCAACTACATATTCTTTTAAATGAGATTATAAAAGCTTAAGTTACGCGATTTTTATAAAATGGCAGCAATTGATGTTATTCTTTTAATTCCAGATTCAGACGATGGTTTGATTAAGGGTAATGTTCATTAACACCACTGTCGGACGGGAAGTCTCCCCACTGTGACTTTACTGGCCAATTAGCCCAACCACCATGTTCCGTGCCTTGTGCGGTTTTTTCGCAGGATGTCTTCAGACCCCTTACTGATTGATCACATTTCTAGTTTTAATTTAAATCAGTGCAAAACTCATATTAATCGACGATATGAAAATTCAGATCTACCCCTAATATGACGATAACAGTAGGTCACCTAAAGAGGCATGGCCACCCCCTCAACCTGACTTCACGATTCGACTCAAAAACTATACCAATATAGTATTCCACTCTACCGGACCCTATACATATATATATATATATATATATATATATATATGTATATATATATATATATATATATATATATTCATACTGAGCGTATAACTATATAAAACAATTGTTTTACCAAAACAGGACCGGGATAATTTTTTTCAATAAGAAAGTTTTTAAGTTAAAAAAACTGCAACATATATATATATATAATGTATTGCCCAATTGCCAAGCGGCGATTGTGGTGTAGTGGTTAAATTACTACTTGCAAATTAATTAAGCGAGTAACACCATCGGGAGCTTAAGTTCGCTTCCGGCCATAGCCGCGTATTTTTTTTTTTTTTTTTTTTTTTTTTTTTGATTTTGCCAACGAGATTTTTTTTTTTTAACTTTATCCTGAAATGACAATTTTACTATGAGAAATTATCTACTAATTTAAAGAGAAATTATTTTTTGTGTTTAATATAAAATTTTTAATCATTACATCACTTTTCATACGTATTTATTTGGGACTTTGCAATGTTTCGTTTTTTTTCAACTACATTTCCTTTTAAATGAAATTATAAAAGCTTAAGTTACGCGATTTTTATAAAATGGCAGCAATTGTCCGTTATTCTTTTCATTCCAGATTCAGACGATGGTTTGACGAAGTGTAATGTTCATTAACATTACTGTCGGACGGGAAGTCTCCCCACTGTGACTTAACTGTCCAATTAGCCCAACCACCATGTCCCGTGCCTTGTGCGGTTTTTTCGCAGGATGTCTTCAGACCCCTTACTGATTGATATCATTTCTAGTTTTAATTTAAATCAGTGCAAGACTCATATTAATCGACGATATGTTTAATTCAAAATGAAAATTCTGATCTACCCCTAATATGACGATAAGAGTGGGTCACCTAAATAGGCATGGCCACCCCCTCAACCTGACTTCACGATTCGACTCAAAAACTATACCAATATAGTATTCCACTATACCGGACCCTATATATAAATATATATATATATATATATTCTGATACTGAGCGTATAACTATATAAAACAAGTGTTTTACCAAAACCCGGACCGGGATAAATTTTTTTCAATAAGAAAATTTTTAAGTTAAAAAAACTGCAACATATATATATAATGTATTGCCCAATATCCAAGCGGCGATGGTGGTGTAGTGGTTAAATTACTACTTGCAAATAAATTAAGCGAGTAACACCATCGGGAGCTCAAGTTCGCTTCCGGCCATAGCCGCGTATTTTTTTTTTTTTTTATTTTTTTATTTTGCCAACGAGATATTTTTTTTTTTTTAACTTTATCCTGAAATGACAATTTTACTATGAGAAAAAAAAATGTTCTCCCAATTTAAAGAGAAAGCTATTTTTTGTGTCTAATATAAAATTTTTAATCATTACATCACTTTTCATACGTATTTATTTGGGACTTTACAATGTTTTGTTTTTTTCAACTACATTTCCTTTAAAATGAGATTATAAAAGCTTAAATTACGCGATTTTTATAAAATGGCAGCAATTGTCCTTTATTCTTTTAATTCCAGATTCAGACGATAGTTTGATTAAGGGTAATGTTCATTAACACCACTGTCGGACGGGAAGTCTCCCCCACTGTGACTTTACTGGCCAATTAGCCCAACCTCCATGTTCCGTGCCTTGGGCGGCTTTTTCGCAGGATGTCTTCATACCCCTTAACTGATTGATTACATTTCTAGTTATAATTTAAATCAGTGTAAGACTCATACTAATCTACGATATGTTACATGCAAAATGATAATTCAGATCTACCCCTAATATGACGATAATAGTAGGTCACCTAAAAAGGCGTGGCCTCCCCCTCAACCTGACATAACGATTCGACTCGAAAAATATACCAATATAGTATTCCACTATACCGGACCCTATACATATATATATATATATATATATTCATACTGAGCGTATAACTATATAAAACAAGTGTTTTACCAAAACAGGACCGGGATAACTTTTTTCAATAAGAAAGTTTTTAAGTTAAAAACACTGCAACATATATATATATAATGTATTGCCCAATTGCCAAGCGGCGATGTTGGTGTAGTGGTAAAATTACTACTTGCAAATTAATTAAGCGAGTAACACCATCGGGAGCTCAAGTTCGCTTCCGGCCATAGCCGCGTATTTTTTTTTTTTTTATTTTTGTATTTTGCCAACGAGATGTTTTTTTTTTTTTTAACTTTATCCTGAAATGACAATTTTACTATGAGAAATAAAAATAATTATCTACCAATTTTAAGAGAAAGCTATTTTTTGTGTCTAATATAAACTTTTTATCATTACATCACTTTTCATACGTATTTATTTGGGACTTTACAATGTTTTGTTTTTTTCAACTACATTTCCTTTAAAATGAGATTATAAAAGCTTAAATTACGCGATTTTTATAAAATGGCTGCAATTGTCCTTTATTCTTTTAATTCCAGATTCAGACGATGGTTTGATTAAGGGTAATGTTCATTAACACCACTGTCGGACGGGAAGTCTCCCCACTGTGACTTTACTGGCCAATTAGCCCAACCTCCATGTTCCGTGCCTTGGGCGGCTTTTTCGCAGGATGTCTTCATACCCCTTAACTGATTGATTACATTTCTAGTTATAATTTAAATCAGTGTAAGACTCATACTAATCTACGATATGTTACATGCAAAATGATAATTCAGATCTACCCCTAATATGACGATAATAGTAGGTCACCTAAAAAGGCGTGGCCTCCCCCTCAACCTGACATAACGATTCGACTCGAAAAATATACCAATATAGTATTCCACTATACCGGACCCTATACATATATATATATATATATATATATATATATATATATATATTCATACTGAGCGTATAACTATATAAAACAAGTGTTTTACCAAAACAGGACCGGGATAACTTTTTTCAATAAGAAAGTTTTTAAGTTAAAAACACTGCAACATATATATATATAATGTATTGCCCAATTGCCAAGCGGCGATGTTGGTGTAGTGGTAAAATTACTACTTGCAAATTAATTAAGCGAGTAACACCATCGGGAGCTCAAGTTCGCTTCCGGCCATAGCCGCGTATTTTTTTTTTTTTTATTTTTGTATTTTGCCAACGAGATGTTTTTTTTTTTTTTAACTTTATCCTGAAATGACAATTTTACTATGAGAAATAAAAATAATTATCTACCAATTTTAAGAGAAAGCTATTTTTTGTGTCTAATATAAACTTTTTATCATTACATCACTTTTCATACGTATTTATTTGGGACTTTACAATGTTTTGTTTTTTTCAACTACATTTCCTTTAAAATGAGATTATAAAAGCTTAAATTACGCGATTTTTATAAAATGGCTGCAATTGTCCTTTATTCTTTTAATTCCAGATTCAGACGATGGTTTGATTAAGGGTAATGTTCATTAACACCACTGTCGGACGGGAAGTCTCCCCACTGTGACTTTACTGGCCAATTAGTCCAACCTCCATGTTCCGTGCCTTGGGCGGCTTTTTCGCAGGATGTCTTCATTCCCCTTAACTGATTGATTGCATTTCTAATTATAATTTAAATCAGTGTAAGACTCATACTAATCTACGATATGTTACATGCAAAATGATAATTCAGATCTACCCCTAATATGACGATAATAGTAGGTCACCTAAAAAGGCGTGGCCACCCCCTCAACCTGACAAAACGATTCGACTCAAAAAATATACCAATATAGTATTCCACTATACCGGACCCTATACATATATATATATATATATATTCATACTGAGCGTATAACTATATAAAACAAGTATTTTACCAAAACAGGACCGGGATAACTTTTTTCAATAAGAAAGTTTTTAAGTTAAAAACACTGCAACATATATATATATATATATATATATATATATATATATATATAATGTATTGCCCAATTGCCAAGCGGCGATGGTGGTGTAGTGGTTAAATTACTACTTGCAAATTAATTAAGCGAGTAACACCATCGGGAGCTCAAGTTCGCTTCCGGCCATAAGCGCGTATTTTTTTTTTTTTATTTTGCCAACGAGATGTTTTTTTTAAATTTTATCCTGAAATGACAATTATACTATGAGAAATAAAAATAATTATTTCCCAATTTAACGAGAAAGCTATTTTTTGTGTCTAATATAACATTTTTAATCATTACATCACTTTTCATACGTATTTATTTGGGACTTTACAATGTTTTGTTTTTTTTCAACTACATTTCCTTTAAAATGAGATTATAAAATCTTAAATTACGCGATTTTTATAAAATGGCAGCAATTGTCCTTTATTCTTATAATTCCAGATTCTGACGATGGTTTGATTAAGGGTAATGTTCATTAACACCACTGTCGGACGGAAAGTCTCCCCCACTGTGACTTTACTGGCCAATTAGCCCAACCTCCATGTTCCGTGCCTTGGGCGGCTTTTTCGCAGGATGTCTTCATACCCCTTAACAGATTGATTACATTTCTAGTTATAATTTAAATCAGTGTAAGACTCATATTAATCGACGATATGTTTAATTCAAAATGAAAATTCAGATCTACCCCTAATATGACGATAACAGTAGGTCACCTAAAGAAGCATGGCCACCCCCTCAACCTGACTTCACGATTCGATTAAAAAAATTATACCAATATAGTATTCCACTATACCGGACCCTATACATATATATATATATATATATATATATATATATATATATTCATACTGAGCGTATAACTATATAAAACAAGTGTTTTACCAAAACAGGACCGGGATAACTTTTTTCAATAAGAAAGTTTTTAAGTTAAAAAAACTGCAACATATATATATATATAATGTATTGCCAAATGCCAAGCGGCGATGGTGGTGTAGTGGTTAAATTACTACTTGCAAATTAATTAAGCGAGTAACACCATCGGGAGCTCAAGTTCGCTTCCAGCCATAGCCGCGTATTTTTTTTATTTTTTTTATTTTTGTATTTTGCCAACGAGATGTATTTTTTTTTTTTAACTTTATCCTGAAATGACAATTTTACTATGAGAAATAAAAATAATTATCTACCAATTTAAAGAGAAAGCTATTTTTTGTGTCTAATATAAAATTTTTAATCATTACATCACTTTTCATACGTATTTATTTGGGACTTTACAATGTTTCGTTTTTTTTCAACTACTATTCCTTTTAAATGAGATTATAAAAGCTTAAGTTACGCGATTTTTATAAAATAGCAGCAATTGTCCGTTATTCTTTTAATTCCAGATTCAGACGTTGGTTTGATTAAGGGTAATGTTCATTAACACCACTGTCGGACGGGAAGTCTCCCCACTGTGACTTTACTGGAAATTAGCCCAAACTTCATGTTCCGTGGCTTGGGCGGCGTTTTCGCGGGATGTCTTCATACCCCTTAACTGATTGATTGCATTTCTAGTTATAATTTAAATCAGTGTAAGACTCATACTAATCTACGATATGTTACATGCAAAATGAAAATTCAGATCTACCCCTAATATGACGATAATAGTAGGTCACCTAAAAAGGCGTGGCCACCCCCTCAACCTGACTTAACGATTCGACTCAAAACCTATACCAATATAGTTATCCACTATACCGGTCCCTATATATATATATTCATACTGAGCGTATAACTATATAAAACAAGTGTTTTACCAAAACAGGACCGGGATACCTTTTTTCAATAAGAAAGTTTTTAAGTTAAAAAAACTGCAACATATATATATATATAATGTATTGCCCAATTGCCAAGCGGCGATGGTGGTGTAGTGGTTAAATTACTACTTGCAAATTAATTAAGCGAGTAACACCATCGGGAGCTAAAGTTCGCTTCCAGCCATAGCCGCGTATTTTTTTTATTTTTTTTATTTTTGTATTTTGCCAACGAGATGTTTTTTTTTTTTTTAACTTTATCCTGAAATGACAATTTTACTATGAGAAATAAAAATAATTATCTACCAATTTAAAGAGAAAGCTATTTTTTGTGTCTAATATAAAATTTTTAATCATTACATCACTTTTCATACGTATTTATTTGGGACTTTACAATGTTTCGTTTTTTTTTTACTACTTTTCCTTTTAAATGAGATTATAAAAGCTTAAGTTACGCGATCTTTATAAAATAGCAGCAATTGTCCGTTATTCTTTTAATTCCAGATTCAGACGTTGGTTTGATTAAGGGTAATGTTCATTAACACCACTGTCGGACGGGAAGTCTCCCCACTGTGACTTTACTGGCCAATTAGTCCAACCTCCATGTTCCGTGCCTTGTGCGGTTTTTTCGCAGGATGTCTTCAGACCCCTTACTGATTGATCACATTTCTAGTTTTTATTTAAATCAGTGCAAGACTCATATTAATCGACGATATGTTTAATTCAAAATGAAAATTCTGATCTACCCCTAATATGACGATAACAGTAGGTCACCTAAAGAGGCATGGCCACCCCCTCAACCTGACTTCACGATTCGACTCAAAAACTATACCAATATAGTATTCCACTATACCGGACCCTATACATATATATATATATATATATATATATATATATTCATACTGAGCGTATAACTATATAAAACAAGGGTTTTACCAAAACAGGACCGGGATAACTTTTTTCAATAAGAAAGTTTTTAAGTTAAAAAAACTGCAACATATATATATAATGTATTGCCCAATTGCCAAGCGGCGATGGTGAAGTAGTGGTTAATTTACTACTTGCAAATTAATTAAGCGAGTAACACCGTCGGGAGCTCAAGTTCGCTTCCGGCCATAGCCGCGTACTTTTTTTTTTTTTTTTTTTTTTTGATTTTGCCAACGAGATGTTTTTTTTTAACTTTATCCTGAAATGACAATTTTACTATGAGAAATAAAAATCATTATCTCCCAATTTAAAGAGAAAGCTATTTTTTGTGTCTAATATAAAATTTTTAATCATTACATCACTTTTCATACGTATTTATTTGGGACTTTACAATGTTTTGTTTTTTTCCAACTACATTTCCTTTAAAATGAGATTATAAAAGCTTAAATTATGCGATTTTTATAAAATGGCAGCAATTGTCCTTTATTCTTATAATTCCAGATTCAGACGATGGTTTGATTAAGGGTAATGTTCATTAACACCACTGTCGGACGGGAAGTCTCCCCACTGTGACTTTACTGGCCAATTAGCCCAACCTCCATTTTCCGTGCCTTGGGCGGCTTTTTCGCAGGATGTCTTCATACCCCTTAACTGATTGATTGCATTTCTAGTTATAATTTAAATCAGTGTAAGACTCATACTAATCTACGCTATGTTACATGCAAAATGAAAATTCAGATCTACCCCTAATATGACGATAATGGTAGGTCACCTAAAAAGGCGTGGCCACCCCCTCAACCTGACCTAACGATTCGACTCAAAACCTATACCAATATAGTATTCCACTATACCGGTCCCTATACATATATATATATATATATATATTCATACTGAGCGTATAACTATATAAAACAAGTGTTTTACCAAAACAGGACCGGGATAACTTTTTTCAATATGAAAGTTTTTAAGGTAAAAACACTGCAACATATATATATATAATGTATTGCCCAATTGCCAAGCGGCGATGGTGGTGTAGTGGTTAAATTACAACTTGCAAAATAATTAAGCGAGTAACACCATCGGGAGCTCAAGTTCGCTTCCGGCCATAGCCGCGTATTTTTTTTTTTTTTTTTTTTTTTTTTTATTTTGCCAACGAGATATTTTTTTTTTTTTAACTTTATCCTGAAATGACAATTTTACTATGAGAAATAAAAATAATTATCTACAAATTTAAAGAGAAAGCTATTTTTTGTGTCTAATATAAAATTTTTTATTTGGGACTTTACAGTGTTTCGTTTTTTTTCAACTACATTTCCTTTTAAATGAGATTATAAAAGCTTAAGTTACGCGATTTTTATAAAATAGCAGCAATTGTCCGTTATTCTTTTAACTCCAGATTCAGACGATGGTTTGATTAAGGGTAATGTTCATTAACACCACTGTCGGACGGGAAGTCTCCCCACTGTGACTTTACTGGCCAATTAGCCCAACCTCCATGTTCCGTGCCTTGGGCGGCTTTTTCGCAGGATGTCTTCATACCCCTTAACTGATTGATTGCATTTCTAGTTATAATTTAAATCAGTGTAAGACTCATACTAATCTACGCTATGTTACATGCAAAATGAAAATTCAGATCTACCCCTAATATGACGATAATAGTAGGTCACCTAAAAAGGCGTGGCCACCCCCTCAACCTGACCTAACGATTCGACTCAAAACCTATACCAATATAGTATTCCACTATACCGGTCCCTATACATATATATATATATATATATATTCATACTGAGCGTATAACTATATAAAACAAGTGTTTTACCAAAACAGGACCGGGATAACTTTTTTCAATAAGAAAGTTTTTAAGTTAAAAACACTGCAACATATATATATATAATGTATTGCCCAATTGCCAAGCGGCGATGGTGGTGTAGTGGTTAAATTACAACTTGCAAAATAATTAAGCGAGTAACACCATCGGGAGCTCAAGTTCGCTTCCGGCCATAGCCGCGTATTTTTTTTTTTTTTTTTTTTTTTTTTTTTTTTTATTTTGCCAACGAGATATTTTTTTTTTTTAACTTTATCCTGAAATGACAATTTAACTATGAGAAATAAAAATAATTATCTACAAATTTAAAGAGAAAGCTATTTTTTGTGTCTAATATAAAATTTTTTGTGTCTAATATAAAATTTTTTATTTGGGACTTTACAGTGTTTCGTTTTTTTTCAACTACATTTCCTTTTAAATGAGATTATAAAAGCTTAAGTTACGCGATTTTTATAAAATAGCAGCAATTGTCCGTTATTCTTTTAACTCCAGATTCAGACGATGGTTTGATTAAGGGTAATGTTCATTAACACCACTGTCGGACGGGAAGTCTCCCCACTGTGACTTTACTGGCCAATTAGCCCAACCTCCATGTTCCGTGCCTTGGGCGGCTTTTTCGCAGGATGTCTTCATACCCCTTAACTGATTGATTGCATTTCTAGTTATAATTTAAATCAGTGTAAGACTCGTACTAATCTACGATATGTTACATGCAAAATGAAAATTCAGATCTACCCCTAATATGACGATAATAGTAGGTCACCTAAAAAGGCGTGGCCACCCCCTCAACCTGACTTAACGATTCGACTCAAAACCTATACCAATATAGTTATCCACTATACCGGTCCCTATACATATATATATATATATTCATACTGAGCGTATAACTATATAAAACAAGTGTTTTACCAAAACAGGACCGGGATAACTTTTTTCAATAAGAAAGTTTTTAAGTTAAAAAAACTGCAACATATATATATATATAATGTATTGCCCAATTGCCAAGCGGCGATGGTGGTGTAGTGGTTAAATTACTACTTGCAAATTAATTAAGCGAGTAACACCATCGGGAGCTCAAGTTCGCTTCCGGCCATAGCCGCGTGATGTTTTTTTTTTTTTAACTTTATCCTAAAATGACAATTTTACTATGAGAAAAAAAAAATTATCTCCCAATTTAAAGTGAAAGCTATTTTTTGTGTTTAATATAAAATTTTTAATCATTACATAACTTTTCATACGTATTTATTTGGGACTGTACAATGTTTTGTTTTTTTTCAACTACATTTCCTTTAAAATGAGATTATAAAACTTAAATTACGCGATTTTTATAAAATGGCAGCAATTGTCCCTTATTCTTTTAATTCCAGATTCAGACGATGGTTTGATTAAGGGTAATGTTCATTAACACCACTGTCGGACGGGAAGTCTCTCCCACTGTGACTTTACTGGCCAATTAGCCCAACCTCCATGTTCCGTGCCTTGGGCGGCTTTTTCGCAGGATGTCTTCATACCCCTTAACTGATTGATCACTTTTCTAGTTTTAATTTAAATCAGTGCAAGACTCATGTTAATCGACGATATGTTTAATTCAAAATGAAAATTCTGATCTACCCCTAATATGACGATAACAGTAGGTCACCTAAAGAGGCATGGCCACCCCCTCAACCTGACTTCACGATTCGACTCAAAAACTATACCAATATAGTATTCCACTATACCGGAACCTATACATATATATATATATTCATACTGAGCGTATAACTATATAAAACAAGGGTTTTACCAAAACAGGACCGGGATAACTTTTTTCAATATGAAAGTTTTTAAGTTAAAAACACTGCAACATATATATATATAATGTATTGCCCAATTGCCAAGCGGCGATGGTGGTGTAGTGGTTAAATTACAACTTGCAAAATAATTAAGCGAGTAACACCATCGGGAGCTCAAGTTCGCTTCCGGCCATAGCCGCGTATTTTTTTTTTTTTTTTTTTTTTTTTTTTATTTTGCCAACGAGATATTTTTTTTTTTTTAACTTTATCCTGAAATGACAATTTTACTATGAGAAATAAAAATAATTATCTACAAATTTAAAGAGAAAGCTATTTTTTGTGTCTAATATAAAATTTTTTATTTGGGACTTTACAGTGTTTCGTTTTTTTTCAACTACATTTCCTTTTAAATGAGATTATAAAAGCTTAAGTTACGCGATTTTTATAAAATAGCAGCAATTGTCCGTTATTCTTTTAACTCCAGATTCAGACGATGGTTTGATTAAGGGTAATGTTCATTAACACCACTGTCGGACGGGAAGTCTCCCCACTGTGACTTTACTGGCCAATTAGCCCAACCTCCATGTTCCGTGCCTTGGGCGGCTTTTTCGCAGGATGTCTTCATACCCCTTTACTGATTGATTGCATTTCTAGTTATAATTTAAATCAGTGTAAGACTCGTACTAATCTACGATATGTTACATGCAAAATGAAAATTCAGATCTACCCCTAATATGACGATAATAGTAGGTCACCTAAAAAGGCGTGGCCACCCCCTCAACCTGACTTAACGATTCGACTCAAAACCTATACCAATATAGTATTCCACTATACCGGACCCTATACATATATATATATATATATATATATATATATATATATATATATATATTCATACTGAGCGTATAACTATATAAAACAAGGGTTTTACCAAAACAGGACCGGGATAACTTTTTTCAATAAGAAAGTTTTTAAGTTAAAAAAACTGCAACATATATATATAATGTATTGCCCAATTGCCAAGCGGCGATGGTGAAGTAGTGGTTAATTTACTACTTGCAAATTAATTAAGCGAGTAACACCGTCGGGAGCTCAAGTTCGCTTCCGGCCATAGCCGCGTACTTTTTTTTTTTTTTTTTTTTTTTGATTTTGCCAACGAGATGTTTTTTTTTTAACTTTATCCTGAAATGACAATTTTACTATGAGAAATAAAAATCATTATCTCCCAATTTAAAGAGAAAGCTATTTTTTGTGTCTAATATAAAATTTTTAATCATTACATCACTTTTCATACGTATTTATTTGGGACTTTACAATGTTTTGTTTTTTTCCAACTACATTTCCTTTAAAATGAGATTATAAAAGCTTAAATTATGCGATTTTTATAAAATGGCAGCAATTGTCCTTTATTCTTATAATTCCAGATTCAGACGATGGTTTGATTAAGGGTAATGTTCATTAACACCACTGTCGGACGGGAAGTCTCCCCACTGTGACTTTACTGGCCAATTAGCCCAACCTCCATTTTCCGTGCCTTGGGCGGCTTTTTCGCAGGATGTCTTCATACCCCTTAACTGATTGATTGCATTTCTAGTTATAATTTAAATCAGTGTAAGACTCATACTAATCTACGCTATGTTACATGCAAAATGAAAATTCAGATCTACCCCTAATATGACGATAATGGTAGGTCACCTAAAAAGGCGTGGCCACCCCCTCAACCTGACCTAACGATTCGACTCAAAACCTATACCAATATAGTATTCCACTATACCGGTCCCTATACATATATATATATATATATATATTCATACTGAGCGTATAACTATATAAAACAAGTGTTTTACCAAAACAGGACCGGGATAACTTTTTTCAATATGAAAGTTTTTAAGGTAAAAACACTGCAACATATATATATATAATGTATTGCCCAATTGCCAAGCGGCGATGGTGGTGTAGTGGTTAAATTACAACTTGCAAAATAATTAAGCGAGTAACACCATCGGGAGCTCAAGTTCGCTTCCGGCCATAGCCGCGTATTTTTTTTTTTTTTTTTTTTTTTTTTTATTTTGCCAACGAGATATTTTTTTTTTTTTAACTTTATCCTGAAATGACAATTTTACTATGAGAAATAAAAATAATTATCTACAAATTTAAAGAGAAAGCTATTTTTTGTGTCTAATATAAAATTTTTTATTTGGGACTTTACAGTGTTTCGTTTTTTTTCAACTACATTTCCTTTTAAATGAGATTATAAAAGCTTAAGTTACGCGATTTTTATAAAATAGCAGCAATTGTCCGTTATTCTTTTAACTCCAGATTCAGACGATGGTTTGATTAAGGGTAATGTTCATTAACACCACTGTCGGACGGGAAGTCTCCCCACTGTGACTTTACTGGCCAATTAGCCCAACCTCCATGTTCCGTGCCTTGGGCGGCTTTTTCGCAGGATGTCTTCATACCCCTTAACTGATTGATTGCATTTCTAGTTATAATTTAAATCAGTGTAAGACTCGTACTAATCTACGATATGTTACATGCAAAATGAAAATTCAGATCTACCCCTAATATGACGATAATAGTAGGTCACCTAAAAAGGCGTGGCCACCCCCTCAACCTGACTTAACGATTCGACTCAAAACCTATACCAATATAGTTATCCACTATACCGGTCCCTATACATATATATATATATATATATATATTTTCATACTGAGCGTATAACTATATAAAACAAGTGTTTTACCAAAACAGGACCGGGATAACTTTTTTCAATAAGAAAGTTTTTAAGTTAAAAAAACTGCAACATATATATATATATAATGTATTGCCAATTGCCAAGCGGCGATGGTGGTGTAGTGGTTAAATTACTACTTGCAAATTAATTAAGCGAGTAACACCATCGGGAGCTCAAGTTCGCTTCCAGCCATAGCCGCGTATTTTTTTTATTTTTTTTATTTTTGTATTTTGCCAACGAGATGTATTTTTTTTTTTTTTAACTTTATCCTGAAATGACAATTTTACTATGAGAAATAAAAAAAATTATCTACCAATTTAAAGAGAAAGCTATTTTTTGTGTCTAATATAAAATTTTTAATCATTACATCACTTTTCATACGTATTTATTTGGGACTTTACAATGTTTTGTTTTTTTCCAACTACATTTCCTTTAAAATGAGATTATAAAAGCTTAAATTATGCGATTTTTATAAAATGGCAGCAATTGTCCTTTATTCTTATAATTCCAGATTCAGACGATGGTTTGATTAAGGGTAATGTTCATTAACACCACTGTCGGACGGGAAGTCTCCCCACTGTGACTTTACTGGCCAATTAGCCCAACCTCCATGTTCCGTGCCTTGGGCGGCTTTTTCGCAGGATGTCTTCATACCCCTTAACTGATTGATTGCATTTCTAGTTATAATTTAAATCAGTGTAAGACTCATACTAATCTACGCTATGTTACATGCAAAATGAAAATTCAGATCTACCCCTAATATGACGATAATAGTAGGTCACCTAAAAAGGCGTGGCCACCCCCTCAACCTGACCTAACGATTCGACTCAAAACCTATACCAATATAGTATTCCACTATACCGGTCCCTATACATTTATATATATATATATATATTCATACTGAGCGTATAACTATATAAAACAAGTGTTTTACCAAAACAGGACCGGGATAACTTTTTTCAATAAGAAAGTTTTTAAGTTAAAAACACTGCAACATATATATATATAATGTATTGCCCAATTGCCAAGCGGCGATGGTGGTGTAGTGGTTAAATTACAACTTGCAAAATAATTAAGCGAGTAACACCATCGGGAGCTCAAGTTCGCTTCCGGCCATAGCCGCGTGATGTTTTTTTTTTTTTAACTTTATCCTAAAATGACAATTTTACTATGAGAAAAAAAAAATTATCTCCCAATTTAAAGTGAAAGCTATTTTTTGTGTTTAATATAAAATTTTTAATCATTACATAACTTTTCATACGTATTTATTTGGGACTGTACAATGTTTTGTTTTTTTTCAACTACATTTCCTTTAAAATGAGATTATAAAACTTAAATTACGCGATTTTTATAAAATGGCAGCAATTGTCCCTTATTCTTTTAATTCCAGATTCAGACGATGGTTTGATTAAGGGTAATGTTCATTAACACCACTGTCGGACGGGAAGTCTCTCCCACTGTGACTTTACTGGCCAATTAGCCCAACCTCCATGTTCCGTGCCTTGGGCGGCTTTTTCGCAGGATGTCTTCATACCCCTTAACTGATTGATCACTTTTCTAGTTTTAATTTAAATCAGTGCAAGACTCATATTAATCGACGATATGTTTAATTCAAAATGAAAATTCTGATCTACCCCTAATATGACGATAACAGTAGGTCACCTAAAGAGGCATGGCCACCCCCTCAACCTGACTTCACGATTCGACTCAAAAACTATACCAATATAGTATTCCACTATACCGGAACCTATACATATATATATATATTCATACTGAGCGTATAACTATATAAAACAAGGGTTTTACCAAAACAGGACCGGGATAACTTTTTTCAATATGAAAGTTTTTAAGTTAAAAACACTGCAACATATATATATATAATGTATTGCCCAATTGCCAAGCGGCGATGGTGGTGTAGTGGTTAAATTACAACTTGCAAAATAATTAAGCGAGTAACACCATCGGGAGCTCAAGTTCGCTTCCGGCCATAGCCGCGTATTTTTTTTTTTTTTTTTTTTTTTTTTTATTTTGCCAACGAGATATTTTTTTTTTTTTAACTTTATCCTGAAATGACAATTTTACTATGAGAAATAAAAATAATTATCTACAAATTTAAAGAGAAAGCTATTTTTTGTGTCTAATATAAAATTTTTTATTTGGGACTTTACAGTGTTTCGTTTTTTTTCAACTACATTTCCTTTTAAATGAGATTATAAAAGCTTAAGTTACGCGATTTTTATAAAATAGCAGCAATTGTCCGTTATTCTTTTAACTCCAGATTCAGACGATGGTTTGATTAAGGGTAATGTTCATTAACACCACTGTCGGACGGGAAGTCTCCCCACTGTGACTTTACTGGCCAATTAGCCCAACCTCCATGTTCCGTGCCTTGGGCGGCTTTTTCGCAGGATGTCTTCATACCCCTTTACTGATTGATTGCATTTCTAGTTATAATTTAAATCAGTGTAAGACTCGTACTAATCTACGATATGTTACATGCAAAATGAAAATTCAGATCTACCCCTAATATGACGATAATAGTAGGTCACCTAAAAAGGCGTGGCCACCCCCTCAACCTGACTTAACGATTCGACTCAAAACCTATACCAATATAGTTATCCACTATAACGGTCCCTATACATATATATATATATATATATATATATATATATATATTCATACTGAGCGTATAACTATATAAAACAAGTGTTTTACCAAAACAGGACCGGGATAACTTTTTTCAATAAGAAAGTTTTTAAGTTAAAAAAACTGCAACATATATATATATATATAATGTATTGCCAATTGCCAAGCGGCGATGGTGGTGTAGTGGTTAAATTACTACTTGCAAATTAATTAAGCGAGTAACACCATCGGGAGCTCAAGTTCGCTTCCAGCCATAGCCGCGTATTTTTTTTATTTTTTTTATTTTTGTATTTTGCCAACGAGATTTATTTTTTTTTTTTAACTTTATCCTGAAATGACAATTTTACTATGAGAAATAAAAATAATTATCTACCAATTTAAAGAGAAAGCTATTTTTTGTGTCTAATATAAAATTTTTAATCATTACATCACTTTTCATACGTATTTATTTGGGACTTTACAATGTTTCGTTTTTTTTCAACTACTATTCCTTTTAAATGAGATTATAAAAGCTTAAGTTACGCGATTTTTATAAAATAGCAGCAATTGTCCGTTATTCTTTTAATTCCAGATTCAGACGTTGGTTTGATTAAGGGTAATGTTCATTAACACCACTGTCGGACGGGAAGTCTCCCCACTGTGACTTTACTGGCCAATTAGCCCAACCTCCATGTTCCGTGCCTTGGGCGGCTTTTTCGCAGGATGTCTTCATACCCCTTAACTGATTGATTGCATTTCTAGTTATAATTTAAATCAGTGTAAGACTCGTACTAATCTACGATATGTTACATGCAAAATGAAAATTCAGATCTACCCCTAATATGACGATAATAGTAGGTCACCTAAAAAGGCGTGGCCACCCCCTCAACCTGACTTAACGATTCGACTCAAAACCTATACCAATATAGTTATCCACTATACCGGTCCCTATACATATATATATATATATATATATTCATACTGAGCGTATAACTATATAAAACAAGTGTTTTACCAAAACAGGACCGGGATAACTTTTTTCAATAAGAATGTTTTTAAGTTAAAAAACCGGAAACATATATATATATATATAATGTATTGCCCAATTGCCAAGCGGCGATGGTGGTGTAGTGGTTAAATTACTACTTGCAAATTAATTAAGCGAGTAACACCATCGGGAGCTCAAGTTCGCTTCCAGCCATAGCCGCGTATTTTTTTTATTTTTTTTATTTTTGTATTTTGCCAACGAGATGTATTTTTTTTTTTAACTTTATCCTGAAATGACAATTTTACTATGAGAAATAAAAATAATTATCTACCAATTTAAAGAGAAAGCTATTTCTTGTGTCTAATATAAAATTTTTAATCATTACATCACTTTTCATACGTATTTATTTGGGACTTTACAATGTTTCGTTTTTTTTCAACTACATTTCCTTTTAAATGAGGTTATAAAAGCCTAAGTTACGCGATTTTTATAAAATAGCAGCAATTGTCCGTTATTCTTTTAATTCCAGATTCAGACGTTGGTTTGATTAAGAGTAATGTTCATTAACACCATTGTCGGACGGGAAGTCTCCCCACTGTGACTTTACTGGAAATTAGCCCAACCTCCATGTTCCGTGCCTTGGGCGGCGTTTTCGCGGGATGTCTTCATACCCCTTAACTGATTGATTGCATTTCTAGTTATAATTTAAATCAGTGTAAGACTCATACTAATCTACGATATGTTACATGCAAAATGAAAATTCAGATCTACCCCTAATATGACGATAATAGTAGGTCACCTAAAAAGGCGTGGCCACCCCCTCAACCTGACTTAACGATTCGACTCAAAACTATACCAATATAGTTATCCACTATACCGGTCCCTATACATATATATATATATTCATACTGAGCGTATAACTATATAAAACAAGTGTTTTACCAAAACAGGACCGGGATAACTTTTTTCAATAAGAAAGTTTTTAAGTTAAAAAAACTGCAACATATATATATATATATAATGTATTGCCCAATTGCCAAGCGGCGATGGTGGTGTAGTGGTTAAATTACTACTTGCAAATTAATTAAGCGAGTAACACCATCGGGAGCTCAAGTTCGCTTCCAGCCATAGCCGCGTATTTTTTTTATTTTTTTTATTTTTGTATTTTGCCAACGAGATGTATTTTTTTTTTTAACTTTATCCTGAAATGACAATTTTACTATGAGAAATAAAAATAATTATCTACCAATTTAAAGAGAAAGCTATTTTTTGTGTCTAATATAAAATTTTTAATCATTACATCACTTTTCATACGTATTTATTTGGGACTTTACAATGTTTCGTTTTTTTTCAACTACATTTCCTTTTAAATGAGATTATAAAAGCTTAAGTTACGCGATTTTTATAAAATAGCAGCAATTGTCCGTTATTCTTTTAATTCCAGATTCAGACGTTGGTTTGATTAAGGGTAATGTTCATTAACACCATTGTCGGACGGGAAGTCTCCCCACTGTGACTTTACTGGAAATTAGCCCAACCTCCATGTTCCGTGCCTTGGGCGGCGTTTTCGCGGGATGTCTTCATACCCCTTAACTGATTGATTGCATTTCTAGTTATAATTTAAATCAGTGTAAGACTCATACTAATCTACGATATGTTACATGCAAAATGAAAATTCAGATCTACCCCTAATATGACGATAATAGTAGGTCACCTAAAAAGGCGTGGCCACCCCCTCAACCTGACTTAACGATTCGACTCAAAACCTATACCAATATAGTTATCCACTATACCGGTCCCTATACATATATATATATATATTCATACTGAGCGTATAACTATATAAAACAAGTGTTTTACCAAAACAGGACCGGGATAACTTTTTTCAATAAGAAAGTTTTTAAGTTAAAAAAACTGCAACATATATATATATATAATGTATTGCCCAATTGCCAAGCGGCGATGGTGGTGTAGTGGTTAAATTACTACTTGCAAATTAATTAAGCGAGTAACACCATCGGGAGCTCAAGTTCGCTTCCAGCCATAGCCGCGTATTTTTTTTATTTTTTTTATTTTTGTATTTTGCCAACGAGATGTATTTTTTTTTTTTAACTTTATCCTGAAATGACAATTTTACTATGAGAAATAAAAATAATTATCTACCAATTTAAAGAGAAAGCTATTTTTTGTGTCTAATATAAAATTTTTTATTTGGGACTTTACAGTGTTTCGTTTTTTTTCAACTACATTTCCTTTTAAATGAGATTATAAAAGCTTAAGTTACGCGATTTTTATAAAATAGCAGCAATTGTCCGTTATTCTTTTAACTCCAGATTCAGACGATGGTTTGATTAAGGGTAATGTTCATTAACACCACTGTCGGACGGGAAGTCTCCCCACTGTGACTTTACTGGCCAATTAGTCCAACCTCCATGTTCCGTGCCTTGGGCGGCTTTTTCGCAGGATGTCTTCATACCCCTTAACTGATTGATTGCATTTCTAGTTATAATTTAAATCAGTGTAAGACTCGTACTAATCTACGATATGTTACATGCAAAATGAAAATTCAGATCTACCCCTAATATGACGATAATAGTAGGTCACCTAAAAAGGCGTGGCCACCCCCTCAACCTGACTTAACGATTCGACTCAAAACCTATACCAATATAGTTATCCACTATAACGGTCCCTATACATATATATATATATATATATATATATATTCATACTGAGCGTATAACTATATAAAACAAGTGTTTTACCAAAACAGGACCGGGATAACTTTTTTCAATAAGAAAGTTTTTAAGTTAAAAAAACTGCAACATATATATATATATATAATGTATTGCCAATTGCCAAGCGGCGATGGTGGTGTAGTGGTTAAATTACTACTTGCAAATTAATTAAGCGAGTAACACCATCGGGAGCTCAAGTTCGCTTCCAGCCATAGCCGCGTATTTTTTTTATTTTTTTTATTTTTGTATTTTGCCAACGAGATGTATTTTTTTTTTTTAACTTTATCCTGAAATGACAATTTTACTATGAGAAATAAAAATAATTATCTACCAATTTAAAGAGAAAGCTATTTTTTGTGTCTAATATAAAATTTTTAATCATTACATCACTTTTCATACGTATTTATTTGGGACTTTACAATGTTTCGTTTTTTTTCAACTACTATTCCTTTTAAATGAGATTATAAAAGCTTAAGTTACGCGATTTTTATAAAATAGCAGCAATTGTCCGTTATTCTTTTAATTCCAGATTCAGACGTTGGTTTGATTAAGGGTAATGTTCATTAACACCACTGTCGGACGGGAAGTCTCCCCACTGTGACTTTACTGGCCAATTAGCCCAACCTCCATGTTCCGTGCCTTGGGCGGCTTTTTCGCAGGATGTCTTCATACCCCTTAACTGATTGATTGCATTTCTAGTTATAATTTAAATCAGTGTAAGACTCGTACTAATCTACGATATGTTACATGCAAAATGAAAATTCAGATCTACCCCTAATATGACGATAATAGTAGGTCACCTAAAAAGGCGTGGCCACCCCCTCAACCTGACTTAACGATTCGACTCAAAACCTATACCAATATAGTTATCCACTATACCGGTCCCTATACATATATATATATATATATATATATATTCATACTGAGCGTATAACTATATAAAACAAGTGTTTTACCAAAACAGGACCGGGATAACTTTTTTCAATAAGAATGTTTTTAAGTTAAAAAAACTGCAACATATATATATATATATATAATGTATTGCCCAATTGCCAAGCGGCGATGGTGGTGTAGTGGTTAAATTACTACTTGCAAATTAATTAAGCGAGTAACACCATCGGGAGCTCAAGTTCGCTTCCAGCCATAGCCGCGTATTTTTTTTATTTTTTTTATTTTTGTATTTTGCCAACGAGATGTATTTTTTTTTTTAACTTTATCCTGAAATGACAATTTTACTATGAGAAATAAAAATAATTATCTACCAATTTAAAGAGAAAGCTATTTTTTGTGTCTAATATAAAATTTTTAATCATTACATCACTTTTCATACGTATTTATTTGGGACTTTACAATGTTTCGTTTTTTTTCAACTACATTTCCTTTTAAATGAGGTTATAAAAGCTTAAGTTACGCGATTTTTATAAAATAGCAGCAATTGTCCGTTATTCTTTTAATTCCAGATTCAGACGTTGGTTTGATTAAGGGTAATGTTCATTAACACCATTGTCGGACGGGAAGTCTCCCCACTGTGACTTTACTGGAAATTAGCCCAACCTCCATGTTCCGTGCCTTGGGCGGCGTTTTCGCGGGATGTCTTCATACCCCTTAACTGATTGATTGCATTTCTAGTTATAATTTAAATCAGTGTAAGACTCATACTAATCTACGATATGTTACATGCAAAATGAAAATTCAGATCTACCCCTAATATGACGATAATAGTAGGTCACCTAAAAAGGCGTGGCCACCCCCTCAACCTGACTTAACGATTCGACTCAAAACCTATACCAATATAGTTATCCACTATACCGGTCCCTATACATATATATATATATTCATACTGAGCGTATAACTATATAAAACAAGTGTTTTACCAAAACAGGACCGGGATAACTTTTTTCAATAAGAAAGTTTTTAAGTTAAAAAAACTGCAACATATATATATATATATAATGTATTGCCCAATTGCCAAGCGGCGATGGTGGTGTAGTGGTTAAATTACTACTTGCAAATTAATTAAGCGAGTAACACCATCGGGAGCTCAAGTTCGCTTCCAGCCATAGCCGCGTATTTTTTTTATTTTTTTTATTTTTGTATTTTGCCAACGAGATGTATTTTTTTTTTTAACTTTATCCTGAAATGACAATTTTACTATGAGAAATAAAAATAATTATCTACCAATTTAAAGAGAAAGCTATTTTTTGTGTCTAATATAAAATTTTTAATCATTACATCACTTTTCATACGTATTTATTTGGGACTTTACAATGTTTCGTTTTTTTTCAACTACATTTCCTTTTAAATGAGATTATAAAAGCTTAAGTTACGCGATTTTTATAAAATAGCAGCAATTGTCCGTTATTCTTTTAATTCCAGATTCAGACGTTGGTTTGATTAAGGGTAATGTTCATTAACACCATTGTCGGACGGGAAGTCTCCCCACTGTGACTTTACTGGAAATTAGCCCAACCTCCATGTTCCGTGCCTTGGGCGGCGTTTTCGCGGGATGTCTTCATACCCCTTAACTGATTGATTGCATTTCTAGTTATAATTTAAATCAGTGTAAGACTCATACTAATCTACGATATGTTACATGCAAAATGAAAATTCAGATCTACCCCTAATATGACGATAATAGTAGGTCACCTAAAAAGGCGTGGCCACCCCCTCAACCTGACTTAACGATTCGACTCAAAACCTATACCAATATAGTTATCCACTATACCGGTCCCTATACATATATATATATATATTCATACTGAGCGTATAACTATATAAAACAAGTGTTTTACCAAAACAGGACCGGGATAACTTTTTTCAATAAGAAAGTTTTTAAGTTAAAAAAACTGCAACATATATATATATATAATGTATTGCCCAATTGCCAAGCGGCGATGGTGGTGTAGTGGTTAAATTACTACTTGCAAATTAATTAAGCGAGTAACACCATCGGGAGCTCAAGTTCGCTTCCAGCCATAGCCGCGTATTTTTTTTATTTTTTTTATTTTTGTATTTTGCCAACGAGATGTATTTTTTTTTTTTAACTTTATCCTGAAATGACAATTTTACTATGAGAAATAAAAATAATTATCTACCAATTTAAAGAGAAAGCTATTTTTTGTGTCTAATATAAAATTTTTAATCATTACTTCACTTTTCATACGTATTTATTTGGGACTTTACAATGTTTCGTTTTTTTTCAACTACATTTCCTTTTAAATGAGATTATAAAAGCTTAAGTTACGCGATTTTTATAAAATAGCAGCAATTGTCCGTTATTCTTTTAACTCCAGATTCAGACGATTGTTTGATTAAGGGTAATGTTCATTAACACCACTGTCGGACGGGAAGTCTCCCCACTGTGACTTTACTGGCCAATTAGCCCAACCTCCATGTTCCGTGCCTTGGGCGGCTTTTTCGCAGGATGTCTTCATATCCCTTAACTGATTGATTGCATTTCTAGTTATAATTTAAATCAGTGTAAGACTCGTACTAATCTACGATATGTTACATGCAAAATGAAAATTCAGATCTACCCCTAATATGACGATAATAGTAGGTCACCTAAAAAGGCGTGGCCACCCCCTCAACCTGACTTAACGATTCGACTCAAAACCTATACCAATATAGTATTCCACTATACCGGTCCCTATACATATATATATATATATATATATATATATATTCATACTGAGCGTATAACTATATAAAACAAGTGTTTTACCAAAACAGGACCGGGATAACTTTTTTCAATATGAAAGTTTTTAAGTTAAAAACACTGCAACATATATATATATAATGTATTGCCCAATTGCCAAGCGGCGATGGTGGTGTAGTGGTTAAATTACAACTTGCAAAATAATTAAGCGAGTAACACCATCGGGAGCTCAAGTTCGCGTCCAGCCATAGCCGCGTATTTTTTTTATTTTTGTATTTTGCCAACGAGATGTATTTTTTTTTTTTAACTTTATCCTGAAATGACAATTTTACTATGAGAAATAAAAATAATTATCTACCAATTTAAAGAGAAAGCTATTTTTTGTGTCTAATATAAAATTTTTAATCATTACATCACTTTTCATACGTATTTATTTGGGACTTTACAATGTTTCGTTTTTTTTCAACTACATATTCTTTTAAATGAGATTATAAAAGCTTAAGTTACGCGATTTTTATAAAATGGCAGCAATTGCCGTTATTCTTTTAATTCCAGATTCAGACGATGGTTTGATTAAGGGTAATGTTCATTAACACCACTGTCGGACGGGAAGTCTCCCCACTGTGACTTTACTGGCCAATTAGCCCAACCACCATGTTCCGTGCCTTGTGCGGTTTTTTCGCAGGATGTCTTCAGACCCCTTACTGATTGATCACATTTCTAGTTTTAATTTAAATCAGTGCAAAACTCATATTAATCGACGATATAAAAATCCAGATCTACCCCTAATATGACGATAACAGTAGGTCACCTAAAGAGGCATGGCCACCCCCTCAACCTGACTTCACGATTCGACTCAAAAACTATACCAATATAGTATTCCACTCTACCGGACCCTATACATATATATATATATATTCATACTGAGCGTATAACTATATAAAACAATTGTTTTACCAAAACAGGACCGGGATAATTTTTTTCAATAAGAAAGTTTTTAAGTTAAAAAAACTGCAACATATATAGATAATGTATTGCCCAATATCCAAGCGGCGATGGTGGTGTAGTGGTTAAATTACTACTTGCAAATTAATTAAGCGAGTAACACCATCGGGAGCTCAAGTTCGCTTCCGGCCATAGCCGCGTATTTTTTTTTTTTTTTATTTTTGTATTTTGCCAACGAGATGTATTTTTTTTTTTTAACTTTATCCTGAAATGACAATTTTACTATGAGAAATAAAAATAATTATCTACCAATTTTAAGAGAAAGCTATTTTTTGTGTCTAATATAAACTTTTTATCATTACATCGCTTTTCATACGTATTTATTTGGGACTTTACAATGTTTTGTTTTTTTTTCAACTACATTTCCTTTAAAATGAGATTATAAAAGCTTAAATTACGCGATTTTTATAAAATGGCTGCAATTGTCCTTTATTCTTTTAATTCCAGATTCAGACGATGGTTTGATTAAGGGTAATGTTCATTAATACCACTGTCGGACGGGAAGTCTCCCCACTGTGACTTTACTGGCCAATTAGTCCAACCTCCATGTTCCGTGCCTTGGGCGGCTTTTTCGCAAGATGTCTTCATTCCCCTTAACTGATTGATTGCATTTCTAGTTATAATTTAAATCACTGTAAGACTCATACTAATCTACGATATGTTACATGCAAAATGAAAATTCAGATCTACCCCTAATATGACGATAATAGTAGGTCACCTAAAAAGGCGTGGCCACCCCCTCAACCTGACTTAACGATTCGACTCAAAACCTATACCAATATAGTATTCCACTATACCGGTCCCTATACATATATATATATATATATATATATATATATATATATATATATATATTCATACTGAGCGTATAACTATATAAAACAAGTGTTTTACCAAAACAGGACCGGGATAACTTTTTTCAATAAGAAAGTTTTTAAGTTAAAAAAACTGCAACATATATATATATATATAATGTATTGCCCAATTGCCAAGCGGCGATGGTGGTGTAGTGGTTAAATTACTACTTGCCAATTAATTAAGCGAGTCACACCATCGGGAGCTCAAGTTCGCTTCCAGCCATAGCCGCGTATTTTTTTTTTTTTTTTATGTTTTTTATTTTGCCAACGAGATGTTTTTTTTTTTAACTTTATCCTGAAATGACAATTTTACTATGAGAAATAAAAATAATTATCTACCAATTTTAAGAGAAGCTATTTTTTGTGGCTAATATAAACTTTTTATCATTACATCACTTTTCATACGTATTTATTTGGGACTTTACAATGTTTTGTTTTTTTTCAACTACATTTCCTTTAAAATGAGATTATAAATGCTTAAATTACGCGATTTTTATAAAATGGCAGCAATTGTCCTTTATTCTTTTAATTCCAGATTCAGACGATGGTTTGATTAAGGGTAATGTTCATTAACACCACTGTCGGACGGGAAGTCTCCCCACTGTGACTTTACTGGCCAATTAGTCCAACCTCCATGTTCCGTGCCTTGGGCGGCTTTTTCGCAGGATGTCTTCATTCCCCTTAACTGATTGATTGCATTTCTAATTATAATTTAAATCAGTGTAAGACTCATACTAATCTACGATATGTTACATGCAAAATGATAATTCAGATCTACCCCTAATATGACGATAATAGTAGGTCACCTAAAAAGGCGTGGCCACCCCCTCAACCTGACAAAACGATTCGACTCAAAAAATATACCAATATAGTATTCCACTATACCGGACCCTATACATATATATATATATATATATATATTCATACTGAGCGTATAACTATATAAAACAAGTATTTTACAAAACCGGACCGGGATAATTTTTTTCAATAAGAAAATTTTTATGTTAAAAACACTGCAACATATATATATATATATATATATATATATATATATATATATAATGTATTGCCCAATTGCCAAGCGGCGATGGTGGTGTAGTGGTTAAATTACTACTTGCAAATTAATTAAGCGAGTAACACCATCGGGAGCTCAAGTTCGCTTCCGGCCATAGCCGCGTATTTTTTTTTTTTTATTTTGCCAAGGAGATGTTTTTTTTAATTTTATCCTGAAATGACAATTATACTATGAGAAATAAAAATAATTATTTCCCAATTTAACGAGAAAGCTATTTTTTGTGTCTAATATAACATTTTTAATCATTACATCACTTTTCATACGTATTTATTTGGGACTTTACAATGTTTTGTTTTTTTTCAACTACATTTCCTTTTAAATGAAATTATAAAAGCTTAAGTTACGCGATTTTTATAAAATGGCAGCAATTGTCCGTTATTCTTTTAATTCCAGATTCAGACGATGGTTTGACGAAGTGTAATGTTCATTAACACCACTGTCGGACGGGAAGTCTCCCCACTGTGACTTTACTGTCCAATTAGCCCAACCACCATGTCCCGTGCCTTGTGCGGTTTTTTCGCAGGATGTCTTCAGACCCCTTACTGATTGATATCATTTCTAGTTTTAATTTAAATCAGTGCAAGACTCATATTAATCGACGATATGTTTAATTCAAAATGAAAATTCTGATCTACACCTAATATGACGATAAGAGTGGGTCACCTAAAGAGGCATGGCCACCCCCTCAACCTGACTTCACGATTCGACTCAAAAACTATACCAATATAGTATTCCACTATACCGGACCCTATATATAAATATATATATATATATATATTCTGATACTGAGCGTATAACTATATAAAACAAGTGTTTTACCAAAACCCGGACCGGGATAATTTTTTTCAATAAGAAAATTTTTAAGTTAAAAAAACTGCAACATATATATATAATGTATTGCCCAATATCCAAGCGGCGATGGTGGTGTAGTGGTTAAATTACTACTTGCAAATAAATTAAGCGAGTAACACCATCGGGAGCTCAAGTTCGCTTCCGGCCATAGCCGCGTATTTTTTTTTTTTTTATTTTTGTATTTTGCCAACGAGATGTTTTTTTTTTTTTTAACTTTATCCTGAAATGACAATTTTACTATGAGAAATAAAAATAATTATCTACCAATTTTAAGAGAAAGCTATTTTTTGTGTCTAATATAAACTTTTTATCATTACATCACTTTTCATACGTATTTATTTGGGACTTTACAATGTTTTGTTTTTTTTCAACTACATTTCCTTTAAAATGAGATTATAAAAGCTTAAATTACGCGATTTTTATAAAATGGCTGCAATTGTCCTTTATTCTTTTAATTCCAGATTCAGACGATGGTTTGATTAAGGGTAATGTTCATTAACACCACTGTCGGACGGGAAGTCTCCCCACTGTGACTTTACTGGCCAATTAGTCCAACCTCCATGTTCCGTGCCTTGGGCGGCTTTTTCGCAGGATGTCTTCATTCCCCTTAACTGATTGATTGCATTTCTAATTATAATTTAAATCAGTGTAAGACTCATACTAATCTACGATATGTTACATGCAAAATGATAATTCAGATCTACCCCTAATATGACGATAATAGTAGGTCACCTAAAAAGGCGTGGCCACCCCCTCAACCTGACAAAACGATTCGACTCAAAAAATATACCAATATAGTATTCCACTATACCGGACCCTATACATATATATATATATATTCATACTGAGCGTATAACTATATAAAACAAGTATTTTGCAAAACCGGACCGGGATAATTTTTTTCAATAAGAAAATTTTTATGTTAAAAACACTGCAACATATATATATATATATATATATATATATATATAATGTATTGCCCAATTGCCAAGCGGTGATGGTGGTGTAGTGGTTAAATTACTACTTGCAAATTAATTAAGCGAGTAACACCATCGGGAGCTCAAGTTCGCTTCCGGCTATAGCCGCGTATTTTTTTTTTTTTATTTTGCCAACGAGATGTTTTTTTTTAATTTTATCCTGAAATGACAATTATACTATGAGAAATAAAAATAATTATTTCCCAATTTAACGAGAAAGCTATTTTTTGTGTCTAATATAACATTTTTAATCATTATATCACTTTTCATACGTATTTATTTGGGACTTTACAATGTTTTGTTTTTTTTCAACTACATTTCCTTTAAAATGAGATTATAAAATCTTAAATTACGCGATTTTTATAAAATGGCAGCAATTGTCTTTTATTCTTTTAATTCCAGATTCAGACGATGGTTTGATTTAGGGTATTGTTCATTAACACCACTGTCGGACGGAAAGTCTCCCCCACTGTGACTTTACTGGCCAATTAGCCCAACCACCATGTTCCGTGCCTTGGGCGGCTTTTTCGCAGGATGTCTTCATACCCCTTAACAGATTGATTACATTTCTAGTTATAATTTAAATCAGTGTAAGACTCATATTAATCGACGATATGTTTAATTCAAAATGAAAATTCAGATCTACCCCTAATATGACGATAACAGTAGGTCACCTAAAGAAGCATGGCCACCCCCTCAACCTGACTTCACGATTCGATTAAAAAAATTATACCAATATAGTACTCCACTATACCGGACCCTATACATATATATATATATATATATATATTCATACTGAGCGTATAACTATATAAAACAAGTGTTTTACCAAAACCGGACCGGGATAATTTTTTTCAATAAGAAAATTTTTAAGTTAAAAAAACTGCAACATATATATATAATGTATTGCCCAATATCCAAGCGGCGATGGTGGTGTAGTGGTTAAATTACTACTTGCAAATAAATTAAGCGAGTAACACCATCGGGAGCTCAAGTTCGCTTCCGGCCATAGCCGCGTATTTTTTTTTTTTTTTTTTTTTTTTTTTGATTTAGCCAACGAGATGTTTTTTTTAACTCTATCCTAAAATGACAATTTTACAATGAGAAAAAAAAAATTATCTCCCAATTTAAAGAGAAAGCTATTTTTTGTGTCTAATATAAAATTTTTAATCATTACATCACTTTTCATACGTATTTATTTGGGACTTTACAATGTTTCGTTTTTTTTCAACTACATATTCTTTTAAATGAGATTATAAAAGCTTAAGTTACGCGATTTTTATAAAATGGCAGCAATTGATGTTATTCTTTTAATTCCAGATTCAGACGATGGTTTGATTAAGGGTAATGTTCATTAACACCACTGTCGGACGGGAAGTCTCCCCACTGTGACTTTACTGGCCAATTAGCCCAACCACCATGTTCCGTGCCTTGTGCGGTTTTTTCGCAGGATGTCTTCAGACCCCTTACTGATTGATCACATTTCTAGTTTTAATTTAAATCAGTGCAAAACTCATATTAATCGACGATATGAAAATTCAGATCTACCCCTAATATGACGATAACAGTAGGTCACCTAAAGAGGCATGGCCACCCCCTCAACCTGACTTCACGATTCGACTCAAAAACTATACCAATATAGTATTCCACTCTACCGGACCCTATACATATATATATATATATATATATATATATATATATATTCATACTGAGCGTATAACTATATAAAACAATTGTTTTACCAAAACAGGACCGGGATAATTTTTTTCAATAAGAAAGTTTTTAAGTTAAAAAAACTGCAACATATATATATATATAATGTATTGCCCAATTGCCAAGCGGCGATTGTGGTGTAGTGGTTAAATTACTACTTGCAAATTAATTAAGCGAGTAACACCATCGGGAGCTTAAGTTCGCTTCCGGCCATAGCCGCGTATTTTTTTTTTTTTTTTTTTTTTTTTTTTTGATTTTGCCAACGAGATTTTTTTTTTTTAACTTTATCCTGAAATGACAATTTTACTATGAGAAATTATCTACTAATTTAAAGAGAAATTATTTTTTGTGTTTAATATAAAATTTTTAATCATTACATCACTTTTCATACGTATTTATTTGGGACTTTGCAATGTTTCGTTTTTTTTCAACTACATTTCCTTTTAAATGAAATTATAAAAGCTTAAGTTACGCGATTTTTATAAAATGGCAGCAATTGTCCGTTATTCTTTTCATTCCAGATTCAGACGATGGTTTGACGAAGTGTAATGTTCATTAACATTACTGTCGGACGGGAAGTCTCCCCACTGTGACTTAACTGTCCAATTAGCCCAACCACCATGTCCCGTGCCTTGTGCGGTTTTTTCGCAGGATGTCTTCAGACCCCTTACTGATTGATATCATTTCTAGTTTTAATTTAAATCAGTGCAAGACTCATATTAATCGACGATATGTTTAATTCAAAATGAAAATTCTGATCTACCCCTAATATGACGATAAGAGTGGGTCACCTAAATAGGCATGGCCACCCCCTCAACCTGACTTCACGATTCGACTCAAAAACTATACCAATATAGTATTCCACTATACCGGACCCTATATATAAATATATATATATATATATATTCTGATACTGAGCGTATAACTATATAAAACAATTGTTTTACCAAAACAGGACCGGGATAATTTTTTTCAATAAGAAAGTTTTTAAGTTAAAAAAACTGCAACATATATATATATATAATGTATTGCCCAATTGCCAAGCGGCGATTGTGGTGTAGTGGTTAAATTACTACTTGCAAATTAATTAAGCGAGTAACACCATCGGGAGCTTAAGTTCGCTTCCGGCCATAGCCGCGTATTTTTTTTTTTTTTTTTTTTTTTTTTTTTGATTTTGCCAACGAGATTTTTTTTTTTTAACTTTATCCTGAAATGACAATTTTACTATGAGAAATTATCTACTAATTTAAAGAGAAATTATTTTTTGTGTTTAATATAAAATTTTTAATCATTACATCACTTTTCATACGTATTTATTTGGGACTTTGCAATGTTTCGTTTTTTTTCAACTACATTTCCTTTTAAATGAAATTATAAAAGCTTAAGTTACGCGATTTTTATAAAATGGCAGCAATTGTCCGTTATTCTTTTCATTCCAGATTCAGACGATGGTTTGACGAAGTGTAATGTTCATTAACATTACTGTCGGACGGGAAGTCTCCCCACTGTGACTTAACTGTCCAATTAGCCCAACCACCATGTCCCGTGCCTTGTGCGGTTTTTTCGCAGGATGTCTTCAGACCCCTTACTGATTGATATCATTTCTAGTTTTAATTTAAATCAGTGCAAGACTCATATTAATCGACGATATGTTTAATTCAAAATGAAAATTCTGATCTACCCCTAATATGACGATAAGAGTGGGTCACCTAAATAGGCATGGCCACCCCCTCAACCTGACTTCACGATTCGACTCAAAAACTATACCAATATAGTATTCCACTATACCGGACCCTATATATAAATATATATATATATATATATTCTGATACTGAGCGTATAACTATATAAAACAAGTGTTTTACCAAAACCCGGACCGGGATAAATTTTTTTCAATAAGAAAATTTTTAAGTTAAAAAAACTGCAACATATATAGATAATGTATTGCCCAATATCCAAGCGGCGATGGTGGTGTAGTGGTTAAATTACTACTTGCAAATTAATTAAGCGAGTAACACCATCGGGAGCTCAAGTTCGCTTCCGGCCATAGCCGCGTATTTTTTTTTTTTTTTATTTTTGTATTTTGCCAACGAGATGTATTTTTTTTTTTTAACTTTATCCTGAAATGACAATTTTACTATGAGAAATAAAAATAATTATCTACCAATTTTAAGAGAAAGCTATTTTTTGTGTCTAATATAAACTTTTTATCATTACATCGCTTTTCATACGTATTTATTTGGGACTTTACAATGTTTTGTTTTTTTTTCAACTACATTTCCTTTAAAATGAGATTATAAAAGCTTAAATTACGCGATTTTTATAAAATGGCTGCAATTGTCCTTTATTCTTTTAATTCCAGATTCAGACGATGGTTTGATTAAGGGTAATGTTCATTAATACCACTGTCGGACGGGAAGTCTCCCCACTGTGACTTTACTGGCCAATTAGTCCAACCTCCATGTTCCGTGCCTTGGGCGGCTTTTTCGCAAGATGTCTTCATTCCCCTTAACTGATTGATTGCATTTCTAGTTATAATTTAAATCAGTGTAAGACTCATACTAATCTACGATATGTTACATGCAAAATGAAAATTCAGATCTACCCCTAATATGACGATAATAGTAGGTCACCTAAAAAGGCGTGGCCACCCCCTCAACCTGACTTAACGATTCGACTCAAAACCTATACCAATATAGTATTCCACTATACCGGTCCCTATACATATATATATATATATATATATATATATATATATATATATATTCATACTGAGCGTATAACTATATAAAACAAGTGTTTTACCAAAACAGGACCGGGATAACTTTTTTCAATAAGAAAGTTTTTAAGTTAAAAAAACTGCAACATATATATATATATATAATGTATTGCCCAATTGCCAAGCGGCGATGGTGGTGTAGTGGTTAAATTACTACTTGCCAATTAATTAAGCGAGTCACACCATCGGGAGCTCAAGTTCGCTTCCAGCCATAGCCGCGTATTTTTTTTTTTTTTATGTTTTTTATTTTGCCAACGAGATGTTTTTTTTTTAACTTTATCCTGAAATGACAATTTTACTATGAGAAATAAAAATAATTATCTACCAATTTTAAGAGAAGCTATTTTTTGTGGCTAATATAAACTTTTTATCATTACATCACTTTTCATACGTATTTATTTGGGACTTTACAATGTTTTGTTTTTTTTCAACTACATTTCCTTTAAAATGAGATTATAAATGCTTAAATTACGCGATTTTTATAAAATGGCAGCAATTGTCCTTTATTCTTTTAATTCCAGATTCAGACGATGGTTTGATTAAGGGTAATGTTCATTAACACCACTGTCGGACGGGAAGTCTCCCCACTGTGACTTTACTGGCCAATTAGTCCAACCTCCATGTTCCGTGCCTTGGGCGGCTTTTTCGCAGGATGTCTTCATTCCCCTTAACTGATTGATTGCATTTCTAATTATAATTTAAATCAGTGTAAGACTCATACTAATCTACGATATGTTACATGCAAAATGATAATTCAGATCTACCCCTAATATGACGATAATAGTAGGTCACCTAAAAAGGCGTGGCCACCCCCTCAACCTGACAAAACGATTCGACTCAAAAAATATACCATTATAGTATTCCACTATACCGGACCCTATACATATATATATATATATATATATATATTCATACTGAGCGTATAACTATATAAAACAAGTATTTTACAAAACCGGACCGGGATAATTTTTTTCAATAAGAAAATTTTTATGTTAAAAACACTGCAACATATATATATATATATATATATATATATATATAATGTATTGCCCAATTGCCAAGCGGCGATGGTGGTGTAGTGGTTAAATTACTACTTGCAAATTAATTAAGCGAGTAACACCATCGGGAGCTCAAGTTCGCTTCCGGCCATAGCCGCGTATTTTTTTTTTTTTATTTTGCCAAGGAGATGTTTTTTTTAATTTTATCCTGAAATGACAATTATACTATGAGAAATAAAAATAATTATTTCCCAATTTAACGAGAAAGCTATTTTTTGTGTCTAATATAACATTTTTAATCATTACATCACTTTTCATACGTATTTATTTGGGACTTTACAATGTTTTGTTTTTTTTCAACTACATTTCCTTTTAAATGAAATTATAAAAGCTTAAGTTACGCGATTTTTATAAAATGGCAGCAATTGTCCGTTATTCTTTTAATTCCAGATTCAGACGATGGTTTGACGAAGTGTAATGTTCATTAACACCACTGTCGGACGGGAAGTCTCCCCACTGTGACTTTACTGTCCAATTAGCCCAACCACCATGTCCCGTGCCTTGTGCGGTTTTTTCGCAGGATGTCTTCAGACCCCTTACTGATTGATATCATTTCTAGTTTTAATTTAAATCAGTGCAAGACTCATATTAATCGACGATATGTTTAATTCAAAATGAAAATTCTGATCTACACCTAATATGACGATAAGAGTGGGTCACCTAAAGAGGCATGGCCACCCCCTCAACCTGACTTCACGATTCGACTCAAAAACTATACCAATATAGTATTCCACTATACCGGACCCTATATATAAATATATATATATATATATATTCTGATACTGAGCGTATAACTATATAAAACAAGTGTTTTACCAAAACCCGGACCGGGATAATTTTTTTCAATAAGAAAATTTTTAAGTTAAAAAAACTGCAACATATATATATAATGTATTGCCCAATATCCAAGCGGCGATGGTGGTGTAGTGGTTAAATTACTACTTGCAAATAAATTAAGCGAGTAACACCATCGGGAGCTCAAGTTCGCTTCCGGCCATAGCCGCGTATTTTTTTTTTTTTTATTTTTGTATTTTGCCAACGAGATGTTTTTTTTTTTTTTAACTTTATCCTGAAATGACAATTTTACTATGAGAAATAAAAATAATTATCTACCAATTTTAAGAGAAAGCTATTTTTTGTGTCTAATATAAACTTTTTATCATTACATCACTTTTCATACGTATTTATTTGGGACTTTACAATGTTTTGTTTTTTTTCAACTACATTTCCTTTAAAATGAGATTATAAAAGCTTAAATTACGCGATTTTTATAAAATGGCTGCAATTGTCCTTTATTCTTTTAATTCCAGATTCAGACGATGATTTGATTAAGGGTAATGTTCATTAACACCACTGTCGGACGGGAAGTCTCCCCACTGTGACTTTACTGGCCAATTAGTCCAACCTCCATGTTCCGTGCCTTGGGCGGCTTTTTCGCAGGATGTCTTCATTCCCCTTAACTGATTGATTGCATTTCTAATTATAATTTAAATCAGTGTAAGACTCATACTAATCTACGATATGTTACATGCAAAATGATAATTCAGATCTACCCCTAATATGACGATAATAGTAGGTCACCTAAAAAGGCGTGGCCACCCCCTCAACCTGACAAAACGATTCGACTCAAAAAATATACCAATATAGTATTCCACTATACCGGACCCTATACATATATATATATATATTCATACTGAGCGTATAACTATATAAAACAAGTATTTTGCAAAACCGGACCGGGATAATTTTTTTCAATAAGAAAATTTTTATGTTAAAAACACTGCAACATATATATATATATATATATATATATATATATAATGTATTGCCCAATTGCCAAGCGGTGATGGTGGTGTAGTGGTTAAATTACTACTTGCAAATTAATTAAGCGAGTAACACCATCGGGAGCTCAAGTTCGCTTCCGGCTATAGCCGCGTATTTTTTTTTTTTTATTTTGCCAACGAGATGTTTTTTTTTAATTTTATCCTGAAATGACAATTATACTATGAGAAATAAAAATAATTATTTCCCAATTTAACGAGAAAGCTATTTTTTGTGTCTAATATAACATTTTTAATCATTATATCACTTTTCATACGTATTTATTTGGGACTTTACAATGTTTTGTTTTTTTTCAACTACATTTCCTTTAAAATGAGATTATAAAATCTTAAATTACGCGATTTTTATAAAATGGCAGCAATTGTCTTTTATTCTTTTAATTCCAGATTCAGACGATGGTTTGATTTAGGGTATTGTTCATTAACACCACTGTCGGACGGAAAGTCTCCCCCACTGTGACTTTACTGGCCAATTAGCCCAACCACCATGTTCCGTGCCTTGGGCGGCTTTTTCGCAGGATGTCTTCATACCCCTTAACAGATTGATTACATTTCTAGTTATAATTTAAATCAGTGTAAGACTCATATTAATCGACGATATGTTTAATTCAAAATGAAAATTCAGATCTACCCCTAATATGACGATAACAGTAGGTCACCTAAAGAAGCATGGCCACCCCCTCAACCTGACTTCACGATTCGATTAAAAAAATTATACCAATATAGTACTCCACTATACCGGACCCTATACATATATATATATATATATATATATTCATACTGAGCGTATAACTATATAAAACAAGTGTTTTACCAAAACCGGACCGGGATAATTTTTTTCAATAAGAAAATTTTTAAGTTAAAAAAACTGCAACATATATATATAATGTATTGCCCAATATCCAAGCGGCGATGGTGGTGTAGTGGTTAAATTACTACTTGCAAATAAATTAAGCGAGTAACACCATCGGGAGCTCAAGTTCGCTTCCGGCCATAGCCGCGTATTTTTTTTTTTTTTTTTTTTTTTTTTTGATTTAGCCAACGAGATGTTTTTTTTAACTCTATCCTAAAATGACAATTTTACAATGAGAAAAAAAAAATTATCTCCCAATTTAAAGAGAAAGCTATTTTTTGTGTCTAATATAAAATTTTTAATCATTACATCACTTTTCATACGTATTTATTTGGGACTTTACAATGTTTCGTTTTTTTTCAACTACATATTCTTTTAAATGAGATTATAAAAGCTTAAGTTACGCGATTTTTATAAAATGGCAGCAATTGATGTTATTCTTTTAATTCCAGATTCAGACGATGGTTTGATTAAGGGTAATGTTCATTAACACCACTGTCGGACGGGAAGTCTCCCCACTGTGACTTTACTGGCCAATTAGCCCAACCACCATGTTCCGTGCCTTGTGCGGTTTTTTCGCAGGATGTCTTCAGACCCCTTACTGATTGATCACATTTCTAGTTTTAATTTAAATCAGTGCAAAACTCATATTAATCGACGATATGAAAATTCAGATCTACCCCTAATATGACGATAACAGTAGGTCACCTAAAGAGGCATGGCCACCCCCTCAACCTGACTTCACGATTCGACTCAAAAACTATACCAATATAGTATTCCACTCTACCGGACCCTATACATATATATATATATATATATATATATATATATATATATATATATATATATATTCATACTGAGCGTATAACTATATAAAACAATTGTTTTACCAAAACAGGACCGGGATAATTTTTTTCAATAAGAAAGTTTTTAAGTTAAAAAAACTGCAACATATATATATATATAATGTATTGCCCAATTGCCAAGCGGCGATTGTGGTGTAGTGGTTAAATTACTACTTGCAAATTAATTAAGCGAGTAACACCATCGGGAGCTTAAGTTCGCTTCCGGCCATAGCCGCGTATTTTTTTTTTTTTTTTTTTTTTTTTTTTTTGATTTTGCCAACGAGATTTTTTTTTTTTAACTTTATCCTGAAATGACAATTTTACTATGAGAAATTATCTACTAATTTAAAGAGAAATTATTTTTTGTGTTTAATATAAAATTTTTAATCATTACATCACTTTTCATACGTATTTATTTGGGACTTTGCAATGTTTCGTTTTTTTTCAACTACATTTCCTTTTAAATGAAATTATAAAAGCTTAAGTTACGCGATTTTTATAAAATGGCAGCAATTGTCCGTTATTCTTTTCATTCCAGATTCAGACGATGGTTTGACGAAGTGTAATGTTCATTAACATTACTGTCGGACGGGAAGTCTCCCCACTGTGACTTAACTGTCCAATTAGCCCAACCACCATGTCCCGTGCCTTGTGCGGTTTTTTCGCAGGATGTCTTCAGACCCCTTACTGATTGATATCATTTCTAGTTTTAATTTAAATCAGTGCAAGACTCATATTAATCGACGATATGTTTAATTCAAAATGAAAATTCTGATCTACCCCTAATATGACGATAAGAGTGGGTCACCTAAATAGGCATGGCCACCCCCTCAACCTGACTTCACGATTCGACTCAAAAACTATACCAATATAGTATTCCACTATACCGGACCCTATATATAAATATATATATATATATATATTCTGATACTGAGCGTATAACTATATAAAACAAGTGTTTTACCAAAACCCGGACCGGGATAAATTTTTTTCAATAAGAAAATTTTTAAGTTAAAAAAACTGCAACATATATATATAATGTATTGCCCAATATCCAAGCGGCGATGGTGGTGTAGTGGTTAAATTACTACTTGCAAATAAATTAAGCGAGTAACACCATCGGGAGCTCAAGTTCGCTTCCGGCCATAGCCGCGTATTTTTTTTTTTTTTTATTTTTTTATTTTGCCAACGAGATATTTTTTTTTTTTTAACTTTATCCTGAAATGACAATTTTACTATGAGAAAAAAAAATGTTCTCCCAATTTAAAGAGAAAGCTATTTTTTGTGTCTAATATAAAATTTTTAATCATTACATCACTTTTCATACGTATTTATTTGGGACTTTACAATGTTTTGTTTTTTTCAACTACATTTCCTTTAAAATGAGATTATAAAAGCTTAAATTACGCGATTTTTATAAAATGGCAGCAATTGTCCTTTATTCTTTTAATTCCAGATTCAGACGATGGTTTGATTAAGGGTAATGTTCATTAACACCACTGTCGGACGGGAAGTCTCCCCCACTGTGACTTTACTGGCCAATTAGCCCAACCTCCATGTTCCGTGCCTTGGGCGGCTTTTTCGCAGGATGTCTTCATACCCCTTAACTGATTGATTACATTTCTAGTTATAATTTAAATCAGTGTAAGACTCATACTAATCTACGATATGTTACATGCAAAATGATAATTCAGATCTACCCCTAATATGACGATAATAGTAGGTCACCTAAAAAGGCGTGGCCTCCCCCTCAACCTGACATAACGATTCGACTCGAAAAATATACCAATATAGTATTCCACTATACCGGACCCTATACATATATATATATATATATATATATATATATATATATATATATATATATATATATATTCATACTGAGCGTATAACTATATAAAACAAGTGTTTTACCAAAACAGGACCGGGATAACTTTTTTCAATAAGAAAGTTTTTAAGTTAAAAACACTGCAACATATATATATATAATGTATTGCCCAATTGCCAAGCGGCGATGTTGGTGTAGTGGTAAAATTACTACTTGCAAATTAATTAAGCGAGTAACACCATCGGGAGCTCAAGTTCGCTTCCGGCCATAGCCGCGTATTTTTTTTTTTTTTATTTTTGTATTTTGCCAACGAGATGTTTTTTTTTTTTTTAACTTTATCCTGAAATGACAATTTTACTATGAGAAATAAAAATAATTATCTACCAATTTTAAGAGAAAGCTATTTTTTGTGTCTAATATAAACTTTTTATCATTACATCACTTTTCATACGTATTTATTTGGGACTTTACAATGTTTTGTTTTTTTCAACTACATTTCCTTTAAAATGAGATTATAAAAGCTTAAATTACGCGATTTTTATAAAATGGCTGCAATTGTCCTTTATTCTTTTAATTCCAGATTCAGACGATGGTTTGATTAAGGGTAATGTTCATTAACACCACTGTCGGACGGGAAGTCTCCCCACTGTGACTTTACTGGCCAATTAGCCCAACCTCCATGTTCCGTGCCTTGGGCGGCTTTTTCGCAGGATGTCTTCATACCCCTTAACTGATTGATTACATTTCTAGTTATAATTTAAATCAGTGTAAGACTCATACTAATCTACGATATGTTACATGCAAAATGATAATTCAGATCTACCCCTAATATGACGATAATAGTAGGTCACCTAAAAAGGCGTGGCCTCCCCCTCAACCTGACATAACGATTCGACTCGAAAAATATACCAATATAGTATTCCACTATACCGGACCCTATACATATATATATATATATATATATATATATATATATATATATTCATACTGAGCGTATAACTATATAAAACAAGTGTTTTACCAAAACAGGACCGGGATAACTTTTTTCAATAAGAAAGTTTTTAAGTTAAAAACACTGCAACATATATATATATAATGTATTGCCCAATTGCCAAGCGGCGATGTTGGTGTAGTGGTAAAATTACTACTTGCAAATTAATTAAGCGAGTAACACCATCGGGAGCTCAAGTTCGCTTCCGGCCATAGCCGCGTATTTTTTTTTTTTTTATTTTTGTATTTTGCCAACGAGATGTTTTTTTTTTTTTTAACTTTATCCTGAAATGACAATTTTACTATGAGAAATAAAAATAATTATCTACCAATTTTAAGAGAAAGCTATTTTTTGTGTCTAATATAAACTTTTTATCATTACATCACTTTTCATACGTATTTATTTGGGACTTTACAATGTTTTGTTTTTTTCAACTACATTTCCTTTAAAATGAGATTATAAAAGCTTAAATTACGCGATTTTTATAAAATGGCTGCAATTGTCCTTTATTCTTTTAATTCCAGATTCAGACGATGGTTTGATTAAGGGTAATGTTCATTAACACCACTGTCGGACGGGAAGTCTCCCCACTGTGACTTTACTGGCCAATTAGTCCAACCTCCATGTTCCGTGCCTTGGGCGGCTTTTTCGCAGGATGTCTTCATTCCCCTTAACTGATTGATTGCATTTCTAATTATAATTTAAATCAGTGTAAGACTCATACTAATCTACGATATGTTACATGCAAAATGATAATTCAGATCTACCCCTAATATGACGATAATAGTAGGTCACCTAAAAAGGCGTGGCCACCCCCTCAACCTGACAAAACGATTCGACTCAAAAAATATACCAATATAGTATTCCACTATACCGGACCCTATACATATATATATATATATATATTCATACTGAGCGTATAACTATATAAAACAAGTATTTTACCAAAACAGGACCGGGATAACTTTTTTCAATAAGAAAGTTTTTAAGTTAAAAACACTGCAACATATATATATATATATATATATATATATATATATATATAATGTATTGCCCAATTGCCAAGCGGCGATGGTGGTGTAGTGGTTAAATTACTACTTGCAAATTAATTAAGCGAGTAACACCATCGGGAGCTCAAGTTCGCTTCCGGCCATAAGCGCGTATTTTTTTTTTTTTATTTTGCCAACGAGATGTTTTTTTTAAATTTTATCCTGAAATGACAATTATACTATGAGAAATAAAAATAATTATTTCCCAATTTAACGAGAAAGCTATTTTTTGTGTCTAATATAACATTTTTAATCATTACATCACTTTTCATACGTATTTATTTGGGACTTTACAATGTTTTGTTTTTTTTCAACTACATTTCCTTTAAAATGAGATTATAAAATCTTAAATTACGCGATTTTTATAAAATGGCAGCAATTGTCCTTTATTCTTATAATTCCAGATTCTGACGATGGTTTGATTAAGGGTAATGTTCATTAACACCACTGTCGGACGGAAAGTCTCCCCCACTGTGACTTTACTGGCCAATTAGCCCAACCTCCATGTTCCGTGCCTTGGGCGGCTTTTTCGCAGGATGTCTTCATACCCCTTAACAGATTGATTACATTTCTAGTTATAATTTAAATCAGTGTAAGACTCATATTAATCGACGATATGTTTAATTCAAAATGAAAATTCAGATCTACCCCTAATATGACGATAACAGTAGGTCACCTAAAGAAGCATGGCCACCCCCTCAACCTGACTTCACGATTCGATTAAAAAAATTATACCAATATAGTATTCCACTATACCGGACCCTATACATATATATATATATATATATATATATATATATATATTCATACTGAGCGTATAACTATATAAAACAAGTGTTTTACCAAAACCGGACCGGGATAATTTTTTTCAATAAGAAAATTTTTAAGTTAAAAAAACTGCAACATATATATATAATGTATTGCCCAATATCCAAGCGGCGATGGTGGTGTAGTAGTTAAATTACTACTTGCAAATAAATTAAGCGAGTAACACCATCGGGAGCTCAAGTTCGCTTCCGGCCATAGCCGCGTATTTTTTTTTTTTTTTTTTTTTTTTTTTTGATTTAGCCAACGAGATGTTTTTTTTAACTCTATCCTAAAATGACAATTTTACAATGAGAAAAAAAAATTATCTCCCAATTTAAAGAGAAAGCTATTTTTTGTGTCTAATATAAAATTTTTAATCATTACATCACTTTTCATACGTATTTATTTGGGACTTTACAATGTTTCGTTTTTTTTCAACTACATATTCTTTTAAATGAGATTATAAAAGCTTAAGTTACGCGATTTTTATAAAATGGCAGCAATTGATGTTATTCTTTTAATTCCAGATTCAGACGATGGTTTGATTAAGGGTAATGTTCATTAACACCACTGTCGGACGGGAAGTCTCCCCACTGTGACTTTACTGGCCAATTAGCCCAACCACCATGTTCCGTGCCTTGTGCGGTTTTTTTCGCAGGATGTCTTCAGACCCCTTACTGATTGATCACATTTCTAGTTTTAATTTAAATCAGTGCAAAACTCATATTAATCGACGATATGAAAATTCAGATCTACCCCTAATATGACGATAACAGTAGGTCACCTAAAGAGGCATGGCCACCCCCTCAACCTGACTTCACGATTCGACTCAAAAACTATACCAATATAGTATCCCACTCTACCGGACCCTATACATATATATATATATATATATATATATATATATATATATATATATATATATATATATTCATACTGAGCGTATAACTATATAAAACAATTGTTTTACCAAAACAGGACCGGGATAATTTTTTTCAATAAGAAAGTTTTTAAGTTAAAAAAACTGCAACATATATATATATATAATGTATTGCCCAATTGCCAAGCGGCGATTGTGGTGTAGTGGTTAAATTACTACTTGCAAATTAATTAAGCGAGTAACACCATCGGGAGCTTAAGTTCGCTTCCGGCCATAGCCGCGTATTTTTTTTTTTTTTTTTTTTTTTTTTTTTGATTTTGCCAACGAGATTTTTTTTTTTTAACTTTATCCTGAAATGACAATTTTACTATGAGAAATTATCTACTAATTTAAAGAGAAATTATTTTTTGTGTTTAATATAAAATTTTTAATCATTACATCACTTTTCATACGTATTTATTTGGGACTTTGCAATGTTTCGTTTTTTTTCAACTACATTTCCTTTTAAATGAAATTATAAAAGCTTAAGTTACGCGATTTTTATAAAATGGCAGCAATTGTCCGTTATTCTTTTAATTCCAGATTCAGACGATGGTTTGACGAAGTGTAATGTTCATTAACATTACTGTCGGACGGGAAGTCTCCCCACTGTGACTTAACTGTCCAATTAGCCCAACCACCATGTCCCGTGCCTTGTGCGGTTTTTTCGCAGGATGTCTTCAGACCCCTTACTGATTGATATCATTTCTAGTTTTAATTTAAATCAGTGCAAGACTCATATTAATCGACGATATGTTTAATTCAAAATGAAAATTCTGATCTACCCCTAATATGACGATAAGAGTGGGTCACCTAAAGAGGCATGGCCACCCCCTCAACCTGACTTCACGATTCGACTCAAAAACTATACCAATATAGTATTCCACTATACCGGACCCTATATATAAATATATATATATATATATATTCTGATACTGAGCGTATAACTATATAAAACAAGTGTTTTACCAAAACCCGGACCGGGATAAATTTTTTTCAATAAGAAAATTTTTAAGTTAAAAAAACTGCAACATATATATATAATGTATTGCCCAATATCCAAGCGGCGATGGTGGTGTAGTTGTTAAATTACTACTTGCAAATAAATTAAGCGAGTAACACCATCGGGAGCTCAAGTTCGCTTCCGGCCATAGCCGCGTATTTTTTTTTTTTTTTATTTTTTTATTTTGCCAACGAGATATTTTTTTTTTTTTAACTTTATCCTGAAATGACAATTTTACTATGAGAAATAAAAATAATTATCTACCAATTTTAAGAGAAAGCTATTTTTTGTGTCTAATATAAACTTTTTATCATTACATCACTTTTCATACGTATTTATTTGGGACTTTACAATGTTTTGTTTTTTTTCAACTACATTTCCTTTAAAATGAGATTATAAAAGCTTAAATTACGCGATTTTTATAAAATGGCTGCAATTGTCCTTTATTCTTTTAATTCCAGATTCAGACGATGGTTTGATTAAGGGTAATGTTCATTAACACCACTGTCGGACGGGAAGTCTCCCCAGTGTGACTTTACTGGCCAATTAGTCCAACCTCCATGTTCCGTGCCTTGGGCGGCTTTTTCGCAGGATGTCTTCATTCCCCTTAACTGATTGATTGCATTTCTAATTATAATTTAAATCAGTGTAAGACTCATACAAATCTACGATATGTTACATGCAAAATGATAATTCAGATCTACCCCTAATATGACGATAATAGTAGGTCACCTAAAAAGGCGTGGCCACCCCCCCAACCTGACAAAACGATTCGACTCAAAAAATATACCAATATAGTATTCCACTATACCGGACCCTATACATATATATATATATATATATATTCATACTGAGCGTATAACTATATAAAACAAGTATTTTACCAAAACAGGACCGGGATAACTTTTTTCAATAAGAAAGTTTTTAAGTTAAAAACACTGCAACATATATATATATATATATATATATATAATGTATTGCCCAATTGCCAAGCGGCGATGGTGGTGTAGTGGTTAAATTACTACTTGCAAATTAATTAAGCGAGTAACACCATCGGGAGCTCAAGTTCGCTTCCGGCCATAAGCGCGTATTTTTTTTTTTTTATTTTGCCAACGAGATGTTTTTTTTAAATTTTATCCTGAAATGACAATTATACTATGAGAAATAAAAATAATTATTTCCCAATTTAACGAGAAAGCTATTTTTTGTGTCTAATATAACATTTTTAATCATTACATCACTTTTCATACGTATTTATTTGGGACTTTACAATGTTTTGTTTTTTTTCAACTACATTTCCTTTAAAATGAGATTATAAAATCTTAAATTACGCGATTTTTATAAAATGGCAGCAATTGTCCTTTATTCTTTTAATTCCAGATTCAGACGATGGTTTGATTTAGGGTAATGTTCATTAACACCACTGTCGGACGGAAAGTCTACCCCACTGTGACTTTACTGGCCAATTAGCCCATCCTCCATGTTCCGTGCCTTGGGCGGCTTTTTCGCAGGATGTCTTCATACCCCTTAACAGATTGATTACATTTCTAGTTATAATTTAAATCAGTGTAAGACTCATATTAATCGACGATATGTTTAATTCAAAATGAAAATTCAGATCTACCCCTAATATGACGATAACAGTAGGTCACCTAAAGAAGCATGGCCACCCCCTCAACCTGACTTCACGATTCGATTAAAAAAATTATACCAATATAGTACTCCACTATACCGGACCCTATACATATATATATATATATATATATATATATTCATACTGAGCGTATAACTATATAAAACAAGTGTTTTACCAAAACCGGACCGGGATAATTTTTTTCAATAAGAAAATTTTTAAGTTAAAAAAACTGCAACATATATATATAATGTATTGCCCAATATCCAAGCGGCGATGGTGGTGTAGTGGTTAAATTACTACTTGCAAATTAATTAAGCGAGTAACACCATCGGGAGCTTAAGTTCGCTTCCGGCCATAGCCGCGTATTTTTTTTTTTTTTTTTTTTTTTTTTTTTTTGATTTTGCCAACGAGATTTTTTTTTTTAACTTTATCCTGAAATGACAATTTTACTATGAGAAATTATCTATTAATTTAAAGAGAAATTATTTTTTGTGTTTAATATAAAATTTTTAATCATTACATCACTTTTCATACGTATTTATTTGGGACTTTGCAATGTTTCGTTTTTTTTCAACTACATTTCCTTTTAAATGAAATTATAAAAGCTAAATTTACGCGATTTTTATAAAATGGCAGCAATTGTCCGTTGTTCTTTTCATTCCAGATTCAGACGATGGTTTGACGAAGTGTAATGTTCATTAACATTACTGTCGGACGGGAAGTCTCCCCACTGTGACTTAACTGTCCAATTAGCCCAACCACCATGTCCCGTGCCTTGTGCGGTTTTTTCGCAGGATGTCTTCAGACCCCTTACTGATTGATATCATTTCTAGTTTTAATTTAAATCAGCACAAGACTCATATTAATCGACGATATGTTTAATTCAAAATGAAAATTCTGATCTACCCCTAATATGACGATAAGAGTGGGTCACCTAAAGAGGCATGGCCACCCCCTCAACCTGACTTCACGATTCGACTCAAAAACTATACCAATATAGTATTCCACTATACCGGACCCTATATATAAATATATATATATATGTATTCTGATACTGAGCGTATAACTATATAAAACAAGTGTTTTACCAAAACCCGGACCGGGATAATTTTTTTCAATAAGAAAATTTTTAAGTTAAAAAAACTGCAACATATATATATAATGTATTGCCCAATATCCAAGCGGCGATGGTGGTGTAGTGGTTAAATTACTACTTGCAAATAAATTAAGCGAGTAACACCATCGGGAGCTCAAGTTCGCTTCCGGCCATAGCCGCATATTTTTTATTTTTTTTATTTTTTTATTTTTCCAACGAGATATTTTTTTTTTTAACTTTATCCTGAAATGACAATTTTACTATGAGAAAAAAAATCGTTCTCCCAATTTAAAGAGAAAGCTATTTTTTGTGTCTAATATAAAATTTTTAATCATTACATCACTTTTCATACGTATTTATTTGGGACTTTACAATGTTTTGTTTTTTTCAACTACATTTCCTTTAAAATGAGATTATAAAAGCTTAAATTACGCGATTTTTATAAAATGGCAGCAATTGTCCTTTATTCTTTTAATTCCAGATTCAGACGATGGTTTGCTTAAGGGTAATGTTCATTAACACCACTGTCGGACGGGAAGTCTCCCCCACTGTGACTTTACTGGCCAATTAGCCCAACCTCCATGTTCCGTGCCTTGGGCGGCTTTTTCGCAGGATGTCATCATACCCCTTAACTGATTGATTACATTTCTAGTTATAATTTAAATCAGTGTAAGACTCATACTAATCTACGATATGTTACATGCAAAATGATAATTCAGATCTACCCCTAATATGACGATAATAGTAGGTCACCTAAAAAGGCGTGGCCTCCCCTCAACCTGACATAACGATTCGAGACACAAAATATACCAATATAGTATTCCACTATACTGGACCCTATACATATATATATATATATATATATATATATATATATATATATATTCATACTGAGCGTATAACTATATAAAACAAGTGTTTTACCAAAACAGGACCGGGATAACTTTTTTCAATAAGAAAGTTTTTAAGTTAAAAACACTGCAACATATATATATATATATATATAATGTATTGCCCAATTGCCAAGCGGCGATGGTGGTGTAGTGGTTAAATTACTACTTGCAAATTAATTAAGCGAGTAACACCATCGGGAGCTCAAGTTCGCTTCCGGCCATAGCCGCGTATTTTTTTTTTTTTATTTTGCCAACGAGATGTTTTTTTTAAATTTTATCCTGAAATGACAATTATACTATGAGAAATAAAAATAATTATTTCCCAATTTAACGAGAAAGCTATTTTTTGTGTCTAATATAACATTTTTAATCATTACATCACTTTTCATACGTATTTATTTGGGACTTTACAATGTTTTGTTTTTTTTCAACTACATTTCCTTTAAAATGAGATTATAAAATCTTAAATTACGCGATTTTTATAAAATGGCAGCAATTGTCCTTTATTCTTTTTATTCCAGATTCAGACGATGGTTTGATTTAGGGTAATGTTCATTAACACCACTGTCGGACGGAAAGTCTCCCCCACTGTGACTTTACTGGCCAATTAGCCCAACCACCATGTTCCGTGCCTTGGGCGGCTTTTTCGCAGGATGTCTTCATACCCCTTAACAGATTGATTACATTTCTAGTTATAATTTAAATCAGTGTAAGACTCATTATTCGACGATATGTTTAATTCAAAATGAAAATTCAGATCTACCCCTAATATGACGATAACAGTAGGTCACCTAAAGAGGCATGGCCACCCCCTCAACCTGACTTCACGATTCGACTCAAAAACTATACCAATATAGTATTCCACTCTACCGGACCCTATACATACATATATATATATATATATATATATATATATATATATTCATACTGAGCGTATAACTATATAAAACAATTGTTTTACCAAAACAGGACCGGGATAATTTTTTTCAATAAGAAAGTTTTTAAGTTAAAAAAACTGCAACATATATATATATATAATGTATTGCCCAATTGCCAAGCGGCGATTGTGGTGTAGTGGTTAAATTACTACTTGCAAATTAATTAAGCGAGTAACACCATCGGGAGCTTAAGTTCGCTTCCGGCCATAGCCGCGTATTTTTTTTTTTTTTTTTTTTTTTTTTTTTTTTTGATTTTGCCAACGAGATTTTTTTTTTTAACTTTATCCTGAAATGACAATTTTACTATGAGAAATTATCTATTAATTTAAAGAGAAATTATTTTTTGTGTTTAATATAAAATTTTTAATCATTACATCACTTTTCATACGTATTTATTTGGGACTTTGCAATGTTTCGTTTTTTTTCAACTACATTTCCTTTTAAATGAAATTATAAAAGCTTAAGTTACGCGATTTTTATAAAATGGCAGCAATTGTCCGTTATTCTTTTAATTCCAGATTCAGACGATGGTTTGACGAAGTGTAATGTTCATTAACACCACTGTCGGACGGGAAGTCTCCCCACTGTGACTTTACTGTCCAATTAGCCCAACCACCATGTCCCGTGCCTTGTGCGGTTTTTTCGCAGGATGTCTTCAGACCCCTTACTGATTGATATCATTTCTAGTTTTAATTTAAATCAGTGCAAGACTCATATTAATCGACGATATGTTTAATTCAAAATGAAAATTCTGATCTACACCTAATATGACGATAAGAGTGGGTCACCTAAAGAGGCATGGCCACCCCCTCAACCTGACTTCACGATTCGACTCAAAAACTATACCAATATAGTATTCCACTATACCGGACCCTATATATAAATATATATATATATATATATATTCTGATACTGAGCGTATAACTATATAAAACAAGTGTTTTACCAAAACCCGGACCGGGATAATTTTTTTCAATAAGAAAATTTTTAAGTTAAAAAAACTGCAACATATATATATAATGTATTGCCCAATATCCAAGCGGCGATGGTGGTGTAGTGGTTAAATTACTACTTGCAAATAAATTAAGCGAGTAACACCATCGGGAGCTCAAGTTCGCTTCCGGCCATAGCCGCGTATTTTTTTTTTTTTTTTTTTTTTTTTTTTTGATTTAGCCAACGAGATGTTTTTTTTAACTCTATCCTAAAATGACAATTTTACAATGAGAAAAAAAAAATTATCTCCCAATTTAAAGAGAAAGCTATTTTTTGTGTCTAATATAAAATTTTTAATCATTACATCACTTTTCATACGTATTTATTTGGGACTTTACAATGTTTCGTTTTTTTCAACTACATATTCTTTTAAATGAGATTATAAAAGCTTAAGTTACGCGATTTTTATAAAATGGCAGCAATTGCCGTTATTCTTTTAATTCCAGATTCAGACGATGGTTTGATTAAGGGTAATGTTCATTAACACCACTGTCGGACGGGAAGTCTCCCCACTGTGACTTTACTGGCCAATTAGCCCAACCACCATGTTCCGTGCCTTGTGCGGTTTTTTTTGCAGGATGTCTTCAGACCCCTTACTGATTGATCACATTTCTAGTTTTAATTTAAATCAGTGCAAAACTCATATTAATCGACGATATGAAAATTCAGATCTACCCCTAATATGACGATAACAGTAGGTCACCTAAAGAGGCATGGCCACCCCCTCAACCTGACTTCACGATTCGACTCAAAAACTATACCAATATAGTATTCCACTCTACCGGACCCTATACATATATATATATATATATATATATTCATACTGAGCGTATAACTATATAAAACAATTGTTTTACCAAAACAGGACCGGGATAATTTTTTTCAATAAGAAAGTTTTTAAGTTAAAAAAACTGCAACATATATATATATATAATGCATTGCCCAATTGCCAAGCGGCGATGGTGGTGTAGTGGTTAAATTACTACTTGCAAATAAATTAAGCGAGTAACAACATCGGGAGCTCAAGTTCGCTTCCGGCCATAGCCGCATATTTTTTATTTTTTTTATTTTTTTATTTTGCCAACGAGATATTTTTTTTTTTTAACTTTATCCTGAAATGACAATTTTACTATGAGAAAAAAAAATGTTCTCCCAATTTAAAGAGAAAGCTATTTTTTGTGTCTAATATAAAATTTTTAATCATTACATCACTTTTCATACGTATTTATTTGGGACTTTACAATGTTTTGTTTTTTTCAACTACATTTCCTTTAAAATGAGATTATAAAAGCTTAAATTACGCGATTTTTATAAAATGGCAGCAATTGTCCTTTATTCTTTTAATTCCAGATTCAGACGATGGTTTGATTAAGGGTAATGTTCATTAACACCACTGTCGGACGGGAAGTCTCCCCCACTGTGACTTTACTGGCCAATTAGCCCAACCTCCATGTTCCGTGCCTTGGGCGGCTTTTTCGCAGAATGTCATCATACCCCTTAACTGATTGATTACATTTCTAGTTATAATTTAAATCAGTGTAAGACTCATACTAATCTACGATATGTTACATGCAAAATGATAATTCAGATCTACCCCTAATATGACGATAATAGTAGGTCACCTAAAAAGGCGTGGCCACCCTCTCAACCTGACAAAACGATTCGACTCAAAAAATATACCAATATAGTATTCCACTATACCGGACCCTATACATACATATATATATATATATATATATATATTCATACTGAGCGTATAACTATATAAAACAAGTATTTTACAAAACCGGACCGGGATAATTTTTTTCAATAAGAAAATTTTTATGTTAAAAACACTGCAACATATATATATATAATGTATTGCCCAATTGCCAAGCGGCGATGGTGGTGTAGTGCTTAAATTACTACTTGCAAATTAATTAAGCGAGTAACACCATCGGGAGCTCAAGGTCGCTTCCAGCCATAGCCGCGTATTTTTTTTTTTTTTTTATGTTTTTTATTTTGCCAACGAGATGTTTTTTTTTTTAACTTTATCCTGAAATGACAATTTTACTATGAGAAATAAAAATAATTATCTACCAATTTTAAGAGAAAGCTATTTTTTGTGTCTAATATAAACTTTTTATCATTACATCACTTTTCATACGTATTTATTTGGGACTTTACAATGTTTTGTTTTTTTTCAACTACATTTCCTTTAAAATGAGATTATAAATGCTTAAATTACGCGATTTTTATAAAACGGCAGCAATTGTCCTTTATTCTTTTAATTCCAGATTCAGACGATGGTTTGATTTACGGTAATGTTCATTAACACCACTGTCGGACGGAAAGTCTCCCCCACTGTGACTTTACTGGCCAATTAGCCCAACCTCCATGTTCCGTGCCTTGGGCGGCTTTTTCGCAGGATGTCTTCATACCCCTTAACAGATTGACTACATTTCTAGTTATAATTTAAATCAGTGTAAGACTCATATTAATCGACGATATGTTTAATTCAAAATGAAAATTCAGATCTACCCCTAATATGACGATAACAGTAGGTCACCTAAAGAAGCATGGCCACCCCCTCAACCTGACTTCACGATTCGATTAAAAAACTATACCAATATAGTATTCCACTATACCGGACCCTATACATATATATATATATATATATATATATATTCATACTGAGCGTATAACTATATAAAACCAGTGTTTTACCAAAACAGGACCGGGATAACTTTTTTCAATAAGAAAGTTTTTAAGTTAAAAACACTGCAACATATATATATATAATGTATTGCCCAATCGCCAAGCGGCGATGGTGGTGTAGTGGTTAAATTACTACTTGCAAATTAATTAAGCGAGTAACACCATCGGGAGCTCAAGTTCGCTTCCGGCCATAGCCGCGTATTTTTTATTTTTTTTATTTTTGTATTTTGCCAACGAGATGTTTTTTTTTTTTTTAACTTTATCCTGAAATGACAATTTTACTATGAGAAATAAAAATAATTATCTACCAATTTTAAGAGAAAGCTATTTTTTGTGTCTAATATAAACTTTTTATCATTACATCACTTTTCATACGTATTTATTTGGGACTTTACAATGTTTTGTTTTTTTTCAACTACATTTCCTTTAAAATGAGATTATAAAAGCTTAAATTACGCGATTTTTATAAAATGGCTGCAATTGTCCTTTATTCTTTTAATTCCAGATTCAGACGATGGTTTGATTAAGGGTAATGTTCATTAACACCACTGTCGGACGGGAAGTCTCCCCACTGTGACTTTACTGGCCAATTAGTCCAACCTCCATGTTCCGTGCCTTGGGCGGCTTTTTCGCAGGATGTCTTCATTCCCCTTAACTGATTGATTGCATTTCTAGTTATAATTTAAATCAGTGTAAGACTCATACTAATCTACGATATGTTACATGCAAAATGAAAATTCAGATCTACCCCTAATATGACGATAATAGTAGGTCACCTAAAAAGGCGTGGCCACCCTCTCAACCTGACAAAACGATTCGACTCAAAAAATATACCAATATAGTATTCCACTATACCGGACCCTATACATACATATATATATATATATATATATATTCATACTGAGCGTATAACTATATAAAACAAGTATTTTACAAAACCGGACCGGGATAATTTTTTTCAATAAGAAAATTTTTATGTTAAAAACACTGCAACATATATATATATATATATATATAATGTATTGCCCAATTGCCAAGCGGCGATGGTGGTGTAGTGGTTAAATTACTACTTGCAAATTAATTAAGCGAGTAACACCATCGGGAGCTCAAGTTCGCTTCCAGCCATAGCCGCGTATTTTTTTTTTTTTTTTTATGTTTTTTATTTTGCCAAAGAGATGTTTTTTTTTTTAACTTTATCCTGAAATGACAATTTTACTATGAGAAATAAAAATAATTATCTACCAATTTTAAGAGAAAGCTATTTTTTGTGTCTAATATAAACTTTTTATCATTACATCACTTTTCATACGTATTTATTTGGGACTTTACAATGTTTTGTTTTTTTTCAACTACATTTCCTTTAAAATGAGATTATAAATGCTTAAATTACGCGATTTTTATAAAACGGCAGCAATTGTCCTTTATTCTTTTAATTCCAGATTCAGACGATGGTTTGATTTACGGTAATGTTCATTAACACCACTGTCGGACGGAAAGTCTCCCCCACTGTGACTTTACTGGCCAATTAGCCCAACCTCCATGTTCCGTGCCTTGGGCGGCTTTTTCGCAGGATGTCTTCATACCCCTTAACAGATTGATTACATTTCTAGTTATAATTTAAATCAGTGTAAGACTCATATTAATCGACGATATGTTTAATTCAAAATGAAAATTCAGATCTACCCCTAATATGACGATAACAGTAGGTCACCTAAAGAAGCATGGCCACCCCCTCAACCTGACTTCACGATTCGATTAAAAAACTATACCAATATAGTATTCCACTATACCGGACCCTATACATATATATATATATATATATATATATATTCATACTGAGCGTATAACTATATAAAACAAGTGTTTTACCAAAACCGGACCGGGATAATTTTTTTCAATAAGAAAATTTTTAAGTTAAAAAAACTGCAACATATATATATAATGTATTGCCCAATATCCAAGCGGCGATGGTGGTGTAGTGGTTAAATTACTACTTGCAAATAAATTAAGCGAGTAACACCATTGGGAGCTCAAGTTCGCTTCCGGCCATAGCCGCGTATTATTTTTTTTTTTTTTTTTTTTTTTTTTTTTTTTTGATTTAGCCAACGAGATGTTTTTTTTAACTCTATCCTAAAATGACAATTTTACAATGAGAAAAAAAAAATTATCTCCCAATTTAAAGAGAAAGCTATTTTTTGTGTCTAATATAAAATTTTTAATCATTACATCACTTTTCATACGTATTTATTTGGGACTTTGCAATGTTTTGTTTTTTTTCAACTACATATTCTTTTAAATGAGATTATAAAAGCTTAAGTTACGCGATTTTTATAAAATGGCAGCAATTGCCGTTATTCTTTTAATTCCAGATTCAGACGATGGTTTGATTAAGGGTAATGTTCATTAACACCACTGTCGGACGGGAAGTCTCCCCACTGTGACTTTACTGGCCAATTAGCCCAACCACCATGTTCCGTGCCTTGTGCGGTTTTTTCGCAGGATGTCTTCAGACCCCTTACTGATTGATCACATTTCTAGTTTTAATTTAAATCAGTGCAAAACTCATATTAATCGACGATATGAAAATTCAGATCTACCCCTAATATGACGATAACAGTAGGTCACCTAAAGAGGCATGGCCACCCCCTCAACCTGACTTCACGATTCGACTCAAAAACTATACCAATATAGTATTCCACTCTACCGGACCCTATACATATATATATATATATATATATATATATATATATATATATATATATATATATTCATACTGAGCGTATAACTATATAAAACAATTGTTTTACCAAAACAGGACCAGGATAATTTTTTTCAATAAGAAAGTTTTTAAGTTAAAAAAACTGCAACATATATATATAATGTATTGCCCAATATCCAAGCGGCGATGGTGGTGTAGTGGTTAAATTACTACTTGCAAATAAATTAAGCGAGTAACACCATCGGGAGCTCAAGTTCGCTTCCGGCCATAGCCGCGTATTTTTTTTTTTTTTTTTTTTTTGATTTAGCCAACGAGATGTTTTTTTTTAACTCTATCCTAAAATGACAATTTTACTATGAGAAAAAAAAATGTTCTCCCAATTTAAAGAGAAAGCTATTTTTTGTGTCTAATATAAAATTTTTAATCATTACATCACTTTTCATACGTATTTATTTGGGACTTTACAATGTTTTGTTTTTTTCAACTACATTTCCTTTAAAATGAGATTATAAAAGCTTAAATTACGCGATTTTTTTAAAATGGCAGCAATTGTCCTTTATTCTTTTAATTCCAGATTCAGACGATGGTTTGATTGAGGGTAATGTTCATTAACACCACTGTCGGACGGGAAGTCTCCCCCACTGTGACTTTACTGGCCAATTAGCCCAACCTCCATGTTCCGTGCCTTGGGCGGCTTTTTCGCAGGATGTCTTCATACCCCTTAACTGATTGATTACATTTCTAGTTATAATTTAAATCAGTGTAAGACTCATACTAATCTACGATATGTTACATGCAAAATGATAATTCAGATCTACCCCTAATATGACGATAATAGTAGGTCACCTAAAAAGGCGTGGCCACCCCCTCAACCTGACATAACGATTCGACTCAAAAAATATACCAATATAGTATTCCACTATACCGGACCCTATACATATATATATATATATATATATATATATATATATATATATATATTCATACTGAGCGTATAACTATATAAAACAAGTGTTTTACCAAAACAGGACCGGGATAACTTTTTTCATTAAGAAAGTTTTTAAGTTAAAAACACTGCAACATATATATATATAATGTATTGCCCAATTGCCAAGCGGCGATGGTGGTGTAGTGGTTAAATTACTACTTGCAAATTAATTAAGCGAGTAACACCATCGGGAGCTTAAGTTCGCTTCCAGCCATAGCCGCGTATTTTTTTTTTTTTTTTTTTTTTTTTTGATTTTGCCAACGAGATTTTTTTTTTTAACTTTATCCTGAAATGACAATTTTACTATGAGAAATTATCTACTAATTTAAAGAGAAATTATTTTTTGTGTTTAATATAAAATTTTTAATCATTACATCACTTTTCATACGTATTTATTTGGGACTTTGCAATGTTTCGTTTTTTTTCAACTACATTTCCTTTTAAATGAGATTATAAAAGCTTAAGTTACGCGATTTTTATAAAATGGCAGCAATTGCCGTTATTCTTTTAATTCCAGATTCAGACGATGGTTTGATTAAGGGTAATGTTCATTAACACCACTGTCGGACGGGAAGTCTCCCCACTGTGACTTTACTGGCCAATTAGCCCAACCACCATGTTCCGTGCCTTGTGCGGTTTTTTCGCAGGATGTCTTCAGACCCCTTACTGATTGATCACATTTCTAGTTTTAATTTAAATCATTGCAAAACTCATATTAATCGACGATATGAAAATTCAGATCTACCCCTAATATGACGATAACAGTAGGTCACCTAAAGAGGCATGGCCACCCCCTCAACCTGACTTCACGATTCGACTCAAAAACTATACCAATATAGTATTCCACTCTACCGGACCCTATACATATATATATATATATATATATATATATATATATATATATATTCATACTGAGCGTATAACTATATAAAACAATTGTTTTACCAAAACAGGACCAGGATAACTTTTTTCATTAAGAAAGTTTTTAAGTTAAAAACACTGCAACATATATATATATAATGTATTGCCCAATTGCCAAGCGGCGATGGTGGTGTAGTGGTTAAATTACTACTTGCAAATTAATTAAGCGAGTAACACCATCGGGAGCTTAAGTTCGCTTCCAGCCATAGCCGCGTATTTTTTTTTTTTTTTTTTTTTTTTTTTGATTTTGCCAACGAGATTTTTTTTTTTAACTTTATCCTGAAATGACAATTTTACTATGAGAAATTATCTACTAATTTAAAGAGAAATTATTTTTTGTGTTTAATATAAAATTTTTAATCATTACATCACTTTTCATACGTATTTATTTGGGACTTTGCAATGTTTCGTTTTTTTTTCAACTACATTTCCTTTTAAATGAAATTATAAAAGCTTAAGTTACGCGATTTTTATAAAATGGCTGCAATTGTCCTTTATTCTTTTAATTCCAGATTCAGACGATGGTTTGATTAAGGGTAATGTTCATTAACACCACTGTCGGACGGGAAGTCTCCCCACTGTGACTTTACTGGCCAATTAGTCCAACCTCCATGTTCCGTGCCTTGGGCGGCTTTTTCGCAGGATGTCTTCATTCCCCTTAACTGATTGATTGCATTTTAGTTATAATTTAAATCAGTGTAAGACTCATACTAATCTACGATATGTTACATGCAAAATGAAAATTCAGATCTACCCCTAATATGACGATAATAGTAGGTCACCTAAAAAGGCGTGGCCACCCCCTCAACCTGACAAAACGATTCGACTCAAAAAATATACCAATATAGTATTCAACTATACCGGACCCTATACATATATATATATATATATATATATTCATACTGAGCGTATAACTATATAAAACAAGTATTTTACAAAACCGGACCGGGATAATTTTTTTCAATAAGAAAATTTTTATGTTAAAAACACTGCAACATATATATATATATATATATATATATAATGTATTGCCCAATTGCCAAGCGGCGATCGTGGTGTAGTGGTTAAATTACTACTTGCAAATAAATTAAGCGAGTAACACCATCGGGAGCTCAAGTTCGCTTCCGGCCATAGCCGCGTATTTTTTTTTTTTTTTTTTTTTTTTTTGATTTTGCCAACGAGATTTTTTTTTTTTAACTTTATCCTGAAATGACAATTTTACTATGAGAAATTATCTACTAATTTAAAGAGAAATTATTTTTTGTGTTTAATATAAAATTTTTAATCATTACATCACTTTTCATACGTATTTATTTGGGACTTTGCAATGTTTCGTTTTTTTCAACTACATTTCCTTTTAAATGAGATTATAAAAGCTTAAGTTACGCGATTTTTATAAAATGGCAGCAATTGTCCGTTATTCTTTTAATTCCAGATTCAGACGATGGTTTGATTTAGTGTAATGTTCATTAACAACACTGTCGGACGGGAAGTCTCCCCACTGTGACTTTACTGTCCAATTAGCCCAACCACCATGTTCCGTGCCTTGTGCGGTTTTTTCGCAGGATGTCTTCAGACCCCTTACTGATTGATAACATTTCTAGTTTTAATTTAAATCAGTGCAAGACTCATATTAATCGACGATATGTTTAATTCAAAATGAAAATTCTGATCTACCCCTAATATGACGATAAGAGTAGGTCACCTAAAGAGGCATGGCCACCCCCTCAACCTGACTTCACGATTCGACTCAAAAACTATACCAATATAGTATTCCACTATACCGGACCCTATATATAAATATATATATATATATATATATATTCTGGTACTGAGCGTATAACTATATAAAACAAGTGTTTTACCAAAACCCGGACCGGGATAATTTTTTTCAATAAGAAAATTTTTAAGTTAAAAAAACTGCAACATATATATATAATGTATTGCCCAATATCCAAGCGGCGATGGTGGTGTAGTGGTTAAATTACTACTTGCAAATAAATTAAGCGAGTAACACCATCGGGAGCTGAAAATCGCTTCCGGCCAAAGCCGCGTATTTTTTTTTTTTTTTTTTTTTTGATTTAGCCAACGAGATGTTTTTTTTAACTCTATCCTAAAATGACAATTTTACAATGAGAAAAAAAAAATTATCTCCCAATTTAAAGAGAAAGCTATTTTTTGTGTCTAACATAAAATTTTTAATCATTACATCACTTTTCATACGTATTTATTTGGGACTTTGCAATGTTTCGTTTTTTTTTCAACTACATATTCTTTTAAATGAGATTATAAAAGCTTAAGTTACGCGATTTTTATAATATGGCAGCAATTGCCGTTATTCTTTTAATTACAGATTCAGACGATGGTTTGATTAAGGGTAATGTTCATTAACACAACTGTCGGACGGGAAGTCTCCCCACTGTGACTTTACTGGCCAATTAGCCCAACCACCATGTTCCGTGCCTTGTGCGGTTTTTTCGCAGGATGTCTTCAGACCCCTTACTGATTGATCACATTTCTAGTTTTAATTTAAATCAGTGCAAAACTCATATTAATCGACGATATGAATATTCAGATCTACCCCTAATATGACGATAACAGTAGGTCACCTAAAGAGGCATGGCCACCCCCTCAACCTGACTTCACGATTCGACTCAAAAACTATACCAATATAGTATTCCACTCTACCGGACCCTATACATATATATATATATATATATATATATATATATATATATTCATACTGAGCGTATAACTATATAAAACAATTGTTTTACCAAAACAGGACCGGGATAATTTTTTTCAATAAGAAAGTTTTTAAGTTAAAAAAACTGCAACATATATATATATATAATGTATTGCCCAATTGCCAAGCGGCGATGGTGGTGTAGTGGTTAAATTAATACTTGCAAATTAATTAAGCGAGTAACACCATCGGGAGCTTAAGTTCGCTTCCGGCCATAGCCGCGTATTTTTTTTTTTTTTTTTTTTTTTTTTTGATTTTGCCAACGAGATTTTTTTTTTAACTTTATCCTGAAATGACAATTTTACTATGAGAAATTATCTACTAATTTAAAGAGAAATTATTTTTTGTGTTTAATATAAAATTTTTAATCATTACATCACTTTTCATACGTATTTATTTGGGACTTTGCAATGTTTCGTTTTTTTTCAACTACATTTCCTTTTAAATGAAATTATAAAAGCCTAAGTTACGCGATTTTTATAAAATGGCAGCAATTGTCCGTTATTCTTTTAATTCCAGATTCAGACGATGGTTTGACGAAGTGTAATGTTCATTAACACCACTGTCGGACGGGAAGTCTCCCCACTGTGACTTTACTGTCCAATTAGCCCAACCACCATGTCCCGTGCCTTGTGCGGTTTTTTCGCAGGATGTCTTCAGACCCCTTACTGATTGATAACATTTCTAGTTTTAATTTAAATCAGTGCAAGACTCATATTAATCGACGATATGTTTAATTCAAAATGAAAATTCTGATCTACCCCTAATATGACGATATGAGTAGGTCACCTAAAGAGGCATGGCCACCCCCTCAACCTGACTTCACGATTCGACTCAAAAACTATACCAATATAGTATTCCACTATACCGGACCCTATATATAAATATATATATATATATATATATATATATATATATATATATATATATATATATATATATATATATATATATATATATATATATATATATTCTGATACTGAGCGTATAACTATATAAAACAAGTGTTTTACCAAAACCCGGACCGGGATAATTTTTTTCAATAAGAAAATTTTTAAGTTAAAAAAACTGCAACATATATATATAATGTATTGCCCAATATCCAAGCGGCGATGGTGGTGTAGTGGTTAAATTACTACTTGCAAATAAATTAAGCGAGTAACACCATTGGGAGCTCAAGTTCGCTTCCGGCCATAGCCGCGTATTTTTTTTTTTTTTTTTTTTTGATTTAGCCAACGAGATGTTTTTTTTTAACTCTATCCTAAAATGACAATTTTACTATGAGAAAAAAAAATGTTCTCCCAATTTAAAGAGAAAGCTATTTTTTGTGTGTAATATAAAATTTTTAATCATTACATCACTTTTCATACGTATTTATTTGGGACTTTACAATGTTTTGTTTTTTTCAACTACATTTCCTTTAAAATGAGATTATAAAAGCTTAAATTACGCGATTTTTTTAAAATGGCAGCAATTGTCCTTTATTCTTTTAATTCCAGATTCAGACGATGGTTTGATTGAGGGTAATGTTCATTAACACCACTGTCGGACGGGAAGTCTCCCCCACTGTGACTTTACTGGCCAATTAGCCCAACCTCCATGTTCCGTGCCTTGGGCGGCTTTTTCGCATGATGTCTTCATACCCCTTAACTGATTGATTACATTTCTAGTTATAATTTAAATCAGTGTAAGACTCACACTAATCTACGATATGTTACATGCAAAATGATAATTCAGATCTACCCCTAATATGACGATAATAGTAGGTCACCTAAAAAGGCGTGGCCACCCCCTCAACCTGACATAACGATTCGACTCAAAAAATATACCAATATAGTATTCCACTATACCGGACCCTATACATATATATATATATATATATATATATATATATATATATATATATATATATTCATACTGAGCGTATAACTATATAAAACAAGTGTTTTACCAAAACAGGACCGGGATAACTTTTTTCATTAAGAAAGTTTTTAAGTTAAAAACACTGCAACATATATATATATATAATGTATTGCCCAATTGCCAAGCGGCGATGGTGGTGTAGTGGTTAAATTACTACTTGCAAATAAATTAAGCGAGTAACACCATCGGGAGCTGAAGTTCGCTTCCGGCCAAAGCCGCGTATTTTTTTTTTTTTTTTTTTTTGATTTAGCCAACGAGATGTTTTTTTTAACTCTATCCTAAAATGACAATTTTACAATGAGAAAAAAAAAATTATCTCCCAATTTAAAGAGAAAGCTATTTTTTGTGTCTAACATAAAATTTTTAATCATTACATCACTTTTCATACGTATTTATTTGGGACTTTGCAATGTTTCGTTTTTTTTTCAACTACATAATCTTTTAAATGAGATTATAAAAGCTTAAGTTACGCGATTTTTATAATATGGCAGCAATTGCCGTTATTCTTTTAATTCCAGATTCAGACGATGGTTTGATTAAGGGTAATGTTCATTAACACCACTGTCGGACGGGAAGTCTCCCCACTGTGACTTTACTGGCCAATTAGCCCAACCACCATGTTCCGTGCCTTGTGCGGTTTTTTCGCAGGATGTCTTCAGACCCCTTACTGATTGATCACATTTCTAGTTTTAATTTAAATCAGTGCAAAACTCAATATTAATCGACGATATGAATATTCAGATCTACCCCTAATATGACGATAACAGTAGGTCACCTAAAGAGGCATGGCCACCCCCTCAACCTGACTTCACGATTCGACTCAAAAACTATACCAATATAGTATTCCACTCTACCGGACCCTATACATATATATATATATATATATTCATACTGAGCGTATAACTATATAAAACAAGTATTTTACAAAACCGGACCGGGATAATTTTTTTCAATAAGAAAATTTTTATGTTAAAAACACTGCAACATATATATATATATATATATAATGTATTGCCCAATTGCCAAGCGGCGATGGTGGTGTAGTGGTTAAATTACTACTTGCAAATAAATTAAGCGAGTAACACCATCGGGAGCTCAAGTTCGCTTCCGGCCATAGCCCCGTATTTTTTTTTTTTTTTTTTTTTTTTTTTTGATTTTGCCAACGAGATTTTTTTTTTTTAACTTTATCCTGAAATGACAATTTTACTATGAGAAATTATCTACTAATTTAAAGAGAAATTATTTTTTGTGTTTAATATAAAATTTTTAATCATTACATCACTTTTCATACGTATTTATTTGGGACTTTGCAATGTTTCGTTTTTTTTCAACTACATTTCCTTTTAAATGAGATTATAAAAGCTTAAGTTACGCGATTTTTATAAAATGGCAGCAATTGTCCGTTATTCTTTTAATTCCAGATTCAGACGATGGTTTGATTTAGTGTAATGTTCATTAACACCACTGTCGGACGGGAAGTCTCCCCACTGTGACTTTACTGTCCAATTAGCCCAACCACCATGTTCCGTGCCTTGTGCGGTTTTTTCGCAGGATGTCTTCAGACCCCTTACTGATTGATAACATTTCTAGTTTTAATTTAAATCAGTGCAAGACTCATATTAATCGACGATATGTTTAATTCAAAATGAAAATTCAGATCTACCCCTAATATGACGATAAGAGTAGGTCACCTAAAGAGGCATGGCCACCCCCTCAACCTGACTTCACGATTCGACTCAAAAACTATACCAATATAGTATTCCACTATACCGGACCCTATATATAAATATATATATATATATATATTCTGATACTGAGCGTATAACTATATAACAAGTGTTTTACCAAAACCCGGACCGGGATAATTTTTTTCAATAAGAAAATTTTTAAGTTAAAAAAACTGCAACATATATATATAATGTATTGCCCAATATCCAAGCGGCGATGGTGGTGTAGTGGTTAAATTACTACTTGCAAATAAATTAAGCGAGTAACACCATCGGGAGCTGAAGTTCGCTTCCGGCCAAAGCCGCGTATTTTTTTTTTTTTTTTTTTTTGATTTAGCCAACGAGATGTTTTTTTTAACTCTATCCTAAAATGACAATTTTACAATGAGAAAAAAAAAATTATCTCCCAATTTAAAGAGAAAGCTATTTTTTGTGTCTAACATAAAATTTTTAATCATTACATCACTTTTCATACGTATTTATTTGGGACTTTGCAATGTTTCGTTTTTTTTTCAACTACATATTCTTTTAAATGAGATTATAAAAGCTTAAGTTACGCGATTTTTATAATATGGCAGCTATTGCCGTTATTCTTTTAATTCCAGATTCAGACGATGGTTTGATTAAGGGTAATGTTCATTAACACCACTGTCGGACGGGAAGTCTCCCCACTGTGACTTTACTGGCCAATTAGCCCAACCACCATGTTCCGTGCCTTGTGCGGTTTTTTCGCAGGATGTCTTCAGACCCCTTACTGATTGATCACATTTCTAGTTTTAATTTAAATCAGTGCAAAACTTATATTAATCGACGATATGAATATTCAGATCTACCCCTAATATGACGATAACAGTAGGTCACCTAAAGAGGCATGGCCACCCCCTCAACCTGACTTCACGATTCGACTCAAAAACTATACCAATATAGTATTCCACTCTACCGGACCCTATACATATATATATATATATATATATATATATATATATATATTCATACTGAGCGTATAACTATATAAAACAATTGTTTTACCAAAACAGGACCGGGATAATTTTTTTCAATAAGAAAGTTTTTAAGTTAAAAAAACTGCAACATATATATATATATAATGTATTGCCCAATTGCCAAGCGGCGATGGTGGTGTAGTGGTTAAATTACTACTTGCAAATTAATTAAGCGAGTAACACCATCGGGAGCTTAAGTTCGCTTCCGGCCATAGCCGCGTATTTTTTTTTTTTTTTTTTTTTTTTTTTTGATTTTGCCAACGAGATTTTTTTTTTTAACTTTATCCTGAAATGACAATTTTACTATGAGAAATTATCTACTAATTTAAAGAGAAATTATTTTTTGTGTTTAATATAAAATTTTTAATCATTACATCACTTTTCATACGTATTTATTTGGGACTTTGCAATGTTTCGTTTTTTTTCAACTACATTTCCTTTTAAATGAAATTATAAAAGCCTAAGTTACGCGATTTTTATAAAATGGCAGCAATTGTCCGTTATTCTTTTAATTCCAGATTCAGACGATGGTTTGACGAAGTGTAATGTTCATTAACACCACTGTCGGACGGGAAGTCTCCCCACTGTGACTTTACTGTCCAATTAGCCCAACCACCATGTCCCGTGCCTTGTGCGGTTTTTTCGCAGGATGTCTTCAGACCCCTTACTGATTGATATCATTTCTAGTTTTAATTTAAATTAGTGCAAGACTCATATTAATCGACGATATGTTTAATTCAAAATGAAAATTCTGATCTACCCCTAATATGACGATATGAGTGGGTCACCTAAAGAGGCATGGCCACCCCCTCAACCTGACTTCACGATTCGACTCAAAAACTATACCAATATAGTATTCCACTATACCGGACCCTATATATAAATATATATATATATATATATATTCTGATACTGAGAGTATAACTATATAAAACAAGTGTTTTACCAAAACCCGGACCGGGATAATTTTTTCAATAAGAAAATTTTTAAGTTAAAAAAACTGCAACATATATACATAATGTATTGCCCAATATCCAAGCGGCGATGGTGGTGTAGTGGTTAAATTACTACTTGCAAATTAATTAAGCGAGTAACACCATCGGGAGCTCAAGTTCGCTTCCGGCCATAGCCGCGTATTTTTTTTTTTTTTTATTTTTGTATTTTGCCAACGAGATGTTTTTTTTTTTTTTAACTTTATCCTGAAATGACAATTTTACTATGAGAAATAAAAATAATTATCTACCAATTTTAAGAGAAAGCAATTTTTTGTGTCTAATATAAACTTTTTATCATTACATCACTTTTCATACGTATTTATTTGGGACTTTACCATGTTTTGTTTTTTTTCAACTACATTTCCTTTAAAATGAGATTATAAAAGCTTAAATTACGCGATTTTTATAAAATGGCAGCAATTGTCCTTTATTCTTTTAATTCCAGATTCAGACGATGGTTTGATTAAGGGTAATGTTCATTAACACCACTGTCGGACGGGAAGTCTCCCCCACTGTGACTTTACTGGCCAATGAGCCCAACCTCCATGTTCCGTGCCTTGGGCGGCTTTTTCGCAGGATGTCTTCATACCCCTTAACTGATTTATTACATTTCTAGTTATAATTTAAATCAGTGTAAGACTCATACTAATCTACGATATGTTACATGCAAAATGATAATAGTAGGTCACCTAAAAAGGCGTGGCCACCCCCTCAACCTGACAAAACGATTCGACTCAAAAAATATACCAATATAGTATTCCACTATACCGGACCCTATACATATATATATATATATATATATATATTCATACTGAGCGTATAACTATATAAAACAAGTATTTTACAAAACCGGACCAGGATAATTTTTTTCAATAAGAAATTTTTTATGTTAAAAACACTGCAACATATATATATATATATATATAATGTATTGCCCAATTGCCAAGCGGCGATGGTGGTGTAGTGGTTAAATTACTACTTGCAAATTAATTAAGCGAGTAACACCATCGGGAGCTCAAGTTCGCTTCCGGCCATAGCCGCGTATTTTTTTTTTTATTTTGCCAACGAGATGTTTTTTTTTAATTTTATCCTGAAATGACAATTTTACTATGAGAAATAAAAATAATTATTTCCCAATTTAACGAGAAAGCTATTTTTTGTGTCTAATATAACATTTTTAATCATTACATCACTTTTCATACGTATTTATTTGGGACTTTACAATGTTTTGTTTTTTTCAACTACATTTCCTTTAAAATGAGATTATAAAATCTTAAATTACGCGATTTTTATAAAATGGCAGCAATTGTCCTTTATTCTTTTAATTCCAGATTCAGACGATGGTTTGATTTAGGGTAATGTTCATTAACACCACTGTCGGACGGAAAGTCTCCCCCACTGTGACTTTACTGGCCAATTAGCCCAACCTCCATGTTCCGTGCCTTGGGCGGCTTTTTCGCAGGATGTCTTCATACCCCTTAACTGATTGATTACATTTCTAGTTATAATTTAAATCAGTGTAAGACTCATATTAATCGACGATATGTTTAATTCAAAATGAAAATTCAGATCTACCCCTAATATGACGATAACAGTAGGTCACCTAAAGAGGCATGGCCACCCCCTCAACCTGACTTCACGATTCGAGTCAAAAACTATACCAATATAGTATTCCACTATACCGGACCCTATATATAAATATATATATATATATATATATTCTGATACTGAGCGTATAACTATATAAAACAAGTGTTTTACCAAAACCCGGACCGGGATAATTTTTTTCAATAAGAAAATTTTTAAGTTAAAAAAACTGCAACATATATATATAATGTATTGCCCAATATCCAAGCGGCGATGGTGGTGTAGTGGTTAAATTACTACTTGCAAATAAATTAAGCGAGTAACACCATCGGGAGCTGAAGTTCGCTTCCGGCCAAAGCCGCATATTTTTTTTTTTTTTTTTTTTTTTTTGATTTAGCCAACGAGATGTTTTTTTTAACTCTATCCTAAAATGACAATTTTACAATGAGAAAAAAAAAATTATCTCCCAATTTAAAGAGAAAGCTATTTTTTGTGTCTAACATAAAATTTTTAATCATTACATCACTTTTCATACGTATTTATTTGGGACTTTGCAATGTTTCGTTTTTTTTTCAACTACATAATCTTTTAAATGAGATTATAAAAGCTTAAGTTACGCGATTTTTATAATATGGCAGCAATTGCCGTTATTCTTTTAATTCCAGATTCAGACGATGGTTTGATTAAGGGTAATGTTCATTTACACCACTGTCGGACGGGAAGTCTCCCCACTGTGACTTTACTGGCCAATTAGCCCAACCACCATGTTCCGTGCCTTGTGCGGTTTTTTCGCAGGATGTCTTCAGACCCCTTACTGATTGATCACATTTCTAGTTTTAATTTAAATCAGTGCAAAACTCAATATTAATCGACGATATGAATATTCAGATCTACCCCTAATATGACGATAACAGTAGGTCACCTAAAGAGGCATGGCCACCCCCTCAACCTGACTTCACGATTCGACTCAAAAACTATACCAATATAGTATTCCACTCTACCGGACCCTATACATATATATATATATATATATATATATTCATACTGAGCGTATAACTATATAAAACAATTGTTTTACCAAAACAGGACCGGGATAATTTTTTTCAATAAGAAAGTTTTTAAGTTAAAAAAACTGCAACATATATATATATATAATGTATTGCCCAATTGCCAAGCGGCGATGGTGGTGTAGTGGTTAAATTACTACTTGCAAATTAATTAAGCGAGTAACACCATCGGGAGCTTAAGTTCGCTTCCGGCCATAGCCGCGTATTTTTTTTTTTTTTTTTTTTTTTTTTTTTGATTTTGCCAACGAGATTTTTTTTTTTAACTTTATCCTGAAATGTCAATTTTACTATGAGAAATTATCTACTAATTTAAAGAGAAATTATTTTTTGTGTTTAATATAAAATTTTTAATCATTACATCACTTTTCATACGTATTTATTTGGGACTTTGCAATGTTTCGTTTTTTTTCAACTACATTTCCTTTTAAATGAAATTATAAAAGCTTAAGTTACGCGATTTTTATAAAATGGCAGCAATTGTCCGTTATTCTTTTAATTCCAGATTCAGACGATGGTTTGACGAAGTGTAATGTTCATTAACACCACTGTCGGACGGGAAGTCTCCCCACTGTGACTTTACTGTCCAATTAGCCCAACCACCATGTCCCGTGCCTTGTGCGGTTTTTTCGCAGGATGTCTTCAGACCCCTTACTGATTGATATCATTTCTAGTTTTAATTTAAATTAGTGCAAGACTCATATTAATCGACGATATGTTTAATTCAAAATGAAAATTCTGATCTACCCCTAATATGACGATAAGAGTGGGTCACCTAAAGAGGCATGGCCACCCCCTCAACCTGACTTCACGATTCGACTCAAAAACTGTACCAATATAGTATTCCACTATACCGGACCCTATATATAAATATATATATATATATATATATTCTGATACTGAGCGTATAACTATATAAAACAAGTGTTTTACCAAAACCCGGACCGGGATAATTTTTTTCAATAAGAAAATTTTTAAGTTAAAAAAACTGCAACATATATATATAATGTATTGCCCAATATCCAAGCGGCGATGGTGGTGTAGTGGTTAAATTACTACTTGCAAATAAATTAAGCGAGTAACACCATCGGGAGCTCAAGTTCGCTTCCGGCCATAGCCGCGTATTTTTTTTTTTTTTATTTTTGTATTTTGCCAACGAGATGTTTTTTTTTTTTTTAACTTTATCCTGAAATGACAATTTTACTATGAGAAATAAAAATAATTATCTACCAATTTTAAGAGAAAGCAATTTTTTGTGTCTAATATAAACTTTTTATCATTACATCACTTTTCATACGTATTTATTTGGGACTTTACCATGTTTTGTTTTTTTTCAACTACATTTCCTTTAAAATGAGATTATAAAAGCTTAAATTACGCGATTTTTATAAAATGGCAGCAATTGTCCTTTATTCTTTTAATTCCAGATTCAGACGATGGTTTGATTAAGGGTAATGTTCATTAACACCACTGTCGGACGGGAAGTCTCCCCCACTGTGACTTTACTGGCCAATGAGCCCAACCTCCATGTTCCGTGCCTTGGGCGGCTTTTTCGCAGGATGTCTACATACCCCTTAACTGATTTATTACATTTCTAGTTATAATTTAAATCAGTGTAAGACTCATACTAATCTACGATATGTTACATGCAAAATGATAATAGTAGGTCACCTAAAAAGGCGTGGCCACCCCCTCAACCTGACAAAACGATTCGACTCAAAAAATATACCAATATAGTATTCCACTATACCGGACCCTATACATATATATATATATATATATATATATATATATATATATATATATATTCATACTGAGCGTATAACTATATAAAACAAGTATTTTACAAAACCGGACCGGGATAATTTTTTTCAATAAGAAAATTTTTATGTTAAAAACACTGCAACATATATATATATATATATATAATGTATTGCCCAATTGCCAAGCGGCGATGGTGGTGTAGTGGTTAAATTACTACTTGCAAATTAATTAAGCGAGTAACACCATCGGGAGCTTAAGTTCGCTTCCGGCCATAGCCGCGTATTTTTTTTTTTTTTTTTTTTTTTTTTTTGATTTTGCCAACGAGATTTTTTTTTTTAACTTTATCCTGAAATGACAATTTTACTATGAGAAATTATCTACTAATTTAAAGAGAAATTATTTTTTGTGTTTAATATAAAATTTTTAATCATTACATCACTTTTCATACGTATTTATTTGGGACTTTGCAATGTTTCGTTTTTTTTCAACTACATTTCCTTTTAAATGAAATTATAAAAGCTTAAGTTACGCGATTTTTATAAAATGGCAGCAATTGTCCGTTATTCTTTTAATTCCAGATTCAGACGATGGTTTGACGAAGTGTAATGTTCATTAACACCACTGTCGGACGGGAAGTCTCCCCACTGTGACTTTACTGTCCAATTAGCCCAACCACCATGTCCCGTGCCTTGTGCGGTTTTTTCGCAGGATGTCTTCAGACCCCTTACTGATTGATATCATTTCTAGTTTTAATTTAAATTAGTGCAAGACTCATATTAATCGACGATATGTTTAATTCAAAATGAAAATTCTGATCTACCCCTAATATGACGATAAGAGTGGGTCACCTAAAGAGGCATGGCCACCCCCTCAACCTGACAAAACGATTCGACTCAAAAAATATACCAATATAGTATTCCACTATACCGGACCCTATACATATATATATATATATATATATATATTCATACTGAGCGTATAACTATATAAAACAAGTATTTTACAAAACCGGACCGGGATAATTTTTTTCAATAAGAAATTTTTTATGTTAAAAACACTGCAACATATATATATATATATATATAATGTATTGCCCAATTGCCAAGCGGCGATGGTGGTGTAGTGGTTAAATTACTACTTGCAAATTAATTAAGCGAGTAACACCATCGGGAGCTCAAGTTCGCTTCCGGCCATAGCCGCGTATTTTTTTTTTTATTTTGCCAACGAGATGTTTTTTTTTAATTTTATCCTGAAATGACAATTTTACTATGAGAAATAAAAATAATTATTTCCCAATTTAACGAGAAAGCTATTTTTTGTGTCTAATATAACATTTTTAATCATTACATCACTTTTCATACGTATTTATTTGGGACTTTACAATGTTTTGTTTTTTTCAACTACATTTCCTTTAAAATGAGATTATAAAATCTTAAATTACGCGATTTTTATAAAATGGCAGCAATTGTCCTTTATTCTTTTAATTCCAGATTCAGACGATGGTTTGATTTAGGGTAATGTTCATTAACACCACTGTCGGACGGAAAGTCTCCCCCACTGTGACTTTACTGGCCAATTAGCCCAACCTCCATGTTCCGTGCCTTGGGCGGCTTTTTCGCAGGATGTCTTCATACCCCTTAACTGATTGATTACATTTCTAGTTATAATTTAAATCAGTGTAAGACTCATATTAATCGACGATATGTTTAATTCAAAATGAAAATTCAGATCTACCCCTAATATGACGATAACAGTAGGTCACCTAAAGAGGCATGGCCACCCCCTCAACCTGACTTCACGATTCGAGTCAAAAACTATACCAATATAGTATTCCACTATACCGGACCCTATATATAAATATATATATATATATATATATTCTGATACTGAGCGTATAACTATATAAAACAAGTGTTTTACCAAAACCCGGACCGGGATAATTTTTTTCAATAAGAAAATTTTTAAGTTAAAAAAACTGCAACATATATATATAATGTATTGCCCAATATCCAAGCGGCGATGGTGGTGTAGTGGTTAAATTACTACTTGCAAATAAATTAAGCGAGTAACACCATCGGGAGCTGAAGTTCGCTTCCGGCCAAAGCCGCATATTTTTTTTTTTTTTTTTTTTTTTTTGATTTAGCCAACGAGATGTTTTTTTTAACTCTATCCTAAAATGACAATTTTACAATGAGAAAAAAAAAATTATCTCCCAATTTAAAGAGAAAGCTATTTTTTGTGTCTAACATAAAATTTTTAATCATTACATCACTTTTCATACGTATTTATTTGGGACTTTGCAATGTTTCGTTTTTTTTTCAACTACATAATCTTTTAAATGAGATTATAAAAGCTTAAGTTACGCGATTTTTATAATATGGCAGCAATTGCCGTTATTCTTTTAATTCCAGATTCAGACGATGGTTTGATTAAGGGTAATGTTCATTTACACCACTGTCGGACGGGAAGTCTCCCCACTGTGACTTTACTGGCCAATTAGCCCAACCACCATGTTCCGTGCCTTGTGCGGTTTTTTCGCAGGATGTCTTCAGACCCCTTACTGATTGATCACATTTCTAGTTTTAATTTAAATCAGTGCAAAACTCAATATTAATCGACGATATGAATATTCAGATCTACCCCTAATATGACGATAACAGTAGGTCACCTAAAGAGGCATGGCCACCCCCTCAACCTGACTTCACGATTCGACTCAAAAACTATACCAATATAGTATTCCACTCTACCGGACCCTATACATATATATATATATATATATATATATTCATACTGAGCGTATAACTATATAAAACAATTGTTTTACCAAAACAGGACCGGGATAATTTTTTTCAATAAGAAAGTTTTTAAGTTAAAAAAACTGCAACATATATATATATATAATGTATTGCCCAATTGCCAAGCGGCGATGGTGGTGTAGTGGTTAAATTACTACTTGCAAATTAATTAAGCGAGTAACACCATCGGGAGCTTAAGTTCGCTTCCGGCCATAGCCGCGTATTTTTTTTTTTTTTTTTTTTTTTTTTTTTGATTTTGCCAACGAGATTTTTTTTTTTAACTTTATCCTGAAATGTCAATTTTACTATGAGAAATTATCTACTAATTTAAAGAGAAATTATTTTTTGTGTTTAATATAAAATTTTTAATCATTACATCACTTTTCATACGTATTTATTTGGGACTTTGCAATGTTTCGTTTTTTTTCAACTACATTTCCTTTTAAATGAAATTATAAAAGCTTAAGTTACGCGATTTTTATAAAATGGCAGCAATTGTCCGTTATTCTTTTAATTCCAGATTCAGACGATGGTTTGACGAAGTGTAATGTTCATTAACACCACTGTCGGACGGGAAGTCTCCCCACTGTGACTTTACTGTCCAATTAGCCCAACCACCATGTCCCGTGCCTTGTGCGGTTTTTTCGCAGGATGTCTTCAGACCCCTTACTGATTGATATCATTTCTAGTTTTAATTTAAATTAGTGCAAGACTCATATTAATCGACGATATGTTTAATTCAAAATGAAAATTCTGATCTACCCCTAATATGACGATAAGAGTGGGTCACCTAAAGAGGCATGGCCACCCCCTCAACCTGACTTCACGATTCGACTCAAAAACTATACCAATATAGTATTCCACTATACCGGACCCTATATATAAATATATATATATATATATATATTCTGATACTGAGCGTATAACTATATAAAACAAGTGTTTTACCAAAACCCGGACCGGGATAATTTTTTTCAATAAGAAAATTTTTAAGTTAAAAAAACTGCAACATATATATATAATGTATTGCCCAATATCCAAGCGGCGATGGTGGTGTAGTGGTTAAATTACTACTTGCAAATAAATTAAGCGAGTAACACCATCGGGAGCTCAAGTTCGCTTCCGGCCATAGCCGCGTATTTTTTTTTTTTTTATTTTTGTATTTTGCCAACGAGATGTTTTTTTTTTTTTTAACTTTATCCTGAAATGACAATTTTACTATGAGAAATAAAAATAATTATCTACCAATTTTAAGAGAAAGCAATTTTTTGTGTCTAATATAAACTTTTTATCATTACATCACTTTTCATACGTATTTATTTGGGACTTTACCATGTTTTGTTTTTTTTCAACTACATTTCCTTTAAAATGAGATTATAAAAGCTTAAATTACGCGATTTTTATAAAATGGCAGCAATTGTCCTTTATTCTTTTAATTCCAGATTCAGACGATGGTTTGATTAAGGGTAATGTTCATTAACACCACTGTCGGACGGGAAGTCTCCCCCACTGTGACTTTACTGGCCAATGAGCCCAACCTCCATGTTCCGTGCCTTGGGCGGCTTTTTCGCAGGATGTCTACATACCCCTTAACTGATTTATTACATTTCTAGTTATAATTTAAATCAGTGTAAGACTCATACTAATCTACGATATGTTACATGCAAAATGATAATAGTAGGTCACCTAAAAAGGCGTGGCCACCCCCTCAACCTGACAAAACGATTCGACTCAAAAAATATACCAATATAGTATTCCACTATACCGGACCCTATACATATATATATATATATATATATATATATATATATATATATATATATTCATACTGAGCGTATAACTATATAAAACAAGTATTTTACAAAACCGGACCGGGATAATTTTTTTCAATAAGAAAATTTTTATGTTAAAAACACTGCAACATATATATATATATATATATAATGTATTGCCCAATTGCCAAGCGGCGATGGTGGTGTAGTGGTTAAATTACTACTTGCAAATTAATTAAGCGAGTAACACCATCGGGAGCTTAAGTTCGCTTCCGGCCATAGCCGCGTATTTTTTTTTTTTTTTTTTTTTTTTTTTGATTTTGCCAACGAGATTTTTTTTTTTAACTTTATCCTGAAATGACAATTTTACTATGAGAAATTATCTACTAATTTAAAGAGAAATTATTTTTTGTGTTTAATATAAAATTTTTAATCATTACATCACTTTTCATACGTATTTATTTGGGACTTTGCAATGTTTCGTTTTTTTTCAACTACATTTCCTTTTAAATGAAATTATAAAAGCTTAAGTTACGCGATTTTTATAAAATGGCAGCAATTGTCCGTTATTCTTTTAATTCCAGATTCAGACGATGGTTTGACGAAGTGTAATGTTCATTAACACCACTGTCGGACGGGAAGTCTCCCCACTGTGACTTTACTGTCCAATTAGCCCAACCACCATGTCCCGTGCCTTGTGCGGTTTTTTCGCAGGATGTCTTCAGACCCCTTACTGATTGATATCATTTCTAGTTTTAATTTAAATTAGTGCAAGACTCATATTAATCGACGATATGTTTAATTCAAAATGAAAATTCTGATCTACCCCTAATATGACGATAAGAGTGGGTCACCTAAAGAGGCATGGCCACCCCCTCAACCTGACTTCACGATTCGACTCAAAAACTATACCAATATAGTATTCCACTATACCGGACCCTATATATAAATATATATATATATATATATATTCTGATACTGAGCGTATAACTATATAAAACAAGTGTTTTACCAAAACCCGGACCGGGATAATTTTTTTCAATAAGAAAATTTTTAAGTTAAAAAAACTGCAACATATATATATAATGTATTGCCCAATATCCAAGCGGCGATGGTGGTGTAGTGGTTAAATTACTACTTGCAAATAAATTAAGCGAGTAACACCATCGGGAGCTCAAGTTCGCTTCCGGCCATAGCCGCGTATTTTTTTTTTTTTTATTTTTGTATTTTGCCAACGAGATGTTTTTTTTTTTTTTAACTTTATCCTGAAATGACAATTTTACTATGAGAAATAAAAATAATTATCTACCAATTTTAAGAGAAAGCAATTTTTTGTGTCTAATATAAACTTTTTATCATTACATCACTTTTCATACGTATTTATTTGGGACTTTACCATGTTTTGTTTTTTTTCAACTACATTTCCTTTAAAATGAGATTATAAAAGCTTAAATTACGCGATTTTTATAAAATGGCAGCAATTGTCCTTTATTCTTTTAATTCCAGATTCAGACGATGGTTTGATTAAGGGTAATGTTCATTAACACCACTGTCGGACGGGAAGTCTCCCCCACTGTGACTTTACTGGCCAATGAGCCCAACCTCCATGTTCCGTGCCTTGGGCGGCTTTTTCGCAGGATGTCTTCATACCCCTTAACTGATTTATTACATTTCTAGTTATAATTTAAATCAGTGTAAGACTCATACTAATCTACGATATGTTACATGCAAAATGATAATAGTAGGTCACCTAAAAAGGCGTGGCCACCCCCTCAACCTGACAAAACGATTCGACTCAAAAAATATACCAATATAGTATTCCACTATACCGGACCCTATACATATATATATATATATATATATATATATATATATATATTCATACTGAGCGTATAACTATATAAAACAAGTATTTTACAAAACCGGACCGGGATAATTTTTTTCAATAAGAAAATTTTTATGTTAAAAACACTGCAACATATATATATATATATATATAATGTATTGCCCAATTGCCAAGCGGCGATGGTGGTGTAGTGGTTAAATTACTACTTGCAAATTAATTAAGCGAGTAACACCATCGGGAGCTCAAGTTCGCTTCCGGCCATAGCCGCGTATTTTTTTTTTTTTTTTTTTTTTTTTTTTTTTTGCTTTTGCCAACGAGATTTTTTTTTTTAACTTTATCCTGAAATGACAATTTTACTATGAGAAATTATCTACTAATTTAAAGAGAAATTATTTTTTGTGTTTAATATAAAATTTTTAATCATTACATCACTTTTCATACGTATTTATTTGGGACTTTGCAATGTTTCGTTTTTTTCAACTACATTTCCTTTTAAATGAGATTATAAAAGCTTAAGTTACGCGATTTTTATAAAATGGCAGCAATTGTCCGTTATTCTTTTAATTCCAGATTCAGACGATGGTTTGATTTAGTGTAATGTTCATTAACACCACTGTCGGACGGGAAGTCTCCCCACTGTGACTTTACTGTCCAATTAGCCCAACCACCATGTTCCGTGCCTTGTGCGGTTTTTTCGCAGGATGTCTTCAGACCCCTTACTGATTGATAACATTTCTAGTTTTAATTTAAATCAGTGCAAGACTCATATTAATCGACGATATGTTTAATTCAAAATGAAAATTCTGATCTACCCCTAATATGACGATAAGAGTGGGTCACCTAAAGAAGCATGGCCACCCCCTCAACCTGACTTCACGATTCGACTCAAAAACTATACCAATATAGTATTCCACTATACCGGACCCTATATATAAATATATATATATATATATATATATATATATATATATATATATATATATATATATTCTGATACTGAGCGTATAACTATATAAAACAAGTGTTTTACCAAAACCCGGACCGGGATAATTTTTTTCAATAAGAAAATTTTTAAGTTAAAAAAACTGCAACATATATATATAATGTATTGCCCAATATCCAAGCGGCGATGGTGGTGTAGTGGTTAAATTACTACTTGCAAATAAATTAAGCGAGTAACACCATCGGGAGCTCAAGTTCGCTTCCGGCCATAGCCGCGTATTTTTTATTTTTTTTATTTTTTTATTTTGCCAACGAGATATTTTTTTTTTTAACTTTATCCTGAAATGACAATTTTACTATGAGAAAAAAAAATGTTCTCCCAATTTAAAGAGAAAGCTATTTTTTGTGTCTAATATAAAATTTTTAATCATTACATCACTTTTCATACGTATTTATTTGGGACTTTACAATGTTTTGTTTTTTTCAACTACATTTCCTTTAAAATGAGATTATAAAAGCTTAAATTACGCGATTTTTATAAAATGGCAGCAATTGTCCTTTATTCTTTTAATTCCAGATTCAGACGATGGTTTGATTAAGGGTAATGTTCATTAACACCACTGTCGGACTGGAAGTCTCCCCCACTGTGACTTTACTGGCCAATTAGCCAAACCTCCATGTTCCGTGCCTTGGGCGGCTTTTTCGCAGAATGTCATCATACCCCTTAACTGATTGATTACATTTCTAGTTATAATTTAAATCAGTGTAAGACTCATACTAATCTACGATATGTTACATGCAAAATGATAATTCAGATCTACCCCTAATATGACGATAATAGTAGGTCACCTAAAAAGGCGTGGCCTCCCCCTCAACCTGACATAACGATTCGACTCAAAAAATATACCAATATAGTATTCCACTATACCGGACCCTATACATACATATATATATATATATATATATTCATACTGAGCGTATAACTATATAAAACAAGTATTTTACAAAACCGGACTGGGATAATTTTTTTCAATAAGAAAATTTTTATGTTAAAAACACTGCAACATATATATATATATATATATAATGTATTGCCCAATTGCCAAGCGGCGATGGTGGTGTAGTGGTTAAATTACTACTTGCAAAATAATTAAGCGAGTAACACCATCGGGAGCTCAAGTTCGCTTCCAGCCATAGCCGCGTATTTTTTTTTTTTTTTTATGTTTTTTATTTTGCCAACGAGATGTTTTTTTTTTTAACTTTATCCTGAAATGACAATTTTACTATGAGAAATAAAAATAATTATCTACCAATTTTAAGAGAAAGCTATTTTTTGTGTCTAATATAAACTTTTTATCATTACATCACTTTTCATACGTATTTATTTGGGACTTTACAATGTTTTGTTTTTTTTCAACTACATTTCCTTTAAAATGAGATTATAAATGCTTAAATTACGCGATTTTTATAAAACGGCAGCAATTGTCCTTTATTCTTTTAATTCCAGATTCAGACGATGGTTTGATTTACGGTAATGTTCATTAACACCACTGTCGGACGGAAAGTCTCCCCCACTGTGACTTTACTGGCCAATTAGCCCAACCTCCATGTTCCGTGCCTTGGGCGGCTTTTTCGCAGGATGTCTTCATACCCCTTAACAGATTGATTACATTTCTAGTTATAATTTAAATCAGTGTAAGACTCATATTAATCGACGATATGTTTAATTCAAAATGAAAATTCAGATCTACCCCTAATATGACGATAACAGTAGGTCACCTAAAGAAGCATGGCCACCCCCTCAACCTGACTTCACGATTCGATTAAAAAACTATACCAATATAGTATTCCACTATACCGGACCCTATACATATATATATATATATATATATATTCATACTGAGCGTATAACTATATAAAACAAGTGTTTTACCAAAACCGGACCGGGATAATTTTTTTCAATAAGAAAATTTTTAAGTTAAAAAAACTGCAACATATATATATAATGTATTGCCCAATATCCAAGCGGCGATGGTGGTGTAGTGGTTAAATTACTACTTGCAAATAAATTAAGCGAGTAACACCATTGGGAGCTCAAGTTCGCTTCCGGCCATAGCCGCGTATTATTTTTTTTTTTTTTTTGATTTAGCCAACGAGATGTTTTTTTTAACTCTATCCTAAAATGACAATTTTACAATGAGAAAAAAAAAATTATCTCCCAATTTAAAGAGAAAGCTATTTTTTGTGTCTAATATAAAATTTTTAATCATTACATCACTTTTCATACGTATTTATTTGGGACTTTGCAATGTTTTGTTTTTTTCAACTACATATTCTTTTAAATGAGATTATAAAAGCTTAAGTTACGCGATTTTTATAAAATGGCAGCAATTGCCGTTATTCTTTTAATTCCAGATTCAGACGATGGTTTGATTAAGGGTAATGTTCATTAACACCACTGTCGGACGGGAAGTCTCCCCACTGTGACTTTACTGGCCAATTAGCCCAACCACCATGTTCCGTGCCTTGTGCGGTTTTTTCGCAGGATGTCTTCAGACCCCTTACTGATTGATCACATTTCTAGTTTTAATTTAAATCAGTGCAAAACTCATATTTATCGACGATATGAAAATTCAGATCTACCCCTAATATGACGATAACAGTAGGTCACCTAAAGAGGCATGGCCACCCCCTCAACCTGACTTCACGATTCGACTCAAAAACTATACCAATATAGTATTCCACTCTACCGGACCCTATACATATATATATATATATATATATATATATATTCATACTGAGCGTATAACTATATAAAACAATTGTTTTACCAAAACAGGACCGGGATAATTTTTTTCAATAAGAAAGTTTTTAAGTTAAAAAAACTGCAACATATATATATAATGTATTGCCCAATATCCAAGCGGCGATGGTGGTGTAGTGGTTAAATTACTACTTGCAAATAAATTAAGCGAGTAACACCATCGGGAGCTCAAGTTCGCTTCCGGCCATAGCCGCGTATTTTTTTTTTTTTTTTTTTTTGATTTAGCCAACGAGATGTTTTTTTTAACTCTATCCTAAAATGACAATTTTACTATGAGAAAAAAAAATGTTCTCCCAATTTAAAGAGAAAGCTATTTTTTGTGTCTAATATAAAATTTTTAATCATTACATCACTTTTCATACGTATGTATTTGGGACTTTACAATGTTTTGTTTTTTTCAACTACATTTCCTTTAAAATGAGATTATAAAAGCTTAAATTACGCGATTTTTTTAAAATGGCAGCAATTGTCCTTTATTCTTTTAATTCCAGATTCAGACGATGGTTTGATTGAGGGTAATGTTCATTAACACCACTGTCGGACGGGAAGTCTCCCCCACTGTGACTTTACTGGCCAATTAGCCCAACCTCCATGTTCCGTGCCTTGGGCGGCTTTTTCGCAGGATGTCTTCATACCCCTTAACTGATTGATTACATTTCTAGTTATAATTTAAATCAGTGTAAGACTCATACTAATCTACGATATGTTACATGCAAAATGATAATTCAGATCTACCCCTAATATGACGATAATAGTAGGTCACCTAAAAAGGCGTGGCCACCCCCTCAACCTGACATAACGATTCGACTCAAAAAATATACCAATATAGTATTCCACTATACCGGACCCTATACATATATATATATATATATATATATATATATATATTCATACTGAGCGTATAACTATATAAAACAAGTGTTTTACCAAAACAGGACCGGGATAACTTTTTTCATTAAGAAAGTTTTTAAGTTAAAAACACTGCAACATATATATATATAATGTATTGCCCAATTGCCAAGCGGCGATGGTGGTGTAGTGGTTAAATTACTACTTGCAAATTAATTAAGCGAGTAACACCATCGGGAGCTTAAGTTCGCTTCCAGCCATAGCCGCGTATTTTTTTTTTTTTTTTTTTTTTTTTTTTTGATTTTGCCAACGAGATTTTTTTTTTTTAACTTTATCCTGAAATGACAATTTTACTATGAGAAATTATCTACTAATTTAAAGAGAAATTATTTTTTGTGTTTAATATAAAATTTTTAATCATTACATCACTTTTCATACGTATTTATTTGGGACTTTGCAATGTTTCGTTTTTTTTCAACTACATTTCCTTTTAAATGAAATTATAAAAGCTTAAGTTACGCGATTTTTATAAAATGGCTGCAATTGTCCTTTATTCTTTTAATTCCAGATTCAGACGATGGTTTGATTAAGGGTAATGTTCATTAACACCACTGTCGGACGGGAAGTCTCCCCACTGTGACTTTACTGGCCAATTAGTCCAACCTCCATGTTCCGTGCCTTGGGCGGCTTTTTCGCAGGATGTCTTCATTCCCCTTAACTGATTGATTGCATTTTAGTTATAATTTAAATCAGTGTAAGACTCATACTAATCTACGATATGTTACATGCAAAATGAAAATTCAGATCTACCCCTAATATGACGATAAAAGTAGGTCACCTAAAAAGGCGTGGCCACCCCCTCAACCTGACAAAACGATTCGACTCAAAAAATATTCCAATATAGTATTCAACTATACCGGACCCTATACATATATATATATATATATATTCATACTGAGCGTATAACTATATAAAACAAGTATTTTACAAAACCGGACCGGGATAATTTTTTTCAATAAGAAAATTTTTATGTTAAAAACACTGCAACATATATATATATATATATATATAATGTATTGCCCAATTGCCAAGCGGCGATGGTGGTGTAGTGGTTAAATTACTACTTGCAAATAAATTAAGCGAGTAACACCATCGGGAGCTCAAGTTCGCTTCCGGCCATAGCCGCGTATTTTTTTTTTTTTTTTTTTTTTTTTTGATTTTGCCAACGAGATTTTTTTTTTTTAACTTTATCCTGAAATGACAATTTTACTATGAGAAATTATCTACTAATTTAAAGAGAAATTATTTTTTGTGTTTAATATAAAATTTTTAATCATTACATCACTTTTCATACGTATTTATTTGGGACTTTGCAATGTTTCGTTTTTTTTCAACTACATTTCCTTTTAAATGAGATTATAAAAGCTTAAGTTACGCGATTTTTATAAAATGGCAGCAATTGTCCGTTATTCTTTTAATTCCAGATTCAGACGATGGTTTGATTTAGTGTAATGTTCATTAACACCACTGTCGGACGGGAAGTCTCCCCACTGTGACTTTACTGTCCAATTAGCCCAACCACCATGTTCCGTGCCTTGTGCGGTTTTTTCGCAGGATGTCTTCAGACCCCTTACTGATTGATAACATTTCTAGTTTTAATTTAAATCAGTGCAAGACTCATATTAATCGACGATATGTTTAATTCAAAATGAAAATTCTGATCTACCCCTAATATGACGATAAGAGTAGGTCACCTAAAGAGGCATGGCCACCCCCTCAACCTGACTTCACGATTCGACTCAAAAACTATACCAATATAGTATTCCACTATACCGGACCCTATATATAAATATATATATATATATATATATATTCTGATACTGAGCGTATAACTATATAAAACAAGTGTTTTACCAAAACCCGGACCGGGATAATTTTTTTCAATAAGAAAATTTTTAAGTTAAAAAACCTGCAACATATATATATAATGTATTGCCCAATATCCAAGCGGCGATGGTGGTGTAGTGGTTAAATTACTACTTGCAAATAAATTAAGCGAGTAACACCATCGGGAGCTGAAGTTCGCTTCCGGCCAAAGCCGCGTATTTTTTTTTTTTTTTTTTTTTTTTTGATTTAGCCAACGAGATGTTTTTTTTAACTCTATCCTAAAATGACAATTTTACAAGAGAAAAAAAAAATTATCTCCCAATTTAAAGAGAAAGCTATTTTTTGTGTCTAACATAAAATTTTTAATCATTACATCACTTTTCATACGTATTTATTTGGGACTTTGCAATGTTTCGTTTTTTTTTCAACTACATATTCTTTCAAATGAGATTATAAAAGCTTAAGTTACGCGACTTTTATAATATGGCAGCAATTGCCGTTATTCTTTTAATTCCAGATTCAGACGATGGTTTGATTAAGGGTAATGTTCATTAACACCACTGTCGGACGGGAAGTCTCCCCACTGTGACTTTACTGGCCAATTAGCCCAACCACCATGTTCCGTGCCTTGTGCGGTTTTTTCGCAGGATGTCTTCAGACCCCTTACTGATAGATCACATTTCTAGGTTTAATTGAAATCAGTGCAAAACTCATATTAATCGACGATATGAATATTCAGATCTACCCCTAATATGACGCTAACAGTAGGTCACCTAAAGAGGCATGGCCACCCCCTCAACCTGACTTCACGATTCGACTCAAAAACTATACCAATATAGTATTCCACTCTACCGGACCCTATACATATATATATATATATATATATATATATATATATATATATATATATATATATTCATACTGAGCGTATAACTATATAAAACAATTGTTTTACCAAAACAGGACCGGGATAATTTTTTTCAATAAGAAAGTTTTTAAGTTAAAAAAACTGCAACATACTTATATATATAATGTATTGCCCAATTGCCAAGCGGCGATGGTGGTGTAGTGGTTAAATTACTACTTGCAAATTAATTAAGCGAGTAACACCATCGGGAGCTTAAGTTCGCTTCCGGCCATAGCCGCGTATTTTTTTTTTTTTTTTTTTTTTTTTTTTTGATTTTGCCAACGAGATTTTTTTTTTAACTTTATCCTGAAATGACAATTTTACTATGAGAAATTATCTACTAATTTAAAGAGAAATTATTTTTTGTGTTTAATATAAAATTTTTAATCATTACATCACTTTTCATACGTATTTATTTGGGACTTTGCAATGATTCGTTTTTTTTCAACTACATTTCCTTTTAAATGAAATTATAAAAGCTTAAGTTACGCGATTTTTATAAAATGGCAGCAATTGTCCGTTATTCTTTTAATTCCAGATTCAGACGATGGTTTGACGAAGTGTAATGTTCATTAACACCACTGTCGGACGGGAAGTCTCCCCACTGTGACTTTACTGTCCAATTAGCCCAACCACCATGTCCCGTGCCTTGTGCGGTTTTTTCGCAGGATGTCTTCAGACCCCTTACTGATTGATATCATTTCTAGTTTTAATTTAAATTAGTGCAAGACTCATATTAATCGACGATATGTTTAATTCAAAATGAAAATTCTGATCTACCCCTAATATGACGATATGAGTGGGTCACCTAAAGAGGCATGGCCACCCCCTCAACCTGACTTCACGATTCGACTCAAAAACTATACCAATATAGTATTCCACTATACCGGACCCTATATATAAATATATATATATATATATATATTCTGATACTGAGCGTATAACTATATAAAACAAGTGTTTTACCAAAACCCGGACCGGGATAATTTTTTCAATAAGAAAATTTTTAAGTTAAAAAAACTGCAACATATATATATAATGTATTGCCCAATATCCAAGCGGCGATGGTGGTGTAGTGGTTAAATTAATACTTGCAAATAAATTAAGCGAGTAACACCATCGGGAGCTCAAGTTCGCTTCCGGCCATAGCCGCGTATTTTTTTTTTTTTTATTTTTGTATTTTGCCAACGAGATGTTTTTTTTTTTTTAACTTTATCCTGAAATGACAATTTTACTATGAGAAATAAAAATAATTATCTACCAATTTTAAGAGAAAGCAATTTTTTGTGTCTAATATAAACTTTTTATCATTACATCACTTTTCATACGTATTTATTTGGGACTTTACCATGTTTTGTTTTTTTTCAACTACATTTCCTTTAAAATGAGATTATAAAAGCTTAAATTACGCGATTTTTATAAAATGGCAGCAATTGTCCTTTATTCTTTTAATTCCAGATTCAGACGATGGTTTGATTAAGGGTAATGTTCATTAACACCACTGTCGGACGGGAAGTCTCCCCCACTGTGACTTTACTGGCCAATGAGCCCAACCTCCATGTTCCGTGCCTTGGGCGGCTTTTTCGCAGGATGTCTTCATACCCCTTAACTGATTTATTACATTTCTAGTTATAATTTAAATCAGTGTAAGACTCATACTAATCTACGATATGTTACATGCAAAATGATAATAGTAGGTCACCTAAAAAGGCGTGGCCACCCCCTCAACCTGACAAAACGATTCGACTCAAAAAATATACCAATATAGTATTCCACTATACCGGACCCTATACATACATATATATATATATATATATATATATATATATATTCATACTGAGCGTATAACTATATAAAACAAGTATTTTACAAAACCGGACCGGGATAATTTTTTTCAATAAGAAAATTTTTATGTTAAAAACACTGCAACATATATATATATATATATATATATAATGTATTGCCCAATTGCCAAGCGGCGATGGTGGTGTAGTGGTTAAATTACTACTTGCAAATTAATTAAGCGAGTAACACCATCGGGAGCTCAAGTTCGCTTCCGGCCATAGCCGCGTATTTTTTTTTTTATTTTGCCAACGAGATGTTTTTTTTTAATTTTATCCTGAAATGACAATTTTACTATGAGAAATAAAAATAATTATTTCCCAATTTAACGAGAAAGCTATTTTTTGTGTCTAATATAACATTTTTAATCATTACATCACTTTTCATACGTATTTATTTGGGACTTTACAATGTTTTGTTTTTTTCAACTACATTTCCTTTAAAATGAGATTATAAAATCTTAAATTACGCGATTTTTATAAAATGGCAGCAATTGTCCTTTATTCTTTTAATTCCAGATTCAGACGATGGTTTGATTTAGGGTAATGTTCATTAACACCACTCTCGGACGGAAAGTCTCCCCCACTGTGACTTTACTGGCCAATTAGCCCAACCTCCATGTTCCGTGCCTTGGGCGGCTTTTTCGCAGGATGTCTTCATACCCCTTAACTGATTGATTACATTTCTAGTTATAATTTAAATCAGTGTAAGACTCATATTAATCGACGATATGTTTAATTCAAAATGAAAATTCAGATCTACCCCTAATATGACGATAACAGTAGGTCACCTAAAGAGGCATGGCCACCCCCTCAACCTGACTTCACGATTCGAGTCAAAAACTATACCAATATAGTATTCCACTATACCGGACCCTATATATAAATATATATATATATATATATATATTCTGATACTGAGCGTATAACTATATGAAACAAGTGTTTTACCAAAACCCGGACCGGGATAATTTTTTTCAATAAGAAAATTTTTAAGTTAAAAAAACTGCAACATATATATATAATGTATTGCCCAATATCCAAGCGGCGATGGTGGTGTAGTGGTTAAATTACTACTTGCAAATAAATTAAGCGAGTAACACCATCGGGAGCTCAAGTTCGCTTCCGGCCATAGCCGCGTATTTTTTTTTTTTTTATTTTTGTATTTTGCCAACGAGATGTTTTTTTTTTTTTTAACTTTATCCTGAAATGACAATTTTACTATGAGAAATAAAAATAATTATCTACCAATTTTAAGAGAAAGCAATTTTTTGTGTCTAATATAAACTTTTTATCATTACATCACTTTTCATACGTATTTATTTGGGACTTTACCATGTTTTGTTTTTTTTCAACTACATTTCCTTTAAAATGAGATTATAAAAGCTTAAATTACGCGATTTTTATAAAATGGCAGCAATTGTCCTTTATTCTTTTAATTCCAGATTCAGACGATGGTTTGATTAAGGGTAATGTTCATTAACACCACTGTCGGACGGGAAGTCTCCCCCACTGTGACTTTACTGGCCAATGAGCCCAACCTCCATGTTCCGTGCCTTGGGCGGCTTTTTCGCAGGATGTCTTCATACCCCTTAACTGATTTATTACATTTCTAGTTATAATTTAAATCAGTGTAAGACTCATACTAATCTACGATATGTTACATGCAAAATAATAATAGTAGGTCACCTAAAAAGGCGTGGCCACCCCCTCAACCTGACAAAACGATTCGACTCAAAAAATATACCAATATAGTATTCCACTATACCGGACCCTATACATATATATATATATATATATATTCATACTGAGCGTATAACTATATAAAACAAGTATTTTACAAAACCGGACCGGGATAATTTTTTTCAATAAGAAAATTTTTATGTTAAAAACACTGCAACATATATATATATATATATATATATAATGTATTGCCCAATTGCCAAGCGGCGATGGTGGTGTAGTGGTTAAATTGCTACTTGCAAATTAATTAAGCGAGTAACACCATCGGGAGCTCAAGTTCGCTTCCGGCCATAGCCGCGTATTTTTTTTTTTTTTTTTTTTTTTTTTTTGCTTTTGCCAACGAGATTTTTTTTTTTTAACTTTATCCTGAAATGACAATTTTACTATGAGAAATTATCTACTAATTTAAAGAGAAATTATTTTTTGTGTTTAATATAAAATTTTTAATCATTACATCACTTTTCATACGTATTTATTTGGGACTTTGCAATGTTTCGTTTTTTTCAACTACATTTCCTTTTAAATGAGATTATAAAAGCTTAAGTTACGCGATTTTTATAAAATGGCAGCAATTGTCCGTTATTCTTTTAATTCCAGATTCAGACGATGGTTTGATTTAGTGTAATGTTCATTAACACCACTGTCGGACGGGAAGTCTCCCCACTGTGACTTTACTGTCCAATTAGCCCAACCACCATGTTCCGTGCCTTGTGCGGTTTTTTCGCAGGATGTCTTCAGACCCCTTACTGATTGATAACATTTCTAGTTTTAATTTAAATCAGTGCAAGACTCATATTAATCGACGATATGTTTAATTCAAAATGAAAATTCTGATCTACCCCTAATATGACGATAAGAGTGGGTCACCTAAAGAAGCATGGCCACCCCCTCAACCTGACTTCACGATTCGACTCAAAAACTATACCAATATAGTATTCCACTATACCGGACCCTATATATAATATATATATATATATATATATATATATATATATATATATATATATTCTGATACTGAGCGTATAACTATATAAAACAAGTGTTTTACCAAAACCCGGACCGGGATAATTTTTTTCAATAAGAAAATTTTTAAGTTAAAAAAACTGCAACATATATATATAATGTATTGCCCAATATCCAAGCGGCGATGGTGGTGTAGTGGTTAAATTACTACTTGCAAATAAATTAAGCGAGTAACACCATCGGGAGCTCAAGTTCGCTTCCGGCCATAGCCGGGTATTTTTTTTTTTTTTTTTTTTTTTGATTTAGCCATCGAGATGTTTTTTTTTAACTCTATCCTAAAATGACAATTTTACTATGAGAAAAAAAAATGTTCTCCCAATTTAAAGAGAAAGCTATTTTTTGTGTCTAATATAAAATTTTTAATCATTACATCACTTTTCATACGTATTTATTTGGGACTTTACAATGTTTTGTTTTTTTCAACTACATTTCCTTTAAAATGAGATTATAAAAGCTTAAATTACGCGATTTTTATAAAATGGCAGCAATTGTCCTTTATTCTTTTAATTCCAGATTCAGACGATGGTTTGATTAAGGGTAATGTTCATTAACACCACTGTCGGACGGGAAGTCTCCCCCACTGTGACTTTACTGGCCAATTAGCCCAACCTCCATGTTCCGTGCCTTGGGCGGCTTTTTCGCAGGATGTCTTCATACCTCTTAACTGATTGATTACATTTCTAGTTATAATTTAAATCAGTGTAAGACTCATACTAATCTACGATATGTTACATGCAAAATGAAAATTCAGATCTACCCCTAATATGACGATAATAGTAGGTCACCTAAAAAGGCGTGGCCACCCTCTCAACATGACTTAACGATTCGACTCATAAACTATACCAATATAGTATTCCACTATACCGGACCCTATACATATATATATATATATATTCATACTGAGCGTATAACTATATAAAACAAGTGTTTTACCAAAACAGGACCGGGATAATTTTTTTCAATAAGAAAGTTTTTAAGTTAAAAAAACTGCAACATATATATATATATATATATATATATATATATATATATATAATGTAATGCCCAATTGCCAAGCGGCGATGGTGGTGTAGTGGTTAATTTACTACTTGCAAATTAATTAAGCGAGTAACACCATCGGGAGCTCAAGTTCGCTTCCGGCCATAGCCGCGTATTTTTTTTTTTTTTTTTTTTTTTTGCTTTTACCAACGAGATTTTTTTTTTTTTTAACTTTAGCCTAAAATGACAATTTTACTATGAGAAATAAAAATAATTATCTCCCAATTTAAAGAGAAAGCTATTTTTTGTGTCTAATATAAAATTTTTAATCATTACTTCACTTTTCATACGTATTTATTTGGAACTTTACAATGTTTTGTTTTTTTTCAACTACATTTCCTTTGTATTGAGATTATAAAGGCTTAAGTTGCGCGATTTCTATAAAATGGCAGTATTTGTCCGTTATTCTTGTAATTCCAGATTCAGACGATGGTTTGATTAAGGGTAATGTTCATTGACACCACTGTCAGACGGGAAGTCTCCCCCACTGTGACTTTTCTGGCCAACTAGCCCTACGGAACATGTAGATGTTCCGTGCCTTGTGCGGCTTTTTCGAAGGATGTCTTCAGACCCCTTAACTGATTGATTACATTTCTAGTTTTAATTTAAATCAGTGCAAGACTCATACTAATCTACGATATGTTTAATTCAAAATGAAAATTCAGACCTACCCCAAATATGAAGATAACAGTAGGTCACCTAAAGAGGCGTAGCCACCCCCTCAACCTGACTTCACGATTCGAATCAAAAACTATCCCAATATAGTATTCCACTATAACGGATATATACATATATAGATATATATATTCATACTGAGCGTATTACTATATAAAATAAGTGTTTTACCAAAACAGGACCGGGATAATTTTTTTCAATAACAAAGTTTTTAAGTTATATATATATAAGCATATATATATAAGCAAAGTTTTAAGCATATATATATAATTTATTGCGCAATCTTTATTTTATTTGATGATCTGAGCCCTGGCCTGCAGTTTCAGGCCAGGGCCATTACCTGAAATCCTCTAAAACCCTGTGCTATAGCGTTTGCTGGATTCAGATGTCCCCCCTCAATCATTCTTGACCTCTGGCTTCATCGGAAGAGCTGCTTGGGCCAGCTCTTTCTCTCTACATGTTTGCCATCCTGGGTGGCTAATAATCTCCATCCTATTAAGTTAGTAGGTTCAGTCAACTGGGTGTTATGAATTAAGTGAATTGCTAATGAAGTGTATCTGGATTTGCCATAAAAAGAAGCTTTTGAGGGATCCTTTAGAAATAATATTCTTGTTGCTGTGTTACTCAGTTTTGTCTCATTTCCAATTTCCAAATACGCAAGTGAGCATGTTGTGTCCTGTGACTGCTAGTTTTCTGATACAAAAAAGTAAGATTCCAGGAGAACACAATTTGTGTGTGACTTTTTTCAGATTGGACAAGATATTTACAAAAACTCTATGTTGAAAGAAGCTTCTAAAGTGAGATTTTATGACCCATACACAATGTTATATGATTGTTACTGGGTGAATCAAATTTATGATTATGTATGGTAACTAAGCACATGTCATTGTAGTTCAAATGTCAATGCAAGGTAATTTGATTTTTTATTTTTTTATTAATTAGAATAGTGTCTATTATGAACAACTTATCACACACGGTCAAACATCAATAGAGTTTTATTTGGAAGTAATGTGACATTTGAGGGAGACAATGAGGAAGAACAGGCAAAACATGGATCAGCACCTTGAAGACAATACAATGCATTTGGCTCTTCTTATTTAATAGTTTTTCTATAAATCATAACACAATAATTATATGGATTATTGGATTATTAGCCCAAACCTCCTCTTTGTTTGATTCTTCTTTCTGTGTCTCTGAAAATTGAAAGGCTCCTATTTACAAATAATAAAAGATATTAAATAAAATTTATTATGGAATCTGCAGGTTGTTCCACAGATACACATGAGAATGCATTTGCTTTCTGTTTGGACAAACTTAATATATGTATAACTTATGTATATGTGCACAAGTGAGTATGCATGTCGTTTATACAGTTATTTTGCTGCAGGTTACAAATCAGATTCTGAACAGTTGTTATAATTATTTGACTGTAAATAAGACAAGAACAATATGGCAACAGAAGAAGAAAAGTGTTATAGAGAAAATGAAAGTTTGCCTGTGTTTGTATAAGTATTATTATAGTTGTTTTTTAAATACAAAAAAAGAGAATATGGAATCTGAAAATGAAAGCGAACTAAAATGTTCTGAAATGTTTGTTTTTGGAAAGTTTGAAACATTTAAAGTTAGACTAGAACAAGTAAGTATTAAAGATGTTTTCTGTGGTTTTTTTTCTAATGAAAATGGTTTCTTTCAGTATTATTTCATAATTTAAGATTAATAATCCTTTTCTTTTCTTCAAAATATGAAATTTAACTAAGAAGCTACAAAAACCAACCAGAGTAATTTGTACTAATGATCTTCACGTTTCAAATCCCCTTTGTCAGTAAGAAGATATGTGCATCATTTGTACTATTTGAAACAAGTTGATACTTTCATTATAAATAATTTTCTGACGTTGATAGTTTTAAAATGAACACAACATAACAAAAGATTTAGCTTTTTCTTCTAAGTAGCACATAAAAAACATTTTATATATAAAATAATTTACCAGTAAGATTTTTTGCCAGGCAAGTTTTGGCTATTTATTGAATTGTTTTAAAACTGATTAACCTTTATGAATTAACTGTCAAGATACAGTAAACTGGAGAAGGCTATGGTTTATGGTCAAAATCTTCCTTAGTAGAAATCTAAAACTACAAAAGACTGGATTAACCAGAATTTACTGTCCCAATTTTATTTTGCAGTGTAAAATGTCACTAGTCACAGGGCTGTATAAAATTAAATATTTGTTAAAAATTAAATTACTGTTGAAGAAAACAGTTAGAAAAAATTGTGAAATAAGTTAAAACAGATTAAGAAGTTTGCATGTTAATGCATCATTTAAAATAATGGCAAACCTAAAGTAGTGTTCAGTATTTTAAGTGACATCAGATACAAGTCTGATGATAATTGCCATAACAAATCTTTTATATATATAATATATATATATATACACACACACATTTTTATAATAGTGGTTTCTTCTTTTAATTAATTTTTTTTTAATTTGTCTTATGTTCATTACATTATTTAAGACATTAAAATCTGAAGTTATCTGAAATTCATTGCAAATAAAAAATGGTTTTAATATTTTACACTTACTTCAAAACTTAATTTATTAGTAAATATCTTCTAGACATCATTACTCAGTTTTACAAAGTAATTGAATTTTCTAAAAAAAAAAAATACTTTGATTTCACAGAGCAACCTCACTTAAATATGTTAAATATTAAACATCTCTGGGATGACACCTTGTGGTCAGACACTGTCTCTGTCCAAGAGAGTTAATCCTTAGAGGATTAGTTATATTCTAGATAGGTGTTTTGTTTAAAATTTGTTAATTTTTTTATGTACTAGCATTAATTCACTTTTAATTTATATAAATTTTTTGAACTTATAAAGTGGAAATTACTTGAAATATGAAATGTTTAAAATGTTGAATAATATTTTTAATTAAAAAAAATGTTACTCTGGGGTCAGTATACTAGTGAATAACCATATATATGATTTGTCATATGGTTATTTGTTAATATTAAATTTCATACAGTGTATAATACTAAAGTTTTCCATGAAGTTAGAAGATTTAGAGCTGAAATTTTGGTATTACGCCAAAATTATACTATACCATAAAATTCTAGTATTAGAGCTGGGTAGTATAAACATGGTAGGCAACGAGGTAAGTGCAATTATAAAAATATTATCTTTTTACACTTCTAAAATTAATTTTGTTATTAATTTATCATTAATAACAAAAATTAATCATTAAATTTTTAGTTAATTATTTATTTTTTAAATTAATCATTCATTTTGTTGACATTGTTATTAATAAATGTTACTGGGATAGTGTCACATACTATACTGTATCCCATTTGCTTAAATACATTTTACATATTTTTCTCACTAGAAATTATATTAGATTTCAATATTTATAATGTCCTGAGTTTAAAAAATTGAGAATAGTGCACTGCTAAAAGTATAAAAACTTCATCTAAGTCTCACCTATCTTTAATCTTAAGCTAAGCTTCCTCAGAGACACTGCTGGGAGCACTGTATACTGTAGTGACATTTGATGTACATAAGGTTAAAAATTGCTTTTGAAAGATCTTTCTTGTTTATGTGTTTGAAGATGTTGTTGTAAATTTTACTTGTTCATTTAAAATATTTTTTTTTATTTTAAAGACCAAAAGTCATTATATTATATATATATATATATATATATATATATATATATATCATATACAGTGAAATATCATCTTTTCTTAATTCATATGCTTGTTGGATCAAATTACTTTTATGACTAGTTCTGGAATATATTTATAGATGTAGAAAAGAGAAAAGATTTAAAGAAATTATTGATTATTTTTTGAAAAGTAACCAAAATTTTATGTAGATCTCAAACAGCAGTAGATTCCTACAGCAATAATGAATCTGGAAAAATTAAGAGGAGGGTGGAGATCAATGCCTGTTGTAACCACTAAGAGATTAACATATTACAAATACTTCCACACCTACTGAGGCTTAGTACCCTTTTTTGTTGACTCACACTATCATATATGTTTAAACAACATTCTATGTTGCTTCCCTTCACCACAGTGCACATACTTTTTAGATTAATTCAACACCACTTTTACTAAACAACAGAAGTATGTGTTATGTTAAATAATTCTACAACTATATAAAGGCCATGAATCAGATCATTCTCAAATCCAAGGTGAAAAGGCATTAGCACTAAACAACAATAATTATTAAAAAATCAATAAAATAAAATAATTGAAAAACACACACACTTGCACACTGTGAGAGGTTTGGAAATGCTTAGTTTTTGATTATTGCTAATGGAAAAACTTTGCTTTGATTTCTGATCCAAGAGTAAAATAAGATTATACTAAAATTCTTTTGGTGGAATTTATTGATTTTATGTTTTTTGACCTGTACATTTTTTTAAAATTGTTCCTAGAACTGCAATCTGCAATTGAAAAAAAAATTAAGCTCAAAATTTTCTAATCTGAGACATTTAGTTTGGTGTAAATTTATTTGATTAAATTGCTTATAAACAAATATTGCTGAGAATATAATTTTTACAAAATTGATATTACAAAAAATAAAAAAAAGGTTTGAGATGATAGAAAAATGTGTTATACATTTGAAATCAAACTAAACACCTTTTTGATATTACAAAAAAATTCAGTTCTTATTTTGAAAGATTTTCAAGCCAAAAAATGTAAAGAATTGATTGTATTTAAATTTCCAATTTTTAAAACCCCTGCTTTATTTAACATAATTCTTTTCAAAAAATATGTCTTCAAGATATAAAGAGCTTGATTTTATATTATGTTGAATTCATTAGAGAATATTATTTCTCAACTTATCAACAAAAATTGTAAACAAAAAACATTACTTTTAAAATACTGATATCCTGGATAGCTTACTTGATTGATAAATGCAATTAAATGTATTGTTGGTTACAATTTTAAGGAACCATGTAGGTAGTTATTATTTTACAGAAAATGATGTAGTCAGAGACTCAAAATATTATCTACCCAAAAAAATGCTTCAGAATGCCTGGGTAACTAATATAAAATTCATGATTTCCTTTGTGTGTTTATTTTAACAATAATGGTGCTAAATCATTTAATTCGCTTTGAAATATATAGTTATTTTGTGAGAGTACTTTCCTTTACATTAACTATTTCATCCGTCTAAAGACACAACTGAGCACATTATTCCTGGTTGTTCAGTAAACTTAGTTTTGTCAGTATCTTTGATTCGTACCCATTTGCGAGACATAGAGCTGAGAACAGAGAATGCCCCTATTGTGGGGAGGTCGATACCCCTGATCATGTCTTTTTCCAATGCTAGGAGGGGGATTCAGAGGGGGATTCAGAGGAGAGAAAGGTAGAAGACATTGGTTTGTCTGGCATTTCTCCCACCACCACCCCATCCCCTAAAGCATAAGACCAAATGTCCGTACCATAAATGGCTACTGTGCCTCAAAGCGGTTTAGCGACTAATATCCTAATTAGCTCCTAGAGCTTACCTAAATGGATCAATTGTTGTTATCTGGCAAGTGTTGTGACTGATCAAGTGGCGTTAGTTGGTTGTTGGTAATTTTGAGTGGTATTTACTGATTTTTTTGGTTTTCGAATATGGTTTGTGCTACTGCTGTGTGTATTGAGTATTTTGAGCCATTAATTTCAAAAGACGGTTCATTAGTTTTTAAGTAATAAGTGTTTTAATTTTAATCGTAAGGACCATGTGGCAAACTCAAACAAGGTGACTTTAGATTTACTTCTGTTAATATACTGTTTTAGTACCAATTGTAGTAAAATACTGTCGTTAGGATTAATAAACTGTAGTTTTTAAAGTTAGAATACTTGATTGTTAATTAAGTAAGACTTTAGGGAGCACATTGCTAACCTATAAAAGCCACGTGCTCAGATAACTTGGTTAGCATCCAGTTGGTTGGTTTAATTTCTAGTACATTCAGAGTTGCTAACTTAGCAACTCTTGTACCAGCCAACGAGATCCACACTTTCAAGACATCTCCTTGTTCTGGTGGTGAACGCAAATCGAGCCATGTTGACTTATTTTTTCCCTCGGCGTCCACACCCCATCCCCCCCCCACCGAAAAAACAAATCTTATAATTTTTTTTTTGCATCTATATCCTCCCATCTCAAATATTTGCTCTTCAGAATATGGTGTGTGTGGTATCCCAGCATGTGAAGTGAGGCCTAGACTTATATTCAGACTCTAGTTCCCCTAATCTGAAGCGTTCTTAGCGTCGGGATGACATAGATAGAGGACGCAACTGCAAGGGCCCCAGCACTAGTCCGATGATGACTGTTGAACGGCTTGGACTGTCCCCTAGAGCTGACAAGGACAATGAAAAACGGGTGAAAAGACCAAGGGAAGCAAATCCTCGCGGAGGAAGATCTCACTATGGAACTTGAGAACATAGTCAATACTATGGGTTGGCCTCTGATATTTGTAAGAGTATTGATAAAAATGTCAAACAGAATATCAAGGAGGTTGACAAGGAGCTGAGCAAAACTGTGAAGGAACTCACGGTTGATGAGCGATAGTACCCTCATACGAGGGGAAAAAACAGGCAGTGGTGGTGGTAACATAAACACTGGCTGCTATCTCCCTATCTTAGACGGTCTAGATGAAGGAATTCCTGACGCACAAGTGGTGGAGTTCATTAAAAATGTATGGTCTAAAAAATCGTACCGTTATACCTTCTCTGGAGTACCGAGTAAAAGAGATGGTGCAATGGACACCATTCCGATCGTTGATATATCAGAATAAGCACCTTGAGAAACTGGGAGCAAGGTACCCGCAAATTATGTAGCTACTTAACGGTCCAGGAATTAAGGTTGGGAACTTTCAGACGGCTTCCCTTGAAGCTAAATTCATTGGAGAAGACATGACAAAGGGGTCCCCGTTAAGAACTTATTCCACCTGGCGTATGTGGATTACCTGTGGAACGACCTCGCTCAGCATCTTATAGACGTCGTTAGCAAGGTCAGGAGGATTAAAGACGGGAAGTTGGTTGAAATAAAGGCGGAGATTTATGGCCATGTGATCTCCACAATTTCATATAATTGCCCGTGGAGGAAAACTCCCCTTCGCGGATAGTAAAGTACAGTCTGTTCACAAACGCAAAACGGAAACGGAAACGATAATCCTGAAATCTAATGCTACATACGCAGAGCTGCTGAAGACAGTTCTTACCGGGGTTACGGTGCCTCCAGCTGCAGAGATTCTCTCCATTCGGAGGGCGGAGAACGAATGGAGATAAAAATACGTGAAGACAAGAAGAATGCGGGAGAATTTAAGCAGGCATCAACTGCTATTATCAAGGAGGAAACTGTGAAGACAAAAACTAGAACTACTTCCCTGCGCATTAGAGACCTAGAAAACGACATGCAGGAAGAGGATATAACTGCAGGATTACGCGAGGTTGTTGGTTCCGAACTGCCTGTTAACATACAGTACACGTTGAGGATTGGATACGGAGAGGCTAGGATTACCATCTGCCGATTCCCGGCCACCATGGCTGCCCTCATTGCAGAGAAGAGTCATGTGAGAATCGGCCTCGTCTCCTGTAGAGTCGATGTTAGAGAACAACTCCTACAATTTTACCGCTATTTTGAAATGAGTCATGCTGCCGGGAACTGTTGCGGAATAAACTGATCCGGAGCCTGCTGTAATTGTGGAAGTGTGTTTCATAGGGCGATTAATTGTGACGTAACTTCAAGGTGCATGACCTGCGATAAGGACCACCTTACGGGCTCTTTCACCTGTCCCAGCAGGTCTGGGAGGAAGACTGACGGTGCCAACCGGAGGAGGACCGGCCGGAGTGTGTCACAACAATGAACCTAAAGATTGTACAAGTTAATCTAAACCATGCCAGGTTGGCCGATGATATGCTGGCGAGATACGCCTTGGAGATGAGTGGAGCTATTGTGCTCATCTCAGAGCCGTATCTTTCGGATAGGAAACGTGTACTTCTATGCGTGCTATATTTCACTTAATACATCCATCGAACGGTACACTGAGACCCTGACGTCTATTTCGAGAGACCTCCTTGCACACCGATTTTAACGCTTAGTCTACTACACGGGGGTAGATCAGGATGAGGCAGAATAATGGTGGAGATTATTGCGACATTGGATATGGTGTGACTTAACAAGTACTGCATATACATACAGAAGGAGGTCGACTTCGCTTCACCGGGATTGGCTGCATGGATCCGTAGCTGGCGAGTATGGGAGGGTTCTCTGCTAGCGACCACCAACCCATAGTTGTGACTTGATAATTACAATCGCGAACTCGGTTTGAATACGGTAGCAGAACTCTCAATGCAGGGGTATTGGCTAAGACTCCCGACTTGCGGGGTCTCGCTGGAGTAAACTCAGCGGAAGAGAAAACCTCTCATCTGACTGACACCATCAAAAAAGCTTGTGATGCAATGTTTTCAAGGAGATATTGTGGTAATTTGGTTTGCTTTGCATTTCTCCCGCCACCACCCCATTTGGTCGCCCTAAAGCATAAAATCGAATATCTGTGCCACAAGCGGCTACTGAGCCACGAAACAGTTTAGCGACCAGTATTCTAACTAGCTCCCAGAGCTAACCTAAAAGCGTGAGGTACCATTCACCACTCGCTTGCGTGTCCCACCGCTCACTTGTATATCAAAGACAGCAATTCGCTGCCACGCCTAGACCGCTGAATGCCAGCAAGTACCTGCCCACCATTAAAGCGCGTGGAGCCTTAATCTAGCTGGTAACCAGCCACATCTCTCGGCTAGCTTTCTACAGCAGCGCGATAAGAGTCTTTTCCCTTAGGTAAACTACTGATGTCGGTTGAACAAAGCAACCACATCAAGGAACTCCCACACGGTCCGACAATGCGGCTCTCGCTACACTGACTCCCCGCTTGCGAATGGTCAATTTTCCCCTTGACCTGTAAGTTCTAGGGAGGCCTGAATTCTAACCCCCCCACCTCCTCCAGAGCTGGGCATTCAAACATCATGTTGTTCGTTTGACTGGACCTCCCCCGCAGACGCACAGCTCATCAGCTGCCAGGCGTAACCGAAACAAATATTGGTTTAAATTTACATGGTTGAGAGCACTTGGGCTCCCGTTGCCCATAAAAACGAAGGAAAGGCATACCATCCCTCCAGATTCTGTATAAATCTATACAAGGACCTTCCCTTAGTCGTGGCGTGCCATTCTTATTGTCATGCTTCCATCGCGCTGCTGTAAAGCCTCTAAAGCAGGCGGGAGATAGGCAACTGTTCGAAATTTAGAACCGGTGCATTGAGATCATTGTTCCACTCCGCTACAGACCCGGCTCGAAACTCGAAACCGCATCCCAAATACCTCGGCCTCCTTGCCTCTTCGCAATTTCCACATGGCCCTCCAAATTATTTCCACTAAATTGATTGGGAGAACCTTTCCCAAAAGAGTGGTAGCCTCGTAAGAGGTTGTTTTTAAAAACACCAGTGCATATAATTAAGGCTCTACGCTAAGCACTCCTTAAATTTTGAATAAGTGCTCGATTTCTTTCCAACCTATACGCCCAATTGGACTCGCGTAAGAGGTCATACTTTCGAAGACACCTTGGTACACTATGTACAAATGACGGCCCGACAGCCCGTAATCCTTCCCAGCAATCCTCCTAACCTTGTGCATCATAGACAGGCGTCCGCTGCTACTTGCCTAATGTGGTTGCTAAACGGCAACTTCTCATCAAACATAACACCTAGGTACTTAATGACCTCTAACTCGGCTGATTACACAGCCTTTATACTTAATATGGGGCTTACGACTGTACGATAATCTGTCTGCATCTTTGAGAAGCATACACTTCGTTTTGGGCACAAAAATCATTAAATTTTTCATGTCCATCCAGCCCTCTGCGGTTGACAAAGCCGCCTGCCCCCGGTCTTCTAGCTGTGGTCTAATAAAACTGATGGATTTTTCCGCAACTAGGTGCGCAATCTTTACAGAGCCGTACGGTTAGACAACGGCTAACGTTCTTACGTCTAGTACTACAGCCTGCAGCGCTACGGGAACATTGCGGCGTTTCAACTCATAGAGAACAGAACTCCAACATAATGAAGGAAATGCTACATCTATGTCAATAAAGATTGAAAAAAAATATAGTCGGTGCTATACACCTCGGCAAGAGCATTTAAGATGCAATCCTCGGTGCCAATCTCTTTCATGAAGCCGTATTGGCCTCGATTTAGAAAATCGTTCATTCGATGTTTTCCCAGAGCCGTTCCAACCTGCTTTTCAATCAACTTGCCGATTACCGGCCAGAGGCTGATGGGTCGATAACTGCCGACCTCATTCGGATCCTTTCCTGATTTTAAGAGCACCCTCACCAAAGCCACCTTCCAACAAGTCAGAAAGCAACCCCAGTTAAGGCACCCCGAGAACACCTGCCAAGCGGCTCTTTTATGACAGGCAGCAGATAATAGAATATATCCGGGTCAAGCTGATCAATCCCCGGTGTCTTTCTCAGTGCCATTCGATAAACCACTCGGTCTATATTTACTGGTTACACAGCCCGTACGCCAGGGAATGGTGTCTCACCCACCCTAATGCCGACTTCTGCTTCACCATCCGGAGCATCTGGAAACAGAGTATCCAAGAACGCCTGGTAAGCCGCCACAGATGTTAACTTGTGGTCCCACTATCAAATCCGTATCGAACACTGGACAGCACGTGCAATGCCTTTGGCCGGTAACATGACTTAGCTACTTAGCTACCCGGGGCTGCGTTGCAACTCAACGCATAGAATGTTGCTTAAAATTGGATTTTGACTTCCTTGATAGCGTGAACGTACTTATTTCCGGTAGATCCGTAGACACCCAGCGCGCACGTTGTCAACGATAATCCCCGTTAGAAGGCGACTGCTATCTTCTATGCGCGGTTCTAACTCTTGCACGCAGCACACTCAGGTCAGAAGACCACTTTTTCCCGAGTTTCCGTCTGCATCTAACAGACGGCTCCCTGGAAGCGGAGGTCATGACGGCACCAGGCACTCATGACGGTCATGACGGCCAGTGGACGATTGGCCGAAGCCGCCGTGGTACCCTATCGCAGCCAGTCTTGATGACCCTGCCGAATTGTTCAGCCAGCAATTCCACCTCCCCCCTGAGCTCCATGTACCATTCCAACCCCTGTAATGCAGCCTCACACGCGCCGCAGTCTGTCCTTATCCAGACCCCTTAGGTTATAGCGACCAGAATCTGGAGCTCTTAGACCATCTCCGTAAGCGATCTCATAGGTTATAAGCGTATGAACACTTACACTAGCCTCGGGCCAGACAGTCCTACTACTAGTACTCCTAAGAAGATCGCCCGTCACCAAGGTGACGTCGATATAACTTTCCCCAAGTTTGAACGAGAAAGTCGGCGGTTGTTCTGCCGTTATTGCTTATGCTGATGATTTAGCTGTACTCGTACAAGCTAAAACAATGGAAGAAGTTAAAGATAAGACAAACCTGTCACTAGAAATAGTAGCTAGATGGTTGCGTACAAGAGGGTTACAATTATCTGTGAATAAGTGTAAATATGTCAAGTTCACCGGACGTAGGGTACTAGAATCGGTTGATATACACATCGATGGTCACAGAATAGAGGAAGTACAGATGCTAAAATATTTGGGAGTCACATTGCAGAAGAACTGTCGTTTTACAGAACATGTTTTAAAAATATGTGATAGTGCAGAAAGAATGATGAGAAGTTTGAATGCATTAATGTCAAAAAAGAGAGCACCAAGGGCTTCGAAGAGAAGACTTCTTGCGTCGACAGTGACTTCTGCAATGTTGTATGCCGTTCCGGCACGGTGGTCAGCATTCAATATTGGAAGGAATAGAGATAGAATGAAGAAGATACACAGAGAGGTACTCTTAGGAGTTGTATCGGCCTACAGAACGGTCTCTTATGAGGCCCTCTGTGTCCTTTCTGGAGTTTTCCCTATAGATCTTATCGCTAAATACAGAGTTGAGAAATACTTTGGCAGAACAGATAATGAGGTAAAAGAAGAGATATATAACTTATGGCAGCAAAGATCCCTGGATGCAGGGGTAGTTAATTGGACTAGATTATTAATACCTGACATATTAATATGGACAAGTAGGCGTCACGGTGAAATGGATTATTATGTTACACAATTTTTAACAAGGGATGGTTGTTTCAATGCATATCTTCATAAAATTGCCAAAAGAGATCAGCCTATGTGTAAGTACTGTGTAGAACAAGATGATGTTGAGCATACTATTTTGAGGTGCCACAAATGGCAGGAGTTAAGGCAGTATGCAGGTATTAGAGGGAAAATGCCGAAGGAAACAGTTGATTATATGCTTGATAGTGAGGTAAAATGGAAAAAGGTTGCTGATTACATAAGAACAGTTTTAAAGCAAAAGAGCATAGATGAAAGAAATATGGGGTACTAGTTTGTTAGGTGGGGTGGACAGCCTCAGGAGTGAGAGCCAGCATGCTGAGGTGTGCTGGTTTCAATGATCTGCTGAGGACTCCTTGGGTGTGTTTGGTAGGAATAAAAAATAACAAAAGATCCATGGGCCACACCATGGCATTGAGGTATGGTGTGGTGCCATAAAGGACAAAAATGAAAGAAACCTCAAAAGAGCCACTGGTTAGCCTGACCTGCCATGCCGGTATATTGCCAGTAGGTGGGGAGGGCTAATTAGAATAATGGACACTCCCCTGGGTGGCATAATACCATCAAGTCGGTCCGGCCCAGGGGAGTAGAGGGAAAAAAAAAGGACGGTGAATTGCTCATCAGAAGACACCCTACGAAACCGAGCCGACCACGATGGCAGAGAGCGGCTGTCCTCCACAAGAATGAATAGCATCAACCCCGTGGAAACCGATCACACTATCCCCAACAGTGTACGGTTTGTGGACCAAGAGGACCTCAAGTTAGTACTTCTCAAGGATCCTCATGGCTTCATTGAGAATGAAGCCATGATCCGCATGGCCGCTTGAGAATGATGCAGATTTAACTGCCCCAAGCGAAAGCATTCGATATGGTGACGACCATCTTCAAAAGCTACCCTCAACTCAGGTGTCACCATATGCCTTATTATTCATGATCTTCGCTCGGGCTATGTCGTGCGACCTGCATTGCTTGCCCTCAACCCGGTGTCTGACATCAAAGTCTTTTGTCAAGGCACAGGGAGCGCACTTCACAGGCGTTATCTTATTAGGGCAGTTAGCTGCCCTGTTCCCAGCAAGTGCACAATGACCACACACCTCCGACTGTGTTCTACAGCGAAGAGAGGTGTGACCAAAGCCCTGACATTTGAAACACTGGGGCACTTCTATATGGTTAACAACCCTGCAAGAGGTCAACCCAAGGAACAGCCGACCACTGGCCAACAAGACCTGCCGGATCTTTGGCAATGTCTCAATTATACAGTGGCTGGATATAGAAGGCATAGTGGACTCGATAGATGCAGACAATGCTGTGGTTAGGATGTTGATGGATGAAAAAGAGTTCCAGGCAAGGTTAAATACTTACACCAGGTGTCCGAAAAGAAATTGAGGGTTTCAAGAATGAATATAGTTTTTATTTTTCAGCATTCAACAGCGTTTTTATATGTAATCTTAAAGTGACAACCAATTTTAGTTTACATATTCTCAGTCAGATAATAGCTATTACACAGGCCAAGCTGTCAAATGCCACAAGAGAAAGTACTGTGTTTTCTGGTTTTCAAAAACAAAATCAGTGACTGCCGTATAAAGAAACTATATGCGAGTCAGTTTTTGGAAACTGGAATAATTTTGAAAGAACACTCATTAGGTAAGCTTAGAACAAGTGCTGAAAACACAGAAATTTCATTTAACTCTCTTTCCAACAAAGTCCAACATATTCAGTTCGGAGTGTTAGTTGTCAACTTAACAGTCCTAAAATTGCTGTCCATTTTGTTTGTTCACACGTGATTGAAACTTCATACTTATAAAGTGCAGCTAATCCATGAAATTAAACCTAACGATAAACCATAAAGTGTTCAATTTCTGCTGATGAACACTACCAGCTGTAGATTTCAATTTATGATGAAACACCATAATTGTCAAGTATGGAGCTTAGAAAATCCATGTGAATTGGTGGAATTTATCCACAACTGTCTGTAAGTGAATGCCTGGTGTGGTATAATGCATAATAAGATTTTTGAGCTTTTTTTTTCTACGAGCAGATTATGGGGCACAGTGTACTCAGACATGTTAAAGAACTTTGTTTCAGCAGATTGAATATATGGAGGGCATAATTTTCCAACAGGATGTAGCCCCTCCAATCATGCAGAAATTGTGCATCAACAGGTTCCTGTTGAGCACAGTCCTATGCTCAACAGGTTCCCAGAAGGCTGAATATACAGAAAAGCTCCCATTGTTTGCCACAGCAAAGTCCTGATTTGAAATAAATTGATTTCTTCTTTTGAGGGTACATAAGATATCATATACCAAGAAAAAAGCAGCCAATTGACACCTATGCCAAAGAATAACAGCAGCTGTGGAAGAGATTCATATTCACTAGAGTATGGAATGAGGTGATTTTATTGGTTTAACATCTGCAGGGCTGTATACAGTGCAATTATTGAGTTAAGAGGCGTAAAAAAATTTCAAGTAATAAAAAATTAATTTGTAATTCTAAATGTAATAAAGTAAATTTAATTTAAAACCTAGTTCTAAAGTAATTAGAGTTCTTAAACTAAATTAAATAATTATATAGAGAATTGATTTGAATAAATCACTCTCTGACAGCTGAATTTTACAGTTGTGCTAGATTCTTTCAATAATCATTTTCAATATGTTTTCTTTAAAAACAATAATAAGAATGCAGTACATACATACAGTTGTGCTTAATCTAACTTATTTTTATTTGTAGTTAATTGATGTGCTAGAGATTGCGTTGAAATATTCTATATTAGAAAGCAGCAAGATTGAGGGCATTGAAGAATATGCGGCTAAATTTAATAGCATTTACAAGATAATTTCTTCTAAGCCATATGATGCCCTAAATCATCGTAAACCAGATTTTGATAATGACTATGAAATCTTTAAAGAATCAATAATTAATGCAGAAAAGGAATTAAAAGCATTCATGGAACAAACTTTAGGGCAAATACCTAAATTTGAAATACTTTTAACAGTGTTAGATAGGTCAGTGTTATTTCATCAAAGGTAAAACTATTATTCAAAATGTAATAATTTATTAAACTTAAGTGAAGTGTTAATGTGACAACATTACTAATTGTTTTTACTATTTGTGTATATGAGATAAGTTTGGCATTACTTATATTTATGTGTAGTAGGTCTATGCGTGTAAACATAATACAAGAACCCAAAATTTGCTTTAGCCTATAGAAGCTGCTCAAAAAGTATGACTCACCTAAATGCACTTTTTCAGAACATTACTTTTTACTATTCACAATATTGCATAGCACAAAGTGTGTTGTTTGTTCTAGTTAAGTGATCCCCTTAAATCTTCCAAATTTCTAGTCTTCTGTGGCAAAAACATTATTTTTAATGATTTCTCAAAAATGAAAAGTTACATGACGTGGCATGAGATCACATAAACTTTGAAGTCAAAATATCCTACTGTTTGATCCATTCAGTAAACATGGTTATTGAGGAATTTCAGTGCCCTTAAACTGTAATGTGAAGGAACTTAAATTTGTTCTCAACCATAAACAGAGTATTTTTACAACTCTGGTAACACTACATCTTGTAACATTTCAAGATATCAATCTCCAGTTACAGTGTTGTTAAAAGTATGATCCACGATCCTCCCACTACAACAACATGATACTTCATGCTACACCAAAAACCTGCCTAAAGATTTACACTGGAAACATTTAACTTGTGATGCATTACAATATGAGGATGTAAGTTACTCCAGCAGACACTGTTATAGTGATTAAACAACCTCTCACTTTGAAGGAAGTTTCAGCTATCCAAAAATACAGTTTTTAAAGTCTGTTTCTGCCTCTCAACAGATTAAAAACTACCCTGAAAATTTTACTTCAAAGTAAAAGTCAAAGTCATCTTCTTTTTTGCACAGCACAGACCTCCTAGAGCTTTGTATACAACTGTCTGAGGAATAACATCTTTTTGTCAGATGCAACAATTTTGGATTTCCCATTTCTTGATAAATTATGTACACTACCTACCAGTGATCTCAGATCTTTTAGTTAAATCATGGATGGTTTGTCTAGTAGATTCTGGATTGTTTGAAGTTTTTCCTGAAACAGCTAATTCATTTTGTCAGTTTTCTTTCATTTCCAGCAATGCTTTAGAACAAATGTGTATTGCTCTACCGTCAGCTTGCAATTCATGCTTGCTATACTAAGTGTAACAAAACAATTATCTACAAGACCAGAAAACATTGTACTTAGGCAGACTTTAGTAAGTAATAAATTTATAATTTTTCAGTTTGGTAAATCACCTTTGGGATACAGTATATATATAGTTGATATATATATATATCAACTAATATGTAAATGTTATCTAATTTTTGAAATTATTTAGAATGATGTCATGGATTCAAAAGTCAATAATCCTGGTGTAAATTATATTGTTCTTTTCAATACATTGATTGCAAAAAAAAATGTTGTATTATTGTACTTTTTGACTTAACGATTATCAAAAAATTAAATATTCTTATGTCAGTGAGAATAATGTTTGAATTTGTATTAATATTCTCTTCTCTTTACATTTTAAATCTGCCAATTTAACATTAACGAGGTTAGCAAGCATTAGGTTATGGAAAAAAGAATTAAAAGAGCCTAAGAGTATAAATAAATCAGATCTAGAATTTATTTCAAAAGAGGTAATAGTCAGATGTAAATCAATCAAATATTAACGGAAAGAATTTTGGTAAATAAATTTCTCTGCATATGAAAAACAGCAAACAGCCATAAGAGGGATGAAGAAGAATGTACAAGAACAGGAAGGCTCTAAAAACAATTGAATAAACAATTAAGAATTAAGAAAATAACCAAAAATCAAAGGAAAATAGCATTCCAGAAGAATGCTCAGACATAAAAGACTTAGAAAGTAAAGAAAAACAGAAACAAATCTATACAAAAGTAAAAACATCATAAAGTGAGAAGTGGAAGAAGAGTTCAGCCCTAAAAAAGTTGCAAATATAGTTGGCAAAGTGTTATACTAAAAAGAAGATGAATTTTAAGGGTGAAAAGAATAGGCAAACTACTACTCCAATAGAAAACCAAGTGATCTTAAAGAAAATGAAATGAGAGCAGCAATCCTAAAATTGAAAGTTATACAAGCAACAAAGATATGTTGCATCTAAGGTTTATTTAGGGTAATCAACAAAAGATTTAAAAATTAGAAAATGTGACATAATATCACAAGAAGATTAATACTAAGAAACAAAAGTAAAGAAAATATTAGGTAATAAGCTACTGAATTTCTTTATAAAAGAAGAAAGAATTGATCAAAAACAGTAAAGGTACTTTGAAAAGATTGTGAAAATGAAATAAAACCTGGAACAACATAAAAACAGTAGCCAAGGATGCATTTAATAGGAAGAAACAATAACAATTGTAGCAAGTTGGGGTTATTTAAGTGTCTTGTAAAATATTGTTTGAATTACTTTTATATCGAAGTGAAATAACTACAAAAAAAAAAAGGTCAGGGGCATTTGAATCTGAATATGGATGTGAAGATTAAATGTAGTGTCTGTGCATTGGATCTTCTAATGCCAGATTATAAATCTTCTGAAAAAGAAGATTAAATGCACAGACAGTAAAAATGAAAGATTAAACAGTAATAAATAAATAAAAGATTAAACAGCATTGTTGATTACAGTTCTTCAGTTTGTTTTTATTTACACTCATTATTGAACATGTTCAGCATGACATCTGGAACTCAAGGACTTATTTTATCCACTGCTGTTCTTAATTTTTATTACTGTTGTTGGTAAAAATTCTAGTGTTATGCTGTAAGCAGTCTATGTGAATGCCATAAACTTTCTCATACTCCATTTTCTTGAAGAATGGTTATTTCAAGTTAGCAACATTTTATTTTTTCCTAATAAAATATGCTCATAAGATTTTGATGCAGGAAAATAAAGAGATCTGTATGCATTATTCTTCAACCAATTTTCAGCAGGTTTTCATAGATTAGGGAGAAATTTTCAATTGATCAGATGGATTATCTGTGGAGTACTTTTTAGTTGCCAACTGATGTTGGCATTTCTCTTACAGTGTACTGGCAGTAGTTTTGTATTGAAGCATACAACCCCACCACTTAAAACACTGTATATAGCTTCCTAGACGAGAAGATATATTAATCTGCATATGCAAACAGAAAGTTAGTGAACAGAATACACTTAACAAAGATTATACACTTAATTTGGTTGCATTGTAATCAAATAATTCAAATTTTAGTATATGTACTGCCGAAGCAAGTACGCAATCAAATAATTGAAAAGTTAAAAATGAACTGGCCAGTTACTATAATATAATTGCCATATAAAAGTTGGTGGTGTAATTGGCAAAATGGTTTTGAAATTTATTAACACGTTCGCGACGTCGTGCGCCCGTACGGGTACACGAGTTTTTTTAAATGACGTCGTGTACCCTTAGGGGCGCACTCATCCCATTAGTAAAGCGTGTCGTGCGCCCAACGGGGTAGACGTTTTTACAAGTTTCTTATAATATTTATTTTTGTTCTGGCTGTACCGTAGGTGTTTAAAAATCATACAACAGCATATTAGAAGTGTCATGATTAGGACCATATAATACAAGTTTACAAATAACTATATTATTCAGGTAAATATATTTATTATTATTCAGGTGTCTGCGCAACTAGTGGTGTTCCTAGCGGCAGGCTCAGAGGAATAAGAGCTCATGTACCCGTGCGGGTGCACGACCACCAGTAGTTATATATCATAACAAAGGCTCGTAGTACACCCGACATGGTGAACGCAAAAATAGTAAAAAAAAAAATTAAAAAAAAATGATTGAAATTTTTTTTCTTTGAGATTATGCTTGTTTTTAATATAGATGTCATCAAATATAAACTAAAAAATTAAAAAGAAAATTTCCGGATTATTATAAGTATACGTGTAAATTACTACGGCAAATAAAAAAACTTAGGTATTTTGGCAGCCGTCGCGAACGTTTTAACCAGAAAAAGGCGGTGCATATTAAGTCCTAACAAAATTCTACATTTTTTGATTAGTGATTGATAAGAGATATTTCATTTAAATAATAATTGTTAGTAAAATATTAATAAATTGACATGATTGGCTACAGACGACTTATCACGATATTTAAAAATATGTATCCAATGCCCCCTAATAAAATGTTATGCTGATGGATTTTTGGAATTTCCATTTTTGAGTAGATGTATTTGCAATAAAATTACACGATTTAGGTCCCTGGATGGAGCTAAAAACTATAAATGAGAAATATACTTGTTTGTCTTGAATTTTGAATTAATGGAAACATTGGTGCAAAATGATCTTTGTTTTTTTTTTATAAGGTAGCCTTTCAAATGTCAGTCAGCATTGTATAATGTTCAGCAGGTCTAAATCAGGTAACAGCGTAATGTCACAAAGAGATTATGAATATTTATTTTATTGTTCTGAGAGTTAAACATTTCAAAGTGAATTTGATAATGAATTTGATTCATGTTGTTGAATGTCAAACACTTTTTTATTTTTTTAAGTCGAAAATAAAGTTTTCAACTAAGTGTAGTTCTGCATTTTACAGGAAGAATAAAAGTAAAGTTAATTAATTATTCTTCTGCTTAAGTTAACACCTGAAATTACATTTAAATTTGTTTTCCAAATAGTACAGTCAAAATTAGTTTCACTAATTAACAAATCAACTTAAAGAATAAGATTTTTTTAACAAACATTGTTTGAAATACGAGGATCGTTCAGTAATTAGAGATAATTGACAAGAAACATTATTTATTCAATGACTTGATGCTACGTTTCAAATTATTCCCCGGCTTCATTTATACAACAGTGCCATCTTCCTGTGAGCTTTTATTTTAGCCTGCTTGTTGTTGAGAGGATGAGCAGCACTGAGACGACTAAAAAAAATCTGATTGTGCCTGATGGGATTGTAAGGTGAATGTCTCCCATCTCTTTTGAGCAATGGGTGGGGCAAGCATATTATGTGGAATTACAACCAGGATGTTCCTTTTTATTGTGAGAGTTTATATTTATTTTCTAGCATGTCACAAATCTAGACTATGTTGATTGTACGTCGTTCTTCTAAATGATCACAATAAGTAGTTGGGTATTTATAGTACCAAAACACGGCAGCATCACTTTACCGGCTGACTCGGAAAATGAAAGTTTTATCATAGCACACTGTTCTTCCTTTGTACACATTCAAGCAGAGAGCCATCATTTTGAAATAAGTGGTTGTAATAATGGACATTTTTTTCAAACTGCTGGTATTTTTTTGGCAGTGGTGCTAACTTTAAACATCAGTTTTCAGTTTAATTTTTAATAGTTTTGTTTAATAATTTTTTTTTTAATAAGTTTTCTGGTTTTCTCGACTTAAATAAGTTTTCTCGACTTCCTTTATCCATTCAAAACATTTTCCTTCAATCCCAAAACATCTGGTGTATTGAGAGTATACAGCAAAATTTTAAACCATTTAAGCAGACACCGTCCAGCAATGGAGGATATTTGTAGACAAATCTGTAATCTAGTTGGCATTTATCTTGAGCTCTTTTTTTTAATGTTAAAGGGTAAATTGTTGATGTTGATTTGCTTGAACATACTATAAATGTACAATCTATTCATATATTTTTTTGCTTTATTTTCTTAAAACAAAGGAAAATCTGGCTGTTAAATTCAGTTTTCTTTTATGTGTAGGTTTGATAAACTCAATTTAGAGAGTTTGAATATGACTGAAGCTTATATAAATTCAATTGACAAGTTTAGAGGAGAAATAGAAAATCTCAGAGACCATTATAATGAATACCGTACAATGCCTGCAATACCTTGGACAATGCCACCTTTATCAGGAAGAATAACATGGATAAGGCAATTGTATCAACATATGAGAGTTCCAATGTCTATAGTCAGAGTAAGAAAAAAAAAATTTTTGTGTTAGCTTGGTACTTTACTTTTATTCTCAGGTATTAATATCTCACATTTGAGATATTAATACGTCAGGAGTGAGTGATAGTTATAACTCATCCACCATTACAATCTTCCTTTCAAATTTGAATGTAAAATAAAAGAAAAATGGAAGATTAAATAAATAAGCAGTTTTAAGAAATTTTGTGTAAATTTTATCTGATAATAAAATTATCCAACTAATGTAAATTTTATTGACAAATGACTTAACTAAATGTTAAGAGGTAAAAAGGAATTAGAGTTGTTAATTTTCAAAAAAGGAGATTTGTAATTGTTTACTTATATTGTGTACTTTTACTGGTATTATGATAAAGTGAGTTAATATGTGGTTCTTTCTAGAACCAGAAAATAAAAAACAATAACACATACATTGAACTTATATAAATTAAAATCAAAATTCTGTAAAATACAAGCAAACATGTACAATTTGGTCTCCTTCTGACAACTCAGTTCCATATACTAGTATTTGTAAAGTATGGTTTTTATCAAGTAGTTATTTAAACAATTCCACACAACAAAGGTAGGTAAGCAAAAACTTGAAATTATATGTATAAAAAATTAAAGTACTGTAGAACAAAGAAGACACTTGAAATTTGAATAATTTTTATAATATTGTGTAATTGTGTACTAATTGTTCAATCTACAGTGAAATTATAGAAATTATTTAAATTACACATTATTATTATTATTATTTTTTTTTTTGTATTTTACGGGCATTGACTGCTAAGGTCAATGCCCGTTATCAATGCTCAATTAAGAAGAGGTTAGTATCACTATCAGGGTTGTCATATGTAAGGGTGTAAAGGGCCCTTACATTTTATTTAAAAGCACAAACTACACAAAAACATTAAGACACAACAACAAAAAAACAACAATTGTGGGGTGTAAAGGGCCGCGATCTTAAAATTTGAGATAAAATTCTTAAAGAACATGAAAGTAAAATTATAAGTCAATACAATACCATTATCTTCTTTTACCTACCTCGTTAATTTATTAATTTTAGCACCCTCGGGGCAACCAGAACCGCTGTTATGCAGTATATCAGTCGCCCCGGGATGCTGTGGCAGACTCCCCCCTATAAACAGTCCCGTAGGACGAAACTCATCAGGGTCCTACCAGCGTCATAAGAGCAATCTGACCACCTGTTCAGGACAGATAAAAAGCCTATTGGCGGGGAGGCTACCCTTCCCAGTCCTGATGTACTTGACTACAGGTATGCATTGCGCTTACCCATAGTCTCGCGCCCTTAGTCCACCCTTGAGGGTCCCCCATGCCATCATTGGACACACCCCGACTCCCTGCTCTTGAATGCAGGCGAACCAGAGTGGCCTAGGCAAGAGGGCTACCTCTCGTCACTATATATGCTACGCTTCAAGACTCCCTTATATATATAAAACTACCTCTTAGAGTTTGTTTAACACAACTTTAAATTTTTCACTTTTACAGACTTCTAAGAAGTCCACCGGCATGTAAATAAGCAACTATTTTTTCTTCATTTCCCTTATCTAAATCAGCAGCAATATCATTTCTTAGTCAGAACCTCTTTTTGAGGTCCTCATACATGGTACACTCTTGCATTAGATGCTTAATTGTGTTTTGTTACAAACACTGCAAATTGGTCTCTCTTCGCCGAATAACAAATATGAATTTGTTATTCGCGTGTGACCGATTCTAAGTCCGGCCACGCCACTTGTTCTCGGCGAGTCAACTTCACCTCGCTTTTCCATTTATACAGAGAAGTTTTGACTGAGTTTAATTTTGTATTTAACTTCTCCAATCAGTATTCCACTTGTGTCTTACTATGTTAGTTAGACAGTCTTAACATCTGCCACCCTTACAGGAATTGCATTCAAAACATTGCAGACTGTTGCTTTTCTGGGAGCTTCATCTGCGCTTTCATTACCAGTAATACCAGCATGGCCTGGAATCCATACAAATACATATCGCTGTCGTCGTTGATTTAGAACGTACAAAATGGACAGGTTGTTTGCGATTAGGACATCCTTAATGTTCTTGTTCCGAATTGCAACAAGTGCACTTAAAGAATCGGAAAATATTAGCACTCTCTCTTCGCAACAGTGTTCTGTGTACTGAAGAGCTTGCTGTATGGCAGTAACTTCTGCCGTATAGACACTGGCCATATCTGGCAGTTTCCAAAAGTGGGCTTCTCCATTTACATATATGGAGCATCCAACACTATTTTTGGTTTTAGAACCGTCAGTATAAATTCTAATATGTTCTTCGTAGCTACTGACGGTTGCTAAAAATTCCTGTTGGATGATCACTGCTGGCTTTTTTTTATTTCTTCTTGAGAGAGATCCAACCTTTTATTTACCGCTGGCAAGAGCCATGGCGGTATTTCTCTCGTAGAAATTGCTAATGTATCTGGAATAGCAATTTCTTGTTCTCTTCTTAATTCGTGATACCTAATTCCGGCTGGTCTGGTATAAGTAGCATAATGTTCGTATAATGCAGCCGAAGAATGGTTGTTAAAAAGTTTGTTATTTATATGGGCAGGAAAAGCCCATATATTTCCTGCATATCTTAGCAAAATGATCTCTCTTCTATAATGCTGTGGCATAATTCCGGCTTCGTACATTAGATTAGTCGCCGGACTTGTGCGGAAAGCCTCTGTCGCATATCTTATTCCGCTATTATGAATTACGTCTAACTTTCTTAAATGCGGCTTCCTAGAGGATGAATATACAATACATCCGTAGTCTAGTTTTGATTGAACCAATGCCTTATATAGTCTCAATAATATTTCTTTATCTGAATCCCAATTAATGTTCGGTAAACATTTTATAATGTTTAGGGCTTTTTTGCATCTATCCCTCAAGTCTTGTGTATATAATCCCCACGTAAGTGATTTATGCAATACCAGTCCTAAAAATCTCACATTGTCCTTATATTGTATTGGATTATTACCGATTGTGAAAATAGGACTTTGGTGAGGAATTCTCTTCATACAGAAGTGTACACAGCACGTTTTTTCTGGTGAAAATTGGAAACCATTATTCCTAGCAACTTCATTTAGAGCATTTATCGCACGGTGTAATTTGTATTTCACCATAGCAGTCTTGTTGCTGGCAGCATACACAATTGCCAAATCATCAACATAGACGCTTTTGCTGATTTCTACTGGAATGGCTAATATCAATTTATTAATGGCAATCGTAAAAAGGTACCGCTCAACGGCAAACCTTGTGGTATGCCATTTTCCAAGCTTCTTTCAGATAAATATTCATTGATGACGCGTACTTGAAAAGTGCGGTCATTCATATAGTTGCTGAGTCAAACTGGCAGATTGCCACGAATGCCCCATTCATGTATCTGGAGCATTACTCCATGTCGCCAGGTCATATCGAAAGCCTTCTGAAGATCAAAGAAAACTCCGACACAATGTTTCCTTGTAATAAAGTTGTTGTATAATGTTCTCTAAGCAGATCATTTGATCTGTGGTAGAATGGTATTGTCGATAACCTGCTTGATAAGGTGATATCAGGTTCTCTTTTTCTAAAATCCAAACGAGTCTATTATTAATCATTTTTTCGAGTATTTTTCCCATAGCGCACGTCAAAGAAATAGGACGGTAGCTATTGGGATCTGTTAAATTTTTATTTTTCTTCGGTTCTAGAACAACATGTGCTTTTTTCCACTGCTGCGGGTACATTCCATCCCGCCATATTTGATTATAAAGTTCTAATAATCTGCGTTTTGCAGTCGTATTCAGCTGCCTCATCATGTTATAATGGATTTCATCCGGACCAGCAGCTGTGTTGCCTGCTTTCTCCAACGCTTTCACGAATTCTTTCATTTTATAGGGTACATTGTATGTGTAATTATACTCAGTTCCGAAATTTAGTAGACCTTCAAGTTCTGCTTTTTGCGTCCGAAAATCTTCATCGTAGTTAGCCATTTTGCTGGCCTTGACGAAATGATTGGATAATAACTCTGCAATTTCGTTTGGAGTGTCCTTGATTTTATCTTCATCTTGAAGGCTAGTTATGGGAGCAACGTTTTTACGCCCACAAATCGCCTTCACTTTCCTCCAACATCTGATGCAGTAGTAGTTCTGTCAATGGATGACACATATTGCTGCCAGTTTCGTTTCTTTGTATCTGTCATGAGTCGTTTTGCATACGCCCTGTATATTTAAAGGCAATAAGATTATCTATTGCAGGATGTTTCTTAAAGGCGTTATATGCTCTTTTCTTCCTTTTTATTGCTTCACTTACTTCTTCGTTCCGCCACGGAACGGGTCGCTTAGTAAGTTTCCCAGATGTTTTGGGAATATATCTCAATGCCGAGTCAAGTATCGCATTAGTTATAGTGTCGACGTCGTCTCCGATAACTACTGTTGTTTCGGGGAATATCGTCCTAGTTGTGAAGCTCGTCCAATATGCCTTATCAAACTAATATCTTTTAGAGATGGGGTATGTTTTTCTTGTAACATCAGTTACAATTTGCTCCGGGAAATGACCACTTCCATGCAAATCGTCTAAAACATGGAAGATGTACCTCGGTGCTATCGATCTGCTTATGAGAGCAAGATCTACAAAAGGACGTCGATCCATCTCTGGCATTGAAAAAGGTTCTTGACCCATCGTTTAAAAGATTAAGTTCGGAATTCATCAGGAACCTTTCCAATTCTCTTCCGCGGGTATCTACTCGATCCGATCCCCAAAGAGAATTATGAGCATTAAAATCACCCACCAGTAAAACAGGTGGGGGAAGCTCAGAAATTAATCGCGCTATGTCCTACCAATCAAAATTCGACAAGTATATGCTGCAGACAGTTATCTGAAGCGGACGCTTCATTCTAACGGCGACCGCTTGTAGGTTTGTATTTAGATCAACCGCTTCGGCGGTAGCTCTAGTAGGTGTTAACATAGTTACTCCACTTCTAACTTTTACATTTGGCGGTTGATCTCGCCGAAATATATCATACTCTTAATTTAAAATTTCCATTTCGGCGGTAAAGTGTTTCTTGCAGACATATACAAATCGGATCTATATCATGTACCAAGCGTTGGAGTTCATGGATGTTTGAAAAACATCTATTAATGTTCCATTGTACAATCGACTCGCTAATTTTAAATTAAATTATGGCCTAGGTTTACCTTTCGGCCACCCTTTTTTTCTCCATATTGCGAACAGCTTTGTGTTTGCGGAGAACGTCATCGCCCGGATAGATTCCGGTCTCCGAATCGGAGACCACCGAAGCCGCCGACGACGACGGATATGGATAGGCGCCGATTGTGAGGCGGCGACTTCCTGACACGGGAATCGCACCAGTCACCGCCGGTGGAAGGGGACACTTACCCCCCTGTTGGTTTTTTGTGGCCTCTGTGGTTTAGAGGCAAACTGAGTTGCAGGAGGCTTGAGAGCCTCCATAACAGACTCTGTAGCAATCACTTTCTTCCTGTCATCATCAAGTATCTCGCTAAGACGAACTTGGAATTCTCGTTTGGCGTCCGTTTTCTTCTTTACAGGAGCAGCTTTCTGTTTTGGAGATTTATCTTCAGGAGGCTGTACTACTATCTTTGGCTTAACAACTTCTTTACTGCTGAAAGGCTTAATTTTGTTTTTGATGATCCTTTCAATTAAGCCAGCCAAAGTGGGTGCAAGTTTCTTAATAATTTGAGCCTCATCAACAGCAACTGGAGCAGGAACAGCAGCCGCAGCCTGAGCATAGGTTATTGTTGCTCTAGGTTTGCGGGCATTTACTATCTTCTTTGCTCCGAAGTAGCTGACTTTTAGCAGGGTTTTTACATCTTGCACAGCCACGAGGTGGCTGTGCAGGAGACTTTTATCCTCCGCGTCAAATGTCTTGATATTTAACAAATCTAAGTGTCCCGAACAAATAAAGGCTAGCTTTCATACTGGATGTTCGTCCATTCATCCTGACTCCATTGCAGTGTTTTGGATGTCATAAATTCAGACAGTAGCGCTGTGCACTAAAATCAGATCTCTCCTTGTTGTGACCCACAGAATCCGCTGGTTTATGTCAACTGCCATGGGCATCACTGTGAGATCATAGGTACATAGATTTTTATCTGTTTTAGTTTAAACAAATTACATTATTCTCAAAAGAATGAAGTTTAACAAATTTAAATGTTCTGCTGGAAGAGTTTTTTTTATTTAAAATTGACTGCATTTCTCATTCATGGCATGATTTTACATAATTTATAAGTATGGAACTAATTTTTCTCTTGAATCTTTTGAGAATTAATGCAGTGCTGATGACAAAAATGAACAATCCTTTCTAATATATTTATACTGTAGCCATTATTGTATTACTGTTATTAACCTTGCTTCATAGCACTTTATAGCAAAACACTATGTTTGATTTTATTGCAAAATTGATTAATTTGATCATTCCAAGAAATTTGGCATCTAATAAAACACTCGAAGTTTTCAGTTCGGCACTATACTAACATTACCATTAATAAGAATTCTATCTAGGTGATTTGCTGCGTTATATCTACCTGAGAAGGATAATATCCTGGTTTTGCCCGTATTTAAAATTAAATATTTACAATCTATCCAGTGAATAACGTTTGAACTGTTAATGTAGAATTTTCAAATCTTTTTAAATAATTAGTTTTAGATAGTCAGTTGTCATTAATTAAATTTGAAAGAGGGGCAATAACAGCATCTATGATTTCTTTTAAAATATTGGCAGGGATTTCATTAGTACATACCAAACTGATTTTTTATTAACTGAATTAATGATATCTCATTCTAGAATTATTTTGATATTTGTAATTTTAAATGTGATTTCAGAAAAAGGATGAGGTTATGAAAGTTGAGAAAGCCCAGAAAATTATAATATATTACAATTCACTACAACGAGTTTTTATACATTACGAATTGTTGCACCATAGGGACTGGTGCTCTTTTAGTGTTCAGGTAAGCCTCTGATAGGTATTTGAATCTTGTTCCATCTAACTCACAAAATATAGTGAAACTTTTGTAGAACAATATTGAATACAATGCAAGTCCCTCTATAATGATAGAATTTTAGTGCATATTAATAAATATATTATAAAATCAATACACAAGTGCTGATGACAAAAATGAACAATCATTTCTAATATATTTATACTGTAGCCATTATTGTATTACTGTTATTAATATTATTACTGTAATCATTATTTTTTAGCATTCTGGCTACTTTCATGCTTGTTGACAAATAATAAATATGCTGCCATTTCTTGGAATATTTAATACACTAAACAATGTGCATTCATTCATTCTTTAATTGTTTATTTCCATTATTTTTTCTTAATACATAGGTTTGTCTTAATATCCTCTATGTGATCAAAACATAATTTTAGGAAACTACAATTGATAAATTAATTCAATTAAAAATATTAGTAAATATTAAAAGATTAATTAAACAAGTAAGCCTAAGGGATTAATGTGAATAACAAAAACGTTTGACAGAACAAAAGAGAAAATTATTTATAAATTAATTACTTCATCAATTGGTTGGTGCTCTCATTAAGAAATTCTTTGTTTTACCTTAACTATAGACTTTATTGATAATTACTGACTGCAAATAAATAGTGGAGTGTTAAAAAGCTTGGGAAGATAAATATATTCCTTTGGGCAGAAATGAATTTTTTTTTAATAATACCACCTTCTCTTTTTGTTGTTTTGCTCTTGGTGAATACGAAACTATTTGGTTATTATTAGAAAAATGATGAATTTCTAATTATTTTGTTTTTTGCATTTAATCATTTGACAGTTACTATTAGTATTTCATATTGGCAGAATAGAGATTCTACCAGGTAATCATATGACTTGAGGAATATAATTCTTAAAATTATGTCATTGGTTAACAAAACAGCATCATCAGCAAATTCATTAAAAGGTCACTTTCACAGGCTTTGATTTTAACTTTGTTTTCTGTTATATATGACTCCTAAACCACTTTATTGCAGTCTATTGTTTTTATTAAATTGTGCAATCCACAATTTGAAAAAAATCAAAGGCTTTTACTGAATCTAAAGAGTGTAAAATGGTTTTTCCCCTTCATCTTTAACTTTAGTAAATATGTCATTTACTAAATTCCATCAGCACATGCAATTAAAACATGGATATCTAATTTTGAGGAAACTGGTTCGGGAATGAAAAAAAAACCTCCAGGCCGTGAGCGAACCGTCCGTACACCACAGAATGTTAAAGATACAGTCACAGGAAGTCCATATCGGTCAATCCGTCGTTTCTCAGCATATTTACAATCGCATAGTACAAGTGTTCGAAGAATGTTAGTGAAGGACTTGCAATTCCATCCATACAAGTTGCAGATCGTCCAGGAACTGAAACCGAACGATGCAGTTGTGCGAGCACAATTCTGTAATGTAATGCTTCAGAAGATAAATGATAACGAAGAGTTTGTTCACGAACTGTGGATGTCAGACGAAGCGCATTTCCACCTCAGTGGATTTGTTAACAAGCAAAATTTCAGATACTGGGCACAAGAAAATCCTACGCAGCTACACCAGCGTCCGTTACACAGCCAGAACGTGACCGTGTGGTGTGCTATGTCATCTTACGGTGTTATAGGCCCTTATTTTTTTGAGGATGACAACGGTCTTGCCATTACAGTGACGTCGGCTCGTTACGTAGCCGTGCTTGAAACCTTTGTTGTGGAACAACAAAAGAGATTTCCACCGATTGTTAACACAGCCTGGTTTCAACAAGACGGAGCAACGTCACATACTGCACGAATATCGATGGCAGCTGTACGCCGATTGTTTGGACAACGTGTCATTTCACGAAATGGTAGCATTAGATGGCCTCCCAGATCGCCTGATCTCTCAGCTTGCGTTACTTTTTGTGGGGTCACCTTAAAAGCAAAGTGTTCCACAGTAGACTTGCTACAACGAAAGAACTGAAGGCAAAGATCCGAGAAGCAATTGCGGAGATTCCAGTTGAGATGTTACGTCAAACCATGAACAATTTAACGAAGAGACTTCGTGAGTGTATACGTAGAAGTGGAGGTCACCTGCAAGACGTCATCTTTAAAAAATAAACTAAAATGAAGGTATTCTAAAACGGCAACATTTGTACAATTACATGAAATAAAATTAATTTTCTTAACAAAATTTTTCATTAACGTTATTTAATTTTTAGAATTTCCCGTTTCTTTGAATCATTCTGTATTTCTTAATTTCCAGTATTTTTAAATTTGTCCTAATATTAGATACTGCATGTTTATTACTAATAGGTAATCAGATATATTAGAGAAACCTAGTTTGCTTTTTTTATAACTTCTAAAATGTTCCAAGAATCTAGGCTTAAAGGATCTAGTGGTCTTTCCTATATAAATATGGTTACAATCATTGCATTGAATTTTATAAATACCAGTCAAATTTTAATTATACAGTATTACTATATTACAATTATAATAATAAGACACCTAATAAGTTATAAAGATAGTGATTCATCTGATTTATATAATTTGAGTGGTATTTATAAAATCGAATGTAACAAATGTAGAAATATTTTTCGCAGAAAAGACCACTAGATCCTTTAAGGCTAGATTTTTGGAACATTTTAGAAGTTATAAAAAAGGTAACTGGATTTCTCTTATGTATCTGATGAAGAATAAACATATAATAGCTGATATTAGCACAAATTTAAAAGTACTGGAAATTAAGAAATATATTATGAATACAAATAGCAAGAGATTAGACATTTGAGAAAGATACTATATATATATAAAAATAAAAATTAATTTATTATGATCAACCTTCAGACAGAATATGAGGATGACAGTATTTTGAAAGCTGCAATAGATGGGATCAGTTAAATGAACAACATGCATAATTGCTTTAATTAATTGATTTTGATTTGATCTTATGCCATGACATCATATTTTTACATATGTAACAAATTATTACAATTTAATTTTTAATGTTAATTTTTTTTTAAATTAATTTTTAAAGTTAAAATTTTAAATAAAAGTTTAAATTCTTAAAAAAAAGATTAAAGGTTTTAAATTTTAAATAAAAAAATGTATGATATGTTATTATATTCTATGAAGTTTCTAATGTAATTTGAGGTGGGTATATGAATATGTAATGGAGCTGATGATGCGAGTAAATCGCAAAAGTGCTCCTGCAAATATAGTTGAATAAGGTAAGTCAAACTACTTTATTTATTCTGTACTTTGGGTGAACTAATAAAATATATATGTATAGTCAATCAACAATTTTTTCAAGACCCATATCCCTCTGTACTAATATATGGTATATATTATCCAACTTGATTCACAGAAAGTACAGAAATTAAAAAGTAATTAAGATGACAATTTCCGTATTGTTTCATAATTTTACAATAGCACTTTCACAGCAACCCACATATTCAGTTGTAATTTTCTTTTTCTAATTTTTATATCAACTACATATTAAACTCAGACATTTAAAACGTGTACAAAACAATTTTGATAATATATGTAATTTAATTTTTTTATCAAAATAAATTGAAAATTAAGAATTAAAATATAAAATCTTTTTTTAAAAATCACAATTTAACTTTTTTTTTAAATATATAAAAAAAATTAAATTATGAAAATTGAAAACTACATATATAAAATATGATGTCAGAATTGATAAAATTAAAATAAATAGAAAATAGAATAAAATATACTATGTATCATGGCTAGCCAACATTACAGTACTGTATCAATTTTTTTTTAAATATTTTATTTGTTAATTTTCAATTTTAACTTGATACAAAAATGAAATTACAATATATTATTAAAATATTTTTATATATATTTTAAATGTCTTCGAGTTCAATACGTAGTTTGATATAAAAATTAAAAAATTAAAATTACAACTGAAGATGTGGGCTGCCATGAAAGCACTATCTAAATTTATGAAAAAAAGGTCATTTAACCCTAAAAGCCTGCAACTGATCAAAGAAATATGTTTTTCTAATACTCAGGGACTCTGGGTTGTCGGGCCATCAAATGTACATTGTGTACCGAGGTGTCTTCAAAAGCATGACCTCATACGCCGCGCCGGTTTGGGCACTTAGGTGGTTGGATATGAATAGAGGCACGTGTTAAAAATTTAAGGAAAAATTTAAGGGAGAAATGCCAAACAAACTCAGGGACTCCAATACCCATGGGAAAAGTCCCTGCCAAGGACCGAAGTGTAACTGACTCATACTTAGCGGAGCAAGACTTTGGCATAGCTAACCTCTCATCAGCTCACCCTCAACCCGGCTCCACCACTGTGAAGAGGGATGAGCACTCCCCGTCCGTACTCCGCCCACCATCAGCAAAAACAGATCACAGTTATGTCCCTCGCCTACGCTGCAAACGGTGAAACCGAGAAGCACAACCACAACCAGCTTGGGACCGCCAATCCCATACTTCACAGGAGAGTTCCTGAGCAAAACCATTGCTCCGTTGGGAGACATAAGCACGGATGTACCAACGTAACGTGTCGTTGTCTGCCCCGGATGTGTTCATAGATGTTATTACATGGATATGAGGTTGGGTTTATCCAGGGCATTATTGTAATTACACTAATAAACATCATTTTTATTTCCTAACATGTAATACATGATTTTAATCTTTTTTTTTTTTTTTGATGAGGAAAGCGAATATGAACTCACAACCTTCTATCACCTACCATTTTGGAAAAAAGTTTAAATTTTAAAGGATTTTTTCATCTTTCAACGTAGTTGGCATTTTAAGCTCCTATATTGTATTTTGTTAGCTCATTTTTTATTTTTTAACTTTGTTAACATAATTTGTAAGCTATAAATAAACAATATTAGACAAAGAATTACATCATACCATAGTCACATATTATGACATCATCTAATACCTATGAGTGAACCTTCATGGACATGATTAATCGTGTTTGTGCAGGTCAAAACATCTGAAAAAAAAGCTGTATTGTTTGTATTAAACACTGTATTTAGGTAAGAATTAATTTTGATCAGTCATATTGCTGTCTTAAGTTTGTTAACAGTGCAGTGTCATAAAGCCTCGAAATTGTGTAAATTTTGCACAGTTGACAAGGATGCCTTTTGTTATGTATGAAGTGAGTTGACCGTAAATCCAATAGAAAAAAACATTACACCTTTAATTAAAAAAGCATATCATTTGTGTAAAATTGGTGATCAGGATAAGACGTGGGCGCCACATATAGTATATACTAATTCTTCTGTATATTTAAGAGGATGTCTGAAAGGTACACGGAAGGCTTTGCCATTTGGTTTACCTATGGTTTGGCGTGAACTATATAACCAATTGTTACTTTTGTTTAACAAGTGTGTCTGGAATTTCTAACAAATCTAAATATACTGTAAAATATCCTTCACTACAATCAGGCTTGTACCTCACAGTGAAATATTCCAGTTCCTGAGCCAACTGTGAATGTACGTTTCGAAAGCAGCGATGAAGAATCAGGCAGTACTGAAGAAAGCAATGATTTTGATTTTGTCTTATATCACAAGGTAAATTAAATGACGGTTAGAGATTTAAATTTATCAAAAAATAAAGCTGAACTGTTAGTATCAACACTGCAAGGTTAGAATTTATTTAAAAAAAAAAAACATTTCGGGCTTTCAAAGCCGACAAAAATAACTTTCTCAGTACTTAACTGATGAAAATAATTTGGTTTATTGCACAAATACTGATGAGCTTATGTTGCACATAGGACAAGTTCATAAACCTGAGGACTGCCGCCTTTTCATAGATTCGTCCAAGTATACTTTAAAATGGTTTTACTACACAACGTTAAAAAATATCCTTCGATACCATTCGCTTATGGTATTAATTTGAAAGAGACATACGATGTGATGAAAGACGTTCTTGAAAAACAATATAAAAAACATAGTTGGAATATATGTGGTGATTTGAAAGTTGTAGATGTTTTGTTAGGCATGCAGTTAGGCTATATTAAGTACATGTGTTTTCTTTGCGAATGGGACAGCCGAGCTTGGGATAAACATTATGTTAACTCCAAATGGGAAAAATATTAAAATTCCGCCATCTCAAGCCTAGGACTAATGAAACATTTTGTAAAAGCAATGAAGGAGGATAGTCCCGGATTTTTGTACTTTAGGCCGAAATTTCCGAAAGTAAGTGAAGGAAGAATTAATGAAGGAATATTTGTTGGTCCTCAACTAAGAGAGTTGGTCAAAGATGATGTATTTAACTCAATGTTAAATTGTGTAGAAGTGCAGCTTGGGCTTCATTTAAAGAAGTTTGCAAAAATTTTCTCGGCAAAAAAAAAATCCGACAATTACTATGATATTGTTAATCAACTTCTTACTTCATACAGAACTATGGGTATATCTACCCATACAGAACTACAGAACTACAGTTCTACAGAACTATGTAATATATCTCTGAAAATACACTTCCTCCACTCATATCTGGAAAAAAAGCACCAGCGAAATCATTCTAACACAGGTATGGCCATGCAAAGTTATAAATTTTACAGATTTTAACTATATTTCCCGTAATTTTTCTTTGAAGCATAATTTATTTAAAACTAAAGGTAATAGAAAAATTGTATTTACAGATCTGTAATATATGCAAAAAAGGAATTCAAGAAATGGTATCTTAGAGAAACATTAAATTTTTTTTTGCCTATCGGTTTTATTATTACAATTCCTGTTGCAGTTCATGGAAGAACATGGACCTGCTACTGGCTGCAGAGAAGATGAAGATGATTCTACTTACTGGACGACAGATCCCAACTAACAGTGAGCTGGATATCAGAGAGACTTTAACAATCAAATGCAAAGAAGCAGTTGAGTACCTGAGAGTCAGACTTAACACAAAGCTAACATTTGTAAACCAAATCAGGAAGCCTCAACTAAAGCAGCAAAGACACTGACAGCACTAAGCCGCCTAGACCCACACAGAGAATAATACTAATGAACTAAAACGAAGAAGATTTACTAATGACTGTCACCCACTAAATATGGGCAGACGCACTACAGAAGGAAGCTTATAGGAGACACATAGCATCAGTACTGAGGAAGGGAGCATTGAGGATCACATCATCGTACAGTGTCAAAACCAGCAACAATGGTAATAACAGAAATGATCCCATTTGACTACTGGCATTGGAGAGAAGAGAAGCCTCTCTGAAAAGGACCAAAGCAACAAAGGAGCAATTTAGGCAACTGACCTGGTCTAAAGCCATGAAAAACTGGCAAGAGAGATGGAACATGAGAGGAGAGGCAGAAGGACTGCCATGCTGGTGGCAGACCTGGATAAATGGTTCAAACTCCTGTTTGATCATGTATATTTTAATAAATATCTTTTTAAGATGGACAAAACCAAATGATCCTGGATGATACCAAAGATAACGAGGAGCACACCTCTTTTGAATGTGATAAGAGCACCATCAGAAAAGAGCTGCAATTTGATATTTGTGAAATAATTCTGGAAACTCTGGTGTAGAAGATGCTCACCAGCAAGTGTAGTAGACAGAAGATCCAAGATTTTTACAATTGATCCTACAAAGAAAGAAAAATAACCTGGATTAAAGAACAGCTGAACCAGAATGAAATAAGTAAGAGAAAACAGCTGGTGCATGAGATGTCAAGTCAAGGTCAGGTCACCATTCTGAGCTAAAGCGATAAGCAGTTCTGGGATGGATTAATTGTCCTTGAACAGAGGCTGGGATATTTAGTGGGTGGGAATCCCACATACGAAGAACTATATAATCAGTTCCCTGAGATTGTGCATAAAGCATTTTTTCCCCCTTTATAACAGTAAAAAAAAATTATCACTGTCACGGTCATCCATTATCATCAGTCATGTATCTATCGTCCATTTGTCGTCAAGTATTCATCATATGTAAGAAACTTAGCAGTTAATAACAGATAATAAATACTTAATACATTATAAAATAGTGATAATATATTATAAAATAAATGCAAATATTTTACCATCAAAGTTAACAAAATAAGTCAAATAATTTACCTCTCAAATAATAAAAAAAATTTAGCCAATAACCAATTATTACCTTTCCCTCCTTAAGTCAGTGCATAATTATTTTAAGATTTAAACCTTATAAACATAACTCCTTATAAACTTCTCCAAAATAAATAAACAATTTGAATTTTTTTTTTAAATTTAATTTATTATTGTCCTAAAAACCTTAATAAATTCTTAAATTTCCTTCCTTTTTTCTAAAATGATGTGATGTTGGATTGAAGTTAATATTTTTTAGCAGTTTCTTTCTGCTTTAGGCCTTTGTGATTTTCTTGAATGATGTTAAATTTGTCTTTTAGTGTAATTGTCTTGTTTAAGCAGTCATAGCAAACTGATATTACAACATATAATAGACCAACAAAAATTTTATTTTATTTTATTTAAGAAAAATATCTAATAGAAAACAGACTGAATAAGTAAATTTAGATACATAATAGGATACAATTATACACAGACGCAATAACTGTACTGTAAATATCTACAAACAATATATCACATAAAACTTGATAAAATATTGAAGTTGCATACAGGAGTGCAAGTGCAAACAAATAAGGTTACAGTATGATAAAGAAATCAGAATTGTTTAGCAAATTTATTATGCAAGTTTAAACTAGCATTAAACATTCTCAATAAACTATAGAAGACAGTTTTAGATGTTATTGATGTTAATATAGAAGTGGTAGATTTAAAAGAAAAATTATTTTCTTTGTTTTTTTTTGTAATTTTTAAGTTGTACCCACCAAACAAGAATTTAAAAAGTTTAATATTTTAATTCACAAAGTTGACTAAAAAATGATTTTTAAGAAAATTTAATATTTTTGGACTTAATAGATTTTTGGTTATTTGAATTAACCTCATCATCAACCAGTAATATAATATTAAATTTTTATTAGATTTACATTGACTAACATGCATTACTTATGCAAATTAGATTAAATAACAAATAAATTAATAATAAACATTAATAATTACTTATCCAAGTTACACATACTTCTAAATTCAATATTAGTAAAAAAACCAGTGATAAGCATTCATTTCACTTCATCTATTGTAAATTATACCAGCACATTTGTTGAAACTGTAAATAAATAATCAGTATTGAAAAGGATGCAAAGATTATTATTAATAAGAATACAATGCTAAATTATTATGTGAATGAGATAAACAAGAAAATGGTCAGTACCTAATTATATGAAGAATTTCCAAAAAAATGAGGAATAAATGAAAATAAATCTTAAGTACAAAAGCAAAATATAAAAAAATAATAAAAACAACATTTAAGTAATAGTACAAACATTATTTCTATTAATAAAACGACTTAATAAAGTCCCCACTGAAATCTAATTATAATAATTCTCATTAGAGTATTGTTGCAGAACACAATTATAATGCTTTTATTCCTTTAGTTTCCTTTAGTTTCTTATTCCTTCTCAGCTACAGAAAATTTTATATATAATCTACAGTCTTTTGTATATTTATCTAGTCTCACTTTCATAGGATAATTATTTCACAAAATGTTCAAGCTACTCTAAGTTATTCACATTACCCTTCTCTTACTAAAAAAATAAATCTAACTGAAAATCATCATAAAACTGTGCCACAACATTTTCAGACTCATTCATTAATAAATGAACTAACATCCCAGTTCTTCAGAATGCAATAAAAAAACAAACTATAGTTCGCAAAATATGAACTAGACATATTTAACTAAATAACAATAACCAGGTAAGGCACAATTTATCAGCAGATTTGCTGATCTGCTGCTGGCTAATTTTGCAAACAGCAGGCATGCTAGAATCCAAATTTTTAATAAATGAGAAGTTACATTACTGAAACATATCACCAAAACTGGCAGTACTTGCTGGAACAAGTTAAGACTCTGGAAGTGTACATATTTGCAACAATATGAATCATATTAAACGCCTTGCCTAGGACAATTATTAGAATTTTTTAAATTATCATGTAAATCTTAATATCATATCATTCTTAAAAATTTTTAAACTGTAAATTTGTTTTGGTTTGACTTTAAAAATAATTGCTTTGGGTAATTATTTTGTATTTATATTTTTGTAATTATTTTATGCTAACAGGTTCACTCAGCACTTAGCATTCCTCTACTTTGTAAGGAAGAATCTGGTTTATATACCTTAAACCTTCATCCTGGAATTCTTGAATTAATACGAGAAACAGAGACTCTAAGAAGGTTAAAGTTGAATGTGCCTGATTTAGCTCAAGTAGTAGTGGCATACTCGAAAAAATTGTCAGAAATTAAAGAAAGAATGAAGGCTCTAATGAAGCGTAACTTGGAAATAAGGTAAATATGTTCATATGAAATAATTTTGACATTTATCAGTTAATTATTATTGTTTTTCAATGAAAGTAAAATTAAGTAGTTACAAAGTAATCTCTGAAGATTTTATTTTTTAATTTATAAAATATGTATTTCTATTTATTGCATGAAAGTAAAATTAAGTAGTTACAAAGTAATCTCTGAAGATTTTATTTTTTAATTTATAAAATATGTATTTCTATTTATTGCCTTAATTTTCCTTCTCTGTTTCCTTCTGTAGTTTCCTTTATCCACTCGCTACTGGAAAGGCCAGGCCATACATGATACTGCTTGCATACAGATTTTATTTATTTTATTATTAATATTATTTTTTAAATAAATAAATTAATTTGGATACTAGCTTGTAAATTATTCAAACTTCTGGAAGTTTTTGGTGCTAATTATCAGCACCCTTTTTAGTGTATTTTCTTGTAAATTTTTAATGGTAAAAGTTCAGAAACATTCCCTAACTATATAACATACTAAATGTTTGATATGTTTACTCTTATATTCATTCCCACATTGTCAGAGCAACATCCACCATTATTTGTCACGCCAAATTTTAAATGGGTTACGTTTTTTATATCAACAAACCAACATTTAGAATCTGAGGCAGTATTTTTTAGCTACATGTAACCACTCATAATGAATTATGATCTTTTTTTTAAGTTCTTGTACATGTTCATTTCAAATTTATTCTAGGTAGGTTTTTTAATTTTATTGACATTCCTTACATTTTTTTTTTTTTAGATGCTGTTTAATATTAAATAATAGTTAATTATTACTTTAATCTATGAAATTTTTAGTGAATTTGGTTTTGCTGAAATATACTTCATGTACAATTGTAGTAGTCACTGTTGATGCATGTTAGTGAAATGCATTTTTGTCACTGTGTGTTTGATCTTGATTGGTCAACAATAACATTAACTTAAGTCAAATGTTATTATATTGTGTTTTGCAATGTGGGTGTGAAGTTGACAAGTCATGTGATGTAAGAGGAGTAAGAAAACACGAGAATGGTTAGACTTATTTTTGATAAATGATAAAAAATTTTGATAAATTGTAAAAAAATTGAGTAATTTTTGTGTTCATATTCTGCAGCGAAATGTAAATTACATTATAATATTACCAGTAAAAACAATTTTTTCATGTTCCTCATGATGAGACTAGAGGTGGATGAACTCATGACTGAGCATTGTTAATTCCTGAGATTGTATGAAGTAGTTTTGTTTTGTAATGTTATAATATCAGTTATGAGCTCTGGTGGTTGTATATTTTTATTAACTATGTTTGGTGATCATTTCTTGTATGTTAGCATAGTAGATTGGTTATATCCAAGAGTGCAAATGTAGAGTTGTGTAAAATATAAATATATATATTTAATTTTATTAACTTTTTTATTTTGAGGCCAGCAAACGCTTTTTTGTTTTAACATTGACTTTAACAAACACATTACAACAAAAAAAAACTAAAACTAAAATATTTTTAAAAAAGCTTTAACTAATATCACCACTTAAAACTAATGTCACAGTAGAAATATTAGAAATAAACTCTATTTATATAAAATGAAATGCAAACATAAAAAATATAAAATTTAAATAAAGATATAAACATAAATAAAATTTAACAAAGTCCTAACCGCATTCAGCAGTGAACCACTTCCTCTCAGCAAATCTTCTTTGATATATCAGTATTTATTATCTACTGTTGCAATCCAGTCACCTTGCCACTTTGCTTGAAGAGCATGTTTACACAATTAATAAAGTCTGCAGTAATAACACAAGTGGTAAAAAATGGTTGACTACATGTGTCTTTAGCAGTGAAATCCACATGTTCATTACCACGTGGCTAGGAATCCTTCAGAAACTCATAGTTTGTTATCACAATAGGATGTGTAGAACATAAATCTTCTAAACCTTGTAGTGCACTACATGAGCTGCTACAAATAAGGATAAGACTATTTTACAGTTCAGCAGTGATTACACTTGTCATATTAGGTAGAAGAACATATAAGTTGTTCCATTAATGACAAATGCACATCCCATGGTATCTTCTGTTTTGATCCATCAGTGTATACTAATGCATCTGGGTTTGTCTTGGAGAGAAATTTATAAAACATTTGCTGGAAGATAAGAATTATAGATTTTTTATTGTGTATGGGAAGGTCAAAATTAAAATTCATGGGGTCGAGTCTTCACAGAGGATATGAACAGGGATAGGTTGGGAAAATAGGTGTGTCAAAATTTAAAAGGTAGAGCAAACACTGGGTACAAACACTCATTTGTGTTATATAACATGGATTACCTTTATATCGCTGTAAATGAGAATTTGCAAAGACTACATTAAAAACCGAGTGATTCAGTTGTCCTTTTAAGACAGGCAGAGTAAGATGCTAGCAGCTGGTTTTCCATCTTATCCCAAAGTGATGGCTCACCACAATTAACAAATACGCATTTGACAGATCTTGATCTAAAGGCACCTGTAGCAAGACAAAGGAAAGTGTGATGTACAGCATCCAGCATCTTATGCATGTTATGAAGCGCTGAATAGAAGATGATCCAAATGGATCCTAAATAAGGAAAAATAAAACCTCAACATTCATGAATTTGTGTGAGGAGATTTGATTTATCTAGAGCATTGAACTCTGGAGTTCAGTGAGAGATACAAGTTGCAGATATATAATTTGAAGGAACAGAAATTTTTATGGCAACAACTGGGAGGAGGGTGGCTAGTGGTAGGTATCCTTGTAGCAGAAACCTCATCCCCCATGAAGATAGCAACTCCACCACTTTCTCAGTTGTCTATGGGAGAGTCGTATCTCTCAGCCCTAAAGTGTGACTGCATCTTGCTGCAGGAGGTGCATTTCTAGGAAGCACATTAATAAAGGTTCTTGTGCACGCATTCATACCAAAGACATCAAACATTCCATTGGATAATGTTCATAAACAAACGTAAATAAACATAAATGTAGATATAGAATTACAGATATATATATATATATATATATATATATATATATAAAATAATTTTAGGTGATCATGATCTGGTTTTTCTTTTTAGAATTTTAATAAAAGCCTATGCCCTGAGGTCGAACTATTCCTCAACCTGTCCTCCAGTATTTGAGGTGATGAAGGGGAAAATTTTTAAAATAGGGCGATTTTGAAAAATACATCAACCCACAAAAATACTCCTGTATTTTTGTGGGTTCCCTTAACAGGAAGCTTATTAGATGGCTTAGTGCCAGCTGCATGGAAAACAATGGTTCCTGTCCATGAAGACAAAACCTCAGGGTCAGGAACTTCTGAAAGTGTTCCACTAACTGGCTTCAATTACTGACTTCATGCTCTTCCTAGTCAGCTCTAAAATGGCTGCTGTGAGCGAAGCAACTTGATCAGATAACATCTCTAGAAAGTCCCAATGGTATTGAATATTTTGTGGCTTACTGCACTTACATTTATATCGTCCATATTGGTAGAAGCGATCGACTCTCCTCATCACTAAATACTCCATCAGTATTGATCCGTATCTTAATTTCCTAACGTTATTCGGGGAACCACTTGAACCCATTACTACTGCGTTAATCAGGAAAGCCGAGACCTTAAAAAGGGAAGCAACATTCTTGATTACTTCGAAAATGTTTATATTGTAGATGGGATGCATCACAATTTAAGCTATTATCTTGTACAGCAGTGTTATCCTTGTCAGACAACACTGAACAAGTTATGTTTACTGGAGCCTAGCACTGGTGTTTTTTCAGATGGACCACCAACCATCATAAGGATTATTTAAGGACTAGAAATTTTGGTCACACAAGTACTAGGGAAATAGGACCACCTCTACAGAGCCCACATTTTTAGAGGCTAGAGTTAAATATAACTGTGTTCACCCAGGTGCCCAGAGGGCATTGTTCGAGAGTAGAACCATCCACCAATCCGCATGATAGTATCCACCTTGGGTTACGGTTGCAGTTAGTTACACATCACAATGACCATGATAGGAGATCAATAAGAAGAGATATAAGGGTAGGATAAAAGGAAGAGAGAGAAAGAAAGAAAGGATAGTGAGTTAAGATCAATGGACAGTTGCAATCTAGTGAACTTTTGTGACCGGCAGGAGACATGGTGGGCCTAGATTTTTCCACAACTCATTTGAGTGGACCCCCGAACCCACAGAGGGGTATAAGTTTTTTGTTTCTTTTTTATATGAGCTATTTGAAGACTATTTTAATTTGTATAAATCATGTATCTCATTTGTGTATTTTGACTTTAATTTTAATATAGATGTTAAAACTCTTGTTTAGCAAGTGTACCTTTGGTCCTCCCAATGCATCCAGAGATTGTTGCTGTTTTGAGCTTTCTTTTGGCGGTTCTTTGAGCTAGTGGTTGTTTGTGTATCACCACTGGTTTCAAATATTGTGTTAAAGTATTGCAGCAACCACTTTTATTTATTTGAACTAAACTCATTCTATGCTCTTCTTTGCCGATTTGTATTTTGCTTAGATTTGGACATGCATCCACCTCATCCAAGTTGTTGTGCAACCGATCCAACAGCGGCCAAGAGGTGCGAATGAGAGGAGGATTTATAGGCCTCCAGCTGTCTGTGGCTCGCTGTGGACAGTTATCACATTGTGGGCTTGCCCGTAGAGAACAAGATTCAGATAGGTTTGAATTGGCAACATGTCCAAAAGTGAAAAGAAACGTAAGCTGAAGCGGGTTAAGGCTACCAAAATCCAGGAGGTGCAAATTGATAATTCATTAGTCTTCTCCGGTAAAAATGTGAGCCAGGCAGGGACTTCCATTCATAAGGGAATGTAATGGTCTCCATGTGATGGTTTCGGTCACCACACTACCCCCTCCGTACCTAACCCTTATGGGCTTTACTGAAGGTCATCTTCAATATCTCGACATTGAGATCTTTCAGTCTAGCCTCAACCGTGATACCACCAATGTGAATGCCAGAAGTGACATTCCCATTGCTGTACTACGAACTAACATGAACTCGTAAACAAAACACATTATGCAAAGTCTTAAATAAGACTGAATGGACTACACGGTTAGAAAGGAACTGAACCACCTACCCGAAATAGGCAAAAGTGAGTTCAGCACACAACACAAAACATAGAACATAAAGCATACAACAATAACATTAAGACACAACATTACACAAAAACAACAACAAAAAATAAATAATACGTATAACACAGTAACAAAACTTAAAGCGGGAAAACCCAAGCAAACCCTAAACCTCCTCAGCAGTCCTTTCCTTTGTAAGATAAATTATAACATTTTCCACAATGGCCCGTTGGACCCGGTTCCTCCAATTAGCATGGAGATCTAGTGCACACCCAATGATATCGAGACGTCATATCTGTGCCCATCAGCTCGTACTTCACACATTGATATTACACATTGTAAGCGTCATCCAATTGTCCACATTGCGGACACATTCTGGAATCTACCAGGCCAAATTTCTGTAGTCTGTTCCGAAAAGCACCATGGCCAGAAAGAAATTGCGTCATGTACTTAATAGGGTGTACCCAAGAGGCATCCCGCAAACCAACAACATTTGGGAAGAGATCATGCACATAACGCCCACCCTCTGCTTCATCCTATCTGGCCTGCCACAAGGCATTGTCAAGTTGTTCAAATTTTCTCTGAAGTCAGCTCATCGGACTTCTTTGCAACATAATCTATCGGTTTCACCCTTGCAATTACCAAGATCGCTTAACGTGAAATTGAACGGTAACCACCCATTACCATTAACAATATAAGGCATGGAGTCTTCATTAGAATATCCCGAGAGCTTTTAAATATCAACCTATTCGCCTACACAAGCGCCGCATATAGCATAATAGCCTCGCACACGCCCTTATACAGGATACTCATAATTATGAAATTAAGACCCCAATCAAAATTGACCACACGTCAAATACCAAAGAAGTCATTTCAGACCTTCCCTGCGACGTATTGAAGGTGCTTCTTAAATTGCAATTTCTTATCAAGCAACACCCCGACGTACTTTGGAATTTAAACATTCTTATACGGAGGCCTGTCATCGAAACTCGGAATCGCCAACTCGCTGCCAAACGGCCTTTGGGGAGTATCATCGTGGACTTCTCTGGGCTGAACATCATCATGTTGAAGACCCTACTGCTCAAGTATCCTGCAAGGCTGAGTGGCTCAGAGCTCAACCGCCTTCCGCAAGCATCCTTCATCTAGCAAGAGCCCATCGTCAGCATAAACCAATATGTGACATCCTCTGGGGAACCTCAGCCATAAAGAGACTCAAATTCCATCATTCACAACAAAGGACCCAACACGCTCCTCTAGGGACAGCGTCTTGCCTACCTCATGGCTGGAGCAGCACATCCCAATGACTGACGTAACTTTGCATAACCTCTGTAATTCATTCACAGTTTTTCTGGAGTTTTTCATTTTCTCTTTCTGGAGTCGAAAAATGGCGAAGGACCACTACAGATTGTTAAATGACTCTGAAATTTCCAGAAAAATCCCCAGGGCATATTTCAACTCGCTGGTACTAACCAAACTCATCGTAACAAAGTATGGCGTCCTCAGTACCCTTTCTGGAATGAGACCCTTACTGATTCTCCATCAATAAGCTCTGCGAAGTCAGTCTCTCATTTAAACGCAGGTACAGAATCTTTTCAAAGACCTTTTCAATAACCGGAAGTAACGTCAGTGTCCTATACAACGAACTAACTGCGGGATCCTTGTCGCCACCTTTAAAAAACAATTTCACAATCTTCTTCTTCCAACACAGGGAAATATACTCCAAACAATAATTTATTAAATACACGTGCTGTTATTTCATCAAAATCTGGCGCCTTAACCCTACAGTCATCTCCAAGGATACTGCACCCTTGCGAAATTAAGCGATTTCCGCCGCACCCACAATTGGTGCGCGGTCTTTCCAGTTTCATCATCATCAGGCAGTAAATCGTTTAATAATCTGTGTAAAATTTCTGATATGTCTGAAATTACACCAAACCGGGTCTAATGAGCAGACAGAAGAACTTCCTTTCGTCGTTTGTGTCCCAAGACTTGTTCCTTTGACTTTTGATCCTTGTTCCCTTGCTCAAGCACAAAGGAACTCCAGGAATCCCTCTTCGCAGTCCGGACTTTATGGAAATAATAACATATCCGATATCTCTATATTCATCAACAAGGACTGCCCACCGTTCTGGATCACTCTCATGCTGAGACACCCTCCATAAACGACAGACAGCCCTTTTTAAGGCTGGCAATTCCCTACACCTCCATGATGACTCTCCCGACTGGAACTACGGGAACACTCGGCAGCATCAATGAAAGCCGCCGACAAACCCTCTGCGAGTTCCTCCAAATCTGTATGAAGGAGGATGTCGATGTCGTGTGTGTGTGTGCGCGCGCGCGTGCGTGTTTACACGAAATTAGCTATGGCCATAGTGAAAAGTATGCTTTGAAATATTACAATCTCGCACTTCAAATAAAATGAGAAATATATAAATTTACTTTCATACAAAATAACTGAAACACTTAAATAATAGTTTTTCAGTATTAGAACAATGATGCACTAAATGTATATACTAAAAGATAGTAGTTGTACGAATAATTACACGTATACTGAACAATTATAAATGTATTTAATGTAGCCACACATAACTGACTGTTTCTCTCTCGCTTGGACAAATTCTGCTACCCTGATTTTACCCAAACGAGTGTATCATAACAGTCTTACAGATTATATTTACTACCTAGCTGACTTTCTCCCTCACTCGGATAACTCGGCTTGCCCGAGTTTACACGAATGAGAGTTTCACTTCAGTGCCCGGCTGATCATAATTTTTCAATGCCCATCTATAGTGCGCAGCGCGCCTAAATAAGTTTTAATTTAAACTTACCAAAATTTTTCTATACCACATTTCATGAAGACCTCAAAATTTAGACATCATTTTCTCAACTTATAACAAATCTTGTAAAAGAGTGTTGTTCATTTGTTATTATACAGTATTCTTTTCAATGAACTAGCTAAAACCTTTCTCAATCATTGAAATTATTTAATTTAAGTAGTTCAATACTAGTGCCTGCTGAATTTGTGGCCATGTGGTAATTGCCACAAATTCCAGCCAGGAAATGAACGGGCCAATCTTACTGAATATGTGTTTAGCCAATTCACAGAGCATGTCATTTATTTCTGTTGTGTATGATTTGTAAAAGTCAGCTAAATGTTTTGTTTTTATCTTTTTAATTTTTATGTTTGACAGAATGTTTGATTGTTATGTTGCAGAATGATTAATAAAAGTGTTTAATAAAAGTGTTTTAATTAAGAGAACTAGAAACTTTGGAGAGGTAGAAGTTCCTAAAAACCTTTAACACCATTGATCCATTTCCTGTCCTTATAAATGCTTTATTCTTAAAAGGTTTGGTTCAAGTAACATGGTTTTTAAAATTTGTTAATTTTCAGGATTTAAATGTTGTACTACCTGAGAAGCTATCTCAAATTAAAATTTAAGCTATCTCAAATTAAAATTTAAGCTATCTTAAATTAAATAAATTTAATTTATTTTTTTCATTTACTAAGACCATTTTTTTTAAAATGATCTAATTTTTTTTTTTTAAAAGAGGAATTTGAATATCTCAATATTTCAATTTTTGTTAAGTGATGGTAGATAAGGAAGTTATGGTACCTGGAAGATAAGGCCCTCAAAACTATGACCCAATTGACTTATTTCTGGCTTCCAGAATCAGAACATTTTTTTAAAAGAATACTTTCAAGTATTGCAATATATTTTTATTTTTGATAACTAAGAGAGTTTTTGAACCTTTTCAACAGCATTAAGTATTTTTTAAATAGAGTTCTTCATGGAAAAGAATTATTCAAATACTAGTATGGTATCTCTGTATTTTAATTTTTGTTCAGAGGGATCAAGTGATACGAGTGCCTGGTAGTCAAACTATGATATCACTGGTTGTTTTACTGGCTCCTGGAAACAGCACTTTTCTTTAAAAAGGAGTAATTAAATAATGTCTCCCTTTGTTCATGTACTGCTAGTGATATTTTTTTCTAGGCAGTGTTTCTTCTTCTTATTAGCCTTTATTGCTTGTTAATACTGTGAACGTAGTTTAGGTGACATAACCACAGCAGTTATAAGCAACCTGACAAGGGAAACTCTATTTGTGGTACTTATATTTATATTTATATTTACTATTGTGGTAGTATTTATATGTTTATAATAATTCTGTTGTATTAATTTAACAGGAAGGGTATTCCATATTTGTTCATAAACCTAGCTAAATCACAGTTATTAAAATTACAAAAAGTATTCCTGCCCTGTCTTTCTGTAGTTACATGGTCATCATTAAATATACCTGATATTTTACTACAAATTGAGCACACCCTTGATGAGGTGGAAATATTCTGTAAAGAGGTAAATTAAAATTTTGTGTATTTTTAGAGTTCACAAAAATATAATCTAATATATAATGATACATTATACCATAACTCTTAAACATTTTATGATATTTGACCAAAAAAAAAAAAAAGGTTAATCAGTCTTATTCTAGTTGTTATTATGATTCATCCTCATAAATGCATTAGTTTTGAACACTATACCTATCATAAATTATGTTGAAAACTTCAAAAAATCAAGAGATTAAATTTTTTTAGTGTCCTCTGTAATTGATTCATGCAGTCAGCTCCATATTTTACGACTATATAAAACCAGAAAAATTTTAAGAAATGAAAACTGTCATTTCAAGTTTGTGGCATGTTTTCATAGACATTTTTTGGTAATATTTTATTAATGGATCAGCAAAGTTGAATTTTACAAAATTTTTAACACCAATAAGAATCTGATTATCTATTGTTATACAACTACTGAAACAGTATTAATTATAGTTCTTATCCCAGAAAATTCAAAATTCACTGAGGTTTCTTTTTGTACTTTAATTCTCAAGCTCTTAGATATCAATGTTGTAACTAAGTTTTTCAATTTTACTTTGTTGAACTTCCCCATCCTGGTTAGTATATGAATGCCTGTTGTATTATTATGTTATAAGAATATAATCTTCCACTCATATTCTTACCTCTAACACTATGATCCAGTTTTTATAGTGATTGTTTTTCATATTATCTACTAATCTAATTAATTTATAAAAATTCTTGCAGTTGACCTTATGAATTAGCAAAAATGTGTATAACCAATGCAATCAGCATAGATGAAAAAAGTTCCTTATATTTCAAGTCACACATATAATTAGAACATTTCTGTACGAAATCATCCATATGTGAAATAAATAAAACTGCCAACATGCTACATCCTTACATCATAAGTCTTTTTTGGTAAATTTACATTAAAGTAATTCTATTCTCTGAAAATAATTGTTTATTCTATATATTTTTTTGAAGATATTTGGGATTCTTCAATGCAAGAGTTCCCACACTTAATTACTTGCAAAAATTCTGTTAATAAATGATTATACAAGGGCAGGTGCTAGGAAAGTTTTGCAATATGATGGAATTGACAAAAAAAATAAGAAACAGGCGGTTACAAGATAATGCATGTTTAGAGAGGTCCCAATCTACACTTTAGCCATTCTAGTCACTGTCTCGGTGTGTCGATTCTTCGATGGAACATCAATGGATGTTTGTCAAAATATCATTGAGCTCCAACATTTTGTATGCAAGAAACACATTTCCACCAAGATATAGATTTTAATTAAGAAGATGTAATATTTATCGGCAGATAAACAGCCAAAAAGAGTTAAAAGTTTAACTCTTAGAGTTAGATTAGTAATATTAGTGTCGATTAGAACTACCACCAGAGTGGTATATAAACAATATAAACAAATATTGTTTATATTTCAAAGTGCATTGATAGCACCTAATTAAACTTAAAAGGTTTTAGAGGACCTCTGCAAAAGTGTCATTCTCCTGTGAAAATTTCAACTGATCCCTCAACAAAAATTTATCCCATCCAAAAGATGGTAGTTTGATAAGGTAGATTGGATGAGCTTTCACTGCTAAAATCACCAAAACAGCTGAGTTATTGAAAATTATGTTGACACTATAATTAATGCTATATTTTGACTCTGCATCAAGATATATTTCCAAAACATCAAGGACACTCAAGAAGCCACCTGTTCTGTGATGAAATAATTGATAATGATACGTCCAATCAGAAAACTAATTGCCTTTAAAAAAATCGCAGGATGTATGCAAAAAAATTCTGACTATCAAAAAAATCAATCCTGCCAACAATACGAGTCGTCTGTTAGTAAAAAAATATGACTGTGGCACATGTCTGGAAGAAAGTGAAGGCTATCTGTGGGCGTACAACTTTACTCTCATAACTTGCCTTCAATTGAGGGTGATTAGTAGATTCACCAAACGGAATTGCTGAAATACTAGCCAGTCAATTCGAAGGAGCTAGTAAAACAACCAATTATGAAGAATATGTAAAAACATTAAACAAAACAGAACTTGAAGGTCACCTAAATTTTGAAACCAAAATTAATTTTTCATACAATGTACCTTTCAAAGGTATCATTTGACTACTGAACAAATGATCAATTTAGAAAATACTATATACATCACTGATGAAGGCTTTAGACATGACTGACTTGGCATCATGGAATAATAATATTTCAAGTACATGAATGGTGCACTTGAGGCAAATTACCTGTACTGCTTCGCAAGCTACATGAATAACTGTACTTTTTAATTAAAGGTTTATAATGATAGTCATCAAAATAAAATTTGAAAATGACATAACACAAGGCTCATTGTTGAGTGGTACATGTTGATCTGGCAATCAAATATGTCTGTAACAATTCAGTTATGGTGAAGTATAAATTGAAACAAATGATAAACTGGAAGTTGCAAGGAATAACGGAATTTAAATTTTCACTAGAGGAAACATGCTGGGTACACTTCTTTAGGAAGAAAATTCCTCATCGTAGTCCTGTTTTGATCATATATGATCACTCGATTGAGTGTAAAAGATAATCTATACTTTTGAGGTCTACTATTAGATACAACCCTTCCTTGGGGACTACATATAAAGGATTTGTGAGTTAGATGCACGAAAGCCCTAAACATTACTAAATGTTTATTGAACATCAATTGGGGCTCAAAAAAATATATTAGCATTATATAAAGCAATTTGTTCAATCGAAGCTTGATTATAGGTGTATCACATATTCATCCACTTTTTGTACCAGCCTCGTGACTCGTTTAATGTCTGAAGCTGGCATAATGCCATTACACTGTAGAAAAGAGTGGCAAGCTATCAGAATAGCAACAATTTGTGTGAATATGGACATAATTTCTATTTGAGTGGCAGACATTAAAAATCATCTAATTAACAGTTACAGAAACACATGTAGTAATCAATGGGCAAGACTAAACACAAAACTGAACGCAATTAAAACTCGCTGGGAACAAGTGGCGGTGACCAGACTCAGAATCTGGGAAACTCTAATAAAAAATTCATATCTGTTAACCACCATAGAAAGATCAATGTGCAGGGTAGCATCTTTTGAAAAAGTATGAAAATCTCACAAGAGGTATAGACTAAGAAATAATATTGCTGCTAATTTAGAAAATTGCAAAGAAGAAAAAAATAGTTGCTTACACCTACATGCCAACAGATTACTAACACATTTATTGTAAGCCTTCGACGAAAGTCAGTAGGCAGTTAGAGTTTGTAGAGTTCTGCTTTACATGGAATTGTCCAATATTTGTTATGTATTTTATTTTACTGTTTGTTTAATATTTTAGCTTTATTTTGTGTTTTATTAAAATGCCTTATATCTGATGATCCTGCTGTTGCTTTATTCTTTTTTTTTAACAAGGTGATGATGGCTAATACCCTGAAGTAGATGCCCATGTAACGCGGGGAAAAATAAAATAACAATATTATTTTAATAATAATTATTGTCATCATTTGTAGTATATGTTTTCTTATGCGTTTTCCTTACTGAGACAAATGTGGACAAGAGTACAGGATAATTTCCTTTATAAGGAGCAGGAATTACTCAAGCATTTACTATTAGAGCTGGCAATTCCAATGATGGTCACACATACTGAATGCACAGGTATATGTGTCATATTTCTTCCAAGCTGAAGAAATGTAATTGATTCATTTCCAGTTTTCAGTGTTTATTGCTGTCAATAGAAGCCAAATAATTGTAAAAATCATGTGATTTTCATTTTTTCTTGGACACTAATTGCAAACCAGAAATAAAGAAATGTTTGTCACATCACAATATTTTCAACCATTGTCAAATAATTAAAACTAAGTAGCACAGATTCATTCCCTCCTTCTATCCTTTCTATCCTTGGAAAAGTGAAAACCCTTATTAATTTTTTCTTTGAGTATATTTTTAAAAATTCTTTCATTTGCAGATGTTATACTTTATGAATGTTATATTTATGATGTTATACTTTTATATTGTAAATTATTATAAGTTTTCATATTGTGCAGGACTGCAATAATAATAGGAAATGGCTGGAAGGATCGTTACAAGTTTTTGTACATTTGATCTTATTTCCATTGTTGTCTTATTGCAAGGTATCTATTCCCAAAACCCTTTCTCTTTAGTCTATACACTCCAGTTACTCTAAAGTTTATTTACTTCTTTCTGTATTACTTCTTTTGTTGTTTGTACAATTTCTTTTCCAGGTTCTAAACTTTCAGTTTCACTAGTAGTCAATGTACACTAATTCATTACTATCATTATTATGCTACTGTTATGGTGGTGGTAGCATTATTACTACCACTTTCTTGATGAAAGTGAGGGAAGTATTTGAATAACCAGATTTCATTTTACTATAGAAAAATTCTGAACCAGTCATATAATTTTTTTGACTTCTCAGATTAATTCACCATTATTAAATTTATTAACAGCAACCAAATTATTCTCTTCAGGTTGTGCTAATGACCCCATGTCTGCAGTAGAGTCAGTATCAACTGTTTTAAAAGTCATCATTTTCATCATATGGTAAGACCAAAAAAAGGTTTAATCTTTCATTTCTTGTTTTCTGAATCTTGTTTTTTATCTTCTAATACATTTTCTTCATTGTTTCTAATTTGAGTTAAAAAGATTTAAAAAATTTGTTTGTCTCTACATGGTGGAATCTGAAATTAAAATAAATTTCATCAATTCTTTGAATTTATAATAATGTAGACAATTATAATATTTAATAAATTTTTTTCAAGAAATTAGCAAGTCTAAAACATCTCAATTCCACAGCAAAGTAAAAAGAAAATGTTGGTAAAGTTTAATACTGAGTCATCTGAATTATTTACATTGATGTACAAACAACTTTTCATTACAGTTTTAAATCTCAATTTCAAAAAGTATGACAATAACATTAAATTTCTCATTTTAATACTAATAATATTAATATTCTTTTCATTTTTGTATCTGTATGTATTAAAACAATACTATTTGATCTTACTCTATTAAGTTATATATCTTGATATTATTATATGGTACATTATATTCAAATACAACTTAGTAAGAAGGAATGAATAAAATAGATGAGATTTGCTTTATTTTCTTGAAATGTGCGATATAGAAGAAACCTATTATTTAAGCGTTTATTATTAATTTCGATTTTTGTCCTGGTTGTTTATTTTCAGACTAAAAATTAATGATTATTTGGTAATAAACAAAGTGTAGTCTGTTTGTTCATGTAGATGAACAGAATATATGATTTACATTCTATTGATGTAATAAGTAGAAGATTAATTATTTTTAAAATTCACAGTTTCTTATTAAATCTATAATTCTATAAAGAGTATTAATAATTAATTTTAGGCTTTGGACATGAAAGAAGCACGTATTGATGAAGTACTAGAAGTAATGTCAAAAACATCAATGATTTATTTACCTTCTGAAGCCCTTCCTTCAATAGATTTAAGGAAAAAGAATATGGAATATCAAGAAACAATTGCACAAGACATGGAAATGAGGTCAAATGCTGTAGAAGATGCTGTTATTGAACTGATTAATAAATTTGTTAGCTCAATACACTCACCATTAATTGATGAAGAAGAGAAGTATTTTTGGTTAAATTATGAAAAAATACCTAAACCAAGCATAAAATCTCATCCAGATGCAACACAACTTTCATCTGATATTGATGATTATGATATAGATAAACTAAAAATTGATTGCATGGAAGTGTATAGTTATTTCAATCAAAAAAATATTGATGCTCTAGTTAAAGCAACTAAACGATCACTAGATGTTTTAAGAAAAAGAGCAAGTGCTTCTAGTATTTTATGCAGAACAAAACATGATCCAAACCATATTATGCCTATGCTTTTGGCTGATATAATTTTACATATTCCAAATGTCAATATCTCACCTTCCCTTGAGACCATGCAGACTCACTTCAGTCATATTGTGCAATCTGTTTTGGAAGTACCAAAAGCTGTTGTTCAATGGGGCCAAAGAAATATAAAGTTTCAAAAAATGTCTACTTGTGTTAGGGCACAATCCTCAGGTATGTACAGCAATTGATTTTAATTAAAAGATTATCATTTATTATTAATTATTCAAAAATTTTAAACCCTAAACCAAATTGAAAAAGAAGACCAAATTGGGCCAGGTCTATTTAAATGTATTCATGTTCAAACCCCTACCATAAAAAAATTAAAGTAAGGAGAATTAGTAGAATAAAAAAAATTAAGAATTAAAATAAATGTTCAGTTCAATTTATTTAGAATTTTATCATGCAAAATCATAATTTATTTGGTAATTTGGACTGGAAATAATGCTACAAATAGATTTTAAAACCAAAGATTTGGTTTTTTATCTAATAATCATTTTAATGCTCAAACTTTCAAAAATTTATTCTTGCTAGAAGTTAATTTTAGCTTGTACATAGCTCATTGCCAAATAATAAGTCCTTATTTCAGCAGCAGTGCTTTGAATTCTCATATCTGCCTATCTTTTTCTTGCTGTTATTTGAAGTGTGGGTGCTGCTAATGAGAAGACTGTGAAACCTCCAAGTCGGCCATGCACCATCTGTAGAAATTTTACTTTTTCTTCTAAAGTCTATAACATAACAAAAAAGATGGCATTATCTTAGTTATATTTTGCAGCAAACAACTCTACAGTGACAGATATTAACTAAAAATGCATTCTCTCTTTTTTCCCCACTATTGCAGATACAGATTTTGTGACATGTGAACATGGCTTGTCATGTTAAGATTAAGGAGTAGTAGAAAAATTTTATTTCAGTACCATTATTTTTATCTTTTAAGGAAGAACCAAAAAAATTATTTATTAACAAACTAAGATGTTATTCCAACATAACTTTATTGTTGATGTACAGTAATGTCCAAATTAATCCAAACAGAGATGTTATTCATTAAAAAGTAGCTTTATTTAGAAAAAAAATCATACCTGTAAAATTTGAAATTGTCTAGTAATTAATATGCCCTCCTTTATTCTTAATCACTTCATGTATACAATTTGGCATCGACTCAACAAGTTTACGAGACATTTTCTAATTTAATAATCATGAAACTATTCTGATATTATTGCTTTAATGAGGACTATTTTTGTGGTACACTTGATTTTTGAGAGTTATTTTTTCAATATTGTACAATGATTTTCAATTGGTTTTAAGTCTGGGGTCTTACCTGGCCATGGGATCACTTTAATGTTGCGTTCTTAGAAAACTTTTTCCACTTTTATCGGCAGTATGGCATGGCATGAAATCTTGTTGGAACACTGTTGCATTGTGGGAATTCATTTTGAAATGTCACAACCCTTTCTTTCAGAATCTTGATATATCCATCACTTTCCAACATACCATCTTCTGAAAATAATGAACAAGGGCCTTCAAATGTGAAACAACCCCAAAACATTTTTTTTCTGAGGATATTTGATTGTTTGATATGAGACAGTGATGTTTTCACTGTATGCTTTTCTAACATATAAAACTCTTTGCCCCGAACATGGAAATGTGATTTGTCAGAAAACATACATTTTTCTAGTTTTCTTTTATCCAGTTAGCAAGTGTTTTGGCAGACAAGAACCTATTTTTGCACATTGCTGGACAAGCTTTTTGTCCAGTTGTAAGAAGTTGCATCTAAGAGTTGTCATTTGTAAATCTCTTCTACTGACTGCTAATTCTCAATTTTAAGTTCACAGCAGAAATTTTGGATCAAGTTTACTTCTCACCAATAACATTAAGTTTACTTCTCACCAATAGCCAATCCTGTGGTGGAGTAGTTCTTCTTTTACAGCCACATTTGCCTTTCTTTTGAAGTGAAATGGAACCAGTTTCTTTAAAATGTTTTAAAATAGCATTCACTATCCCTAGTCCAACACCACACTAAGAAGCTATTTGTGAGAAACAATTTTCAAACTTTTTTAAAACTAAACTATTATAAATTCAAGATACACAGAAAAAAAATAAAATGATTTTGTAACAAAAAATGAAATAAATGTTCACAAAAAACTATTTATAACATGAAAATTGCTAAATAACCAAAGAACCTCACATTACACAGACAACTTAAAGAATGGATGTGGTCACTCCTTGACCACATCCATTCTTTAAGTTGTCTGCTTTAAGTTTGTCTGTTTAAAGGAGGATGTGGCCACATAAAAATAAGCAAAAGATTCCTTGTGTTCAGATTAATTTGCATATGGTACTGTACATTAACTTAACATTCACTTCTGTCATGTTTAAGCCTTGAGTAGTAAGTCGAAATGTCTTAAAATAAAAAGGACGATAACAAAGAAAGTATCAAATTTTCCACTACAAGAATGTTTTTGAAGGCCTAATATTGTACAAAGACAATCTTGCACAAAATTGCATGAGATTTTAGTAAAGATTGTTCTTTATCCAATATCTTTAAAGCCATAATATTGATGAATAATCAGTTATTTACTTTCTAGCTTGTTTCATATTGTATTGCATCAATCTCATAGAGGAAGACAAAAATTACTTAATTCCTGGTTAACATTAATAGTTTTAAGTGAGAAATATCAACAATTAAAATTAGTGTAAAAATTAAGCTCTGATGTCTGAAAAAACAGTAGTAGACATTTAAGAATTGAAATAATTTTTTAATTAAGGTTTTCCATAAAAATAGATAATTGTAAATTTGGAAATTTTGTATATAACTAAAATTACAGGCAATTATAGTTTTGCACATACTATTTAAAAATACTTAAAAGAGCCGGCTTTAACTTATAAAGTTGTACTCAGGAACCTGGACCAGAGTTAATATGTTGCAAGAAAACAAAATGGACAACTTGTCTTAATGAAGCTATTATTAAATTTCTATATAATATATGTGAAAGTTGAGATGGACAAATGACCATTTTGAGAAGTAATTCACAAAAATCTTCATTATTTACTGCTAAGACTCATCTCAGCTTTGAAATCTCAAATTGTGTTTACTTCATGTGTTTACATTTTATTTTAATATTTTACATTTATTTCAATCTTTTCCAATATTTTGAGAGTGAATATTTTCATCAAAAAGACTGCACTATAGATCATTGAAATGAGCTATGGATTATCTGTAGAATTTTCCTGTCCACTAGAGAAGCATGGCTGCTCCAATGTTAGCAGAGTATTGTATATAGAGCAGTACATTACTTTGGAGAGTAATACAGTGCTCTGTTAGTTATTTGTAGATTATTTTCATTGTTTGCATTTTTTGTTTTATTTTTTTAATATATATCTGGAATTACTATGTCTGTGAACTAGAATTACCATCCAATCAACAGAGTGAATCAAACAAAACTGACTGTCAAGAAGCAACTGTACAGCTTACTAGTAGAGCATCTAGTGCAGGTACTGGACTTGCACTTCCTACTGTAACTCCATCTGCTATTGGAAGGAAAAACTACTTCAGGCATGTAGCTGAACATAAGGATGTTATAAGGCAGACTATGGCTTTGCAAGGGATAATATTATTAATCAAGAATAATGTGCAAAAGGTTTTGGAGGTACTTAGAGTTTATATATAAATATATATATATATATATATATATATATATATATATATATATATACACACACAATAGTTGTAGTATGTACCTGACTATTATATTATACACATATTATAGTATATAGTTTTTAAAGTATGTATATATATATATATATAGTTTGTATAGCATTAAATAACATCCTCGACGCAGCTTCACCTGCATTATATTGTTAGTTGCATTTCCTGTGTAGTAAGATTAGTTGGACCAGTGGGCTCTGCCCCCCAGACCACTGTGTTCATTAAACTCATGCTTGTATGAATAATAATGATAGTTTTTATAAATCAAAATACCCTTCCTAGATAACAAAATTCATCCCCACCATCGTTGTAATAGATCCCCCTACTCATACAGTATCATCTTATCTTTAGATAATTATATGTATCTTTTTACATAACCTGATTGCTATTTCCTGTGTATTGAAACCTTTACATCCACATATTTTTCTCAAAAATTACAAACATTAAAAATTATTTTTCTTTAAAACCAAATTTATAATATAAATATGATTTTTTTAAATTAAATTAACATAGACGTTGCTTAATCCGGCTATGTCCATTTTGTTATTGACAACATTTGTATTTTTCTTCATGTACATCATTTCTAGAGTGGTCCTTTTATATCTACTTTGTTCTTTGTCTAATATTTTGTGCTGTTGAAATCGAACAATTGTTTATGTTCTATTGTATGTTTTGTGAGCATTGTCACTTTTTTTTTCTATATTTATGGGCTTCTATTTTTTTTCTTAAGGTATTGAGATATTTGTTCAATCTACACCACATTACAACCTTTAGACAGAATCCTGCATACTACAATGTCTTGTAGATTATTTCTATCGGCGATTTTAATTTAGAAAACATACTATTCACTTAAAAATATTATCTTGATTAATCTCATGGGTTAACCAATCAACTATATAAACTTATAAATTAAATTCATTACTTTTCACTTAGAATTCTCTAAGTATTTTTAAGTAAAATATGTCTTGTTATTAAATTTAATTCTATCCAGTCAAAAGGAAAATAAAATTAAATAAATTACATTTAAGTTAATATTCACATGTTTTTTTTTTTTTTGTCTTCAGTCATTTGACTGGTTTGATGCAGCTCTCCAAGATTCCCTATCTAGTGCTAGTCTTTTCATTTCAGTATACCCTCTACATCCTACATCCCTAACAATTTGTTTTACATATTCCAAACGTGGCCTGCCTACACAATTTTTCCCTTCTACCTGTCCTTCCAAAATTAAAGCGACTATTCCAGGATGCCTTAGTATGTGGCCTATAAGTCTGTCTCTTCTTTTAACTACATTTTTCCAAATGCTTCTTTCTTCATCTATTTGCCGCAATACTTCTTCATTTGTCACTTTTGTTCACCCATCTGATTTTTAACATTCTCCTATAGCACCACATTTCAAAAGCTTCTAATCTTTTCTTCTCAGATACTCCGATTGTCCAAGTTTCACTTCCATATAAAGCGACACTACAAACATATACTTTCAAAAATCTTTTCCTGACATTTAATTAATTTTTGATGTAAAAAAATTATATTTCTTACTGAAGGCTTGTTTCGCCAAATAATAAAATTCTTCTACCTCCATAATCTTTTCTCCTCCTATTTTCACATTCAGTGGTCCATCTTTATTATTTCTACTACATTTCATTACTTTTGTTTTGTTCTTGTTTATTTTCATGCGATAGTTCTTGCGTAGGACTTCATCTATGCCGTTCATTGTTTCTTCTAAATCCTTTTTACTCTCGGCTAGAATTACTATATCATCAGCAAATCGTAGCATCTTTATCTTTTCACCTTGTACTGTTACTCCGAATCGAAATTGTTCTTTAACATCATTAACTGCTAGTTCCATGTAAAGATTAAAAAGAAACGAAGATAGGGGAACATCCTTGTCGAACTCCCTTTCTTATTACGGCTTCTTTCTTATGTTTTCAATTATTACTGTTGCTGATTGGTTCCTGTACATGTTAGCAATTGTTCTTCTATCTCTGTATTTGAACACTAATTTTTTAAAAATGCTGAACATTTTATTCCAGTCTACGTTATCGAATGCCTTTTCTAGGTCTATAAACGCCAAGTATTTTGGTTTGTTTTTCTTTAATCTTCCTTGTACTAATAATCTGAGGCCTAAAATTGCTTCCCTTGTCCCTATACTTATCCTGAAATGAAATTGGTCTTCTCCTAACACTTCTTCCACTCTCCTCTCAATTCTTCTGAATAGAATTCTAGTAAAGATTTTTGATGCATGACTAGTTAAACTAATTGTTCTGTATTCTTCACATTTATCTGCCCCTGCTTTCTTTGGTATCATGACTATAACACTTTTTTTTGAAGTCTGACGCAAATTCCCCTTTTTCATAAATATTACACACCAGTTTGTATAATCTATCAATCGCTTCCTCACCTGCACTGCGCAGTAATTCTACAGGTATTCCGTCTATTCCAGGAGCCTTTCTGCTATTTAAATCTTTTAATGCTCTCTTAAATTCAGATCTCAGTATTGTTTCTCCCATTTCATCCTCCTCAACTTCCTCTTCTTCCTCTATAACACTATTTTCTAATTCATTTCCTCCATATAACTCTTGAATATATTCCACCCATCTATCAACTTTACCTTTCGTATTATATATTGGTGTACCATCTTTGTTTAACACATTATTAGATTTTAATTTATGTACCCCAAAATTTTCCTTAACTTTCCTGTATGCTCTGTCTATTTTACCAATGTTCATTTCTCTTTCCACTTCTGAACAATTTTCTTTAATCCACTCTTCTTTTGCCAGTTTGCACTTCCTGTTTATAGCATTTCTTATTGCTGATAGTTCCTTTTACTTTCTTCATCACTAGCATTCTTATATTTTCTACGTTCATCCATCAGCTGCAATATATCGTCTGAAACCCAAGGTTTTCTGCCAGTTCTCTTTATTCCGCCTAAGTTTGCTTCTGCTGATTTAAGAATTTCCTTTTTAACATTCTCCCATTCTTCTTCTACATTTTCTACCTTATCTTTTTTACTCAGACCTCATGCGATGTCCTCCTCAAAAATCTTCTTTACCTCCTCTTCCTCAAGCTTCTCTAAATTCCACCGATTCATCTGACACCTTTCCTTCAGGTTTTTAAACCCCAATCTACATTTCATTATCACCAAATTATGGTCGCTATCAATTTCTGCTTCAGGGTAAGTTTTGCAGTCAACGAGTTGATTTATAAATCTTTGCTTAACCATCATATAATCTATCTGATACCTTGCAGTATCGCCTGGCTTTTTCCAAGTGTATATTCTTCTATTATGATTTTTAAATTGGGTGTTGGCAATTACTAAATTATATTTCGTGCAAAACTCTATAAGTCGGTCCCCTCTTTCATTCCTTTTGCGTAGCCCGTATTCACCCAATATATTTCCTTCCTTGCCTTTTCCAATGCTTGCATTCCAATCTCCAACTATTATTAAATTTTCATCTTCTTTTACGTGTTTAATTGCTTCATCAATCTCTTCGTATACACACTCTACCTCATCATCATCATGGGCGCTTGTAGACATATAGACGTTAACAATCGTTGTCGGTTTAGGTTTTGATTTTATCCTTATTACAATGATTCTATCGCTATGCGTTTTGAAATACTCTACTCTCTTCCCTATCTTCTTGTTCATTATGAAACCTACTCCTGCCTGCCCATTATTTAAAGCTGAGTTAATTATTCTAAAATCACCTGACCAAAAGTCGCCTTCCTCTTCCCACCGAACCTCACTAATTCCTACTATATCCACATTTATCCTATCCATTTCCCTTTTTAAATTTTCTACCCTACCAACCTTTTTTAAACTTCTAACATTCCACACTCCGACTCGTATAATGTTATTTTTTAATTTTCTGGTGACCCCTTCCTTAGTACTCCCCACCCGGAGATCCGAACGGGGGACTAGTTTACCTCCGGAATATTTTACCAAGGAAGGCGCCTCCATCATTGCTATATGAAAATGCAGAGAGCCACATTTTCTTGGAAAAAAAGCAGCTGTAGTTTTCCATTGCTTTCAGCTGCACAGTACTCAGAGGACTGAGTGATGTTGATATGGCCGTTTAAGTCATTCTGACTCACGCCCTTATTAACTACTGAAAGAGCTGCTGCCCTCTTTCAGGAATCATTCCTTAGTCTGGCTCTCAACAGATACCTCTCAGATATGGTTGCACCTTCGGTCCAGCTACTCTGTATCCCTGAGCACTCAAGCCCCCTCACCAACGGCAAGGTCTCCTTCATACCTCCTCTATGAATCATGAGTAAATATAATGTATATATAATATAAACTTCATAGGCATATTTCTCTCATTAGAGAAAAAAACCTATGAAGTTCAATAGAATACTCCCAGGACATTCTGTATATCAAGTATATATACAGATTATCGCAAACTTCTCCCAGGACTTGTGATACTCATACTTTAATAGTTATTCTTCTTGAGAAAATAATGGAAAAAATACATATAAACATATGTCCTAAAATGCCTTGTTTGAAAGTTACAGCTAGTGAAAGATTTCACTCGGATTTCAGCTACCCCAGTGAAATGAGGTCATACCGAAATTTTTAGGATGATAATTTTAAGGAGGAGAATTAGTGATTTCTTATGGTTTTTGACCTAAAAGATCGAATAACATAGGTCTCAGAATCTTATCTCCAGTAGCTTAAAAAATCTGGTGTAAAAGCTAATTAATTGGGGTAAAGGAACCTTGTTTTTTTTTGTCTAACATAAAATAATTTTTTTAAATTAGTAATGAAACACATAACACTTTAAACAAAAAATGTAGAAAGTTTAATTCTAAAAAAAATCGTGGAAGGTAAGTAGAATAAAACAAAGAAAAGTTAGAAAATTTTGAATTTCATTTAGAAACAGTACATTTGTCAGAAAAGTACTAATTTAATCTAAACAAAAACCAAATTCTTTTTGGTTATGCGAAAAATTTGTAAAAACAAAATTTACTGTTAAAAATTTCTGTTAAAAAATTAAAAAAAAAAATGGAAATTACATATCTGTAAAATAAAAATTACTTAGATACTTTTTTTTTAATGACAGAAATACAATAAACTATTTGTAAAATTATTATTTCAAAGTTGCAATAAAATAACAACAGCTGATCAGCAATGTGGAATATATATCAGTGTTTAAATCATTCTGTAAGGTACATTAAGTATATCGGTACTGTGAATTGTGTTATCATTAGGGAAGGTTTTCTGTGAATTTCAGTTTGAGCATGATCAGTTTGCCATTAAAGTAATGCCAAACTTATTTACATTAGAGGAATATGCATGCAGTATTCCTGAATATCTGCTGTAGATGGTGGGTGTGCGTGTGGGTGTGGGGGGGGGTGGTTTGTTGGTGGATGTGGGTGTGGGTGTGGGTGATTTATGAGAGTTTTATCTTACAAGTATGATTATAAATTTTTTTTAAAGCGAATAAGATTATTAAGTATTTACATTATTATATTCTTCTTCTTGCTAACAAGCTGAACACATATTTCAATTCTATACTCAAGTTTTTAGTTTTTCATACTTATTAGACATTGAGAGAAGACAAAAAGCTAAGCAGTTTTTGGAGGGAACTGCTCAGTCTTCTTTTCAGTATATACTGTTTAACATTACTGATCCACTTTTAATCAATGTTATATTCTGTTCATTCATTTGTTGCAATGTGTTTATAGAGTGTTAAATTGCTTTCATAACAATGAATTTTTCTGTTTTATATTGTTCAGATTTGTTTTAACATTAGTTAAGTGCATGTTTAGCTTTGCTAGGTAAGTTTAAGTAATTATAAGGTCATTTACTGACCTTTTTTTTAATTTATTAATAAAGATCAATTACATTATGTGATCATCTTGTGAAAATACAAAAAAAATCACAGTGAAGCTAGGTAAATCATTTTAAAATTATCCAAGAAAGGTTACAAAGAAGCAGAGATAGATATTATACAATTAGATGTTCAGTAAAGAAAAGCTAGGGTGTCAGACTAAAAATAATTATTTTATTCTGATAGTTGCTTAATAATACATATATTAAATAAATAGATCATATCAGAAATATGTGTATGTACCACTCAAGATAAAAAAGGTATTATGCCCGGAACCCTAATTTATCAAGGCATCTATAGTAAAACATTGATCTGAGTAGCATCATTAAATACAAAATTATTATAAAATAAAAAGTCAAAGAGGTGTTAAGAGTACATATTAATTTAAAACATAAATATATGAATTAAATAAAGGAAGATATCAATTTAAAAAATAACTTTCAAATAAAATACAGTTCAGATGAAAATTATTTGACAAATTTTGTAATTTTGTAATAATTAGAATTATTAAAAACTCAAGAGTGAAAGTGCACCTCTATTAATGTTACTTAAAATAAATTGATGGGAAGATCTATGTGGTTAACTTAAACATTTTAAAATTTATTTTCAATAATTTATATGATTAATTTTATAGTCACCAAAAAATATGATTGCCCATCTTGAAATTTTTTTGACATACTGAAGAAACCAAGAGATATTTCAGATGGGATTATAAGAATGCATAATAAATAAATGATGATGATGAGCTTTGTGTTTTATTAAGATACTTCAAAGCAAAACAGTATTGTTTAATTTTTTTGTGAAAATCAATGAAATAAATTATATAGTACCATGAGAATTGGTCATCTAAAAACTTTACGGGCAATAGAATTACTATTGTTATTCAAACTGAATTTAACGTTTATTGATATTCTAAAAATTCAAAGTAGTAATTTTGACCATTTGAAAAAAAGCAACTAATCAACCAAATCAGTTAAACCAAATTGATTTTGTCTATTTGGTTATAATTTAAACCATAATCCATAATTTGATTTGTAGAAATCAACTTATAATTAATTTAGTTCAGTTTAGGGTATGGCATTCAGAATTAATTTCTTCTTTAAATATACAATTTCCAAATTTTATTAAAGATGTCTAACAAATATTCAAACTAGCCATTTTTATGTGCAGTTCTGTAGAAAGCTTCAGCATGCTGGAAATTACCTTGCTCAGATATACTAGTTAGTCAAACAGGACTTTAAAAGCATATTTGAGATAACTTAACACTTAACAAGATATCTTAACTTGGTTGAGGTCTCATTTCATAGAAAAACACATCAAATTTGTCACCCAACATTTACTTTGGTTCAATGTGCTTTCCATTTGTAATGCGATATATATCCCACCTGAATTCAATTTCATTCCAGATTGTAGCCAGCAAGTCAGCCGTTACCTTTGCAGCTACAGAATTTATTCAAAGTCTTAGCTCAACAAGATCAGCAAGCAAAGGTAATAAACCCAATCTTTATTGAAACCCCACAAAAATCTAGTGAGGTCAAATCTGGGGAGCATGGTGGCCATGCAATTGGACGTTCACAACCAACCTATCAACCTTGGAATCGAGAATCAAGAAAATCTCAGACTTCTTGGCGGTAATGAGGTTGTGCCCCGTCTTGCTGAAGGTAATGATGTCCATCTTGATCATCATTGTTTAACTGAGAATTTAGAAAATTTTGAAGCATCTCCAGATAAACAATACCATTTATGGTTGCCTAATGGAAGAAGAAAGGGCTGTTCTGTCTGGAAGAAGGAACAACCTGTCTCAACAAAGTTTTGATGCCAAGAGTAAATTGTATGTCTACTAGGAGGCCCCCTACCGTACTCTTTATGAAAAATTATGTTGAACTGCAGTTACTGCAAATAACTGAAACTAATTGTTCAACTTGTAAAACCAAAACCCACTGCAATCACGTTTCACATCATTAAATGTATCCATTTTTAACAACGCTGGTGATAGCACTGTTGGCTGAATTCTGGTACTAATGAACTATGTGAGTCTTGTGATGTTTTACAAAATTTGATTATTTTGCTATGAAATGAGACCTCAACTGAATTTGTAAGTTATCTCAATAAACTTTTACATGCTTTTAAAATTGTGAAGTTCTTTTTTGAATCATCCACTACACTTGTATATATCAACCAATGTCTGGAAAACATGAAAAATCTGGTGTTTTTTCATCAAAGTGCCAAACTAAATTATTTTTATCCATTTTTGTATTGCTGAAAAAAATTCACCTTTAAAAATTTTTTCAAATGATATTTTTTTATCGGCTATTTGTCACTTCTTGAGATTTTTTGTCAATAATTAGGATTTCTTGACATTGTAGTAGGATGTATTGTCAAGGATTGCTGCAGTCCTAATCGGGAAATATTAAAAATTTGTTTGTTTTTAACTTATTTCATAAAATATATGTATTTTGTTTTCTTCTGATAGTCTCATATACAGATTTTCCTCCTGTATTAATTATTTTTCTTCTGTTTTCTTTTAAAATCCTCCTAACTACTACTCGTCCAATATTTTCTTATTTAATATGTAAGAAATTAACAGATTATTGTCTGTTATGAATTGTAACATGTCAAGCAGATCCACAGAGTTACTTGCACAATTGTTAATACCTTCAATATAGTAATATATTCTCTCAATATAATTTTTTAGATAAAATGTGGTACATCCTGAATAAAATAAACTGCAGCCCCCTGGAATTTTTCTTAAAGATTTATTATAGGAAATCTCATAAGATATACTATTTTCTTTCAACATATATTAACTAATTCACTGTACAGTCTTAGTAATTTCTATGTAGTTTCCCTTCAATAAGATTGACAAAAAGTTTTCCATTATGTTATGCTAAACTTATGTTATCTAACTTAAGAAATATAAAAATGAAATAGATAATAACTTATAACCAAAACAATTAATGAATGCACACAAAGTAACTACACATCTTCAAGAAAATATAAAAAAGTTAATAACTTTTATTAGTATTGTTTAAATAATTGAATAGTATTATGTAATGAGCCCAGGCTTATATTTTATTCAATTATTTTATTGCTTAAAATAGAACTGTAATATTTGTTCTAGGCCTGAAAAAGTTTTTCTGCACAATGCTGGTGTTAAAATCTGCTTTTTAGCTGGTCAATATGCTTTCTGTCCAGCTGCAGGAAGTCTGCATCTGACAATTGTCACATATAAATTTGTTCCACTGGCTGCTAATTCTTGATTTAAGTCCACAGCCATATAATTTTAGATCATTTACTTTTGCTCATTAATAACCAATCCTGTGTTTGGGGATGGGGCCAAAGGAAAAATGGGGCCAGTTTCTTTAAATTGTTTTAAAATGCATTCACTGTCGCTAGTCCAACACTACCCTTAGAAGCTATTTGTAAGAAACAATTTTCGAACATCTTCTTGGAGTTATGTCCATTATTATATTTCAAGACACAGAACAACAAAGAATGATTTTGTAATAAAAAATGAAATAAATGTTCACATAACATTATAACTTGAAAATTTCTGAATAACCAAAGAAACCTTGCATTACACAGACAACTTAAAGAAAGGATGGGGTCAAAGAGTGTAGCCACAACATAGACATAAACAAATTCCCTGTGTTCAGATACATGCTACTGTATCTCCGAATATCTTTTTGGAACCATTGTCATTATCAATAAACAATAAACACGTTTAAAAACATAAAGACTTGAAATGAGAACAACAAAGTACATGTAGGATAGGTAGAATTGCATGCTACTGTAAATATGGTAAGCACAAAAGATATAACTGGGTTGTGTACAAACTGTATCATTCTACATCCTTTTCAATTTTCTTGTCTAATAAATTTTTATTAAAAAGAAAAAAGAAAATAATTGCAGTATATTTCACCAATAAATAATTAAAATTAATACATAACGGCATGAATTAAGACTGAATGAATATATTGATTTCTCTTTCAGGGTTATCACTTGAAGTATAAACATTTATGGGAAACGGATAAAGAAGAAGAATTGAAGACATTTGTTGATTCTGATCCATTAACAATTGATATCAGGGACCGTTTTATCAAGTATGCACAGATGTATGACGATATAAATGGCCTGCCACGTATTAACATTGTTGGTCCTTTGGAAATGAACTTAGGTAATATACTCATTCTTTCTTTCCTTAATCTATCTTCCTGTTATTTGCTAGTAAGGTTTTATTAAGTATGATATGTTATATTTTTTTTAAAGTATAATTTATATGAAAAAAGCTGTTGGATTGTTCTCATAATCTGGTTTTCAACCTGTTTAGAAAAAATGTGATAACTAGAAAAACGTCTGAATGAATGGAGGTATTAAAGAACTTGTTTAATAAATAGCACACAATGTACATAAATTCATATCAATGAAAACAAAAAGTAAATGCAATACAGTAGTTATAAAGTAAAATGTTTGATTGATTTGTATGATTTCAACTAGTTTTCATATCCTATTTTAGGGCCTCCATTTTTGAAGTATTCTAGCTACATTCTTGAGCCCATTCTTGCTACATGATCCCACCCATCTTTGTCACTTCAATTTTCCTACAACTCTTTCCTGGTTTGTGATCTTAAATACCTCTTTTCTTTTTTCCCCTTAGCTTTATCTATAAATTGATCTTTCTATAGCTTTTCAGATCCTTCTACATTCCCTATGCCAAATTTCTAATGCATATATTATGTTACACAGATGTCATACATTTTTGTAGAAAAATTTTAATTTTTCTTTATGTATTTTACTTAACAATAATTTCTTTAATTTTCTAGAAACTGTACAACACAACTATAGTCTCATTCTTTGCAAACCTCCTTCGGTCTCTTTCTGACCTAAACATATATCGCTGTCTACTTTTTAAGTAACATAATATTAAACCTTTTAAGCTCTAATTGATCTTCATTTTCCCTCACCTTTGGTTTCTGTAGATTCATTTTAAGATCTAATTTTGAAATGTTCTGAATAAGTCCTCAATGATTTTTATGAGCTCTAATGTACAGTTTACTGTGCGTATGTATGCATTTCTATTTTCTGTTCATTTGCTGAAATTATTTTAATTTAAAATTTGAATTTGTCATTTTAAGTTTAATTTGTTTATTTTTACTGATCCATATTTACAGTTCAGTGCCTAAAGTACAGAACTGTACAATTCGATTGTTAGTTTTGTGTTCTTCCGGATATTGTGTATTAGTGTAACAAGTATGCCATCAAGTATGGCATCGAAAAAAGAGTTGTATTGAACTTAAATACATTGAATTTTTAAATTAAAATAGGAAAATTGTTCTACAGTCCAGTATATTGTACTGTACGTGCTAACATAAGATAGAAATTTTACTGTACAATCCACTGCTGAAAATGAAATATGGTACTGGTAAGTACACTACCATATTTTATCTTTTTAATTGTATAGTCCGCTATCTCATCCCTGTATTCACCGGAATCCTGTTCACAATAGAAAATTATTCGGTCCCGCGAAATTCCGTTAACTCAGGTTTTACTGTATCATTTAGAAATGTTAGATGGTTTAAGTTACATCATCTTTTTAACACCTGTTTTGCAGTTCAATTGACTCATTACACATTCAGAACTACTGAGAATAATTTTGGTGAAATAGTATCACTTTATCTTAATCCATTTTCAATTTTAAGAGCAAGATGTATTTCATTATAAATACTTGTGTTTCATTTTCTTTTTCAATGTAGGGTCATCAAAAAAGGGTTTCAGTAATTAAAAAAAAATTGTATCTCAGACACTACTAAGTAGAAATAATCAAATGGTGAATTTAAAAAAAAAATACTCGTTTGATTATCAAATGCAAAAAGATTTATTACATATCTTAAAACGTCTCAATTTGAGCTCTGTTGGTGGTTGCTTTCTAAACATCCAGCTGATAATTTACTTGTGCCCAGGTCCGCTGGATCATCATAGGCGTAACTGTAGCAATAGCACCAGTGATCCGTTTTTTTAAATGGGGCGTAATTGTAGGATATGGGAATCTCAGCAACCAAATGTAATTATGAGAATGTATGTCAGAGATTCCCCAAAAATAAACGTTCGGTGCAGTTTGATGTCTGATCGTGTAATTAGCCCATTCCTTTTTCATGAGCCTACTATCACAGGGATGTTATTTAGACATGCTATAATTGTGCGTTTTCCTGCAGGTTGACCTAATTGAACAAGAAAGTAACGTTGCTGTAATATTTGATCAAGATTGTGCGCCCCCTTACGTAAGGTGTTCGATGCACTCTCAATGAAAGATTTCCTAATCGTTAGATTGGAAGGGCCAGTCCTGTGCATTAGTTTTCGAGAAACCCAGGTTTGACTACCCTACCCATTTTTCTATGGAGATGTGTTAAAAATATTATCTACAGTGAAAAATCAGTGAAGTGATGCATTTAAAAAAAAAAATACTCGTTTGAGTATTTTATTCTCGTTTGATTTTATGAAATTGCTGCAACCTTTTTCAAAGACTGTATTTCTCTAAACTAAATAATTTATTGTAAGAAAAATATATATCAGTAGCCTATTAAATGTACTGGAAGAATCTGCTAGTAATAAGTTATTTTAAATCCAGCAGTTATCCAGACAGAATGTGAGTTAAATTTCATATACAATTGCATCCATCCTGTAAGAAAGTTTTGTTTGGTACGGTGTACATTAGGATTATTATTTGTATTTTAATGGTGTGTAAATATTTTTAATGATTATTGTATAGGTATTAGTGAATAGATTAGTTATATCAAAGAATACAAAGTTATTAGCATGCACATATCCTTTCTTTAGTCAACAAAATGTATTGTTTTCAAGAGAATTTTCTAAAAAAGAAATTTGTAAAATTTTAGAAGAAAAATAAGTTTTTTGAATATTTCAGTGCTTAATTTACCTGATGCATTATAATAGCATGTATTAATATATACTTATTGCCAGTAGATATATCAATTTGTCACTGTACAGCCTTACTGTGTAATACAGTAAAAAAAAAAAAAATTAATATATATTTCTTGAAAATTAAATGTTCTAAAACTTGACTTATTCTGATTTTTATAATGCTATTTCGATGTGTTAATACTTATAAATGAATTTTCCCCAAAATAGTAGCACTTAATTTTTCAAATGATAATTTAAAAAAATATTTGAAAACTTAATAAAAAGTACATTACCATAATTTTTTTCTTTAAAAACAATATACATTTCTATTTAAAAAATGCAGCTAAATTGGAAGTTTTTCACCATTTTCTAAATTATTCTGTTTATTAACCTACTTATTTTATATATTTTATTTTATAATTTGTCTTATAAGGACTAACAAGGTTGTAGTTTACCTACCACCGATTGTAAACTTTATTAATAAGTTTACAGTCGGTGATGTTAGTAATTTTGAGTAAACAAAATGTTTTCCCTTGTTCTCATATTTTAGAGAACCAATATATTATTGCCTTTAGACTATAATATTAGTCTGACTAAAGTCAAATATTCCTCACTTTTAACACCATTTATTTTCTGCTTGTTGTAAATCTATTGGGATGTTTTAACATGATATTTTAGTAATTTCTGAATGAAATTATTGGCCATCATCCATTAGATTAATCATTAATGCTTAAAAACTTAATTTAACTGGAAAAAAAGTTGGTTGGAACAGCAATAAAAGTTGTAACATAGAAGAAACTGTTTGTTAAAAAATTAAGCATATCTAATTGATGATTAATACATTTTTGTCAATGTAAATTGTCCATTTCTAATGTAGTTTCAGATTTATAAATGCATTTAATCAATTCCTCCATTATTTAGCAAAATATGAAATACAGTCAAGGATTTTTTTTCCATAGTATTATTATGTAGAACACATACATTATCTTAAATGTAAACTTAATGCTTTGTAATAGTGTAGAAATAAAATATTTATTTTTTATCATAAAAATATAATTCTATTAATGTATTAATTAAGCTTCAAAATTATGTTGCTAAATAAACAATATGCAAGTGACATCAACTATTACGGAAGTATTTTATTTACATATCATATACATCCTTTTCAGATCATATACATTCTGGTAGTAAATGTATGTGTCTTTACATACTATAAAATCCACAATACAAGAGGAAGCAATCAAATTTTGGTCATAGAATTTGTTGAAGCAAGAACATTCAATTTCATGTGATTTTTAACAGAGAAAGAATGTAATGCCAATCTATGAAAAGGAACGTCTCTGTAATTGTATTTTTTTGTAAATTTTATACAATAACAGTTTATAGATTCTTAAAAACATTTTTCATGTTTCAGAGAATTTTAAAACTGCTCTAATTGTGGAATGGAAAGGTTGGAAGTATACACTTGGTAAATTATTAGTTGTAGAATATGGGAAAAAACTCTTGGAGACAGTAAATTTTATAAGTGATAAGAATGTAACACTGCAAAGAAAGATTAAAGATTTAGATGATGTTAGAATTGCTATGAATTGCCTTGAATCTGTTAGAGAGAATTTTATAAAAACTGACCAAGTTCTTATTGCTATTGAAGAGACATATGCAATTTTTGCTAAATATGGGATTTCTGTGCCACCAGAAGATATTGAAAAAGTTGATGGTTTACAATACAGTTTTTCTAATTTAAATAATGCTGCTAAAGCAGTGCAGGCACTATTGTGTGAAGTCCAAGATCCAATGAAAAAAGAGTTGTTACATGCTGTTGGCCAGTTTGCCAAGGATGTAGAAACTTTTGATACCGATTTTGAGGAAAATGGACCAATGATTGAAGGCCTTGAAGCCAAAGAAGCTAGTGATAGAGTTATTGTATTTCAATCACGATTTGATGAACTATGGCACAAGTTTGAAGTATACAGCAGTGGTGAAAAGTTGTTTGGCATGCTGATCAGTGATTATCCCATTCTTCATGAAAGAAAGAAACAATTTAATTTATTGCAGAAGTTGTACAGCTTATATCTACAAGTTAACAATTCTGTTAATGGGTACTTTGAGCTTGCCTGGTCTGAAGTTGATATAGAAGCTATAATGACAGAATTACAGGAGTACCAAAACAGGTGTCGTAAATTACCAAAAGGTATGAAAGATTGGCCAGCATTTATTGAGCTGAAGAAGAAGATAGATGATTTCAATGAGACATGTCCACTATTGCAAATGATGGCTAATAAAGCAATGAAAGAGAGACACTGGAAACGTTTGGAAAAACTTACTGGCTGTGTGTTTGATATTGAATCAGATATGTTCACATTAAAGCATGTGATGGATGCTCCTTTGCTTAAATTTAAGGATGATGTTGAGGATATCTGTGTGAGTGCTGTAAAAGAACGTGATATTGAAAGTAAACTAAAACAAGTTATAGCTGATTGGGCAATAGTCGATTTACAGTTTTCTACTTTCAAAACTAGAGGTGAATTATTATTAAAAGGAACTGAAACTGGTGAAATAATCGCTGCTCTTGAAGATAGTCTGATGGTTCTGAATTCCCTTGCTTCTAATCGTTACAATGCACCATTTAAGAAGGAAATACAAAACTGGGTCTGGAGACTATCAACAACTAGTGAAATTCTAGAAAATTGGTTGGTAGTTCAAAATCTTTGGGTATATCTAGAAGCTGTATTTGTTGGTGGGGATATAGCAAAACAGTTACCAGCTGAAGCTAAACGTTTCAGTAACATAGATAGAGCATGGGTTAAAATAATGACCAGGGCACGTGAGGTATTAAATGTTGTGGAAGTCTGTGTCGGTGATGAAATGATGCGTCAGTTATTACCCCACTTATTAGAACAACTGGAGTCTTGTCAGAAATCATTAACTGGATATCTTGAACAGAAACGTTTAATTTTCCCAAGATTTTTCTTTGTTTCTGATCCTGCATTATTGGAAATACTTGGACAAGCCTCTGATTCACACACTATACAAGCTCATCTTCTTAATGTGTTTGAAAATGTGGCAAGAGTACAATTTCATGAAAGAGACTATGACAGAATTCTTGCTATAATATCACGTGAAGATGAAACAATTCAGCTAGAGAAATCTGTGCTCTGTGTCGGAGGTGTTGAGGTATGGCTGGGTACACTGCTTTCTACATCTCGATACTCCTTAGCTTCTGTCATTGGTAATTGTTGGCAGTTCTTTGGTGAACCCGATTTTTCAATTCTAACTATGGTATCTAAGTTCCCTGCTCAAGTAGGACTGCTAGGAATGCAATTATATTGGACCAGAGAAAGTGAAAAAGCTTTGAAACTAGCTAAGTTTAGTAAGACAATCATGAAAGCAACAAATGATTTATTTTTGAATATTTTAAATATGTTGATTGATCAGACCACTCGAGACCTGACCAAATTTGAAAGGGTAAAATTTGAAACTCTTGTTACTATACATGTTCATCAAAGAGATATATTTGATGACTTGTGCCGTTTGAAAATAAAAACAACTGATGATTTTGAGTGGTTAAAACAAGAACGCTTTTATTTTGTAGAAGACAAAGATGAATGCATTGTTAAGATTACAGATGTAGATTTTATTTATCAGAATGAATTCCTTGGCTGCACAGATAGATTGGTTATTACACCACTGACTGACAGATGTTACATAACTCTTGCTCAGGCAATAGGCATGAATATGGGTGGAGCACCAGCAGGACCAGCTGGGACTGGAAAGACAGAGACTGTAAAAGATATGGGTAAATCATTAGGAAAATATGTGGTTGTGTTCAACTGCTCTGATCAAATGGACTTTAGAGGTTTAGCAAGGATATATAAAGGCTTAGCTCAATCTGGCTCATGGGGCTGTTTTGATGAGTTTAATCGTATTGAATTACCTGTACTATCAGTTGCAGCACAACAGATATATATAGTTCTTACAGCTAGAAAAGAACGTAAAAGTTCTTTTATCTTTAGTGATGGTGATACTGTTACCATGAATCCTGAATTTGGGATTTTTATCACTATGAACCCAGGTTATGCTGGTCGGCAAGAGCTCCCTGAGAATTTAAAAATAATGTTTAGAAGTGTTGCAATGATGGTTCCTGATCGACAGATAATAATGCGTGTAAAATTAGCTGCATGTGGTTTTAAGGATAATATTAATCTTGCTCGCAAATTTTTTGTATTGTATAAGTTATGTGAAGAACAACTGAGTAAGCAGGTTCACTATGATTTTGGTTTACGCAATATTTTGTCTGTTTTGCGAACACTGGGTGCACAAAAGAGGGCAAATCCAACTGAAACAGAAGATTCCACAGTCATGAGAGTTTTAAGGGATATGAATGTTTCAAAACTGGTTGATGAAGATGAGCCACTCTTTATATCTCTAATTGAAGATTTATTTGTTGGCCTTAAATTAACTAGTTTTGTACACAAAGAAGTTCTGAAAGCTATTGCAACTGTATGTACAGAAATGGTGTTAATTAATCACCCCCCTTGGAATCTCAAAATCATTCAGTTGTATGAGACAAGTTTGGTACGTCATGGACTGATGACTTTAGGTCCAACAGGTGCAGGCAAAACTAAATGCATTCATGCATTAATGAAGGCCATGACAGAATGTGGAAGACCACATAAAGAAATGAGGATGAATCCAAAGGCTATCACTGCACCTCAGATGTTTGGAAAGTTAGATGCTGCTACCAATGATTGGACAGATGGAATATTTTCAACTCTTTGGCGTCGATCTCTTAAAATTAAAAAAAATGAAAACGTATGGATAGTGCTGGATGGTCCAGTTGACGCAGTGTGGATAGAGAATCTGAATTCAGTTCTTGATGATAATAAAACTCTAACATTGGCAAATGGGGATAGAATAGTGATGGCACCTAATTCTAAGCTTGTTTTTGAACCTGATAATGTAGACAATGCATCACCAGCAACTATTTCTCGAATGGGAATGGTTTTTATGTCTGCTTCTGTGTTAACTTGGGAACCGATTTTGGAAGGATGGTTTAAGAGTCGACCACCGCATGAAAGTGACCAGTTGAGACCTTTGTTCCATAGAATATATGGAGATGTACATCTGTTTGTTCAAACTAAATTAACACCCAAAATGAAAATATTGGAAGCTTTGTATATAAGACAGTGTGTTGACATAATAATGGGCCTAGTAGATACCGGAGGAGAAGAAAAGAAAAGTGGACAAGAGGAAAAGATACACAGTAGTATCCACATGGAAAGATTATTTTTGTTTTCAATGATATGGAGTCTCGGTGCTGTTCTTGAATTAGATGATAGAAAAAAATTGGAAAATTTTATACTTCGTCACGAATCTAAAATGAACTGGCCAAAACTAGAATCAGAATTTGACACAATATTTGATTACTTGGTTGGTGAGAGTGGAGAATGGCACCACTGGACATCTAAAGTCGAGGAATACTTGTATCCAAAGGATTCAGTGCCTGAGTATTCAAGTATATTGGTGCCTAATGTAGACAATGTTCGGACTGGTTTCCTGATTGATAATGTAGCTAAACAAAGGAAAGGAGTACTGCTAATAGGTGAGCAAGGTACTGCTAAGACAGTTATGATTAAGAGTTACATGCAGAATTATGATCCAGAAATTCATCTCAGTAAGAGTTTAAATTTTTCATCTGCTACTACTCCAAACATGTTTCAACGAACAATAGAGAGTTATTTAGATAAACGAGTAGGCACTACATATGGCCCTCCCAATAATAGACGGATGACAATATTTATAGATGATATTAATATGCCTGTTATTAATGAGTGGGGAGACCAGGTTACAAATGAAATAGTGAGGCAGTTGATGGAAATGGCTGGATTTTACTCTCTTGATAAGCCTGGGGATTTTTCAACAATTCTAGATGTACAATTTCTTGCTGCCATGTGTCATCCTGGTGGTGGCAGAAATGATATTCCTCCTCGACTGAAAAGAAGATTTTGTATTTTTAATTGTACTCTACCATCTGAACGCTCAATGGATAAAATATTTAGTGTTTTAGGTGAAGGATATTTTTGTCTTGAAAGGTTTAAAGGGGATATTGTTGAATTTTTGCCAAAACTTATACCTTTAACAAGGATAGTGTGGCAACAAACTAAAATTAAAATGTTACCAACTCCTGCAAAATTTCATTATGTATTTAATTTACGAGATTTGTCTCGTATATGGGAAGGAATTCTTCATATTCAAGATGCAGAGTGCCAGACTCTTACAATGTTACTAAAGCTCTGGAAACATGAAGTTACCCGTGTTATATCTGATAGGTTTACCAATCAGTCAGACAAAGACTGGTTTTTGTCAAATTTATTGAAAATAGCTGAGGACTATTTAGAGAGTGATTTTTCACTTTTTGATCCAGAAGAAACTTATTTTGTAGATTTCTTAAGAGATATACCTGAAGCTACTGGTGATGAACCAGAGGATTTTGTTTTTGAGCCGCCAAAAATATACGAAGAGATTCCAAGTTGGGACTTTTTAAAAGAGAAATTATTGTCATATGTAGTCGGATACAATGAGATAACAATTGCTGGTAAGATGGACTTGGTATTTTTCAAAGATGCTATGGTACATTTAATGATCATATCACGCATAATAAGGACTCCACGTGGCAATGCATTGTTGGTTGGAGTTGGTGGATCTGGCAAGCAGTCACTGACTCGACTTTCATCCTTTATTGCCAACTATAAAATTCATCAGATCACATTAACTAGAGCATATAATGTTTCTAATTTTATGGATGATATAAAATTTCTATACAGAGTAGCAGGATTTCAAGGAAAAGGAATTTCATTTATATTTACTGACAATGAAATAAAAGATGAGGCGTTTCTAGAATTTCTGAATAATGTTTTAAGTGCTGGTGAAGTAGCCAATTTATTTGCTAAAGATGAGCTAGATGAAATCACAAATGATTTAATTCCCATAATGAAGAAGAAGGATCCTAAGAGGATTCCTACTGGTGATAATCTATATGATTTTTTTATTACGCAGGCCAGATATAATCTACATATTGTTCTTTGCTTTTCTCCAGTAGGTGAAAAATTTCGTTCAAGGTCGTTAAAGTTTCCTGGATTGATATCTGGCTGTACAGTTGACTGGTTCTCAAGATGGCCTGTAGATGCACTTGAAGCTGTTTCTGAATATTTTATCAGTAATTTTCATATAGTAAGTACTCCAAAGAGTAAAAATGAGTTGATGAAATTGATGGCTGCTGTTCAGGATGGTGTTGCAGATATTTGTGTGCAATATTTTGATAAATTTAGAAGACAAACATATGTTACACCTAAATCTTACTTGTCCTTTCTGGCGGGTTATAAAGATATTTATTTCACAAGGTATAAGAACATTGATGTTCTTGCTAAGCAAATGAATACCGGTTTGGAAAAACTTGTTGAGGCAGCCAAAGGTGTTGATGAATTAAAAAAAGATTTAGTGATTAAAGAAAAAGAAATAGTGGTGGCTTCGGCAAAAGCTGAAGAGGTTTTAGCAGATGTTTCTGTTGTTGCTAGTGCTGCAGAAAAGGTTAAAGCAGAAGTCTCTGTTGTGGCCAGTAAAGCCAAAGAAATTTATGATGTTATTGCTGTAGATAAGGGCTTTGCTGAAGAAAAGTTAGAGGCAGCTCGTCCTGCACTAGAAGCAGCAGAGGCTGCTTTGTTGGTAAAGTTTTTTATATTATTATTATTATTGTAATTTCCTATATATACGTCTGGTACAGTCAAATCCAAATGGAATAATCCATTTAATAGAATTAAATAGATTCATTTTCTATTTTAATCCATTTTCTATTCCATTAAATAGAATTTAATGGAATAAAAAACTTTTTTATCAGAAAAAGTTATTTTAATTTGAAGAGAATTCAGTAAATCAGAATAACTAGATTATAACGTATGATGTTTGGATTAGACTATAAAGTTAATGAAAATATCATGTAATTGCATTCTGCAGCAAATAAATTAATACATTAAAAGTCAACAAAGTGAAGTTCATATTCGTGAAGGACCTGTTGTTTTGTTTGGCTATAGACAAAAAATATTGTCTGTTTAAAATAGGTTACTGTATTTTTTTAACCTATAATCACTTTCAGATTATGGTAATAACACAATCAAAAAAATTAATTTACATTACTCTATTCATAAATGAAATAAATTTTACCTGCAATTAGTTACAATAATTTAATTAAGTAAATGTTTTCAGTAAAACTGTTTCATAGTTCATAGCATTATATTCAAAGCTGATTAACATCATTAAACATATTCATGTTTACTGAATAAAAAAAATTTTTTTTATTCACCACCAATTTCTTAACATCATCCATCTCTGTATTTATAATTATGTTTTCAATGTCATCTTCCATAAACTCATCTATTTTCTGGTAAGAATCCATTATTTCCTGAACTTTTGACACTGATCTTTTCCAGTCTTCTACAGTAATTGACGAAATTGCATCTAATGTAACTCAGTTCTGTCAATGATGTGTGGGTACGTATTGCGGTCCCAAATTTTTTTTAACTAGATTCCAAATAAATTCAATTTGATTACAATTTTGATGGTAAGGTGGCAATATAAGCACTGTCCTTTCTTATTTAGTATTCATCTAATTTATAGAATCTGGGCAGGTTCTGGGCGGTATAGTTTGACAACTTCTAAAAGTTATTTTAAAGTTATTTTTTGGAACCATTCTTGAATATCATTTTTCAATGAACTGGATAATGGAGGTTTATTTTTTCTGTTTATTGTGGTAAGGTTTCTTAAAATTAAAATACAATTTGTCGGTAGTCCTGATATAACTTGCTTTTCAGAAATGAAATTTCTTTATGATAATCTTCTTTTTTACTCTTGGAATCATACATTAAAAAACTACAATCAATAAATTCCATGTCCCCACCCGATTGAGCCACAGTTAAACGGTCACAGTCACTACAATTAACAAAAACACCTGGTACATTGTCACTTTGCCAGCACTTTTTTACCGTATAATGTGTGTACACCCAAGTTTCATCTTAGCATACGACTGGTCTCTTTTGCTCAGAAATTGTATTTTTGCTGATACCTAAAAAAAATTGCATGTTTCGTGATTACATCATCTTGTTCACACAAAATCAGTATATTGTTTCTACACTTAAATTTTTTAAATAAATTTTCCTTAGTGTTTCCCTACTAGCGGTAAAATTCAGTTCCTCGTGACAAAAATTATGTAATTTTCTTATAGTAGGTATTTTTCCTCAGAAAATTCGAGATATTTAAGAAAAATTTTCTTCTATCACACCTGTCGAAATTAGCCTCTTCTTCGCATCATATTTTCCTTATATCAATTACTGTAGACAAACTTACGTTTAGCGTTCTGCAAGCATATGCCGTCACTTTCTAAAGAAGCACAAATAATCCATTTTTCCTTTTTTGTGATCCTAACGTTAAACGCGAGACGACGCCTTGACTACGAAAAGAGTTTCCGTGTTCACTTGACATCTTAACACGACTTTTAAGTAACAACTGCTGCAATTTCCAATGCAAAGAACAGAGAATATTTGTTTTAATTAGTACACGTCTATAAATTACGTAATGCTTTTAACTACACGCCTATTTTAAACTTTTAACCCGTAATTCTATGACTCACGCGTCTCTGTTCGTCACATTATCATACTAAAACCAAAATAATTGATGTAAGAAATTTATACTTTATTTACTTGTATACGTTTTTTAGTATGATATATTTTCATCATGTTTGTGTTTTAAAGTATATTTCACTAAGAAAACAATTACTCTTATTATAAAATAACAAGGCAAAAGATAATATTCATTATTTATTCAAAAATAGCTGTAATTAAGCAGATGAAAAACTGATATTTTATTATTAAACATTGAGATTAAAATGACATCAGTTAATTCATTAATATGAAATTAATATAAATAAAACCTAATACGTAATATAATATTATGTAATACTATCATGATAACGCATCTGCGTCCATACACACAGACAGTATGTTAAAACAGCAATCTAATCTCACGGCAGAAGTCGCAATTACTTTACTAGTACCACTGGAACGTGATGGTACATAGCAGTACATAAACTCTCCGAATGTGCACCTCACTTTGTCAAAATTAATAAATATTTTGCTCACCTTGTAATATACAATTCTTCAAGGAAGAAATAATATTTTAGATTATCTTGTATATTAAATATTTACCCTGTGACTATACATTAAACCTTAACAAAATTTTCACATTTTGCATACTTTAATGTACATTTAATAGCAGAAAGTTAAAATTGAGCAAATTAGTTAATCATATAAAGATATTTTTAGAATCATTGAATAAATTTTCTGAATAAGTGCTTGCGAAGTAGTTTGCTGAAGAATGATCTAGACGAAGTCATAATTATTTAATTTCTACAATGAAGAGAAGGATCATAAGAAAATTCCTACTAGTGACAATCGGTATGATTTTTTTTTTTTTTAATCTTCAATCTGATATTTCTATTTTCCTTTGTAACCAATAAAGCCAAAGAAATTTATATATTATTGCTGTTGATATAGAGCTGTACTTAAGAGAAGTTGGAGGCAGCTCGTCTTGCTTTTTTAATATAATTTATTTCAGATTTATGTTAATTGGATTACTCCGATTTGTCAGTTTAGTAAATTCTATAGACTGATATTGGTTAATTTGGATGTTTCTTCTTTGAATTTTGTAAAGTCAATTTTATTTTTGTAGAGGTATATAGCGATATTAAAATCAATTTTATGTCCATTTGGTATTTATGCTAAATAAATGAATGTTAAGCACCATAACGAAAACAGTTGTAGGTGACCTGGCAATCAGAAATAACCCGCAAAAATTATCTAGACATCCTTAAGAATAACAAGATCCTATGTCAGTCTTGCTATGAAAAGTGAGAAATAAAGTGGCTTCCAATTGCTTTGTTCAACGAACCATAAACACACTGTGTTTATAAAAACGGTTTCATTAATTCAAAGGATGGTCACCCTCATTGAAGTAAAGAAAAAAAACTTTAACCGGAAACGCTTAGTTTACCGGCTATTCGCAATTTTTTTATTTTTAACAAAAATGTATTTCTCAGGAATTGTTAATAGTATCAAGCTGAAATTTCGTATACTGCCAGGGGATCTAGAAGTTTACTTGTATAAAGATAATGAACCTAATTTCCCAATCCATTTCAAAATGGCGGCAATATAAACTTTTCAATATATAACTTTGCAACCGCTAGTCTATTTATATGTTGTCACTAGAAAAAAATTGTAAGTGTTTTATGACTAAGAAAATAACACCTATTTATTCAAATCCATTCATAAATAACAAAGATACGACAAAAATTCTTGGAGAGATACTAGATTAAAAAACTAGTTTTCTGTTCCTCCCGAAAAATTAAATAACTCGACACGATCTTAACTGGAATAATTTTATTAATGTTATCACATAATAATAAATTGTAATTTAAAATATTGAAATAAAGTAAAATACTATTGAAATGGTGAAAATATTCTAAAAATAAATATTAATATTATTCATATTAATAAAAGAAACTACAGTAGCTGTTCAAAATGGTGGCCCTTATTTAAAGTACATGCATCCAGACGTTTTTTCATGACTGCCGGACATCTTTCAAAGATGTAAGGTGTTTGACGAACCCTCTCAATCACTTGTGTACATCTCATTTTATGGTATCCACCGGGATGTCGTTTACAAGTGTCTCTAAATGGCTCCTTAAGAGGATTGAGATCAGAAGACCTTGCAGGCCATGTTACTGGGCCTCCTTGACTCGTTATCTGGCCCGCGATCTGTTAGGATATACTTCATTTAGGTGATCTCGAATTTATATCCTGTAATGAGCAGGACCCCCATCCAGCATGAACCATGTTGTTTGTTGTTTGCGTTTAGTGGAAAATCTTGAAGTAAATTTAGAGTAAAAGTAGATCAGCTGTCAAGAAATGTAAAAATCTTTCACCATTGAGCGTTTCAGGTAAAAAAAACAGGCAAATAAATGACCCCCAGAATACCAGCACGTGCGTTTACAGAAAAACTGTTGCTGGTAATGTTCTTTGAAATAGCATGAGAATTTTGAATTGACATGTCCATGTTGTGGGTGTTAAGAATGACCGATCTTGTAAATTTGGCTTCACCAGTATAGAAAATATTATTTAAAAAATTCGGATTAGTACATTTTCGGATAAGCCAGTGGCATATCCGAACACGGTGAGCATAATCTCGAGATAAAATAGCTTTACTGGGTGATAATGATAGTTGATCGTGCAACCTTCCAAACTGTTGCATTACTAACAATGAACTCCAAGGTCAGCTCTCTAGTACTTTTTCCGGTATGGTTAGATATTTCAACTAACACACCCTCCTCGAATTCGGGGTACATATTGGATATGGTCTTTCTGATTTACCATGTTTTTAAAGTTTAAAGCTATGTCTCAATAGTTTATGAGTGGATGAAAATATTGTGTGAGAAGGTAACACTATATTGGGAAAGTGATGAGCGCTGGGAAGTGAACCATACTCACGAAAATCATTAAAATTCTTCAAAATACAGTTGTAAACTACTCGTTTAGGACATCTACGTCGGTGTCCTTCCACCGCAGCTGAAACACCTCACATTGCAAAAGTCGTATACAAAACTCATATCAGCATAGAGTGGAGACGAAAAATTTTTCAAAATAAAGTTTTCAAAACGGAATTTAACATTTAATAAACATAAATTCAAATATAAAACTGTACTGCAGTTGGAAAAACTGAGTACAAAAACGCAGAATCACTGCATAACTTAATTCTCCAGAATAATTACACAATCAACAACAAATAAACGACGTTTATTAATAACACGCAACCAACCACAATTTTATAAGAACATGAGTAGTATTCAAATTAATTTTGAAGCATAGCAGCCTAAAACTTTTCGAAGGTCTAAATTTATTGATTTTTACAAATTCTTAACATTTTTATGTAAGTTTCGTTCTGTTTTGTTTTTAAAAATAAGATTTGAATTTTTCGTTGTTCATATCTATTACATCAGTTTTTTCAGAATTAAATTCTATACAATTTATGATAACAAAATTTACGCATTTATTAATCATTTAGTGAGGTTATTATAGTACTAAATACATAAAAAAACGTATTTTTGTCATCGAATTTTTCTACTTTACGTTGGGTATCATGAAAACTACGGAAGATATCTGAAATCCGGTCAAAATATTTCAATAGCCTTAACTCGATAACAAAGCGTTTTCGGACATATGTTTATATGAATGTTTTCCCTTACTTCAAGCTCTACAATGAATTCCCAAATTATTTCCCTATTCTAATGATCAGAACATTTTTAGGGGTTAAAAGACGAACAAAGCAAAAATTAATGTAGATATAAGTGTGTTACTGGCAAGCTTTACAGGCAAGATGTAATCGCAGGGGTATTGTCAATTCAGCAATGGCTACCGTGCTGGTGAAAGCAATTTGCGTACTATGTTTTCATGAAAGCGGAATTATTGTTCATAAACGTTTTTGTTTACAGTACGGCCGTGATCCTCTTAATAACTATTAAACGTTTGTATAAGTAGTTTAAGGATACAGGAAGTCTACTACACAATGAAGGTGCTGGCAGACCTTCCCTCTCCGAGGAAGTAGTGGATCGAGTAAGAAAGACTTTTAAAAGACGCTCGGATAATTCAACTTGTATGAGTTTAGAACTGGAAATACCGCTATCAAAAATTGTGAAGTTCTAAACAAGCGCCAGAAATTTCATGCATTCAAAATTCATTAGATGCATGAAACTGAAGATCATAAACTATGTCGTTATGATTTTTCCGTAGACGCTCTTGATAAAGTGAACGAAGATAAAGCATTTTTAGGAAAAGTAACCTTTTCTGACGAAGCTACCTTTCCATGTTTTTAGTTACGTTAACAGTCATAATTCTTGGTTTTGGGTTAGGCCGTTTATCAAACGGCTGAGAGGCGTTTGATAAACAAAACGTGATGGCCTGAAAATTTGGTGTGCGTTGACTGCTTATGTAGTGATCGAACCTTTCTTCTTCGCCGAGCCAAATATATCATTGGCAACTTAACGTTTACTTCCAAGAATATGGTGCACCACCGAACTGGGGTTTTCATGTTAGGAGCTACATCAAGAATATTCCCTCAATGTTTGATTGCTGTGATGGACTACTTCCCTGCCTACCTCGATCCTGTGACATTACATCACTCGATTTCTTTCTTTGGAGGGCTCGTCAAAAACAGGGTATACCCATCCGAGGGCTGTATCAACATTAATGTACTAAAAAGAAGAATCAAAAATGTAACATTCATAGTGTAAGGTGTATCAATCAAGTATTAATAATTTATGATCACTCTGTATTTATATAGGGAGATATATCTGAGGTACGGGTCCGGCATATAAACCTGACGATTTTTGAGGAATAATAATTAAACTGTGTTTCGTACTATTAAAACATTTAATATATCAAATTAAATATCAATTTTTGCAATTTATAGTGAATTAGTTATATAGATTTTTTATTTATTTTAATATTATGTCGTCCAAATGTTTTCCATTACTCCTCACACACTCGCTTAACCTCATTCTAAAATTTGACATTGCTCGCTCAATCATCACTTGTGGAACTGCTTCAATTTCTCGTTGAATTGCCTTCTTGAGTTCTGCAATTGACTGTGGTCGACTACTGAAGACTTTATGTTTGAGATACCCCACAGAAAAAAATCACAAACAGCCAGATCAGGCGAACGCGCTGTCCAAGGAATGTCGCCAAATCGGTAAATCAAACGTCCAGGAAACGTTTCTCGCAGAACATCCATTGCGATTCTCGCCGTATGGGCGGTGGCACCATCCTGTTGAAACCAGATTTCATGTCCTTGAAAGTCATTCAGTTTCGGTCGCAGAAATTCATTCAACATGTTTACGTATCGATGAGAAGTTACTGTTACTCTGCGATTTAACTCAAAAAAATATGGGCCAATTATGCCGAACTTTGAAACCGCACACCACACCGTAACATGTTGACTGTGAAGTGGTTTTTCAAGAATTTGTTGCGGATTATGAGAAGCCCAATAACGGTAATTTTGTTTATTCACAAATCCTGACAGATGAAAATGCGCCTCGTCACTTAAAAGAATTTTAAGGATGGCCTTAAAAGCTTTGTGAGCTTTTAAGGATGACCTCGAGGATGACCTCGCAAGCTGCTTTGTGAGACGCCCAATCATTTGCATTAAGTTGCTGCACTAACATCATCTTATAGAATAAGATGATTGGAATCATCTTATGGAATTTCAGTTCGGCATGAAGAATTCGTCGTACACTTCGATCAGAAATGGCTAGCGCAGCAGCACGTCTCGCTGCTGAACGTCATAGAGACCGCATAACAGCTAACCTTACAGCGTTAATGTTTTCAGGCGTTCTCACAGTCCGTTTACGTCCTGCTGGTTTCATTTTTGAAGCAGTTATGTGTTCCTAATATTCTTCATTCACAACAATATCGTATAACTACTAGGAACAGACGCGTGTCGATTTAAATAGAAATGTCAGTGAAATAAACGCTGTTACAATAACCGAGTCATTATTTTTAAAATAGGCTTCAATCACAAACGCAAGTTGGCTACTGAAATAGCATGAATAGACCTGTCGATATACAACACTCCCGCCTTCTCATTGACAGTGGTGCCAACATAACAATTACTACAAAATCGTCAGATTTATATGCCGGACCCTGTATATTTCTGTATATCCTACCCTACTAAAAGGCATTTGTATGTGTGTGTGTCCGTCCCCGTAGCTTAGCACATAAAACACCAGTAGTCTGAGTAATGTTATTCCATATAGCAAGTAATAATGTGCTCAGATAACAAGCAGCAGAATGTTCCGATCACTAGCGGAAAATCCAGATTCGTTAGCATATGTCTCATGGTGTCAGGTGTATACTTGTTATATTATTAAATATGTATTACTTGCACTTGTTATTATTATTTATACTTATAATATTTATTTATTTCTCTAATCGATATATATATATATATATATATATATATATATATATATATATACATATATATATATATGTTTTTCTTCATAAAACAATGAACTATAACCAAAAGTAACAAATTAACCATGATACAACTGGAAAACTGTTTCTTGTGACCATCCTTCATCACCCTTTTCTAATTTAATTTAATCTTCATATTCATTTTAATTTAAAAAAAGGAACTGCCAACACTTTTTTATTATCAATACTGTTGTTTTAATTTATACTATAAATTAATTTATAAATTAATTTTTTCTATTATTTAATACAGAATTTTTATTAATTTTAAATATATTTTTATACTTCTATTTCGAGCCCATTACAGAGTACTCTTGACTGAATTATGTGTTGTTTTTCTTTTAAGGGAATTCTTATTCTAATATTGTTAAATACCATCTTTACTTTAAGGATGTTTTTTTTTAAGTGTATGAAATCAGAAATACTAATTATTATTAGCTCTGAAATTAACCAGAAGAAGCAATAGCTTGAAAACGACCAATAATTGAAAATTGATGATACAAATTGTCTGCACTGGGCAATAAGAACCAGTAAAGTGTATTTTAGTTCTTTCAATACTATCAATACCTTCAGAGAAATCATTGATGACTGGTGCCTCTTGTAACTAGGGTACTTTACATGCTTCACAGCCATAAGAAATATTTGAATATATAGCTGTAAAGCAACAGATTACTTTTACTCTTTTCTGTAGTGAAGCAAATCATTTCACATGATCCTAAAACTGCTTGGCTTAATCTTTTTATCTCATGTCCTTCTTGTTTGGGAATACATGAAATAAATGCAGAATTATAATTTCTACAAACTGTTACATATAATGAACATGTCTTAGTGTTGTCTTATTTCTTAAGAATTGGGTAACCCAGTGATTTGGTTTTACACTCGATTATTACTTTGTAACATATGGACATTGTTTTTCCTTTTTTTCTCATTTCTATATCTTTTCAAAAAAAGATTTAAAAAAAAAGAGATTAGTATAAACACACTTTATTTTGTCAATTACTTAAGTTATAACAATATTATTTTGTTAAAAATACTTGTATGAGGTAGTTTCAATCATTGATGTTTGGCATTGTAAATCTTAAAATATTGTCTCATATTTGAAAAACAAATATTATAAAAATTTTGTTTCTCCTTATTACAGACAAGATCTCATCCACCTCTCATATCAGAATGCAGTCACAGAAATATTACTATGCTTATAAATGAGTTGTCAGTTAGAATTATCAATCATGTTCATATAATATTTTATTCTGAAAAAGTAGCTCAGGATTGCTTTTTTATGAAATATATCAATGCTTCATAGCTATGTAAACCAATATCATGAAAAAATCCTTCATCAAAAGAATCTGAACGAGAGATAAAAATAAAAAATTAAAAAACACAACTGCCAAAAAAAAAACATTGATAACAAATATTGCTTTTTAATAAAGATTTAAAGAGCTAAAATTTTTTTTCAAATTTATTAATATTTATTTAAACATATATATATATATATATATATATATATATATATATATATATATATATATATATATACAGCCTATGACAGTCCTGCTCTTTTGGATAATTGCTATTCAGAGCTTCCCCAACCAGGTGAGAATCTGGTCGACATTAAATGCCTGCTATTTCTACAACATGAAAAATACATTTAAATAAATTAAAACTGTCTGAAAGTTGGTCACCCATTATTTTATTTAATTAAATACTGCTTTCACATTAATTTTTAATAATACACGTAGCTTTGTAAACAGTATATTTGTATGTTATGTAGCACTAAATAAGGTCTACTTAACTGAGTATATCAGTTAGTTTTTGTTCTAGTTTGGTTCCATCATGATCTTGTATTATACTAGTAAATAATACCCCCGTTTGAATTTTAAAAATCAGACAATTGTTTGCAATAGATATTATAAGAACACTCCATTGCATCTGCCAAGACAGTGCCCCAGGGTCACCCCATCTGTTGTAGTTGATAGCAATGGCTGGTCTTACCTCGCATGAGTTGCTTGCATCACCTCACCATGCTAGCCTCACACTCAGTCGCTATGGGAAGTCCTTTATTGTTAAACTGAATTTTGTTTATCTATTTAATATTATTTTATTTAACATAAATTTAATTCTATTATTTAATATTATTTATTCAATTGATTCAAATCATTCAGTTCAATTCCAGGTCAGTGATAGAGGCTCACAGTTCACAATTCATTAACATTTTTGCTTCTACCAGCAAATCACTGCTATGCTATATATAAATAGTCTCTGACACTCCTGGTAATGATTCCAACTCGGGGTCATACATCTAAGTCTGTTCAGCTTTTTAGCTGCTACAGTGGAACAAACACTTACATACATAAATCTTAAATACACTCCTTTTTGGGCAGACGTGAGCCAAATTCACAAGAGCAAGTAAAAAATATTCTACACTTTTTGTTCTACATTTTTTTTTTACAAAGGTAGGGTAGGTATACAAATTAAAATTTAACAAATTAATTTTTTGGTCAATAAAAACTCCAGTATTTCCATGTTTATACATATAAAAACAAGTATATATAAAATCACAAAAAAGTATTGGTCTATACATATAAAAAAAAGGTTTTTTGGATCCTTATAAAAAAGTAGATAGACCAGACTGTAGAAATTTGCATGACACCCAAATATTTTAAACTACTACAAAAGAAACCTTACTATGCTTTCACTGTCATTTTATTTTTTTGGCTGTGGAGTATCACACCTACCCATTCTTAACATAATTCTATTTGATAACAAAACTTTCTGTAATTTTACTAAAACTTTCTGTTTTACAGACTATCAAAGGAGCTGACATAGCAACTGTTAGAAAGCTTGGTAAGCCACCATATTTGATTACATTAATAATGGATTGTGTGTTGATCTTATTCCAGAGGAGAGTTGAACCAGTTCATCCTGATCTTGACAAAACCTTCTTAATACCAAACTGGGCTGAGTCTCTTAAGGTCTCTTAAGGCTGTTATGTATTAAATATTTTAATTTTTTGTAATTTTAGAACATTTTAGTTTTTTTTCAGTATATTAATGATATTTTGAATAAAGTGTAGATGAAACTTTAAAAAGGAAATACACAGTTAAATAAATAACCTAGCTGTAGTACTCAATTTTGAAATCGCAGTCACAAATTTAAAAATTTTGATATGAAATCATTTACTCTAGTTCTTATTTAAGCTAACTCATATAAATTAATTACTGGAAACAATCAAGTAATTGAATTTCTTAATTGCTTAATTTTATATTATAATCTCCTTCCTTTTTCCCAATATTTATTACTGAACTTAGATTAATACTTTGATTTGTTTGATCAGCACTTTAATTTTTTAGGATGGATTGTGATAAAGTTTTGTAATTATTACATGAAGTTATTACGAGACGTATTCATAAAGTAAGGACCGACGGCTTATATTTAAATATTAGTGGGTCTGAACACAGTTTCACATATGCAGGGCCGTCTATCGGCTATTTACAAAGCCACTACAGTTATTGTTTTGAATAAGTAGTAGTTTGCCTGCCAGTGAATGCAGATCGCAATGTCCGCAACAGTCATTTATCCCACCAGTTGTGAAGTGTGTGCTGCGAATTGATTTTTGTGTGTAAAAGTATCTTAGCTGCTGAAATTCATTGGGAGTTGTGCCTAGTATATGGATCTACAGTAATGAGTGAAGTAAAGGTTATACAATGGTGTTGAGACTTTAAAAATGTTCACACAAATGTGCATGATGAAGAATGGAGGCCCAATATTCAGACTGATGAAATCATTGAACAAGTGAACTGAAAGCTTCGATGTGATCGGCAATTGACAATTAGTGCTCTAGCTGATGAATTTCCGCATGTTGGATACACCTTTATCTACACGATTGTTACAGAAAAGCTCGGATACCACAAATTGCCTCTTCTTGAAAAAGTGGTTTGGTGGGCAATAGTTTGAAAACAACGAGGAACTCAAGACTGCTGTTGTCAATTGGTTCAATTCCCAGGCAGTGAACTTTTATGCAGAGGGGTTAAAGAAACTGGTGCAACCGTTACAAAAAGTGCTTAGAACTGAATACCGATTATGTGGAAAAGTGAAGTAAATATGTAGTAAACTAAAACTGTAAGTGAAAATCATTTCTCACAATTTTTTTTAATGACCAAACTTTATGAATATGCCTCGTATTTATAGTTGTTATGATGCATTAAATAGAAAAAAATTATCCGGTGTTATTTGAATGGTGAAAATCTATTAGTATAGATAATTGTGAAATAAATAACATAGTTTTCTTCTGTTTTCATTATTTTCATACTTAGTTGTTCTATAATTGGTCTAGCTCTATTTATTATATTAAATTTTATTCATGATGAGATTTCTAAGGAAATAATTTTTTAATTTATTAATGAATTTTAAGTTCATGGCAATTTTCTGCCACTCTTAGAATGGCTTTGATACTGATGGTAGTTCATTAAATGAGTGTATGGGGGGGGGGGAGTAATAGAGAATCATTCAATTGATGATGATTTATTGTTTTTGAAGATTGTAATTCGTTTGAATACTATTGATTCTCATATGATGAATATAAATATTATAATTCTAATTATTGAAATTAAGGATCCTATTGATGAGATTATGTTTCATGTTATATAGTTATCTGGGTAGTCTGAATATCATCGCGGTATTCCTGGTAGTCCCAAGAAGTGTTGGGGAAAGAATGTTATGTTTACTCCAAGAAATATAGTTGAAAATTGAATTTTTAATTTTGTAATAAAAAGAGTTTTGCAATAAAATCGTATTCACCTTCATGTAACAGTATTTTGCTGATGAACTAGATTTTGTTTAAAATATTGCTTTGATGTAAATGCAGATTCATTTATAATGATTGGGTTTTTTGTGTGTACTAATTAATATTTTTTACACTTTTCCTTATACCTAATTTCTTTTCTAATTGTGTTTCCTAATTTTGAAGGCAATGTCTATTTGGAAAGTATAAAAATTATAAACATTCAATAACCTCATAAAATATTTTATAAAGTTATAAGGACAGTTATGGTAAACCCACCAGGTTGGTCTAGTGGTGAACACGTCTTTCCAAATCGGCTGATTTGGAAGTCGAGAGTTCCAGTGTTCAACTCCTAGTAAAGTTAGTTATTTTTACACGGATTTGAATACTAGATTGTGGATAACGTTGTTCTTTGGTGGTTGGGTTTCAATTAACCACACATCTCAGGAATGGTCGAACTGAGACTGTACAAGACTACATTTCATTTACACTCATATATATCATATCATATATCATATATATCACTCATATATCATATATATCATCCTCAATCATCCTCTGAAGTATTATCTGAAAGGTAATTACCAGAGGTTAAACAGGAAAAAAGAAAGAAAGGTATGTTATGGTAATGTTGTCATGTAAAACCTTTTAATATTTATTAATTTCAGTTGCAAGATTGTTATTTACATATTTAACATTAAAAAAAATATTTTTATTTGTCATTTTGTGTGTATTTGATTTGTCTATTAATCATGTCTGTATATGTTAGTTTTATGAGACCAAAGATGATTTGTTTTTTTTATGAATATTATGTAGGTTTTTTAAATAGTAAATACTGCTGTTTTAGTTTGGGTGTACTTCATTTTGAAATTAACATTAAATAATTTAACATTCTATTTTTTCAAATGTGAATTTCAAATTTTCATTATAAAAATTTAATTTGTTAGATTAGACTTTTAAAGGAAAGTTAAATAATGAAATAAATATCACAAACATATATTGGCTGAAAAAACATAATAACAAAATTACTAAAAACCTTAAAACCAATACATAATAAAAACACAAAAAAGTAAAAGCATATACACAAATTATTTATACACTAATATTATACACATTATTAGTGTATTATATCACTGAATATATTAAAACTTATAATAAAAAAATATTTAAACCAGCATACAAAACTAATAACCACATTTAAAAAACAAAAATAATAATAAATAAAAATCAATGTCTGTGTGGAATTCATAAAATTACAAAAATTACAGAAAAATAATAAATTATATTTATATAATATGGCAGGACCATCTAATAAACAATAAACATTATATTTCTGATATTATCACAAATTTAGAAATGTTTTTTAAATTTGAACTTGAAAGTGGTAAAGAAAGATAAAATGATGAATAATAAATTTTGAAAAATGATACCAAATTTTTTTCCAATTTCCAATTAAAGTAAATGAAATATTCATTCGATTAGGGCATGCAAATACTCTAAATATCTAAAAACCACTTTCGAGTTTTTGGAATTTTAAGAGTTAAAAAAACAAAATTGTTTCTTACAGCTTTGCCACTTTATGCAATCAATCTTTATGCGAGTGAACCCGGAAAAGGAAATCAAAAAATTGTTATACACTGAAATTATTTTTTTTTTTATTTTTTTTTTTTTGTTTTAAAGGCATCAACTGCTACGGTCATTAGCCCTTGTCACATTCTTAAAAAGAGGATAGTATCACCATCAGGGTTGTCATATGTAAGGGTGTAAAGGGCCCTTATATTTTGATTTAAAAGCACAAAGTACACAAAAACATTAAACCGCACAAAAAACAATCAACACTTATGGGGTGTAAAGGGCCCCCGATCTTAAAATTTGAGATAATATCCCAAAGAACATAAATAGAAAAAATATAAGTCTATACAATGCCATTATCTCTTTCTTTCTACCTGTCTCATTTATTTATTTATTTAAGCACACTCGGGATGACCAGAACCGCCTTTAAGCAGCATATCAGTCGCCACAGGATGCTGTGGAAGTTGACTCCCTCTATAAACAGTCCCGAAAAGCCGACCTACTTGGCTACAGGCATGCATTGCGCTTACCCATAGTCTCGCGCACTTAGTCCACCCTTGAGGGTCCCCCATGCCATCATTGGACACACCCCGACTCCCTGCTCTTGCATGCAGGCGAGTCAGGGTGGTCTACGCAAGAGGGCTACATCCCGTCACTATGCATGCCACGCTTCAAGACTCCCTTATATATATAAAACTACCTCTTAGAGTTTGTTTAACACAGCTTTAAATTTTTCACTTCTAAGAAGTGAAAAATGCCGGTGGACTTCTAAGAAGTCCACCATGTAAATAAGCATGTAAATAAGCAACTATTTTTTCTTCATTTCCCTTATCTAAATCAGCAGCAATATCATTTCTTAGTCAGAACCTCTTTCTGAGGTCCTCATCCATGGTACACTCTTGCATTAGATGCTTAATTGTGTTTTGTTACAAACACTGCAAATTGTTCTCTCTTCGCCGAATAACAAATATGAATTTGTTATTCGCGTGTGACCGATTCTAAGTCCGATCACGCCACTTGTTCTCGGCGAGTCAACTTCACGTCGCTTTTCCATTTATACAGAGAAGTTTTGACTGAGTTTAATTTTGTATTTAACTTCTCCAACCAGTATTCCACTTGTGTCTTACTATGTTAGTTAGACAGTTTTAACATCTGCCACCCTTACAGGAATTGCATCCAAAACATCGCAGACTGTTGCCTTTCTAGCAGCTTCATCTGCGCTTTCATTACCAGTAATACCAGCATGCCCTGGAATCCATACAAATACATATCGCTGTCCTCGTTGATTTAGAACGTACAAAATGGACAGGATGTTTGCGATTAGGACATCCTTAATGTTCTTGTTCCGAATTGCAACAAGTGCACTTAAAGAATCGGAAAATATTAGCACTCTCTCTTCGCAACAGTGTTCTGTGTACTGAAGAGCTTGCTGTATGGCAGTAACTTCTGCCGTATAGACACTGGCCATATCTGGCAGTTTCCAAAAGTGGGCTTTTCCATTTACATATATGGAGCATCCAACACTATTTTTGGTTTTAGAACCGTCAGTATATATTCTAATACGTTCTTCGTAGCTACTGACGGTGGCTAAAAATTCCTATTGGATGATCACTGCTGGCTTTTTTTTATTTCTTCTTGAGAGAGATCCAACCTTGTATTTACCGCTGGCAAGAGCCATGGTGGTATTTCTCTCGTAGAAATTGCTAATGTATCTGGAATTTCTTGTTCTCTTCTTAATTCGTGGTACCTAATTGCGGCTGGTCTGGAATAAGTAGCGCAATGTTCGTATAATGCAGCCAAAGGATGTTTGTTAAAAAGTTTGTTATTTATATGGGGAAGAAAAGCCCATATATTTCCTGCATATCTTAGCAAAAGGATCTCTCTTCTATAATGTAGTGGCATTATTCCGGCTTCGTACATTAGACTAGTCGCCAGACTTGTGCGGAAAACGTCTGTCGGATATCATATTCCGCTATTATGAATTACGTCTAACTTTCTTAAATGCGACTTCCTAGCGGATGAATATACAATGCATCCGTAGTCTAGTTTTGATTCAACCAATGCCTTATATAGTTTCAATAATATTTCTTTATCTGAGCCCCAATTGATGTTCGATAAACATTTTATAATGTTTAGGACTTTTTTGCATCTATCATTCAAGTCCTGTATATGTAATCCCCACGTAAGGGATTTACCCAATACCAGTCCTAAAAATCTCACATTGTCCTTATATTGTATTGGATTATTACCGATTGTCAAAACAGGACTTTAGTGAGGAATTCTCTTCCTACAGAAGTGTACACAGCACGTTTTTTCTGGTGAAAATTGGAATCCATTATTCCTTGCAACTTCATTTAGAGCATTTATCGCTCGGTGTAATTTGTATTTCACCATAGCTGTCTTGTTGTTGGGATACACAATTGCCAAATCATCAACATATACGCTTTTGCTGATTTCTACTGAAATGGCTAATATCAATTTATTAATGGCAATCGTAAAAAGGTACCGCTCAACGGCAAACCTTGTGGTCTGCCATTTTCCAAGCTTCTTTCAGATGAATATTCATTGATGGGGAGTACTTCATATAGTACGCGTAATATAAAGTACGGTCGTTCATATAGTTGCTGAGTCAAACTGGCAGATTGCCACGAATGCCCCATTCATGTATCTGGAGCATTACTCCATGTCGCCAGGTCATATCGAAAGCCTTCTGAAGATCAAAGAAGACTCCGACACAATGTTTCCTTGTAATAAAGTTGTTGTATATAATGTTCTCTAAGTAGATCATTTGATCAGTGGTAGAATGGTATTGTCGAAAACCTGCTTGATATCTGCGTTTTGCAGTCGTATTCAGCTGCCTCATCATGTTATAATGGATTTCATCCGGACCAGCAGCTGTGTTGCCTGCTTTCTCCAACGCTTTCACGAATTCTTTCATTTTAAAGGGTACATTGTATGTGTAATTATACTCAGTTCTGAAATTTAGTAGACCTTCAAGTCTACTAAAGCTTTTTTCGTCCGAAAATATTCATCGTAGTTAGCCGTTTTGCCGGCCTTCTTGAAGTGATTGGATAATAACTCTGCAATTCCGTTTAGAGTGTCCTTGATTTCATCAAGGCAATAAGATTATCTCTTGTAGGACGTTTCTTAAAGGGCTAATACGCTCTTTTCTTTCTTTTTATAGCTTCACTTATTTCATCGTTCCACCACGGAACGGGACGCTTCGTAAGTTTCCCAGATGTTTTGGGAATATATCTCGATGCCGAGTCAAGTATCGCATTAGTTATAGCGTCGACATCGGCTCCGATAACTCCAGTTGTTTCGGGAAGTATCCTCCTAGCTGTGAAGCTCGTCCAATCTTCGTTATCAAACAACCATCTTTTAGAGATGGGGTATGCTTTTCTTGCAACATCAGGGATAATTTGCACTGGGAAATAATCGCTTCCATGCAAGTCGTCTAAATCATGGATGGTGTACCTCGGTGCTATCGATCCGCTTATGAGTGCAAGATCTATACAGGACGTCGAACCATCTCTGGCATTGAAAAAAGTTCCCCCTTGCAATTGATACATGTAGGAGGGAGGCTCTTTACAAGGGTCTCCTTCATGCACCGCATCACTGCACACGCATATTTTGCGGTTTTTCACATCTAAGAGCCGTGTGGCCAAAGCATTGGCACTTGAAGCATCTCATTGGCTGTGGGACAAATGCCCGCACATCCAATCGATGAACCCGTGCTCTTACCTTGTCCGGCAAAGTAGACCGGTTGAAAATGAGGACATGAGAGGCTGAGGGTAGGCCATCGCTGTTTCTTCTAATGTTCAATCGGCGACACTCTGTTAAGCCTTGTGATGCTAATTCTTCAACAATTTCTTGCTTCGAACAGTTGATCCCGACAGACCACAACACCCCTTGAGGTGTTGAGCGTGCCGTCGGGATCGACGCGTACAACCAATTCTCCAATCTTTTTGAGCCCTGGGATCTTCTGAGACTGAGAATCATTTATAGTCTCCACATGAAGTCCAGTGAAGGTTTTTTCTTATTTCCTTAACAGGGCCTCCAGCACATTAAGTTATCTCTCGAGCAATGAGAAAGGGACTCACCCTCGAGAAATTACTATTTTCCTTCGAAATGACTAAATATTTTGGCTTCGGTACGTTGCTCTTGAAAAAAAGCTTTTTGCAAGCTTTTCCTAGCCTCAACTTCTATACGACGAGATTCTGCGCTCTTTCTCCGTTTCGCCTCAGGCGAAACGGCTGGTTCTAAATAAGGGTGTTTACGTGAACCCTCTGCTGGTTGTTGTTCAGTTTGCATGACCTTTAATCTTTTCTGCAGTAAGGCTAGCCGCCAGGTACACCCCCACTCCAGGGCTACCAACCCTGCAGATTCGTTCCGGTACTTCGGTGGAACCGGCATATGTCTTGCCACTGCACTGACTCCAGACCCCTACACACCGAGGTTTTCAGGGTGGCCCCAAGCGGTGAAAAACATGGGCACCTTAACTACATGTTTGCCATCGCGGGGGGCATGTGGACAGCGAAAGGCCTCCATTACACCTGCAATCACTTCGACCGTAGCCGCCAAATCGCCAGCTCTAAAGGCGGTATCAATCCATGTCCTTAATCATTGAAATTTTTGTATCTGCAGGTGGCCGCAAAATCCAGTCCTTAGATACGGCCTATAGATGTAATTCGGCCGAAAAATATCATCTCCGGGAAGATCACTCTGAACCTTGTTAGCCAGCTGCATGTATTGTACGTAAGTACAGCTGTTGCCGCCCTGGACGTGGAATGTAGATGTTGTGTTCCAGACGTGGGGATTAACCTCAGGGCATTGACGTCGTCGCACAAGTTTAATGAACACAGGAGGAGATTAGGAGGGCAGAAAGGTTTATGGCTAGATGGGAAGGGTGAGTGAACTGAGCCGAGCCTTGACTGACACTAAACATCTCCTGATCATGATGGGAAATGCAAGTAGTGTGGGCAAAGTTGGGACAAGAATGCTAGTATATACAAAAAGAAATAGCAGCCTAAATAGTGTTAGCTCAGCACAAATAATAATTTAAATAAATACTACTTATATATTTGAAGGATTTCAAATATACAGAACAGTGAATGATTTTTTTTTAATTGGTGCTAGTGGTGAATTGATAGAAGAATTACTCAAAAAAAATATTAATTACTGTTAATTGAATTAATGTTGTAATTTTTTTTTAATTCTACAAACGTTAACCATGCAGTCAATTATACACTGCTGAGGAAATAGGTCACATTGGGAAAGAGTTCTTTTCTAAAAAATATGTATACAAACTAGAAAAAACCTGGTTAAATGAACTGGGTGAAAACACCTGGACAAATATAATAATTATCAAAAATTGAACAAAGAATTACAAAAGTATGGTATTATCAACAAAGCAAGGGTACAATTTTGTATATATGTTTTTAAAATCAATTCTCTTATGAATCTTACTCCCCTGTACTATATACAAATATTTTATTTTATTAGATCAACCAATGTACATAAATAAAGTAAATAAAGTAGGATGACTTACCTGGTACCACTATATATGAAGGAGCGCTTTCGCAATTTACTGGCATCATCAGCTGCATTATATATTCATCTAAAATTACATTACAAACTTCCTAAAATATAATAACATATCATGTGCATTTACTTATTTTATTTAAAATTTAAAACCTTTAATCTTTATATTTTTTATTTTAAACTTTTATTCAGTTAAATTATAACATTAAAAATTAAATATGTAAAAATATGACGTCAAGGCATAAAATCAAATTAAAATTAAAAATCAGAAATTCAAATTAAAATCGAATAAATATAATTTTAAGCGAAGCAGTTACGCATGTTGTTCATTTAACTGAACTTACTTTACTATACTGATTGAAATATATGTTAAATTACACATCGCTATCAAAATAGATGGTGGTGCCATCTACTGCAGCTTTCAAAATACTGTCATCCTCATATTCTGTCTGAAGGTTGATTATATTAAATTGTGTAAATATATATATATATATATATACATTCTTTCTAAAATATCTAATCCTTTACTATTTATATTCATATTATATTTTATAATTTCCCTGTATTTTTAAATTAGTCCTAATATCAGATATTGTATGTTTATTCATAATCAGATACATTAGAGAAACCCAGTTTACCTTTTTTAAATTTCTAAAATTTCCCAAGGATCTAGCTTTAAATAATCTAGTGGTCTTTCCTATACAAATATAGTCACAAGCATTACATATAATTTTATAAATACCACTCATATTATATAAATCAGATGAATCATTATGTTTATTACTTAATAGATGTTTTATTATGTGGTTATTTGTCTGGTACGCAGGATTATTATTATCATAAACCTTTGTAATATGCTCAACTATTTTATCAGTATATACATATTTTAAATACATATTGTCAACTTTTTGTGTGTTGTTTAATGTTATTAAATGTGTGTGTATAGAATCTATATGTAAATAAAAACATTTCAAAAGATTATAACATTTTCATTATCTTTTCAACCATCAGTCATATTTAAATGTTGAAATGGGGTTATTAAATCTTTCTTTTTTAGAATTGACAGATTTTAATTTAAAAATAACAATTACACATTTTATTCCTTATCTATTTTGTCTACTTGCTTTTTTTATTGGAAAAAGCTATTAAATTTACTTTCATAGAAATAGAAAGCTAATTTAAATAGTTTTAGTTTTATATTTAAGTTTTAGTTTTAAATTTTTTAATTTTCAGATGATGGCAGATACTAGATTTTTGTTTAATTTACAAAATTTTCCAAAAGATAAGATAAATGCTGAAACTGTTGATTTGATGTTACCGTATTTAAGTTATAGTCAGTACACTTACGACAATGCTAAGGTTGCTTGTGGAAATGTTGCTGGCTTAATACAGTGGACAATATCTATGAGGGATTTCTATGAAATAAACAAGGAAGTTTTGCCATTAAAAGTAATCTTTGTTCTAAAATAAAGTAAATTTTTTTTTCATTAATACTTATGAAACTATAATAAACAAACTGCTGTGCCTGTATAGAACACTATATTGGGCTGACTGGATGCACATCCATCCACAAAACAAAATATGCAAATATTATGCGTATGGTTGCTGAAATAAGTAAGCAACCCCTTAAGAATGTTATACTTTATTTCTGTAATTGAATAGCAATCTGTAACTGAATAGTAATCTCCAGCAAGAAGAGACCCAAACAACAAGATTCTAATGAAGTTCCTTAATGAGGCACAAGGATTTTCAATGAGTAAATGTCTTTATCTCCATTTATTTATCTCCATGTATTGATTTGGTGAGCATCATTGAACTGGAAGCCAATTAATGTTTTCATTTTTATGCTACTGTGAGAAAACTCTTTTCAAAATGTTCTGACGTTTTTTTTAATTTGTGATGGTTTAACTAATCAGTGTAATGATATGTCTCCAAAATAGTATTACTATTATTATTCTATTATTGCTGTTTTTTTCTTTCTCTTATTTTATTTTTTCTTTCTTGCTACATAGTTTGGTCTATGTTACAAAAATAATTACTCATATAATTTGTGATATTTTACCCTAATTGGGCTAATTTTGTTTTGTTATATGCCATATAAATGACTAATAAAAAAAATAGAAGAAATTTCTGTGATCTGGTTGCCAGTAGTTTCGTTCTATTTTTTCAGTACATACCACATATATGGTTCTTAATTTCATCAATCATTCCTTTATTTTATGCAAATGCTAAAAGAAGAAATTAAGTCAAATTTCAGTAACTAAGTGAGGCCCAATCACAGTGAAGTAGTGCTACCATTTTGACAAATATTGAAAAATAATAAACCTGTACTACACTTGTTATGACAAAATTAAAAATCATTTTTCATTATGTAGAATATAAATTTAAAACTAGTTCTATATTATGAACTACTTTGTGTAACAACACTGCTACCACACCCATCAATCACATAGTTTTATCATTGTGTAGTACCACATTTACACAGAATATATTAATTTATTATCTAGATAGATAGATATTCCTAAAAATTTTTGACAGATTGATCAGCAACTTTAGTTGGGATTGCTGAGATAAAATTTCTAATATCTAACTATCATGTATTTTAAAACTATAGAATCTGTAGGTAGGAAATCTATGTACATATGATCTATAACAAAGATGTTTTTTTATAAGAAAAGTAAGTCATCTAAAAAAAATCTTACTATCAGAACAGCATAAATCAACTAATATACTAAAAATTTGAATGTTAAATATAGAGATAAAAATCTTGAATCTCAAAATCAATTCACTGCTAGTGTTGGAATGTAACTTTTAACACCGATTTGCCATTAATGCATGATATTTGATTATTCATAATCAGTTGATTATGGAGATGTGGAAAGATTTCTGAAATTTTTTTATAAATTTTATTTTTTTTTAACATTAAAATTCAATTTACCAGTTAAATTTAGCTCTGTATTGCTCTAAATAAAATTCCATTTTATTTAACTCTTATTCACTTTTTTTCTTACACTATTTTCTTTAGAATTAAATTTTATAAGTCAAACATAAAAAGGTGTGTGTTTCGACTCCATTTTTTTGCATTTTTCACCAGAAAGTTTTTGGACTCATTTTTTCAATTTTCAGATTTCATACACAACCATCAAATTAGCTTATATTTTTGTGTTCCAAGAATTTCTGTATGGCTTCATTTCACTGCAAGAAATGAAATATGGGTGAAATTTTTATCTGCAACCTAATAAATCATTCTGTATAATATACATTTACATTTGTATTTTATGTAATATATATATTCAATGCAGTTTTAAATATTAAATTTTTTTTATTTTAACTGACAAACGGTAGGGTTAAATCTAGCAACTGGCCAAGAATAAATTCCTTTATAATAACAGTAAATTATTAGAGAAACTGTTGCTTGTAGGCAAAGTAGAATTAGAAAATCATGCTTGGAATCATAATAGCCAACTACCCAAGTCCATGTAATTACACTGTATGATATTAGTTGGCCAATAGCCCAAATTTTTAATTGTTACATTGTATTCATAATCATGCAGTTCTGAGTGGCGTACAACACTTATGAATAAGCAGATAATAAAATAAATAACTATGCCAATAACTAAAAGAGATACCAGTAAGCTGACCATTACACCAACTATCCAGTCAGTTAGGAATTTTCTTTCAACTTTATAAGAAGAAAATTAGCTGATCCTTTCTTTTCAGAATGAATTGATTTAGCAAGACATATAACAACTACGTGTTATTCTAGTAATTATTACAATGATAAACATAATTTTTGTTTCCTAACATGCGATACATGATTTTAATCTGTTTTTTATGCTGAAAACGAATATGAACTCAGAATCTTAATATAGCTCAAAACATAGCTGTGTTGTTTGTATTAAGCACTGGATTTAGGAATGAATTCATTTTTGTTCAGTCTTATTGCTGTCTTAAGTTTAAAGTGCAGTGTCATAATGACTCAATCTCTGGTATCTTTTCACGAGCAGAGATTTGCATTGTATAAAGTCTTTTCCAGTGATATTTTTGAGCTGGTGATAGAGTGTCTACCTTCCCCAGTTTCACAATCTTGCTGTCTGAGAACTGCTAGAACGGTTTTGTGCCCTTACTGTTAAGACGATTAATATCCTTTTCACAGGGATTCAGAAAATTTGGTGCACGATTTGTTCAAGCACCCGCCTCATCGCAGCGAAAAGAGTGGCAACGACTCCTGGTTGCAAGTCCCTGTTACGATCAAAGAGGCCTTTACCCTTAGTCCTGCTCGCGCCCTTTTAGAGCGGGGGTTGTAATCTGAAACTCTGTGTTAATCTTTGATTTCACACATTTGATCCAGTAACAGCGAAAAGGTGCAAAAAGTGGCAGAAGAATACAGAAGGTCTCCAGCTCCCCGTAGGTAGTCGTCACACTTGTGGGCTTGTGCCCAATATATCTGGATAGAAGAATCAGCGAGCAGGTAGTTCGTATACTGTTAGGTCAAGGAATTTCTGACCATGACAGACTTTAGAGAGACATGTAAGAAGCCTAGCCGAAGGAGGGAGCCAGAGCTTTTTCCTTTCACCTCCACAAACACTGGTTCTGACAATGATGGTTCGAAAGTGGATAAAGGGGTGACCACCCGGGAGGGTATGAACCCCACTCATTGAAGAGTTTTCACAAACCAGGAACAGGCCTGGCATCTCTGCCCTAATGGTCCATGGCTTGTTTTCCTATCTAGCAAACCCTAAGAGTACCAATGCAGCTACCAAGAGGAGATTATTGCCTCGTCTAGAATTCTTCCGAACAGCTTTCATAGCTCTCAAACACTAAGAAAGTAACTGTAGTTCAGAAACCTGCCCCGGCCCCGTAGCAGCAGCGTAGGTGTGCTAGGTATGTGTAGGTATGCGTAGGTATCCAGGTTGCCCTTCGAGGTGGCCGGAAAGGTCTTAAAATCAGTAACATCAGTGACACCGGCAAGGGATTATTTGTGGTAGCGAATGATACAGAGACCATTCAGACAATTAGAGACTCCACTAGGGTTAAGCGATTGAATGTAAAAATAGACCTGAAGAGAACGCGTAGGGCCCACATTACAGTCTATATTGACCGTAGCCTTACCAATGAAGATGTCTTATCCCACATTGAACACTGATTTGGATGAAGCCGTCTTCCGGCGGGACTGCAGGCTGGTCTTTAAAACGGGTAGGCGTGATAACCAGAAATATCACGGAATCTTTGAAGTGGGTTCTGGTCTCTTTCAAGAATTTACGTCTGCAAGCAAACTGTTTCCGGATGTCCAAAGATGTTTCAAGTGCTGCATATATGGTCACAGGGCTAAATTTTGTAAGTTTGCCTTGCTGTGTGCCCATTGTGGAAAGGAGAGCCACAAGCCTGACGATTGTTCGCATAGGTCCGAGACTGTCCGGTCTGTCCTAAGTGTAAGAAGTTGCACAAGAATCAGGAGCACCCAGTTGTTACATAAGGGCTGTTGCGTTGTACTTCAATCCCTTACATGGATTGGTTCGGTCAACTAAATTCCCAGGGTGCTTATGCAGTCCAGTTTGAGTTAAGTGAGGTTGTAGAGAGACGAAGCCTCGATGTTGTCCTTCTGCAGCACCCATATATAATTAGAGTTGATCTGCCTGGCTTTCACAGCTGGAAAAAGTTTTATGTAGGGCATAACTGTATGTGCTATTCTGTGCAGGAAGTCGTTTGATAGTGTCTTTATACGGTAGGTTTCTGACGCGCATCATGTTGCGGTCAGACTTGCCATTTGCGGACAGAACCTTACAGTTAGTTCATATTTCCAACACAGGGATCCCACTGAGGAACATCTAGCGAGATGGAATAGGATCCTTCGTATTGCGTGTAATGGTCCAATCCTTATTAGTGCCAATGTTAATGTGATATCGCTTTTTTGGCACAGTGGGATCACTGATCATGGCGGTGGCTTAATTGACAGTTTCATAGCGCTGCACAATTTCGAGGTCTTAAATGTTGCGGACCAATTGGCCACTTAACGGGTACGGTTAACAGACGAAGGGCCTTTTCAGGTACAAATATTGACATCACCATTGGTAGGGACATCCGTGGCAGGGTCCTTTACTAGTCTATGGTCGATGACTATTCTACCGTTCATCGGTTGATACTTTCTGAAATAGCGAATGAGCTGCGCGAAGGCCATGGGGGTTACCCGGCCTGCCATTAGATGCCTGGCAGAAAATTTCACTTCTGCGGTTGTGGCGGCGACGGCTATAGCCGCCATTCCTAGAGGCACTGGCCGGGAACGTATATCTAGTTGATGGTCTCGGAATTTGGCAGCAATGAAGCAGTCTGTGAATCGACTCAGAAGGGCTGCGCAACGAGACGGTGATCCCGATCGTCGTGCGGCCCTAACTGCGGATTACCGCAGAAGGAGGGCTAGGTGCTTTAATACCATTAGGTCCAGGGGTAATACCAAGCGTAATTCCTGGGGCTTCTTCTTTCAGGAGCAAGGAAATAGAGATGCTTGGGGCGTTGTGTATAGAGCTCTTGAACGTAAGCGCAGGACAGATGTCCTCTTGTCAGTTTTGTCAACCCGCGAGGGTGTGGTAATTGATAAGGACCGTGTCCATAATAAATTGCTGAATGATTTACTCCCAGATGACACTATGGTGGGTGAGGTTTCATATCACCGGCGTGTCAGGAGGGAAGTCACGATTTTCAAATCCAACTTACAATCTTATGAGATCATTAAGGCGGAGGTGCGCCAGGTGATCTGTAGTATGGCACAACACAAGGCCCCCGGATATGATTATATTACAGTGGAGCTCCTCGTCCAGTAGTCTTTGGTCCCCTGACTAGAATATAAAATAGGTTGCTCTTCGCCGACCAATTTCCGGCGTGTCAGAAGCGTGGAGACTTCGTGTTGTTGTTCAAAGGTGTCGCGAAGATCCCACTGTTAGTTCTTACCATCCACTAATGCTCTTTCCTGCGATTAGCAAGGTTTTTGAGAAGGTCCTATATTTGCGTATTAATATTAGATTGGCCGCTGATTATTTGATAATGGACAACCAGTATGGTTTCCGACCGAGCAAGAGCACTGAGGATGCTACACTAAAGGTGATGGATATAGCTTTCTCTAGTTTATGTAAATATGTATTAGGGATTTTTCTGGACATATCCGGGGCATTGAACAACTTATGGTGGCCCTCTGCCCTGTTTCAGATGCAGAAGCGTAAGTTTACACGAAATGAATTAGAAGTGCTCTTAAGATATATCAGTCATCGGACCGTTTTCCTGCGTGATGGTGGCTCGGAGGTTCATAAGATCCTAACTAAAGGAACCCTCAAGAAGGAGTCCCCTTCTTTCGATCATAGAATTCGATTCCATGTTGCGTTTAAAGTTGCCATGTTGTTGTCGTGTCGTCGCTTATACTGACGACGCACTGTTACTGATTGAAGGGGATTCGCGTAACGAGTTCCGAGCTGCTCATGCTTGTGAGACACTCCGACTGTGTAGTCTCCAACATAAGATGATTTTCAGCCTAGAGAAAACAACAATGATGTTGCTTAAAGGCCAATTAGCTGCTTCCCGACGAATCTGGGCTCGGATGGCTGGTCTCCTTATTCAGTATGTTACCGCTCGAAAATAGCTGGGTGTTATCCTTGATGAGAATTTTCGGTTTAAGGAACATCTACAGTATGTAGCAAAAAAGGGCGCTGATTCTTTTTATGGAATCCGTAGTGTCATTCATCCCGATTGGGCGTTGAATTACCGTGCCATCCATATCCTCTACAAAGGTGTCAGCGAAGCTATTATGCTGTATGCTGCGCCTGTCTGGACTCACCGCATGGCTTTTAGGTATTGCGCGAACTTTTTTCTGCGGACCCAGCGACTCCTCTTGCTGGCTATTATAGGCGGTTACAGAACAGTCTCGCGGGAGGCAGTCTTGTGTTACAGCCAATAGATATCTTGGCTAATGAACGTAAGGTACGCTACATTTTCAAGGTAAATAACCTATTGACGTCAGAACGAAAACAGGAGATTGAAGACCGGGGCCTTGCGTCTTGGCAGGTCAGGTGGGACGAATCCCCCACAGGTCTCTACACTCATGGTATACTTCCTATAGTGTCTGTTTTAGGTGCGATTGGATGGGTCTTCCCCAATCGGTATATCACACAGTTTCTCTCCGGGCATGGTGCTTTTCGGGCGAGTTTGGCTAGGTTTCGTTTGATGTATTCGAGTCAGTATCCGGATTGCGGGACTGATGATACAGTGGACCACGTCCTCTACGTCTGCCCTCAATATTAGTTCGAACGTTCACGAGCTGTTAGGGAACTGGAGAGAATACATTCCTTTCTGGATCTCTGTATTAACTGGATGATCCGCGAGGATTGGTCTGTAGTTGCTGGTTTTCTTCCCTTGCGGTGTGTAGGTCTGCAGAGGGAGTTTAATCGTGGTAGGATCCCGGTTAGCTAGGGTTCCGGCTTAGGCACTGGATTGGTGGAGGTAAGCGCACTGTACTGCCACGGTTATATTGATATTGTTTGTGGTTCGATTTGGGGCTCCCTCTGGTGGGGATGGCCGCGCCGCCGGGTATGGTATCCCCGTACTTCCGGGGACGTGGCCTCACTCCGCCAGTGGCGGTCCTGATCGTGACTTGGTAATGACACGCGAGACACCATGAATGGATCGAGTGTAGGTGCGGGGTTTGTTCCCGGCTTCTGCGCGGACCTTGTTGAGGTTATGTTCCCCTTGTTAGGTGATCTAAATTAGTCGAATTTGGTGTAGGTCTGAATTTCTATGTTGCGTAAGGCCGTTATTTCTATGTCCGTTTGAGGCCTACGTGAAGGCGAAATTTGATATGTATTTTACTGATGCAAATGTCTGCCGAGGAATTTACATCGGTGGAATTCTGACCGAGGTCTGACTGATGACTGTGAATTATAATCAGTTAAGAGGATCTATAGACGACCTCCGGTAAAGCCTCCCTGGGCTCGGAACGGAGGAGGTGGTGTGGCAAGTGGTAACATTACAAGGTGGGGGGTGCCTTCTCCCTACGAGGTTGGAATATCATAATGCCTCGAAATTGTGTAAATGCCTTTTGATATGTATGTGGTGAGTTTACCGCAAAATCAAATAGAAAAACATTACATCTTTAATTAAAAAAGCATACCATTTGTACTGGTGATCAGGATAAGACTTGGGCTCCTCATGTAGTATGTACTTATAGTTCTGTATATTTAAGAGGATGGCTGAAAGGTACACGGAAGCCTTTGCCATTTGGTGAACCTATGGTTTGGCTTGAACCAAAGGATCACGTAACCAATTGTTACTTTTGCCTAAGAAGTGTGTTTGGAACTTAACAAGTATAAAAATAAACCTTCATTGCAATCTGCAATCAGGCCTGTACCTCACAGTGAAATTATTTCAGTTCCTGAGCCACCTGTGAATGTATGTTTCGAAAGCAGCGATGAAGAATCAGGCAGTACTGAAGAAAAAAACAATGATATTGATTTTGAATTAACTTCCAATAAGCCACATCTTAAATGATTTGGTTAGGGATTTAAATTTATCAAAAATCAAGCTAAACTGTTAGGATCAAGACGGCAATTTTGAAATTTTCTTCAAAATAATAAAAAATGTTGGGCTTTCCAAGCCGACAAAAAGAACTTTCTCAATACTTTATTGATGAAAATAATTTGATTACACAAATATTGATGAGCTTATGTTGCACTTAGGACAATTAAACCTGAAGACTGGCGCCTTTTCGTAGATTCGTCCAAGTATAGTTTAAAATTGGTACTACTACACAACGTTAATAAATATCCTCCGATACCAATCGCGTACGGTATTTGAAAAAGACGTACGACGTGATGAAAGACGTTCTTGAAAAAATAAATTATTAAAAACATAGCTGAAGTACATGTGGTGAATTTTAAAGTTATAGCTATTTTGTTAGATTTACAGTTAGGCTGTACTAAGTACATGGGTTTTCTTTGCGAATGGGACAGCAAAGCTAAGGATAAACATTATGTTACCGAAGAGTGGAAGAAATGACACAGCTTAACTACAAATGGGAAAAATATTATTCATGAGCATTTTTTTTTTTTTAAAGAGGTGGAGGAACTTAATTTACGTGCGCCTAAGCAGTGTCGGGCTCGCTAACAGGTTCCGCCAGTTATAACCAAGGGCGTACCACCCCTGGCTTCTCCTTTCCTGGAAATTCTTATAAAAACATTTCATCAGAAGAAAGAGGAATCGTCCACACATACAGTCGTAACAATCCAACAATATCACACACCACACAAACAACACTACTGGAAGAAACACATACAGCACGTCAAATACATACACCGACAACAACACACAAGAACCTGCAGAAAACAGGACAAGCTACTAACATCCGCAACACCCACGCGTTACACACCCGCACAGCCATCAAGACAGAAATCTTAAATAGTCACACCACTTACCATTAGCCACCATCAGGCGTACGAGCAGATTGTCCCCGGCCTCATCGCACCCAGACAACCCCCCGCACGTACGGACGTACAGGGGGGCCTGTACGCACTCAGCCGAGGATCTGTCTGCCCCCGCGCCCTCCGGCGCCATTCTCCTCTGCGGGACTCCCCATATAATTGGAGCTTCCTCATGACCATCCTGATGAATCTTTCCACAGTCTTCCACTGTGCCTCACCTTGTAATAGGACTCGTAGGGTATCTTCAGGGCGAAACATGTGCTCACGTCTCAGGTTGCAGAGCATCTTTCTACGCTCTATGACGAATCACGGACACAAAAAAACATATTGGGGGGATCTCTTCCACCTCGCACTCCAGACAATTTTCAGATTGATCGAGCCCGAATCTATACAAATAAGACCTGAATCCCTCATGACCACCAGGAATTGCGTTAACTCAAAACTCAGCGTGCAATGGGTTCTCCAGCACCCCCCTGACATCCCCAATAAGGCGGTGGGTCCACCTGCCCTTCGTGACCCGATCCCGCCGTTTTTGTGCGATCTCTTCCAGCTCTTCAGCAGAACGTTTCCTTTCCTCTAATGGGAGTGTTCTCAGTTCCCTAGTTCTGTTACGCCGCATTATCATCAAGTCTACAGGCGGGAATCCAGAAATCACCTCAACCACCTCCCTGGACACCGTCCTATAGGCGGCCACTACTCTGATTCAACACCTCCTATGGATGGATTCTAATTCCCCTGTAATTGGCAAATCTAACAACGCCCGCCCACAACTCAGCACCATAGTAGGGCTGAATAGACCACACTAGTAAGCAATTGTCTCTTATGTTGGGAGGCCCCTCTTGTAATAAGCCTCCTCGTTTTTTCCGCCTTCTCACAAGCCCGGAGTACGTGAGTACTAGTAATCTTAGTCTGTAGTCAATCCAGATTCCCAAGTATTTTATGGCCACCTGAGACACAATTTATCTACTATCAAGGATCAGACGTAAAGTTGGCCTCCTCCTGACGGCAGAGATCACCACAATCTCCGTCTTTTCAGGAGCCAACTCCAGTCCTACCTAAGCCATCCAATCACTAATCCTTATACGACTCAGTTGTTTTGCCTAGAGCATTATACCTTGTTTCCACCTCCACTAGTAATGCTATATCATCTGCGTAGCCAAATAATGTAACAGTTTGTGGGAGAACAACCAGAAACACTCCATTATAAGCCATGTTCCAGAGGGTCGGTCCAAGGACCGACCCCTGCGGCACCCCTCTATCGAGGTTCTTCTCAACATACCCATCATGCAGTCTAAAGATCATCTGACGTCCAATGAGGTAATTTCGCACCATCCGTTGCAGGTAAGAAGGGACACGAAGGTTCAGCCCGTGCCGCCACCTTGAAAACCATATTAGGCAGGAGATCCAGGCCAGGCGCCCTGTCCGACGATATTTGTGTGATTGCGGCCTCCAGTTCTGCATCGGTTAAGTCTCAGCCGCACCTCTTACCTCTGGGAGTAATTCGTTCTCCGAGGAGAAGAGCCCATCAACTACGTTCAGCACTTCTTGCGGACATCTCATAACTGTAGCTCTAGGTCTTATTGCTTTCTTCACTAGAACCGCATAGGGCCTCCCCCGCGGGTCCGTCACCACCTCCTCAATTAATTGAGCCCAACATTTTCTCTTGACTGTACGATGAGCTTAGCAAGCTCTCTCCTCTTTTTCTTATACAGCTCAGCGTAAATGACTTTTACCGAATGCAAGTACGCCCTTATCGTACGCCTTCTAGCCCGGTGGCATTCTTCTCGCTTCCTTGCTATATCGGCAGTCCACCAATATGCAGGCCGTGGGAGGCATCAGGAAGGGAATCGATACTCCAAGCAGATGGAAATCTAGCATCTGGCGCGATTATGTCTAGACAGTGCCCAGACGCTTTGCCCTCACATTCTAGTATCTTTCGTACGTAGGTCGCAGTATTCCGCCCGTAGATCTCCGTTTGTATTTGCCCCAGGCTGCAGCCACTATTTATCCTGACTCTGTTAAAGACGTCCACAAGAGCCCCAGCAAGATATCCCCTCCATCATCAGAATCAACGCAGGCAACACGAAATATTTGAGACTAGCGTCACATCTCCTCCAGTTTGTTCAGTAAGTCGTGTCTCCAACGTAGCCGACACAACACTTCTAGCTCTGATATCTGATTTGCCCAGAAGCCAGTGTGTGTCCAAGGCCCTGCCTTCCTTCACAGCGTGCATATCCAATATGGCAACAGTGCCCAGTGCGCCCATTCTTATATCCGGAGCACCAATTTTAGTGTTACGAAATGCACTCCGAGGCCAATCTTTCTCATTTGCGCTGTGGGTACTCCGTTATCCAGAGCATCCATGATTGGGCAGCCGGTAGCGACCCACGCCTGAGTGTTTGCCTCCGCATTCTGTCTCTTTGAATTTACGGTCAGGAGAGCTGTTAACCACTCTTCGCAGCTCCTTAACCGCAGTACTAAAGTCCACCTCCAGTTTTTTTATCTTTTTTGACATTTTTATCTATATTTTTGCGGAGTGTCTTGGCCAGGCGCTCTAATTTACTAACCAAGTCCTCCCTCCATCTCTATATGCGCCTCCTCCTCCTCGAAGGAGGAGCAGGATTGTCTCGCCTTCAATCTTTTGGTTCCCCTCCTGATGTCCATAGTTGGTCTAGGGGGGAGCCCCTCCTCATGTAGTACTTGTGCCAAATGCGCTCCAGCAGTATTCTGCGCAAGGGATACCTCTATGTATGCCTCACGCGAAGTTGTCGGCTCTGTATTGGTCTCCTTCATGCCTTCTGATGATTCCTCCATAACAATAGTCGGATAAGGAAAAAAAATTATATATATATATTCCCTACTATATATATATATATATATATAGTAGGGAAAAGTTACCGTAGGTACCGATGTTATCTATTATCGTTAATAATATTCATAATAATTGTATTACCGCTCATTGATATTATTATTGTTATCAGCTGGAGATAATCCTTATTGCCTGTGACAATAAGGTCGAAACAACAAAAAATCACAATAAAAAATCCGTCCGTTAACCAAAAATCGTAAAAATTTCACGAGCCTTAGTTGAACTCAAAAAAAAAATCTTTATCCCCTCTCTATATAAAGCCTAGTACTAATGAAAAATTTTGTAAAAGCAATAAAGAAGAATAGTCCAGGATTTTTGTACATCAGGCAGAAATTGCCTAATGTAAGTGAAGGAAAAATTAAAGAAGGAATATTTGTTGGTTCTCAGATAAGAGAGTTGGTCAAAGATGATTTATTTAACTCAATGTTAAATTATGTAGAAGTGCAGCTTCATTTTATATGAAGTACTTAGACTTCATTTAAAGACGTTTGCAAAAATTTTCTCCGCAAATAAAAGCCGACAATTATCACGATATTTTTAATCAACTTCTTACTTCATACAGAGCTATGGGATGTAATATGTCTGAAAATACATTTCCTGCACTGACATCTGGATTTTCCCGGATAAGCTCGGAGACGTGTAAGTGATGAACACGGTGAAAGTTTCCACCAAGACATTTCGGTGATGGAAAGCCGCTATAAAGGGAAATTAAATACTAACTGCTAGCCGAATATTGTTGGACTTTAAATCGGCTATTTATAAAAGAAAGGCATCTGCGAAATCATTCTAACACAGATATAGCCATGCAAAATTATAAATTTTAAAGATTTTAACTATAGTTTCCCTTAATTTTTTTTAAGTGTAATTTATTTAAAACAAAGGGTGATAGAAAAATTGTATTTACAGATCTGTAATGTACGCAAAAAGTTATTCAAGAAATGGTATCACACTTAGACAAAAAGAATTTTTTAATATTTCTCTCTTTTCAGTGTTATTGCCATACTTAATAACAGGCTGAAGCCTCAGTGCTCTTTGGGAATGAGCGTGCCTTTCCTGCTTATAACCTCTTTCCAAGCATGATTCCCTCAGTCTTTTTATTCTACTTTGCCAGTCAGCACTAACTTTCTGATTGGTCATCACCAGTCAACTCTCATTTACATAGGTTACTTATATTTAGTGATTTACTACATTACTCCTCACCTAATGCGTCAATCAAAATAGCAACTTTTTAATATATAAAATTGTAATAGATAGGGATTTGTATTTGGCTAAAGACACATAATTATATTCAATTACAGTTAAACAGTGTCCACATTCTTTGTGTGTGTGTGTGTTGTGGGGGGGGGGGAAGTAGGGGTGCATGCATGAGCTTACTAAATGATTTCAGTAATTTTGTCAATTTTTTACATTACTAGGCTAATCTAGCAGTACAACAAACCCGATTAAATGCAGCAGAAAAAGAGCTTAAAGAGGCCCAACAAGTACTGCAGGCTAAAGAGAATGAGTTAGCCAGCGCCCAAGCTGAGTTTGACTCTGCAATGGCTTCAAAACAGGTATATTAAGCTTTTTCAGAGTAATAATGCATTTTTTTAAAACTATTCTCTGTGTAATTTGTTTGTTTATAGGAAGAGAAGCAAAATAGTACATTTTATCAAATAATGTTTATACTTAAATATATGCATATATATATCCCTATATATACCTACAGATCTTTCTACAGAGAAAATTAAAAATAAAGGAAAATATTTCAAATGTTCAAAAATTTGTTGATTGGCGTGGCAGAATGTTAAATTTTAAAAATGTGATGTGGGCACCAGATGACTTCCTTGTACGCCTATTAAATTACATAGCTTTTTTAAAATGAAAAGTTCATAAACTTTTATTTCATTAAAAACCTACAATATTTTTTTCATATATATACTCGTATATATATATTTTATTATTATTAAATTATTATTTATCGTAATTTTTTTTTACAATTGGAGGATAATATTTATTATTAATAAACATATTTAAATTTAAAAAAAAAAATTTTTTTTAATTAAATAAAGTCTCCTTTTTTCCAATGAAAATAAGTACCACTTAGGATATATCATTGAAAAGCTCTCAATGAGGGCTTATTAATGCAGTTAAGAAAAATCCAAAATCCAGTTTTTTTTTTATTTTGGTTAATTGCTATCAAAAAAGGAGGTGTAAAACAAGATGTTACAACAGCCTACATCCAAAATTTCAACATTGTATGGCTATTGTTTTTGAGTTATGCGAGATACATAAGTACGTGTACATATCTACATACACATGTACAGACATAACACCGAAACTAGTCAAAATGGATTCAGGGTTGCCAAAATGGATATTTCCGCTGAAATCTAAAAACCAAAATTTTTCAGTCACATACTTTTTTTACTTGGTACAAGGAAGTACAAATAAATCAATAGTAGATCACCTATAACAATAATGATAAAAGATCTGCACCATAACTTTAAAATGGTAGAAGCATATGTAATCAGAAAATGAATTTTATTTTAAATTTGTGTTTGGAAAATTTAAATTAATAAGTAACAATAAATTGTGAAGTTCAGGTCATTTTTAAATATTGACAGTAATTACTGTGTGTAAAATGAAATTTTTGTTGGTTTTATTAAAATTAATTAATATAAAAATTACCACCAATTGACTGTTTTTAATATGGATAACACAATCACTAAACTATATAGGGTATTTTAATTGGGCTATTACCTAAAACGGTCAATAATCAAAATTTTTATCAAAAGACAATTTATCAGCAGTCAAACTTTCAAACTTTTATCAAGTTATTAATGAGTGTAAAAGTTTGAGCATAGATATCATTAAGTTGCCATATTTCTACACAAATAAAACTGCATTACATTAATAGAAAATCTACAATGAGGTAAATATATATCATGATGACTTTATTTAGTTACCAAGGGATAAATAGATCTCATAATGGTTAGTTAATATGTAGGCTGCCATGATATACAAAGAAAATCATTTCCCAGAGGTTGCAAAAAAAAAACATAAAAATTAGATACAATAACTAAGCAGTGCTGTTAAGAGATTTCACATGTACATCTACTTTTCAGTATCACCGATAGATCAACTTTACAAATCATTACTAGAAAGTGACAAAAAGAATAATTAATTAGTAATGTTCATATAAATGAAGAACCACTGCGAATTGGTTTGGTCTGTACAAATAATAATATCCTGTAGAGCACATCAACATGTTAAAAAATGTTTCAATATGGGTCCATGTTTCAGAAATTTCACTAATTAAGAAAAATTTGTTACCCGAACTAATTAGCATTTCTTTCAATAATTTGTTTAGGTTAAAATTTATTGCGCAGTTTATGTAAATGAAAATTTAATTAGTGATTGATCAACATGTTTTTCAAAGAGTTAAAGGTATGAGATTCATTGATATCTCACCTCTTACCTCAGTTACTAGTTGTTAACACTACTTACAAATTTTTTTAGCAGCTTATATTTAATCTAGATCAACAAAAATTTATCTTTTATTACACTGGTAATTAGCCATTTAGTAAGATCTAATTGCACATTAGCAAATGCAAAAATCTTTCTTGTTGATATTAGTTATTAATATGTCCAAAAAAAGTAAATGAATACAGTTTTAACTTTGTGGGGTATGGAAGTCATGGCAGCTAACTGCTGCTATAAATTATCAAATATGCTTGGTGATATCAGTAGCACTCCTACCCTTTAATTATATAAAATCATGTTAAATGTGTGTGGTGTGTAACTGTAGTAACCATGTAAACTACTACTTATAGTGTCTATAGATGGCAACACCTATTTGAAATGATGCTATTAGCAAAGTGATACTTGTCAGCTGATTTTTGTACATGGGTTTGTGTTGCATCTTGTTTCTGTATTTAAATTCATAGAAAAAGGTCTTAATATGGTTTTTTATTCAGTAAAGTATTTTGTTTCATAATTTTTTAAAAAAAGTAAAATATATACATACAGATAAAAAAAAAATAGTTTTAAGTTTTGACAATTTTTTATGGTAGTTAGCTATGGTGTTCACCTTGTTTGGTGAAACAAACTTGTTTGGTGATTTTACAACACTTTGTTTAGTGTTGTAAAATCCAGTTTAAGTTGTATTGTTTTATTTCAAAAATCTGAAAAAAAAATTTTATTTCAATTTGTAACTATTTATTAATGTTACAAACTTAAACAGAAAACAAATGGTGATATAAACTTTTGAAAGAGTTTTGATTAAAATTAATTTCTTTTATTTTTCATAAATTTTAATCTATTATTTTAACCTACCATTCATTACTTACAACTTACAGTTACAATAAAATAAATATACTTTGGTACAAAATGGAAGAAAATGAAATCTGTGAATATTTAGAAGAAAAATCGCCACAGAGTTTGACTGTAGACTATCAGATGGCAGCAATGTAGAACCATCTTTTTAGCCATCTAGAAGACAAAAACCAGAAATTCTTCTAGCATTTTATTTTCTGATATTTCAGAAAATGATTATTTTAGTGAATTTTTAATTTAAGGCCGGCCTTTGTCACCTATTAATCCTACCTTATCACAAGATATTCCATTTATGTCCCTCAGCGGAACTGAAATGCAAGTGACATATAGCAGGCAGTAGAGGTATTTTAACTTTTGATTCAATTTGTGCTGTTTCAAAAGTTGTTATAAAATGGGATAAGCCAGAGAATAATATTATAGTAAATTCTACAGTATTGATTTTATTAGTAATTTTGCAATATTTTAAGAAACATGGAAAATCTAACACCTGTGAAATTATTCAAATTATTTTTCAATCAAACACTGGTTGAACATATTCCATTTCATACCAACCTTTTAGCTACCCAAAAAAAAAAAAAATATTAATTTTACAACTGTTACTGTTGAAGTTTATTTATTTCTTGGGATGAATATATTACATGGATATAAAAAACTACAATCATATCAGATTTTAATGATTCGTTTATATATATTCTAATGATTGTCTACCACTTTGGTTTACTTTTATGTCATATTCATTTTAATGATAATACTTTGGGATCTGATCCCAGAGATCTAAATTGGGATAAATTGCACAAAACCAGACCTCTCTGATTGATGATGACATCCAAAAATCATTCAGGAAGTATTTATTTTCATAAGAAAAGATTAGTCATTGGTGAACAATGATCAGATTTAAGGAACGAAGTTCCTTGAAATAATATGACAGGACAAATTTATTAAAAGAGGCTTCAAAGTGTGCATGTTGTGTGATGAAAGTTGGTACAATGTTGGGTTTGAGGTCTGCACTGGTAAGAAAACACCAGGCAAAGTTGAAAAGGGAACTGGAGCTGAAAGATTTTCTTCATAAAAATCATTTAGTGTGTAGATAACTATTTCAATTCTCCTGATTTGTTGATATATTAGAAAAAAGAAGGATTCATTCTTTGCTTGTGGTACTATCAGCCCAAAATGTAAAAAATTGCCAATAGTAAAAGAAGACAAAAATCTGAAAAGAGGAGAGTATGACTGATGGCAATATAAGGAAGATCTTACATTCTTTCAACAGAAAGATAGCAAGGGTGTTGTAATAATTTTCTACCCAATGACAATGTCACTGTTGAAAAGACAAAGTAAGAATGAGTCTGTTAATGATATTTCATGCTGAGTAATCTTAAAGGATTTTAATGCCAATATGAATTATGTTGTGATAAATTCTATTGTTTAAAAAATGAATATGCTCTGGATAGAAAATGGATAGAAAAGTGGTACTTTTGATGCAGCTATTACAAATGCTTTCATTATTAATAAGGAACTAATGAATTGTCAAAACCCATAAGAAGTTAAAGAAACTTGAATTTAGAACGATGCTAAATAGGCAATTTAGAACAAAGTTTATAGGAATACTGAGGGTTATAAGGAATTACAACACATTGATGGCAGTATTTGTCTACAGCAGCATTTCTCAGCCTGGGGGTCTGAATTCTGAATTCACATTTATCACAGAATTGTCAATGTACACATCATATAAATGTCTTCAATGTATTTCTTTCAACATTGAAAACATGCTCGTTGACATTGTTCCACTCAGCCTCAAGCACTTTATGAAAATCCTCTTCAGCTAACTTAAGAACAACTGACATGTTAAAAGTTTTATTTCTTTTAACTACTTGCCCTTTCACTGACTCCAAATCATTTCAATGGCATTTAAGTCAGGGTGATAAGGTGGCAATCGTAGAACTGTGTGACCATAATTTTTGAAAATGTCATCTATTAAAAATTTCTTTTGATTTTTTTTTGTGTAATTTTATAATATTATATAATTCAGGCCTCGTCATAGCAGGAAAACAATAAATTCATTGTTCGGCTAACCATTTGTTCATATCACTTTTTAAAGTTAGAATTTGGCTGCTTTTGTAGCAAAACATTGTATTACAATGTTTTATTTAGTACAATGACCGACCGAGGTGTCAAGTTGGGAATGACTTCTCCCACTTCTCCCATAACCATTTTGAGTACTTTTCAGAATACATCAATTTGTGATAATCTCTTTTTCTTATTTGACTTGTACATAAGTAAAGTATTGCTAATGAATCCAAAGTATTGTTAATTAATAGTGAGCCCTTGGATACTGGTGTTTTCAGTCCGTCATGAAGGTTTGTTATGTCTACATACAATTTTGGTGTCGCATGACTACTGTGAATATAGGTTTCTTCCTTCTTCATAAAACAGGGAAATTTGTTGTAAAAATTTAATTCTTTGCATTTTAATGTCATTCTGTTCTAACATTATTTTCCGGTTATCTTCTGTTTTATCCATCTAAACCCCATTTTATGTAATATTCTCCTTAAAGATCTTTCACTCCCTCTGAAATTAATTTCACTTTTGCAGGCTTTTAGAACGATTCTCTTCACAGTAGTTACGTATTTTTCGGTTACATTAAATTTATTTATTAAACGCCTCAAAGCTTCTTCTTTTTGCTTCTTCTACACCTATTTAATCACTGACCGTATCAATTGCAGCAGGCAATATGAACTGTATAGGATTTAAACATCTTAGCTACACTTAATGCTACGAGATAAGACACTACAAGGGTATTTTTATCAGTATAGCGTGATTTACAAATAGAAGCTTGTTGATCTCCAGTATGTAAATTTCTTTGTAAATGTAAATTCCCAAGGGTTTGCTTTTATGATCTGGATGTTTAGTCTCAAAGTGTTGAATTAATGTTGATGGCTTGATGCTTTTATTGGAGAGGATTTGAAAGCAAATAACGCACTGTGGCTTACCATCCAATGAAGTAAAACCATAACTTAAATAACTGTCATTGACAATCTTGTCTTTTTACCAACCGATTTCTAGATGTAGATGCTCACTTTGTTTTTTCAAAAATTTATCCTTTTACATAAGAATCTACCTGAAAAAATAGAAAGTTATACTGTTTGATCGCACACTAAAAAACTGAAACCTCAATGATTATTATTTTCAATGAAACTGTTTTTTTTTTTAAAAAAGGCACCAGACGCACATTTCGCATTCAAAACTAAACTGATGTTCTGCAATCCCCTGTGCCCCTTTTATACTGCTGAGAGCGCAAATTATTCAAATGTATTAATGCATGTTCAAATATGACACTCCCACAGCGAATATTATGCAAGCAGACCAAATTACAAGGAGCATGTACTCTACAAGTTGGAACTGATAAATCGCTCGTTTGTGCACTTCGTACATGCATATTCATGCCCGTTACTATCAACACAGCTAAATAGTTTTAACTAGGATTCACTAGGTTTGGGGGAATGGGAAATATTCATTATATATGTATTTTTTTTACTGTTTGTGGGTCTTGAAGTTAAAAAGGTGAGAACCACTGGTCTAGAGTCAGCATTACACATGCCTGAATATTCAACAATAAAGTATGTGCCCCATTGCAGTACGAAAGCAAAACCAGTATGATCAGTTTGAAGTTATTCTGTGTGTAATGTTGCTTTGGAGCTTGGAAAGATAAGAACTTTTTTGTTTCATAATTTAAAAATTGTCAATTTTCTGTTCAATTTTTTTACTTATATTTTTACATTTTTTTACTAAGCATCTTCAAGAATAAAATTAATTTCGTTTACTTATTGTCATTTTAATGTGAACATTTTATTGTTGTACTAGTTATACTAATCTCAAAAGGTGGTTAGCTAAACTGAACACCACTCATAGCTTTCATAAAGTGAATATTTGCTTGGTGGTTTGCAATACTGACCACACTTGAAGTTAAAATTTCAAAGATGCTGAACAGATTAAATTTTTATTTTCAACATGAATCATCTAGTAGAACATTTTATATTAAAAGAAAATTTCACACTTTTTTAAAAATATATAACTTTTGCAAATAAGGTCATTAAAATACATTAGCTCTGTGCCTCAGAATTAAAAAAGGTTACATTCAAGCTGAAAAAAATTATGAAATATTATATGATTTTTCTTCATCCAAGAAAAATTTCTGTTTAGTGATATATACCCCCTATCTCAAAAAAGTTGAGAAATAAATTTTTAAAAAATTAGCACTAGCTAGCAATTGATGTTAACTGTCACCAAATATTTACTTATGATGTTAGTTGCTGTTAGACCTATTCAAAATGCATAAAATTTATGTGTTTAAAATATATTATTTTTATTCATATAGTGAAATAGAATAGTAATACTCAGGATCAAGGAAAGAAAGGAAAAATGAGTTGTAAGTAGGTTGCTGATCAATATGAAAAGTTTCAATTAAAAAAAACTTTAAATTGTGCTTTCAGGTAATTTTTTGTTCGGCTGTAACTCTGTTAGTAAAGTTGTAGATGGCACTGTTATATTAATAGCATCCATCTTAATTGAATTCATGTAATAGCTCTGAAAAAATCTTCTGGAATCACAATTTGTATATATTGGAAATAAGTACTTCCAATACCTACTTTAATTGCTTGTTGCACATTTGAATTATTGGCCAATTGTATAGTGTCATATACACTTTTACATATATAATTTTTACTTTCCCATCTAGATAATGCCATAGCAGAGCTACAATTCTAAAAGGAAAACTATTGTAATCAGTCCACTTTGGGGATATGTAGTTTTCTCCATATCTTGACATTTTGGGGTTCTTGAAACCCCAAAAACGGATGGAAATTTTCTAGATATTAATGTTCATATGTATGTGTGTCTTCAGTGTTAGCCTCTAATTCACCTTATATCTCCAGAACTACTGGACTGACTTTGAACAAACTTTATCAGATTATTTATATATATATATATATATATATATATATAGGGCATTGATGCCATTATTTTTTTTTTTCACTAGTTAACATAATGCTTGTATTTATGATACTGCATATATGTATAACATTATCATGATATTTTTCTTCATAATTCAACTCAACAAAACAGATAGTGGTACTACCTACTGTAGCCTTTATAATACCATCATCCTTGTATTCTGTCTGAAGATTGATCATATTAAATTTATTCTTATGTTTATAAGTATATATATATTAATAATAATGATGTATTTAATAAATAAGGGATCTTCATGATTTTGTACTAATTTTTTCTTTAATATATTAACAGTTACTTCTATGAGTTACTAGAATGCATATTACAGATATCATAATTAACCATCCTACTTTTATCATTTACATTTAAGACCTTTAGTTTTATTTACCAACTTATAACCATTTCTTATATTATATTTATACTTTTAATTTTATTTTACTTCTGAGAATTTTATCTGTTATTTTAGATATAATGTAAATCGGAGCAGTTTTAAAATTAATTAAAGGATGCATAGGTATAACCTGTTTGTGTAATTTTGGTAAACTAGTTAATATAGGTGCGCTTGGTTCATAAGGGTGCAAACTAGTATGATAGTTAAATTATTTTCATAATTAAAAATATAAAATTCCATTATTAAACTTTTAGAAATTTTTTAGTAGGGTCATTTATCTCTTTTTAACTCATTATCCTATTATATATTATTTCATTAAATTTTTATATTTATCAGAATACATGATGACCGGTGTACTCGTATTGTCAGATTTTAAAATAATGCTATCATTATAAATTAATTTATTTTTCAGGTTGTAGATTATATTTTTATTAATAAAGTGTTAGTAATTTATACTTTGTTTTATATTAATAATTTTATTATTAATTGTATTTCATAAGATATCTCTATCACTAGTGTTTGCTTTATTTATATTTACTTCAGAATTCACTACAATATTCTTAATAATATCGTTCTTATCATTTTTTTGTTAAATTAAACTTATACACATTAGCTACAATATTCTTGTCACCTGTTCACCCTTAATCAAGTTCCATATTTGTTAATTCTTCAAATCAATACTTTTATCAGGAAAAGAACTTGGTTTTGCAAGCGTTTCTTCTATTTGTAAATTATTATAATTATCTGTTAACTAATTTTCTTGCAAGTGAAATAACCCAATTCTATACTATTATTATTTTTATTAGAATCATAATTATGGTCATGATTATGCTTATAACTGTTATCATTTCTTATTAAACCATTAATTTTACTATATTTATTATTTTTAAGCTTTCCCTTATACACCTCTATACTTTCTCTGATAATATTATATACATAATCAAATATAGAGTTACCCAAAACTTTCACCAAATACAAATGTGCACTTTTTTCTTTGACAATATCACCAGATAAGCTTGAAGTTTGTGCGTGGAATATGGGAATGGAATTTTGTAGCATATGAAAGATGCCATGGCTGATGGGAACTTGGGAACTCTGGGGTGGATTGGTAGCATCTCAGCCTTTCATGAGTATTACATAGTGAGTATCATGAGTATTATCACATACTGATAATATTATTGGTTATTTCATCAAATTGGATTATATTTGAAAACTGCCAGAAGACAAACAAAATGAATTAAATACAAACAAAATAAATGCTAAGTTCTTTATTAGCAGTATAATACCATAGAATAACTACTAATATATAATTTTTCTTTAAGTACTGTTTATGATTTATTTTAATTTTTTGTGCTATTTAGGAAGTATTAGATGTTGCAAATCGTTGTAAAGCAAAAATGGATGCAGCAACAGCATTAATTAATGGGCTTTCTGGTGAACAGAAACGATGGACTGAGCAGTCATCACAGTTTAAGGATGAAATAGATCGGTTAATTGGTGATGTATTGATATTAACTGGTTTTCTTTCATATGCTGGTCCATTTAACCAGGAATATAGAAGTATACTTCAGACAACCTGGTTTCAACAGCTCTCAGAGAGGAAAATACCTGTAACAGTTGATTTAAATATTATTGAAAATCTAACCGACGCTCCTACTGTAAGTATTTTGTATATATTTAACATTAAAAACTGCATTACTTATAACACAAACAATTTCTCAACAGTAGAAATTGAGTTATAAGTCTTAATTAAGTATTAATTGAGTAATATTTATGTTTCTATTTTATAACACTATTAGTTTCTGCAAGTTTTCTCTACTATTAGCTACCAAAAATTTGTCCTATAAACATTAGTCAACTCATTGTAGTTTCATTCTAAACTCTGAAATTCTAAATTTGTTTCTTCCTCTACTAATTATCGTACACTAATGGTACGTGCTAATAATGTAACACTTTTAACATTGAATCATTGTTTAAAGTTGTACATTATACATAAACATAAAACATACATTTAATTTTTTTTTTATTAAATATTTATTTCTAATGTACTGCAATTATTAATAATCAATAAAAATCACCAATGAATACATCTGTACTATGTGTTATCTAAATTTAGCAATTTATTTAAGGTATTCTAATGGATTCATCGTCATCTGTTATAAGATACTACAAAATCAGATCAAAAGGTGTGTGCGTGCAAGCATACATGAGTTTGTGAGTCTCTCTCTCTCTCTCTCTCTGTGTGTGTGTGTGTGTGTGTGTGCATGCACACACTTAACAAAAACCCATTATGATAATTTTTTAACATAATTTCCTCCTACATCTATGCACTTAGTTTTATGAGATTAGTATTATCCTGAAACAAAATCACACCTTTGAACATTTACTGTAATTTACTGACATGATATTTGCCTCAGTGATTAGTAACTCTTAATTGAACTGACAGTTAGGAAACTAGCTCATAGTAGTTTCCACTGTTCACCACTTCAAGATTTGAAGTGAATAAAAACTGGACCTTCTGTAACTAAGAATATCATCATCATTTCCTGCAGAAGCCTTACCTTATCGCTGTTAATTATAAAGAAAGACATTTACCTTTTTTAAAGTAATCAATTCATAAATAATTATTTCTTCCATTCAAACAACTAATTTTCATTCTATTTGTGTTGCATTCTACAAATAAATAATCCATGCTAGTTTCAGCCCTTCTGAATTGAGAAAACATATCACTGCTTGCATTTCTGAAAAGGAAAACTCATTTTAAATGCAACCACAATCAGTAAACATTGAAACAATATTTCCAATGAACCCATGATAAGAAGGTTATTTTTATAACAGAATAGTTAATGTTGTGTGACGTGATCGGAAGAAAAATAAAAACTTCTCTTAACTTTTGACTTTCTATTATGCATGGAGTGTATCCAAAAAAGAAACCAAGTTTTTAAAGTAGTTCCACATAGAAGGATATTTTAGAAATTATATTCATTTGTTGTCACACAATGTTATTTCATTTCTGGTTGTATACGTGTAAGTGAGGATGTTTTGTGCTTGTGTGATTTTCTGATACAAGGAAAGTAAAGATTCTTGTATAGAAACCTGTTTGTATTAAATTGTTTCAGATTGGGCAAAATATTTTACAGAAACTCTAAAAAAATGTAGAACAAAAAAGTCTCTAAAAAAACATTGTAGAGACTGCTATTAAATGTGAGCTTAGATTCACTGAAGGAAGTGTAAATTTTCATTGCTGAAAATGTTTTTATAATTTTCTTTATTTTTTAGTGAAAAAAATTTGAATCATACAACAGATGACAACACAGTTACATTCTGAAATTTAGCAGTGATTATGACAAAAAAAATGAAAGAATTCAAATAGGTTATGTTTATGATGTAATTTTTCTTTTAAAAAATCTTATATAAGTTATTAGGAAAAAATCATTATTATCAGAATCAATATTTGGTGAAAAATAAACCTTGAATATGTTTTTAACTGTCAAACTTAAAATCACTAATCCATTTTCTTTAAATATCCTAAAATATGTTTTACGTATGATATTAATAGTTTTTTAAATGAATGCTATTATTTTTTTCTTGTATTCAATTATAATTCAATATTTATGCATAAATTACATAAGCTATGTACATGACAGTAAGGTGTGGAAATTTTGTTTTTAAAATTAACGTAAAATGCCAAGCCTAAGTAGGATTTGAACCTGGTAAGTTATGAAATCCAGCTTTTTCTAAACCTTCAATGTTCAAACCAGCTTTTCAATGTTGAACCAGCTTGTTCAAACCTTTTCATGTTTTGTTCAACTTAACATTAAAAAAATAATTTTAAAAGAAAAACTGGTTTTGTGATTACATACATATAATATTTACTATTTATAGTTATATTGCGTATTCCACACAGTTTTTCTTAACTACAATTCTGATTTATACATCACTTATTAAGAATTTGTCAACTTTTCAAGAATTTTTTCTCCATTACATACGAATTATCACTTTTATTTGCATTATAATCAAATATAACTGTCAGTTCAATCTTCCTTTTCATTTCTTCTAAAAAATTTACAACTTTATTTAAAAAAATTTTCTAAAGAAATTTAGCTCAAAATTTCTAAAGACTATAGGTTGTTAGCTCATTTGTTTGTGTTAGTACCCTTGTAACTTCCTTAATGGAATTATTAATTTTCTTGAGATGTAGGTGATAAATAAATTTTCTTAATGGACACTGAGATGCAATAATTTTAAGATATGAGTAGATAATGGTAAATATATTTCTCAAAATGTTAAAGGTAGATTTTTGAACAATTTTTTTAATTCATCCAAGATGATATCAAATAAAAGTGATTAAAGGGAATTTAAAAAGTACACTATAGGAAATCCACAACAGAGCAAACATTATAAAAAATAAAAACAAAAAATTTTAATTAAATTTTAAGATTTTATTGTAAATCTATGAATATTAACATATTAACTAAATAGGTAGTTAAAGATAAATTGATGTGTAAACAATGTAAACTTGTTTGATAAATATTTGAAATTGATTCAGAAAATAAACAAACAAAAGAAAAATTTACAATAAAAGAACATGTAATAAAACATAATTATCATTTATGGATTATATTAATAAAATGTATTATAATTATACATAAATTGTACAAATTTCACAGAATATGTAACTTTGTTACATTTCTAATTGTAGGTATTGTATTCTCTAATTGTATTGTACTCTTCACATTTATCGGCTCCTGCTTTCTTTGGTATCATGACTATAACACTCTTTTTGAAGTCTGATGGAACTTCCCCTTTTTCATAAATATTACATACCAGTCTGTATAATCTATCAATCGCTTCCTCACCTGCACTGCGCAGTAATTCTACAGGTATTCCGTCTGTTACAGGAGCTTTTCTGCCATTTAAATCTTTTAATGCTCTCTTAAATTCAGATCTCAGTATTATTTCTCCCATTTCATCATCTTCTTCCTCAATAAAACCATTTTCTAATTCATTTCCTCCGTATTACTCTTCAATATATTCCACCCACCTATCGACTTTACCTTTCGTATTATAAATCGGTGTAACATCTTTGTTTAACACATTATTAGATTTTAATTTATGTACTCCAAAGTTTTCCTTAACTTTCCTGTATGATCCTCTATTTTACCAATGTTCATTTCTCTTTCCACTTCTGAACACTTTTCTTTAATCCACTCTTCTTTCGCTAGTTTGCAATTCTTTTTTATAGTATTTCTTAAATGTCGATAGTTCCTTTTACTTTCTTCATCACTAGCATTCTTATATTTTCTATGCTCATCCATCAGCTGCGATATATCGTCTGAAACGCAAGGTTTTCTACCAGTAATCTTTGTTCCGCCTACGGTCGCTTTTGCTGATTTAAGAATTTCCTTTTTATCATTCTCCCATTCTTCTTCTACATTTGCTACCTTATCTTTTTTACTCAGACCTCATGCGATGTCCTCCTCAAAAATCTTCTTTACCTCCTCTTCCTCAAGCTTCTCTAAATTCCACAGATTCATCTGACACCTTTCCTTCAGGTTTTTAAACCCCAATCTACATTTCATTATCACCAAATTATGGTCGCTATCAATTTCTGCTCCAGGGTAAGTTTTGCAGTCAACGAGTTGATTTCTAAATCTTTGCTTAACCATGATATAATCTATCTGATACCTTGCAGTATCGCCTGGCTTTTTCCAAGTGTATATTCTTCTATTATGATTTTTAAATTGGGTGTTGGCAATTACTAAATTATACTTCGTGCAAGTATAATTTAGACTCTATAAGTCTGTCCCCTCTTTCATTCCTTTTGCCCAGCCCGTATTCACCCACTATATTTCCTTCCTTGCCTTTTCCAATGCTTGCATTCCAATCTCCAACTATTATTAAATTTTCATCTCCTTTTACATGTTTACTTGCTTCATCAATCTCTTCGTATACACACTCTACCTCATCATCATCATGTGCACTTGTAGGCATATAGACGTTAACAATCGTTGTCGGTTTAGTTTTTGATTTTATCCTTAATACAATGATTCTATCGCTATGCATTTTGAAATACTCTACTCTCTTCCCTACACATAAAATACAGTAAAATATTAAACACAATTTGAAGAGTGCAGTACATCTTATTTTTTATAAACTTAACACGTCGTATCAATATTCCGGTATTTAAACACTATCTATCAAGAAAATCTGACTTGTAAAACTTATATATTTTTTATATTACTTTAAAATTTTTTTAACACTTTTTTCATTAAATTGTTCATAAACGAAATTGTAGTTTATGACAATAAATCAGTTGATACTTTTCAATATTAATTAAAAAATGAAACTGTTAACTCTCACCTGTCAGCCAGATGACCAGTAAATGGCAATATTTTAATAAATAAATCACGCATCCCACATGAACTCCGCCAGGTAGAATCGATCGATTGACTGTGGGTGCCGAACTGCTTCTTATTTCGATTCTTCGCCAGTCTCCATGTGCATTCAATTGTTTAGGTGAGTAACCCTGTTTGAGGATAAAATCTGTTGAGGAAAATCTAGCATACGTAAAAATTAATGAAAATATGTAATACAGTTAAAAATCATTATTTATTTGACATATTAAATTAAAAAAAATCATTAACTATAATATGTTTTAACGTTTTAGCATATATAAAAAAAGTTTGTTAAAAAAATTAGTGTAAAAAATAAAAGCATGTCAGAAAACAGTTAAAGAAATTGCCTCGCAAAATTATATACTTCTTAGTGTGTTATGAACACGGGAATATTATGAGAAATATTACATTATCATTTAATATCTGACAAGCATCCAGGCATAATATTTAGTCTGAATCTTTTGGAAGAACTGCAGCTGCACTCTGAAAGCTTGTCCTGAAAACTGGATCGTCTTGTCCTGTGAGGGAACGCAAGTGCCCTTGCCAGCTCAATCAAGCATTTTCATCGTGGCATGGGAGTATTTGTGTTAGTCTTTAGGATTATCTGACTGTTTATGATCCCAATGTTGAAAAAAGAACAAAATACTGTAAACCACCATCCGTTGCTTATCCTAGTAACAAAGTATTCAGTTTTCAATCTGTCGACCTCATCTACAGCCCTTAAGCTTATAGAATATGGTTGGTGCTGAATAGGTAGGTAAACTGATCAAGTGGCCCGAGTCAGTTGTTGGTAATTTTGAGTGGTTTTTTGGTTTTCGAATGTGGTTTATGTGCTAGTGTTGTGTGTGTTGAGTATTTTGAGCCATAAATTTAAAAAGACAATTCGTTCGTTAAGTGTTTTAATTTGATTCATAAGGACCACGTGACGAAATCAAACGAGGTGACTTTAAATTTACTTATATATTCAAAATTGATGTTTTAGTACCAATTGTGATTAAATACTGTGGTTAGGATTTTGATTTGCATGGCATTTCTCCCGCCACCACCCCATTCGGTCGTCCTAAAGCATAAGACCGAATGCCTGTGCGACAAATGGTTACTGAGCCTCGAATCAGTTTTGGAACCAGCATGGTGCCAAACACCACTTGGATCATGTACCACCGCTCACTTGTTATATATTCTAAAATGGGTAGGCGCACCCCGTCAACTACTAAAATATATATGACACTCAATAAATCAAATTTATCTCGTCAAGACAGCAATTCACTGGCACACCTAGACCGCTGAATGCCAGCATGTACCTGTCTATCAATGTTAAAGCGCTTGGAGCTTTAATTGGCTGATGGCCAGCCATAACTTTCTTCAAGCCGGTTGAAGAAAGCAACGGCATCAAGAAACACCCACAGGGTCCGACAATGTTGCTCACGCCTTATTGACTCGCCGCTTGTGAGTGGCCAATTTTCCCCTTGAACTCAGGGTGGCCTGAGTTCTGCCCATCAAGAGCTGGGCAGTCGAACATCATATGTTGTTTTGACTGGACTTCCCCGAAGACGCACAGCTCATCAGCTGCCAGACGGAACCGAAGCAAATATTGGTTCAAGTTCGCGTGGTTGGAGAGCACTGGGCACTCGTTGCCCTTAAAAAACGAAGGGGAGACATACTATCCCCCCAAATCCAGTATAAATCTATACAAGAACCTTCCCTTGGTCGTGTTGTGCAATTCTTGCTGCAATAGATCCATCGCGAGGATGTAAAGCCTCCTCCGCAGACGGGAGACGGCAACTGAAGAAACTAAAATCGGTGCATTGTGATCACTGTTCCGCTCCGGTAAAAACCCGGCTCGAAACCACATCCCAAATACCTCGGCCTCCCTGCCTCTTCACAACTTCCACATGGCCGCCCGAACTTTCTCCACTAAATCGATTGGGAGAGCCTTTCGCAATACAGTGGTAGCCTCGTAGGAGATTGTTTTAAAAACACCAGTGCATACTATTAAGGCTCTGCGCTGGGCAATCTTAAAATTCTGAATAAGTGCTCTATTTCTGTCCAACCTATGCTCCCAAACAGCCGCATCATCAGAAGCCATACTTTTGAAGATACCTCGATACACCATGTACAAATGACAGCCTGTAATCCTTTTGAGCAATCCTCCTAAACTTGCGCATTACAGAGACGGCGTCCGCCGCTGCTTGCCTAATGTGGTTGCTAAACAGCAACTTCTCAACAAACAAAACACCTACGTACTTATGAACATTAGCTCTGCTGATCACACAGCCTTTATACTTAATGCGGGGGTTACGACTCAACGATAATTTGTCTGCACCCTCGAGAAGCATAAACTTCGTCTTGCGCACAGAAATCCTTAAATTTTGAATGTCCATCCAGTTCTCTGCGGTTGACAAAGCCGCCTGCGCCCAGTCTTATCGTGAATTACCACGAACTAACAGGAGATAGTCATCGGCGAAAACCTGGGTCGTGACCCTTTCTGGTAATGTCATTTTCAGAAATCTATCGTATACCAGGTTCCACAGCCAGGAACCGAGAACGGAACCGTGCGTGCTTCCCCTGGTGACAGATTTTTCCACAACTATGTGTGCGAATTCTTAAACAAAGCCGTACAGTTAGAAAATTGTCACTACCACGGCCTGCAGGGCTACGGGAACATTGCGGCGCTCCAGCTTATAGAGGAGAGAAAACCAATAAAAGGAAGGAAATGTTGCCTGTCAATAAAATATGCCAAAATATACTTACAGTCGGCGCTTTCCACCTCGGCAAGAGCATTTAAGATGAAATCCTCGATGCCAACTCTTTTTATGAAGCCGTATTGACCTCGATTTAGAAAACTGTTCATAACGATGTTTTCCCAGAGCCGTTCCACAACCAGCCTTTCAATTTTCCGATGACCGGCCAGAGGCTGAAGAGTCGATAACTGCTGACCTCACTCGGATTCTTTCCATATTTTAAGAGCACCGTCACCAAAGCCACCTTCCAACATGACCGAAAGCAACCCCAGCTGAAGCACCCTGAGAACAGCCTGCCACGCAGCTCTTTTATGACTGGCAGCAGGTGATAGAATATATCCGGGTCAAGCTAGTCAATCCCCGGTACCTTTCTCAGTGCCATTCGAAAAACTACTCAGTCTATATTCACGGGATCCACAGCCCGTACGACAGGGAATGATGTCTCACCCGCCTTTACGCCAACTTCTGCTTCACCCTCGGAGCATCTGGAAACAGAGTATTCAGGAACCCCTGGTAAATAGCCATGGATGTTATCGTGTGGTCCCGACCACAAAACCCGCATCGAACACTGGAGAGCACGTGCAATGGCTTTGGTCGATAACATGTCTTGGCGAGCTGCCAGGGATTGCGTTGCAATTCGCGCATAGTCTTGCCAAAATTTGAGTTTGGCTTCCTTGGTAGCATGAACGTACTCACTACGAGCGCGCCGGCAGATCCGCAGACCCTCAGCGCGCTTCAACGATAATCCCCGTTAGGGGGCGACGCTTGTATCTACTATGCGCAATTCTAACTCTTGCCGTAGCTCAGGTCAGAGGACCACCACTTTTTCCCGGGTTTCCGTCTTCGTTTAATAGATGGTTCCCCGGAAGCAGAGGTCATGACGGCTACAGGCACTCGCAAATCATCGGACTGACTACTACCCAAGGGTCCGTCCATTGGCCTAGGCCGCCAGAGGACCCTATCGTAACCAGTCTTCATGGCCGAGCCGAGTTGTTCCATCAATTCCACCTTCTCCCTGTGCTCCATGTGTCATTCCAACCCCTGAAAGACAGTCGCACACTCGCGCCGCAGCCTGCCTTGACCAGGCCCTTAGGTTATAGCGACCCGAATCTGGAGCTCTCCATAAGCGATCTCATAGGTTATAAGATTATAATCACTCACACTGGCCTCTGGCCAGACAGTCCAACTACTTGTACTCCTAAGCAGATCTCACCCTAAGCCCGTCACCAATGTGACATCGATGTAACTTTCCCCGAGTTCGGAAGAGAAAGTCGGCGGTTGTTTTGCGTTGTTAAGCAAGCAGCAGTTCCTGTCTTCTACGAACTGTGCGAGACCAGCGCCTCTGGGGTCAATGAGTGGTGAACCCTAGGCAGAAGGCTTGGCCATAGCAACCAGCACTCTGATGTCCTCCCAGGCATCATGGGAAGGATTCTGAACGATCTCCCGATCGTTCAGAATCCGTCCCAACTTCGCCAGCAAGTCATCGACACTCCATCCAAGCTGAAAATATCCCGAAACTAGTATATCAGCCGTACCCCTCGTGACACGCACGACGGTGAATACCTCATCAGACTACTGAGCATGCAGAAGACACCCAAAGAGACCGAGACGACTACGATTGCAGAGAACGGACGTCTCCCACGAGAGTAAATAACATCTACCCCGTGGAAGCCGATCATCCTATCCCTGACCGTACGGCTTCTGAACCAAGAGGACCTAGAGTTCGTACTCCTGAACGATCCTCATGGCTTCATTGGTGGCCACCCGGGAATGATGTAGGTTTAAGTGCCCCAGGCGCAAGTGTTCGATATGATGACCGTCCTCGAAAGCTTCCCTCAATTCAGACGTCGCCGTATGCCGTATTTTACACTTTCTTCACCCGGGCTATGTCGTGCGACCCACATTGTTTGTCCTCGAGCCGGTATCCGACATCAAAGCCTTTCACCTAGGCACAAGGCGCGCACTTTGCCGGCGCGGTATTATTAAAGCACTTATCTGCCCTGTGCTCAGCAAGGGCGCAATGACCACACATCTTCGGATGTGCCCTACAGCGGAGAGAGGTGTGACCAAAGCCTTGACATTTGAAGCACCGGGGTTCTTCTGTATGATCGACGACCCTGCAAGATGTCAACCCAAGGAACAGCTGACCACTGATCACCAAGACCTGCCGTATCTTTGGCAAGGTCTCAATTATCCAATGGCTTTTTGGGGCCTCTTTCCGCCCCAACTGCTGGACCACCCTGGTCTCCTTGAGGAAGTCCTCAAGGAGGACTTCCCCAACACAGGATTTTGTTTGTGTATGGCCCGGAGGATTTCGTGCTCCTCTATTCTCGTTGCCCTCGGCAAATCGTAGACCTCAAATACGACGCCATTGTCCCTCGTTTTCGTGACCGGGGAAATCTACAAATTTTCTTTCCTCGGGTCCAGGACTTTTTCAGGGTTAGCTTAGTCATTGCGATGATATTGTGGTGATGTTGCGGTAAGGTTTGGTTAACTGGCATTTCTCCCGCCACCACCCCATTCGGTCGCCCTAGAGCATAGACCAAATGTCCTTGCCAAGAAACGGCTATTGTGCCTCTAAAACGGTTTTGCGACCTCATTTCCTATAAGCTCCTAGTGAGCTACCTATCAGCGTGAGCGGATTGAGCAGGGTGCTGTACACCACCCGCTTATGTGTTCCAACCGCTCACTTGTCAAAATGAAAACTAAATCGGGGAGGCGCACCCCTTGTTACAATTAAAACTATCGAGTTAGTTAAATAAATAAAAGACAGCAATTTAAGCTGCCACGCCTCGGTCGCTGCATACCAGCTAGTACCTGTCCACCAGTAACAGCGTTTGGAACTTATCTGGCTGGTGGCTAGCCATTATCTCAAGAAAGGCTTCCCACAGCAGCACCGTAGGAAGCCGTATTACATTATACTAACCTTTAAAACTACCGATGACGGTTGAGCGTCGTAACCTCATCGAGAAACTCCCACGCGGTCCGACAATGCGGCTCTCGCCACACTGACTCGCTGTTTGTGAGCGGCCAAGTTTCCCTCTGACCTCTAAGTTCCAGGGTGGCTCGATCTGTGGCCCCCCCCAAGAGTGGGGTAGTCGAACATCATATGCACGTTCGACTGGACTTCCCCGCAGACACACAATGATCAGCCGCTAGGCGAAACCGAAACAGATATAGTTTTAAATTTACATCGTTGGTGAACACTTGGGTACCCGCTGCCCTTAAGAATGAATTCGAGACATACCATACCCCCAAATCCAGTATAAACCTATACAATGATCTTCTCTTAGTCGTGGTGTGCCATTCAAGCTGCCATGCCTCCATTGTGAGGCTTCATAGCCTCTTCCGCAGACGGGAGATTGGCAACTGTACGAAATTTAGTTCCGGTGCATTGTGATCACCGTTCCGCTCCGGTTCTAGCCCGGCTAGAAACCGCATCCCAAATGCCTCGGCCTCCCGACTTTGTCGGGTAAAGTTAATACAAAATAAAATGGCACACAGCTCGTATTTGCCAAAAGAAATTGGACTTTAATTAGAAAGAAAACAACTAAACTTTTTCTTAAATCATAATCTTAAAAAAATTAAATGAAATTACAAAATAAACTTAACTTAATCCTAAACAGAACTTATACAAGAAATATCAGCTGAAATCAACATACCAATTGTAATAATAAATGACAAATACATAAATATACATTTTTCAAATAATTATTTTGAAAATCTACAATTGAACAAAACCTGAAAACAAAGGAACTTAAAACACCTTTTTTTACAATTAAATACTTATAAACATAACATCAAAGAACATAGTGTAACTGGAAAACTGTTGCATAACTAACATATTCTGTAATAATGAAAATTAGCAATGAACAAATGTTATTAACTTAGAAAAATAAACTACAGTAATTCTTATCATTGGCACTGGCCTTTTCTGAATTATGAACATCATCATACTTAGTGTTGGGTAAAGTTAACAAAAAACACACAGCTAGTATTTGCCAAAAGAAATTGGACTTTATTGAAAGTGTAACAAATGAACTTATGTTATAATCATAATCTTAAAACATAACAGGAAATTATGAAATTAACATAACTTAATAATACTTAACATATCAGCTGAATCAACAAATGAATAATGCTGTTAAATACAAAAATACATGAATAAACCTTTTTAAATACACAGTGTAACAGAGCCGGAAAATAAGAGAATTTTTTACAATAATTTCAGTATAGAAGGCGTTAAATCACAATATAATCACATTAAAATAAATAATAATATAAATAGAATTTATTCTAATAGTAAGCTTTCTTGAAAATATTAAGTTACAAAGAAGTACAAAAACATAACTTCATATCAGGAGTAATTTTCTTTAGATTAATTTAAGAGAATATGAATTCAGTGCATGAATAGATAAGAATCAATCTCGGCGATTAACAAGTTAAATTAGATTAAATGATAGAGTTGATTGCAATAAACCTTTCAAGTAAAGGTAATTTGCTCTGAGTAACTGACGTTTGAACACGAACTTTTGATGAACAACACGAAATATAATAGTTATCAATAATAATATATGAAATATATCGCACATAAGTTTTATAATTCTGAAGTAGTGTTTAAATTAAAAGCAGATTTGATAAGAACGATAGTTTGCATTTAATAACCCATAAAATGGGCTACACATGAACAAGGATAACATAAACGTTTAATATGAATAATAATGAATAATTTGCACTTGCCTGTATCACACACAAATATTAGCAAGAGATGAACTCGCAAAAGGAAGTACATATGAATACATATGTAATCCTGGGCGTAGTCCGCACTGGTGTATCAGGAATACAGAGGTGTGATGTGGTTTAGTGGTAGAATGATGCGTAGAATCACAGATGTGTAGTGACGAGTTTTGAGATTCTGCTTGAATGAGAATATTACCACAAAGTTTGCAGGAGAGTATGGCCATAGGCGACTACACTGGTGAGATGTTGGATCTACTCTGCCGTAAAGATGGCGAAAGAAAAAGGGGGAAACCAGATCCAGGTAGTGGACAGGAGAGAGTGTGTGTAAAAGACAAGAGATGTGTGCATGTATTAGTAAGGGGACGAAAGAATAACGGGTGTATGAAAAGGGTAGTCAAAAATAATTCGATAGAAGAATGGACGCGGTCACTAAGGATGATGGAGGGAGGGTCGAACACCAGAACAAATAATAAAACAGGTAGTTTTGACAAACCCAAAAATACGAAACAAAGTGAAATTTAACATTCCTGTAACAAAACAACGGGACCCACCCTAGCTTGGAATTCGTAGAAAATAACGGAAACTTTACGCTAAAACAGCGTAAACACTTAGCATTAAATAATTAAAACATGTAATTCTAGTTAGTTGTATAAAAAAGGCCACGATAATATTCCAGTATAAAAAAGTAATCATATAAAAAGAGTTCATTAAGTAAGCAAGCTTTCTTGAAAATTAAGTTTCTTAGCCATTCTCAAGTTAATGACTTGTATTATCAAGTTTGTAAAAATAATATAATACTTGATTGAGCAAAACAATGTTTAACATTGATTAAAATTTTAAATTTAAAACAGCAAGAATCTAAAACATTGAAATTATGTGAAATATAAGAAGTTTGAATAACAAATTTTAGTACTTAAAATAAACAACGAAACAAAATTATAAATAATTATTGTCAAATGACTATAACTGTCTCATTAAAATTGTTATTTTCCAAATGAAATCAAAATTTTGGATTGGACCCATCATAAACGGCCAGTCCGCTGATCTTAGAGTGCCTGGAGCCGTCATGACCCCTATTTCCGGGGGGGGGGGGGCGTCTGTGAAAGCAGACGGTGACCCGGTAAGAAATGGTGGTCCTCTGACCTGAACGTGCTGCACGCAAGAGTGAGATCCGCGAGGATAAGATACCAGCGCTGCCCCCTAACGGGTACCATTGTTAACAACGTGCGCGCTGAGCGTCTTCTGATCTACCGGCGTGCCCGAAATCAATACGTTCACGCCATCAAGGAAGCCAAACTCAAGTTTTGGAAGGACTCCATGCGCGAGTTGCAACGCGATCCCTGGCAGCTCGCAAAGACTTGTTACAGGCCGAAGCCATTGCACGTGTTGTCCAGTGTTCGGTGCGGGTTTGGTTGTCGTGACCACACATTAACATCTGTGGCGACTTACCGGGCGTTCCTGGATACTCTGTTTCCAGCTGCTCCGGAGGGTGAAGCGGAAATCGGCGTTAGGGTGGATGAAACACCATTCCCTGGCGTTCGGACCGTGGAACCCGAAGATATAAACCGAGTGGTTTCTCGAATGGCACTGAAGAAAGCACCGGGGATTGACCAACTTGACGCGGATATTCTTTACCATCTGCTGCCTGTCATAAGAGAGCCGCTTGGCAGACTGTTCTCGGGGTGCCTAAGCTGGGGCTGCTTTCCGGCTTGCTGGAAGGTGGCTTTGGTGAGGGTACTCTTATAAATCGGTCGGGCCATCAAAACTGGCTGTGATGTGGTCCTGATGTGGTCCATCCTAACTTGCGTGTTAGAATGAACTAACAGACAGTGCACATCCTCACTTCCTTCCACTCCAATAATACCAACCCTGCCTAATTTATCCAGTCTTTGCGAAAACATGTACACAATTATTGTTTTGAGGAATTGACAAAAGGATGACCAGAAATAAACAGTTTAAATAGTAATATTTGTACAAACATTTAAAATATTAGATTTAATCTAACAGCGCGAGTGATCATGGGTTAAGTAATTTCAGCAATTCATATTTCTTCACAGATAACGGAAAAGTACGTAATATTCATGCTTCATCTAAATGTGTATTTGAAAATAAAAATATGAACATAAAACTGTATAGCTGTTTAAAGATGCTTCTTCTGTTACAATAACAAAAGAAAAAGCATAAAACAAAGTAACAAAAAGAAAAAGTTAACACATTCCTTCTTACGTATTTAGCCATGTCAAAGCTTTATAACTGAAAAGGTTATGTTGAGATGGCTTAGTGATGTTTTTCCTGTACTGTGATGTACACTGCACAATATCTGTGAATTATGCATTTCCAGAATTCCATTCTCAGTCTTATTAACACTATTAATTCATTTAGAAGAGAATCTTATTTATATTTTTGCTGCAAATAAAATATAAAATTTTAAAGTAAAATTTAAAAAATTTTGAATTTTTATCATCAAACAGGTAGTACAAGCTTGGATGTACATGACTTGCACTTTAAAAATCCACATCGGAGTTCCATGGCAATACTATCAATATATTATCAATACTATCAATGGTCATGTTATCATATATAGCACACAAGCTGGTAGATAGAAAAGGAATTTTTTGCAGTGAAGAACTGTTAAAATTAATCACTTCTTCTATGCTTATATTATTACAGTAATGATTTATCCTTATCACATTATAAATGTTATTACTTGATTAAACAATTGTTCTTTAACTTTATTTTCTGTTTACTGGCAGATAGGAGAATGGAATTTGCAAGGTTTGCCTAATGATGAACTATCAATACAGAATGGTATAATTGTTACAAAAGCTTCTCGATTTCCACTTTTAATAGATCCTCAGAGCCAAGGCATTACATGGATAAAAAATAAGGAAAAGGATTATGAACTACAGGTTATTTTTTAAAATTCTTTATGGTGTTTTTATAGAAAAACTTAATCTTAATTCCTTGTATTTATGTTTGTCCCTCTACACACAACTAAGCTATTTGTTGCTTCTCTTATTAGTAAATTCTGCCTCCAGTAAGTTTAAGAAACATAAAATATTATGAATATTTAACACATCAAATGTCCTTTGGAAGATATATCAAGTGCAGCACATCTGAACTAATTTAAATAATTAAAAATACCTACAAATGAAAAATAGGTTTGCATGTTATCACAAAACATTGGTCCTGGGCTATAAGCTCCAAATATCTCCTGATCTAAGAGCAGTTTGTACGGATGGATAATCTCTTTATGCATCCATCACATTTTAATATAACATGAAGCATCCTTCACAATTGCATATGTTGTGCATTTTACATTGTGCATTTTTGTATGGTTGGCTTTCTTGAATTCATTTTAATAATGAAATGTTTAGTTAAAATCATCTTTAACAATTATCGCTCTCATGGGAAAGAGAATGGGAGCGTGGAATGTTAGAAGTTTAAAAAAGGTTGGTAGGCTAGAAAATTTAAAAAGGGAAATGGATAGGATAAATGTGGATGTAGTAGGAATTAGTGAGGTTCGGTGAGAAGAGGAAGGTGACTTTTGGTCAGGTGATTTTAGATAATTAACTCAGCTTCAAATAATGGGCAGGCAGGAGTAGGTTTAATAATGAACAAGAATATAGGGAAGAGAGTAGAGTATTTCAAAACGCATAGCGATAGAATCATTGTAATAAGGATAAAATCAAAACCTAAACAGACAATGATTGTTAACGTCTATATGCCTACAAGCGCCCATGATGATGAGGTAGAGTGTGTATATGAAGAGATTGATGAAGCAATTAAACACGTAAAAGGAGATGAAAATTTAATAATAGTTGGAGATTGGAATGCAAGCATTGGAAAAGGCAAGGAAGGAAATATAGTGGGTGAATACGGGCTGGGCAAAAGGAATGAAAGAGGGGACAGACTTATAGAGTTTTGCACGAAGTATAATTTAGTAATTGCCAACACCCAATTTAAAAATCATAATAGAAGAATATACACTTGGAAAAAGCCAAGCGATACTGCAAGGTATCAGATAGATTATATCATGGTTAAGCAAAGATTTATAAATCAACTCGTTGACTGCAAAACTTACCCTGAAGCAGAAATTGATAGCGACCATAATTTGGTGATAATGAAATGTAGATTGGGGTTTAAAAACCTGAAGGAAAGGTGTCAGATGAATCTGTGGAATTTAGAGAAGCTTGAGGAAGAGGAGGTAAAGAAGATTTTTGAGGAGGACATCGCATGAGGTCTGAGTAAAAAAGATAAGGTAGCAAATGTAGAAGAAGAATGGGAGAATGTTAAAAAGGAAATTCTTAAATCAGCAGAAGCAAACTTAGGTGGAATAAAGAGAACTGGTAGAAAACCTTGGATTTCAGACGATATATTGCAGCTGATGGATGAACGTAGAAAATATAAGAATGTTAGTGATGAAGAAAGTAAAGGGAACTATCGGCAATTAAGAAATACTATAAAAAAGAAGTGCAAACTAGCGAAAGAAGAGTGGATTAAAGAAAAGTGTTCAGAAGTGGAAAGAGAAATGACTTTGGTAAAATAGACAGAGCATACAGGAAAGTTAAGGAAAATTTTGGGGTACATAAATTAAAATCTAATAATGTGTTAAACAAAGATGGTACACCGATATATAATACGAAAGGTAAAGTCGATAGATGGGTGGAATTTATTGAAGAGTTATACGGAAGAAATGAATTAGAAAATGGTGTTATAGAGGAAGAAGAGGAAGTTGAGGAGGATGAAATGGGAGAAACAATGCTGAGATCTGTATTTAAGACAGCATTAAAAGATTTAAATGGCAGAAAGGCTTCTGGAATAGACAGAATACCTGTAGAATTACTGCGCAGTGCAGGTGAGGAAGCGATTGATAGATTATACAAACTGGTGTGTAATATTTATGAAAAAGGGGAATTTCCATCATACTTCAAAAAATGTGTTATAGTCATGATACCAAAGAAAGCAGGGGCAGATAAATGTGAAGAATACAGAACAATTAGTTTAACTAGTCATGCATCAAAAATCTTAACTAGAATTCTATACAGAAGAATTGAGAGGAGAGTGGAAGAAGTGTTAGGAGAAGACCAATTTGGTTTCAGGAAAAGTATAGGGACAAGAGAAGCAACTTTAGGCCTCAGATTAATAGTAGAAGGAAGATTAAAGAAAAACAAACCAACATACATGGCATTTATACACCTAGAAAAGGCATTCGATAACGTAGACTGGAATAAAATGTTCAGCATTTAAAAAAAATTAGGGTTCAAATACAGAGAAAGAAGAACAATTGCTAAGATGTACAGGAACCAAACAGCAACAGTAATAATTGAAGAACATAAGAAAGAAGCCTTAATAAGAAACGGAGTCCGACAAGGATGTTCACTATCTCCGTTACTTTTTAATCTTTACATGGAACAAGCAGTTAATGATGTTAAAAAACAATTTAGATTTTCGGAGTAACAGTACAAGGTGAAAAGATAAAGATGCTACGATTTGCTGATGATATAGTAATTCTAGCCGAGAATAAAAAGGATTTAGAAGAAACAATGAACGGCATAGATGAAGTCCTACGCTAGAACTATCGCATGAAAATAAACAAGAACAAAACAAAAGTAATGAAATCTAGTAGAAATAACAAAGATGGACCACTGAATGTGAAAATAGGAGAAGAAAAGATTATGGAGGTAGAAGAATTTTGTTATTTGGGAAGTAGATTTACTAAAGATGGACGAAGCAGGAGCGATATAAAATTCCGAATAGCACAAGCGAAATTAGCCTTCAGTAAGAAATATAATTTGTTTACATCAAAAATTAATTTAAATGTCAGGAAATGATTTTTGATAGTGTATGTTTGGAGTGTCGCTTTATATGTAAGTGAAACTGGACAATCAGAGTATCTGAGAAGAAAAGATTAGAAGCTTTTGAAATGTGGAGCTATAGGAGAATGTTAAAAATCAGATGGGTGGATAAAGTGATAAATGAAGAGATATTGCGGTAAATAGATGAAGAAAGAAGCATTTGGAAAAATATAGTTAAAAGAAGAAACAGACTTATAGGCCAATACTAAGGCATCCTGGAATAGTCGCTTTAATATTGGAAGGACAGCAGAAGGAAAAAATTGTGTAGGCAGGCCACGTTTGGAACATGTAAATCAAATTGTTAGGGATGTAGGATGTAGAAGGTATACTGAAGTGAAACGACTAGCACTAGATAGGGAATCTTGGAGAGCTGCATCAAACCAGTCAAATGACTGAAGACAAAAAAACAAAAAATGGAAAGAGAATTAAGTGATTTTTTAGCCTCCTAAATATGGTTGACTCGCTCTTCATAACCTATGTATAATAGTATTAAAAGTTTATTTTTTATAAACGCTCCAATTTTGATAAAAGTCAACTGACATTTCTTTACAAATTTTAAAATAATCACATTTATTGACTATATGCTCCCAGTTCATAACCCCTTACAAATGACTCTAGATGTAGGGATATATATTTATTCAGTGCAGATGGGCACAAAACAGTCATTGCCAGCTGTTATCATGATCATGGCTACACTCTCACTTCTGGGACTGACATGTATAATAACTTCATTTTTTACCAGCAAATACCATCTTTTATTTTCACTACACAACAGAAAGTACAATCAAGTAGAAACTCTAAATTTGTTGTTAATAAAGAGCTTTGTTGAATGATTATATAGATGGCTGCTGAAGCAAGATTTGTACACATTCTTTTGCCAAGAAATTGGCCTGTTCATTTCCAAATCAAATCATGGGATGAAATCCGGTGAAAAATCACCTCCTTTCCTGCAACTTGTAGCTGTCTAAGCAAGGTCCATATTTCTAAGAGATTTAAAGATGTTGGATGTTGGAAAGAAGTGATAGCCAGAATAGCAGCTTTTGAGTCACAAAGAAAGACAGCTTTACCAAAGGCATATATTCATTCATCCAGAGTTGTCAAAGGGCAATATCGATTGCAGTAACCTTCCCATCAAAGTTTGAATGGTATTTCCCAATTGAACAGTAAAAAGAGAAGAGCTTGAAGTACATTCCAGCACCAGTATTACTTTTCTGGTCAGAACATGAGCCATCAGTGTACACCCACAGCCATTCATTTTGGGGTACAGTGTTACTACATGTTTCATGGAAATCTTCTGCTAGACAATGAGGTTAAGGTCTCGCTTCCTGACCACCATTTCTGTACTTCAAGCATAGCTGACCCAGTTTAAAGGGCACAGTGATAGTAACAGAGGTCCTGCTTGTGCAGTGGACAGAACCACCTTTCTCTTTATTCTGAGGCATACTGGAAAAAAACCTTTTTGTGTTTTTAAGTGATTTCCTGTCCAATAACTTTGCCAGAAACTGATGAAAGGTAATTGAATAAGTTTTACATATTGTAACGTAGCCAGTCGCTGCACTTCAGAATATACAGAAATGTTTTTAGTTGTAACTAAAAGAGCTGGAATAGGATTTGTTTTTACAGCTCCTCTCCGCATGTCCTGATTCTGAACTAGTTCAAGACCAGATGTGTCAGCAGTTATAAGGGTTTCACTACCATACAGGATCATTGATTCTATATAAATCCTAAGGGGTCAATTAGAACTGACAGTGAGCTAGCTACCTCACTTCTTACCAGCTAAGCGTTTGAGAATACTTAACTTATCCTTTACCATACTGGCAATCCAGCAATCCATTTGATATAACTCTTCACGTCGTCTTCCTGTCAAGGTATGTGCCCAAATATTTGGGGTTATCAATTTCCTTCATGTCTACAATTCCATATTTCAGGGTGATTTCCAATACACAATGAGCCAACAAGAAGATATGATGGCTACAGGGAAAAAATAAGGAATGTCACTTTTTTTGGAAACTGAATTATTGGTGCCATATACTAGATATTTATATGTACTATCAGAAGCAATATCTTTTCAGGATAATAGCAGGATTTGAGGTAGAAAAAAACAGCTGTGAAGGTAAGTTGGTCACTCTAAAAACCAGGTATGTCAGTTTTACTGATTAAAAACAAATGTTGTCACATCAGCTGTTTGCTTCCCACCTTTTTTATTGCCATAACCTGTATTAGTCTGATAACTCTGTGCATTTGTTTCTAGTCGATTAATCATAAATTCAATAAGGTTTTGTATCCTTTTTATTATTTTAAAATGATTCAAGACAATAGTGATGAAGAAAAACATCCAAATACTCCTACCAAATGTAAGGTTAACCTAGGTAGAATCATAGATATAGGTAAATAATTAAGAGTACAGTCACATAAGCTAGGTTTTAAAAGTATTTTAAAAATATTACAGACCTTGAAAAGAATGAAATGAGTGACAGACATTAGCAAAGTAGTGAAAAAATATACCTGCCTCAAGAACTGAACGTTAGCAAAATGTTTAAAATGTTCCAAAGTTAAAATAAAAATATTAAGTTGTCCTATGAATCATACAGAATATTAAAAAAAACTTTTTGGGTACCCACGATCTAATAGATGTTGAACATGTTACAAAAATCTTGCACATATCAAGATATTGGACCAGCAACAATCAATAGAGACTGTTAAAAATTATAAAAATAAGCTGAAAACAATGAATAATTTTCATAAATTCAAAGCTGTTTTATAAGCATAAAAAATTGGCAAGGATTAGGTCAAAAACTGACAAAAAATTTGCTGCAATTGTAATGGATTACCAAAAAAATATATACCAAAAATTACAACTAATGAATGACATGTATTACAGAAGACAAATAAGGATTTATAGTTTTAATACACATGTATTGTCATCTGGAAAGAGTCTATTTTATACATGTCCTGAAACAGAAGGGAAACAGTGAGGTAATTTCATTTTTATATCATTTATGCATGACGTATTGAATGCTGTGTATCCTCCTGCTGAATCGTAAAACACTTCAATATTTCTAACATCTGCATTCAAGTGTTTTATGACTCAGCGTGTGGACAAAACAAAAAAATGTTAATGTTTTTAAGTTTATGTATTATCTGGTGCATTTCACAAACCACTCTGATCCTATAAATGTAACATATCCAGTAAGAGGACACTCTTACTTGGAGTGTGATAAAAACTTTGGTATCATAAATTTAAAAAAACAATATGGAAATGAAAGAAGATTGGTTTCAGTCACTTAAAAATTGCAAAATCAGTACAGTACCATTTACTGTTACAAAAGTTGATGAATACTTAGTGAGGGACTGGGTAGAACTATTGAAATCTATCATAAAACAAAAGAAAATGCCTTACAAAATAATATGAAATTAAAGAAATAATTTTTGATAAGTAGTATCCTCAAATTATGATGATGCATAGACCAACATACAATGGACCATTGGCGGCTCGCATGTAGAGTGTAACTGCAGCACCCCCTATTTTCACTTGATATTATCAATAACATGTTACTTTTTCCCCCCTACTCCCTGGGCCGGCCATACAATGAAGTAAAACTCAGTCCAGGGGAGTGTCCTTCAAACTTAATTGAGCCTCCAATTCGGCTCTCTAGTTGGATTTTTTGTGATCAGTGCCTGCCTCAAATCATCAGGTAGAGGTTAACCTTGCCCGAGTACGTCGTTCCTGCCCCCCCCCCCTCTCCAAGGACTGAGACTCGGTCTGTAAATTTTCTCACCTGCCTCTAACTTCTAGGGAGAGGGAAAAACCAAGCACGATTATGTCGTTGCCGGACCCATCCAGCAGCCGGGACTTGGTCTTTTGATTCCCCAGCCTACAGACCCTAGGAGTCTCCAGCTGATCATCGGAGCCAACACACCTCAGCATGCTGGTCCGCCCTGCCCTAAATTAAAATCCCCTTCGACGTCCTTCGTCATCATTTTTCACAAAATCATCCTCACCAAACCGTCAACGGCTCTCCAGTTAACCGCTGAAGCCAGCATACAATCTACTAGTTCTTCTGGTGTTAGGTCAGCGACTCCCATTCAGACCCGAGAGTTTTGCCATTTCTGGCAGTGGAACACGGTGTGCTACACTGAGTCTTGCTCGTTACAGTACATACACGTTGGTAATTCCCCTCTGCCTATTCTACACAGGTACCCCTCGAAATTGCCATGTCCAGACATGAACTGTGTCAGATTGTAATTTAATTCACTGTGTTCCCTAGCGAGACATTTTCCCAGGTCAGGGATAAGTCTTCTGGTCCAGCTTGCTTTAAGAGTAGCCCTTCAGCTCTCATTCCATCGTCGAATAATAAACAATCTGGCGTCCACCTTACACATTCCCGCAAACCGCTCCGTTCTCTTCGAGATGAGTAAGTCCACCGGGGGGACCCCAGAAAGAACATACGCAGCATCGTATGAAAGTGTCCTATAACCCGTAACAACTTCTAGTAATGCTCTCCGGTGGACCCTTCGATCCCTGTCGAGATTTCGCTGGATGTTAATTGTCTTGCCTCAGGCCGGCGCCTCGTACAGAACAACTGAGGCTATGGTAGACATGTTTACTTTTTGTTTACCCAAACCAGGAGCAGCCCGCGAAGACATATGTCTATTTAAGGCGTTTACAGACCTTTCCGCCTTATTACAGACTTCTGTGACGTGTGCAACGAATTTGCATGCTGTATCAATTTTAAGCCAAGGTATTTTACCTTATTCCTCCGATGTAACAGGTGGTCACCAATTCTCAGTTCTATTGGCCCCACTTGCGTCTCCCAGTTAGACTTATGAACTTACGTTTGTTAACCGCCAGTTTCAGCCCATGTGTTTGCATCCACTCGTTAATTAAAGATAATGCAGAATTGCCCCTTGCCTGTATGTGATGGATCCCCACAGTATGGAACTGAACGCATTCTTTACATTTCAGAAAAATCATCGTCGGCATATTTCTCGTTCTCCATGTGCCCTCTCTTTCTCTTGCAGCCGAGTTTCGTGAGATCGCCTGGTCGTCCACTTCTCCTTACAGAAGCCATGTTGGTTTGGGTGAATACCCGTCCCAGCTTTTAGTTCATCAATTATTCTTACTGTCAGCATCCTTTCCACCGCTTTAGCCATGGTATTTAACAGGCAAATAGGACCTCCCGTGCCTCCTTCCAACAAACCGGGAAAGAGTCGCTCTCCAGATTCTTATTAACCACATCCATGAACTCCTACGAGATCCGTCTCACAAGGCTTTTGAGAATCAGTGCAGGAATCTCATCAGGTCCAGGACTTCGTTTGTCACCCAGTCTACCAATTGACCAGGTCACCTCATCCATCGTGAATCTGCGTGCCTATGGTCCTATGGTCCTATGGTCTATGGTCTATAAGTCCTATGGTCTGTCTATGTCTTGTTTCCGACAGGGAAAAAGTTTCTCGACCTCTCTTATTGCACTCTCCTCCATAAGTACGGGCAGGCATCTTCCTAGCTTCTTCATTAATGTACGATACGCCTGCCCCCAGGGATCGTGATCCAGGTCTGCACATAAGTTCAACCACTTCCTGCGTTTTTCTGTCTTCATTTCATAATTGAGTATTTTTCTGCTCCTTTTGTAACTGTATATTGCAATGAGGCACGCTTCCCCGCTTGATCTTCTGAGACGCTGTATAGTCCATCTGTAACGCTGCATATCCTGGCACAACTGGGCAATCCGCGGGATCCACCAGTAGGCCAACCTGTATGCTCCCCATCCAACTGGAATCTTGCTTATTTCTTGTCTTATAATGGCCTGCAGGGCCTCAGGAGTCAATTGAATTCCATCATTGGCAGCTCTGACCACGTTTGTGAACACTGTTTCGATTTGTCAGCCTTGGGAGCAGTCCCCGATCTCTTTTTCTGAACGATCCGTCTCTAATCTCCTGCCAGGTTGCCAGATAATAACTGGCAATGTCATCCCGGTGTACACACCAATTACACTTGTGCAGGTCCCATCTGCCGTCCAGGATAGTGGATAGTCAAATCTAGGACTGAAGCGTGACCCCTAGCCTCGAATGGGGGATGGTGTTATTTAAACCATTGACTACTGTCAAGTCCGTCAGTAACTCATCCCTACGATTAGTGTAGCCATTACCTGCTGCCACTGATTTTCAATTGAAATCTCCCAGCAGTATTGTCTTCTTAGTCGATCTAGTTATTACCTCATGAAGATTATCTATAAAGGCCTGATACTCAGTCAGCGCACAGTTCGGGGAGACATAGGCTTCAATTACCACCACATCTACCAATTCCAGTGAAACAATGCCATCCCTCCTTTCCAGGAATTGCCAAGCGACCTGTCCATTGATGTCTCGAATAGCTACATCACCTCTTGTGTCTGCACACCAGTCGCTTCCTGCAAAAACGTACCTATTAGGCTCAGTCGCCAGACGAAATCAGCCCCACGCCTGCCCGCTATCCCACCGGCCAAGTCGTGAAATAGCGAGCTTTTATTGGAATTCATTAACAGGATTCTAATCAACAAATCTAATGTTTGTTGTATTTGCATTCGAGGTCTCCAGTGCGATGATTCAACAGCCCGCAATCCAGGCATTTCATGTTTTCCTTACAAGCTACTATTTTGTGACCACTTCCCCTACAGTTAAAACAAAGGTCCGCCCTGTTTGGATCCCGACACTCTGATCTGCGGTTCTCTGGATGCCAACAGCGGTAACAACTATCTGCCTCCTCACGAATATGGGTCCGGCAGTGAACCCATCCTATTCGGATCCTTGAAGCGACGTGACTTCTGTGAAACGTTTGGTCTCTCCGTACGCCGGCCTTATTGAGGAGACCTTGAATTCATCATTACCTAGGGCCTGTATTACAGTGTCTTTTGTCTCTTGTTCTATAGCGTCTGATTCCACATCTTTAATATGTACCACAGTACGTCTCGCACTTCGTGTTTTGAAATCAATCTGTAATTCAGCAACCTTGTTACGTAACGTTGCTGTAAGATTATTCGCATTCTGCGCACCCTGAACCTGAATTTGCAGTTCATCATTATTGCCCTTCTTGAGTGATATAACTTCACCTCCTCTCGGGAAATTGTGGACTTCATGGTCTTGATTAAGTCTGCGTAAGTCCTCCCTGCCGCTTTCACAACTACGATCCTATTCTGTCACAGGGGGAGTAGCCTTCTTTACACTTGTCAATCCTGACCCTTGTTTGTCAGGTGTACGATTTTGTTGTGGCCCAACCACCTTCATCGGTTTCTTTTTTCCTCTGTACAAGTATATTAACATCTTTTTGATGTAGGAACAAACTCCAACACCAGGCAAAATAAAAACCAAAGGTTTGGAGCTACGCATAACTCTCCTAACTAAATTCAGGAGTAAAGAAAGAGAACTTTGTTCTCCTTCCGCTAAATTATAATATACTCGATACCTGCACTTCTGTATATCCACTTTATCCGTTCCCAGTATAGTTGACACGTCACGTTCAATGTCACCTGGCTTGATCGACGGGTCCACACCCTGAGCTAGGGCTAGGTCTCTAAAGGAACATCTGTCACCAATTTCTGCTGCCAAATCATGTATCTGCTTGACCAAATTTATAATCTCAGCCGGCCTTTTCTGAGGGATTAACAATAAATATGGCCGCCATTTTTTAATTTGTAAGATATTTAATTACTGATTTTTTTCTAATTTTAAAACATTATTACCAAGACGCTTACCAAATATTAATATGATTCGTCAATCCGAACTTGAAATATAAATTGTTATATAAAAATAACAAAATGGCGGACAGAGGAAGAATGAAGGAGTTGTCGCCATTTTCCTAAGGATATTTTTTGTTTAAGAATCCGAATAAGTATAGCCAGTCCACCGTTTTAGAAACACTTTGTGTATTACATTGTTCTCCCGAGACTTTCATAGCCCTTTCTAATCGTGATTATAATGGAAAAAGTTCATTTGCGAATAACTGCTAGTAAACGTTTTGCTCGGATTTCAGCTACCCCGATGAAATGAGGTCGTACTGAAATTTTTAGTACGTTAATTAAGTGGCAAAATTAGTGATTTCTTATGGTTTTTAACCTGAAAAATCGAATAAAACAGATTTCAGAATTGTATGTGCAGTAGCTTATGAGAAACTTGGGGTAAAAACCAATTAATTATGATAAAAAATCCTTTTTCATATGTTTGATACACAGTAACTTTGTTAAATGGGCAATAAACACATAAAACATTTAAATAAAACTTGTAGAGAATTTAATTCTGAACAAAATTGTAAGATAAGTTGAATAAAACAAGAAAAAGTAAGAAAAATTCGAATTTTATTTGGAAACAGTACATTACTACATTTGTTGGAAAGGTACTTAATAGGTAAACAAAAATCAAATTGTTTTCTTCTTAATTTTGTAAAAACAAAATTTATTGTTTATTTTTTAAAAGCAAAATTAATGCGTAAATCGTGGCCATTGGTAAACTGGTTACTCCTAAAAATATTTTATATGCATCTAAGATCTCTATGAACCGGGTGTGTGATACCTGGCGAACAGTGATCTTGTTAAATCAATTACCGAGAAGCACAATAAAGTTAATGTTGGGAACCATCTCCTGGAGATTCGCCCTTTTTTGACTAAATTCAAAAGAGTAGTCCTCTCCAATGTGTGCCCAGTTATCCAGAATGAAGTATTAGAGGAAGAATTTAAGCGTTCTGGCATCCGCCTTGGGTCGGCTATTACCTCCCTGCGTGTTGTCTCAGAACCGGGCTACGAACATGACCTGAGTTTTCGTTGCCACATATTTGTACACCCTGAAGATCTTAAGGTAACCAAGCACCATGGACCTAATCAACGATGATTCACAATACTGGATATACCTCTCGACCGATTCTGTATCCAGCTATAAACAACCAGGGCATATAGCGAAAAATTGCAACCTGCAAGAGAGTAACCCGTGCAGCCTAGAAGCATCTCAAGGGAGTACAGACCATCAGATTTCAGAGACCGGTTTTCCTAGCCTTTGCCAACCTCCAGATGCTCCGAGTAAGGCACAGAAGAGGTTATTGTCCACCAACTCTAGCACAGGCGATCATCAGGGAGACATTGGGAACGCAGCAGGGGCACCGATTGATCCTCCTAACCAGAGAACTGTCATCAATACAAGATCCAAGAAGCCAAAAAAGGATGATGACAGGCTTGACGCGGGTGTGGAACCCCTTTAAAGATCTTCCAAGCCAAGGATAACCCTTATGTCTTGAACTACGTATACTTAAAAAACTTCCTGGAACGCTGCACGGGTAACTCAGCAGTTCTACAATTATCACGAGATTACACATCTAATACGATGGAACTGATACGTACCAGTATGATGAAACATACGTGAAAGTACCAGAATGAAGTATTAAGAATAAGTTCACGCGTGCAAGAACCGACTACTGAGTCAATTACGCTGCTTTAGCTACGAGCATGTCTGATGAGGATTGTAATGACATTACCGCCGAGTTACCTCTCAACTGTAGCCCGCTCACTGATATTAGTGTAACCCTTGCGGAGAATTTCTTATATACAGACAAAATTCACCATCTCAGTAATCCAATCCTACCATAGAATATCAATGGACTCCACCTCCAGAGAGAAAATGTACAGTTTCTAATCAATCGACTCAGTTTTTATGTGATATGCCTACAAGAGACTAATTTTAAGGATAACCACTACGTAGTTCTGAAAGGTTACAATGTTGTTCTCAAAAACAGGTTGGATGTCTCCCACGCCAGCGGTGGTGTAGCCATCTTCACTAATGATCAACCAGCCTATAGAGAAATTTATCTGCACACTAGCCTTGAAGCTGTAGCTGTGAATTTGACGCTTGCTCCTGGAACGTTTACAGTATGTAATATCTATCTCCCCAGCCATCGGAACTTTACTGTAGAGGAACTGACAGAGGTAGTTAGGCAACTGCCCAAACCATTTCTACTGATAGATGATTTTAACGCTCACAGCATCAGCTGGGGCTGTAATAAGTTGGACGCTAGAGGCAAGTTAGTGGAAAGATTGCTTGAGAGACCGGATCTTGTTTTTCTTAACCTGGGCTCATATACACATCTCAACAGCTCATATGGGACTTTTAGTGCCATTGATCTAACAATTTGTGATGCCTTCTCAGCTCATCTCTACGAATGGAGAGTCCTACAGAAACTTACGGCAGTGACCACTTCCCCATTGATATAGCGATCAAACACTGCAGTATAACAGGTATTCCAAAAAGAGCGACCTAGGTGGCTACTGCAGCACGCTAACTGGGACAGCTTTAAGGAACTGAATACTGAAAACGTTGAAGATTTACATTTGACAGGTGACGTAGCTCAAATAAATGAATACGTTAAGGGCTTTGCGGATTATTTGATGCGTGCTGCTGAACTAAGTATACCCAAAACGTCTGGATTCATTGGTAAGAAACGTATTCCCTGGTGGAACAATGAATGCAAATTAACGATGCAGGCGTCAAAGAATGCTTTTAACAGATACAAACGGCATTGGAATGAGGCCGTTCGGAATAAACCTTTCTCGAATATAAAAAACAACGTTCGAAGGCTAGAAGGACATATAAAGATAGTAAACGTCTAGCGTGGTGCAATTTCCTAGCCTCGCTTAATAGACACACTCCTATGAGTGAGGTATGGAACAAGATCAACAAAATCAAAGGAACGTATGAGACCAATCATGTACACGATCTGGTTGAAAATAGTCGCGTAATTCACAACACTTACTACATTGCGAATATTCTGGGTGAGAGGTTTTCACGGAACTCAAACGACTCAAACCTTGATAACAATTTTCTGAGGATTAAAAACAGCCCTGAATTCAGTTTAAAGGACATACTTCGACGGAATAATATTTGAACGCCCCTCTCACCTTGAGTGAATTATTATAAGTACTTGCACGTCTGAAGTCTTCTAGCCCTGGACCTGATGGAATACTGTACGCCTTCATATGGGAACTCTAATGAGAGTCTTCAGCACCTTTTACACCTGTTCAACATTATCTTGGAGGAAGGAGTGTTTCCGGACGTCTGGAGGGAGGCTATAGTCATCCCTGTGGCTAAGCCGAATCGTGACATCACTTCAGCAGAGAACTACTGCCCGATTGTTCTAACGGTGCACCCTTTGCAAGGTAATGGAGAAGATGATAAATAACAGACTGAAATGGCATTTGGAGAGAATCAAATTCTTCTCCCAATACCAATTCGGATTCAGAGAAAAGTGATCTACCATGGAACACCTAATATTTATACAGGCAGATGTGTGTGAGGCATTCGCCTCCAAGGAACATCTTCTTGCTGTGATCTTATACATTGAAAAGTCTATGAAATGGCTTGGAGAGAGAGGATAATTGCTACCTTGTTACAGAACGATTCTAACGGGAATATGTTGCGCTTTATAGCTAATTTTCTGAGTAAACCGACAATCCGTGAGGCTAATGAAGTTCTTTCAAAGATCTTCAAAATTGAAAACGGAGTCCCACAGGGATCTGTTCTAACTGTACTGTTCTTCTTGGCTGCTATCAATAGGGTGGCTGATGTTATCACTCTGCTAGTTAAGAAATATATCTTCGCTGATATCACTATCACCTGCAGAGGTAAGGAAATTGGAACTACGAGGAAAATAATGCAGAATTCGTTGAACTCGGTGCACAAATGGGCACAATGTAGTGGTTTCAAATTGTCGGTAACCAAATTTATTGTTTTCTTAGGAAACCAGTCGGATTCAAAGATTTGGTGAGACTACACTTAGGTGAAGACGAGATAAAGAGAACAAACGAGATTAGGCTTCTTGGTGTAACTTTTGATGAGAAACTGACCTCTTTGAGCCACATTAAGTACACCAAGGCTGAATGTCTAAGGAGAATAAATGTCCTTAAACTTATTTCATTTTGCAACTGAGGTGCGGATAAATCCTTCATCCTGAACACGTACAGAAGAACTGTTCTTTCGAAGTTAGAATACGGATCTGTACTGTATGATAATTAAGGGCATACTTGACAACATGTATTCGCATGTCAATAGGAGCATTCGCCACTTCCCCTATACCAAGCTTACTGGTGGAATCCGATGAACTCCCATTGCGTTACAGGAGGAAATAATACAATACTATCAAACAAACAATCAACTGCTCACGGAAATGACCAGACACGCTCGCACTTCGCTACTTGAAGGAAGGACGTCCTTATCGCAGTCTTTCAGCCTCAGGCTGCTTCGCTATCTCCAAGAATTAGATCTGCCTGCCTCAAAGATCCTTGAAAAGGGAAAAGAATGCGGCACCCCTTGGTTACGCGCGTTTCCAGAGATCGTATACCTACAATATGGAAGTCGTAAACGGAACCCAGATTTCCATTCTGCTAGAGACCAATTTAAGAACATGGATAAGAAATACTATGGGTACACTCTCATCTACACGGACGGATCTGTCTCGGCCGATGGATGTGGCTGTTCTATTGTACACCCTGACACAAAGATATTATATAAACTTAATGCCTGTTCTTCTGTGTTCTTTTGCGAGGCCTTTGCAACTTACTTGGCCTTGAAAGTTATCGAAACTCGTAGTGATGACAGCTTCCTAGTAATTACCGACTCTAGGAATGTACTAGAGAGCTTGAGCTGAAAACGTTCTGAATTCATCGTCCAGATTATTCATGTTATCTTTTCAAGGATAAATAATAAGACTGTGGTATTGGTATGACCATTGTGTCATCCTCGAGAACGAACGGGCCGATGAGGCTGCCAAGAGAACTGCAAATCGCATCCGAATACAATTGACATGTGAGAGAGACTTCATGAGATCAGTCGGAGAAAAAATTGCGGGATCAGTAGAATAGGTTCTGGCTGCTGAGTCCCCCTACAGCATTACATATCTGTCTCGGCCGATGGATGTGGCTGTTCTATTGTACACCCTGACACAAAGATATTATATAAACTTAATGCCTGTTCTTCTGTGTTCTTTTGCGAGGCCTTTGCAACTTACTTGGCCTTGAAAGTTATCGAAACTCGTAGTGATGACAGCTTCCTAGTAATTACCGACTCTAGGAATGTACTAGAGAGCTTGAGCTGAAAACGTTCTGAATTCATCGTCCAGATTATTCATGTTATCTTTTCAAGGATAAATAATAAGACTGTGGTATTGGTATGACCATTGTGTCATCCTCGAGAACGAACGGGCCGATGAGGCTGCCAAGAGAACTGCAAATCGCATCCGAATACAATTGACATGTGAGAGAGACTTCATGAGATCAGTCGGAGAAAAAATTGCGGGATCAGTAGAATAGGTTCTGGCTGCTGAGTCCCCCTACAGCATTACATAACATCCGGGAGAATGTGCTCGAGAAACATCTCTCCCCGAGCAACAGAAGAGATAAAGTCATCTTAACTCGGCTAAGGATTGAACACACCGGCTTACCCACGCTAATCTACTTGGCTCTCCTCAGAAGATCTGTAAGGTTTGCAAGATCAAATAGTCCGTGCACCATCTGCTCTTTGATTGCTCAATCTTTGGAACCATCCGACAAAACTTTTAGACCTGGGTTCGGATATGAAATTTCTGTTAAACCAGAATGAAGGTGTAAAACGTCTGTTGCGGTTCCTTTCCTACAGTGTAATGAAGAATACGATTTAGTGATTTTTGCGTGATTTATGTATTTTATTTTGTATTTATTGTTGTTACCTGTCTTATGTTTATTCCTTATTGTTCCTGTTTCTTTACTGTTTATTTTTGTTGTTTAATCGCTAATGACTATAATTGTTGATGCGACTGTAAATAAAAGCATTAAAAAAAATGATTGTTAAAAATTGCTGTTAAAAAAAAATTATTATTTCAAAGTTGGTGATAAAATAATAGCTGATCAACAGTGCCTAATACTGTATGGGTGTTTAAATCATTTTGTAAGGTACATTAAGTATACCGGTTACTGTGAACTGTGCTGTCGTTAACGAAGGTTTTTTGTGAATTTTAGTTTAAACGTGATCGGTTTGCCATTGAAGTAATGCCGTACTTATTTACAATATAGGAATACAATGTATGGTATTAATTTTTGGTTTGTGTATGGTAATGCTACAACTGCTGAAGTAGAATATAAAATAAGTTTTCCGAATCGCAAGATTCAAGATTGTAAAACAATCAGCGCGATTTTTCGCAATCTTTTAGGGAACAGGTTCACTTGCCTAGTATTCGTACCAGTTACGAACGATCTGTCCAACACGACGCTGTTATTGACAAATTATTATCGATGCAGTTCAGCACAGTCCAGGCGTCAGTACAAGACATCAAAACAACGAGGACAAAACAAGTTTCATCCTTTTCATAAACAGCCAGTTCAACATATACACTTAGGTCTGCTTCGCTTGGAGTCTGCAATTTGTGGAATAAAAATTGACAACTCTAAAATTATGTTTTGTACCGACGAGGCAAATTTCACTCCAGATGATGACAATAAGATATGCAATGAGTATACGTATTGACAAAATTTGTGGTTAATGTAACATAAGTTATAATAATTATAATAATATATATTTATATTAATTATATATATAAATAATAATAAAATATATATCATAATTATATATAAATAATAATAAAATATAGATCATAATTATATATAAATAACATAAGTTATTGACTTATCAAACTGTGGAAGACAATTTTCAACACCGATTAAGCGTCAATGTATGGTGCGGCCTTTTTTACAATCAGCTGTTTGGACCGTTCATATTACCAGGCCGCTTAAATGCTGGGATCTACTTGCACTTTCTTCAAGAAGATTGCCGAAGCTGCTTGAAGATTTCCTTTTAACACTGAAACTTAAGTGTAACATATAACAATAGAAATCAAATTGCTATATTAAGAATAATGTGGATCAGGTACAGAATAATTCGATTTTCTGTTTATTTTTCGTCTGATTTGCTTCAATAAAAAAACAAATAGGTTTTTATTTATTTATTTACCTTTTTATTTGCTTATTTCTCTTTATTTACTTTTTATTGACTGTATTTACATTTGTTATGTCTTGAGGATGTCTTTATTTATTTATAAATTTTGGCGCGCTGTCGTGCTGAAGTATCAGCACGGCTCGCTAACAGGTTCCGACAGTTATAACCAAGGGCGTATGTATACCTGCGCACTACCGACTAAACCTTCACCCCTGGCTTCCTCATTACTGGGACTGCTTATAAAAATATTTCATCAGAAGGGGGAACCGCCCACACACACAGTCATAACAATCCAACATGTCACACAACACTACTGAAAGCAACACATACAGCACGTCAAATACATACACCGACATCAACACACAAGAACCTGCAGAAAACAGGACAAGCTACTAACATCCACAACACCCACGCGTTACACACCCGCCAAGATAGAACTCTTAAATAGTCACACCACTTACCAGTAGCCACCATAAGACGCACGAGCGAGTGACTCCGGCCTCATCGCACCCAGGCTACCCCAGGCCACTCAGCCGAGGACCTGTCCGCCCCCGCGCCCGCCGGGACTCCCCCCATTCTCCTCTGCGGGACTCCCCATATAATTGAAGCTTCCTCATAACCGTCCTCACGAATCTTCCACAGTCTTCCACTGTGCGTCACCTTGTAATAGGACTCGTAGGGTATCTTCAGGGCGAAACATGTGCTCACGTCTCAGTTTGCCGAGCATCTCTCTACGCTCTATGGCAAATCTCGGACACAAAAAGAAAACATGTTGGGGGTCTCTTCCACCTCACACTCAGGACAATTTTCAGATTGATGGAGCCCAAATCTATACAAATAAGAACTGAATCCCTCATGACCCCCCAGGAATTGTGTTAACTCAAAACTCAGCGTGCCATGGGTCCTCCTGCACCACGCCCTGATGACCCCAATAAGGCGGTGGGTCCACCTACCCTTCGTGACCCGATCCCACCCCTCCTGCCATTTTTGTGCGATCTCTTCTTCTAGTTCTTCAGCAGAACACTTCCTTTCCTCTAATGGGAGTGTTCTCAGTTCCCTAGTTCTGTTACGCCGCATTAAGTCTACAGGCGGGAATCCAGTAATCACCTCAACCGCCTCCCTGGACACCGTCCTATAGGCGGCTGCTACTCTGATCCAATACCTTCTATGGATGGACTCCAATTTACCCCTATACTTGGCAAATCTAACAACACCTGCCCACTACTCAGCGCCATATAGCAGGGATGAATAGACCTCATCAGTAAGCAATTGCCTGTAACATTATTTCGCTGAAAAATGAATCAGGCCTGGAAGTCCACATCCAAGATAGCTTGATCTAACAGCCTTGTATTTTCGCGTTTGGGTTTGGATTTGCCAAGAAATATGTTGAAAATTGTGGGCTTATCTTCAAACATTTTATTGTAAACTGGTATGTATAATGCACATTGCTCTAATGTACTGTTTCTAAATAAATTTTGAAGTTTTCTTTCTTTTTTTTATTCAATTTACCTTACACCATTTTGTTTAGAATTAAATTCTCTAAAATCTTTGTTTAAAAATCTTATGTGTTTACCCACTTAAAGTTATTGTACGTCAAACATAAAAAACAGGATTTTTTACCACTACTTATTGGTTTTCACCCCAAATTTCTCATAAGCTACTGCAGTTACGATTCTAAAACCTGTTTTATTCGATTTTTCAGGTTAGAAATAAGAAATCACTAATTTTGCCACTTAACGTCCTAAAAATTTCAATATGACATTTCACCAGGGAAGCTGAAATCAGAGCGAAATCTTTCATTAGCTGTAACTCGCAGATGAAGCACTTTAAGGCATATGTTTATATGTACTTTTTCCATTATTTTCATGAGTAGAATAGGTTATAAAAGTGCTAGGAAAACTTCATGATACGCCTACAAGACCCAGCACCAACCCAAGGGTTCTCAAGGCTGCAGTACTCACTTTGCTGATGATTCCCATCTAGCCAGGATCCCTGCAGTGTCCATTACCCTTATGGTTGTGAGAATAATACTGATAAATAACAATTGAACTATTCAGGCTTTATAGATATCTGAAAAAGGAACTAAATTACAGAAGACAGAATAATTGTAACTGTGATAAATAACTCACTGCTACAGTGCATTACTGCTGAGAAATAGTTAATTAAAAAATTTAATCTAATCAAAATTAAAACTAACTTTCAACAGTTAGTAAATTAAGGATTATTTAACATGTACATAATTTTATTAAACACCCTTTCTCTGTTGAAATATTCAATGTTGAGAATATTGCTTTACACAGATCTACCTATATATGCAGTACATATATAATATATTCAGTACACAGATCTTTGACAGGGAAAACTTTCCGACTTAATTTTGCTGCCATGTTAACAGAAATTAATTTAATTTTTATTTTTATTTTAATAAGCAAATTTAATTGACAACTTGACTCCCATGGGGACTAGGGCATTGATCTATGGCTTAAAACCTTCGCTGGAATAACAAGAATGTATCCTGCAAATTTGAAAACAATTTGTCAGTTGATTCTCATGTGATGTGAGAACATACAAACAGACAGGTAAATAAACATACTTTTTACTTAAATAGATTAAGACCATCAAGTGGGAATTATGTTAGTGTTACCAACCCTAGCATCACTTCTGATGCTATGCATATATATCATAAAAGCATTTAGTACATAATGCAAATAAAAAATGTGGCTTTATTTATACCCATTTTTTTTATTTATAAATTTTAAAACTGAAATTGGTTTTATCTTAATATGTTTCTTTCAGTTTTTTGTATTTACCTTTATACTTGATTACAAGTACACCAATGTACAGTGATAACCACAAAAAGTAAACTTTTTTGAAAGTAAAGTAAACTTAAAATCAAACTACCAACTTGAATTCAAAGATACTGTGAATATTTTTAATGTACCTTGTTTCCAATGAAATTGAACACTGCAAGAGAAAAACAGGCTAACAACACTTATGTGTGATGACCATGCCATTTTGAAGAATTTTACATGTATTATACTTAAAAAAACAACAGGTAATATAGGCAGGCCATAGTTAGACAGGGGAAAGGGTGTCTGCTGCTGCTGCTTCCTGCTGCTGTCTTCTGCCCATGCATTACTATAGCAATGTTAGATTTCTTGTCTTGTTCAGTATTGCCTGGGGATGTCTTGAGGTACTGCTTCAGAGGATGAGATGAATGATAATTGTAGCGTTTGAAAAAATTCCATGCCTGACTGCGATTTGTACCTGGGACCTCCAGATGAAACTACCACTTGTGCCACAAAGGCCACTGTGCATTCTTTACTTGGGTGTAAATACTTTTTTGGTATTTTTAACCTTGTTTAATTAAAAGGTCCTTGTCTTTTTTTTATAACCTGTGGAATGCCTTTTTATAATTGCAAAAGTTAACTACTGAAATTCAGTTTTTGTTCTAGTAATGATTGTGTCAATATAAAAAAACTGCTGTCTTACTAAAAGTTGGCAAGAAACAATCAAATTTAATGAACTTTGTTACTGAAATAAATAATAATCACAATTAGGTCATCTAATTTCTGTAATACCAGTTAAATGTAGATTTGTTTAAATATGACAAAAAACTCTACCCAAACCAGTGGTTCCCAAACTTTTCTAAGTCGTGGCACCCTTTTTCAATTAAAATTTTTCCATGGTGCCCTACCGTAAGTAAAAGTATGACTACTCGTAAGAGATGAAAATAAATAAAACTTTGTATCTTAATTAATTTTTTACTTTATTAACATCAAGTTAATAATTAATTATAAATGTCTGGTTCAATTAGTTATGAAGCTTTTACAATATTTTGTGGCATCCCTGTGAAAAGGCTGTGGCTCCCCAGGGTGCCGCCGCGCAATGTGGGAATCACTGACCTAAACAGTATATTTTATTATTGAGTTACGATCAAGCATTATCAGAGTGATTGAGTGAAGTACACGATTTATAGGAAAAGAATAACAAAATGAAGAATTTCAACTATAAAAGCATATTGGAACTGACAAGTTACCTGTAAACATGTAAAGGATCATAACTGCCCTCATAAAGTTAAATATAACTTTATGAACAATTTATGATGTAAACTTTTTTTAAAGGGTAGATTACAGCTTAAAGAAGGCTCAAGAGGGTCCCTTTACTGAGTTACAAAAATGTAAACATTTAGTGAGAAACACGTAATGCATAAAATCTATTACGAAAATATAGAGAAACTAAAATAACACCTTTAATATTAGTTTGACCTACCCAAGAAATGAGACATTCTCTACATTGATACTAGTTTAAAGCAGAGAAAGATGTTCTCTACAAACTCGAGTATTATCTGATTCTACTGAGAAGCTGATATTTCATCAGAAATCATAATAAATGGATACAGAACAAGCCAGTCTGCTAAAATCTAAAGTCCAGAACCAGTTTTTTGTTATTGACTATTCATAAAATAAATTTTTTCTGAAGAAATAAAAATATTAGTTTATTGTTAGAGTATTATATTAAAATTTTACTATATTTAATCAGTATGTAGCAGAGAAAACTGGCTGAATTTGTTAATTTTACTTTTTAGTTTTATTTCTAATAAAATTTGTAGCCCTGACAGTTTTCAAATGTTCAATTAGTAAATTACATTAGAAAGGCTTCAGTAACCGAATTTAAAGTGTATTTTTTTTTACAGTTCAAACTTAAGTTCATTGATCAACACAATTTTTTTAATTGAGTTTCAACTTTTAAAATAGTGTTCCGAAAATTAAAATTTAATATCAGCCTGATTTCTGATGAGGTCTTCATTTTGTATTCCACTTATAATCCTGGTTTTATTTCTTCATTTTATAATATTATTTGACACAAATCATCATTTCTTATCTATAATGTTTACTGTAAACAAAATTGATTAAAAGAAATACTGTGTTGTGTTCCATAATAAGTCTGTGTTGAAAACTAAACAGGCAATCTTTTATGTATTTTTATTTTCAACTTAAAATAGGAAATTTGCAGTAACTATTTTACAATTAAAACAAATAGAATATGTTAAAGTAACTTTTGATAAATTTCCATTTTTTTTTGTGTACTATATTTTTTCAAAATAATTTTATCGTAAGTATTATTTTTGTTTTGTCATTTTTATCCACCAAAGAAGAAGAATAGAACTATTCCATTAAAAAATATGTGGAAATGGTTGCTTTGTAGTATTTTGCATAACGGGAAAAATTAGGATTGCATTATTATTTCATAAATATCATGTAGATAAACCACAGCTGTTATAATAAAAAAAGTGTTTGAATGGTTTTATGAGACTGAAAATTACCCTTTTTTATATACGAGGGTAAATTACCTGTTTGGTGGTATGGTTCAGGAAGAATCTAAAAAAACATTACTAAACAGTATATTATAGAATCTGTATTAAATAGTGTTATTTCTGCTAAAAGAAATGTTGTTAGAAAGACTGAAGCAATAAATTGTTTCAGGTATGAAGCAACAAATTAATATAGTTAATTAATTACATAGTCTCAATTCAGGAATGTAGCAACTTTTGCCCATATTATTGTTTGGCATTGTGCAGGCTCTCATATCTTTTCTCTCCCTTGGCTCTGCAATTTTGTTGTTACCTGTACAGCTAACATAGCATTCATAACAAGACTGCCACGCAAACTCAAAACTCAATATATGCATTCTAATGAACTTTTTTAAAATGCTTATTTTTTTAAATTTGTTATTAGTAAGGCAACATGACATAAATAACAGTAGAATCTCTGGAATAACTTTGTCAAAATTATTTGTGAAAGCAAAGCATTGTTTTATAGCTGTTTTAAAAACTATTAAAAATAGTTATTTTAATTAAAAAGATAGTTAATTGTTACTAGATTCTAATTAAATGCTTATTTCACTGTTGAAACAAACTCCTATTTATAAATTTGAAAATGTGATCCACAGTTCTAGTTTTACATTAATCAGATTTTTGCTATCTTGTTTCATGTACACTGTATACAAAAATGTAACATAATATCTGTTTGCATTTTGTGTGAAAGAAGTGGGATAGAATTGTTGCTATTTATGTAGATTTACATTTTTACTACTAACTAATCATCTGCATTCATGTTCATTGTTGACAGGTAACTTCTTTAAACCACAAATATTTTAGGAATCACATTGAAGATTGTCTCTCATTCGGTCGTCCATTACTAATAGAGGATGTATTAGAGGAGCTGGACCCAGCTTTAGACAATATACTGGAAAAAAATTTTATAAAAATCGGTACTTCTCTTAAGGTGACAAAAATAGTTTAAACTTGGTTCTCTGTTATTAACAGCAAAAATTTTTTCAAGGATTTTCTTGTTCATGGAAAGAAATTCAGTTTGACTTATCGTTGCTGTGTCAAACAGAATAAAAGTGTTAACAAAATGCATTTATTCATCTTGTTCAAAAAAATAAATAAACTGAAATATATTCGTTTATATATTTTTTTTTTCTGTTAACTGGTGATGCAATTATACAGCTGAAAAGGATTATAAGTCAATAATTTAGCAATCAAATTGGGATGATAAAAAGTTTTCTTTGTATAAAAATTACATTTCAATATTTTGCCTATTAAAAATTATATTTTGCTGATTCACGATTATCACATTTTCCTGAACTCTGGATGTAGCCTGAAACTACTCCTATATGTACAGTGTTTATAAAAACCATTTGAATAATTCATGGGATAGTCCCAACATCCTTCTCTATGGACCATGAGACCTTGCCGTTGGTGAGGGGACTTGAGTACTCAGGGATACAGAGTAGCTGGACCGAAGGTGCAACCATATCGGAGAGGTATCTGTTGAGAGCCAGACTAAGGAATGATTCCTGAAAGAGGGCAGCAGCTCTTTCAGTAGTTGTTAGGGGCGTGAGTCACAATGACTTAAATGGACATATCAACATCACTCAGTCCTCTGAGTACTGCGCAGTTGAAAGCAATGGAAAACTACAGCTGTGTTTTTTTTCCAAGAAAATGTGGCTCTCTGCATTTTCAAAAGCAATAATGGAGGCGCCTTCCTTGGTAAAATATTCCGGAGGTAAACTAGTCCCCCGTTCGGATCTCCGGGTAGGGACTACTAAGGAAGGGGTCACCAGAAAAGTAAAAAATAACATTCTACGAGTCGGAGCGTGGAATGTTAGAAGCTTAAAAAAGGTTGGTAGGCTAGAGAATTTAAAAATGGAAATGGATAGGGTAAACGTGGATATAGTAGGAATTAGTGAGGTTCGGTGGGAAGAGGAAGGCGACTTTTGGTCGGGTGACTTTAGAGTAATTAACTCAGCGTCAAATAATGGGCAGGCAGGAGTAGGTTTCGTGATGAACAAGAAGATAGGGAGGAGAGTGGAGTATTTCAAGACGCATAGCGATAGAGTCATTGTAATAAGGATAAAATCAAAACCTAAACCGACAACGATTGTTAACGTCTATATGCCTACAAGCAGCCATGATGATGATGAGGTAGAATGTGTATACGAAGAGATTGATGAAGCAATTAAACACGTAAAAGGGGATGAAAATTTAATAATAGTTGGAGATTGGAATGCAAGCATTGGAAAAGGCAAGGAAAGAAATATAGTGGGTGAATACGGGCTGGGCAAAAGGAATGAAAGAGGGGACCGACTTATAGAGTTTTGCACGAAGTATAATTTAGTAATTGCCAACACCCAATTTAAAAATCATAATAGAAGAATATACACTTGGAAAAAGCCAGGCAATACTGCAAGGTATCAGATAGATTATATCACGGTTAAGCAAAGATTTAGAAATCAACTCGTGGACTGCAAAACTTACCCTGGAGCAGATATTGATAGCGACCATAATTTGGTGATAATGAAATGTAGATTGGGGTTTAAAAACCTGAAGAAAAGGTGTCAGATGAATCGGTGGAATTTAGAGAAGCTTGAGGAAGAGGAGGTAAAGAAGATTTTTGAGGAGGACGTCGCAAGAGGTCTGAGTAAAAAAGATAAGGTAGAAAATGTAGAAGAAGAATGGGAGAATGTTAAAAAGGAAATTCTTAAATCAGCAGAAGCAAACTTAGGCGGAATAAAGAGAACTGGTAGAAAACCTTGGGTTTCAGACGATATATTGCAGCTGATGGATGAACGTAGAAAATATAAGAATGCTAGTGATGAAGAAAGTAAAAGGAACTATCGGCAATTAAGAAATGCTATAAACAGGAAGTGCAAACTGGCGAAAGAAGAGTGGATTAAAGAAAAGTGTTCAGAAGTGGAAAGAGAAATGAACATTGGTAAAATAGACGGAGCATACAGGAAAGTTAAGGAAAATTTTGGGGTACATATATTAAAATCTAATAATGTGTTAAACAAAGATGGTACACCTATATATAATACGAAAGATAAAGTTGATAGATGGGTGGAATATATTGAAGAGTTATACGGAGGAAATGAATTAGAAAATGGTTTTACAGAGGAAGAAGAAGAAGTTGAGGAGGATGAAATGGGAGAAACAATACTGAGATCTGAATTTAAGAGAGCATTAAAAGATTTAAATGGCAGAAAGGCTCCTGGAATAGACGGAATACCTGTAGAATTACTGCGCAGTGCAGGTGAGGAAGCGATTGATAGATTATACAAACTGGTGTGTAATATTTATGAAAAAGGGGAATTTCCGTCAGACTTCCAAAAAAGTGTTATAGTAATGATACCAAAGAAAGCAGGGGCAGATAAATGTGAAGAATACAGAACAATTAGTTTAACTAGTCATGCATCAAAAATCTTAACTAGAATTCTATACAGAAGAATTGAGAGGAGAGTGGAGGAAGTGTTAGGAGAAGACCAATTTGGTTTCAGGAAAAGTATAGGGACAAGGGAAGCAATTTTAAGCCTCAGATTAATAGTAGAAGGAAGATTAAAGAAAAACAAACCGACATACTTGCCGTTTATAGACCTAGAAAAGGCATTCGATAACGTAGACTGGAATAAAATGTTCAGCATTTTAAAAAATATAGGGTTCAAATACAGAGATAGAAGAACAATTGCTAAGATGTACAGGAACCAAACAGCAACAGTAGCAATTGAAGAACATAAGAAAGAAGCCGTAATAAGAAAGGAAGTCCGACAAGGGTGTTCCCTGTCTCCGTTACTTTTTAATCTTTACATGGAACTAGCAGTTAATGATGTTAAAGAACAATTTAGATTCGGAGTAACAGTACAAGGTGAAAAGATAAAGATGCTACGATTTTCTGATGATATAGTAATTCTAGCCGACAAGAAAAAGGATTTAGAAGAAACAATGAACGGCATAGATGAAGTCCTACGCAAGAACTATCGCATGAAAATAAACAAGAACAAAACAAAAGTAATGAAATGTAGTAGAAATAACAAAGATGGACCACTGAATGTGAAAATAGGAGAAGAAAAGATTACGGAGGTAGAAGAATTTTGTTATTTGGGAAGTAGAATTACTAAAGATGGACGAAGCAGGAGCGATATAAAATGCCGAATAGCACAAACTAAACGAGCCTTCAGTAAGAAATATAAGTTGTTTACATCAAAAATTAATTTAAATGTCAGGAAAAGATTTTTGAAAGTGTATGTTTGGAGTGTCGCTTTATATGGAAGTGAAACTTGGACAATCGGAATATCTGAGAAGAAAAGGTTTAGAAGCTTTTGAAATGTGGTGCTATAGGAGAATGTTAAAAATCAGATGGGTGGATAAAGTGACAAATGAGGAGGTATTGCGGCAAATAGATGAAGAAAGAAGCATTTGGAAAAATATAGTTAAAAGAAGAGACAGACTTATAGGCCACATACTAAGGCATCCTGGAATAGTCGCTTTAATTTTGGAAGGACAGGTAGAAGGGAAAAATTGTGTAGGCAGGCCACGTTTGGAATATGTAAAACAAATTGTTAGGAATGTAGGATGTAGAGGGTATACTGAAATGAAAAGACTAGCACTAGATAGGGAATCTTGGAGAGCTGCATCAAACCAGTCAAATGACGGAAGACAAAAAAAAAAAGTCCCAACATTGTAATAAACATTTTTATATCAACATATGACAGAAAATGCTAAGTTTATCGGGTATCGGCCATTTTATTTTTAACATAAAAATTATTTCTCAAAAAGGGTTAATTGAATCGAGCTGAAATTTCGTGTTCTGCTAGTGTACCTAGAGGATTACTTTTATAAAAATAATGAACCTGATCTGCAAATTCTTTTCAAAATGTCGGCCATGAAAATTGTTTAATTGTTAATATCTTTGCAACTGTTGGTCTATTTAAAGATTATGTTTTACAAAAATTGTTAAGCGTTTTATAACAAAAAAAGTGACACCTTATTTGTCCAAATCTGTTGATAAATAACAAATTTATGGCAAAAATTCTTGAAGTGACTGTTCGTTTCGTCCGGAATAAAATTAAATAACTCGACACGATGTCAACTGAAATAATTTTATTAACGTTATCATGTAATAAAATATAATAATTTAATAATATTGAAAATATTTTAACAAAATAGAATTTATTGAAATACCACTTACATAATTCTGCTTTGAGAAGTACATCTAACACACAGTATCATTTCTGCAATTACTCAGTTGGATTTTAGGTAGATTTCATAAGAAAGCTACCTATTGTAATGGTGCCATTATTCGATTTGCGGGAAATTTGGACATCTCGTTTCACATCCCCCAGACCCCAAAACCATCGTCAGCTAAAAAGTACATACCTTTGATATATATATTTCACTTTCGTGATAACTGCCGTAATTTTGCGCCAATCACTTTCAAATTGTTCCCTAAAAATAACTCGACCCAAAATCTTAGTCGAGCTTGTTAATGGCCAAAATCGAACCATAGTGGTGGAAATGGAGAGGCATTTTTGAAAAAAAATTGCTATAACTTATTTATGAAGTAGAATATCCAATTCATTTAAAGTTCCTACTATTCTTTGGGTAAGGGCCTAACTTCTAAGTAAAGTTTTTTGATATCACCAACCATTGACCCAGGGGGTGGAAAAAGTGGGGTTTTTGAAGACAAAAAATTCATACCTTCCTTAAAAGGCAAGTATCGAATCTGTTCAAGTGGTCGTTAGTCCTCCTTAAACATTACCTAAAACTTTTATCTGAAACAAAGGAATGACCAAAATGTTGCTAGAATTGTAAAAAAAAAGGACTTGTGTGATACTTTTTTCACATGCAACCATCGTCGTATTGAGTAAATTTGAAGTTTTTCTTAACTTTTAAGGTGGAAATTTTTTTTATTCCCTACTTAGCATCGCGGAAATCTACCTCCCTCTTCCAGCGTGCTGAAAGAGATTTTTTATATGGATTTCATTTATCATAACACAGATGAGAAACTTAGTGTAACTGTGTGTTGGTTTTGTTTTTCTTAAAGTAAAATCATGCCAAGCCCAGTGTATATTTCTGCATGATAAGGTACAATCACTAGAATATCAAAGCTGAATTTCTTATAGCAATTGAAATTATTTTCATTGTTTTTAATTTTTTTACGAATAACCATCAAAGAATCATTCAAATATCACTTTTTTGACCAATCTTTTTCTTATCTTTTCTTCCCAGTTTCTTCATCTGTTCTTACTTAACCTTTTTTTTTTCTTTTTCAGTCCACATGGGTTTTATCTGTTTCACAGGCATGTTCAGACTGTACAAGAACTTTATAAATTCACCTCTGTTTTGAAAAACTTTTCCTGAGTAACTTTTGCATTTCTATTTTCAGTTGTTTAGTATAAGCTTGCTGGTTTTTGTTTCAAAATTTTATCAAAGATTTATTTGTTCACTCTAGATCCATTTATCTTCATCACATATTTAAGAAATCTTACTCCTCTTTTATTAAAAATCTGCTTTTAGTGTACTGATATTTTAGTACTTTTCTTTTAATTATAAGTACCACATTTTTCTGAGTATTATAGTTTGTAATTTTGGAATTGATAGATAAATTTTTCTTTTTATAGTTATTTTTAATTAAAAATTCTTTAGTTAAATTTAATTAAAATTTGTTAGTTTATTTCTAAAGAAGCCTCGTCTGTTCCATTATAGCTGATTATTTCCCCTAAATATTTAAGTTTTTAGTTGTTTTAATATTTACAAATTTGTATGATTTTTTTTTTAAATTTGTCATGAATTCAATTTTAATAAAGAAAATTTGTAAATCAGCCTGTTCAGCTATCTTTTAAGATTTATAATCTTTTAAGATTAATTTGGACAATTGCATCTTCCTCTGATCCCACTAGTAAAGCTAAACATTTAACTCTTATCCTCCTCTTTCTCCTTTTTTGGTGTCCAATCTTATTCCTTTATTTTTTCCCCAGAATGTTTTAATAGTTTTATCCGATGCAATATTGCAAAGTATGAGTGACAGACCTTCTCCCTGTCTTAATCCTGTTTTGGTTTGGAATGGTTAGCTGATTTCTCCCTAGAATTTAACTTTTCCACATATGTTAGCAAATGGAAATCAGTTCAGAATAATTCTTAAAACAAGTGGGTATGGACTAACTACATTAGGAAATCTAACTCCATGCATGAGTACATTTTGTTTTCTTTTAATTTGTGCGATTTTTAGTTTTAATTTGCCATTTTCAAGAACATTTCAAGTACATTTCAAGTTTTACTACATGAGACGCTTACAGTTCAGCTTAAAAGATATTATTTGAGTATTTTCTTAGAATAACTGGGGTTGAAAAAACTGTGATTAGTTCATAATAAACCATGGCAACATCTTGTGAAAGGTTCTACACTGACAGTCACTAAATTATAATTTTATAAATAATAAATATGTTGGGATTATTTTCTGTTTTTGTTTTAATAGTATTTTCTATTATAAATTTTTGAGTACTTCAGGCAAAATTTCATGAATTATTTTACTTAGGTTAAAGTTGGTGATAAGGAAATGGATTTTCATAAAGATTTTCGTTTGTACATAACTACTAAACTATCTAATCCGTCATATACTCCTGAAGTGACAGCCAAGACATCAATAATTGATTTTGCTGTGACCATGAAAGGTAAGATTATGGTATGAATCAGTTTTATTATATTGGTGTAAGTTACTAAATTACTCTAATTTAATTAGAATGAAGATTAAAGATTTTCTTGTTGGGAAGAATCAAAGTCTAAGCCTAAAGTAAAATATAGAATATATTATAATTTTACATACGTGTTTTTATATAAACATGTACACAAGTATATGTAAATATACTTAACTGAAAATTTATTAACCTTGCACCAGTTCATTAGACTTGTATTACAATTGTACAATTATTGCAATGTTCCTGTGTATATTAGGCGTATTATTCTTCTACAATATTAATACTTCTTTAATTTTATTTAATAGTAATAAAAATTAATTTATTTTATGTAAACACATTTAATAGTGAATGTTACAACTGATGCTACCGTAATAAGTTTAGTAAATATAAATTTTATCAAGTAAGGAGGATAATTATCCATAAATGAGAGAAAATAATATTATTTCATTTACATAGGTCTAGAAGACCAACTGTTAGGTCGGGTGATACTGACTGAAAAAAAAGAACTGGAGAATGAAAGAACTTCATTAATACAAGAAGTGACATCAAATAAACGAAAAATGAAAGATCTAGAACAAAACTTGCTGATAAAGTTGACTACAGTACAGGTAGAAAATGAAGTTACTTATTATATTGTTTGAAAGTAATGCATAATCGCCTAAATTTTTTAAGTTAAGATTAATTAAGATGTTCTTCCTTAATTGTAGTTATTACAATAAGTTATCTAGCAAATTGTTTTATGAATATATATTATACAGTGTTAGAATGTTCTAGAAACAGTTTTGTATTCAAAAAGTGAGAGTGAGACTACATGATAAAACCAAGTGTACAAGTATATGTAAATAAAAAATATTTCCCAGAAAGAATGAAATTCCTGTCCACCATCTTGAAATCAACTTCAAATTTTCTAAATAATAAGATGATCAAGTGAGGTATGATTTTAATAGAAACCTTGGGAAATACAATGGTGAAAAGCATTTTTTTATCAGCAACAAAAAAATAAAATTATGGAAGAAGTGAGATGAGGAAAAACTTGCGCTAGAAATTGTATCCTCTAACATCTGGAAAGCCAAGGCTTTCCAAGGCAAGGGCTGTCCCTTGGTGGGACAAAGACTGCAGTAGTGCACTAAGGTATTATAGAAGGGCTGTACATAATTTCAATTGAAAGCCTACGATAGAATTGCTCCGCACCTTCTGGAATGCGAGAGCTGTGTGCCATCAAGTGTTTTGTTAAATGCTAAATGGAAATCAGGGCTGAATTATATCGATACCATTTCTCAGGCAACTCCAGCATTGGTTGTGTGGAGAAAAGTATGAGTCATGTGAGGATCACCTCAGTCTCTGCTTGCAATTGGAATGGAAAACAACAGCATCCTCATTACCTTGCCAACTGATGTGGCAGACATGTTTGGAAATATATTAGTCAGTTTCCATTTCATTGCCATATTGTCTGAGTTTGAGGTATAAGTTGCAAATAAATTTATCCCATTGGAGACTGGTAAAATGAATTAAACGTCCTTTTTCTTTTGGAGAGTTAATGTTTGCCTTGAAAAATTCCTGCTATACTTACTCTGGAAATGATAATGCAGTACAACCCTGTTTAACCGGACTAGATGGGACCTGACATTGTCCTGATGGACGTAAGTCTGGATAATACAGAAATGTATAATATATGTACACTACAGCTTAATGAAATCACTACAGTATTAATGTAATAAGTTGAAACTTAAATTCAACTTCGTACATATTAACAAATAACTTGTATAGAAATCAAAACACAATGTGTGAAATACAAATTCAAACTTTACTTACAGCTACGTCAATGATTATTTACTTTAAAAAAAACTTTTAGTTTTTTGCTTTGATGATGGTCGGTTTTTTTCTGCTTGATCTTGTAAACACTTTAGGGTAAGCAGTTGATGGCAGACGTTTCATTTTGATTTTCAAAATATGACATCAGCTTTCCAAGCATATCTATAGCTTCTCCATGAGATTATAGAGAACTGAACTGACTAATGTGTTTTCAATATCAGGATGTGGGTTTGAGGAACACGCTAACACGATATAATTATCGCTTAAACGCTGGAAATCTACATCATTTTCGTAGTCCATCCATTCAGCTACGTCTTCATCTTCGACAATACATGAATCTTCTAAAAGATGAATAAATTGTTGGATTCAGGTTTCAGATTTTTTTTGCCACATTTTTCAAAGTAGAAGCATCAATATCGTTCCATGCTGAAGCACACTTGTAACTTATGAACTTGAACTTACTGTTCGAATTTTAATTTAAGTAAATCAAAAACATTTACGCCAGCTTCCTTACTATTCTTTCAATAAGTTTTATAAGTAATTTATTTCTTTAATGTCATTTGAAGGCTTCTATTACACCTTGGTGTAAAGGTTGGATGGATGAGTGCTGCTGTTTGCGGAAGTAAAAATTTTACAAAGACGTAACCATCTCTCAAGTTATCTGCATCTGGATGACAGGGAGCATTCTCGATAAATAAAACAGCTTTTTATGGTAGCTCTTCTTCTTTTAAAAATCTCCTCACTTAAGGGATGAAGAGTGAAGAAACCCATTCTGATTTTTGTGACCTGTATATGCATCAAAATGTATTCAAGTTACTAATATTCTTCAGTGGCCAATGTTTAGCCAATTTTCGTACCACAAGAAGTGAGAGCTTCAACTTGCCTGACGCATTACTGCATAAAAATATTGTCACCCTTTGCTTACAAACTTTATGCCCCAGCAGCGAGTCCAATTTTGAGGCAAGAGTTTTTTAGCCAGCATTTTAAAAAATAAATCCTGTCTCATCAGCATTGAAAATCTGAGATGGTGATAAATACTCTTCTTTTATAAATTTTGAAAATGCCATTTTATAATTTTTGATAGCAGCATGATGCTCTGCTAGATTGAACTATCATATTCCGTAGCAAGCCTTCCACCTATCTAACAAACCTGAACTTTCTGTGAATGACAGATTACCACCTAATTTATTTAAAATTAAAGCCTTAGATTATAAAATGGCACCTGATATAGGAACTCCTTGCTCCCTCTTTTGGGTAAAACACATCAATAAAACTTAGTCTAGGTGACTATTTTTTTGCCATTCTGATCGTTGCCCTGTTACCTAAACTATTTTTAGCCAACATTTTTGAACAAACATCTTCAATCTCTTTTCTATGTTTTTTCCATTCAGTTTGCTTTCCTACACCTAATTCATCACAAATCGTTTTACACATTCCCCATATTTATATGAAATAGCGCATGAAGTTTTTTCCATAGAAATGAGTACCCTGTTTCTTTTAGTTGCCATTCCACTAAATTACACCATTCAGAGGATGAATAAGTATGATATGTCTTAGTGTAAGTGAAGTGTAGTCTTGTACAGTCACAGGTCGACCACTTTTGAGATGTGTGGTTAATTGAAACCCAACCACCAAAGAACACCGGTATCCACGATCTAGTATTCAAATCCGTATAAAATTAACTGCCTTTACTAGGACTTGAACGCTAGAACTCTTGACTTCCAAATCAACTGATTTGCGAAGACGCGTTCACCACTAGACCAACCCGGTGGGTAGGCAGATACATCCGGTCTAGCATTATGTCACCCTATTCTTAGAATGAGCGATAAAGCGTTGGCAGTTATGTTTGTAAATAAACACTTTGGGAACATTAATCAGTATAACTGCTGTACAAAAATATTACACACCTCTATTCTCAGAAAAAGTAAATGTTTACGGTAAGTCGTCTGAGACAAATTTATTAACAATTAAAAAATCTGATGTGGACACTTCATGACTTCCTTATATGCCTAAATGAGTTATTATCTAAAACGGAATATCTACGTATTTTTAATAAGTACTACAGTACGTAAAAACTGTAATACAACCTAACTGCCAATAAAATGGATACATTATACAGTAGACCTACTACTATACTTATTTATTTAATTTACTAAATACTATTTACAATACATATATATTTTTTTTAATTTTGCCTTTCCCGATATCGGTCCGGATAATCCGGAAGCGCGGTTAAATGGGGTTGTATTATATTATGTTCTTATCTCCCGGATACTGAATTACGAAATCTTTTGTTTAATTACAATAAATTATTTTCTGACTAGTTTTACAGTTTTTTGGTCAGAAGCACTGGTCATTCATATACTGAAATCTGTTATGCCCTTCAAATTATCATCTTATCCCTACCAGTACCCCTGCGTAAGTTGATGGAAAGAATGGTAAACCGTCGTCTAGCACGAAATCTTAAGAGTAACCCCGTAATTGCCTCCGAGCTATGCAATTTCCGCCAAGGCAGATCGTCTAATCGATCATGTAATTTCCCTCGAATCTGTTATCCATAACGCTTTCCAAACAAATTTTTATTGTACTTCATTGTGGTTTTATTTCGCCTTTAGCATACGGCATAGGTACTTACATATATGCTGTACTGTATGATGAATATTTTTTGTTATGATATTGCGTGTTTTAATTGTTGATTTTTTTTTAATTTAACCATCTCACTAGCGGACATAATCGAGATTATGATGATCAGTAGAGCTGTTGGCATCTATTAGCTAATGTATCGTTTTGTTAACAAAACTTAAGAAATGCATTAAAGTAACTGTTTAAATACACGTTCTCGACAGTAGTTAACATCTCCAGTCTGTTGAAATTGTGCAGCTATTTGTATCAAACATATCCAATGCAGTTTATAATCGGAATATGCAATTCTTTTTTCAATAATTAACATATCCATTAAAAGTCTTTTTAATTCGATTTCTAAAATATCCCACCAGATTTTGGCACATTTGTACTTTCTTTAAGTAGAACCACTTAGTAGAACATATTACAGAAAAGTAATGTTGGTGGAAACTGTGCGCGCTAACTCCTGCTACATCAGCTCTGCGTAGAGGTTATTAACACATGAAGCGTTATTCCTTAGTTTGAATGTTGGTAGGTGCGTGTATTTAACTGAATAAAGCTTATTTATTTAAGTAAAAGTGAATAAGATTTTTTTTTTATATGGAATTACTATCTTGTGTGCAATATAAACCGTGGTGTACAAAAAAGGTGGTAGAAAAGCATAAAACGTACGGCGACAATGATCCTAACCTTACGTTTCCTAAAAATAAAGCACGATCGTGAAACCATGATAGTAAGTTCGTTTAAATGTAATAAAGTGATGTAGCCTATTCAGGTACATCAATAAAGCGGAATCAGATTTTCGCAGCTGAAGGTTAGATTAATTAAGATAAAACGTTAAGTATATTACTTCCAGTGATCCTAAGAGATGATTTGGAAGTCGAGAGTTCCAGCTTTCAAGTCCTAGTAAAGCCAGTTATTTTTACACGGATTTGAATACTAGATCGTAGATACCGGTGTTCTTTGGTGGTTGGGTTTCAATTAACCACACATCTCAGAAATGGTCGAACTGAGAATGTACAAGACTTACACTTCATTTACACTCATACATATTATCCTCATTCATCCTCTGAAGAATTATCTAAACGGTATACCGGAGGCTAAACATGAAACAGAAAAAGTGATCCTAAGAGAAAAAGATAAAAATACTGAACAAAACTAAGACAGTTTCATTAATTTACATTTTTGAAAACTAAAAAACTGAAAATTGTAACAGTTTGTAAGAAGTTTTTTTTTGTTTTGCTTTGGTTCTGCCAGCTTCTACAATACTAGAGTTGGTAAAGTTATCAATTTAAGTCATGTTCCTAATGAAACCGTGGTGTAATAGAAAGTTTAACAAATTTAAACCTAAAAAATAAAACACAATAAAATTTTTAAACAACTTACCATGAATCTCACTATTTTTTTTGTCTTCAGTCATTTGACTGGTTTGATGCAGCTCTCCAAGATTCCCTATCTAGTGCCAGTCGTTTCATTTCGGTATACCTCCTACATCCATGACAATTTGTTTTACATATTCCAAATGTTGCCTGTCAGCACAATTTTCCCCTTCTACCTGTAATACTTCTACCTTGTTCTTTCAATATTAAAGCGACTATTCCAGGATGACTTAATATGTGGCCTATAAGTCTGTCTCTTCTTTTAACTATATTTTTTTAATGCTTCTTTCTTCATCGATTTGCCGCAACACCTCTTCATTTCTCACTTTATCCACCAATCTGATTTTTAACATTCTCCTATAGCACCACATTTCATAAGCTTCTAATCTTTTCTTCTCAGATACTCCGATCATCCAAGTTTCACTTCCATATAAAGCGACACTCCAAACATATACTTTCAAAAATCTTTTCCTGACATTTAAATTAATTTTTGATGTAAACGAATTATATTTCTGACTGAATGCAAGTTTTGCCTGTGCTATTCAGCATTTTATATCGCTCCTGCTTCGTCCATCTTTAGTAATTCTACTTCCCAAATTATAAAGTTTTTCTACCTCCATAATCTTTTCTCCTCCTATTTTCACATTCAGTGGTCCATCTTTGTTATTTCTACTGCAATTCATTACTTTCGTTTTGTTCTTGTTTATTTTCATGCGATTGTTCTTGCGTAGGACTTCATCCAACCGTTCGTTGTTTCTTATAATTTTTTTTTTTACTCTTGGCGAGAATTACTATATCAGCAGCAAATCGTTGTATCTTTATCTTATCACCTGTACTGTTACTCCAGATCTAAATTGTTCTTTAACATCATTAACAGCTAATTCCATGTAAAGATTAAAAAGTAACGTGGATAGGAAACATCCTTGTCGGACTCCCTTTTTTATTACGGCTTCTTTCTTATGTTCTTCAATTATTACTGTTGCTGTTTGGTTCCTATAAATCGTAGCAATTGATCTTCTATCTCTGTATTTGAGCCCTAATCTTTTAAAAATGCTTAAAATTTTATTCCAATTTAGATATCGAATGCCTTTTTTAGGTCTGCAAAATGTTGGATCTACAGTATGTTGGTTTGTTTTTCTTTTATATTCCTTATACTATTAATCTGAGCGCTAAAATTGCTTCCCTTGACCCTATACTTTTCCTGAAACCAAATTGGTCATCTAATACTAATTCCACTCTCCTCTCAATTCTTCTCTACAGAATTCTAGTTAAGATTTTTGATGCATGACTTAAACTAGTTAATTGTTCTGTATTTTTCACATTCGTTTGTTCCTGCTTTCTTTGTCATGACTATAACTTTCTTTATCATGACTACAACACTCTTTTTGAGGTCTGATGGAAATTCCCGTTTTTCGTAAATATTGCACACCAGTTTGTATAATCTATTTATATCGCTTCCTCACCTGCACTGCGTAGTAATTCTGAAGGTATTCCGTCTATTCCAGGAGCCTTTCTGCCATTCAAATTTTTAATGCTCTCGTTAAGTTCAGAACTCAGTATTATTGCTCCCCTTTCATCCTCTTCGACTTCCTCTTCTTCCTCTATATCACCATTTTCTAACTTATTTCCTCCATGTAATTCTTCAATATATTCCACCACCTATCGATCTTTCATTTCGTATTATAAATCTTATTATAACCTATAAATATTCCTTAACTTTCTGTATGCTCTGTCTACTTTCCCAATGGTAATTTCTCTTTCCACGTCTGAACACATTTTTCTTTAATCCACTCTTCTTTAACTAGTTTGCACTTCCTGTTTATAGTATTTCTTAATTGCCGATAGTTCCTTTTACTTTCTTCATCACTAGAATTCTTATATTTTCTACGTTCATCCATCAGCTGCAATACATAGTCTGAAACCCAAGGTTTTCTACCAGTAATCTTTGTTCCGCCTAAGTTCTCTTCTGCTGATTTAAGTATTTCCTTTTTAACATTCTCCCATTCTTCTTCTACATTTTCTACCTTATCTTTTTTACTCAGACCTCTTGCGATGTCCTCCTCAAAAATCTTCTTTACCTCCTCTTCCTCAAGCTTCTCTAAATTCCACAGATTCATCTGACACCTTTTCTTCAGGTTTTTAAACCTCAATCTACATTTCATTATCACCAAATTATGGTCGCTATCAATATCTGCTCCAGGGTAAGTTTTGCAGTCAACGAGTTGATTTCTAAATCCTTGCTTAACCATGATATATTCTATCTGATACCTTGCAGTATCATCTGGCTTTTTCCATGTGTTTATTTTTCTGTTTTGATTTTTAAACTGGGTGTTGGCAATTACTAAATTATACTTTGTGCAAAACTCTATAAGTCGGTCCCCTGTTTCATTCCTTTTGCCTAGCCCATATTCACCCACAATATTTCCTTCCTTGCCTTTTCCAATACTTGCATTCCAATCTCTATTATTAAATTTTCATTCCTTTTATTTTTACTTACTTTTTTTTATTTACTTCGTCAATTTCTTCATATACACACTCTATCTCATCATCATTATAGACATTTGCAGGCATATAGACGTTAACAATCGTCAGCTGAGGTTTTGATTTTGTCACTATGCATTTTGAAATACTTTACTCTCTTCCCTACCCTCTACTCTTGTTCATTACAAAACTTACCCCTGCCTGCCCCTTATTTGAAGCTGTGTTAAAATCACTTGACCAAAAGTCGTTTTCCTCTTCCCAACGAACCACGCGTCTACATTTAACATACTACATCTACATTTAATCTATCCATTTCCCTCTTTAAATTTTCTAACCTACCAACCTTTTTTTAGATTTCTAAGATTCCATGCTCCGACTCGTAGAATATTATTTTTTAATATCCTGGTGACCCCTTCCTTATTAGACCCCACCCGGAGATCAGAACGGGGGACTAGTTTACCTCCGGAATATTTTACCAAGGAAAGGGCCACCATCTTTGTTATATGAAAATGCAGAGTTACATTTTCTTGGAAAAAAAAGCAACTGTAGTTTTCCATTGCTTTCAGCTGTGCAGTACTCAGAAGACTGAGTAATGTTGACATGGTCCTTAACAACTACTGAAAGAGCTGCTGCCCTCTTTCAGGAATCATTCTTAGTCTGGCTGTCAACAGATACCTCTCTATGGTTGCACCTTCAGATGATTGAGCCTTGAGTGCTTAATCACTGAGCACTCAAAACCCCTCACCATCGGCAAGGTCTCATGATTCATAGAGGGAGATTTCACTATAATAAAAATAAAAAAAACTTATCTTCAGATTTGTTGCAAAATTATATGAAATATATAATGCCAATCAGAATGAAGATTTAAAGGTTATATTCTCTTATATATATATATCTGGATTTAATATTGGATTCAATAATCCAGTATCTGACACCTCCTCTCTTTGTGCCTATCTAAAAAATGAACGTTTGTTCAAAAAAGTTAGTAATGAAACCACTTTGAATAAAAAAAAAAACAAATTAAGAATTCATGAATTGTGTGCCAGTGCTTTTTATAACTTGATGAAAAAAGCACAAAATAATGATGAAAGCATTGCTTCTTTTGCTTTTGCCCTACAAGTTCATCCTATGCCTAAAATAAATTTAACCCTTTGTGGGCGATGATGTTTTACGGCTGTAGGCGGAAGACATTTTCAAAAAAATGTTAAGTTCATGCAAAAACTATTTAAAGTAACTTAAAACATGCATTCGTGCATAAAAACAACATATACATTGTGTTTTGCTGAATTCTGCCACCAGTCTGGAAAATGGAACAAGTCTCGATTAACACACGAATTTGCAAACTGTAGGTGATGAGTTTGGTTAAGTTTCACATTGAGTTCTTTTCATGTAAAAGACACTGAATAATAATAGTAACAGTATTAATGTTGATGGTAATATAAAAACAGCAATTTTGAAGTAGTGCACATAGGCAAGGAATAGTATAATATGGTTTTATTATAATCATAGTGTAAATATTTTTATTCATTTCCTTCTGAATTTTTGTCTCGAAAATTTTGTTTGAATTCAAACGAAGCAAGCTGAAAATGAAGTTTTCAAAGGAACAGTTTGTAAACAAATTTCTTAAAAATGAGTGAAAAACACGAAAAAAATAATGCACACGTCTTGTTACATACGCACGGCCATTGAACTCATCTGATAACTGAAGTAAAATGGTTCCCAATCACGTATCAGGAATTCCTCCCTCAAAATGATTGAAAGATTATCTCTTACCATCTCTTGGAATTTACATGTAACTAGATGAAAACAAATAACCGGTCACATTCAGAAACCTATATATGGCTTTTTGCTCTCCATCATAAGTACAGGTAGCCCATATATGGGTTTCCGCCTGCCAAAGGTTAATTATTTTAATTTTGTTATGTAGACCTAGGTTTTAGTATCCAACACTTTATACTTGGACTGAAAATCAATCAAGCAGAGAAGCCACTGAGGTAAGTTCAGCTCTCCTTGACCATTTGCGATCACTTTTAAATAAAGTTGATTCAGTTTTGTTATTTTGTAATGGCTGCGCAGGACAAAATTGGAATGAGCATCTTGTGCGTAAATTTTTTTTGTACATTACATTTTTTGTTTTTTTTTCCCAAACGTTCACACCTCCAAACAGTTTAATTTCTCAGCAATTTTAAATTTTGTTGAAAAAAATTTAATTTTTGAGTACAGAATTAAGAACAAATGACTAACATTTTCAACCAAAAAAAAAAAGTAAAAATGTATTAAGGCTGTTAAGCTGTGGGTTTTTTTTGTCTACTGAAAAATGACAATTGCTGGAGATGTTAAGTTTTGAAAAAAAATTCCTAAATTACTAGTAGAAATAAATGTTTCCAGACCTGTTAATATGAACTTTTTTCATTACTTTACGAGAAGAGTATCCATATGAATTACAGAAGAAACTTTCTGAAACTTTGTGTAAATTACTTTAAAGGACATTGAAAAGTAAAACTTCTGCTTAACAATCCTTTCTTTTTATATTTAACCAATAGAACCACTGCAAGGTATTACTTCAGTACTTCAGAGGATGATAGGCACAAATGTAAATGAAGTGTTGTAGTCTTATACAGTCTCAGGTCGACCATTCCTGAAATCTGAGATGTGTAGTTAATTGAAACTCAACTACCAAAGATCACTGGTATCTGTAATCTAGTATTCAAATCTGTTTGAAAGTATCTACCTTTACTAGGAATTGAACCTTAGAACTCTTAACTTCAAAATTAACAAATTTGCGATGACAAGTTCACCATTAGACCAACTGGTAGGTTCTGCATAACAATCATGATCTACTACAACTGTACTCAAAATGAAATATATTAATATATCTGTCATATAACATGTTTTGTAAATGAATATTTTTAACAGAAAATTTCAAAAGAGGCCTGTATTACACCGCAAGTAGAATTCTTGCTTGTCACTATAATGATCTTGTACCATTATAGTGATCGTATCATTTTGTGGTAGGAGGACCATTAGCTAATTTAATTTTTTTAGTGTTTAACTGTTGAGCAGTTATATAAAAGGTGAAACCAGCTCTGAAAAATATTAAATGGCTGCCATTTTGGTTAGGGTTCGTAGTAGGGTAAAATTTTCTTACAGATTGTTTGTTTTGAGGTATAAGCATTTGCTAAAATTTATTTTCTATGTTTAGCTGTTGAAAAGTTATTTAAGGCTTTCCAAATTTCATTAACACTCTGTCCACATGAAATATAAAAATTATGAATAGAACTTGTCAAATGTACTCATTACTCAACCAATGCTAGTTCATGCAAACTGTAATGATGTTTTCATAAAGTGATATCTTAATGCAATTTATTTAATTGGTAAATTCGTCATTAATGGTTCAGTACCAGATAAATGACAAAAATGTATAATTAAATTTTTCTTGTTTTCTATAAAATACTGTTATCTGAGACCACTAGTCAAAATAGAAGTACTGAAACAACATTCCAGCATATTAACCACTGCTTGAGCAGCAAGGTAGAGCAAGAAATTATAAAAATCTAGATAAATCACTTCAAGTAAATTACTTTATGACTGCATTTTAATGTCTAGCACTGAGTGCTTGTAAAAGTTTAAAATTAAAAATCCAAAATTTTTTTAGACTGTATTTAGCATAGTCATGTATGTATATAAAAAACGTTTTTTACAATTTACAGTTTTTTTTGTTTTTTTTTAACATAGAGATTTTTGTCTATAAAAGCATATTCAAGGATTCTAATGGATTCATTTATCACCTAATGTTTAAAATCTGTAATAAACGGATATAGGAAGTTATGGATTTTGTTCTTAATTTCCTTTTTCATGTATCAGGGATCACTTGTTGATGATGACAGCGTTATAAATGTATTGAATGTTACAAAAGACACAGCTATATCTGTGAATGAAAAATTAAAGATAGCTGTTCAGACTGAACAAAAAATAAATGCAGCAAGGGAAGAATTCCGACCAGTTGCAACCAGAGGCAGTGTTCTTTATTTCTTAATAGTTGAAATGTCAATGGTTAACTGTATGTATCAAACTTCACTTGCACAGTTTCTTGAAAGATTTGATTTATCAATGGCCAGGTATGTTTCTCACTGTAGTTGTTTTATTTACAAATTTACTTAAATGTCTTATAATTATCTCTGAGAAGCTCATCATAGATGTATAAATATTTTCTCATCCAATATAATCTACTGTAACATAATAAAAAATGCAGACATTATACTAATGTCTGCATTACTTATACTCTACTCTTATTACTCTACTTATATCTCATTGAAATACATGGCTAATAAAACAAAACAGGTATAGAGAAAATGTCATTTTTTAAACTAATTTCAACCATATTACGATGCAAGATAGAAATGAACAACTCACCATACATGGTTTGCCTGTTCTACTGTGAGGGATATTCCTCATTATGTGAGATTATAAAATTTAAAAATAACCAAGATTTTTATTAAATTTAAAAATTTAACCAAGCTGTTTGGGTTTCTTTGGTGAAGCATTGCTTCTGTATTGTTTTACAAGTAATTTATTTAACTTTATTTAACTTTATTCTTTTTTTTCAGATGATTATTTTGATGCTATTCTCCACTTTCTTTTTCCTCTATGCTAATCTGTTTTTCAACATATTTATTACAACTTACTCAATTATCTATCTTATATACTCTAATAACTGTCCTCCTTTATAATTTTTACCTTCTGCATTATAATTAACTAAACCTAGGTGGCATAATATTTGTTCCACCCATGTAGTTCATCTTTTTACAAGATTCTATTGCAAACTTCTCTCCTCTTATATTCATCTAAATATTTCTTCACTTATGTGTTTAACATTCTTCTGTACCAACACACGCTTCACAAGCTGTAAGTAGCAATTATTGGGGATCTCAACTCTTACAGCATGTAACAGATATGGGACCAGGATGTTTGAAAATTCTATAAGTTTGTATATTTAAGTATTAGATATAAAGTACTTAAACATTTTTTATATGTCTAGTTTTAATTATTTAAGTGAACTCCAAAGGGAAACTGAGAATAGATTCCTTACATTAAAATAAAAACAGTTCATAATAATTATGAACATAAATTAGATGGATCTTTACCATCTTGTATTTTTGTAATATAAATTCATAGCTCAAGAATAAATTGAGATATTTGAATCATAATCAATGTTAAAACCAATATTCTCATTGAAAAAAATGAAATGTTTTCATTAGCAGATTTCAAAATGGTGTCTGTGTTAGTTTTTAAATCATTAATATTTCTGTAACTATTTACTCAGTATAAAAAAAAAACTTTAAATATTTCATTATGAAGAAAATGATACTATTGCATTTGCTTTTATGCAATTAAAATAACTAATTTATAATGGAAATCACTGGCATGAGTCAGTCTGAATTAAATCAGTTTTCAAATTAAGAAATTAAATTTGTTTCATTAAGAAATAAATAAAATTAGAAATGAGAAATTATGATTATCAAATATTAGATAATAAAAAATCTAAATTTCAGTATTTAAAAATAACTTTATTAAATACTTGACTACAAATAATAATTTACCATATAATAACAAAAATTATAACATTAATAAGTAAAAAGTAATTGTTTATAATGCAGTCAAAACCATTCATTTTTCAAGAATGTTATTATTTACAAATATTTAGTTGGGCTTTTAACATAGCAAATAATTTATGTACAAGTAACAGTTGCTATCAGTTATGTCAAATTATCCCAATTAGTAAACAGGCGTACTTTTTATGTACAGCAGAGCTAATGATAATAGTTATGATTAACACAATTTCTAAACATTTATAATGTTGAAAATTGTTGATGAAAGATTGTGTTAACATCTTTGACTTGGTTTTGTGAATTAATGTTGTCCTTGTTTACTATGTTCTCTGCAAATAACTTCATCAGACAACAACTGATGAAGACAACAGATTCTGATAACTTCATCAGAATCTGACTGCTTTTCTTCATTGATTGATTTGGGAAAATCTGTGAATCCAAGAATGATTCTCATTAAATCATCTAATGCTTTCATCAACAAAACATACAGTTTAAGTTATTCTAGGATAATAGCACCCTTTACTAATGAATTTCTTTAGCATTTCTTAAATTGTTAGTTTAGGATCTGCAGTGGCAAAGTATCACCTGAAAAAAAAGTTTCTTTATAGAGTTTAAATTCTCAGGATTAGTTATATTTTTTTATAAATATTACTATTTATTCAAATTTCAGCAGTCAACAACATGGCAATACATATTGCGGTAACAGCAGAGTCAGGATTGTGGCTCTTAATGATTCATGGTGCCTGAATACATTTCATGTCCTTAAGAAATTCTTCAGACAAGCTCTTTCTTTCATACTAATAATGTAGATTCAATGATACAGTATCAATAAAATTAAAACTGTACTTAGAAAGTTCACAAAATAGAAAAAACTTTTTGAAATAAATTTCATCATATTCATATTGTCTTAATTTATTTTTAATAAACAAAATTATACAAAAGAGTTTATAGCAGGAATTCAGTGGTGTAAGTTTTTGTTATCAAGTCATAATAAAAACAAACACAAATTCAAAAAATGAAAACAAAAATTAATAATTGAGAAAATCAGTCTACTAGAGTGCTATCTAGACGGAAAAGTAAAAGTTATTAAAGTAAATATAAATCAAGACAACAGTTAATTTTTGTTTAAATATTTAGTTCTTACTCTGATATTTTAACTTATTTTTGTGAAATATACCATAAAATAAGAAAAAGGTTCATTGATTTAAGTCCTTGAATAAGCGTAAGGAATTGTGACTTGCATCTGAGTATTACACTACCCAGTACATTCAATAATTAAGGATCAGCTTGTAATTACAGAACCTTCCCAGTACATTTACTTAATTTAAAAAAAAGTCTCTACACAGTACTATATGTTTTCTGTGTTATATATTTTGCATGAATTAATAACAATAATAATGGATATGTGATAATTTTCCCTCAACTCTTCTGAGTGAATTTACTCACCAAGTAGGATGTAAACGTAAAAATTATCTACCTTGTTTCACTCTTAATATAAAACCTCTTAATGATAAGGTATAATGATTTAAAATTTATACTAAACTGTAAAAGTAATGGTAGTTCATATTCATAAATAAAGATCCCGGGTTAACTTCCTGACACGAGCTTGTCATTTTACTTATTTCTAGGAATTTTCATCTCATTACCTACACACAAGCTTGTGTAAGAATCATTAAAAAGAAAGTAATCTAATTTTTTTGATTAACTAAATATGCTTTATATTACACATTGCATTACTGAAATATTTATATGATATTTGAAGTTATTAGTAGAATATGACATTTTTCATGTAACAAATTAAACTATTTATTTGATTTTTATATAATTAATAAAGAATTCTTTTTTCATAGATCAGAGAAAAGTGTCGTGGCAAGCCGTAGAATTGTGTTCATTATAGAGTATTTGACATATGAAATATTTAAATATAAATGCAGAGGGCTATATGAAGAACACAAATATCTATTCACACTGTTGTTAGCTCTTAAAATTGATCTCCAAAGAAATTTCATAACTTATGAAGAGTTTCAAAACTTTATTAAAGGTATTTTTTTCTAAAAACTTCAAATTTAATTAATTTACTCATTTCAAATTAATAGAATTTAGTTATAAGAGTTTAAAAGCAATATCTTTTAAACTATAAAATGTTAAACCAGAAAATACATTTTCTTTGCAATACTTTTTCACATTTAGTTATATAAAGTTATATATATTCTGTATATATAGTCAAGGTAAAATAAATGCCCTAGCCTAGTTTTGTAAATAGTGTTAATCCATCTGGCTTAAGTGAAATAGCTAAATTTTCTAAAATAACTTTCAAGTCTTATTTCTAGTAGAGTCTGGACTGAGAAATTTTTACTTTGTTGTCCACACCAGAATCTATCTATTTCTAATTCACTCACAATTCAGGAATGTTTCTGCTAACTCTCCTATTGAATTATAATGACAGATAAACAGTATTGTGACACTTCCCTTTAATTTTGTGCTTTGTTCCTACAGTAATAAACACCATTTACACTTTTTATCTGTCTAAAGTTCATTACCCTTTACAATTAAGCTTCTATTGGACTATTTTTTTTTTTTTTTTTTAGGGGGTTGGTAATACCTAAAATTATATAAGAATTTTATTTTAATACCTTGAAACTTTCAGTCATTTACATCAAATCAACCCAAAATATGTATGGAATACTTTTATACCCATATCTTTTTTAAATTTCAGTTCCCAGATATCAAAGTGATATTTGCAGTCTGAACCTTTCCTTACATAATTACATTTAATATAATCTAAAATAATTATTTGGAGTCAAATCTACGTTCATCTGAACCTGAAGCCAAAATAAACTAAAACATGAAACAATAAAGTATGTAAACAAGCATTTGTGTGCACACATGCTTAGTCAGACAACAATGATGTGCTTTGCTGATAAACAAAGATTACATCTACACAAATAAGACTACATAATAATTATAAAAATTGAGATAAATAAAATGATTAAATTCAAAGCCAAAAGCATTTGTAATCTATAAGAAAAAAGCAGTAAATTAATGTATTCAATGACAATCTAAATCAGTTGCTTGATTTTTAAAACAGCATACAGTAACTACTTTACATTTACAATTGCATCATATGTAATTTAAAAATATAAACTTTTGTAATAACAGATCAAACCAGATTTTATCATAAAGCATTTTTAATACTTCAAAATGTTCCCACTTATCTTTGTGACAATCTATAGTAACTCTTTAACTGTGAAAATGAAACTATGAAGTTATCAAAAATATTTTAATATATAGTTTTTAATGTTTTTTTTTTTTTTTTTTTTTTTTTTTTTTAATGTTTACATAATTATTTAGTCATTTGTAATGAAAAATTACATATTTTTGAAGAAATTTAATTCACAAAAAAATATATTAAACAAAGAAGATTTTGTGCAGCTAAAGAACTCAGGAGTTTCTTAGATTAGATGAAGAGCTCCATTACTTCCTACATGTAGATTGTATATTTCTTAACAATAATTTACTAAATTCTCCTTCCTTCATTTTGCTAAGTTTAAGTAGCATTGACAAATCTTTCATAAGGAACAAATTGTCAGTTATTTGGTGTTATTCATTCAAACATAATATTGGTGACCTGCAGGAACTGGTTTGTTAAAACACTGTTTTAGCTATTAGTTTTTAACCTTAGTTACAACTTTTATTTCCAAGTTGCTTCTCTCTAATAACAGCCAGATATAATGGGAATATAGTTGGCTTTATTGCCAAGGCACCTAACTACTTCTTCATCAGAGAAAAAATCTGGCATCTCTTTGGATAGATATCTTTACTGAATATAAACGAGAGTTCAGTGATACTCTGTTTTTTATGTTTAGCCTCCAAAACCACAGTTAAGGCATTACTTCAGAGGATGAACGAGGATGATATGTGTGAATGTAAATGAAATGTAGTCTTGTACAGTCTCAAATCGACCATTCCTGAGATGTATGGTTAATTGAAACCCAACCACTAAAGAACACCGATATCCATGATATAGTATTCAAATCCGTATAAAAGTAACTGCCTTTACAGGATTTGAACCTTAGAACTCTCAACTTTGAAATTAGCTGATTTGTGATGAATTTTTAAAACCATCATATTATCACTATAATAGTAAATTTTATTAATTATGTTTTACATTAGGTGGCGGAGCTTTGGATCTAAATACTAGTCCTGCTAAACCTTGTAAGTGGATAACTGATGTGACATGGCTAAATGTTGTTCAGCTCTCGGCTTTACCAACTTTTAAGTTCATTTTGAGCCAGGTAAATATTAAAAGACATAATTGCAGTTGTCACTGCATGAGGACAGTCAGTTCTCACTGATCAGCATGATAAAAATGATGATTATTTTATTAAATAATGAAAATGATTAATGCTTTACTTTTAGTTAGTTTTGAAAAGACCATCTCGAAGTTATTCATAATTCATTAAATAGTAATAAGTAAATTCTGTTAAAATTAGTTAGACTCCTATTTCTCCAAACTTATATTAAATGTCTGGTTACAAAACTAAAATTTCTCTTAATAATTATAATGTTTTTTGCATTGTTATTAGAGTAAACATTGCATTATATTATAATTGCATGTGTAAATTAACAGTTGCGGTATCTGGCGTTTACTATTGTAGTTAATATTAAAATAACATTTTTGTTAAATTCAAAAAAACACATTCACCTAGCTCAAAATGTTCAAATTCTTTTGGTAGAAATTCATTTTTCCCCTGATAAATATCAAAGTTGAAAATGAAGCCTTTCAAATCAGCAATACATCATAATTTGTAACCCTCATTTTATGGGTTTTGCAGGATTGTATTGCTTCATTGCTATCCTTCCTTTGAACAGGACAATTGATTTGTCAACATTGACCTGCATAGTTCCATCATAAGTATTGAAAAATGATTAAGTCCTTGAATCATTGGTCTCAACTTGTACAATTTATCTGTACACCCATTTGGAATCAAATGATTGTCATTAACATGCAAAAGTGCCAATATTTCATCAAAACAATCTCGTGGTATAGTATCTGCTACTATAGATATTATTAATTCTGGAGCCTAATACCAGTACTGGTGTTTAGATGGTACTTTTTGATATCCCATAACAAAATTCATTCCAATAAATGCAAGAAGTTCATTTTCTGTCACTGGGATTTTCCTCTCTGGGTTGATACAAATTAAAGTGATAAATTATAATTTCCAAAACAGATTGAATAAATTTGAGAAAAATATCAGTGGCTAAAATATCATATTATAAAAAAAGGTACTATAAAATCAATATTCAGCAAATAACTACACAAACAAAAACCACAAAGTCTTGTAGGTTATTTCTGATAGGTTACCTACCCTGTAAACCCCTGACAGGGGTTTTCTAGTTGAATCATGTAGAACATAGAATCACACAAATAACAGAAAAATCTGACTTGTCTATTTCAACTCAAAATATAAAAAAATACTATCATTTACAAACAAACAAAATATGAAATTATAATGTTTACTGAAAAATAAAAAAAATATAAAATAAGTACTCCCATCATAAAATAACATGTAAATCCCAACAGGATTTCAGAGCCAAAAAAACAATACATATTGTATGGCCGTGTAACTTTACAGAGACTTGTAAATCCTGTCAGGATAGAAAGTGTTAATCACAACTCTAGTAGCAAGGTAACTCACACTAACTACCTGCAATGTCACTCTTTTAAATAGGCCTGTAGTTGCTCTTGAAGTACACAACAAAATTTATCTTATTTATCTTGAATAAAACATAATAAAAATATTACATATTTGTATACTTAATTTCTGTTGCACTTAGAGATATGATCTGTAATAAAACCTCGTTCGTGCAACTTTCTTACAAGTATCAAATCTCTTCTCCAGTTTCAAGTTGTTGCTTCTACTTCTTCTGTTGAAACATAAAGAAATGTTATTCTCAAGTTATCTCAGCAAAGCATTTTATATATTGTCTGTTAGAATATAGTCATTAAATGACCATTGCAAATTCTGTTAAGCCACCATTCCCAACACAGGTATTTTTTCTACAGGAAGATGCAAAAAAGTTCCACTTAGCTTCACCATCAGTCATTGAAGTGTTGCCAAATATTGAGTAAAGTTTTTTTGTTATTATAATTGTTACTTTAAGTATCACTAAAATAAATTTATCTTGTACTTGAGAAAAGTTACTCAAGGCTTATCACACATCTTTAGTTAAAATCTTATTTTATTTCTTTTAGATTTTTTGACTGAGAATTTGATATAAAAAGATGTTTTTTACCATCAAACTTTTTTTACCAAAGCCTAAAAAATTCATCACTTGAAATAATAATTATAAACTGAGGTCCATCAGTTCTAACACATTATTTGAAAATTATTTCTTCTGTCATGCCATTGTGTAAAATTGAAAGTTGGAAATCCTTTTGTGGACAAGACTGACATTCATCAAATATACATTCAATATTTTCAGAATCATACATTACCATTTTCAGAAAATCTAATAAATCATTAAATCACCATTGAGTTTTAATTCCTCAACCATTAGTTTTAAATTTTCATGGTGTATTGGTAGTTCTGCTTCCTGAGTTTAAGGCCTAAGTGGTGTTTACTTTATGGTGCATATCTATCACACAGTTTATATGTTTGCATACACCATGAAAATTTAAAACTTGCAAACATATAAACTGTGTGATAGATATGCACCATAAAGTAAACACCACTTAGGCCTTAAACTCAGGAAGCAGAACTACCAATTTTGAGATCAGATCATTTCTGTTTCAAGCTTAGAAATAGTTCATTTAAAGTGAACATGATCAGTTTCTTTTGCTTGTGTATGTTTCCGACCACTTAGTCTTTTTTACTAGGGAAAGATTACAAGGGTGTATAAAAAAAAATTGTAGTTTTAATTTATAATAATATCTTTTCGATGAGATGTACAATGTTGATTTAAGGTTAAAAGCAAAAAATACAATTTCATTGCATTCATGGCTGTAGATTGATGATTCCCTATCTTTCTGCTTGATAGTGCTCAATTCACCAGTAGTAATGATGGCAACTCCTGAAAGAAAAAGTCTGTGTTTATTAGTTTGGTAAATGTGAATCTGTTGTTACAGTTCAACATGTGTTCCATAGAAGTTTAATTGTGATCTTCCAAGTGACATTAAAATTAGGCGATGGCATAATCATTTTAAAGTGGCAATATGTCTATGTAAAGGCAAAACCAAGAGCAAAGAACCAAGTGGTTTGGTTTCCTTGATCTTGGGATGACCAAGGAAGTCTGAAGAAAATGTACGGAACCTGTCACGTAGTCTTTCCTGCATAATCATAAAAAATATGAGTTTAAAATATGCCCTTATTGTTTAAACCTGTTACACTCTTTGAAGCCTACCGACTATACTGTATATGCCAACTCGTAATCAAAATTTTGCAACATGAAGATGACAACTTTCTTGATCATATTATGTTGATTAGTGATGTGTCAACATTTCATCTTAGTGAAAAATTTAACACACAATGTCGCAGCATGTTTACAGTCTGATCTGTTTTTCTTAAGCAAGTGTAACAGGAGTTATTTATTTGGAATGTTGTGTACGTGGCTCTTTTTTCAACTGCAAGATGAAACAAACAATTTTATTTGAGAAGTTGGTGTGCTTCCTCACTGGCATAACTCAGTACAGTAATGAAGTTTTCTCCAACCACTGGATTGGTTGGCATGGACTTACTGACATATTTTGTTTGCAAGGCCTTCAAGGTAACCCGATATGACTCCAGGTGAGTTTTCCCTTTCAGGTTTTTATAAAGGATCTTGTGTTTGTACCTGTCCTATCTACTGAGCTATCTGATTTGAGGCAAAGGACTGAAGCACCTGTTGCATCCATAAGTTGATTAAAGTATGGGACGAATTTTCCTATCAGTTGGGTGTGTGCCGTGTGATGAAGGGTTGAACAGCTTGTATGGAAAATCTGCAACGTTTCATTTGCATTCATTTATTCTATTTATTACTTGTTTTTCATTTTATTTGTTATTCATTATTGAAAGTCAAAGTTAATAGATAGATATTAAATAGCTTTAAAACCTCAATATTATTTTTTTGTGCACTGTATTTTCTTCATTCTATTAAAAGTTATCTGCATTATTTACAATTATTTCTCTCAGTTTATTACTTCACTTTTTCCTATGTCTAGAATTGTGTTGTTTTCATTAAGCTCCTAGTTAATCTTACTAAGTATTTTATTACTATCACATATTTTCTATTTAGACTAAGAGCTAGGTAAAAGACTAACAACGTTGCTTTTTTCTTCATTGCTAGCTACCACACTTTTCTTCCAAATTTTCAGCTAAATTTTTATATTCAACTGATAATATTTTAGAATTTATTTCATTTTTCTCAGTTTCATCTAGGTTTAAATATTTCCATTAGCAGACGATTCTGTTTTTCTTTTATTTCAGTATCAATTTTTTTTTAAGGCCAACATTCTTGTATTGTCTGTTAATCAAAGATGTGTAAATCCTCTTTTTGAATTATTTCTTATGTAAAATCAACATCAATAAATATTTTTTTATTAAATTAAGTTTACAATGATTCAATTTTAAGTTTATTAATACAAACTTATTAAGTTTATTAATACAAACGAGGCAAAAAAGATTTCCCTCGAAGCATTTCTTATAGGTTTTTATGAATTTGTTATGGATCAGTGCAATTTCTTCCAAAAATATATTTATAGTATTTTGAACAAAGTACTACTACGACTGCACTACAGCTATTGCACAATGTAAGTATTTTACCCAGAGAATATCAGCCCTATTGATCTCTGAGTCAACTCTGATATATGACATGGTGTCAGTTACGTTCAGATGTAAGCTTTGGGTGACATGATTCTTTAATCTTTGCAGAAAATCAAGTCTCATAAATATTATTTAACAATAAATTGTTCATGTCTCTAAGGTAATTATTTATTTAACTAATGTTTCAATTTATTCCTATGTAAGCCTAGCTGATGTGAATGTTATTGTTAGTGAACTCTTCTATTTTAAAAATAAGTAATACAAATCTTAAATTTTATTTTTATCAAACCTTTCAGAATTATGCTAATAAAACTGTTATTTTTTTTTTAATTTAAAAAAAATATTGTTTTATGATAGTTGACAGAGTTTTTCATATTAAAATTTTAATGATAGAGTTTTAATAAATATCATAATTATTTTTGTCTCTTAAATAAGGTGTGAGGGTTGTTCAATAAAGAAAAGATATAAAAGGCAAGGAAAGAAAAGCTATTTAATAGAATAAACTGAAACTTTCCGTCATTCAGTTGACACTCTTGACAGAAATATCAGCGATTTGAAAAGAATTTTCATAATTATAATCTCTTATTTATTTTAGAATATACACTTTGCTTGAAATATGTAAGTGGAAGAACAGTGCACATGATAACATTTTTATTTTATTAAGTGTAAACCGGCTGAAATTCATGCCCGAATATTAAAATAGTATGGTAAAAAGTATATTAATTGTGCAAATTTTTGTAAGTGGATTGAACAGTTTAAACTTGGCAGAACAAGTGTCACAGATTTCTATTGTAACAGAAGTTGGTAGAAGATTCGACTGACACTTTCCAAAACAGTGATCTTATTTGTAAGGTCAAATGCATAAAAATTTGGGAAACTACTCAATTTATAATGTTAGTATCAGCACTATTTATTCCATTATTCATGTTAAGTTACCGTAAACATTGTTAAAGAAGGGTTCTGAAATAATCGACACCCAAATTCACATTTGTTCAAAAAAGCAATAATTTTTAGTAGAAGGTAAAAGCATACTCTTTTTTAGAGAGCATAATAACTTGTGATGAAACTTGGATTCATTGTTTTTTAGCAATAATCCAAACTTCAGAGTAGGAATGGAAAATGGTGGTTAACCTGTCAAGAAAAAATTCTAAACCTACGCTTCAGCCAGTAAAGTAGTGATACTGATTGTGTTTAGGGTCTATGAAGGTCCAGATTATTGCAATTGAAGATTAATGTACAATAAAAAGGAAGTACTATTTGTGACATACTAGAAAATAAACTGAAACCTGCAATAAGAAGAAAACTTCCACTTTCAGATAGTCTGTATTCCTGTAATAACTTTTTATCAGTTAATGATAATTTTTATTAGTAGTCATATCCTTCAAATGTGGTAAATAATACATTTATTTTTATTTAAAATATTTCATTAATAAAATAATCATCCAAAAATCTATACCTGTTCTCCTGAGCAGAAAAATCATGTAGATATCATTTTATTTATAAAGATACTAATTTTTATAAATTACAGCAAATATGAAATGGCTTTGCAATCCTATCTTAATCCCAACTTCATTCTTGGCACTCACAGGATTTCAAAAGGTTTTGAAAATATTAAACTAGGTACACCTGCAATTTTTGTAAGGTAGAATCTAGGACAAGAAAATATATTTTTTACAATCATAGTCAAAATAATCCACTGAATCAGTACGATTATTGTTGTTCATCTTGGATTTGTATTTTATAGAAGATGTATCTAACAAACATTTTTAGCACACATTCAGTTGTGTGAAAGTGAAATTCAAATAGCAAGAATTAGTACATGAGTACAAACAGTTTTTTAAGATTTTCAGATTGCACATACTCTACCATATTTTAGATGCCTTTTTTCATATATGACTAATATGGCCATCAAACTTGATCTTGTTACCAATCGATTATGATCCCATTGTATTTAAATTGTGTGGTTGCTGGGTTTATTTTTATTATTTATTATTTTAATTTATTATTTATTACAGAATAATAAAATCGGATTTTATTCTTATTATAATCTGTAGCATAACATAACTGTTGGTAATGGTAACTGCAGAGCTGAATTATTTATATCCATCTCTGCAGCTCCATCACTCAGTGTCATATTTAATTTGTAACATTTAAATCATCAGCTGAAAAAAGAATGGTGTTAAGTATTAAATAAACAGAAGAGAATTATTTATGAGTTCTTATCTGGGATATAATAAAAACTTTCAAGGTTTTTTCAAAGTGAATTTGAACACTACACTAATATTTTGTAACTGGAGAGTATGATTTGTAGCTGGAATAAATAGGACGTTTTTTTCATGTAATTTGATGATTTGTGGTGTCAAAGGTCCTCAATAAATTTACGCTATTACATGGCCATTGCACTCAGAATTATTGACATCAATAATAGACTTTAAATAATAGAATTATTGTCATCATTATTCATTTCTTTTTCTAATAGTAAATGATGTGCCTTTTGTATGTTTTATCTTTCTCTATACTAATATTGTATGCTGATGACACTTTTGAACTCCCTGCCTATTGATTCTAAAACAAAGACTTAAACCTTTTAATGTTTCTTTTGTTTAAAAAAATATTAGATTTTACTATTAGACTCTCATTTGTAGTTAAGACCATGGATATGAGTATTACAATATTAAATAAGTTTTTATTTATTTTTTTATTTTTTATTTGTAGATTCCTCACAGTGAGAAAGCTTGGAAAGCTTGGTATGATAAACCAGCTCCAGAAGAAGAAGTTATACCTGATAATTATGAAATTCTTGATCCATTTAGAAAGTTACTAATTATAAGGTCAGTGTTACGAACAATTACAATATTTGACAGGGTAGTACTTTTTGTATGCCTAAGATATGTATGTTGTCAAAACTCGAGGATATTATTAAAGTTCACTTATGCTTGATGAAAGATTAAATATTGTATGAAAGTGGTAGTGGTCCTCCTCATAATCTGATAATCTTAATTTTTTGCCATTTAACAATAAAAGGTCCCCTGTAAAATTGTACAATATACTTTATTCATTGAAGAAGGATATGTTTATTAAAAGACACTGGGCTAGTTCCATTTATATCAGAGACAAGATTATGCCTGATAAATTGAAATTTTAAATAGTTTTTTAATAAATCTGCATGAAATTTGTGGTTTATAATGTAAGATAATAATGGATAAAACAGATTTTACATAGTGTAACCTCTTTACTGTAAAGCAGCAACAGAGCTTGAAGTAAGTTAAAAAATTCATTCAAATATGTGTTCGAAAGTGCTTTGTTATCAGCTACCGAAAGATTTCACCCAGACTTTAGTTCAGTGAAATGAAGTTATACTGAAATTTTTAAGAAGTATAAAAGGTTGTCGACCTGAAAAATTGAATAAAACAGGTCCCTGAACTATATATATCTCTTAGTTTTCATGATAGAATTTTTCTTTTTTACATCATATATGATGTAACGTGACGAAAAACATGTTTGTTTAGGTTTGAAGTATAATAACTTTGTTAAATGATTAATAAATGCGTAAATTTTATCATCAATTCTTACAGAATTTAATTCTGAAAAAATTGATTTATAAAGTCTATGAAAAACGAGAAAAAAAATTATGCAAATTTTGGATTACATATAACACTGAACTATAAATTATATAAGTATATGTCAAGGTTAACGGTTAGCATTATGAACAATTAAGAATTAAATTAACAACTGAGCCAAATTTAATGAGCTATCCATTGACTTCTCATTAAGGTGACCAACCATCACCGTAATGGGGGCAGTAAACCGACAGTCCCGGATTACCCAGGTTTTACCCGAGTTTGGCTCCAAGTTTTCTGGTCCCGAGCACTCTTCCCAGGATGCTTAAAGTCCTGGTTTTGGCGATGAGTGTCTCACCCTTAAATGACAGTTTGCTCTTATGGAGTGCACTGCTGCCATATGTAATCTATGTATATGCTCTCAACTAAGGTTACTATAGTCTACTTTGATACATCACCAAGCAGTGAAAATATCTACAATACAATTAAAGGCTATTACAATAGCCTTTAATTGTATTAGCACATACATGCATTTTCTCTCTCTATCTCTCATTCACTCTCTCAGATAGCGTGCACAGAACTGAAATTGTAATGATTGAAAAGTCACATCATCTTCTTAGCAATTTGGATGCACCGCCCGAGTAGAAAAAGACAGAGCTGGAAACATGCATGGATTAGAAAGAGAGAGAGATAACCCATTTACTTTTATTGCTGTCTTTTAAGGACAAGCTATAGAAATGGAAAAGCCTACGTTGAATCTAAGATGTTAAGCCTCTGTCTCGGTCAGCTCCAGAATTTCATTTCCACTTTGTTTTTCTTTGTATCCTGTAATGTTAAGACAGCACATGCGCATCAATATCAAACTATCTTCTTCGTTTTCTTTACATCAATACTTGGCATAAATAAGTACCATATGTGTTGTTCTGTGCCTAGTACCATCACTGTTTTGAACAATTTAACATTTTCAAAAGTGTAATCAGTAATTTTGATTATTATTTCATTGCGATTATTGGGATTATACCTTAAGTGAATCAGAAAGTAACTCATATAGAAGAAAGTAACTACAGAAATGAGGATGTGAAGAAGAGTGTTTGATTAATTTGATTAGAAAGGTAAGCAATGTTCACAGAGCATATTTTACAATACGCAGAAAGGAATTTGGAGTTGGGTATGGCGCAGAAAATGATGTGAAAGCTCATACGACCACAGAATTGCATAAATCAGGGATGAAACAAGTCTCTACTTAAGTCGATAAAAACATTCTTTGTTATTCATAAAGAAACTAATGCTCAGTCAAAAAAAGCTGCTGCTGAGCTAGCATAGGCATACCATATTAATAGTTATGCTTTATCATATTGTTCACTAAAATGTTATGTGAAATTGAGTAAACTTACATTTACTGAATCAGAAATTGCAACAAAAATGTGTTGTGGGAGAACAAAAGTAGAAACATTAGTAACAGATTTGTTAGCTGCATTTAGTGTAGAACTAATCCTTTCAGAGTAAATAATAGTCATACCATTATGAATATTTTAAGTGAACACAATATTGATATTTCTAGACTTTCTGCATATTCAGCCAACCCTGCAAATGTAAATTTTGGTAAATTTCATTTAGTGTACCAACTTTTCAAAAAAGAAAATAAAAACATCTTACCTGCCAAATGTATGGCACACCTAGTGCATAACACTTGCAAGAAAGGATGTGATTCACTTTCGTGTAATATTGAGGCTTTTGTATTAAAAGTATTTGTTCACTTTTCAATATCTACTAAACGTACAGAAGCTCTAAATGATTTTTTTTAATTTTGTTGAAATAGAGACAGATACCCTCATTAGGCATGTCCCAACAAGATGGCTTTCACTCTTTATCAGCAGTAGACCTGCCATAGTTTCATATTTTCAAACTATGGGACAAGAAGATTGTCCAGATTTAGTGTGGAAATATGTTCAAAATGACAATGATGACAATCTGAATTATAGTAAAACATAAATTTAGTTGCCGTTTCTCCAAAACATTTTCCAAGTAAGTCTTGGAAAAAATGAGTTAATTGCAACAGAGTTTTTCGATGTTATGAACAGGCTGCAACAAAAATCATTCAATGCAAAAATTATTCATTTTTGGTTACTTAACTGCAAATAAACTTAAAAAAACCTAAAAAAATGAATACCCAATAAAACAGGATTTCATCAAATTTTTAACCAAAACTCTATTCAGTGTACTTTCGCGTGTTTGAACAAGTGGGGCATTTTATGCATGGACAGTCTTTATAATGAATTTGTAGATATGAAAGATTTAATTAATGAACAGTTGAAACATCAAGAGAAGCCTGTAGATAAAAAGCGGGTGGATATTTTTGCAGTTCTGGAGACTAATCATTGCAAGTTAAAAAATTTAACATTATTTATTAGTAAGATTCTTAGTATTTCCTGTTCAAATAGTTTTGTAGAGACGATATTTAGCTTTATATCATCACATTGGAATGATATAAGGAACTGGTTTAACATGAGCTTCATAAAAGTAGAACTTTAAGTTAGGATTAATTTTCAGTTAGAACATATTCAATTTTATTTTTTTATTTTTTTTATATAAAAGAAAAGAAAGCTGTTGGTAGCTGCAGGTATCTCAGCAAAGTATTATTGGAAAGTAAAATAGCATCTGAACTTAAGATGACTTATCTTAGTTTCATAAAATAAAACAACTTTAATAACAGTAATGTATTAAAGTAATGTTTCTTTTCCTTTTACACTGTACATGTATGTTCCCTTCTCCAGTTCCCCATACTCATTACGAAAAGAATGTGTCCCAGGTTGGCTCTTTGAAAAGTTTATTTCCCTACTAGTTGTGCATTTAAAAAAGTTAAGATAAGTGTTTCTAAATTCCTGTTTTAGGTTTTTCCAAAAAGTATTAAAAATTTTCATTATGTTTCATTTTACATAATGTTAAAAAAATTTTTTGTTATCAATTACTGTTCATTAAAATAACAGCTGTACACTTACATTTTGTGGCATTATTTTAAAACTGTTAAAAATGAAAAAAAAAATAATAATTTTGGAGATGCATTAACTTTAAGTTTATACGTTGAATTAGCAAAAAAATATATATATTTCTTTTGGAAAGAATTTTAAAATGAAATATGAGCCTTATTTCTGTGGAAAATTAGAAAAAAATTTCCTTACCCCCAAAAACAAAAATTATTTCCTACCATTCCATACTTTAAATAGAATGGAAAATAAATTTAATAACTGAATCTAAACATCAGATTATCAAAAATCACATTCTGTAATAATGATTAATTTAAAAAAAAAAAAAATGAAAGCAATCTAATTTAAAAAAGAGCATTCCTTTTCAAAAGGTATCTCAATTTTTTGAAAATAATTAAATTATCATTATTATTTTTGATTGTTTAGATGTATTGTATCTTTTGCCTAAAATTACAAAAGGTTTTTGTAGGAAATGTGTGTCTGGTTGTTATTTATTGAAATAATAACTGAAGAAAAATAGTGTAATATGTTAGGGGTTAAAACATTGTTTTCATTTCAAAACTCTTTAATAGAGCTTTTAATTTTCAGAGCTTGGTGTCCTGATCGTGCTCTTGCTCAGTCAAAAAAATACTTGGGTCCTTCACTTGGTGTCCGTTTCACAGAACCAGTAATTCTGGATATTGATCAGTTAATAAATGAATCAAGACAATTAACACCAATGATTTGTTTTCTTAGTATGGGTTCAGATCCAACACCACTCATCGAAGCAGCAAGCAAAAGACATGAGATCGAATGTCGAACTATATCTATGGGTCAGGGTCAGGAAATTCATGCTCGTAAACTTGTAGCACTTTTCATGCACCAAGTAAGTTTTTTTTAATTTAATTGACTTTATAATCTGTTTAATTGCTGATAGTTTTTCTTATTATACAGTAAATATGAATATAGAGGATATATTATTTTCTCATGATTAAATGCTTTTTGTTTCTGTCGTGCAAACATTGTAGATATATAAAGTTGATGAAAAAAAGTCTACTTGTTACAAAACCACCAAGGCAGTTTAAATTTGATTGCCCAGGGAAAATCATTCTGTAAATATAAACTCTGTCATTAAAAGACCAGAAGGTAGGTTAATCTTCTGGATTCCAATCACAATGTTGAACAATAATATGACTTTGAACCTTCTAAGAAATATTGGTTTCAGTATTCTTAAAGATAAACTTTTCATTCTTACAAGTAATAAAGAAAGACAAATACTTGGGTATAGTAATAGGATAAAAATAGATAAGATAAGATATAGTAATTAGATAAAAATCATTAAAAAATTCAGACAATTCTGTGAAATCTTCTGTATAACCTTGAAATTTTAAACAATTTGTTTTATTCTGATGAACCAAATTTTTATCTTGACAATATTGTTAACAAACAGACAACTTTTGCATAGCAATTGATTGACCTTTACAGAAGAAATATGATTGTATAACCACTGATACAGTCTGTTGCATACTTTTGATGTGGAACAAATCAAAATACTGACTCATAACATTGTTACTGCTGAATGAAATGAATATGCTACAACTAAATGTACAATAAACAGCAATGGTTATCAAATGAGATTAGTTCATAATATATGGGAAAATTCAGAAATGTAATGAATTCAGCAATGATGATGTACAGATATCATGAATGAATCATGGTGTTGAACCCAATATTGATATCACTAAAACAATTACTTCAGCAGACCCCTGAACAATTGGTAGAATATAATGAAATAATCTGGTGAGGAGGACAAAATTCATTACTATGACCCTTGTTTAGGTTAATAAGTGAAGATGTTTTTAAAGAGTAATATTATTTTATTATAAAAGGAAGAGTACATGAGTGATCGCTGAATTTATGTGTTAATCATAATTTATTCATAAATTAACAAGCAGAAATCATTGGCATCTTGATTGGCAATCTGAACATCTCCCAAAGAGTAAACTACTTTAATTCCTACGTTAGTAGTTTAATCATGGTCGCAAGAGTGACTGAAAAAGTCCTTAAGTCAGTAAGAGCATAGAAATTTTGTTTTGTTTAAAACTTTATAGTTTTAAATAATTTTTTTCATTTATTGTCATGGACAAAATATAGGTAAAATTAACTATTAAACTACAAAGATGTGCAGTTCTTGATAAATTGATGTTCGTCATCTAATTTATCATTCAGCTAGCAAAGCTAAACAGTATAAAACGAATAATTTTATAAACATTATTAGTGGCCATAACATATTTATTTGTTATAAAATTAAGAAAAAAAAATTTTTTTGTTATAAATGTTAGTAAAATTTTTTTTTCTGATAGTGCATTTGGTTAAGTTATTTACAAATCTAAATAAAACAATTGATAGATAGTTCAAAACAACAATATAATAATAACACCCTAAAAGTAAGTGGTATTAACATTTTTATAAAAAAAAATTAAGTGTATTTGATGGCGTACAAAGATGTGTGTACTATGTGAAGAGGCAGTAGAAAATCATTTCACCCCTCATTTTCTAGTGTGTATGTCATGGGATACTTATTATTATATTCTTGAGACTGGCCATACCATTTTCGTGAGTGCCATGTGTTAATCACAAAGGTTGTGGCACCCAAGATATGCATCAATATTTATACAAATAAAAACAGTTGTATTGTTCACTGTTTAATCAACCATGAAGTAATTTTTATTTTATTAATAGAATAACATTTTTGCTATATAAGTTGTGTAAAAGAGCTTTCATATGAATCAAATATAGTACAAATAATTCACTAAGTTTATAGATTTTAAATAAAATTGTGTTTCTGATTATGAAACTTTTTTTGTCATCATCAAACACTTTGACTAACAATGTTAGTTATTTGATTAATAATCACATTTATTTGTCTATACATTTCTGTATTAAAAACAAAACCATTGTTGCCACATCTACAGAGTATTCAACTTAAAAGAGGCCTCATCTCTAAATGGTTTATACTAAATGTACATTTTTGTTAAAATGTATATATTGGTGTGAGATGGGTAAATAATATGGAAGATGTTGGTATGACTGAAGCTGGGAGTGGGGAGGACTGTTTTATTGCCTGCAAATTTGAGTATTGCTAGTCTGTGTCAAGCATTTGATTTTGTACCATGTTGTGTAATTGTGTGTTGTTGTTTGTTAAAATGCGATTTGCTGTTGAAAAATGTGAATTTGTGATGGATACTTATTTAGAGATTAAATCTCATGTTGTATGTCTGCAAAAGTGCAGGGAGAAATTTGAAAAGGAAGCATCATTGAAAAGTGTTATTCAGAAGTTAATTATAAAATTTTGTGAAACAGGTTTGGTTTTAGACCAGAAACATGCCTGATATAGGTCAGTTTTAACGACACAGATCGTACAGAACACTGAAGTTGCAGTTACAAGATCTCCCCATAAATCTTTACAGAAACTAAGCTGGGAAAACAACATTTCACTGGGCTGCTCACACTGAATGAGGAGAATGCTGAAATGTTATTTGCATGAAGTGCAGGTTTTTCATGAGCTAACTAATTCTCATTATGCTGAAAGGGTTCATTACTATCAATGGTTTAAGAACTTCATTGGAGGCAATATTGGCATTTTAGATCAAGTGTTTTTCACAGATAAAGTGTAGTTTCACCCTGGTGAGAATGTTGATTGAACCCACCGAATTGTTGTAGTGGTGAACGCGTCTTCTCAAATCAGCTGATTTGGAAGTCGAGAGTTCCAGCATTCAAGACCTAGTACAGATTTGAATATTAGATCGTGGATACCGGTGTTCTTTGGTGGTTGGATTTCAATTAACCACACATCCCAGGAATGGTCGAACTGAGACTGTATAAGACTACCCTGCACTCATACATATCATCCTCATTCATCCTCTGAAGTACTACCTGAACAGTATTTCCTGGAGGCTAAACAAGAAAAAAAGAAAGGGTATGTTAATTGTCAGAACTACCAGACTTGTGGTTCTGAAAACTTGCACAATTTCTTTGAATTTCCCCTACACCTACAAAAAGGTGTGTAGTATGGGGTTTCAAGTTGATGTATAATAAGACCCCAGTTTTTAAAAAAACTGTGGATGCTGCCATTTACAAAGAAAATATCCAACAGTTCTTAGACTTACAGCAAGAGGATGAGCATGACTGCTAGTTGCAACAGGACGGTGCCACTTGGTAAACAGCTTATTCTAGTGTGGAGACGCCATAGGGTTTTTTCACGGAAGCTTCATTTCTAAAAGGATTGGGGCCACCAAGGTCCCCTGATCTGACTAGTCCAAACTTCTTTGGTTGATTAAAAGAAATTGTTTATAGGAGCAATCCACACACCCTGCAGGAATTGAAGACAAACATTACCAATGCCATCAACTGACAACAGACAAGAATAGTGGTACTACAACTGACAAGAGTACCCAGGAACATGGTCAAATGAGTTTACAAGTTCAGATAATTGAATGGATAACATTTTCAACACCTTCTGTAAATTATTATGCAAGTGTTTGCCAGTAAAATATTATTTATAGACTAAACTAAGTGAACATTCAATATTGTGAAAATATATAGTTAAAAATCAATTCTTTTTAAATTATAAAAAAGAAAAAAGAAATAAATAAAAGAAGATAACTAGAGAATATGTACTGCAGAAAGCAAAAAAGATGTTCCTTCCTTCAACTTGTTTGGTTATACATAGGATGAAACATACAAAAAATTTTGAATTTTTCATATTTTTAAGATTTATCCTGTAAATTGAACAATGTAAACTAGGTAAACTGTAATTTCTGAATTGTCACATTTCATTTTTAAGGATTATCAGTTTTAACAACTTTATTTAATGCTTAGCATAATGTTATGAATTGAAAATGAGTAGCAAGATTTGCTCTGAGTGTCATGTTGCTGTTTGCTTTTGAAATGGCACTGGATAAAGTTCTGATTTTTTAAACCAATCATTGTTGTCTGTTCATTCTTATACAAATGATATTTTTCTACTTGGAGGACCTCAATTCAAAAAATTTGAAACTATCTGTTTTGAAACTGTCTGTTACCATCCAATCACTGAAAATTCCGAAATTATGTATACAATTGTTTCAAAAACTAAAAATAAAAATGCTGTCAGAATTAGTTTTGAAGAAAAATTTGTTTCCGAAAAATTACCTCTATAAATAATGGCATCTATAATACACTAAATAATAGATTTTTTATAATCACTTTTTTATAGTTAAAATTTACTTTGGACTTACTTCATTTACATTATTTAAATTATAATTTACATTATTTTATCTAAGTACTCCTTTAAGAAAAAAAAAATATAATAATAATAATAATAATGCCCTGAGGTAGGTTCCCACGTCCAGGGTGGTAAAAGCTGTACTTATGTACAATACTTATAGCTGGCTAACGGGGCTCCGAATAATTCCTCGGATACATTACTCTTTTTGACGTGTTTCCATCTTCAGGTCACCAGATGGATGGGACTTTTTAGCTGCCTGCAGGATATGAAGAATTAAATGATTAGGAAGCGTACACATACCAAATTTAGAGCTGGCGATGTGGTGGCCAGGGTCACTGTTATTGCAGGTGTAACAGAGACCCTTCCGTTGTCCACATGCCCCCTGCGATGGCAAGCATGTAGCAATGGTGCCCATGTATGTCGGTGCATGGGAGCTCTGAAAGCTTCGGTGAGTAGGAGCCTGGAGTCAGTGCAGAGATTGCGCATCTGCTCTCTGCCAGAACATATGCCGGTTCCACCGGAGTACCGGATCGGACCTCCAAGGTTAGTAGCCCTGGAGTGGGGGTGTACCCCGGCGGCTAGCCTTGCTACAGAAGGGATAAATGTTCATGAATATTCCTGAACAAACCAACGTGGCAGAGGGTGCACGTAAACACTCTCGTTTAGAAACCGCCGATTCGCCACAAGCGATGAGGAAAAAAAGTAAGGAGAGTGATAAGATGAGAAAAGATGCTGATAAAATCAGTAAAGATTTAAGAAGAGCTTTGTTTGGAAATAATGTTCCCAAACCAAGATTTTTGGTCATTACGAAAGAGAATGGTAACTTCCAAAAGGTAAGTCCATTCTTAATTGCTAGAGAGATTACAAATTGTGCTGGTGGTCCTGTCAAGGAAATCCGTAAGACGTTTAATGGATTACATGTCGAAACTATCAATGACATGCAAAGCCAGAAAGTCCAGGCGTTGAAGAAGATCGGTAAATTTGCGGTTACTGTCCAACCGCATAGTACACTTAATACATCCAGAGGAGTTGTTGTTTGCCGTGATCTTCTTAACTGTACTGAAGAAGAAATAGTGCAGGAAATGTTTAGTCAGGGAGTGACACATTGTCGCAGACTTACTATGAGACGAAATGGTGAGATTCTTCCTTCGGCCTCGCATGTTTTGGCATTCAATTGGCCAAATCTTCCTGAAAAGGTACAAGCTGGCATCCATCGGCTTGATGTACGGGCATTTATTCCGCAGCCGATGAGATGTTTTAAGTGTCAACGTTTCGGACACACTGCAGCTAGATGTGAAACGCAAGAAATTTGCATATGCGGAATGAAGATACATGAGGGTGATCCATGTAAAGACCCTCCAGTATGTTAATTGTAAAGGGCACCATAACTGTCGATCTAGGAACTGCCCAGTATACAAATCAGAAACAGCCATTCAGGAAGTTAAAACGCTTCAAAAAGTCAGCTACCCTGAAGCGAAGAAGATTGTCAATCTTCTTCCCCCCACATCTAAAATCAACGTGGAGCAGTTGCTTAATACGATGGCACCAAGTCTCGCGACAATGATAGAAAGAATCATTGATTCCAAGATCGAGTCGACTCATCAGAAACAACAAAGTAAACATGAGAAGGGTCATTCCCGGACTGACGTCGCTGACATAAGACCCGTACCAGCGCAGTTTAAAAAACCGGCAAAATCTTTGATTATAATGCCATCAATAGACGTAATGAAGAAAAGTCTTGATTTATCTGACAAAGATCAAAAGATCACTCCGATGACGAGTCATATAGCTAAGGATACTGTGACAAGAGTACAGGAAAAATCTGTGTCAAACAAAATGGAGGTGCAAGTAACTATCGAAAAAGCACCAGACACAGACGATAATAAAACTGTACGTACAGAGGCCCCAAAAGCTCAGAGAACAACTGTGGCGAGAGCATCTGTATCAGCCGGCCCAAGCACAGCCTTAGACATTGAATCAAGTACATCAGCCGCCGAAAGTGCATCGCTTGCGAGTTTAGATTCAATCGCAACGATGCTCACAGCACCATTGAAGCTTTCATCACCTGATTTAAGCCGGCGAACGTCATTGGCATCAGAAAGAGAAGACGATGCCATGTCCGAAGCCTCAGACACACTGTCATCGGAAGTTGAGGCCGTTCGCAGAATGGAAAAACGCAAGAAAGGATGGCCGAAAGGAAAGCCTAGGCGGTAATTTGTTGGATTTGAAATTATAAAAGAATGTGAAATTTTGGACATTTTCGATTCATGAAAATGAATTACTGAACCTTTTTTTTTATTTTTTTTTTTGAAGTGGGATGGGGCTAATGACCAAAGTAGTCGATGCCCCTAAAAAACCTCAAAAAAAAAAAAAAATAATAATGCGATAATATCTATCCACATGTCTGGAACTGGCAACGACAAGGAACTTCGGTACTTCTGCTTACACTGGCAGTGAGGCAATGGTTTTGCTAAAGTACTCCCTGTGAAGTATGAGATTGGCATCCTTAGCTGTTCGAGTTGGTTGCAGTTGTGCTTCTTAATTTTACCTTTTGCACAGGAGTGGGAGACATGACCATGATCTGTTTTGCCAATGCTAGGTGTGGTGCTGAAGGGGGGGGGGGGGGGGGGGTGAGCTGCTGTGAGCTAACTCTGCCAAAATCTAAACTCATTTCTACATCGAGGCCAGTATGGCTTCATAAAAGGGCCTGGTACCAAGGATTGCATCTTAAATGGTCTTGCCGAGGTGGAAAGCATCGACTGTAAATATGTATTGGCAATTTTTATTGACATAGAGGCGGCATTTCCTTCCTTGTGTTGGAGTTCTGTTCTCTATGAGTTGGAACGCCACAATGTTCCTGTAGCCCTGCAGGCCATAGTACAAGACTACTTGTCTGATCGCATGGCTCTGTTTAAGCATGGGCACCTAGTTGTGGAAAAGTCAGTCACCAGAGGAAGCCTGCAGGGCTCTGTTCTCAATCCCTTGATGTAAAACCTGGTATTCGATGGATTTTTGGAACTGACATTCCCAAAAGGAGTCATATCCCAGGCTTTTGCTGATGACTGTCTCCTGTTAGTTCATGGTAATTCACGACAGCAGCTAGAAGACCGAGCATAGGCGGCTTTGTCAACCGCAGAGGACTGGATGGACATTCAAAATTTAAGGATTTCTGTGCCCAAGACGAAGTTTATGGTTCTCAAGGGTGCAGATAAATTATCATAACCAGCTGTGCTGTGTAATCAGTCGAGTGAGACTTCATAAGTACCTAGGTGTTATGTTTGATGAGAAGTTGTTGTTTAGCAACCACATTAGGCAAGTAGCGGCGGACACCATCTCTGTGATGCACAAGCATGGCAGCAAGAATGACACGCCACAACTAAGGGAAGGTCCTTGTATAGATTTATACAGGATCTGGGGAGATGGTAGCCCTCTACATCGTTTTTAACAGCAATGGGAGCCCAAGTGCTCTCCAACGATGTAAATTTAAACCAATATTTGTTTTGATTCCACCTGGCAGCTGATGAGCTGTGCATCTGCGGGGAGGTTCAGTCAAACGAACACATGATGTTCGACTGCCCAGCTCTTGGGGGGCGCCAGAACTCAGGCCACCCTGGAACTTAGAGGTCAAGGGGAAAATTGGGCACAAACAGCGAGCCAATGTGGCAAGAGCCGTATTTTTGGGCCGTGTGGGAGTTCTTGACACAGTTGCTTTGTTCAACCAACATCAGTAGTTTACCTAAAGGAAAGACTCCTACCGCGCTGCTGTAGAAAGCTAATCAAGAAATATGGCTGGCTACCAGCCAGATTAAGACACCAAGCACTTTAATGGTGGACAGGTACTTGCTGGCATTCAGCGGCCTAGACGTGGCAGTGAATTGCTGTCTTGACAAAATAAATTAATTATATTGAGTCATATATGTTTTAGTAGTTGACGAGGTGCACCTACCCAATTTAGTGACATATGACAAGTTGGCGGTGGGACACGCAAGTGAGTGGTGTATGGTAACATGCTTATCCACTCACACTTTTAGGTTAGCTCTAGGAGCTAGTTAGGACACTGGTCGCTAAACTGTTTCGTGGCTCAGTAGCCGTTTGTGGCACAGACATTCGGTCTTATGCTTTAGGGTGACCGAATGGGGTGGTGGCGGGGGAAATGCCAAGCAAACCAAAGCCAAAAACATATACATTCACTATAAATTCGATACTGATAGAAGGATCGACTCGACTGAGATTGGCTGAACTTAAATGAGATGCAGCATTTATAAATGTTTGCAATGTAGCAGATCGGTGTTGCCAAATATCAATAAATTTACTTATTCTTAGAAAATTTGTAAGGTTTGTAATTAAGGTCATAGTAAACAAAATACATACTTATAGGTCATATGAACTCAAAATACATCATTATTGTATATATTGTTATTGTGAGGGGGGCACAATAACAATATCAACCTTTCATATCCGAAAAGATATGAATACATATCCTTTTCGAAAGGTTGAAAAACGCTGGTTTAAGACAAAGGTTAAGTTTAGTTACATTGCCTGTATTTGATAAATTTGAAAAATCTGAAAATATTTTTAGCAGTGATTTTTATCCACCACTGTTATGATCTAATTAATGAATCTACTTTTCACTAAATAAAAATTAGTTCTTGCTATTTAACAGTCAAAAGTCATTTGATCAGCAAAGTTTAGTAATTATATTCTGAAGTTTGTAATGAAGGTGAAATTATTTCTTATTAGTCACCATCTGAAAAGTCCTCATTCATCTGTTCTTATTGCAACTCATACTTATTCTTTTTGATTGGTAACCTTTTTTAACACTATTATACTTACACATTTATAAACTAAATCATATTTGTGATACACAAATAGCCACAAAAAACTAATTATAAATTATTTATTAATTTTTGTGATAAAGAACAAAAAAGTCTGAAATTAGGACTTTATAAAAATAAAACAACAAATAAGTAAAAATAAAAAAAAAACGGAAAATATCATATGCAATAGTGTATTTAGCAAAGCAGACACTTCTCTTGTTTAACAAACTAACCAAGCACATCATAAAGCAACAAGATCAACACTGAAACTTGTTTGTTAACAGTGTAGAAATGAAGGTAAAAAGGGTGTCATTGTCTGGATAATAAAGGATATCACTGCTTTCAAAAAATGTTCAAAAACAAAATTTGTGTATCCTCTTCATGCCAAGAAAAGTAATGGAGAGTTAATATGGAATATTACTAATTTTTTTTTTTTCATTTACTTAATATATTAGAATAATAATGTAGATTTTTAGTGTAGTAACTTGATCAATAATCTTATGCAGAGATTAATTAACTATATCATTACAATAATAATATTGCTAGAATTCTATTTTGCCAAGGGTGGTTGGGTGCTGCTCCAGAATTGTCATCTTGGTCTAGAATATATGAATGAATTGTTTATTGCATTATCTGAAGCTGAAAACCCTCATCTAGAATTTAGAATATGGATTACAACTGAACCACATCCAAAGTTTCCAATATCACTGCTGCAAATATCACTCAAATTCACAAATGAACCACCTCAAGGTACTGTTAAGTAATTAGTCTCTCACTTTATACATAAAATAAAAGAAGTAATTCTATCCAACAAAATTCTGCATGATATATTGATTTAACATTAAACTTTGGTATTAGATACGCATGAAGCCATTCATTTCTGAAAATAAGATTGTATTAATTAATTACACCCTACTGATACATGTAGATTACAGTTTTATGCTGTAGTACTGTGAGGTATATATTTTTTTGTGCTTACGAAAACATCATTTTCAATTTATTGGAGATGTACATTTGCATTGTATGTGTTTATCCAAGAATATAACAAATCCAGTGGAATAAGATATCTTTAAAAATGTTGAAATCTTACAAGAACAAACAATACCAATACAAGATCCTGTTCTCATACTACTGCAGTTAGTCACAAATAAATGGAAATAAGAATGCATTGAAATAAATGGTTATTGAAATAAATTAGAAAATAAGAATGCATTGTAAAACAAGCATTTTAGCCAGAATTTAAATAAAAATTAAAAGAAAAAATCCAAAATGACATTTGTCATTTTATACAATCCTAGTAGAAAGCATAAATGTAGTCTTAAAATACTGAAACCATTTAACCTCCAATTCAGTTGCCCACCAAAACTTATGCATGCATCTTTGATAGGTTGTATAAGTAAAACTTTCAACTTTATCTAAGATTTTCAATGATTTTGATAACTTATTCTTTACTGGAATTGCCTAGAACAACAGTCATTATTAATCATTTTTGTTCTTATTCTTAGATTTTGGCTAAAAATATTATTTACAGTTTGGCAAATGGTGGCTTATGAGTTGCGTGAACTCTTAGTTGTGATCGATCCAGTAACAGAGAGAGTTTCACTCTGCAGACATGAATGCATTGAGCAAACCTTCAGTTTAACCTAGTTCTATATGATCTTGGATGATAACATTAATTCATGATAGTTTTTAATTCTAAGAATCATTACCATGTGTCCAACATTCATAATTAAAACTATAAGCAAATCAAATATATTAAATAAAACATATGCTATAAATCATCTAATAAATCTTAAACTCAGTTGATGTCAATAGAATCTTATTTGTCACCAAATTAATAAAAAAAAATCATTACCAAATATTATCATCATGATGCTAATAGTAACGTAAAAAATTAACTTATTAAAAACCAGTGACTTACCGTAATTCCAAAATTAATCACATTATTATTCTACACCATTTCTAAATTGGTTCCATAAATCATTTTTACTACTCGCTAAATTAACACATTACAGTATGTTCTCCTCTTCATCATCACTGTTGTCTACAGAAATGTCAGATGAAATCAGTTTCATGTAATTTTATAATAAAATGCTCTAAAATTTTATCTAACCGGTTCAACTTTTAAATAATTTCCCATAAATTTCTGGAAGGCATTTTTGCAAACTGCCTTCCTGAAGTTTAGATTTATTTTTCTAAATTAATTTTTCTTTTGCCAGTTCTATTGTGTTTTCTAAATGAATATTACATTCTTTAGGGCAATGTAATTTTTAACACATGCCCAAACATTCTCAATAGCATTTAATTTGAGATGATTCAACAAACAAAGAATCTATTTTGTACATTCTAAATCATGATTTATGTAGTTTGTCAGAGTACACAATTCAGATTTGAACATTTCATGTGAAAAAGATATCTTGTTTTTAATGATCCAGTTGATCATGTCTTGTATTTTGAATTCAAATTAGAGGCTAGATTTATTTGAATATTGGGATATGGTGCATTGTGCATGACCATTACAGATCTCTGTGACAAATTCAGTAGCAATTGAGACAAAACCCATTTTTGAAAATTATTAAAATTAATATTGTCATTGTAATCGCTTGTTTTTTGACTGACTTCAATAAAACAGTCTTCTCCTCTCACAAACTATTATTGCTTGACTCACTTTAGAAACAGGAGCTTTCAGCCTTTTTTTTTTTTTTTTTTTAGGGCGAAAAACGGTTGGACGTTATCATCGCCCGGAAAATAAATAAATAAATAAAAGTAATTAAAATTGTTACATAAAATTAAAACTTAAAACTACTATCACAGGAAACAAAATCCGGAATGGGTGTAAAAGGCCCATTCTCGGATAACAAAAACACTAACATGTAACTTAAAACTACGTTAAAAACTATTATATTAAAAATAAATAAAACTTAAAACTAAAAAGAAATAAAACTTAAACCTAAAAAGAAATAAAACTTAAAACTATTATGTTTAAAGTCTTACAACTAATATCACAAAAATCTTACAACTAATATCACAGACGAATTTAAAAAACAAACAAAAAAACAAAAAAATATGAATATATATATATATATATAAAAAACAAAATTCCGATAGGGAGTGTAAAAGGCTCGCTACTCGGATAACAAAACAATACATAGGACAATACATACAATTACAAAACAATACATACTAATTAAATTTTTTGTATTAACCCTATACTACGTAAAAACAGAAACATCCGGTTTAAAACCTCTTTATCATTACGCAAGATACCACGGATGTTGGGTAGTTTAAATTTACGACGTAATGTCGCATAACATACGCAGTCCACGAGTATGTGGTACACAGTCACAAGGCAGTTGCATCGTGTGCATAGAGATGGTTGTCCTCTTGTAAACAGGTACTCGTGTGTGACCCTCGTGTGTCCTATCCGCAATCGACAGAGAACTACTTCCTCACGCCGGGGTTTTCTGTATGAGGAGTCCCATGGTAACACAGAATCTTTAATCTGACGGAGTTTATTATCAATGGTAGCCGTCCAATCACCTTGCCACCTTGCTCTTCATAATTGTTTTACATAGTTTATGAAATCAGAAGTAGCAACTCGGGTGGTGAAAGGAGGCTGGTTACATGCTTCTTTGGCAGCGGAATCTGCATGTTCATTACCTGGAATCCCTACGTGGCTAGGGACCCAGCAAAAACTTAATTCTGTGTTGCGATTATTCAACTCAGCGATTGCGTTATAAATTTCAATGACGATAGGATGTTTAGAATAAAAGTTTTTTAAGGCATGGAGAGCATTACACGAGTCACTGCAAATAAGAATTTTTCTTTATTTAGGGTTAATGATGTTTAGAGCCTTATTTATAGCGTATAGTTCAGCAGTAAACACACTCGTAATACCGGGGAGACCAAACATATAAGTTCTCTCATTGACAACAAATGCACACCCAACTGTATCGTTTTGTTTCGATCCATCAGTGTATACAACCGCGTCTGGTTTCATCTTGGAGAGAACACACTGAAACATTTGTTGAAAGACAATAGATGGTGTTGATTGTTTATTGTATGCAGTCAGGTCAAAATTAAAATTTATGAGGTTTATTCTCCATGGAGGATATGAGCAAGGGTACATAGGAAAGAATGACGGTGTGTCAACATTTATATGCTGCAGCAGACGCCAGGTACGGACACCTACAGGTGCAGTACGACGTGGATGGTCCTCATACTTTCCTAGATTAGGATTTCTAAAGACTGACTCAAGAACCGGGTGATTTGGCTGTCCTCTGAGACGAGCAAAATAAGATAATAAGAGCTGGTCTCGTCTATCCCAAAGTGATGGTTCACCACAGTGTCTACAAGTAAGCTTGCGACAGGACTTGATGTAAACGCGCCTGTGGCAAGCCGAAGGAAAGCATGATGTACACTTTCCAGCATTTTAAGCACGGTTTGACGAGCTGAAGAGTAGGCGACACAACCATAATCTAAACGGGAGCGAACAAAGGAATAGTAAAAACGTATCATACATGATCTATCGGCTCCCCAGTTGGTGTTAGTAAGGACTCGCATCATATCTAGAAGTTTGGAACATTTTGTTTTCAATTCTTTTAAATGTTTGACCCAAGTAAGACGGCTATCAAAAAATAAACCTAAAAACTTGACGTAAGTAGAGATAGTAATAGTCTCTCCGTTCAGAAATATTTGCGGAATAGAATGGTTTCGTAGCCGAGAAAAAACTACACATTTTGTTTTTTCGGATGAAAATGTGAAACCAGTAATCCTGGACCAACCTTCAAGGTGAGATATAGTGTTCTGCAGTAGTCTCTCTGCTGTAGGTGCTGAACGGCTTGCAATGTAGATAGCAAAGTCGTCAGCAAATAGAGAGCATGAGACAGGAGCCTGCACACATTTGGTAATATCGTTTATGGCTACAGAAAATAAGGTGGCACTTAATACACTACCTTGGGGCACTCCATTCTCCAAGATGACACTATCTGAGAGCGAATCATCCACACGAACACGAGCCGTTCGGTGATTTACGAATCCCCGGATAAAAGCAAGCATATTGCCCTTGATTCCCCATTCTTTGAGAGTGTTAAGAATACTACGTCGCCAGGCTGTGTCATACGTCTTTTTTATATCGAAGAAGATAGCGACGAGGTGCTGCCGATTTATGAAAGCGTTTTGTATGGCTGTTTCTAGTGACACTAAATGGTCAATAGAAGATCGTCCTTGACGAAAACCACACTGTTCTGGAGATAGAAAGCCATGTTTCTCCAAGTACCATGTAAGTCTGCGGTTTACCATTCTCTCCATTATTTTACACAAAACGCTTGTTAATGAAATAGGGCGGTAGCTTGAGGGGTTCGTTTGGTCTTTACCAGGTTTTAGTACTGGTATAATAAATGCTTCTGACCAGCCGGGTGGGAAGACTTGTTCGGAGAATAAACCGTTGAAAATATTCAAAAGTTGTTGTAGTGCCGAATTAGGAAGGTGTGAAAGCATGGAAAGGCGAATGTTGTCCGGTCCAGGGGAAGTGTCCCGTGAATTTTTAAGTGCATGTAACAATTCTTTAAATACGAATGGAGTGTTTATTTCACCAACCGAATCACCAATGTTTAACGATAATACTTCTATTTGTATCTTGTACCGTTGAAAATCGTTATTATATGATGAGGTGAGAGACACCGAGCGGAAAGATTTTGCTAGACTATTTGCCACTTCCGAGGATGATGAAAGGAGTTCTCGTTCATCAATAAGACCGAGAATAGATTGTTTCGGTGATCCGAAAATTGCACGAATTTTCTTCCATAAAGTAGACGTGGGAGTAGTGCGTGAGATAGTGTTCACGTATTTCGTCCATGAATTCCTCTTAGCGTCCAAGAATACTCGACGGCACACCGCTCTAGCCCTGCGGTATAAATTTAGATGTTCTGTTGTATGCCTACGATTAAATTTACGTAGTGCTTGTCGTCGATTCCTAATAGCATTTTTGCAATCATCGTTCCACCATGGAACGAAAGGGCGTCTAGGCTTACCCGATGTTTGTGGGATATATCTGTTGGCATTCTCAAGTATCATGGACGTAAAAGAAGAATATTGGTCGAGGATGTTCGCTCCATCGTCATACTGAGATTGGAATGCTTTATGGTATCCGTTCCAATCTGCCTTTTCAACAATCCATCTCCGTGGCCTTCTTTTAATCTCGCAGTCTACACCGAAACCAATAATAATTGGTCTATGATCACTGCCGTGAAAGTCATCACAAACAGACCAATTAAAATGAGGGAGCACATTCGGTGAGCATATGGAAAGATCAAGGTTAGATACAGTACCAGTTGATAAGGACATGAATGTGTGTGATCCATTATTCAGTAGGCAAAGGTCAAAATCTTGTCTCAATCTGTTTATCATATTTCCTCGAGTGGAGCAGAAGGTTGAGCCCCAGGAAATATGATGGGCATTGAAGTCTCCTACTATTAACGATGGAGATGGTATTTGCGTGAGGAGATTTGAGACATCTAAAGCACTGAACTCAATGTTCGGTAAGAGATACAGATTGCAGATATGCAATTTGAAGGGAATAGAGACCTTTACTGCAATAGCAGGAATGACAGTGGTTAGTTGAATTCTTGTAGCTGACACCCCATTCTTCATGAAAATCGCTACTCCACCACTCTCCCTACTGTCTATTAGGCAGTCGTATCTCTCACAGAAGTATCCTCTGAGTGTAATTCGGTCATGTTGTAGAAGGTGAGTTTCTTAGAAACACATGATTAGTGGATCATGTGCGTGCGCTAGTACTCTAATATCTTCAATGCGGGACCGAATACCTCTAACATTCCACTGAATAATGTTCATAAGTGTAAAAAAATAAATAAAAAAATTAAATTTCGGAAATTATATAAAAATTAGTTGTAGGTGATTCGGTTTTTCTTTTTTGTATTTTTTATTTTAAAGAACTCCGATGCCCTAGGGTCGGGTGGTTCTTCAACCATATCCTCCAGTAAATGAGGTGATGGTGGAGGAGATTTATTTGAATGGGATGCTGCAGTTAACATCCCAGAGGTGGTGGTAATGTGGGTTCCCTTTACGGGGAGCGTATTAGGTGGCTTACTGCCAGCTGTGATAGTCGCTACTCGTGCCGGTACGACTTTGGGAGCCAGGAACTTTCGTGTGTATCACACTGTTGGATTCACTAACTGCGACGAAAGACGTTTTCTTCATCTTTGTCAGCTCTGAGATAGTGGCTGTAAGTGAAGCTACTTGATCAGAAAGCATCTGAACAAGTTTTTTAAGCTCATTGCAGGATCCGCACTGCTGATTATTAACATTTGTAGGAATTTGTTTAGATGTAGCGGTGGCAAAAGATACATCTGGTTTAACTAGGTTCCGTGAATTGTTTAACTTTTTGTATTCTCTTCGTGCGGCCGGAAAAGATAGCTTTTGCTCCGTACAGATTTTGAGAATTGCCTTTTCTTCTTTAAAGATTGGGCAATCTCGGGAGCGGGCTGTATGTGGACCACTGCAGTTTCCGCATTTTTCACTTTCTTCGCAATTAGTGTCATTGTGACCTTCTTTAGCACATCGAGCACAGATCTCAGTTTTTGTACAAGATGTTGTAGTGTGACCAAAACCTTGGCATCTGAAACATCGCCGTGGGTTAGGTATGAATGGTCGTACCCGAACCGAGATGTAACCCACTTTAATCTTTTCTGGTGGAACAGGGAGATTAAATGTTAATATAAGAGACGGTGTCGGTTCTTCTGTTCCGTTCTGCCGTTTCATAATACGTTTCACTTCAACATCTTGGTGGCAAAGCTCGTCAACTATTTCATTGATATGTATATCTAAAAGGTCTCGACAAAAAATTACACCCCGGCTCGTATTTAACGTTTTGTGGCATTCTGCACTTATATTTATACCACCCATATTACGGAGACGTAAGATAGATCGACTCTGTTCGTCGTTGAATGTTTCAACCAGAATCGATCCGTCGCGTAATTTCCTGATGTTCTTCGGGGAGCCACTTGCACCTGTTACAGTTTTATTTATTAGGAAAGGTGAAACCTTTTGGAGGGAGCCACCTTCCTGACTATTTCGGAGAACAACGAATCGAATATTTTTAGTGTTCAAGTCTAAAGATTTGTAGTTCTCTTCCATAGGACTTTTATCCTCGTCAGACAAAGCTGATCGAGGTCTCTTCGCAAGACTTAATTTGGTGGTTTTTTCAGATGGACCACCAACCATCTTGGGATTTAATATAGATCAGAAATTTTGGTCCCACGAGTACCGGCGAAAAATGGACCACTCCAGCAGAGCGCACGCGTACTGGAGCTAGAGCTAAGTACAACTGGGTTCGCCCTGGTGCCCAGAGGACATCGTTCAAGACTCACTACGTAGAGCCATTCACCCATCGGCACGATTTGTTCCCACCTTGGGTTACGGTTGCATTTCGAAAGATGTCGCAACACCACCGAGTGTTAATGTAAGAAATATCAGTGTAGGATGTTGTTATGTAATTGTGTGAGTGTGTATGTTGTAATATATGTAGTGTTCTTGGTGTAGTATATGTGTATAATGTAAAGTGTTCTGCAGCTCACTGTATAGTGGGAAGAATAGCTGCAGAGGCTAGGCCTGTGGAGACGCCAACCCCCAAAGTCTTAAAGAATAAGACTCCCCGTCGGGGTTCAGCCCTTCTGCAGAACAATGAAACTCCAGAATGAACAATGGTTCATTCTGGACCCTTTGGGAATAATGTATATAGGCTTCATCTATATAAATAACTGGATTTTTTTTTTTCTGTATCACATTATGAAGCGCAGATATGCAATCTTTTATCTCTTATATCATAATTCTCAATCAAAATCTTTGTTTAAGCTTTTTTCCACCAGAAGCCTAAATTTTTCATGACTACACAAAGAGCCCAAATGCTCCTTTCAAATGTTATCTGCTCTTTTACTAACTCCAAAACTTTCCTCAGAGAGGAACATTTGCATCTGGGGATGCAAATGGGCTATAGTTTTTTCAAACCATATACAAGTTACAGATCTACACTCACACTATGAGACACATTTGCAAAATATTTATATGATACTAAAAACTCCTTATATGCTTTTTTAGCTTTATATCACATACAGATTTTTTTTCATAATTCATATTCTAGACAGTGAATGAAATGATATTAACTGATTTTATTTTTTAGGGAGTATCTGAATTGAATTGATTTGTGATACTTGCGTTCTTTCTAAACCAGTTTCTTCAAAACTGTGGCCAAAAGTAAATGATAAATTTCCTGCCAAATATATTTTCTAATATATATGTGAATTTTATATATATTTTCTAATATATATTCCCTATTCAAGGATAGGGATTTAGAATCTGTACTGGTACACTAAAGATAACAGAGTTGACTGTTATTTTCAAGATTATTTACTACACATTTATCAGCTTTTTTTACTACTGGTATTGAGAAATTGAATTGTGAGTATGAATTATTATGCTACAATATCCTTACCTCACTGGAGCCACCAACTTTGAGCTAAAACCTTTGAAGGTTTTCTTGGAATACTCATGACTGACAGTTAAAACCACACTTTTTTTGGAAGACTGCCAGCATTTCAAATGTTATGATTATAACAGTTTTATTGTGTATTTCTTGACTACTATGACCAATTAAAAAAGCCTTAAGTTTTTAAAGTTAACCAGAAACCTGATTAGTCTCTAATGAACAACAACTCTCTACAACAAGCCCTCAATTTTCTGTAATTTCTTCAGCTGAATTATTTCAATCTGATGACTAGTTTGCATCTTTAATTCTTTTATCCTCAAAATTATTGGTCATCAAAGTTATCAAGGCACATATAACATGAAAAATACTTCAATTCTAGAGAAAACCACTTACACGTGCAGTTAGAATAATGCACTGCACCGCAGAATGTTTACAGTCAGTGGCTTTTGTGTCCACTCCATCTCCTGTGTGTGCACAACAAGAAAATGTCTGTGTGAAGTTAGAGTTCTGCCTTTTGAAGTATTAATTCATCTTTTGACAGTTCCGTCAGTCTGAGAAGAATCATCATCCAATGGGATAATTAATTGTAAGCAAATAATGTAGAACTGCATTGTAACATAAGTTATCAAAAGCAATAAAATTAAATATACATGTTTTTTTTAATTAATAGGTGGATAATAATTTTTGTTACAGTTTTAATGATCGTCACATATAACAGACAGGTTTAACCAGTCTTCTTATTTTAAACATTTTACTTTTAAGACATTAAAAAGTATATCATCTGAACAAAATATTTTATAAAAAATTGTTTATTCCATCCATTTCGTTATGAAATAACGGTTTTTTTTTATTTATTGATCTATTTTACAAAATCAGCTTTTAAAGTACCAGTTTCATAATTACAGAAAAAATTCCATAAAATTTTCTGTTTATTGGAGTAACTGTTTTAGTAACCACCACAGTAGTAGACCAAAAATGTTTGTCTTTGCGTAAGTAAAGATACTTTTATGTAGTTTACTTTGAATTAATTTTTAGTTTAAGCTGTAATCAATAAAATAAGTAGAGTTGATAATAATGCATCATTTTTGGCTAAACATATATCAAGAATATATTTTAATCTCTAACAGTGAGAGTGTGTTCAGATCTTGTTTGATTGTGAGAAGGTGATGAGATAACCTAACCAAGTCCAAATTTGTTGATAAAGACAAAAGGCAAACTCAGAATAAACTGTATTTTTGTAAAAAAATACAGTCGATCGATGTTGTGTGACACTTAATCCACTATAGTTCACACGTAATTATATTTATTAAAAAAAGTTAACATAATAAACAATATGGTAGATTGATAAACAATCCTGCTAGTCATAAAAAGTTAAAGTAGTATAAGCCCCAACTGATTAATATTCACTACATTTCAAGACATAAAAATAAAAAATAAACAATTCTGATCTTTGCTACATCATTCACAAAGCAAATGAAGGTTAAATACTTTGTGCATTCATTCATATGAGCCTTAAGATGGATTAATTTTTGAAGTTTCAGAAAAAAATATGGCACTTAAAAAGTCTCAACGGAAAATCAATTAATGGCAAAAGCAGATCAGGAGAATGACAGATGTGCAGAAGCTGTCTTACAATAGGCTATTTGTAGAACACATATATAAGAATACAAAAATTTATGCTGTGTTTTAGATAATTTCTGTGTAAAAACAGAGGGTAGAATTTTACTGAAGAAGTAATACTAATTAAAGGACAGCGGTCTCTTGGGGTGGAACAAATGACCCAGTCAAATAAAGATATTTTTTTTAGTAAAGAAGACAATGACCAAATCAATTTTCTCATGTGAATGGTTTTATTTCTTGGAGTATTTTCCGACTGGGAAAGTCACTATTAAATTTTTATCTAAAATAAGAAAGGTAAATTAGAAAGTCTATGCTGATTCAATCAAAACCTATAGCATTAAAAAGTAATTTGTTATGACAACTCTAGGAATTAGAACAATATTCAGATTAAGTAAAAAGATGTAATGTAAGACCTTTTCATATGTTGCAGTTAATACCTAAATAACTGCTGTGACCTACTTTCTCATGATGTTGTAAGGATAGAGATTAACCTTGCTTTGTGGTTTTTGAAGGTGTTCGTGCTGGTCTGAAACGTACTTACAGCACAATGGGCCAAGATATGTTAGATTTCAGCAGAGCCTTCCAGTACTTGCCAATGTTGTATGCAGTGTCATTCTTACACACTGTTGTCCAGGAGCGAAGAAAATTTGGACCGATTGGATGGAATATTCCGTATGAATTTAATTATGCAGACTGGTATGCATCAACCCTATTTATACAAAACCATCTGGATGAAATTGATCCAAAAGTAGGCGTCAGCTGGACCACAGTGAGGTAATTCTAAATTTAATTATTATTTTTATCTTTAACAAAATTTATTCATTATTTTTTTGAATTTGGTAATGTTTTGGTACAGAACATAATTACTCTTAAATTAAAGAAGTGGCAATTGTGTTTAGATGAAATCAAGTTCTTCAGCTTTAGAAATGAGCTAAAAAATATTAGTGCTATATCACTACTTAAATGTCATATTGTTATTTATTTGGTTGTGAATAGTTAATTGTAAGTATTAAATAATACTTGTGAGATTTTTCTGTGATCACTATTTTAATTTGAAATTAATAATTTACCATCTATGTGATGTGGTATGATATTATTTTATCTACCTTGTACAATCATAATTCAATTTTTTTAAGAGATAGTGTCCCAAATTATTTTAAAATGGTCTTCAATCAACTTATTCTATTACATGCATCATGTAAAATTGATGTAGGCTTAGAATTTTCATTTTAAATAATTTTATAAGTTTGACATCACATTCACAGGTAGACAGTCAGAGAAAGAATAGACCACAGCGCAATCTTTAACTCTTTTAGCAGCTCACTTAAAATACTTTATTCTCCATATATAAAAAACACTATTAAAAAATTGAAGTTACCAATAACTTTTATAAAATATCATATTCAATTTAAAATAACCATGAAGACCCATGTTCCTATGTTGATTAGGAATGAAGATAAAATTATTTAAAAAAGATATAAATCTGAAATTTGAAAGTGTGATAAGTTATTAGAATGGTTTGTGTAAAAAATGTCATTAAGATTGGTGCAGTAGTTATTTAATGGTAAGGGATCAAATTCAAGCTTCACTACAGAAAGATAAGAAAATGGTGTCTTTTTTTCTTTCTCATCAAAATAACACTTAAAAAGTTGTAAAAAAAACTATCATTTAATATCAATAAATGCAAACAAAATTACCTAAAAGGTGGTGTGACTTGTTTTGAATCTTGGTAGTTTTTACTTTTTTAAAGTTTCAAATTGCAGTAATAATTCTGCGCTGATAGATGATTTTTTTTTCCTACTTTCTTTTATTAGAAAATAAGAATGAAATTAGAATAAGCATCTTATTTTTTCAGCCAATTTGATTAATGAACAGCTCCATTATTTCCATTAAAGATAAACATTTTATCACATTACAGCAGCATAGGTCTATAAACATTTTAAAATACTTTAAAAAAGATCTTATTTTCTACATTTTCATTACAAGTGCTTTCTAGTGCACTGCTATTTCATCAGATTATAAGATTAGAGTCGGATACATTATTTATTAAAAATTTGTAAATGTTTAAAATTTATTTTAATGTAGCATTGAGAACAAACATAGTCTCTTAGCTATGTTTGACTAAAAAATGATTGATTACCTGATTTTTCTGCTTTTTAACATCATCTACTGTCTTTTTTATACATTATTGTTTATATAAAACGCCTGGGAAATATTGAATTGAATGAACTATGAAAATAAACTTTTGAGAGCCAATTGTCATTTTCTAATTGTTCATTAATTTAATTATTATTCATGTTATTTATATTTCATTATTCATGAATGTGGAATATGAATCTATTGTTAATTTCTAAAAATGACAGTTTTCTAGATATGGAAGTCCACTTAAAGCATGGCTCTTATAATAACTGTGTTGTTAAAAATTAGGTTAAAAAGGTGAAATTTTTCTGGCAGCAAGTAAGGTAAACTCTTTGGTAATCATAATTAGTAAATTAGCATTTCAGGAATTACTGTTCATTAACACATTAAATTTAGATTAATAACTATATTACTGATTTTATTTTTGTTTATTTTTAATAGGTATATGTTAGGAGAAGTCCAGTATGGGGGTCGTGTCACCGATGACTATGATAAGCGATTGCTAATTACATTTGCCAAAGTTTGGTTTTCAGACGCTATGTTTTCAGAGGCATTCTTTTTCACTCCTGGATATAAAATAATGCAGTTCCAACAAATCGGTGATTATCTTGATGCATTTGAACTAATGTCCCCCACTGATCCACCTAGTGCTTATGGTCTACATTCAAATGCTGATATAACGTTAGTATTCTATTATATTTTTACCAGGTCATGTATTGCTAGAGTATATAAGCAGTTTCTTTTGTTTGCTCTCTTGTAGCATGTAAACAGCAGAAATGTTAATGAAACAAGATATTAAACAATTCGTCTTTGATCACAAGACAAAACTTTCATTTGATTTTGGTTGAAATTACTGTAGACTGGACAACAAGTACCATTCTATGTGAAAAATCAATATCAAAAGTTTAATTTTACTTTTTTTTTCCAAATAGATTAATCAAATCTACAAGGGGAATATTAGAAGAAAGGATCTAAAAAATATTTTTTTTAAATGTATGTTTGAGTTTTTATGTTTTAAAATAATTATCAGATTATTTTAATGTGGTTGTGCATGTATTATAAAATTATTATAATTTTCATAACTTACAAAAACCAATTTATTATATAGTGCATATGATCCATTCTAGGGTTAGCTGTTACATTAAACTAAATTATTAATGTTCTCATTGCTCATCTTGCCATGCACCATATGTTTAAAGTAAACTAGGAAAGCAGTACTATGTCTCAGTTCAAGGGGACTAATGTTGCATTAATTAAGTGAATCCTTATAGGCAATCTAAAATTAACAAAAAAATATATTTTTTATTGTATGAATATCATAGAATTTTTACAAAATGAATAGTAAATATTCTGATATCTGAACTTATTACAATTTATTCCAAAGTCCAGGAAGAGGAATTTCTCTACAAGCAGTTTTTGTTAGATGAAGACTGCACAGCAGTTGGGGATCAAAAACAATTATGAGATTAAAACACCTGAGCAAGGAAATTGTTAAAAATAACGTATTTGTACATATATATATTATCATATGATTATAATTTTTATTGTAGATCATGCAAAATAATGGTGAATATTAAATTAAGATTAAATATTTCATTAAAATTAAATGTCTACAATTATCTACAATAATTGTAATCTGAACATTTTTTGCATATTTGTTTCGTCATTGTTCTTTAAACCTGTCCAGTGATTGTTGCAATTCTTTTAATTTTGCTTATAATTTCACCTGTCCATCCCCAGTTTTATTCTTTAATATTTACAGTTAATAAATACAATATCTTATTGTGATGGATTATAATTTCTTATATGATTGATTGTGATTGTTGTGTGTACCATATTAGATAATTACAGGGTAAAAGTTTCAGTCATTTCTTACTTTTATCATGTGTGCTGATTCAGTTAAATAATTTTATTATGTATTTACTTTCTTATTTTTTTTTTTTATTTCAGGTATCAAAGTAACACAACTAAGACATTACTGGATACCATAATATCAATTCAACCAAAGGAATCATCTGGTGGAGGGGGTGAGACACGTGAGGCTGCAGTTACTAGGCAGAGTACTGAAATGTTAAGCAAACTACCCAAAGATTATGACCCATTTGAAGTTAAAGAAAGGTGAATCACAATAAAATTATGTAATCATAATTATTACACTTAGATTATTACATTTTATTTTATTATTATTATTTTTCCTCCTCTTGAATCATGAGACCTTGCTGTTGGTGAGTGGGCTTGAGTACTCAGGGATACAAAGTAGCTGGACCAAAGGTGCAACCATATCGGAGAGGTATCTGTTGAGAGCCAGACTAAGGAATGATTCCTGAAAGAGGGTAGCAGCTCTTTCAGTAGTTGTTAGGAGCGTGAGTCAGAATGATTTAAACAGCCATATCAACATCTCTCAGTCCTCTTGAGTACTGCGCAGCTGAAAGCAATGGAAAACTACAGCTGCTTTTTTTTCCAAGAGAATTTGGCTCTCTGCATTTTCATACAGCAATGATTGAGGCGCCTTCCTTGGTAAAATATTCCGGAGAAAAACTAGTCCCGGATCTCGGATCTCCAGGTGGGGACTACTAAGGAAGGGGTCACCAGAAAATTAAAAACTAACATTCTACGAGTCAGAGCGTGGAATGTTAGAAGTTTAAAAAAGGTTGGTAGGCTAGAAAATTTAAAAAGGGAAATGGATAGGATAAATGTAGATGTAGTAGGAATTAGTGAGGTTCGGTGAGAAGAGGAAGGCGACTTTTGGTCAGGTGATTTTAGAATAATTAACTCAGCTTCAAATAATGGGCAGGCAGGAGTAGGTTTCATAATGAATAAGAAGATAGGGAAGAGAGTAGAGTATTTCAAAACGCATAGCGATAGAATCATTGTAATAAGGATAAAATCAAAACCTAAACCGACAACGATTGTTAACGTCTATATGTCTACAAGCACCCATGATGATGATGAGATAGAGTGTGTATACGAAGAGATTGATGAAGCAATTAAACATGTAAAAGGAGATGAAAATTTAATAATAGTTGGAGATTGGAATGCAAGCATTGGAAAAGGCAAGGAAAGAAATATAGTGGGTGAATACGGGCTGGGCAAAAGGAATGAAAGAGGGGACCGACTTATAGAGTTTTGCACGAAGTATAATTTAGTAATTGCCAACACCCAATTTAAAAATCATAATAGAAGAATATACACTTGGAAAAAGCCAGGCAATACTGCAAGGTATCAGATAGATTATATCACGGTTAAGCAAAGATTTAGAAATCAACTCGTTGACTGCAAAACTTACCCTGGAGCAGACATTGATAGCGACCATAATTTGGTGATAATGAAATGTAGATTGGGGTTTAAAAACCTGAAGAAAAAGTCAGATGAATCTGTGGAATTTAGAGAAGCTTGAGGAAGAGGAGGTAAAGAAGATTTTTGAGGAGGACATCGCAAGAGGTCTGAGTAAAAAAGATAAGGGAGAAAATGTAGAAGTAGAATGGGAGAATGTTAAAAAGGAAATTCTTAAATCAGCAGAAGCGAACTTAGGCGGAATAAAGAGAACTGGTAGAAAACCTTGGGTTTCAGACGATATATTGCAGCTGATGGATGAACGTAGAAAATATAAGAATTCTAGTGATGAAGAAAGTAAAAGGAACTATCGGCAATTAAGAAATGCTATAAACAGGAAGTGCAAACTGGCGAAAGAAGAGTGGATTAAAGAAAAGTGTTCAGAAGTGGAAAGAGAAATGAACATTGGTAAAATAGACGGAGCATACAGGAAAGTTAAGGAAAATTTTGGGGTACATAAATTAAAATCGAATAATGTGTTAAACAAAGATGGTACACCAATATATAATACGAAAGGTAAAGTCGATAGATGGGTGGAATATATTGAAGAGTTATACGGAAGAAATGAATTAGAAAATGGTGTTATAGAGGAAGAAGAGGAAGTTGAGGAGGATGAAATTGGAGAAACAATACTGAGATCTGAATTTAAGAGCGCATTAAAAGATTTAAATGGCAGAAAGGCTCCTGGAATAGACGGAATACCTGTAGAATTACTGCGCAGTGCAGCTGAGGAAGTGATTGATAGATTATACAAACTGGTGTGTAATATTTATGAAAAAGGGGAATTTCCGTCAGACTTCAAAAAAAGTGTTATAGTCATGATACCAAAGAAAGCAGGGGCAGATAAATGCGAAGAATACAGAACAATTAGTTTAACTAGTCATGCATCAAAAATCTTAACTAGAATTCTGTACAGAAGAATTGAGAGGAGAGTGGAAGAAGTGTTAGGAGAAGACCAATTTGGTTTCAGGAAAAGTATAGAGACAAGGGAAGCAATTTTAGGCCTCAGATTAATAGTAGAAGGAAGATTAAACAAAAACAAACCAACATACTTGGCGTTTATAGACCTAGAAAAGGCATTCGATAACATAGACTGGAATAAAATATTCAGCATTTTAAAAAAACTATGGTTCAAATACAGAGATAGAAGAACAATTGCTAACATGTACAGGAACCAAACAGCAACAGTAATAATTGAAGAACATAAGAAAGAAGCCGTAATAAGAAAGGGAGTCCGACAAGGATGTTCCCTATCTCCATTACTTTTTAATCTTTACATGGAACTAGCAGTTAATGATGTTAAAGAACAATTTAGATTCGGAGTAACAGTACAAGGTGAAAAGATAAAGATGCTACGATTTGCTGATGATATAGTAATTCTAGCCGAGAATAAAAAGGATTTAGAAGAAACAATGAACGGCATAGATGAAGTCCTACGCAAGAACTATCACATGAAAATAAACAAGAACAAAACAAAAGTAATGAAATGTAGTAGAAATAACAAAGATGGACCACTAAATGTGAAAATAGGAGGAGAAAAGATTATGGAGGTAGAAGAATTTTGTTATTTGGGAAGTAGAATTACTAAAGATGGACGAAGCAGGAGCGATATAAAATGCCGAATAGCACAAGCGAAACGAGCCTTCAGTAAGAAATATAATTTGTTTACATCAAAAATAATTTAAATGTCAGGAAAAGATCTTTGAAAGTATATGTTTGGAGTGTCGCTTTATATGGAAGTGAAACTTGGATGATAAATTACTTGGAGTATCTGAGAAGAAAAGATTAGAAGCTTTTGAAATGTGGTACTATAGGAGAATGTTAAACAACAGATGGGTGGATAAAGTGACAAATGAAGAGTTATCGCGGCAAATAGATGAAGAAAGAAGCATTTGGAAAAATATAGTTAAAAGAAGAGACAGACTTATAGGCCACATACTAAGGCATCCTGGAATAGTCACTTTAATATTGGAAGGACAGGTAGAAGGAAAAAATTGTGTAGGCAGGCCACGTTTGGAATATGTAAAACAAATTGTTAGGGATGTAGGATGTAGAGGGTATACTGAAATGAAACGACTAGCAGCACTAGATAGGGAATCTTGGAGAGCTGCATCAAGCTGCATTCAATGACTGAAGACAAAAAAAAAAATTATTATTTTTAATTCAAAATGTTTTAAATTATTAATTTAAATAACTGTAAAAAGAAGTAAATAAGCAACAGGGAAAATGTTAATAAAAAATATAAAAAAATTTAGAAAATCATAAAGCACAAAATAAAATTTAAAAATGTAAAAAGATTAAAGAAGGAACTGTAGATAATCAGAAATAAAAAATGTTGAAGTTAAAAACAAAACAGTTAAGGGAAACTAATTGAAGGAAAAATGCTATGAATTTGAGAAGGAAATAAGTATTAAATGTATAAAATAATGATTTATTAAATAAGAAACATTGTATCTGAATGAAGATACAATTATTTTACCTTTGATGAAATAATTATATTATTATTATTTGTTTAGTTAAAATATATTGCACTAAATTTCTGAGATCCAAATAGAAGGGCTATTAGAAGAAACGGCTAAGAAGTGGTAGGAATACACAGTATCTTAGTACAATGACAAAAGATTACCTGAAAGTCATAAGAGCATTAAAGAGGAATTGGCAATTTCAGTTCTAAAAGAAACAAGACTAACACTGTATGATGTACCATCAGAACTGAATAATGTTGAGCTTCTTGCAGATGCTTTTTCTTACTCTCACTTGTATTTAGAAAATAATGTGGTCACTTACTGCTACCAACTGAAACAAAACTCAACTTGGGTGTTTGTAATAATTATAATTTCTACTAAGATGATTTCTTCCTATATTGTCAGCAGGAACCATAGTGAGTTGCAGGAATCTTTGCTGCAGGTAATTAAAAAGAAACTATGAAAGAAGTAAATATAGTTAAAATAAGAAAGTAATTAAACATTGATTAAGTTGAAATATTTTCTCATTAGTGTAAGAAATATATCAATTTTTAGTCAGAATAATCGAAGAGAAGACTAATCTTGCACTTCTTTCTTGGCCCAACTTAGCCTGAGAATTTGGGCCTCAATTGCCTTTGTAACGCTTAATTGGGCTGTCATTTTAAGGAATCATTCTTTAGTTTTCATGTTTCACCATGAATATGATGTGTTGCATATTGAAATACAATGTTAAATATAACATCTTTTATTATTACAATAGAATCCTTAACAATAACACAAGTTTTATTCATAACTAAATTTTAATTTTTTTCACAAACTACAAAATTCATTTCTCTATCACAATAAAAAAGAAAAGTTAGGAATGCTGTAATTGGTCCAACTTAGGTTACTTTTTTGTTACCACTCTACCACTTCTTCATTTTTTTTAATGCAACATCTTTGTCAAAAAACAATGTATAAACGTATTATTACAGTGTTTTAAACAAAAAAAAAAAATGTCTGCAAGTGAACGAAGCGAGAGTAGGTTGTTTAGATTATGTTGTCCTTTAGAATATGTCCGTGTACTGACCAATCGAACATTTATCAACATAACTTAACCTATGCTCGTTAACCTTGTCTAGTTAACGTTAAATATGCCTTATACGCTATTTGACATTAATTAAACGAGGAAAGCAGGCATAGGTTATGTTGACATACGTACAATTCGTCAGTACACGAAGTCAACATAATCTGAAGTGTTTTGTAATTTTTATATTTCATTTAAAAAATATACTTATTCCACCTTAAATAAATGTTATTATTCATTTTCTCATGAAATCTGAAGAATTTGAATAAGAAAAGTGGCGGTGCGGTAATAAACACAAGTACATAATTTAATTTCAGACATGACTTTATTTAATAGTCAGTTTTATTAGTTATAATAATAAATAATCAGGAATAATTTCCTGCAATGCTCATAAAATAAATTTTGTCGTACTATGATTTCTTTTTTCTTAATAAGTTTGCTAAATCTAAAAACACAAATCAAATAAATGCTATTTGATTAAACATTAAGCATAATTTTACACTTCATTTATATTTCACTTAATTTATTTAAACATGATATTTTACTTCTAATTATAACAAAAATTAAAAAATGAATTATAACTATTAATTTATACACAGGCACAAAAATTGATCAACATTGTAAGCACCATAAAAAAAAAATAACCTGACAAGAGATATCAAGCTAACCATTTTTAAGAAAACAAGCATCCCATGTTAGGCTCACTTCAGAAAGTGTAAAGTGCTTTTCTGATGCCTTTCACTGAGCCAAACATATTGTTGCACTTCACTATACTATGTTACCAAGGCAGTGGAGATAATCATTTCTCAAAGTGATAGCTCCACTCACTTTATCATAGAGACTAGATTTACAGTGAAGATCATTCTCTCAAGAGAAGCCAACTCTGATTAGCAATTTTTCTTCAGAGAATCTATGTTTGTCCAAAAGAAATGTACGTTACACCTAAAAGAAATATTCAGGACAAATATGTAGTGTAAAGCTACAAATAATCTTCCCCTTTTGTTAGATACTTATAAAATTGAATAATTTTTATACATAATTGGTTATCTTTTTTTTTAATCTAACTTTCTGAAAATTAAAAAACTAGAGTGCTTGTCTTTTATACCAAAAGTTATGTGTGATGGTGTTAATGTGCCATAATTTAAACATTTGGTAATAATTAAATTTGAAAATATTAATTCGTTCAAAACTTATAATTTTGCAAATTTCTGATAATAAGCTGTGCATCCAATATTAAGACAAACTATGTATACTTGCCATTTATATACACCACAATCCAGTACTTTCCTTTAAAAATAATAATTAACCAAATAGTTTTAGTACCACTAACAATCTACTATACTTATTCATCATATATCACATTTGATCATGATCTGCTCTTTTAATGATAAGACAAGTTACCATTCATCATATGACATCCCTGGGACATCCAAAATTCATTCCATTTGTCTGATATGTTACAGGAAATACAGAACTTGTAGAATACTATAAATTACTCTACATATGGTGTGATATGCATGAGTTATGTAATCTTCACTAGAATATTCAATAATAGTCAAAGTATTGAGAGAAGGATAATTGAGATGTAATTCTCTAGCAGTTTGTTATATGAATATAATTCCGTCAAAATAATTAAAATAGATTCAGTAAAAAATAAATACTAGTTTGAGAAATTTGACTTTAAAAGCAAAATGTGAGAGAGACCTTTTTGCAATTCTAAATAACAGTCAAACAAAAATTCAGAATCATTATTCAAACTAGTAAAAGTTTTTAATTGATTTGTCTTGAAGATATTTTTGAAAATAAAACAAATTTAACTACATTAGCCTTTATCAAACGTTAAAAAACTCAGTCATTCAAATTGATTCACATCTTAGTTTATTTACTAATATTTATGTTGCTCGGGCTCAAAACATATCCATATTCCTCTATGAGTGAGTGCAGGTAGTATTTAAAATTCTAGTGATCAACTCTTCTTTATTAACATTGAGTATATAAATCTCCCTTTCATACAATTTCATAAAGAATAGTCTTAACAGAGAGTGAAGTCTGTAGTTCTTGATGGCCAGCTAACAGATTCTTCATAACCAATCCATTTTTCCACTAATTATTCATTTAAAAACTGTGTGACATGATAAGTGAAACTGGGAGGAGCTCTGTTGTACTGAAAATACATGCTCATTCATTTTGCTAGTGGGACATTTTGCAGTAAAGAAAAGAATTCATTCTGTAAACGTTCTTGGCAACTTTGCCATATATGTTCTAATATGAAAGGACCAATTAACTATGTTCATCATATACCATACCACACATTCATAGTACCATGTGGATTTTCTTTTGACAACTCATAAGAATTTCAGATATCGTTCTTACAATCATGGACTAAAATAGCTTCATAAAGGTATACAGTGTTTCATAAAATTACATTTCTGCAGCATAATGGTCCTGGTTTGAAGATTCTGCACTTTCTATGTATAAAATGTTAGAATCCATGAAAATGCAATGTTTGCTGAACATAAGTTTTAGAAATAGTCTTTGTAAACTTGTAACATGAATATTTTCAAATTCATCTTCTTGTTCATGACCTTATTATTAGTAATATTAGCACTAACTAGAAAGAGTACCACTCACAAATAATTTTTTTAAAAAGCTTTTGCATTTCCATTGTAAAATTCAAACACATACTCTACTTATCCAGCACAAATGAGTAAGTGAAGCATTGTTAACACAGTTGACAAAATTTTCCAAATTGATACCAGTACATTGGTACTGTATGGAAAATAATATAGACTACTTTAAAAATTTCAATTTATTTGGTCAATCATATAAACTAGTAGCTTAAATTAATTATATTCAATTAAAAAAGTTATAATAATCATAATTTTAAATGTCATATCAGAATGCATTCTGACTTTTCTGTATTTGCTTGACTCTTTCTGCTTTTAATTGAAGTCAAATTTTGCAATTTAATAGTTATTATATGATAAATCCAAAAAATTACTTTTTGAATGAATATTTTTTAGTTTTATTTGATTTTTCTGAAAAAATATTTGAGGTGTAGTTCTGAAATGCATTTTTTGAATAATTTTTAGTCAAACAATTTTTAAGACACTTTTTTACCATAATTAGAGTCCAAAAAATGTTAATATATTTTACCACCTAAGGAGCAATAATCAGGTTGAAATATTTCAGAAGGTGTAAATTTTTAAATCAAGACCAGAGTATTTTTCTGGACCTATATTTATTGATTTATTTTTAGATTTAGAATTGTCTCCCAAAATAGCAACCTTCTTAGGTGGAATACTCAGTACAATGAAAGAATTTTAAATCTCTTTGTTACATACTTTACATTTTTACCTTATATTAGAAGAAGCACAGTCTGAACAACTGTTTTTTTTTTCAATTTATTAAGTTATCAGTAAAATTAGCCACATATTTATTGGTTTAATGTCTTTTTCAGATTGAAGATTATGGGCATATTATCATCCATGAATATATTTTTAAGACAGGAAATAGATAGAATGCAGAAAGTAATATCCATTGTAAGAAAAACCTTGAAGGACTTACTGTTGGCTATTGAGGGCACAATTATTATGAATGATGTAAGTTATTTTATGATTGCATAATTCAAAGTAATTAAATAGAACAAAACATGTAAACATTGCTTACCTCAAATTTTGAGATCTGGATTTTTGACCATTAATTATTACTCTATATTCACAAATACCCCTTTACAAAGGAAAAATTGCCTATTTAATTTATACTAACTGAATTTTACATTTATGAAAATTTTTAATTAAATTTTTCATGGATAAATAAAATGGTTTCTAATTTATTTGTCATCATTTCTCAGGATCATCAAACTAAATTAACCACAAAAAAAATTTTAATGTTATAAATTAATTTTAACCAAGATCTTTATTGTTAACAAAACCATAAAGAAAAATTAAAAATTCTATGATTACAAAATAATAGTATATTTATATATACTTACATATAAATTTATGTGGGATATGTGCAGGCCTAAATTTTGACCAGATAAACAGCAATTTGCTTGTGCATTGCTTGTAGATATATTTTTTAATTTGTAAAATTGTGGTATGATATGTGTTTTTTATATGTAAAACTGACAAAACATTGTGAATATTGTCATTCCCTGATGATGCTGATACAATGGCAGTATGGAAAGTTCATGGGTTAAGAAAGAAAACACAACATCTCTTAGCAAATTTTTTTTAATTTTTTCACATAGTCACCTTTTAATGTAATTCACTTAGTCCATCACTTTTCCAGCTTATTTATTCCTTCATTAAAAGACGACTTCTCAAGCTCTGTAGAATAGGTGTCTGTCTAAACTATGACTTCATCATTTGAGGCAAATCTTTACCCACCAAGCCATTTCTTCAAATTCTAGAACAGGAAATAATCACTTAGAGCTAAATCTGGTGAATATGGTGCATGTGGAAGTAATTCGAAGCCCAGTTCATCAGTTTTAGCAGCAACAATAGAAGACATGCATGGGTGCATTATCATGGTGAAAAAACACTTTTTTCTTGCCCAAATGTGTATGTTTGATCTTAATGGTCTCCTTCAGTTGCTCCAACAATGCTGCATAATAATCTGCAGTGATTGTTTTTCCTTTTTCCATCACCACACCACAAACATCCCAAAAAACAGTAGCCATGACTTTTCCCGCTGATCGAACACTTTTTGCCTTTGGAGCACTTCTACTGGTTTCGACCCACTATTTTAAGTGTTGTTTCATCTCAAGCTGTAAATAATGAATCCATGTTTAATTAGCAGTAATGAAACATTGCAAAAATTCAGTTGAATTACGATTGAACAGTCCAAACACTGCTGAGAAATGTTCATTCAAGTGAGTAGCAAACAAACACAACATCCATCACACTGATAGCATTTCTCATACACAAATGCTCCTGTAAGATGTTGTGAGTATTGTCTACTGATATTTTTGAAAGTTCGCTTATCTTCAATTGTCGATTTTTTAATATACCACATTATTGATTTTTGTGATTTTTTCATCAATTATGGTGACTGCCTGAAAGTTCATTATCAAAGATGGAAGTTTGAACTGCGTTTGAATTCAGCTGCTCACTTTTTTACTGTCTAAAATGATGGAGAAGGTTCATTTAATTTTGAATCTCCTTTTTTATATCTGTTGGGTTTGAACCTTTCACAACAAAATATTTTATTACTGCTCTATCTTTGATTCTATCCATTTTGCACAAAACAACAACACTCATCTATACTACCTTTTAACCACAATTAAATAACTGAGAAGACTTGTTGGAAACTGTTTAGTATGCCATCTAATGGATATTACATTAACTACAAATCACGATTTTGACCAGGTAGCAAACCCAAACCCTATCTCTGTATCAAGTAGCAAACTTTCCAAATCGCTCTTATACATTAATGTAACGAAGAATGGAAAATAATGTAGTGAAAAATAGGAAATTACTTTGACTAATGTATAGTAAGACAATTAAAAATATATATGTATTTTTAATAAAAAATATATATATTTATATCATATCAAGTTTTGGGAACCAATTTTCAAGTATATAAATTTAATTCCTTTTAAGAACCACACAATTAGTCTTAAATAAAATTATGTGAAAATAAGAAAGTTACACTACATGAATGTATCAACTTTATCAGGGAATGACAATATTCACAAATATGTTTCATCAGTTTTGCATATAAAAATACGTAACACCACTACAATATTACAAATTAAGTATATATTTACAAGATCTATTTTTAAATAAAAGAAGGATCTTGGTTCTCTTATTCCAAACTTCTTTTATAAAAACTACCTTGAGGATGAACTAATATAAAAAGAATGGGACTGCTTAGAAACAAATCCACTTTGAAATACACCTTTGTGTATCTCTCCATATTGTTGCCATTGAATTTTTATAATTTATGTTATCTATTCCTTATTACTGCAGGCACTGAGAGATGCTTTGGATAATATATATGATGCAAGAGTTCCTAACTTATGGAAAAGGTCATCTTGGGTATCCACCAGCATTGGGTTTTGGTACACAGAGTTGCTTGAAAGAAATCAACAGTTTGCAACATGGATTTTTCAAGGACGTCCTGCACAATTCTGGATGACTGGTTTCTTCAATCCTCAAGGCAACTTATTTTAATTTAAAATTTTTACTATTTTTCTCGTAACTCTTTATGTTATTCTATATGTATTAAGAGCAGCACAAATGTCCTTAAAAATTATTTGCTTTCATCATCTTCTAAACAATCTCCTTCTGTATAAATGTTACGATCCCAATTTTTCATTATTGGAAATATTTCTGTTAAATTTATTTATAATCCCCTGCCATTCAGCCTTTAATTCTTCTTGAAGAGGTAAAGACTCTTGAAGAGCATCATCCCTTGAAACATTATCTTTTAAGTTTCAATCTCATCTTCAGAAGCAGAAAGAGGTCACAGCAGACAGATAGGAAGAGTAGATAACTGTTGTATTAATAAATGCCAGAACGTTATGAATCAGAAATGACATAATGGAGTCATAATAGCAATTCAACATTTACTTGTAGTTGTTTTGAACCTGTCATGCTTTCTTTGACTATGGTGGCATTGAACTCTTCCATTGCAATGACTGCTGATTCACTTTAAGGAAACAGCATAGCCAATGCTGCTGTTACTCTAATAATTTACTATCTAATGATGCTGGAGATGAAGTTTGGATTATTTTCTAAAAGTTCTTTCAGCACAAGCAGATTGAAACACACTGCTATTTCTATTTGCAGCTTAGTAGCTAAGAATAAGTGTTACACCATATGATCTGTCTATAATCTTGCTAATTTTATGAATTGTTCTCCTTCAGTTTGACAAAGTGATTCATGGATTTTTGTAAACTTTGAGGTATGTTTTTAGTCAAACAATGATTAGAATGTTAACACTGATTTATATGTTTTTAAAATACCTGAACCAATCTTATATTTGTGTTTGACTTAACGTATATTCATCAAATGCTTTCTTTAGCATTCTGTATCCTTCTTGCAAAGTTGAGAGCAGAATTTTTTGCTTTTTTTCATTAATTTTCACTTCATTTTGTAGAATCACAGAATTACTTAAGCTCCATTACAAAGTCACAGAAAAATCACATATCCATATAGCATGATCCCCCCCTCCACCACTACAACCAGCTGATTAGTTAACAAAAACTGCAGCTTACTCTTAACACCACATAGCTGTAATGTTCATGTACCATTTTCAAATTTCATGAAATGTTGGGTAGCACTCCATATAATCTATAACTAACTAAATCTATTAGTTATAATCTATATTACTAATATCTATGATCTATATGATATCTTATCTATATATATATTATTTCTTAATTCTAGATATAATTTGTTTTTCAATAATATTATATCTTGGAAACCTTTATTCTTTGCCTATTTGCTCTCAGTGTTGTCCTTTTATTGTCTATGTTCCTTGCCATAAAGGACTACAATCAACTTAAATAACAAGAAAAAAATATTTTTTAAACCCTAATATATATTTAACACTCTCATATTTCTTTTCTTCAAAAAAACTTTCCTTGTCTGTTTAACTTGCTCTTCCAAATCTCTCTCAATCAGGTTATTGCTTGGTAGTAGATGAAAAGTGAGATTATAAACTCAAAGTTAATACAGAAGATGAGCTGATCACTAGAATTTTAACTATCACACTTCTCATAAAGGAAGATGAAGATGTTTTGAGCCTTTACAGCAGCAACCCTTAGAAAAAAGAAGGGGCTGAAGAAGTGTTATATTGATATTCATGTTGTTTAGAATATACATTGCATTAGGGTGACCTTTTAAAACCTAGATGAGGAAGTGCTTGTGAGTTGAAATTGCATTATTCGAGGACTATACTACCTGCAGAAAATCAAATACTTGTTGGAAATTATGAGTATGATGCTTCTTATGTGGTTAGCACATTTTTTTGAGAAATAAGAAGTGGAACTAATTTGTGGGTAGACAAAGTACATAGTGATAGGAGAAAGATGTTGTGGAGGTTGCAATAATTTTAAATATTTATGGTAGAATTCTCTACATAAGAAAATGTCGATAATAAAAAATGTGCAAGATAAAGCTGCTATTAATATTTTTGCTACCGTAGAATAAATTAACAGGAAAGTTAAAAATATAATTTAAAAGTATACTATAGTAACTGTAATTTACTACATATGAGGTCTGTAAATAAAGTAATGAAACTGGCTCAGAAAAATTTTTATTTACAATCCAGTTATACATGAACTCTATCACCTTCGAAAAAGTTCTCTTGGGAAGCCACACACGCTTCAAACAGTTTTCCCACTCTTCATACCAGTGTTGGAACTCAGAAACCAGAATATCCTTCAGACGGTCGGTTACATTTTTTTAATGTTTTCTACTGTTCCAAAATGGAGTCCTCTTAGGTGTTTTCTTAAGTTGGGAACAGGAAAAAGTCGCAGGGACTCAAGTCAGGTGAATAAGGTGGTTGAGAAATAAGGTGATGAATGTTTTTCTTTGCCAAAAACTCATTAATTGAGAGTGTAGCGTGACAAGGTGCATTGTCAAGATGCAGCATCCAATTGTCTTTGATGGCTGGTCTCGCACGGGCAACTCTTCTCCACAGTCTTTCAAGAATTTCTTGGTAAGCATATTGATTTACAGTCTGTCCTGTAGGCAAAAACTCATTATGGACAATGCCTTACTATCGAAGAAATAAATTAGCATGGTTTTGATTTGGTTCATAATGCTGCATCATGACAATGCACCTTGTCACACTACACTCTCAATTAATGAGTTTTTAATAAAGAAAAACATTCCTGTAGTTCCTCAACCGCCTTATTCACCTGACTTGAATCCCTGCGACATTTTCCTGTTCCCAACTTTAAAAAAACATCTCAAAGGACACCATTTTTAAAGAGTAGAAAACATTTAAAAAAATGTAACCAACCATCATAAGGATATTTCGATTTCCGAGTTGCAACACTGCTATGAAGAGTGGGAAAACCGTTTGAAGCATTGCGTGGCTTCCCAAGGGAACTATTTCAAAGGTGATAAGTCCATACATAATTGGACTGTAAATAAAAAGTTTTTTCTGAACCAGTCTCATTACTTTATTTACAGACCTCGTATTATTGTATAGTGACAGATAAATGAACAGAACAAGAAAAATTGCTAGCTTTAGAGACGAATGTTTTGGTACTGTTTCGTGAAGTATTTTAAAATACAGAAGATTTGAAAATTAGAGTGGATATATTCAGGCATGGGTGAGTGTGAACTCTGAGGGACATGTTAAAACATAGTTTGTATGGTATAGGTATGAATTTGGCCAGGTGGTCAAAATAAATGCCTGTATCATAGATCTACTAAAAAGGATAACTACAACTGAAATTAGAAAAAGATATTGAGAACTAATCATCTGTGTGAAGTAAATGGTTGAGTAGACAGAGAGAGTAAAGGGATGCTTGAAGCAGCAGCAAAATCATGCTAGAAGTAAGATTTATTCATAAGAAGAGTTCAACTATCATTTTGTCATCTATTGTTAGCTGCTGTTTTCAGTATTCTCATTACACCACTTTAACTGATAACTTATGTAGATAAATGAAGCACATATTTTTTTAAAGTAGTTTTCTTATTTAATAATTAATAATCTTTTTAAATAGATAAAATGTTAGTGCCTATTTTGCCACAATAATAAATCTCTGCTTATTTTTTATTGTGAAATGTACATAAAAAAATATTTAAAAATACCAGGTTTTTGTAGTTTATATTAATATTGTAATGTTTTTTTTTAAATACAGTTAATTTTAGATGGATTTTTTTTTTTTATCAAATTGGTTTGAAAAAGATGGTAATTTAAGAAACTCAGAAAATTACCAACTAAGTAACTGTTTGTTATTAAATTACAAAAATAAATGTGTTTTTGTGGCTACTCTGATAATATTCACAGCATTTAGTAACTTTTCTTCCCCAATTATAGTTGTTAATTTTACTTTCCCATCAATGGCCCTTCTTTTTGAAAAGTAGTGCGTTTTATCTTTGTCTTCTACTGATATTTTTCGTATACTAATATTTTTTTTAAATTTCTTTTCAGGCTTTTTAACAGCAATGCGACAAGAAGTAGCACGAGCTCACAAAGGTTGGCCCCTGGATTCAGTTACTTTACACAATGATGTTACAAAGTTCACTAGAGAAGAGATCAGATCGCCTCCTCCTGTAATTAAATTTCTATTTAAATTTAAATAGATAATTAAATTTTATTTTGTTTATTTAATTTATGCTATGGAATACTTAATTTTATCTATTACTTAAATATATTTGTTATTTAATTTTCAAACCCAATTTAACACAACAGCTTTAGAGAATCAATTTTATTTATATTGGGAGAAAATTTTAATGTTTTGTTTTGTATTTGCAAACAGTTTAAAATTAATTTGCATTTGCAGAACCAACTAGAAATTTAGTCAATTTCAGAACTTAATTATAATCAGTTCTATTTTTTATAGAAAAATAAGCTAGTTATGATGTAATGATGGTCTGCTTCACTTTTTCTTATTTATCATTATATTGTTCTATTTTACCTACTTTTTTATGTTAACGCAGACACAAACTCTACATTTTTACTTTAACTTTGTACTTTCTATTATTATTTTTAATGTGTATAATTTTTTAGCTTTTTTAATGGTCCCCTTTGCAGTTCAAATTTATTTTTATTTTCATAGTAACATATTTGTTTTTAATACCTTTATTGAAACACTGGTATCTGAGACCAGGGAGAAATTTCACTTTCGTGTGGCAAGCATACCTGCATGATCTTTATATCTAGGCTGCTCAGTAGCTTATCCTTCATACCCTTCTCCACAACAAACCAGTTTTCACATAGTCTGAGGGCAATGTTTGACAGTGGTTTATCAATGTCTGAAAGTCACCCAATTTGAATGACCAGGTATTTCTGTGTGCATTTATTAGATGCTGCTGCTTTGTTACATTCAAGACAGAGGAGATTTGACAATTGACACATTTGATGAATGCAGCAAAAAAATCTGTCATGAATGTGCGTTAGATTGTGAGTAAAGACTGAAAGAAAACACTGGACCAACAACTAGGCACTTTGAAAATTGCATAGTTTATTATAAGTTATAAAACATATTATGTTCTTTTCATATAAATGTGTTCCATAAACTGTTTTCAAAGATGAAAAGTAAAATGTTTTTGAATTTAAAAAAAAAATATTTGAACATTTCTATAATTATTTACAAAAACATTGTACTATCATGTATTATTTTTTTCTTGCCAATTATACCTACATAATTAGCTGTAAATAAAACTGTTTTGTTAAAAAAGTGTGTTTAAAATTATTACAACACCAGAAAACCCTCTTTTAAAAATCAGTTGACTTTTTATATTTTTATTTTACTAATAAAAAAAAATTTGAAGCGGTTTAATTAGGTGCTTAAAACATAATTGTGAATTTACATAATATTTTAGTACTGCAATGTGGGGCAAAAAGAAAATATAAAAAAATATAGTTACACCAGTCCCAAGATTGGTGTTTCTGTTAAGTCAAGTTTTTAAGCAGAATTAAGCAATAAACTTTCATGTAAGTTTTCTTAATATATACAAGTGTATTTCTCTGATTGTTCTACAAAGATTTTTCTTTTTCCTTAACTTGTTTTGGTTCTTGGGCTACAATGTATGTACTCATGTTTTTGTTTTTCATTTTTCACCTTTTAGAATAGTTTTCAACATAGCCAACTGCATAGATATTATCTCATTAGTGATAACAATAGTATTTCAGCTACATCTCTTAATTTGTGGATCAGATTGATTTCATGCACAGTACAGTTTAGTAAAAGATAAATATACCACATTTTTAACTATTCTGTATTGTAACCGTTATAAATTTTGACTAAAATAGGCTCATAGGGCTTAATTAAGTTGGTTACTTTGTTTGCATTATTCTATTTTATAAATTTTGTATTATGTCGACAGACGATTTAAAAAAATACGAGGTTAAATGGATTTATTTTGAGAAGACTGATTGTGGATAATCACAGCATAATTAGATAAGAATAAACTATTTTTTGATGATTCGATTCTTATCGCGCATTCTTGCTAAAAATAAATTTTATCATAGTATGACATCATACTCCTAATGGGAACAAACTTTTTCCATAGAAAGCATTACATTAGTATGCGTACATGCATTCACATAGACTGAGTAATGCTCAGTGGGGTTAGACTGGGGGACCATCGATAAAACACAGTTATATTCAGATTTGTCAGTGTGAACTTCGGTGCAGTGATTTTGTTCATGGGGTGTTCAGAAAACTGTTCAAGGGGTTTGCAATTTATATTATGTTCTTTTGTCTAAGAGAATACAGGTGTGAGAAACTTTATTATTAAAGGCGACTCCACAATAATATTTCAATGGATCCATTACAATAGTACTAATCCGTCGACTATTTAATAAAGAACTATTAAAAATAATACTTGTTATAATGATAAATTATATTCAAAATTACAACTAGAATTAATTTTAGAACGGCCAATTCCATATTAGTATAAGTATTAATAAAACAATTATGCATATCAAAATTTCTTTTTTTTTTTATTTTTAATTTGACACCCACAATTTCTGTCAAAACAAATATATGTGTCTGCTGAGCTCTGTTTAAGTTTTCTTTAAATAAGAGTATTTAACTGATTTAAACATTGAGAATTTGGAATTTGCTATTTTATTCTGTAAGATAATTTGTGAAATTCTAATATGCGAATATTCAAGTAGATAAATAATAAGGGTTCTACGAGTTTCGAGTTAATTAATAATGGATGTTCTATAAGTCAAACATCCACGAAGTAAAAGAGTTTGTTTTATATGTTATTTTTATGTGTTTATTATTTATTTCTTTTTTTATATAAATAGCTTGTTTCATAATGAATAATTATTTGTTATAATGTATAATGGTAAATAACTTACAGCTCTAACTAAGTTTCAGTTTTAGAATTTTCAATTTTTCATTATTATGTAATTTTATTTAAGAGAATAACTAAGCTATTAAATATAAATTTGTGATTTTAACTGAATGACTAATTTTGAAACTCCTTTACTCATGTTTACACTAAATTTATAGAAGCTTGCATCTAAATGTATAGAAGCTTGCAGTATATAAAGTATAGCTTTATAATCTAATGATATATTACGTAACCACTAAATCTTCTTATCTTCTTTTCATCATGGTCTTTATTAAAAGTTATTTATTCCAATTTTACTTTCCAACACACTAGCTGAAGAATAACAATTCTTGAGCTATATATTTCAAGACTGACCATACATTAATACCAATATTTCTACTGTTGTTTTTATTTAACTGGTTAAAAAATGAATAATTTAAGATAAATAAATGAAATAAAAAATGGTTTATGAATTGAAAATCTTAAGAATAACAAACTTGAAACCAATTTAGTCATGCCCTGGATGTTATAAGGACTCTAAAAATAATGACATTTTCTTCTTAACATATTTATTCTTGTATACTTTACACCTAAAGAGCCAAAAAGTTTTGCCTCTGAAAGTTTCATTCATTTAACTTCCAGAAAAGGAAGAATGTACATATAGAATATACATAGAAGAATTACATTGAAGTCCTTGGAAATAGCATGCTCATAATGGCATAAAATTTTTTATGCTGTCCTCCCAAAACATTAAAAAGAGTTGAAATTTTTGGTTTGAAAAAGAAGAAAGACAAACAAATAAGTATTTGCTCCATTAAATTTTTTTTTAGTATTTGTATTGGAATAATAGTTATTTAAGTATACTCACTATATGCATTTGTGTGGAGGGATATTCCTTTTGTAATTGATAGTATATATTTTTAAGTTAAAAAGGTAGTTTGTAAGAGGTGTTCTATGACAACTTTATTTTAGTTAATAATTTCTAATTTATGTCACATTAGCTTTTTTTAAATTGAATTTCTAATTGATACTAAATTTTAATGAAGACTGAGTATATATAATATACCTGCTGTTTTTTCAAGAATATATAAAATAATTAAATGACTAAAGGTATCACATATATTGCTGACATTTATGCACTGAGAATTTTATAAATGCTTGATGTTGTGTTGAAAATCATATGATGTTGGTGAAAGTTTGCAGTTAAAAAATGGTATGAGGCAGACTATATAAATAGACTACTAATTTTTTAAGTCTGCTAGACTTCTATGTGAATTTTAATAAGTTTTTCAGTTGCTGATTGAAGGGAATCCTTCAAATTCCTCACTAGATTGCTTATAGAATAAATGTATACAGAAGCATTGATATTTTTTTATCTTACATGTTTTGCTAGTCTGTGTTCCTGAATAATGATCTTTATTCAATCAATTCTTCTCCTGTCTAAAGAGTCCCTTTTCAATCTCTTAGTGTTTTTTTCTTTTTTTATTTGCTGCATGGTAGATTTGAAAAATTTGTTTGCCTTTTTTTATGTGTTTTCTTTCAGCTTTTCTGGATAATTACAAACATGTTTCTATCATCCACTTATAGTTGGTATTTTGTTGCAAATGTTTTTTTTAGATAATTCATTCATTAACATAAAAATATTTACCATGAAATTAGGAGCAGTCCAGAACTGCTGTTAAGTTCCTAAGAATTGTAACACTGATGTTATGAATGAGAAAACTTAGCTAAATTAAGATACCAATTTTAAAAATGTCAAAACGTATCAGTAAATATCCATTTTATCAATCATACTAGGAATGAGAAGTTGAGTTATGCAGCTTCCAGAATGTGGAAAAGAAAATCTTTTTAATATTTTTTACAGAAGTTGAAATGTGGAAAGTTTTAAAAAACACAAAAGATAAATTTAATTTACTGTTAAATTATGTGTGATTAAGTAGTATTAGAATGGGAAGAGGAATCACAGTACAATATACTTTTTTTTTAATTGAAGATAGGAATAATGATGAGGTGTAAAAAATAATTATTACTATAAATCGGAAGTGAAAATGGTAGATCATTTTTATATGAAAACATAATATTTTTTACATCACTTAATCAGAAGAATGCCTGACAATTTGTACAATCTGCATTCAGGGATAAATTATATTTTAAAACTGCAATTTAATGTAATAGTTGAGACTGTTATTTAATTGGGAGTAGTGGTATAATTTAACTGTTTGAAGTACAGTTTAATATTTGTGCATGTACCAGAATATTCTAGGTGTTTGTATCATTGTTTCCTTAAAAACTCAACTTTTTTTGAAAAAACTCAACAGTTCATTGAAGTGAAATTTGATAAATAGGCTATATTTTACTCTCGTACTTCATTAGTAAAAAAATTTACTGTTGGAAACATAATAGAAATTTGTTGAAGTTTTTTCTATAAATTGTTAAGAATGTATTTTATTTTCATATTTCATTTTATATAAAACTGAGAAAAATTTAGTTACAGCTTAAGCTCATTGTTCCAGAATGAGCTCATTGTCATCTTAAAAGCCCATTGTTCCAGTACGAGCTCATTGTCATCTTAAGCCATAATCTTAATTTACACTTTTTTCCTCTTTTATGGGATTATAAATGAAATGAAGAAGTTGTTCTGAGGAAATTTATTTTATCAGTTATAGCAGCAATCTATATGATAAAAAATCTAGCTGTGACTGTTTCGTCTTCACTTGAGACAGTTAACAGTGAACAACAGCCTTCTTTTGACAAAAAGTAAATGGTACATATTCAGTAAAAATGCATTTACTTAATAAAAAGTACTAAAGAAAATTAAATCTGCTGCTCCCCTCTTGATACATTGCTTTTTTTTTATTTGCATGAACAGAAAATTTCAGTGGAGAAAAATATAAATTTATAAAATAAAAATATAAACTCCTTAAATTTCCTTTTTCATTTTTAGTGATGAACAATGATTTTATACACTATCAATTTTTTTTCAATTTACTTGCTGGGAGTGTATTAAAATTAAAGATTACAATCAAAGAAAAGAAGACAACATTACAATCAAAGAAGACAACAATCAAAGCAAATAAATATTTTTTGAATGAAAAATTTTGACTGAGGAATCTTTACTTTTGCATAATAAGTAGGTAAGAGTTGAAACCCAGAAGAACAATGGATATAAAGGAACAGGGTGTTGTACAACAGGCATGTGTTATATAAAATTGTACTGAGTGTAGTATGAATTGACACTAAATAAGGTGAAGCAATAAAATACATTAGTTGTTTTCAAGAATTTTGAAGTATCAAGATATTAGATAGATACTCCCCCCCGTACTCACATTTTGTTATTATGTATTTCAGAAATATATAATCAATGTGTTAATACTGTTTTACTGAAAATACAAACTTAAAATAATCAGCAATCCTGATTATTATTACGGCAATTTAGTATTTTATTAATCACAACAACAACATCCAATTTAGCAATTTGTATTTAAAAACAATAGCAGTGATTTCACAGCTATAAGACACTTTATGCAGCCCATTGTTTGCTCCATGTGTAATTATGTTACTTGAGCCATAAAACTCACTTTGTGCACATTAACATTAGATATTACAGTTTTTTTGCACTGGACTTTGTAGTAGTTGGCCGTAACTGAATCAGTGTTTGTTTTCTCATCTATTTTGAAAGATACTTAACTGTTCTCATTATACTGGAGATTAATGAGAAAATGAGTTATGTTTATTTATGTTATTTACGTAAGATGTATTTATTGTTCATTTTTAGGAAGGAGTGTATGTTTATGGATTATTTTTGGAAGGTGCTGGTTGGGATAAGAGAAATAATCGGCTGGTGGAATCAGTACCTAAAGTTTTATCATTGCAAATGCCAGTGATTCATCTGTATGCAATAAACAGCACAGCTCCAAAAGATCCTAAACTATATCATGTAAGTACACCAGACATATCTTTAACCACAACTAAGCAAACATTCAGTCTTTTACCAATCACCTTTTATGGTAATGAGGTTTCCCCTCAAATATTTTATAGAAAAAGTGATAAGACTAGAACACAATTGAGAATTTCAAAAAATTGAAACATACTAAACCGCAAAACACCACCAACCAACCAGATTATCATAATTCAAATTAAATTTTCTCTTCGATAAAATATACTTGCATTTCTTAAATCACCAGTGTCAAGAGTTCTTCTCAAACATCATCATCCCCTACCTCAGTTTTGGTAATCATTCTCACCAAGGTTTGGGATTGCCTTTCAAAAGCCTGGCAATCACAGAAATCTACATAGAAGTATGATAAAAAGAAAATTATCAATAACCTCTATTTAATATTTTTGTTATTATAATGTAGTTTTTAATAAATAAAATTTTGAAAAATAAAGGTCTGCTTACCTGAAAGAAATCAATGCATAGATTTTCCTTTTTCAAATTAAATGATAAGATGTAGCAAGAAACAGAAGTCAGGTTCCATTGTCAGTCATAATTTTTTTACCACCAACTGCATTTCAAAGGTGCTTAGCATATAGTTATACAAATGTATATTTAAGAAAACAGCAAGAAACTATTTTCATTCTTACTTCTTCCATTAGTAAAGTATCACATAAAATCCATGGAAAATGGAAAAAGAATGCTGGCAGACTACTACTGAAATCTGAAGACTGATGTACCTACAGCAAACTATATCACAAAATCCAAAAAGAGATTTTAGGCATGTAGAAATTGCTTATATAATATTATTATACTACCATCACATGCTTTTTACTTCTACAAAAGATGGTAATTACAAAAAAAAAACTATGCCTTAAGAAAGAAACCATTTACATATATTAAATCAACAAAAAATATCTTAATATTCAGCTATTAGTATTCTTGTAACAAACAAAAATATCGATTATTTTCCAAAATCAGGTAATTTCATTCAAAAACCTTTTTGAAGTACTCTTCAAAGGATACTTCTTTTGTTGTCTGCCATACTAATGGAATCTTTATCTTATGTTAGTGTACAAAGTGGAGTATTTAATGTAGTGCCCACTTGTTAGTTGTGAAGCTGATGCTAATTTCTTATTATAAAAAATGGAATGGTAAATCCCATTTTGATGGTCTTGATAAAATCATTTGTTTTTTTTTTTTACATTATGTACTTTGTTCATAATGGTATGATGTGACATGATTAAGAAAGAACCACCAAACCTTCTAAATCTTAACTGTTTCGCTTAAGACTAAATAAACAGTTTAGTTTTCTATGCGAGTGTGTTTGTGGAAATTATTATTAAATCATTTTGTAACATCATGAAGTAGTACTTTATTATTTTATAAACTATATCAGTTTATGTATTTTAATTTACTTCAAACTTTTTTTTCAGTGCCCAGTTTATAAGAAACCAAACAGGACAGACTTGACATTTATCACTCCACTTTGGTTGCCATGCAAATTTACTCCTGATCATTGGGTACTACGAGGTGTTGCACTACTTTGTGATACAAAATAGTTTTTAAAAAATGTGAAATAAATAGATCTATGCCTAATTATTTAATCTTCACGGATAAGCAAGGGGTTAAATTTACATAAAAATCTATTTGTTTTGGCTGCAAAGTGTTGTTTATAAATGACTTTTTTTTATATGTAGTACTATTATTAAATCAGTTGCAGTCAGTAAATAACATGTAATTACTAATATTATAGATGTGTACTTGTTCTGTGAAGTAAATGAGAAAACATTTTTTGATAACTACAACATTTTGAAAATACTTCGGCTAATCAATACGTACAAATTAATTTCTGTATCTTATACATCACAATATTTTAATTGTCATTAATGATAAGTTATTTTATCCATTTATATTTTTAATTTATTGGTCTAATAATATTGCAAACTAATATATTATTTTCTTTATTAATAATTAATTATAAACGCTATAAAAATATATAAATTTTATACCTACTTGATTATTTATTAACTTGTTAAAATTAAAAAGTATTATTATTTTTTTTCCTTGAGGTTTCCCGGGGCATCAATTACTTTTGGTCATGAGCCCCTTCCCACATCAATAGAAAGTAATTATTGGATGTGACATTTTGCATGAATTAATCAGTCATTTGAATCATGATTTACATGCACATACTAGAGAACCTTTATGAAAATTCTTGATTCTTTAACATATTCATCGATGTTATTAAGTTTACCTCCTCAGCTTGCCTTTCAACCATCCTTTTTTGAGTTTTTTCTCCATCCTCCTTACAGCTTCGACTTCAGATGACAATGTGTCTGAAGCGTCGGACATGGCATCTTCCTCCCTTTCAGATGCCAAGCAACTGACATCAGGTGATGACACCTTAGACAGAGCAGTCAGCATAGATGTCACTGACTCCAAACTCGACTCAATCTCTAGCGATACACTAGGCCCGGGTAAAGCACTTGTACTTTCCTTTGATGCCCTCTGGGCTTCAGGAGGTTCCGTGGGTGTCTGTTCGATAAGTTCTACATCTGGTGCTATCTCCATTGATACTTGCACCTCCATTAGACACTATCCTCATGCTTTTTCTACATCTTTACCACATCCTCCTTCACCCTATGGCTGGTTGAAGGAGCGATGAATTTAGCTTTTTCTGATATCGCTTTGTTCTTATGAACATCAGTTGGTGGTCCCATTATCACAGGATTTGTTATTTCTTTTGATGGAGGCTATTCCATCTCAGCGTCCATCTGCGAATGAGTTTTCGGAGGTGATATTATTTCCTTCCGCTGCCTAGATTCAATTTTTGTTTCAATGATTGTTTCTATCATGGTCGCAAGACTTGGTGCAAGCGTAGAAAGCAGCAGCTCCACGTTAACTTTCGATGATGGAGGGGCAGCAGCTGCTTCAGCATATGTCATTGTCGGACGAGTTGATCTACTACTAACGATTTTACTCGCTTCAGGATAGCTTACTTTCTGCAAAATCGACTTCCTGAATTGCCGTCTCCATTTTATATACAGGGCAATTCCTTGATCGACTATTATGATGCTCTTTGCAATTAATGCAAACAGGAGGATCTTTACACAGATTGCCTTTATGTATTTCAGTCATTGGCCTAAGGGAAAAGACTCCTACCATGCTGCTGTAGAAAGCTAACCAAGAGATATGGCTGCTGGCTACCAACCAGATTAAGGCTCCAAATGCTTTAATGGTGAACAGGTACTTGCTGGCATTCAGCGACCTAGGCATGGCAGCAAATTGCTGTCTTTGATGAGATAAATTTAATTATTGTAGTTATATATGTTTTAGTAGTTGACAGGGTGCGCCTATCCATTTTACATGACAAGTGGGCAGCGGGACACGCAAGCAATTGGTGTATGGTACCACGTTTATTCTGCTCATGCTTTTAGGTTAGCTCTAGGAGCTAGTTAGGACACTGTGTCACTAAACTGTTTTGAGGCTCAGTAGCCGTTTGTGGCACAGACATTTGGTTTTATGCTTTAGGGTGGTGGGAGAAATATCAAGCAAACCAGTTCTCAATTTCCTCCTATGACAAACGTTGATTAATGTCATAAACTACCTTGACCCTAGGACACCACTTCCTCTTAGGGGTGACTTTCATGTCAGATTTACCAACCTCGAGTGAGTCAGAGATAACTTTCACTGTCTCTTTACCATCAGCAATGACAACTATCCCCTTTTTGGTCTCCCTTATATTATGAATTTTCAGGTTTGACCTCTTCTGAACACCATTTCTTGCACCTCAACTGGCTTTGAAGGTAACTTTTCATAACCTCAGTCAAGGCCGCGATCGTTGCTTTGAATTCATGTAATTTAGGAATAATCCTGGTCTGCACAGAAATGGAAATAGAAGTATTCCTAGGACTCTGAAGGTATTGGACTTTATGAAATTGCTAACCTGCTTGCAAGTTCAGGCTGAAGGATCAGCCCATCACTCGTCCTCCCCAGAAGAGGAAGAGGAGCCATCAAGCCTTACCCCAGCCAGAACTTCCCCAGATTTCACCCATTTGGTCCCTTTTTCCCCATATCACTTGTTTCAGACATTGTCTGAATCGGGTGCACATTTTACAGAATTAAACTATTGCTTATCACAACACAAAAATCAATAGAACTAAGAAATATATATCGTCCAGTAAAAGACAACACAATGCCTTGCCAATGGCAAGGCACTTCGCATCAAGATGTGCACATCACTTGCATCAACTGTTTATGAAAACCAAAAAATAAATAAAAACAAACAGTCACAACCCAAACCCTGAGAGCAATCTAAATAAATAAACAACCTACTGAATGGGTAACCTAGAGGCTACCAATGTGTTTTTCTTGATTTTACAACATGCAGAAGAAGAATAATTCCTTAAAACATTTCTGGTCATGTCAATTTCTGGGAAGTGAGTGAAATTAAGATATTTTTCCAAGAGTACTTGATTACGCAGGAAAATGTGGTAAAAGCAATTAAGTTCTGTGAAGCAGCAAATACAGTTTTTGAATATACCAAGTCTCTTGAAGCTAATCATTGTGTTTACTCACAAACAGTAAAGCTAAGGAGCAAAGCTAAATAAATCTGAGGAGCAAGTTTCAACTTTCTTAATTTAATTTAATAAATTACTAGCACTATTCACTTATATTGATGTAATTATTATTACTTTTGAATAATAATTTTTAAAAAGGCACTACTCTCTTTTCTTATAGGTTGAGTGACTTTTTGCTCAAAATACACAATATTGTGAAGAAATGATGCTCCAATGTGTGTAACTTAATTACCCGTTATCTTATGCTGATCTCCTAGGGGAAGACACTCTCCAACCACCCCCTATATACCTAGTCCTGATGGGCTTTACTGGAGGTCATCTTTTAAACCTCAGCGTATGACATCTCCGTCACCTCAGCCTAAACCAATATAATACTAACAAGAAATGGTAACTAAACAAAGTACGCACAGTATTCATTTACAAAACAAATTGATATTATCTTGTCAATTTTTAGCTATGAGTAAGCTGATTGTTAGAGGGAAATTAGAAAAAAGAATTGATGTTAAAAGATCAAAAATATTAATCATAAAATATTTCAAAAATATTAATATAAAAATATTAATCAAAAATATTTCATCTGTAAATATTAATATTTCCTCATTTACTGATGTTCATCTCAGGCCACCATCATTAAATGGAAGGTGACCAGCATTACTGTTGTGTGTATTACTTTATTACTACAATTTTTTACTACAATTTTTTTAACTGAGTAGGGAAGGTGGTGGTATAACAAGAGCCCTGGTATAACAGATTGTTACTCTTTTTATCTGACAAGAATGCTAGTTTGAGTTTATCAAAAGCTGGAGAATTCTGCACTCTTAACACTGAGCCTTTCATACAGAGATCCTGGATTCAAATCCCAGCCAGGAATGGCATTTTTCATTAGTTGATGATGCCTGTAAAACTCCAAGACTGTAAATTGACACCTGTAAAACTCAATTCATAAGATATATAGGCTATATATCTTACATATATATTTCAATGCATATTTATATAGCCTACAACACTCCCGGTAATCTATGAATTCTAACATCTAAATCGGTTCTAACATCTAAGGTCATACATCTAAATCGGTTCCTTGGCTATGGTGAACACCCTAAATACAATACATTCCTTTTTGGGCAGTCATGCAATAAGGTACACTTTAAAACAATAAATAAAACAACTCATTAATGTAAACTGTTTATTAATATTAAAATACCACAGATATCCAAATTTATTTAATTGCATATACATTTAACAAACACTAAGCAGTGAAGTATGAAGTTGAAAAATATAACTTTCCTGAGATGAAGAAATGAAAATAGATTTTCTATCTATGCTTCTGGAAAAAAATTGTATTTTCATATTAATTTCAATACTTCATATTTTAAGATCATGTAAAAAAAAATACAGTAGTCATATAAACGTACATTTCTTAAAAATACTCATTATAAACTATAGTTAATACTGCTTATGTTTCACAGTAGAAATATCAAGAAATTTAATTAAGAAACTCTTCTTAGCAGCAGTATACATCCTTAAGGCAATAAAAGAATGGTAATGTCAAGCTATCAGTGCATAATTTATAATTGCTGATTTGAATAGTCATTTATGAACAAAAAATAAAGTGGTTAATCTTACATTCAGAGTGACAGTAAGAGTTATTGCTATGTATTATTTCCTAAACATTGTAAGACAATTCTCTGTCATTGTGTATATCCAATATAACATTGAATAAAAATATGGAGAAAGCTTGTCAAGAACTCCCTGCCTAATTCTTTCTTCATTTTATACCAATTTCACTTTTCATTTTAACTTAAGTGTTATTCAAGATTACATACCAAACCCATTCTTGGTTTGATATGTATCAAATAAATTGAACTTTTCTGTAAATTTTCCTTATTCTGTATCTATCTATGCTCTTTCTGGATCTGTATTACAATAACAGGTCTGAATTAAAATCATAGCATTTCTCAAGTATCTAAAAATTAAAAATCTTTTCATAATTATTCAGATTTCAGAGTTGTTGATAATGCAATTCTGAAAGCTATACTGGTATTCTTCTAAAGTTTTTTAACCACGATTAATTAATTTTTACCTATTCTTCATCATATATCATTATAGTTTACATCAGTTTATTGGACATATAACAACAATGAGATGATTCTACTTGTATTTATGTCAACCCCTGTAAATCCTGTGGATCCTTTTAGGTAAATATATCCTGCTTAGAAACTGTTAGTTATTAAGCAGTCTTATCTCAATTATCTGAAGACTGTTATTGTTTTTTTTTTAAATTATAATTTTACATGTTTTTTTTTTAATATATAATTTTGTTGGATTAAATTTATTATAAGACCTGTACTCTTGAAATGTTTGTGAAGATCTTTAATAATAAAATAATTAATGAAAATCACAATTTTATAAAAGAATTTATTGTTATATAATTACACAGTTTTCTTGAAAAAATTTAAAGGTAAAAAGTTACATAGCTCTAAGTTAGCCTTTTCTAGGCTGATAAGAGCCAACCAGGCTAAAAGCATTGTTGGATGTAGGTCTTATGTTTGTATTTATGACTGTGTGTATGATCTGCTTTAAGGATGAATGTGGTATAAATGTTGTTTGTTCATATAATACATTTTTTTTTGTATGTGTACTTGGAGTTGCTAAAGTGTCACATTTGCATCCTTTGTTGGTAATTTGTAAGATTTCTCACACCGTTTATGTGCAGTTTGTTTCAATGGGCTTAATGAAAGTTGATTCAGCAGCAGAGCAAAGTAGTCTTTTATTTTATTTATATCATTGTGAAACATCCTATTTTTTCTATACAGAATCTATTACAGTCTAAGTAGGCAAGTTTGCATAGCCCAGGTAAATCAAATTTCTTGAACTGTTTGTGTAACTTTTATCAGATTTGTATTTAGTTTTACTTGTAGTTTTGTAAGCTATGTGAACTGACTCTTTTTGCATTTCTATGCAATTTTTTTCGGGATTATTAATGTAAGTGAATGTTATAAATTTGTTTTTATTTGAACTGGTTTTTTTCTAGAATTCTGTTATTAAAACTTGTAAATCTTTAATATAGTTCATATTCATTGACAAAATCCAAACTTATTTTATTTTTTTTAATCCAGCATTTACCAAGAATCATTTTGTAAATCCAAATATTAATTTTTAGAACACATAATTTAAGTAGTATAATTATCTGACTAAGCAGTCAGTCTGTGTTATCCATTCCTATTATCTCTATTATTTTCAAAACACTTTGTAAAGAAAAAATAAGATAGTAACTTATTTTATTCAGAGACTGCATTTTGTTAAAATATTTATTGCTCTTAAAAGTATTAGTTATATCACAACAGTGAATATATTTTTAAAATTATGAATAAATTAAATAACTTACCACAAAGTCCTTTAGTATCATAATAGTTACTAAATCTGCTACATGATGGTTGGCCTCTTTCATAAGGTAACTGTCCCATAAAATTACCACTGAAAAATAAAAATCACAATAATTATTATTAGTAACTACAATAAAAAAAATTGCATTTTTTAATTTCTTTATGGTTGCTGAGTAATAACACCTAGAAATTGGGTTATTTACTTTACTCATAATCTATCAGAGAACATAATAGTTGCATATAATAAAGACTGAATGCACTTATCCAGGAAGACGTGTGGGGCTGGCAAGGGGTATGACTATCATACCCCTGCTGATTGCATGCCTTGCCAGTTTGTTACAAAGTTAAGGTTTAGTTAATTTTGTTGTAAATAAATGTATACATTTTACTTGATACTGTTCAGGAATCAATATTTGTTGAAAGAATATATATGTATACAATTCTGCTAAATCATTAAATATAATGAAATAGTTTATTTTAATATAATAGATTAGTTCTATTTAGTGTTAAAATGTGTTTTTTTTATGGGCATGTAGGACATAATTTTTTTGATATTCATTGCAGATCACTATGTTGAACATAGCACAATAAGTTTTTATAAATCTCCTTTTCAAGTGCATTCTGCTGTAGTTGTTCACTGATTTTAAGGACCTTACAAATTATAGCTGTTAGTTCTCTACCAAGAATCAGAATACTAATGCACTGCATCTGCCATAGAGTAGTCAAGTTTTTGTGTAACTATAAAAAAATTAAGACGATTCATTGGTTTTTGGTTGGAGTCTGATGATTTTTTATAGAATTGATGTACATATATAACTTATGCATTAATAGCAGCAGTATTAAAAATATTGTAAAACATACCCAAGGGTCACCTATACGAGTCTTCCTCCCACAATTTGTGTTCAGGTACATTTGATCCGTGTCTACTTCACCTTTTTTCTGATTGTACACAAGAACGATTTCGGGCTTTTTAGAGCGGATCCACACAGAAGCATTTCATGCATACTTGACAGAAGTTTTACCAGTTTGTTTCTTGGCTGATATGGCTGATATGAAAGGGCAGTCATTTCATCTGAGTACAAAAACAAGATTTATCTACATCTCCTTTGAGTTACTTCAAATCTGTGAATTCTGGTGGAAGTTCTGGTTTATTTTTCTTAACTTTTCCAACAACTGTCAGTCAGTCCATAGTCAAAAGTTATGTTTCTGTTACTACCTCTCAATCCGTCAACCAGTTTTCCCACAAAGTAGCTTACTACAGATTCCCATTAGGTTTAGACCTAAGTATGGAATAGCCTGGATCATATATTTTGTAGCATTTTCACATAGCATGATTATTTTTATTCCATATTTATTCAGTTTGTTACTCATGTAAATACAGAATGTACAACAGCCTCAAAACTGCTCGTTTATCATGCAATAGGAGCCAAGTTTAAAATTTTGTTTACAATTACTAACGAAATTACACCAGACATTTTTAATAGGAGCCAATTTACTCTCAGTTGTTCTTACTTCTCTTGTTTGCGAGTCGTCAAATCTAATACAATTAAAATAGTATGAGCTATTCTTGGGACATTATAGCACGATATCTTTTTCCACAATATTCATTATCAAATAAAAATTTAGCAAATAAATGAATGGTTATCCTTCAAAGCAGCAGAAAATATAAGAATCCCAACTAAAGCTTTAAATTCTTCAATACACATATTTTTCACAGTAAAATTTTTTATTCTAAAATTTTTCTATTTCTATTTCTTCATTTGTTCTTAAAACAATCTCATTCAGTATACTATCATCTAAAAATAAACTGAAACAACTGCCTGCTTCAGGCTCTGTGTTTTTTGTTAGCCCAGGTCAAATAATTTTTTGTTGGCCCAGGATAAAAATATGTATAATATTCTTATATTTTGTTTTGTCTTTGGGATCATTGGCATTTGTTTTCCATCTGAATCCATTTTTACCAAACAATTTATCTTTTTCAGAATCTATAATACAGAGATCTCTTTCCTGTTGTTCTTCATGAAGTGAAAAAGATGCAGTGGGTTCTAGTGCTACTTCAATTACCTTCCTTCTTTTTCTTTTACTTTTTTATGTTTCATTCCTTTGTTCATAATTTTTTCTTCTCACTTCGATCTCCCGGATTAATTCTACACCAGTTTTTACATTTTTCAAATTCTTCATCTTGAGGACAGTAGTCAGGATCACAGTCGCTATCATTGGAATTAATTATTTCTTCAATATTATCTACTTCAGAATAATCATCTTCATCTCATTTAGAATTTGGTATCTTACCTTCATCAAGTGTATCTGCCATGTTTCTGTAATAAAATAACAATATTTCAGTTCATAATAAAGTAATACTGTTTAAGTACTAATGACGAATCAGTTTTACACAGAAATTTTTGTGCTGTTAATACCAAGCATGAGTAAATTTTACATATAAAATATTCTAATAACTCTATGTGTAAAATAGATGTAGTACCTTACAGAAAAATGCCAATAGAACACAGAGAGAACAACAAACTCGCACTTTAATATCAAGGTACTACTACAAAAACCAAAGATAGTACTGCTAGATGGTGGTACACAATCAGTGAAGGGGTGATCTGGAATGAAGTAGGGGCAATATGTGTAAAAATTACTCATTGTTAGTATTCTACGGTTAAATTTGTTTGATGGATAATAAAAGTTTTATCATCATCCAGGTTAATTTCTGGTATTAAAATTAATATTCCCTTAACACGAGATGTCATTAAAAGTATTCATTGAAAATCACATTGTTTGTAACATCATTAAATTCAGAAAATATAAGATATTTCTGAAACTAAGTAATAAACTTAGAAACTTAGTAAAAAAATTATGTAATTAACTTATGTGACAATGTATGTAATGAGTTAGAAATGAACCTAACATACAGTCTGGAAATTAATTATCTTACAACTTAACATATACATAACATCTTACAACATAATTACATAACACTGACCTTGGTCCATAGTTACACACATACAATTTATGGAACCATCCATCTCCTTTAGTATAATATGAAAAACCACAACCAACTCTGAAAGTGTCAGCCCATATCATCTGAAAAAATTCACTTATTTTTTAGGACTTAGATAAAACTTTTTATTTGTTATATCCATGGTATATTGTGTTTTAAGAACTGAAAATTTAAAAAGTCAATTATAATACTCAGCTCAGACCTAAGATAACAGTTTTTATTTTCATTTAAAAATAATGCGTACTTTGGTTGATTTTTAACAACTTTTCAAATTTAAAACAAAATATTTATAAAAAAATATATAACACATTTTGATTTATACAAAATAAGGCATCATTTGGTTGTTTATAATAATTCAACATTTTTATTACAAAATTAGTAAATATTTTTGTTGAAAAGTGAATAAATTTCATGAGCAATTTATTACTGCACGCTTGATTTGTTGTACATTCATTTAGTTACCTGAAGGGAACAATTCTTGCTGCTGATATAGTGGTAGTGAATTGATCATATAAAGTAAAAGGAAATGAACAAGAAATTATAGAAATCCATAAAACATGTGCATTATGTTAAAAGGGGGTTGAAAACGTAGGACTGTATGCTTATTGTCAAGGTAGGAAGCACAAGCAAGAAAATTTATTACTGACATACAATTTGAATGACAGAACATAAAATATTACAAATAATTAATTATAAGCCAAACTAATTTTAGAATTAATATCTATATTTAATATTTTTTGCAGTATGCTCAAACATTTATGTGATCATCCCTCAGTGACTACAGTAGTACCTACCATTCATGAATTCAGCTACAACCAAAATTATTATTTTAGGCACATTAGTGTTTGTTTATTTATTTACTTAATAACTTAAACATTGCAATAAAACATGTATTTTAACAGGAAGATGATGTTAATGAATAAAACATGACTACGTACACTGAGAATAAATAATAAAATATTTATTTTTTAACAGACTTCAAAAAAGGAGGAGGTTTTCAATTCACCATTTATCTATGTATATTTTTTGGTGATGTTCATGTATAATCTCATGTAGTTAACATATTTAAACTATATATTTTTTGTTTGAAAGGAATTTTATCCTGGTAATCACAAGGAAACCATTTTCATCAAAACTGGTTCAGAACATTTTTAGAAACTCAGCAAATACCAAAAAAATATTCTTATTATTAGGTTCTCATCATGGCATTTGAAGAATGTCCTTGTTAATGTGCATTTTTGGGTGAGTTAGTATCTACGAGGTGCAACAATAAAGTAATGAGACTGATGTGAAAAAAATGTTGCTTACCGTTTTAGTCATGTTTAGTGTTGTCTCCTTCAAAGTAGTTCCCCTCTGATTGAACACACTTATTCCAGCGCTTCTGCCATTGATGGTAACATTTGTGGAACTCATCTTCTGTAATATCCTCCAAGACCCTCGTCATAGCTTTTTGGACATCTTGTGTTGTTTGAAAATGGTGTCCCTTGACCGCCATTTTGACTCTTGGAAATAGAAAAAAGTCGCACGGAGCGATATCTGGTGAATAAGGTGGCTGTGGTAGTACTGAAATTTGTTTTGAGGTTAAAAATGTCTGTACTGACAGAGCAGTATGGGATGGCGCATTATCGTGATGCAGAATCCAATTATCAGCAATGTTGGCACGGACACGAAGAACTCGTTTACGAAGTCTTTCTAAAATTTCTTTGTAGAAATATTGGTTAACTGTTTGTCCAGGAGGCACCCACTCTTTATGAACAATTCCCTTGGAATCGAAGAAGCACACAAGCATGCATTTCACTTTTGACATGCAACCTTTGAGCACCATTGTGAACTTTGGCGTTTTGTCTCTGGATCGTATTGAAAAAACCAACCTTCATCACCAGTAATAACACGGCTCAACAATTCTGGATTGATTTCCGTTTGCTCTAACAGATCGGCTGCCACATTTTTCCGTGTTTCTTGCTGTTTTGTGAGATTTTTGGGGACCATTTTCGCACAAATCTTTCTCATACCAAGATCTTCAGTTAATATTAGACGAACCATTTCTCGATTGATGTTGAGTTCTTCTGCAATCATTTTTACGGATAATCTTCGATCAGATCGTACGATTTCACGCACCCTGGTCAAGTTGACATCTGTCCATGAGGTTGATGGTCGTCCACTGCGGTCTTCATCTTCAACATTCGTTCTGCCTTCACAAAAAATTTTATGCCAGCGAAAAACTTGGGCTTTTGACATAACCTCCTCTCCAAAAGCCTTCTGAAGCTTACCATAAGTTGTCGTCGCGTTTTCACCCGATTTAACGCAAAAATAAATGGCATACCGTTGAGCAATATTTTGCGGTTTCATTTCTGTGATGAGAGACAAAAATTACGTGTTCACTTATTACAGCACAACTCACGACTAAGCAGTTGCATCAATGTGCCGCTTGGACTAGAAGTAGCTTATAGACCAAGGTCAAAGATGGTGTGCCTACGCAAGCTGCAGGGTTGTCACATCTTGCAAAGAAAAATCAGTCTTATTACTTTATTGTCGCACCTCGTATATAAATAAAAAAGCCATGTTTCTTTGATAAAAAAAAAAAAATCACATCAAGTAAGAGTGCTTGTAATATTTGGAACTCTGCCAGTAATTTGTAATTATATGATTTATGTAATACATGAACTTTGTGTTAGGCTTCAAATCACACAAGCTAGTCCTTGTAAGCTCTTCACTTAACTTAGACAAACATACACTTGACCTTTCACAAATTTTTTTTCAACAAGATCAATTGCAGCTTTATTAAGTGAATTGACTTATATTTTGTGTACCTTCATCAACCAGCTTAAAATTAATGGAACCATTTGACATTCAAGCCCCCATATTCTTTAGTGGTTTGAAAGTCTCACTGACAAGTGAGATTGAAATGTAGCCATCTAGATTTTCCACATGATTACCAATAATGTTATAATCAAAGTCAATAATATCAAAGTGAATTTTTTTTAAGGGTTTTTTCCTAAGAGTGGCTCTTAGGAAAATTTGAATTTCTTGACTATACCCACTGATGCATTTACAAGACCGTCACTGACAGATATGTTACAGCACATTATTCGCAATCCTTCAAGATAATTTTATTTGATGTAAAAGACAAAGAATGCAAGTAAAAAAGTTTTATTTTTTAAGATATCCGATAACAAACATGCTTTCCCTGAAAACTGATTCAAAATAAATGTTTTAATTTGTTGAAGGAACAGCATGAAAAAGGATAAATGTAAAGTTTCTGCAACATTAGAAATCAAGTTTAAAAGGCTGTTAAAAACAAAAGAACAAGTATTGACAAACTAATTATTGAAATAATTAGCAGCTCATTATCAGAACTAAGTTTACTAAAAACTTAGTAAGTGGTAGTGGTACCACTATTATATATGGCTACCACTATATGACTAGTGTTGACTAGTGTTGACTATATGATATAGTTTATTTTAGTTTGGGAAAGATAATATTAATAGGATCTGTTACTAGAACAAAAGATTTAAATAAGAAATCCAGTACTTTCCCATTATTAAAGTTTAACATGTAATTAATACTTAGTCTCCAGGACTGATGAGAAGCTTTCCTCCTTTGTGAATTAAATCTAACAATTTATCTACCAACTCCAAAGCATAAAGCATAATTGGTGCTGGAATGTGAATATTCATGAACAATATTGCACCATAATTATTAAAAACATTTTTTGTAAAACATACTGATATCACTGATAAACATAATTTTTGTAACAGTCACATATTATGATATCATATCTAATACTTCATGGGCAAGATTAATCATGTCTGTACAGGTCAAAACATGTAGCTCAAAACATAGCTGTGTTGTTTGTATTAATCACTGGATTTAGGAATGAATTAATTTTGTTCAGTTTTATTGCTGTCTTAAGTTTGTTAGCAGTGCAGTGTCATAATGCCTGAAAATTGTGTTAATGATGTCGATGCCTTTTGTTATGTATGTGGTGAGTTTACCGCAAAATCAAATAAAAAAAACATTACACATTTAATTAAAAAAGCATATCATTTGTACTTTTAGTGTAAAATTCATGATCAGGTTAAGACGTGGGCTCCTCGTATAGTACGCACTAATTGTTCTATATAATTAAGAGGATGGCTGAAAGGTACACGAAAGGCCATTGGTATACCTAACAGTGAAATTTTTCTAGTTCCTGTGCCAACTGTGAATGTATGTTTCAAAAGCAGCGATTAAGAATCAGGCAGTACTGAAGAAGACAACAATGATTTTGATTTTGAATTATTTTCCAATAAGCCACATCTTATATCACAAAGTGAATTAAATGACTTTGTTAGGGATTGAAATTTATCAAAAAAAAAGTTGAACTGTTATTATCAAGACTGCAAGATTGGAATTTACTTTAAAAAAATACAAAAATTTTGGGCTTTCGAAACAGACAAAAAAGAACTTTTTCAGTACTTTATTGATGAAAATAATTTGGTTTATTGCACAACTATTGATGAGCTTATGTTGAACTTAGGATAAGTTCATAAACCTGAGGACTGGCGCCTTTTCATAGATTCATCCAAGTATAGTTTAAAAGAGGTTCTACTACACAACGGTAACAAATATCCTTCTATACCAATTGCTTATGATATTAATTTGAAAGAGACATACAATGTGATGAAAGACATTCTTGAAAAAATGAATTATAAAAAGCACAGCTGGAACATATCTGGTGATTTGAAAGTTATAGCTATTTTGTTAGGCTATACTACGTACCTGTATTTTCTTTGTGAATGGGACAGCCGAGCTAGGGATAAACATTATGTTACCAAAGAGTGGAAGAGACAAGATAACTTAACTCCAAATGGAAGAATATTATTAATGAGTCCTTTGTTGAACCCAAAGAAATATTTTTGCCCTCTCGCCATATCAAGCTAGGACTAATGAAAAATTTTCTATGAAGAAGTATAGTACCAGATTTTTGTACATCAATATTTGTTCATCCTCAAATAAGAAAGTTAGTCAAAGATGATGAATTTAACTTAATGTTAAATAATGTAGAAAGTGAGGCTTGGGCTTCATTTAAAGACATCTGCAAAAATTTTCTCGGCAAATAAAAATCTGACAATTACCATGATATTGTTAATCAACTTCTTATTTCATACAGAGATATGGGATGTAATATGTCTTTGAAAATGCATTTCCTTCAATCACATCTGGATTTTTCCTAGACAACCTCAGAGATGTAAGTAACGTACAAGGTGAATGTTTCCATCCAGATATTTCGGTGATGGAAAGCCGCTATAAAGGGAAATGGAATACTAATATGCAATTACTGTTGGACATTAATTTGGGAAGTGCCTGAGGCTATTTATAAAAGAAAAGCATCAGCGAAATCATTCTAATACAGGTATGGCCATGCAAAATTTTAAATTTTACAGATTTTAACTATATTTTCCCTTAATTTTTTTTGAAGAGTAATTTATTTAAAACTAAGGGTGATAGAAAAATTGTATTTATAGATCTGTAATGTAAGCAAAAAGAAATTCATGAAATGGTATCACATTTAGAGAAACATTAAAAAAATCTATTTTGGTCTATCAATGATATTCAGTCAGTGATTTAGTCATCCCTATTTAAATATATTTGAGTATCTTATCCTCACAAAAATGGAAGACATCTCCTTGAGTTGCACATTTCTGAAATTGGATAACCTGCAAAAATGTGGAGTACGTGAAAAAGTAATTTAATCTTGATTTTGTTAGTATTCACTAAAACAGAATACATAAAAAAGTTTTTGTTTGAATTTAAAAATACTTTCAGTATTCAATTTATTTCTTATATTTGTATTTTGTACTAAGATTGAATATTCATACTTGACCAACAATTGCATTTTTTTTTTTTTTTTTTTTTTGTTACATACATTATGTTTTTTTTCATACATTATGTTCGGAGATCAAATCTACTTCACTATACAAACAGCATTCTGTTTTGCAGGTACAACAAATTTTCAAGAGTTTGAAATTATTAAGAGATACGAAACAAGGTTTAAAAAAATGACTACTTGTTCAAAAGGCAAGTATCTCATCTAATCAATCAAATATAAAGTTATTTAAATTTAGAATATTCTTGCAAAGTACGAGGGTTATTTGTTTTTCAAGGTCTGTTCGGTCACAAACTTAAAACCACAGTGAAAATAAAAAAAATTTTATTTGTAACAAGTACTTGCATAGTTACGCTATTTCTCTACATAGTCGCCAATCCGATTTAGACATTTGTTGTAGCGTGGTACCAACTTTCCAATACCCTCGTCATAGAACGGATCCGCCTGTGTTTTCAGCCATGTTTCTACGCTGGTCTGCAGCTCGATGTCTGTGCCAAAATGTTGTCCTACTAGCCAGCGTTTCATGTGAGCAAAGAGGTGAAAATCGGATGGAGCCAAGTCCGGGCTGTATGGTGGGTGATCAAACACTTCCCAGCGAAAACGCTGCAGGAGCTTCTTTGTTACAGTTGCAGTGTGCGGCCCAGTATTGTCATAGAGAAAGACAATGCCTGATGACAACATTCCTCTCCGCTTATTCTGAATTGCCCTTCGTAGACGTTGAAGAGTCACGCAATATGAGGCTGCAGTGATGGTCGTGTCACGTTCCATGAATTACACCAAGAGAACTCCATTCCGGTCCCAGAACACAGTAGCCATACACTTTCTGTTGGAGAAGGTTCGTTTGAACTTCTTTGGTTTACTGGGAGAATGAGAATGCATCCACTGTTTGGATTGTTCTTTTGTTTCTTCAGTTTCGAAATGGACCCGTGTCTCGTCCCCTGTGAAAATTTTGTTAAAAAAATCTTCTCCTTCATTGTGGTAGCGCTGGAGAAACGTTAGGGAGGCATCCATTCTCATTGTTTTGTGATGGTCGGACAGCATCTTGGGAACCAAATCTCGCACACAGTTTGCGGTACTGAAGTCTCTCACTCACAATGGTGTAGAAAGCTGACCTTGAAATTTCAGGAAACGAATCACTCAATACAGAAATTGTTAATCAACAATTTTCTCGAATTGCCTCAACAACTCGCTCAACGAGATCACCGGTTGACACTCGCTTCCTTCCCTGACCGCCTACTTCATGAACATCTGTACGTCCTGCTTTAAAGTTCCTGCACCATTGTCGCACTTTGCTGTCACTCATTGAAGTTTCACCGTACACATTACTTATTTGTCAATGAATTACAGCTGCGTTGTCCTCCTAGCCAGCGTTTCATGTGAGCAAAGAGATGAAAATCGGATTAATATATTTGAGCATCTTATCCTCACAAAAATGGAAGACCCATCTCCTTGAGTGGCAGATTTCTGAAATTGGATAATTATCAAACTGTTTCTCCCTCAGCCTGAAGAAATCGAATTACCGCACGCACTTTACACTTGGCTGGAGATGCTATGTTGTAGACATGCATAAGTGCTAGCTGCATGTTCAGAACTAAACGAAGTAACGCGGCGTGATTGAAGGCCATACTAGAAACGCTGTGCATAACCCACCGGGTTGGTCTAGTGGTGAACGCGTCTTCCCAAATCAGCTGATTTGGAAGCCGAGAGTTCCAGCGTTCAAGTCCTTGTAAAGCCAGTTATTTTTACACGGATTTGAATACTAGATCGTGGATACCGGTGTTCTTTGGTGGTTGGGTTTCAATTAACCACACATCTCAGGTATGGTCGAACTGAGAATGTATACAAGACTACACTTCATTTACACTCATACATATCATCCTCATTCATCCTCTGAAGTATTATCTAAACGGTAGTTACCGGTGGCTAAACAGAAAAAAAAAGAGAGAGAGTGATGCTGTGCAACACATATGAGCAAAGGTTCATCCGATTTTTACACGGGTTTTTATTTCGCGACCGATCTGACCTTGAAAAAAAATAACCCTCGTATATTTAATTTTGTACAGTGTTTCCAAATTTTTAAACAAATTATCTGATAGTTTTGCAATGTTCCTGATATTAAATTACAAACATAATTTAAAAAGCATTCAATTAGTGTAAATTAGATAGGAATTTAATACAGCATGTTCCATTTTTATTGTTTTTTTTATAAATATATAAATCATTTCTAATTTCTTGAAAACTGGTGCAGTTATTGACAAACAATTTGCAATATTTTTCTCATAAAATATTCATATGATAAAGACTTCACATTTCATTATGCAATTTAAACTTGGATTGATGATGATAGATCCAAGAACAAATGGAAATTTCAAATCTACTGTACAATTTTACAACTGTATTTCATTTGCATCTTTTAATCATTAAGAGTTCTTGGCAATATTAAACCATTTCCTTACTTATCTAAAAAATTGGTCATGAACAAATTAGATTTTGTGAACAATGTTTTAATTTATCTTACATATTTATTTGATAATAAATAACATAAAATAATAATAATGCACATACATAAATAACAATACGCATTGTTAACTAATGTGTATTGTATTTTCTCACAAATCATTATTTTTATAAGATCAAAACAATGATAACTTAATAAATTTCACGCACCTTTTGCTAACAATAATTTTCACTGATTAAAATCAATCATCTGTAAAAATTTAAATCATGAACTACATATATTACCTGTGTGTAATGACCAGTACCATGAGAGTTACTCATTCCAATAGGACTGAAATGATATAATTTATGTTCACCAAACCACAGTTTTATGGCATGTTTAAAGTCTGGCTGACCACCATCATCATATGTACTAGAAGTTATTGCGAGGTTCTGACCAACTGAAAAACGAGCTAAAAACCAGACATACCTTTGCTCAGAATTTATTAAACATTTAAGACATATTTGATGAAATCATTTAATTGAAATAATGAATGTTTACCAACATTATTTACAAAAGGAAAAATAAAGATTGCAAGAATCGATTTATTTTTAAACAAAGATTATAATAATGAGTAATCTGCAATTAGTAATCTTCATTATTTTATTATTCAGGTATAAAATAGTCACATGATTTTTTTAAAATAAAGTATGCTTACATTTTTTTATATTTATCAAAATATTAATATTGAAATTTTAAACACCAATAAACACTGTAGTTTCTTGCATACTGACAATTAACATTGGATACAGATTTGTTTTACTACAGTCTTATAGTTAGTTGTTTTAATATGAGTTTTATACTTACTAGATTACGAATAATACTTTTATTTTTTAGGACAACACTATTACACTTGTACTGACTGACTAGCATGACAAGGTACTTGTTCATTAATTATGTTCTGATAACATTTTTGATTATCTTTTGAATAAAAGAGTGTTGTCATACTTTTTATTTCATTTAGTTTCGCAGCTTCCATATTTCAGTAATCTGTTTAGTTTTTCAATATTTAAATTAACAAAATATTTTGTGATAACATATGGTTTAAATACTATCACCACCCATGAGTTTGCTACTTCCCTGAAAGAGGTCAGACTGCCAAATAGTATAGTGGGTAGTGTGCTGGCAACCAGATCATTTAGTCTCAGATTCAATTGCCAGCAAGTGCCTATTTTTTCACCTATCATTTCATTTATCATCTCATCTTGCTTATTAAAACATGTTCAAAAGCATTTCAGAAGTAACAATACAAAAAAGTTTTGACTTCAGTGTAGCTTATATTTTCTTTTGAAACTTTCTGAATTATTACCTGTGGAATTCCCAGTTATAAAATAGGGAGCATTCTCTTTCCTACATTCAAAAAACAACGAATCTAAGTATCTTGAAAAGAGTCTGATTTTAATGATGCATATGAATTTTTAAACATATGTGGAATTTATGGATTAATATAATGTATCTGACAATGGGCTGAGCCTGAAATCAGTTGTACAAAAAAATCATACCTGCAATATGTAAGTAATAATAAAAAATGTTTATCATATTAGTTTTAAATTTTGAGCAACATATTACTAGTAATAAAAAATAACATTAGCTTTTATAGACACGATGTGTCTACACATTTTTTAAAAAGGAAAATGAGACTAATGAAATAGTCTGTGAAATTGTAGAAATAATAATTTTTTTAAAAATAATCATGAACCACACAACTGGTAAACATCATAATTGCATAATTGGCACACAAATAAAAAGTATTTGACAGAAAAGCTGATATCGATATACCAGCTTTGCCATATGTTACTGAAAACAACATATATTAATGAGTAGAGATATTTTGTCTTTTTATTTGATAAGTTTGAGATTGGTACATATCCTTCATCTAAAAAGTGTTATTTCATAGCAAATTCTGTCTTCAATCACAAATCAGATAGCAAAATATACGAAATCTACAAATTCAACCTTAATTCAGCTTCTCTCTTTTCAGAATGATTAAAAAGAAAAACCCAAATGTTTTCGTAGAATATTGGGATTATCACTGCAGAATTTCAAGCTTTCATTACAGCCGGTTCAGAAAATATGCAGATAAATAAAGGAAGCAACATTATCCCCTTAATGTTGCTTAAGGATGAAATTACTAAACTTTAAGTAAATATTCTGATAAGTGTGACATCTCAAAGGAGTGAGATACGTTGGATTAAAATTAGGTTTGCTTTTCATTTTCATCTGATAAGTAAATAAAAATTCCTATCTTGTCAGCAGCTAACTACCTGAGGGGAACTTTAAAACTGCCAGGTTTTAAATTTCTAACCCTTATGATATCAACACCTCATTCTAACCCCTCATTATTGGCCTTTTAAAGGTTTTTAATCAGAACAGTACTGTTTTTACTTATCCTTAAGACCCTACTTGCAAAAATTTCATATTTCTAGACATACTGAAAATGGGAAAATTAGTGATGACCAAGCTTTGAAGATTAAGCTGTTTTTGTAGCCTATAAATCCAAACAGCTGATTCTTTACAGAATAAATAAATCTATTTATGTTATCAAATTTTGCAATGATAAAAATTCAATTTTTAAATTATTAATACATCTTATATATTTATTTTAACAAATCATTTATTTTGAACAAAATGAAAAACAAGTGAGTATTGTAACAAAATGGGATTACATTTGTTCAAATATAACTTTGAGATAGTTATGCCAGAAGTCTAAAAAATTCATTATGTGGTAGTTCTCATTTCCTCTGATAAAGAAATCTTTTCTAAGATAAGTGCATTTTTTTCTAAGGAACCCTAAGGGTTAACCCTATCTAGCCCTAAGGATATAAATAAAATAAAAATAAAATAATTTTAAAATTGAAATTAAATATTTAAATAATGAATACATGAAAATTACCACTTACATTAGAGAAAAATATTCTTTGTATGTTTACAAAGAACTATATTCAAGAAGAATTCTTTGTATATTTACATTTTCAGAAGCCAGGACTAGAGAAGTAGCAAGACAATTTAATATGAACCATGTTAGGGCTAGAGAATCCTGCATAAACAGCTGTTACATCATGTACATGTAGTTTTATTCTACTGGATGATTATCATCATGTGAAACACTTTGTTGGTGGTTTTTGAAAAGTTTTATTGACCTTCATTTATCAAATAGAGTTGAATCCATGGCTAAACTCACTTAATTGGAAATGCATAGGTTCAACTGCCAAACTGAAATGCACAAACATCAAAGGAAATGCATAACTTCCAACAGTCATATCTTTTTGGATATATGCACACCAACGATCAAAACTGATTCAATATCAGTTTCTCTGTGAATATATTGGTTGAAATTCTTGCTGATAAAATAATTGCATTTGTTTTACCTTTAAGGTTAAATGGTAAAATATGTTTGCACTCTTAGAAGATACACTTCCTTTACTTCAGTACTGACCCACTGTTTTATGAAATGACACCTGGCTTATCTTTGATAAGGAAACAACTCATTTTAAAATGAAAAGATTCAATTCATTTCAAAACAACAAATGTTTTTAAAGTTAATCTTAGCCAACATTACCAATTTGTAAGTATGGGATGCAACAGGAAAAAATTACTCAATTTAATTTTTTATTAATTGATTATTACTATAGAAATTACATATTGGTGGATCCATTTACTTTTAACAATATGAAAGAAAAGTGTATTAACATGTGAATAACTTCATGTCTGAAGTAAAGGCTGAACTTGCTGGAATTCTATCACGAAAAAGGAAAATAACATGGTGTCATTCTCAAAATAGAAACTGGGGTTGGTTTGCTAAAAGCTTTTCACTGTATTTGTATAGGCTCACTGAAAGATATAATAATTACTTTAAATGATTTAATTTTAGACAATAGTAAAATACTAGTAAAGGTAGGAAATTGTAAAACATTGTTAACATGGGCATACTTAAAACTTGAATGATTACATTAGAGTTACAAATAAATCTCCTACAATAACAGATAACATTTTAACAAATTTAACTGTCAGATTCAAAAAATAAAAAATAATTATTTATCAGATCATGGATATCAAGTTATAGAGTTTTCAGTAAATGACAGAAAAGAGACAATTGATATTAAATGAACAGAATTTTGAGAGTTGCATTCAAGCAATTCAGTAGAATTAAAACAGAGTTGCAAAAAGGTGAACTGGTTGGATGTGATCAAAGAAAATGAGCTTAATCGAGTATAATTAATTTGTTAAATTATTAATTTCTTTTGAAACGCAAGAGGATAATTAAAATTAATTATCCCAAATTAGATTCACCACCAACAATACAAAAAAAAATCATGAAAATAAATATAAAGAATAACCATGAATAATGTGGTGGAATTGCAATACAGTATCTTAATTGAATATTAGACAAAATATCAACTTATAAAATGAGAGATAAAATATTAACCTAAAATAAATTTACTATTTAAATCAGCCACCCCATTTTAATGAGAAAATGAATATTCTGCATAAATCACAAGACAGTAATGGAAAACCCCAATAAAGTACCAAAACAAAAAAAGAATAAAATAAAACAAAATTATATTTAAACTAAAGCAAGATGCATGATTAAAGGATTACTTTGATGTAATAATACAAGTGATTTATCACTCATGCTATTTAAATAAAAAGTAATTAAAAAAAGAAATAATGTCTGATTAACTTTTTTTAAATATTAAATCAGTCATAGAAAAAATTAATTTTATGTTAACACCAATTAAAGGGAATCCTATACAATCAAAGGGAATAAAAATAGAAAAAATATAACTGTTTTTCTGATCAATTCTAATTACTGCAGTTTTATTGTTAATATCATTACCAGTACTAGCAGTGGCTATTTTATTGATAATAAATTTGTTCTTTTTTAATTTATTACTTTTTTTTTTGTCTTCAGTCATTTGACTGGTTTGATGCAGCTCTCCAAGATTCCCTATCTAGTGCTAGTCGTTTCATTTCAGTATACCCTCTACATCCTACATCCCCAACAATTTGTTTTACATACTCCAAACGTGGCCTGCCTACACAATTTTTCCCTTCTACCTGTCCTTCCAATATTAAAGCGACTATTCCAGGATGCCTTAGTATGTGGCCTATAAGTCTGTCTCTTCTTTTAACTCTATTTTTCCAAATGCTACTTTCTTCATCTATTTGCCGCAATACCTCTTCATTTGTCACTTTATCCACCCATCTGATTTTTAACATTCTCCTATAGCACCACATTTCAAAAGCTTCTAATCTTTTCTTCTCAGATACTCCGATTGTCCAAGTTTCACTTCCATATAAAGCGACACTCCAAACATACACTTTCAAAAATCTTTTCCTAACATTTAAATTCATTTTTGATGTAAACAAATTATATTTCTTACTGAAGGCTCGTTTAGCTTGTGCTATTCGGCATTTTATATCGCTCCTGCTTCGTCCATCTTTAGTAATTTTACTTCCCAAATAACAAAATTCTTCTACCTCCATAATCTTTTCTCCTCCTATTTTCACATTCAGTGGTCCATCTTTGTTATTTCTACTACATTTCATTACTTTTGTTTTGTTCTTGTTTATTTTCATGCGATAGTTTTTGCGTAGGACTTCATCTATGACGTTCATTGTTTCTTCTAAATCCTTTTTACTCTCGGCTAGAATTACTATATCATCAGCAAATCGTAGCATCTTTATCTTTTCACCTTGTACTGTTACTCCGAATCTAAATTGTTCTTTAACATCATTAACTGCTAGTTCCATGTAAAGATTAAAAAGTAACGGCGATAGGGAACATCCTTGTCGGACTCCCTTTCTTATTAGGGCTTCTTTCTTATGTTCTTCAATTGTTATTGTTGCTGTTTGGTTCCTGTACATGTTAGCAATTGTTCTTCTATCTCTGTATTTGAACCCTAATTTTTTTAAAATGCTGAACATTTTATTCCAGTCTACGTTATCGAAAGCCTTTTCTAGGTCTATAAACGCCAAGTATGTTGGTTTGTTTTTCTTTAATCTTCCTTCTACTATTAATCTGAGGCCTAAAATTGCTTCCCTTGTCCCTATACTTTTCCTGAAACCAAATTGGTCTTCTCCTAACACTTCTTCCACTCTCCTCTCAATTCTTCTGTATAAAATTCTAGTTAAGATTTTTGATGCATGACTAGTTAAACTAATTGTTCTGTATTCTTCACATTTATCTGCCCCTGCTTTCTTTGGTATCATAACTATAACACTTTTTTTGAAGTCTGATGGAAATTCCCCATTTTCATAAATATTACACACCAGTTTGTATAATCTATCAATCGCTTCCTCACCTGCACTGCGCAGTAATTCTACAGGTAATCCGTCTATTCCAGGAGCCTTTCTGCCATTTAAATCTTTTAATGCTCTCTTAAATTCAGATCTCAGTATTGTTTCTCCCATTTCATCCTCCTCAACTTCCTCTTCTTCCTCTATAACACCATTTTCTAATTCATTTCCTCCGTATAACTCTTCAATATATTCCACCCATCTATCGACTTTACCTTTCGTATTATATATTGGTGTACCATCTTTGTTTAACACATTATTAGATTTTAATTTATGTACCCCAAAATTTTCCTTAACTTTCCTGTATGCTCCGTCTATTTTACCAATGTTCATTTCTCTTTCCACTTCTGAACACTTTTCTTTAATCCACTCTTCTTTCGCCAGTTTGCACTTCCTGTTTATAGCATTTCTTAATTGCCGATAGTTCCTTTTACTTTCTTCATCACTAGCATTCTTATATTTTCTACGTTCATCCATCAGCTGCAATATATCGTCTGAAACCCAAGGTTTTCTACCAGTTCTCTTTATTCCGCCTAAGTTTGCTTCTGCTGATTTAAGAATTTCCTTTTTAACATTCTCCCATTCTTCTTCTACATTTTCTACCTTATCTTTTTTACTCAGACCTCTTGCGATGTCCTCCTCAAAAATCTTCTTTACCTCCTCTTCCTCAAGCTTCTCTAAATTCCACCGATTCATCTGACACCTTTTCTTCAGGTTTTTAAACCCCAATCTACATTTCATTATCACCAAATTATGGTCGCTATCAATGTCTGCTCCAGGGTAAGTTTTGCAGTCAACGAGTTGATTTCTAAATCTTTGCTTAACCATGATATAATCTATCTGATACCTTGCAGTATCGCCTGCCTTTTTCCAAGTGTATATTCTTCTATTATGATTTTTAAATTGGGTGTTGGCAATTACTAAATTATACTTCGTGCAAAACTCTATAAGTCGGTCCCCGCTTTCATTCCTTTTGCCCAGCCCGTATTCACCCACTATATTTCCTTCCTTGCCTTCTCCAATGCTTGCATTCCAATCTCCAACTATTATTAAATTTTCATCTCCTTTTACGTGTTTAATTGCTTCATCAATCTCTTCGTATACACACTCTACCTCATCATCATCATGGGCGCTTGTAGGCATATAGACGTTAACAATCGTTGTCGGTTTAGGTTTTGATTTTATCCTTATTACAATGATTCTATCGCTATGCGTTTTGAAATACTCCACTCTCCTCCCTATCTTCTTGTTCATCACGAAACCTACTCCTGCCTGCCCATTATTTGACGCTGAGTTAATTACTCTAAAATCACCTGACCAAAAGTCGCCTTCCTCTTCCCACCGAACCTCACTAATTCCTACTATATCCACATTTGTCCTACCCATTTCCTTTTTTAAATTTTCTAGCCTACCAACCTTTTTTAAGCTTCTAACATTCCACGCTCCGACTCGTAGAATGTTATTTTTTAATTTTCTGGTGACCCCTTCCTTAGTAGTCCCCACCCGGAGATCCGAACGGGGGACTATTTTACCTCCGGAATATTTTACCAAGGAAGGCGCCTCCATTATTGCTATGTGAAAATGCAGAGAGCCACATTTTCTTGGAAAAAAAGCAGCTGTAGTTTTCCATTGCTTTCAGCTGCGCAGTACTCAGAGGACTGAGTGATGTTGATACGGCCGTTTAAGTCGTCCTGACTCACGCCCCTAACAACTACTGAAAGAGCTGCTGCCCTCTTTCAGGAATCATTCCTTAGTCTGGCTCTCAACAGATACCTCTCCTATATGGTTGCACCTTCGGTCCAGCTACTCTGTATCCCTGAGCACTCAAGCCCCCTCACCAACGGCAAGGTCTCATGATTCATAGAGGAGGTAATTTATTACATCAAGCATTTATTCAGTAAAAAAATAAACCAAATTTCTCATCCTTACTTTTATTTTAAACATTTCGTTTCAATTTTTTGTTATAAGATGTAATAAAGAAGAGAGATGCTTTACCTAAGTATGTTTAATACAATTTTTTGCCCAAACTGTAGAATGGAAGCATTTTTAAGAAGAAAATTACTTTTTTACACACTACTCATACGCCTAAAGTCGTAAGTTTGAGTCTCATGACTTCCATAAATTTTAATTTAATTATTCCAAGACTAATAATAATTAATCTTTTATTGGTTTAATGTGGAATGAATGATTTGAAGAGAAATATATATATATATTTATTTATTTACTTTTTCCTTCTTTTTAATTAGTTCAACAAACATCAGCTTTTGAAACCTTAACCTTCAATTTTCTCAAGGTTTGATTAAACTTTACTCTTCATGATAGGTTCTCCCTTCTCCTGCTCATTGACTGTTTATAGTTCACTAGTTGCCTCTTCCATTTCTTCTCTGTAAAAGAAAGCCTCTTCCGTCCCTCGTAAATGTGTTTCATCAAAGAGTAGTTGCTTATTTTCACCCATTTCTTCAATACCACATCATGATTTCACCTTTACCTGTGATTCCCATTGCTCCTTTCTACCATTTCATAACCAGCTTTCATGTTTTTCTTTTTTATATTTATTTCTCTACTTCTGTCCATCTACCTCTATTTTGATTAAACTTCTTTCTCTAACTTTTCAGTTTACATCATTTCTTTATGTTTTATGCTTGATTTATTTTTCTGGTTTGATAAATTTTCTATTTTTTTTTTTGCTTTTATCATATGCAAAAAATCTTCCATTAGCTATTGTTTTATATTTATCCACTCCTTTCTTACTTATTTTGTTTCATTTATTACCATTTCTCATTAATGTCCTTTACTTCTTTTTTCCTGTTGTATTCGCTTTTTAATCTTTGTTAATGTAATGCAGAGGTTTCTTCTAGCTTGTAACTTATCAATTAGCAATTTGTTCTCTTCCATTTTATGTAAGTTACTGCAATACATGTACAATAGTTAAGATAATTCATACAGTTAACACTATCTAAAAAAATAATAATACAATAAATATAAATGTTAACTACTTACAATCATGACGAGAGTTTCGAGAATCATGTCTAAATTCACAATTATCTGCCCAAGCTTGTGCTCTTGCAGCTAATTTATTATCCCAGCTCTGTAATTAGAATACATCACAGAATTATTAGAACAGATATTTAATATATTTACAATATTTTGTAATTACTTTTTATACTTTAACATATGCTGTGTTTCATGACTTCCATAAAAGATATTAAGGAATAGAAAAATTAAAGGAAATTTTAATTTAATAACACTGATAAACATAATTTTTGTTTCCTAACATGTGATATATGATTTTAATCTGTTTTTTGATGCTGAAAACGAATATGAACTAAGAACCTTTCTATCACCCACCATTTATTTAAAAATGTTTAAATTTTAATTAAAGGTTTTTTTTTTTATTTTTCAACGTACAGTTAACAATTTAAGCTCCTATACTGTATTTTGTTAGCTCATTTTTTATTGTTTAACTTAGTTAACATAATTTGTAAGCTAAAATAATAAACAATACTAGACGAAGAATTAAATCATATCATAGTCACATATTATGACATCATATCTAATACGGAAGAGTAAGCCTTCATTGACAAGATTAATCATGTCTGTGCAGGTCAAAACATAGCTGTGTTGTTTGTATTAATCCTACATCCTCATGCAAACATAACAAGGTTAATCATCCACAGTGAACATTTACGTCTTTTACAGGCTGGACTGCAATTAACTCACAGTTCTCTTCGTCAAAGATTTTGGATTGTAAATGCAAAACTAGCTATTCGTTCCATAGTTTGAAAATGCCTAAAATGTTTTCATTTTAATGCTGATAAGCAATCTCAGCAACTTGGTCAATTACCCTCTTCTAGAATTACTCCTTCGCAAGCCTTTTCTAGTTGCGCTATTGACTATGGTGGCCCTATTATGGCCATGGCGGGCAGAAATCTAAAATTCTTTCAAAGGCCTATATGCGCTTTTTATTTGCTTAGTTACTAAAGCTATTCATTTAGAAATTGTTTCAGATTTAACAACTGAATCCTTCATAGCTGCCTTAAAACGATTTATTGCTTGTAGGGGTATTTGTAATCAAATGTATTCAGATAACGCTACTAACTTTCGTTGTGCACTCTTTATGAATTGTTTCAATTCTTTGAATCAAAGGACTTCAATTTGGCTATTCAATCTTTCTCAAAATTTCAAATGGTCATTTATTCCCCCCTTCTGCGCCCCACTTTGGTGGCTTGTGGGAAAGCGGAATCAAGAGTGTTAAATTTCATCTTCGCCGTGTCGTTGGACAAACCATTCTTACCTTCAAGGAATTTTATACAATTTTAACTCAAATCAAAGCATGTCTTAATTCTCGCCCACTTTTCGCTATTTCTAATGACCCTAAAGATCCTGAATCACTTACTCCTGGCAATTTCTTAATCGGCTCTCCTCTTACTTCATTTCCTGACCCAGACTTTTCCGAAATTCCAGAAAATCGTTTAGGTAGGTGGCAATTATTGCAGAAATTTATTCAGGTTATTTGGAAAAGATGGTCTAAAGATTATTTGCATCAATTGCAACAACGCAATAAATGGCGTTTTCCAATAGAAATCTGTGTGAAGGCGATTTAGTTTTAATTTGTGATGACAATACTTCTCCATTATTTTGGAAATCTGGAATTGTTACTCATGCTTTCATGGGTTCTGATAATTTAGTTAGAGTTGTTGACATTCGTACATCAAATAGTGTATTATGTAGACCAATACATAAATTGTGTCTGCTACCTGTATCAGATAAATAATTTATTGGTTTTTATTCAATGTTTTTTTATATATGTATTCATTTTATTACTTATGTATATCTCATTAACTATTATATGATATTACCTAATATTGTATTATTTGTCAAAGATATATTATATTTAAAACTGTATCATATTTGTATTACATTATACTATGAATTTTCTTATAACTTAATTATTAATGTATTACTCAATCGTTTATATTCAAAATCTGCCGATTTTGGCGGGCAGTTATGTTAAGTTTTAATATCATGTTTTCTTCTTATTCAAAATATTGTAATAGTAGCTTGTTGTTGTAGTTACATGTTACGCCGCTAGGGCTGACCAGACGCGTACACTCTTCCGTTGTTACACAGTCCGGGGTGTGGACACACATTGCAAGATGTTATGTAGTGGGACGATAACATACATTTACGTTAATTCGATTCAATATACTTCAATACTCAATATATTATGTGTAATATTAATATTCAATGTGTTATTACTAAACTGAAATCAAACTACAACAAACAAGACTACCAGATATATCTAATCAAAAATGTATTCTACAAATGAATAAATACTACATAAACTCAATATGGATTCGTTTACTTATTCAATCTTCAACCTAATCATCACACAACATAAGTAGCCCACGTGCCAACTGCTGAAGTTTGCAGATAACTCTCAGCATTGACGCCAAGATTGTTAACAGCAACGGAACAATAGCTGGCGGCACCCGTATTTTCGTCATAATTAGGCTTCAATTAAAATAAACATTTTCAAAAGAATATACACATCACGTAGGCGTCGTGTACATATGTTATGTTATTTGTTATTAAATAAATGTTACATTTACTATTTATAAATTACCCTGCTATGCCGATAACCTCTTCCCAAATACGAATGAAAATATTATTTTCAAATGATAAAAGTAGTGCTGTAATAACAAAACATTTGATAAGTACTAAATTTTTATTTTTTATTTATTTGCAGTTATACTAGTAAAAGTCACTCTACAAAATTTGATGAGGCAACCGCGAATAAGTAAAACTGTGAATGCCAAACTCGAGAATAACAAGGGATTAGTGTAAATGAATCCCTAAACGTCTGATAATAAAATAGTACTTACATACGTAAAAAAGGACCATAAACCCAAATTCCATTCTAAAGTAAGTCAAAATATATCTTGCTCAGACATTATGGTTTTTCACACAAAAATTAAATTCAACAACCCCTTTTTCCTATGCTTCAAACATATCTGTTAAATCTTAAACAACTTGTTTAGACCAGTTCGGCACCTCGAACTACTTCCTGAAATCGAACTACACTTTAGTTACATGGAAAAGAAGATGCTTCTATGTTAAGAGCTGTCTCAGAGTGGTCATCGATTCTATCTCAGATCAGGCGGTAGATTGATGATTACTGCTCGACGGTTCCGAATTCAGAATTTTAAACAAAAAGTTGTACTGTGAATGTTTGCAGTAATCAGATGTGACAGTAAGCATTTGAGAAACGTCCTCTCAGAGACACTTCGTGAGCAGCAAAAGGGTTTTGAAAAATATACACTTAATAAACCGTTAGTCATATGACGATGTGACATAATAATTAAATAACAGCGTGAATGTAATATTTTTGAGATGAACTAAAATATTTTGCTGATATAAGACGGTAATCCGCCCGACATGGAAACCGATCACGAGACAGTGAAAGTTTTGATCAGGGACAAAATTATGTGCATAATCATATGAGAAAAGATATTGAGGTAAACATAACTAATCTTGCAGGCAGAGAAGTAGTTTTGATTCAGTTAAATATGTGGAATTTATTTATCTTTTTTAATTATAAACGATACCCATATTTTCGAACACTATAAATGTTATATAAATTATAATCATAGATTAAACGTAGTTATTGAGAAAAACTAAATTATAGTAACAACAGTGATTATATTATTGCTAACAGTGTGAGCGAAAAGTCCCTTTACATGTTAATAGCATGGTACAGTTAGAGACATTAGATAAACATTATTATGAATACAAAACGATACAAAAGACAGTCTATTTTTTACTATTGTTGAGCAGATTGACTCTTTATTATTGTTTCCCACCATAAGCTGATCCTGCGCATGTCACTTCGGTTAGTGTGGGAAAGACGTGACAGTCTCGAGTTAAACCGTAGCGGATATAATATAAATTCTTTCACTGTTGAGAAGTGGTGGAATAAACGATTCTTTTTCAGGAATCGATTCGATTCTCAGAAAGGATTCGTAAAAAATAATCGTTCGTCCGATTCAATGATTCTTTTCCTTCCCACTACCACCAGAGCTGTAAACTGTAATGCGCATGTTCTCTTTCTCTTCTTCAGCCAAGTTAGCGGTTCATCTCTTCATACTGTTGTTCGACTCAACTGATGCATACATACTAAATGTCTTCGATTCTTTTCAGCTCTTATTCGACTCCTTCGATTCTTCTCTTTTCAACTCTTATTTGACTCCTTCGATTCTTCTCTTTTCAACTCTTATTCGACTCCTTAAGTAAACATCTGATTCTTTTTCAATTCAATACGATGTTTAGTAAACTTAGAAGCCTTTTTCTTTTTCTGTTTAGCCTCCGGTAACTACCTTTCAGATAATACTTGAGGATGAATGAGGATGATATGTATGCGTGTAAATGAAGTGTAGTCTTGTACAGTCTCAGTTCGACCATTCCTGAGATGTGTGGTTAATTGAAACCCAAGCACCAAAGAACACCGGTATCCACGATCTAGTATTCAAACCCGTGTTAAAATAACTGACTTTACTAGGACTTGAACGCTGGAACTCTCGACTTCCAAATCAGCTGATTTGGGAAGATGCGTTCACCACTAGACCAACCCGGTGGGTTAAATTTAGAAGCCTATCACGTCTAATGCGCATGCTCTCTTTCTCTTCACCCATGTTTAGTGATTCATCTCTCTTCATACTCCTGTTCGACTCAATTGATGTATACCTACTAAATGTCTTCGATTTTTCTCTTATCAACTTTATTCGACTCTTAAGTAAGCATCTGATTCATTTTTGGTTGAATACGATATTTAGTAGCTTATCACTTCTAATACTCATGCTTTATTCCATTCATCTACCCAACAATTCTCCTTATTTCAACTCTTACTCGATTCCTTTACGAAAACAAGCTTATATCAACAAACGTCATCCCTAAACAGAGAAGAGAAATTTTAAACTGTTACGCACACATTCTACATGACATCATTATTCTTTTTTCTTTTAATTTCATTCGGGCGGGAAGCTATGTTGCACAATATTAATTACTGTCGTTCTTTTGCGCATACTGTCATGCTCAAGATATATTTTACAATTATTCTTAGTAAACCTGATTATGTTTCAGAAATGCATTATAATTTAAATCCTACTACGTCTATTGCAACTGAACCAAATGAATCGCAGCAATTAGCCCTTAAATTAACAAACCTTGTTGAATCGCCTAATCCTTCTTCTGTGCATCCAATAACATCTTTGTCCTCAAAAAAACAGAACAGTTCTCCCTTACTATGTTATAAAACCTGTCCCTCAAAGTAAAAGCCGAGCGATAGATATTCAATTAATAAGGTTAATAACTAAAGAATATCAACCTATTTCACTCGTTGAGATGAAGAATTCAGGAAGTTTGTTCACATGTTAAACCCTGGGTATTCGCTTCCTTGTCGGAAAACAATTACGACTAGTTTAATTCCAGAATTATATGATAGAATTTCTTGTGAGATTCGCAAGTCATATAATTAATATAGAAGCATGCGCAATAACCATTGACAGTTGGACACAAGTTTCAAATAATAATTATATGGCCATAACTATCCATTTCATTGACGACGATCCAATTTAAAAACCCAATTACTTACTTGTATGGAAATCTGTTGTTAACATTCCGCTGAAAACATTGCCATTTAATTACAAGGTAAATTCAATGAATGGACTATTATTGACAAAATAGGAGCAGTTGTTAGTGACAATGCAGCAAATTTAAAAGCTGCTATTCGCAATTGTCATCTACACCGTATTCCTTGCTTAGCGCATACAATTAATTTAATTCTCCAAACAGCAGTGGCTGAAGTAAAACAATTGTGGTAAAATCGAAGGCAATTGTCAAATTTTTTAAACGAAGTTCCACGCTGCCTCCAAACTGCAAAACATGCAGCGACAAATGAATTTAAAAAAATTAAAATTAAAACAGGAAGTTCCTACACGATGGAACTCACTCCTGCCCATGTTTAATAGATTATTAGAAACAAAAGATCCACTAATTTCGATTATCGCTTTGGTGAACCCTATTCTTAATAATATTACATTTGATGAGTGAACAGTTACAGCTGAAATGTGCAAATTATTGTAAATGTTTGAAGAGATAACTATTGAAATAAGTTCTAAAAAAACTGTCACTATTTTAAAAATCTGTTTATTGGGGTGAGCGACGATAAGACATGTACTTAAGATTATATCTTCTACTCAAAATTCTGAAATCGTTAAAGTAAGTGTGTAAAAAGATCTTAGACCAACTGCAACATAGATATTAAGATGTTGAAAATAATAATATTATGCTTAAAAGCATGCTATTAGATCCACGCTTTAAAGATGAGGCATCTTACCAAAATACTTACACAAAACTTTCTGTAGATCGAACAAGGCGATAGGTTTGAAACCGAACAAGAAATTATTGAACCCTCCATTTCAACCGCACGGGAAGATTTTGATAAAAAAGTAACGCCAATTTTAACTAATTCAAACCCAACAGTAGCAGGAATTTTAGAGCTAGATTAATATATAAATTAACTGCTCATCTCAAGAACACAAAATCCTCTCTCTTGATGGAAAGAAAGGCGGTTAATTTATCCAAGATTATTCAAAATAATGCAAACTAGACTTTACATTCCTGCAACCTCTGTTCCCTGTGAACGAATTTTTTCAAAAGCGGGATAGTTAATAACAAAAAGGTGAAATAGACTTGCATCAAAGAATTTCGAAAAAATTATATTTCTACATGTAAATATATAAAATACTATAAAGTTTATTTAAAAGGTATTAACTAATTATTTATTTTGATGAATTTTTATTATTATTTTTTTGTGATAATAGAACCAAAAATGTTTAAAAACAAAATGTTTGTGTGTCTCTGTGTAAGTAACTGTGCGCGTATTAGTAAAAACATCAAAGTAAATATAAAATCGTAACATCGATGTGATAAAAAAAACTAAGACGGAATCAATGGCTCGCTCAAAAATAAGGTACGGTACAAGCTATATTATTTTAAATTATTCATTTTGTCATTTATAGCTTTAGAGAAATTAGTTTAAGATAAATTTTCTAGTTATAAATACTTTTACCCACCGGGTTGGTCTAGTGGTGGACGCGTTTAAGCAAATCAGCTGATTTCGAAGTCGAGAGTTCTAAGGTTCAAGTCCTAGTAAAGGCAGATACTTTTTTACGGATTTGAACACTAGATCGTGGATACCGGTGAACTCTGATGGTTAGGTTTCAATTAACCACATATTTCAGAACTGGTCGACCTGAGACTGTACATGGCTACACTTCATTTGCACTCATACATATCACCCTTATTCACCTTCTGAAGTAATTTCTGATGGTGCTTCCGAAAGTTAACAAGAAAAAAAGTTATAAATACTTTTAATGAGTTGAAAAAATATATATTTGTCTCTCATTTCGCTGTAGTTAATGATAAACAAAAAATGTTTTATGGGGCTTACAGATAAAATTTAATAGTTTAAGATTAACTCAGTTAAATAGCACAGTTAATGAAAATATTTTATAATCAGAAGTAATAAATTTGCCGAATGTCAATAAACATTAGTGATGGTGATGTAATAAGTTATGCATCAAGTGTGGCTATAAGAAAACAAACGATCCCCCACTACAAGCTATGCACAAGAAAGATTATTATGAATTGAATCGTAATTGAGAAAGATTTGGTTTCCTGTCGCTTATCCAATTCATTGTTAAGAATCGTAAAAGGAATCGGTTTCTCCTGCAAACCGATTCTCGATTCTTTCGTTCAGTATAAAGAATCGAATCGAAGGAACGACTCGTTCACGATTCTTCCCATTACTACTGTTGAGGACCGTTTGGTAGCTTATGTGTGGGTTCACGAACGTCAGAACACAAAGAAGACAGTGACAGTCATTTTGAGGGACTTCGCTATGCGGTTTGGAAAACCACCGCCATCACGACCAAAGTTATTCTCATGGGAGAAGAAAATCTTTGCGACGGGAAGTGTTTTCAATGCACCACGTAGCAGAAGCCCTACTACTCGCACCGAAACTTGTGTTGCTGTGGCGGAATCAATTGAACGATCGCCGATGAAGTCAACCCGTAAGCGAACTGCTGAATTAGATATCCCGCGATCAACTATGCTAGACCACATGCCGAAAGACTTGAATGTTTCCTGGTTTCGGCCATCCTCAGTGAATGAGTTGAGTGATCGTTACTTGGAATAACGCGTGCATGCATGTGAAATGCTGCTCGTACGCTTCCCACATACAAATGATCAAAAAAGCTTTATGTTCTCTTGATTATTGTGCGATTTATTGTAGCTCACTAAATCGTAACGTCTTTTTTTTGGGCAAAAGACAATCTGCACTTTTATGAGGAAATCGAGTGCAATCCGCGCATGATATGATTTGGGCAGATATTTCTTTGTTGGTTCTGTAAACCAGCACAGCTATCTTTACATGATTTACATGTGGTTGCTTCCAAAATTACCGGCAAGAAGAACAGCTTACACTTCAACAATATGGCGCTCCACTACATTTTGCTGTGAGTGTCCGCACACGGCTAAATGAACTGTTTTCAAACCAATAAATGAAACTTGAACCTTTGTAACAATACTACTCACAGTAAATGTATAAATTTATGTTAATCAGACATAAATGTTGAAATATATTTTTTTTTTTTCTGTATTCATAACAATGTTTATCTACATATCTAACTGTACTATGTTATTAACACGTAAAGGGACTTTTTGACTACACTGTAGAAGTGATTTTTGAAGTACAATGCTGATCTGCATATGTCGCATGTGCTAGACCAAAGATATAGAATTATTAATTTACTATTTTATACATTTATAGTGTAGCCAACTTATGATTAAGAAAAACCTTCATATAATAATAATAAGCTGGGACTTAAACTGTAAATTTAAACTACAGGCTTTTAGGAAAACATAATTATATTAGATTACATATATAAAAAGCAATTTTATATTAACAAATTCATATTGATATTTTTTTTTTTTTAATGATGGTTGATTTCTAAGGTATAAATAAGACTCTTAGTAATTGTAAACTTATCATTGACAGGTTCATGTAAAATGCTTAACAGTGCTGCAAATATCAAAGTATTTGAATACATATTTAATAAAAGTAAAAAAAATTATGTTTAATGAATGCACAAAATTATACTTAAATATCTTAAACCCATTTTTGTTTGTAAATATTAAAGTTAACATTTCCAGAGTGCTGCTAAAAACCATAATTTTTTTTCCATACCGTTTCATCATTTTCTCATCATTAATATAATATGAAAGTTATTTTAAAGCAGGAAAATAGAAGATTCTTCTAATATTTTTAATTTTTTCTTAAAATGATAGAAGAGTTTATAGCTGACAAGTGTCATATTTCATGGCATACTATATGTTCAGTAATTATTTAGTTGATCATACAATCACTGCATGACATCATCACACACTGTTATCGTAAACAGAAATAAGATTTACTGAGACAAACTTTTACAGTTTAACCTTGATCCCAGACAACATAGACTTTTATTAATTAGAATAATGTTACAGATTACACAGTCATTCAATGTTCACAAAAGATCAACCAGATGAACTAGACTTTGTAAAATATTTAGCTGAAGATAATAGTTAGAAAAGAACAGCAACAGAATAATTCAATGTAAATTTCAGAATAAAATTCACTTACATTAACAAATATACTAAAAAAAATTTCCAAAGATTCAAAAAGCAAGACTTCCACATCACATACAGAAATAAAAATGAAAGAAAATGCAAATCTTTAGACAAAATCTCACAGACAAATTAACAATTTAATTCAACTGGGCTTTACATTTTTATCTGGAAATAATCTAACTCTAATAATTTCTATAATGGAAAGCAGAATTAGTTCATTTTTTACAATGAAATTATGGCAATTCGCATTCATTCACTCTATGACTGAATGTGAATTTGCAAACTACCTTGGAAACAAAGTTGTTTCATCAAACAAGATGAAATTTTTAAACATAAGTGTTTAATATAACAAACTAGATATATTAGAGCAACTCATAATAAACAGGGGTACAGAAATACTTAAAGGCATCATTCTAAAGGAAACAGAATCTAATTCATACACGTTCTTCAAACATGTTACAAACTACCAAGATGCTTCAACCATAATCCAAACTCCTATGCTGTATCCAAAGGCATAATAACAGCCAATACTCCTAGCTCCCCTGTCACTGAAGAAGTAAATTTAGAGAAAAGCCTTGACTCAGGTAAAATTTGTACAACTTTCACTTAGCATTAAAATTTATTAGTTATTTTAAAAATGTTTATATGTAGTTAATCAATTTCAGCAGAATTTACACCATTTCACAAGGTAGGTACATCAACAGTTCTGTCTTGATGAACTATCTTGATGTAACCTTCTACTTAAAGATTTCAAAATAATGTAATCCATCAGAAAAATGAATATAAATAAAAATAGGGTATTTTATTTATCTTCCTCAATCTTCTATCAAGGCTCATTCAGGTTCTCCTTTTTCTCACATACCTAAGCATTTATACACTGGGTCACCGATCTTGCTTTGAGTTAATTTTACATGCATTTATTAAATGAATACAGTTACTATCAAACCATTGCTCTTAAGTTGGCTGCTTGTGGCTGCATTTGGTTGCTGGCATTTAACTTCCTGCAAGCCGTAGATCCGCGACCTTGAGCAATACATGATCGAGCCAGATTATGATATTTTACTACTGCAGCTGCATCTTCATTCCTCATACCCTTCCCTAAAATGTAAAACAGAATTAATTATATTAATTTTATGAGGATTTCAAGCTTGGGATTTATCAACCAAAAAAAAATTCATTTTAATTGAATAATTAAGTAACAAATGAAGTTCACAAAAGCACTAGTAAAAAAACATGCCAAGACATTCATGTCAGTTATGGACAAGGCAATAAATTGCATTCAGTCTACAGTTTTGTACACCTGAAATGGAATAGGCCAAATGTTAAAAGTGTGTGGAATAAGGAAAAATGCTAGTAATCAATGTCATTAATAAACTGATTTCTGTCGATCACAAAAATCCAACAATTCACAGTGCTGCTTTCCTGCACAATTCTAGTTTATCGTAGTAACTACTGGCATAGCAGTCAATTTCATTTAAAATATAAAAAAAGGTTCACCTCAAAAATCAGAAAACACAAAAACAATAAAATATATTTATCCTATTTGAATTAAAACTTGAATGAAAACATGTATATTTTTTATGTACATGTAGAAAACAAACTTCCAATGAACAAACAATCCTGTTAACTAAAGTTGTAAATCAATACCATAGTTTACTTGTAGTATTTAGTTTTACACTGTATTAAAAATTACATTCAAATAAACATATTTTTAACCCATAATTTTTGCATAAACATTTCTCATAGATCAAGTTTATTACATGATAAATTTTACTAGTTTTTATAACAGCAGTTTTTATATAATTAAGTCACTGTTTCTTAATGAAATTTACTTGGAGAGTTTTTAGATTTTATCAGTTAACATGCAAAACTTTAAATGTAAAATAAAATGAACATACACAACAAAATGGATTTGATATTTAAAAGATACTAACTTCACTGTAAATGAGCTCCATGCATGTAACATACGCATAATTTATCCTTTAGCTTTATAAAAATCACTAACTTCCTAGTCACCATATATTTTATGCAATGAAACTTTCATAGAGTTTAGCCTAAGGTTTCATTTTATTTTTCATTTGCGTCAATAAATTATGCAGTAGTTTAATGAAGGATAGTGTTGTCGTGCATGCAGAAAATAAATCAATTGTCCATTCCTAAGTACAAACTGTCTGCAAATGTCTGCAGAAACTAACTGAAATTAAATGAAGAAAATACATACCTATAACAAAAATACAAACCTAGAAAATAAATGTAATGAGCAACTACAAAAATTAAACAGGCTAATCCATTATAATCCACCAGATGAAAATGTTATTTGTAAATTTCTAGAATCTAGAGAGTTACCATCAACAAATATCTTTCATGTTTAAATATGTAGATAACTTATGAGGAAAAGTAGTATGAGATTCATATACTTAAAAAAAATTGCTCAGTTAAAGATGAAAAATTAAATAATTTTTTTTTATATTCTTATTATGTCGCATATTAAAAATGAAGTAATTAGAAGGTTGTTCTAATTTACAACAAATTTTTAAAACTGATTGTATTAGAAATTGCCATTACTTCTCAAAGATATAAAACAAATTCCAGTTTAGATCAATTTTTGAATCACAAAATTTATATTCTTTTGAAATTATTAAATATATAAAATTATCATTACATATGAATTAACTCTCCAGGTCCTCTAGCTCCCTCACTTAAATATTTTAATTACGCGATCTTCAGATTTCATTATCAAATTGTGTTCTAATTTCAAAGAAATTTTTAAGCATTTTATGACAAAAATGTTGACCTGTTATCTTCCCTAGCCCTCAGTGTATAAAAATTCAAACATAGTCACATTTGAACCCATTCTATTTAAATGTTCTTTTTACTTTTGGAGATTTGGTAAAAAACTCTGTCAGAAATACCTTAGGCACTTAAACCTCTTAACTCTCTTAAGATAATAAAAAACAAAATTGCCCCACCCAACCTTTTTTTATAAAAAGTAATATTTTAAAGAAAAATAAAAAACAAAATGATATCAAATAACTACAAGACTGCATTACCCCTCCAGCTGCCTAGCACCTTCAAGTAAATATAAATATTGTGTTATTGAAACTATACTTTTTCACATTTGTTTTTTTACTTTCAAGAAAAAGTAAGATTCAAACTCAAATTGATATTAAAGTGGTTTAGGATTCTTTGCCTCTAGCCCTGTAATTTAACATATTGAAATATATTGTCTGATCCTTCAGTGTGTTGTGCTTGTAGAAATAATTAAAAACCTTATACTATACAAATTTAAAACTCCTTTGGCCCACCTAGATACCATAGGTTCTTTGGCCTATCTATAAAAAATAACTGATTTTTTGACTATTCAAAAATATATTAATAATAATAATAAATAGTACTGAGATATTTTCAAAACATATTGTCAAATTTTTTTTTTAAAAATGTTGTTAGAGGACACTAAATACTTAAGGTTCAGGCCATTCTTTCTAGGCCTCCTTCAGTTATTAGAATTCCCTTTCAGCATGCCGGAAGGTGGAGGTAGATTTCACCGGTGATAGTAGGGGATAAAAAAGATTTCCACCTTAAAGTTAAGAAAAACTTAAAATTTACTCAGTATGACAATGGTTGCATGTGAAAAAAACAGGGGTACAGAAATACTTAAAGGCATCATTCTAAATGAGACAGAATCTAAATCATACACGTTCTTCAAACACTTGTCGTAAGCTAAATATGTAAATATTTACCGTACGACAAGCCTCTATTTTCTTACAATTCCAGCAATATTTTGGCCAACCCTTGCTGTAAGGATTGATCATATAAAAAATTATTTCAGACAAAAGTGTTAGTTAATGTTTAGAGGACTAATAACCATTTTAAAGTGATTTGATACTGTGCCTATTAAGGGAAGTATGATTATTGTCTTCAAAACCCAATATTTTCCACCCTCTTGGCCAATGGTTGGTGATATCAAAAAACTTTCTTTACATATGTTTTAGGCTCTTATCCAAAGAATAGTAGAAACATTAAGCGAATTCGATATTTTACTAATTAAGAAAGTTATAGCGATATTTTGTTTTTTTTTAAAAAAAGCCTTTTGTGTATGTATATTCTTCACATTATGGTCATTCCATGTTTTAGTATTAAAAAACCTGTTGTAATCAATCCAGTACAGTGGCTAATTGCACTAGTTGCTGGAATTGGTAGTAGTATCAGTATTATTTTTTTATTTATTTTTTTTTGTTGAGGTTTTAGAGGCATCAACTGCTGTGGTTCACATCAAAAAGAAAGATTACTTTCCCCTCCCTGTTAAAAGCATGAGCGACATAGACCATAGAGTAGTATTGTCATAACAGATCATCTAGAAATAGACTTGTCAAGTTGTAATTACAAAACCCCCCCCCAAAAAAACCATGACAATGATGTAAAGGGCTCTTGCCACTTAAAAAAAAAATCAAAAAATAAAATAACATAATAAAAACACTTTCTAAAACATCATTCCATTTCTAATGAATTTTTGTTAATACTATGAAAATAAATTCATTATCAAACAACATTAAATACTCTTCTTTGATTAATATAATTCAAGAGTTCATGAAAAACCTTTTTCACATATTACAAACTTACAAAATATACTTATAACTTGAGATTTTATGAACAAACTGAGTCCAAGCTTGACTCCACTTATTTTTTTATATTTTTTTACAATAAATTTTCATTTCAAAAATGTTTCTACATTCTCAACGGGTTTTTAAATAACCTGCAGCATATGAAATTAAACCTAAAATATCCACAGCTAGTAACAAAAAAGAAGATAGCAAGGCAGTAACCACACTTACTGCAAAAAGTTGACGTAAGACCTGTGACTGAAATCATATCTAATAATATCTTTTTGAGTAAGTTGCTTCCCGCAGATTGTATAATTTGTCTGTGGTATTAGAAATGGAAGTTGCCCTCCGAACACAGACTGTACATGCAATCAAAGGAATTTTTTAAGACACTCTTGTTTTATTACTCCTTACTTTTATTAAAACTATGATGCTATTTTGTTATTCTGTAGACATGCTTTTTTTATAAGTTAACGTACTACTTCCCTCTCTCATTATATCAAATAACTCTGAAGTTATTTTTTTAAATGTCTCCTTTTAAAGTAAGAGACTGTCCTTATCACATAAAGAATGATCCTTTATGTGATAAGGATGATTGAATAATGATAATAATAATTCTTGTTCTTAACTATCACAAAGCTGTTCGTAATATGGAAAAAAAAGAAAAAAAGACTGGCCGAAAGGCAAACCAAGGCCATAAATTAATTTACAATTAGCTAGTCGATTCTTTAGTGGAACATTAATGGATGTTTATCAAACATCCATGAACTCCAACGATTGGTACATGATGTAGATCCAGTTTCTATATGCCTGTAAGAAACACACTCCTGCCGAAATGAAAATTTTCAATTAAGAGGATACGATACATTTCGGCGAGATCAACCGCCAAATATAAGTGTTAGAGGTGGAGTAGCCATATTAACATCGACTAGAGCTACCGCCGAAGCTGTTGATCTAAACACAAATCTACAAGCGGTCACCATCAGAATGAAGCATCCGCTTCAGATCACTGTCTGCAGCATATACTTCCCGAATTTTGATTGGAAAGATATGACATAGCAGAATTAATTTCTCAGCTTTCCCCACCAGTATTACTGGTGGGTGATTTCAATGCTCATAATTCTCTTTGGGGGTCGGATCGAGAAGATTCCAGCAGAAGAGAACTGGAAAAGTTCCTGCTGAATTCTGATCTCATTCTTTTAAACGATGGTTCAGGAACTTTTTTCAGTGCCAGAGATGGATCGACGTCCTGTATAGATCTAGCACATATAAGTGGATCGATAGCACCGAGATACACCTTCCATGTTTTAGAGGATCTACATGGAAGCGATAATTTTCCGGTGCAAATTGTAACTGATGTTACATGAAACATATACCCCATCTCTAAAAGATGGTTGTTTGATAAGGCAGATTGGACGAGCTTCACAGCCAAGACGATATTCCCCGAAACAACTGAAGTTATCGGAAACGATGTTGACGCTATAACAAATGCGATACTTGACTCAGCATCGAGATATATTCCCAAAATATCTGGGAAACTTACTAAGCGACCCGTTCCGTGGTGGAACGAAGAAATAAGTGAAGCTATAAAAAGGAAGAAAAGAGCCTATAAAGCCTTTAAGAAAAGTCCTACAATAGATAATCAGATTGCCTTTAAAAAATACAGGCCGTATGCAAAACGACTCATGACAGATACAAAGAAACGATGCTGGCAGCAATACGTCTCATCCATTGACAGAACTACTACTTCATTAAACGTTTGGAGGAAAGTGAAGGCGATTTGTGGGCGTAAAAACTTTGCTCCTATAACCACCCTTCAAGTGAAGATGAAATTAAGGACACTCCAAACGAAATCGCAGAGTTATTATCCAATCACTTCGAGAAGGCCAGCAAAACGGCTAACGACGAGGAAGATTTTCGGACGAAAAAAAGGAACTTGAAGGTCTACTAAATTTCAGAACTGAGTATAATTACTCATATAATGTACCCTTTAAAATGGAAGAATTCGTGAAAACGTTAGAGAAAGCAGATAACACAGCTGCTGGTCCGGATGAAATTCAGTATAACATGATCAGACAGCTGAATACCGCTGCAAAACGTAGATTGTTAGAATTATATAATCAGATATGGTGGGATAGAATGTACCCGCAGCAGTGGAAAAAGCACATATTGTTCCAGTACCAAAAAAAGGTAAAAATTTGACAGATCCCAATAGTTACCGTCCTATTTCTTTGACGTGCGCTATGGGAAAATATTTGAAAAAATGATAAATAATCGACTCGTTTGGTTTTTAGAAAAAGAAAACCTCATATCCATACATCAAGCTGGTTTTCGGCAATACCACTCTACCATTGATCAAATGATCAACTTAGAGAACATTTTATATCACAGCTTTATTACAAGAAAACATTGTGTTGGAGTCTTCTTCGATCTTCAGAAGGCTTTTGATATGACCTGGCGACATAGAATAATGCTCCAGATACATAAATGGGGCATTCGTGGCAATCTGCCAGTTTTACTCAGCAACTACGTGAATGACCGTACTTTCCAAGTACGCGTCAACAAAGAATATTCATCTTAAAAGCTTAGAAAATGGCATACCACAAGGTTCGCCATTGAGCGCGGCACCTTGTTTACGATTGCTGGCAAACAAGGTATGACTAGCTAAATTAGTTCAATAAACTAATATTAGCTATTCCAGTAGAAATCAGCAAAAGTGTCTATGTTGATGAGTTGGCAATTGTGTATGCCAGCAACAAGACAGCTACGGTGAAGTACAAATTACAACGAGCGATTAACTCTTAATGAAGTTGTGAGGAATAATGGATTCCAATTTTCACCAGAAAAAACGTGCTGTGTAGACTTCTGTAGGAAGAGAATTCCTCACCATAGTCCTGTTTTGATTGCCGACACAATCCATAAAATATAAGGATAATGTGAGATTTTTAGGTCTGTTATTGGATAAATCCCTTACATGGGGATTACATATACAGGACCTGAGTGATAGATGCAAAAAAGGCCTAAACATTATTGGGGCTCAGATAAAGAAATACAATTAAGGCTGTATAATGTATTGGTTCAATCGAAACTCGACTACAGGTATATTGTGTATTCATCAGCTAAGAAGTCGTATTTAAGAAAGTTAGATGTAATTCATAACAGCGGATAAGATACGCGACAGGCGCATTTCGCACAAGTCCGGCGACTAGTCTAATGTCCGAAGCCGGAATAATGCCATTGCATTATAGAAGAGAGATCCTACAGAGAGATCCTAGAGAGATATGCAGCAAATATATGGGCCTTTCTTACCCATATAAATAACAAACTCTTTAGAAATTACCCTTTGGCTGCATTATATGAACATCGTGCTACCTATTCCAGACCAGCCGGAGTAAGGTATCACGAATTAACAAGAAAATATGAAATTGCTTTACCAGAGACATTAGCAACCCATAAGTGTTGGTTTAGTGTTTTGTGAGTCAATGTTCCGTGAACCTTTGTACTTTTAAATAAAATGTAAGGCCCCTTTACAACCTTATGTATGACAGCCCTAATGGTGATATTAACCTCTTTTTAAGAATGTGGCAACAGCTAATGACCTTAAAAGTCGATGCCCGTAAAATAAAATAAAATTAATAATGTGATAAATTGAATAAGAATTTTTGTATTTATATGTATAGATGTTTATGTTTTTTTTAATCGTTTTAAAATAATCAGTACTATCTGAAATAGCGATTACTTTAAAAATGACCGACAATGGAAAACAATTGGTCCGAAAACGGCTAAATTTGACGAGGTCAATGAGGAAGTTTTTGTTTTAGCAATTAATAAGACATATTTTTAGAAATTTTTCCTCGTTTCAGTAGGATGTGACGACGTTGAATTACAGTTAAAAAGTGATAAGAATTGGTAATTTTCTTCACTTTTCCTCTAGTTTTTATTTTTTAGTTTCAGACAGTATTTATTAAGAAAAAAATGACGGTCATAAAATAAATTCCATATTTTTTACCGTAAATTAAGTTAATATAAACTTCCAAATCTTGATTGAAATGAAATTCAACTAGTAAAATCAGAAAGCTTTAGTTTTTACTCTCATTTGATAATGCGAAGTCGTTAGAGAGGTTTGCTGTTCTTACACGGTTATAAAAATATAAACTCCTCCGAATTTGAGACTTATTTTCTCTCATTTAATCCTGAATTCAAAAACTTAAATGCCTGAAAACAGAATTAAGGATCATACTGAATTCAGATTAATATTTAACTTATTAAAGTTATTAAAAGTCTTAATTGTTCTTTTTTTTTAGTTTATTTTTTTTATTTTTTGTATATAAAAAAAAACATAAAAATATGAACTCCCTTTGTTCATACTAAAATTCCATTATTGATTAAAGTCGAAACGTATAAATTTGGCACAACAGCAACTATTTATTATATAAAGGCTACAAAAAATATATTACTAACGGGTATCTGAATGGAAAAAATTGGAAGCCACTTAAAAACGTCAGTGCTAATACAGCGGTCATACCCAAACCGTAAATAATAGAACAGCGTTGCATTATAGAATTTTATTTATTTTAAGTCGGTTGTCTGGTTTCACCGAGCAGTCAATCATAGAGACGAGAATCGTCTCTATGTGCAATTACATACTTATACGGAGTTACTACTTTTACTGGAACATATTTTAACCTGAAAGCTATTGCTGCCGTAGCTGTAATTCGACATATAATATAACAAATGCTTGGAAAGATGTCATAATGAAAAAAGTATCAAAAATTATAATATTACAAATCTACTTACGTATAAGTTGGCCATCCTCGCAACAAAACGAAACCGCCAGAAAAGTAAATATGAGAAATAAAACTTTATACATTTTCACCGAACAGCAAAATCTGAACGATAATGATGAGAATAAAAGACTATAAATGCTACGACCCAATACTTTATAAAGTATAAATCAAATCTTAATTATCTATAGGTACTTATATTCCACACTAAGGAAAAGATTATAGTATTGCGGTTTCCTCCACTTGAATGTGAATTACAGTAACAATAAAATTATTTTAGTGCAGGATTATTTGTTAATTTGATAACACCACATACTACATTACGTATATATTACAGCCTTTTACAATACGTACTGTATGTTAAAAATAATATTACTACAACGAAGGTAAAGAAGTTCGTGAAAAAGAATTTTATTTTCAATTCATTCATAAGCATATACCAACTAATAAGAGGTAAATCTTCTGCAAATAATAAATATCCTCAATAACATTGCGGGTAAAGCAGCCATTTATATTATGAACTCGTTTAAATAGTAATAAGAAAAACGTAATTTTCCACAAAATAAAATACACTTCCCCTTTCTTCTTTATCTTCATCCCACTCCAACTTCTACAAATATACAGCAGGCAGAAGAATATATAATAATAATAATAATAATAATATATATCCTATCACAATAATATATACATCCTAAAAAGACTAGCTCCACAATCATTTTTATTTAAAAAATTTAATGTTTTTGCAATTTTTAATTCTTAAAAATTCTTAAGAATTTTTAATTCTTTTTAGTAATAAAAACTAAAAATTTAGTTTTTATTACTGCCATCTGTAAATTAATTATTAACAGTCTTGGTTCAGAAAATGAAATTTGTTGTACTTTATAAGTAACATCAATTAAATTAAACAAATATTTACTTACAAACTTCAGCTGTGTAATCCTTACAACAGTATAATTATTTTCTTTTCTGTTATTAATCCTTATTTTGAACGTTAAGGAGTACAATAATACTGTCCTCAAATTAGTTACGCTACCCAAGTAATTGAAAATCTCTTGCAATTTCCTTTTTCTTGACTACACGACCACCAAAACCATCTAAATTAGTGACAGTTTTTGGCATTTATATTTTCTCCGAGTTCAAAAATAGTGCTTACCGTTATCAGCATCAGTAATTTGCTTTTCTTTGCGTATACTTTGTGCGGTGAAATAGCGCACAAAGGTTTGATAAAAGTTATGGAAAAGGTGTTTTTAAACACAGTCCAGTGGAACGACACAAAGCAGAATTTACAAGTCCTGTACCGGTTTGCGTTTACATACAAGACACATTTAAAAGCAAATGACAACTTTCAAATGAAAGAGTATAGTGTATTTAACCTCCTAACCTTCTAATATAAGAGTTACAGGAGAAGTAGCTATACTTATGTCGATAGTTTTGTTATCCTCCTGATTTTGTTATAGAAGCACTTTTCATAATTATAAATATACAAGCTGTTGCAGTCCGCATTCATCGTCCAATTACTGTAACTATCAGTAATATTTATTTACCGCAGTACGACTGAAATATAAATGATTTATTGCAGCTCATTAATCAGCCTCAACCAGCGATTCTAGCGGAGGAGTTTATAACCCTCTTTGAGGGACAAATTGCCTCGATCCTAAGACAGAGTAATAGGAAATTTCCTTGTGAGCTCACACTTAGTATTATTAAACAAAGAAATGTATCTTAATGCCAGAGATGGGTCATTTTCTTGCATTGATTTAACTTATAGCATTGTCTACCCCATTGTTAGCATCAGACTGGAATGAAAAGTGATTGATGACTTACACGGAAGTCACTTTCCATGGGAAGTCATTTGCATGGGTTGACTTTTTCATGTAAGTGTCAAGGAAAATACACAGAACCATCTACACAACATCTAATAGATGGCTGTATAATCACGCTGACTGAGAAACTCCGCCAAACACGCTAAAATCCTGCAACCAACTGAAAACCTCGATTACCATATTGATCAGATGACTTCAGTCATTTTTGATTCGGCATCAAATTTCATTCCCAGAATATCGGGGAAAATGCATAGACCACCAGTTCCTTTGGAATACAGACGTAAACGAAACGATAAATATAAAGATGAAACCATATAACGTCTTTAAACGTTCTCCGACAGTTAAAAATCTCATCACCTTTAATACATGTAAAGCTTCAGGTGGAAGAGCAAACTTAAATGTCAAAAAGACATCTTCGCAACCGTATCTTTCATCTGTTAACATAAAAACTACTGCGGTGATGTCTGGAAAAAAAAGAAAGTATAACTGGGTAGTCTGACTACCAACCTGTGACCATCCTATTAAATAATATTAATGAATTTGTTGAATGGATCTTGAAGTATTATTGTGCCAGTTTGAAAGATCAAGTCTGACTGATAATTATGATGATGATTTTCAAGCATAAAACCTACTAATAAACCAGAGATAAATTGTAACACCGAATGTCATCTATCGTATATTGCCATCTTTACAATGAGAGGATTTAGTTAGGCATTTGCAAAGGTCGGCAACTCAGCAGCGGATGCAGACGGCATACAGTATTCTGGATCTCTTTTATACAGTAAGGCAAAGTGGATGTTACCCTAATCAATGGAAAGAAGCCATTATCGTCCGTCCCGGTGCATAACAAAGGAAAAACAGTTACAGATCCGCAGAACTACTTTCGACATCGCTGACATGTACTGTCGTTAAAATATTTGAGCGGTTAATAATTTAACGACTCGTTGATTCTAAAACGAGATGGATGTTTATCATCATATCAAAAAAAGTTCCGACCACCAACCAACTTGTGAACTTAGAAAATATACACTAAATTGTTTTAAATTAAAGAAACTGTGTTGCCGATCTCTTCGACCTAGAAAACACTTCTGATATGACTTGGAGATTCAGCATATTGAAGCAGTTATACGATTGGAATCACAGATGAATTACCCATTTTCATTGATCATTACTTGCAATAATTGTATATTTAAAGTACGAAATATAATCAAACATCCGCTTCTCAAGTTTTAAAAGATAGTCCCGCAGGGTTCAGTTAAGTGTCACCCTGTTCCCCATTGCCGTAAATAAGTTAATCCTCGCTTTACCGGTGGATGTTTGTAAAAGTTTATATTTTGATAATTTATTAATGTTCTACGCGAGCAATCGCACCGCGTTGATGAAAACTAGAGTGAACGATTAATAACTTTGTAAATGAACCTAAAAGATATGGTTTTCGTTTTTCTCCAGAAAATTCATTTTGCGTGCACTTCTGTAGAAAAGATACCACACGTAAGTCACACTTTATTTAGGTAGCATAAAATAAGGTATAAAGATAATATGAGATTCTTAGGTGTTACTTTCGACAAATATCTACTGTGGCGTACTCATGTCAAAGAAAAAGCGACCAAACGACGGAAAGCCCTAAATGTAGTTAAATGTCTATCACATATTAATCGGGACTCAGACAAGTTCTACTAGACTTATACAAATCACTAATACACTAAAGTCGACTATGGTGGCGGTGTTTATCATCCACTCATCTATGTCATCTGAAAAAGTTAGACGTTGTCAAGCAGGAGTTTGATACGCCATGGAAGCGTTTCCGACAAGCCCATTACTAAGTCTCCTATCCGAAGTAGGCGTATCACCTCTGTGCTATATGAGAGAGATCCTTATACTGAAATATGCAACGTATGTTTGGTCATTTAAAATTCACCTAAATTTCAAACTGTACTTTGAATACAGACTGGCCAAAGCTTATGAAATATTTAAGATCTATTCACAGCCAGCAGGAATACGTGTTGCTGAAAGTATGATTAAATACAACATTGTCCTTCTACTCGTATTAGATATTACAAAAACGAAAATACCACGATTGCTCATTTCTGAAGTCATGGTAAGAACTGATCTTTCTAAGAACACACGAGAATGCATCTATCTAGATGCATTCTCGTATCGTTCAGAATAAATTTATGGAGCTAGTATCTAAATACAGAATCACACCCTATTTACATCGAACTCGATGCTCCATAGTAGTAAACGGCGATGCACATTTTTGGAGATTTAATAATAGATGTAGCGTCTATACAGCTGTTATAGCTATCCGACAAGCTCTCTCTTTGTTTTATACTACATTACAATGAAGGGAGAGTTGTTATGTTTCGCCGAGTGTGATAATTTTCTTACAAAATTCGTTGATCCCCATAGCGGAGTAGTAGCGTTTCGGTCTTCCATCCGGGGGTCCCGGAATCAAATTCCAGTCAGGCATGACATTTTTCATATGCTACAAAATTCTATTTTCATTATTCCCACGTATAAACTTCAAAAGCTTCTGTTCTGAATTAATGAATTTAATTCATCCAACAAAAAAATGTTCTCCCCTCAGGTACTCTGATTAAAGACCTGTTAGTCACTCTTTACCATTTAAATGACATAGAGCAAAGATGCACGTTTATATGAATTCCTGGGCACTGTGGTATCTCTGGTAATGAAGCCACAAACGAGGTACCCAGAATGATAGCAGTGGGAGAAAATGGTGATCAAATACCACTTCGGATGTAAAATATTAAGAAACGAAACTTTTACTTCGATAGTAAAAAGAGGCTGACATGGTGACTGAAGGAATTTTGCAAACAAATTAATGAATTAAAAGATATTCCATTTAGATGGAAGTCTGATACAAATTTTACAAGGAAAAATCATTTGTTGTAATGGCTAATTTTATAGTTGCGTATTTTGCGGACCCTTTACACCTGTAACTTCTGTTTTGAATTTATGTGACGTTACTCCATTATAAGAATATTTATTGATGTCTTCTTGATGTTGAAGGCCCTTATTACAGTCTCTTCAGAATGTATAGTTGATAAATTTTTAAATTGATGAAGCTTTTGCAGATACATTTTATATTTGATAATGACAAGATTGGTTGGTCTAGCCCTTATTAAAGTATGAATTTTTGTTGTAAATTACTTGATGATGAGTTCTAATGGACTTCAGTAGTCAGTCGATGACAGAGAAAAAGAAAATAATATTTATGTCATCTGCACTTTTTTATATAAATTTGTTAGTATACAGTAATAATTGTTTTACAAACTAGACATTTAGATTTTAGGAAACGTTTTTGTAAAGCATACTAAGTTTTGCATTTAAAAGCCGCATGGTTTTTTAATAACATCCTGAACAAAAACATTTTTTTGCAGTAATATAGAAAATATTGAACTTTTAATGTTAGTCAAACCGCTATTTGACTAACAAATAGCGGTTAACACTTGCTTTTGTCAATTAATAGTAGGAAGTCTAAAAAAATAAGTTTATTTAGAGACAGGCAGTAACTAAAAACCCTCTATCAACAACCGATAAGTAAATTAGTGACAAAAAGAAAGAAAGTAAATAACATTTATCAGCGCTACTCCTACTAAAATTTGTCACTGAAAATATCAATTTATCGAAAGAAAAAAATCGATATATTTACTTCTTATATTTATCGATATAAAGGTCACGAACTGAATTTCTAAACTCGATGCCGCTTACGACTTTTATTTTGAATATCATTATGTTCGTTTGACAAAACATTTCTGGATCTATATCGATAATCGAAATGATTTCTTTTAAAAATTCCTATCGAAAACAATGTTTTTACTATTTATCAATGCCAGCAGTCAGCATTTTTAAGTTAACATTTTTATTGAAACCAATTTATTGGAAACTATATACTTATTAAAAATGAGTTATTGTGATGTTATGCAGTTTATTTTAAGAAATATTTCGTTTCCTGAGTTAATGTTATAAGGGTTTTCTCCGAGATAATATACTTGATGTACTAAATACAGTAACAGTTATTAAGAGGTTTATATTGATTTGATAATTTCATTGTAAAGGTATTTGGAATAATGGCTTCTGCCTCGAGTACTAGTGCTAGATCTCTTTTCAATGAATCCAAGTCAAGACTGGCGGATAGAGTGCAGGTGAATGTGAATAATATAGCCTCCGTTGCAAGACAAATTCACAGAGGTTCAAAATCGAATGAGGTATCGTAAACCGTTATTACTATTCTGATTTTATTCATTTTCGTGATTCTGTTCACTGAGCGTATTAAGTGAGTTTAAGCATTGTTTTATTATTTGAATGATGTTAACGTCCAAAAGCCAATTAACTGACGTTTAATATTAATAATTGTCTAATATATTATTTAATTAAGTTGAATAAATATATTTAATATATAATTTGTATACCAATTTAATATAATATTAATTATATTATTAGCATATTAATCCAAACAATAAATTATTTTGGGATAACATTAGGAGCTCACAGAATTTTAATAACTGTACTGCCACGTTAGAGCATATATGCTCTAATTTTTATTTCCAGTAGTGATTTGTGTTCTCTTTTTTACTCTATTGAGATTCAGTTATTAGACAAATCATATGTAAGTGTATAGTAGTGTGTATATAAGTGTAGTGTAATTAGTTTTAAAGATGTATTTCAATATGTTTTCAGCTGTGTTTGAATTAATTCTTAGTGAAAAGAGTATAGATTCCTAGAATTTGAAAATTGTGTAGTTTCCTAGAAAAGTGTGTAGAATTGTGCTTCTTCATTTAATATGCCATTTCTATTTGATTTGTATGTATATATTTCATTCATAATATTGAACAGTATAAAGATGAGTACTTTTTTTGTATATTTATTTGGAATAAGTTTTTGATTGATTTATAGCCATGAAGTGTTAACAAATATTGGCTTTATATACCCGTGAAGTTATTTTAAGCACTCATTCATTATATGTTTGCTTGAAACTGCCTCACTTTAACAATATAGAACATTGTACAATCAGAACAGTTTAGTTCACATATTCCTGAGGCATTGTTTTGTTTATTGTTTGAAGGTTACATTGTATGCAGACTTTTTAAGATGTATCTGCTATTTTCTTTGTTTATGTATGTAAATGTGTTATATTTTCTGTTTTGTTTATCATTGTTTTACATTTATATTTCTTATATATATGAGTATAATGAGTTGCTGTATCTCCAGTTATGTGTAGTTATTTTGTAGTGTTATGGTTTTCAAGTGACATGGATGTGTTCGAGTCATCTGTGGATATGGTAACCATATGTCCTGAATTTCAGGAGTTTGTTCTGATGTCCCAAAAAACTGTTGAAAGAACTGAATTTCATTGAAAAGTGCCCTTTATATGTTTTAAATCGTAACTAATTTGGTAGGAAAGTTTTATTGCCTTTGCCAGTCCTCACCACTGCAAGCTACACTAATATAATTGTTTAACTAGTACTACATAGCATTAGCATTTATTTCAGCAATTCATTCTGATCTGAAGTGCTATCTAATAAACATCCAACAAGTCTCATTTCCACGCATTAGTTTTATCAATTGCATCTGTATCTCTTTGTTGTGCAGTTGTTTTTTTAGTCATTTTAATTAACTAGTGTGTGTACTATCTTGTGCAAGTTATTATTATGTTACTGTGGTTTTTATTTAAAATGGCCAACAAAGTTAACAAAGGCAAGGAACATAATGATGCCGTACAAAAAGACTTTCCCTTTCTTAAAAGACATAATAATCTACACGCAGTATTTTGCACATGGTGCAGTAGCAAAATTAATCTTGTTCATATTTAGTCACAAAGATGTAAAAAGGTCCACTTCAGATCCAAGAAACATCAAGTGGCAGTTAGCAGTATAGCCTCAAGTTCTTCAATGAGTAAATTTATTATTAAAGATAATTCACATAAAACTAAGCTCGTGGAAGAAGAAGCAGTGATTGCCTATTACATGATAAATCACAAATGTAGCTTTAGATCATTAGCTTGCATATCCAAAATTCTTTGTAAATTATTCAAACTAAATTTTCTTTGGCAAGCACTAGAAGTGAGACAACGGTGAAAAATGTTTTAGCTCCTGAAACGCAGAGGAGAACATTAGAAGAGTTAGCAAAAATTTCATGTTTTTAAATAATGATCAACTCTTTGAATTATTGAGCTGATTAATTAATTACCATGGTAGCTAGATATTTTCATGGATTGCTGGCATTAACATAAAAATGTTCAGCTTGAAATGTTATCAGGAGAGAATAGCAGTTGATTAAATGAATATGCATTTTCAATTTTTAAAAATAAAGTCTTGTAGATAAAGTTATTGTCTTGTCGGCAGACAATATAAAAACCAATTTTTGAGGCACTAAAAGGATTGGGTTGAAGAATTTTTTCTGAAATTATCTTTAAGTTGCAAAAAAATTTAATTAGAATTAGTTGTATGACCCATGTTCTCAATGATTGCATCAATAATGAAGCAGAAAACCTTTCAGTTGATGCTGTGGTTACAATTGTGAAGCTTTTTTAATTATCCACTTCTACTCTGCTTGTGTGGCCCAGTTGAAGGAATTTTGTGATACTGTGGAGGTTGTGTATAAAAAACTTCTTTCATACCTTAACACATGTTGGCTTAAACTTCTGCCTGCTGAATGAGTACTACAAATGATTAAACCAAAGCGTACTTTTGTCTATGAAAAATCCCCCAGCAGTCTCAAAAATGTTTTTTAAGATCGAAATGTAAAGTTTTGGTTATGGTTTCTACACAGTGTTGCAGTTATCTTCAATGAAAATGTCAAGAGAATGGAAGAGGACAAAGTGTCTGCCCCTGAGACAGCTAACAAATATTTGCATGTGTTTTCAAACTTAGAATGAAAAAAGGTATATTTTCTTCCTCTCATAGTTAAAGAGCTCCAGAAAAAGATATCAGAAGTAGAAAATGTTTGTGATTTGCAGCTTATAAAGAAAACAGCCTGCACTTTTTATGAAAATTGCTTCAGTTACTTTGATTTGGGTAAACCTTATCTGAAAAGCATTAATCAACTGCCATGGGTAAACTTAAAACAGCAGCTCAAGTTGTTGGAAGATATTTAGCGCACAGTTTGAAACTGTTTCAAAATGCTTTAGTGTTTGTGTCATTTGACGATATGTTCAGTGAGTTCTGTGTATTTAAATCTTACCTGTCTGGTGATCACTTGGCACATTGGGCAAAGCAAAAACTAACAACTGAACAGAGATAGTTAGAAGTTCTTAAGGACCTCAATAAACGTAAGATAACTGTTCCAAACTTAAAAAAATTGTGAATTCGTGCTCGCATTTCTGGAGATGTGCTTCCGTTGAGAGGACGTTTTCAATAATTAATCATTTTTGGGGGTTGAATAAGTCCAGTGACAATCGAATGCGTACAGTCCATTTTAATTATTCAGATGAACAATTCTAAATTCTCTCCAGTGGTGTACAAAAAAATTATAAAACACTAATAAATAAACTGACTTCTTTTTCAGAAAAGTATGATTCAAGCAAAACATTGTCAACTAATAATTAAGTAGAATAACCTCGGAATAAAGTGTAATAAACTTTGAAAGACTCTTTTATTTAAAGATTAATTAATGTAAAACAAAGAATAAAACTCTTATTGAATAGTTACTTTAATATAAATAATGTTAATTATCAAAATAAAAATTAATAAAATGTGTTTTTTATAAAAATGTTATTACTGATTTTAATTTAGGCCTAATAATTCTTTTTGTCTTAATAATATAGTAATTAATACAGAGTATATTTATATAATAATTTTATAGACTTAATGTTATAGTAAATTATATATAAGATAATATAATTACGATATGTCTAATGTACTTAAGACCCAACTGTAAGGGGGAATGGCTCATGGTTGATGTCTACGTTTATACAAATCACGATTATGACCTGTCCTGAATTTTGATTGAAAAAATATGATTACTGTGTCTGGATCAAACTATTAAAAGCAGGTAGTTTAAGTAAGGTTGGGTGGCCTTAGGTGTTGTGAATGAGATGTTCTACCATTGTTGGTTTTATATCAATTTTGAATTTGTTTTTGGTGATTGTTATCTGTCATGGCTAGCTCAAGTAAATCTATTTGTTTGTGTTCATAGTCATCTGCAAAAACTTAGTTTGTGGTATATTTTATAAATGTAGACTACGCTAATAGTTATTTACACTGTCCTTGTTGTCTTAGTACACAAGATGAACCCTACTACATATTATTTTGTGAATAACTTGTTTGTTTTTGGTGAATACTTCTTTGTTTAAACTGCAGCAGCAGCATTTATTAATGAAAGCATATAATAAGGTAATAGTTACTTTTATTTTTTAAAAGAGTGATCAGTTAATATTCATTTAGAAATTTGAGAACCTTATTGTTAGAAACAAATAGTCAAAATAATAAAGTTGACAAAATTTAACTATATTCTTAATGTTTTTCAGAAGGCCTTTTTAACTTTTTTGTAGAAAAGAAACAGTTTAAATATAAAAAAAAAATTATGGATTATTAAAGGAATCACAAAATCTAGTTCTTAGCTAAGGAATCCCAAAAAATGTCAGAAAACTTCTAAAATTATTCATTTATAAAAGTTCGAGTTTGCAAAAAGTATTCACAAATTTATCCTAAAAAGATTTGTTATGCTAAAACATTAAATCAACCGAATGTAATATGCAATTCAAACAATAAAGTTACAATTGTGTAGAGAATTATTAAAAATGAATCCTGATTTGGAAATAAAACCATTCTTTAACTGGAATGCTTTTGTTGAATCAGTCATTGTTACTTAGGAAATTAAAAACTGCCAGATAATGCCAGTGTTTATACGGCAGAATTTACTGTAATACAGCAAGTTCTTTGATACACGGAACACTACTGCGAAAAGAGAGTGCTAATATGATCCGACTGTAAGTGTACTTGTTACAAATCGGAACAAGAATACTAAGAACGTCCTAATTGCAAACATCCTGTCCATTTTGTACGTTTTAAATCAACGAGGAAAGCGATGCATATTTGTGTGGACCTCAGGGCATGCTGGTATCGCAGGATATGAAAGCGCAGACGAAGCTGCCAAAAAGGCGACAGTCTGTGATAACTTTGATATAATTCCTGCACGGGTGGCAGATGTTAAAAATTGTCTTACACAGTAAGAAACAGGTGGAATACTGATTGGAGAAGATTTAAACAAAATTAAACTCAGTTAAAACTTCTCCGTATAAATGGAAAAGCGACGTGAAGTTGACTCGCCGAGAACAAGTGATTGTTGGTTGTCACCAGACTTAGAATCGGTCACCCGCGAATAACAAATTTATATTTTTTAACTGGCGAAGAAAGACCAATGTGCGGTATTTGTAATAAAACACTTACAGTTAAGCATCTAATGGAAGAGTGTACCATATATGAGGACCTTGGAAAGAGGTTCCCACTAAGAAATAATATTGCTGCTGATTTGAAAAATAGAAGTGAAGAAAAAATAGTTGCTTATTTACACGCCAGTGGACCTCTTAAAAGTCTATAAGTAAATTCTAGTTGTGTTAAAAAATCTCTCGACAGATGTGCTGCTTAACGGCGGTTCTGGTCGCCACCGAGGATGCTTAAATAAAATTTGCGAGACAGGTTAAAAGGAGATATTGGTATCATTTCCATTTATATATATATATATATACTTGTGTTTTATTTTTTAAATTTTAAGCCCTTCACAGTTGTAAGTGTTGGTTTAGTGTTTTTGGTTTGTTTTGGTTTGATTAAATGTTCCGTGAACCTTTGTACTTTTAAATAAAATGTAAGGGCCCTTTACAACCTTATATATGACAGCCCTAATGGTGATATTAACCTCTTTTTAAGAATGTGGCAACAGCTAATGACCTTAAAAGTCGATGCCCGTAAAATAAAATAAAAATTAATAATGTGATAAATTGAATAAGAATGTTTATATTTATATGTATAGATGTTTATGTTTTTTTTAATCGTTTTAAAATAATCAGTGCTATCTGAAATAGCGATTACTTTAAAAATGACCAACAATGGAAAACAACTGGTCCGAAAACGGCTAAATTTGACGAGGTCAATGAGGAAGTTTTTGTTTTAGCAATTAATAAGACATATTTTTAGAAATTTTTCCTCGTTTCAGTAGGATGTGGCGACATTGAATTACAGTTAAAAAGTGATAAGAATTGGTAATTTTCTTCACTTTTCCTCTAGTTTTTATTTTTTAATTTCAGACAGTATTTATTAAGAAAAAAATGACGGTCATAAAATAAATTCCATATTTTTTACCTTAAAGTAACTTAATATAAACTTCCAAATCTTGATTGAAATGAAATTCAACTAGTAAAATCAAAAAGCTTTAGTTTTTACTGTCATTTGAGAATGCGAAGGCGTTAGAGAGGTTTGCTGTTCTTACACGGTTATAAAAATATAAACTCTTCTGAATTTAAGACTTATTTTCTCTCATTTAATCCTGAATTCAAAAACTTAAATGCCTGAAAACAGAATTAAGGATAATACTGAATTCAGATTAATATTTAACGTATTAAAGTTATTAAAAGTCTTAATTGTTTTTTTTTATTTTATTTTTTGCATATAAAAAAAACCACATAAAAATATGATCTCCTTTTGTTCATACTAAAAATCCATTATTGATTAAAGTCGAAACGTATAAATTTGGCACAACAGCAACTATTTATTATATAAAGTCTACAAAAAATATATTACTAACAGGTATCTAAAAGGAAAGTAGATAGAATTGTGCTTCTTCATTTAATATGCCATTTCTATTTGATTTGTATGTATATATTTCATTCATAATATTGAGCAGTATAAAGATGAGTACTTTTTTTGTATATTTATTTGGAATAAGTTTTTGATTGATTTATAGCCATGAAGTGTTAACAAATATTGGCTTTATATACCCGTGAAGTTATTTTAAGCACTCATTCATTATATGTTTGCTTGAAACTGCCTCACTTTAACAATATAGAACATTGTACAATCAGAACAGTTTAGTTCACATATTCCTGAGGCATTGTTTTGTTTATTGTTTGAAGGTTACATTGTATGCAGACTTTTTAAGATGTATCTGCTATTTTCTTTGTTTATGTATGTAAATGTGTTATATTTTCTGTTTTGTTTATCATTGTTTTACATTTATATTTCTTATATATATGAGTATAATGAGTTGCTGTATCTCCAGTTATGTGTAGTTATTTTGTAGTGTTATGGTTTTCTTCCTCTCATAGTTAAAGAGCTCCAGAAAAAGATATCAGAAGTAGAAAATGTTTGTGATTTGCAGCTTATAAAGAAAACAGCCTGCACTTTTTATGAAAATTGCTTCAGTTACTTTGATTTGGGTAAACCTTATCTGAAAAGCATTAATCAACTGCCATGGGTAAACTTAAAACAGCAGCTCAAGTTGTTGGAAGATATTTAGCGCACAGTTTGAAACTGTTTCAAAATGCTTTAGTGTTTGTGTCATTTGACGATATGTTCAGTGAGTTCTGTGTATTTAAATCTTACCTGTCTGGTGATCACTTGGCACATTGGGCAAAGCAAAAACTAACAACTGAACAGAGATAGTTAGAAGTTCTTAAGGACCTCAATAAACGTAAGATAACTGTTCCAAACTTAAAAAAATTGTGAATTCGTGCTCGCATTTCTGGAGATGTGCTTCCGTTGAGAGGACGTTTTCAATAATTAATCATTTTTGGGGGTTTAATAAGTCCAGTGACAATCGAATGCGTACAGTCCATTTTAATTATTCAGATGAACAATTCTAAATTCTCTCCAGTGGTGTACAAAAAAATTATAAAACACTAATAAATAAACTGACTTCTTTTTCAGAAAAGTATGATTCAAGCAAAACATTGTCAACTAATAATTAAGTAGAATAACCTCGGAATAAAGTGTAATAAACTTTGAAAGACTCTTTTATTTAAAGATTAATTAATGTAAAACAAAGAATAAAACTCTTATTGAATAGTTACTTTAATATAAATAATGTTAATTATCAAAATAAAAATTAATAAAATGTGTTTTTTATAAAAATGTTATTACTGATTTTAATTTAGGCCTAATAATTCTTTTTGTCTTAATAATATAGTAATTAATACAGAGTATATTTATATAATAATTTTATAGACTTAATGTTATAGTAAATTATATATAAGATAATATAATTACGATATGTCTAATGTACTTAAGACCCAACTGTAAGGGGGAATGGCTCATGGTTGATGTCTACGTTTATACAAATCACGATTATGACCTGTCCTGAATTTTGATTGAAAAAATATGATTACTGTGTCTGGATCAAACTATTAAAAGCAGGTAGTTTAAGTAAGGTTGGGTGGCCTTAGGTGTTGTGAATGAGATGTTCTACCATTGTTGGTTTTATATCAATTTTGAATTTGTTTTTGGTGATTGTTATCTGTCATGGCTAGCTCAAGTAAATCTATTTGTTTGTGTTCATAGTCATCTGCAAAAACTTAGTTTGTGGTATATTTTATAAATGTAGACTACGCTAATAGTTATTTACACTGTCCTTGTTGTCTTAGTACACAAGATGAACCCTACTACATATTATTTTGTGAATAACTTGTTTGTTTTTGGTGAATACTTCTTTGTTTAAACTGCAGCAGCAGCATTTATTAATGAAAGCATATAATAAGGTAATAGTTACTTTTATTTTTTAAAAGAGTGATCAGTTAATATTCATTTAGAAATTTGAGAACCTTATTGTTAGAAACAAATAGTCAAAATAATAAAGTTGACAAAATTTAACTATATTCTTAATGTTTTTCAGAAGGCCTTTTTAACTTTTTTGTAGAAAAGAAACAGTTTAAATATAAAAAAAAAATTATGGATTATTAAAGGAATCACAAAATCTAGTTCTTAGCTAAGGAATCCCAAAAAATGTCAGAAAACTTCTAAAATTATTCATTTATAAAAGTTCGAGTTTGCAAAAAGTATTCACAAATTTATCCTAAAAAGATTTGTTATGCTAAAACATTAAATCAACCGAATGTAATATGCAATTCAAACAATAAAGTTACAATTGTGTAGAGAATTATTAAAAATGAATCCTGATTTGGAAATAAAACCATTCTTTAACTGGAATGCTTTTGTTGAATCAGTCATTGTTACTTAGGAAATTAAAAACTGCCAGATAATGCCAGTGTTTATACGGCAGAATTTACTGTAATACAGCAAGTTCTTTGATACACGGAACACTACTGCGAAAAGAGAGTGCTAATATGATCCGACTGTAAGTGTACTTGTTACAAATCGGAACAAGAATACTAAGAACGTCCTAATTGCAAACATCCTGTCCATTTTGTACGTTTTAAATCAACGAGGAAAGCGATGCATATTTGTGTGGACCTCAGGGCATGCTGGTATCGCAGGATATGAAAGCGCAGACGAAGCTGCCAAAAAGGCGACAGTCTGTGATAACTTTGATATAATTCCTGCACGGGTGGCAGATGTTAAAAATTGTCTTACACAGTAAGAAACAGGTGGAATACTGATTGGAGAAGATTTAAACAAAATTAAACTCAGTTAAAACTTCTCCGTATAAATGGAAAAGCGACGTGAAGTTGACTCGCCGAGAACAAGTGATTGTTGGTTGTCACCAGACTTAGAATCGGTCACCCGCGAATAACAAATTTATATTTTTTAACTGGCGAAGAAAGACCAATGTGCGGTATTTGTAATAAAACACTTACAGTTAAGCATCTAATGGAAGAGTGTACCATATATGAGGACCTTGGAAAGAGGTTCCCACTAAGAAATAATATTGCTGCTGATTTGAAAAATAGAAGTGAAGAAAAAATAGTTGCTTATTTACACGCCAGTGGACCTCTTAAAAGTCTATAAGTAAATTCTAGTTGTGTTAAAAAATCTCTCGACAGATGTGCTGCTTAACGGCGGTTCTGGTCGCCACCGAGGATGCTTAAATAAAATTTGCGAGACAGGTTAAAAGGAGATATTGGTATCATTTCCATTTATATATATATATATATACTTGTGTTTTATTTTTTAAATTTTAAGCCCTTCACAGTTGTAAGTGTTGGTTTAGTGTTTTGTGATTAAATGTTCCGTGAACCTTTGTACTTTTAAATAAAATGTAAGGGCCCTTTACAACCTTATATATGACAGCCCTAATGGTGATATTAACCTCTTTTTAAGAATGTGGCAACAGCTAATGACCTTAAAAGTCGATGCCCGTAAAATAAAATAAAAATTAATAATGTGATAAATTGAATAAGAATGTTTATATTTATATGTATAGATGTTTATGTTTTTTTTAATCGTTTTAAAATAATCAGTGCTATCTGAAATAGCGATTACTTTAAAAATGACCAACAATGGAAAACAACTGGTCCGAAAACGGCTAAATTTGACGAGGTCAATGAGGAAGTTTTTGTTTTAGCAATTAATAAGACATATTTTTAGAAATTTTTCCTCGTTTCAGTAGGATGTGGCGACATTGAATTACAGTTAAAAAGTGATAAGAATTGGTAATTTTCTTCACTTTTCCTCTAGTTTTTATTTTTTAATTTCAGACAGTATTTATTAAGAAAAAAATGACGGTCATAAAATAAATTCCATATTTTTTACCTTAAAGTAACTTAATATAAACTTCCAAATCTTGATTGAAATGAAATTCAACTAGTAAAATCAAAAAGCTTTAGTTTTTACTGTCATTTGAGAATGCGAAGGCGTTAGAGAGGTTTGCTGTTCTTACACGGTTATAAAAATATAAACTCTTCTGAATTTAAGACTTATTTTCTCTCATTTAATCCTGAATTCAAAAACTTAAATGCCTGAAAACAGAATTAAGGATAATACTGAATTCAGATTAATATTTAACGTATTAAAGTTATTAAAAGTCTTAATTGTTTTTTTTTATTTTATTTTTTGCATATAAAAAAAACCACATAAAAATATGATCTCCTTTTGTTCATACTAAAAATCCATTATTGATTAAAGTCGAAACGTATAAATTTGGCACAACAGCAACTATTTATTATATAAAGTCTACAAAAAATATATTACTAACAGGTATCTAAAAGGAAAGTAGATAGAATTGTGCTTCTTCATTTAATATGCCATTTCTATTTGATTTGTATGTATATATTTCATTCATAATATTGAGCAGTATAAAGATGAGTACTTTTTTTGTATATTTATTTGGAATAAGTTTTTGATTGATTTATAGCCATGAAGTGTTAACAAATATTGGCTTTATATACCCGTGAAGTTATTTTAAGCACTCATTCATTATATGTTTGCTTGAAACTGCCTCACTTTAACAATATAGAACATTGTACAATCAGAACAGTTTAGTTCACATATTCCTGAGGCATTATTTTGTTTATTGTTTGAAGGTTACATTGTATGCAGACTTTTTAAGATGTATCTGCTATTTTCTTTGTTTATGTATGTAAATGTGTTATATTTTCTGTTTTGTTTATCATTGTTTTACATTTATATTTCTTATATATATGAGTATAATGAGTTGCTGTATCTCCAGTTATGTGTAGTTATTTTGTAGTGTTATGGTTTTCTTCCTCTCATAGTTAAAGAGCTCCAGAAAAAGATATCAGAAGTAGAAAATGTTTGTGATTTGCAGCTTATAAAGAAAACAGCCTGCACTTTTTATGAAAATTGCTTCAGTTACTTTGATTTGGGTAAACCTTATCTGAAAAGCATTAATCAACTGCCATGGGTAAACTTAAAACAGCAGCTCAAGTTGTTGGAAGATATTTAGCGCACAGTTTGAAACTGTTTCAAAATGCTTTAGTGTTTGTGTCATTTGACGATATGTTCAGTGAGTTCTGTGTATTTAAATCTTACCTGTCTGGTGATCACTTGGCACATTGGGCAAAGCAAAAACTAACAACTGAACAGAGATAGTTAGAAGTTCTTAAGGACCTCAATAAACGTAAGATAACTGTTCCAAACTTAAAAAAATTGTGAATTCGTGCTCGCATTTCTGGAGATGTGCTTCCGTTGAGAGGACGTTTTCAATAATTAATCATTTTTGGGGGTTTAATAAGTCCAGTGACAATCGAATGCGTACAGTCCATTTTAATTATTCAGATGAACAATTCTAAATTCTCTCCAGTGGTGTACAAAAAAATTATAAAACACTAATAAATAAACTGACTTCTTTTTCAGAAAAGTATGATTCAAGCAAAACATTGTCAACTAATAATTAAGTAGAATAACCTCGGAATAAAGTGTAATAAACTTTGAAAGACTCTTTTATTTAAAGATTAATTAATGTAAAACAAAGAATAAAACTCTTATTGAATAGTTACTTTAATATAAATAATGTTAATTATCAAAATAAAAATTAATAAAATGTGTTTTTTATAAAAATGTTATTACTGATTTTAATTTAGGCCTAATAATTCTTTTTGTCTTAATAATATAGTAATTAATACAGAGTATATTTATATAATAATTTTATAGACTTAATGTTATAGTAAATTATATATAAGATAATATAATTACGATATGTCTAATGTACTTAAGACCCAACTGTAAGGGGGAATGGCTCATGGTTGATGTCTACGTTTATACAAATCACGATTATGACCTGTCCTGAATTTTGATTGAAAAAATATGATTACTGTGTCTGGATCAAACTATTAAAAGCAGGTAGTTTAAGTAAGGTTGGGTGGCCTTAGGTGTTGTGAATGAGATGTTCTACCATTGTTGGTTTTATATCAATTTTGAATTTGTTTTTGGTGATTGTTATCTGTCATGGCTAGCTCAAGTAAATCTATTTGTTTGTGTTCATAGTCATCTGCAAAAACTTAGTTTGTGGTATATTTTATAAATGTAGACTACGCTAATAGTTATTTACACTGTCCTTGTTGTCTTAGTACACAAGATGAACCCTACTACATATTATTTTGTGAATAACTTGTTTGTTTTTGGTGAATACTTCTTTGTTTAAACTGCAGCAGCAGCATTTATTAATGAAAGCATATAATAAGGTAATAGTTACTTTTATTTTTTAAAAGAGTGATCAGTTAATATTCATTTAGAAATTTGAGAACCTTATTGTTAGAAACAAATAGTCAAAATAATAAAGTTGACAAAATTTAACTATATTCTTAATGTTTTTCAGAAGGCCTTTTTAACTTTTTTGTAGAAAAGAAACAGTTTAAATATAAAAAAAAAATTATGGATTATTAAAGGAATCACAAAATCTAGTTCTTAGCTAAGGAATCCCAAAAAATGTCAGAAAACTTCTAAAATTATTCATTTATAAAAGTTCGAGTTTGCAAAAAGTATTCACAAATTTATCCTAAAAAGATTTGTTATGCTAAAACATTAAATCAACCGAATGTAATATGCAATTCAAACAATAAAGTTACAATTGTGTAGAGAATTATTAAAAATGAATCCTGATTTGGAAATAAAACCATTCTTTAACTGGAATGCTTTTGTTGAATCAGTCATTGTTACTTAGGAAATTAAAAACTGCCAGATAATGCCAGTGTTTATACGGCAGAATTTACTGTAATACAGCAAGTTCTTTGATACACGGAACACTACTGCGAAAAGAGAGTGCTAATATGATCCGACTGTAAGTGTACTTGTTACAAATCGGAACAAGAATACTAAGAACGTCCTAATTGCAAACATCCTGTCCATTTTGTACGTTTTAAATCAACGAGGAAAGCGATGCATATTTGTGTGGACCTCAGGGCATGCTGGTATCGCAGGATATGAAAGCGCAGACGAAGCTGCCAAAAAGGCGACAGTCTGTGATAACTTTGATATAATTCCTGCACGGGTGGCAGATGTTAAAAATTGTCTTACACAGTAAGAAACAGGTGGAATACTGATTGGAGAAGATTTAAACAAAATTAAACTCAGTTAAAACTTCTCCGTATAAATGGAAAAGCGACGTGAAGTTGACTCGCCGAGAACAAGTGATTGTTGGTTGTCACCAGACTTAGAATCGGTCACCCGCGAATAACAAATTTATATTTTTTAACTGGCGAAGAAAGACCAATGTGCGGTATTTGTAATAAAACACTTACAGTTAAGCATCTAATGGAAGAGTGTACCATATATGAGGACCTTGGAAAGAGGTTCCCACTAAGAAATAATATTGCTGCTGATTTGAAAAATAGAAGTGAAGAAAAAATAGTTGCTTATTTACACGCCAGTGGACCTCTTAAAAGTCTATAAGTAAATTCTAGTTGTGTTAAAAAATCTCTCGACAGATGTGCTGCTTAACGGCGGTTCTGGTCGCCACCGAGGATGCTTAAATAAAATTTGCGAGACAGGTTAAAAGGAGATATTGGTATCATTTCCATTTATATATATATATATATATACTTGTGTTTTATTTTTTAAATTTTAAGCCCTTCACAGTTGTAAGTGTTGGTTTAGTATTTTGCGATTAAATGTTCCGTGAACCTTTGTACTTTTAAATAAAATGTAAGGGCCCTTTACAACCTTATATATGACAGCCCTAATGGTGATATTAACCTCTTTTTAAGAATGTGGCAACAGCTAATGACCTTAAAAGTCGATGCCCGTAAAATAAAATAAAAATTAATAATGTGATAAATTGAATAAGAATGTTTATATTTATATGTATAGATGTTTATGTTTTTTTTAATCGTTTTAAAATAATCATTGCTATCTGAAATAGCGATTACTTTAAAAATGACCAACAATGGAAAACAACTGGTCCGAAAACGGCTAAATTTGACGAGGTCAATGAGGAAGTTTTTGTTTTAGCAATTAATAAGACATATTTTTAGAAATTTTTCCTCGTTTCAGTAGGATGTGGCGACATTGAATTACAGTTAAAAAGTGATAAGAATTGGTAATTTTCTTCACTTTTCCTCTAGTTTTTATTTTTTAATTTCAGACAGTATTTATTAAGAAAAAAATGACGGTCATAAAATAAATTCCATATTTTTTACCTTAAAGTAACTTAATATAAACTTCCAAATCTTGATTGAAATGAAATTCAACTAGTAAAATCAAAAAGCTTTAGTTTTTACTGTCATTTGAGAATGCGAAGGCGTTAGAGAGGTTTGCTGTTCTTACACGGTTATAAAAATGTAAACTCTTCTGAATTTAAGACTTATTTTCTCTCATTTAATCCTGAATTCAAAAACTTAAATGCCTGAAAACAGAATTAAGGATAATACTGAATTCAGATTAATATTTAACGTATTAAAGTTATTAAAAGTCTTAATTGTTTTTTTTTATTTTATTTTTTGCATATAAAAAAAACCACATAAAAATATGATCTCCTTTTGTTCATACTAAAAATCCATTATTGATTAAAGTCGAAACGTATAAATTTGGCACAACAGCAACTATTTATTATATAAAGTCTACAAAAAATATATTACTAACAGGTATCTAAAAGGAAAGTAGATAGAATTGTGCTTCTTCATTTAATATGCCATTTCTATTTGATTTGTATGTATATATTTCATTCATAATATTGAGCAGTATAAAGATGAGTACTTTTTTTGTATATTTATTTGGAATAAGTTTTTGATTGATTTATAGCCATGAAGTGTTAACAAATATTGGCTTTATATACCCGTGAAGTTATTTTAAGCACTCATTCATTATATGTTTGCTTGAAACTGCCTCACTTTAACAATATAGAACATTGTACAATCAGAACAGTTTAGTTCACATATTCCTGAGGCATTGTTTTGTTTATTGTTTGAAGGTTACATTGTATGCAGACTTTTTAAGATGTATCTGCTATTTTCTTTGTTTATGTATGTAAATGTGTTATATTTTCTGTTTTGTTTATCATTGTTTTACATTTATATTTCTTATATATATGAGTATAATGAGTTGCTGTATCTCCAGTTATGTGTAGTTATTTTGTAGTGTTATGGTTTTCAAGTGACATGGATGTGTTCGAGTCATCTGTGGATATGGTAACCATATGTCCTGAATTTCAGGAGTTTGTTCTGATGTCCCAAAAAACTGTTGAAAGAACTGAATTTCATTGAAAAGTGCCCTTTATATGTTTTAAATCGTAACTAATTTGGTAGGAAAGTTTTATTGCCTTTGCCAGTCCTCACCACTGCAAGCTACACTAATATAATTGTTTAACTAGTACTACATAGCATTAGCATTTATTTCAGCAATTCATTCTGATCTGAAGTGCTATCTAATAAACATCCAACAAGTCTCATTTCCACGCATTAGTTTTATCAATTGCATCTGTATCTCTTTGTTGTGCAGTTGTTTTTTTAGTCATTTTAATTAACTAGTGTGTGTACTATCTTGTGCAAGTTATTATTATGTTACTGTGGTTTTTATTTAAAATGGCCAACAAAGTTAACAAAGGCAAGGAACATAATGATGCCGTACAAAAAGACTTTCCCTTTCTTAAAAGACATAATAATCTACACGCAGTATTTTGCACATGGTGCAGTAGCAAAATTAATCTTGTTCATATTTAGTCACAAAGATGTAAAAAGGTCCACTTCAGATCCAAGAAACATCAAGTGGCAGTTAGCAGTATAGCCTCAAGTTCTTCAATGAGTAAATTTATTATTAAAGATAATTCACATAAAACTAAGCTCGTGGAAGAAGAAGCAGTGATTGCCTATTACATGATAAATCACAAATGTAGCTTTAGATCATTAGCTTGCATATCCAAAATTCTTTGTAAATTATTCAAACTAAATTTTCTTTGGCAAGCACTAGAAGTGAGACAACGGTGAAAAATGTTTTAGCTCCTGAAACGCAGAGGAGAACATTAGAAGAGTTAGCAAAAATTTCATGTTTTTAAATAATGATCAACTCTTTGAATTATTGAGCTGATTAATTAATTACCATGGTAGCTAGATATTTTCATGGATTGCTGGCATTAACATAAAAATGTTCAGCTTGAAATGTTATCAGGAGAGAATAGCAGTTGATTAAATGAATATGCATTTTCAATTTTTAAAAATAAAGTCTTGTAGATAAAGTTATTGTCTTGTCGGCAGACAATATAAAAACCAATTTTTGAGGCACTAAAAGGATTGGGTTGAAGAATTTTTTCTGAAATTATCTTTAAGTTGCAAAAAAATTTAATTAGAATTAGTTGTATGACCCATGTTCTCAATGATTGCATCAATAATGAAGCAGAAAACCTTTCAGTTGATGCTGTGGTTACAATTGTGAAGCTTTTTTAATTATCCACTTCTACTCTGCTTGTGTGGCCCAGTTGAAGGAATTTTGTGATACTGTGGAGGTTGTGTATAAAAAACTTCTTTCATACCTTAACACATGTTGGCTTAAACTTCTGCCTGCTGAATGAGTACTACAAATGATTAAACCAAAGCGTACTTTTGTCTATGAAAAATCCCCCAGCAGTCTCAAAAATGTTTTTTAAGATCGAAATGTAAAGTTTTGGTTATGGTTTCTACACAGTGTTGCAGTTATCTTCAATGAAAATGTCAAGAGAATGGAAGAGGACAAAGTGTCTGCCCCTGAGACAGCTAACAAATATTTGCATGTGTTTTCAAACTTAGAATGAAAAAAGGTATATTTTCTTCCTCTCATAGTTAAAGAGCTCCAGAAAAAGATATCAGAAGTAGAAAATGTTTGTGATTTGCAGCTTATAAAGAAAACAGCCTGCACTTTTTATGAAAATTGCTTCAGTTACTTTGATTTGGGTAAACCTTATCTGAAAAGCATTAATCAACTGCCATGGGTAAACTTAAAACAGCAGCTCAAGTTGTTGGAAGATATTTAGCGCACAGTTTGAAACTGTTTCAAAATGCTTTAGTGTTTGTGTCATTTGACGATATGTTCAGTGAGTTCTGTGTATTTAAATCTTACCTGTCTGGTGATCACTTGGCACATTGGGCAAAGCAAAAACTAACAACTGAACAGAGATAGTTAGAAGTTCTTAAGGACCTCAATAAACGTAAGATAACTGTTCCAAACTTAAAAAAATTGTGAATTCGTGCTCGCATTTCTGGAGATGTGCTTCCGTTGAGAGGACGTTTTCAATAATTAATCATTTTTGGGGGTTTAATAAGTCCAGTGACAATCGAATGCGTACAGTCCATTTTAATTATTCAGATGAACAATTCTAAATTCTCTCCAGTGGTGTACAAAAAAATTATAAAACACTAATAAATAAACTGACTTCTTTTTCAGAAAAGTATGATTCAAGCAAAACATTGTCAACTAATAATTAAGTAGAATAACCTCGGAATAAAGTGTAATAAACTTTGAAAGACTCTTTTATTTAAAGATTAATTAATGTAAAACAAAGAATAAAACTCTTATTGAATAGTTACTTTAATATAAATAATGTTAATTATCAAAATAAAAATTAATAAAATGTGTTTTTTATAAAAATGTTATTACTGATTTTAATTTAGGCCTAATAATTCTTTTTGTCTTAATAATATAGTAATTAATACAGAGTATATTTATATAATAATTTTATAGACTTAATGTTATAGTAAATTATATATAAGATAATATAATTACAATATGTCTAATGTACTTAAGACCCAACTGTAAGGGGGAATGGCTCATGGTTGATGTCTATGTTTATACAAATCACGATTATGACCTGTCCTGAATTTTGATTGAAAAAATATGATTACTGTGTCTGGATCAAACTATTAAAAGCAGGTAGTTTAAGTAAGGTTGGGTGGCCTTAGGTGTTGTGAATGAGATGTTCTACCATTGTTGGTTTTATATCAATTTTGAATTTGTTTTTGGTGATTGTTATCTGTCATGGCTAGCTCAAGTAAATCTATTTGTTTGTGTTCATAGTCATCTGCAAAAACTTAGTTTGTGGTATATTTTATAAATGTAGACTACGCTAATAGTTATTTACACTGTCCTTGTTGTCTTAGTACACAAGATGAACCCTACTACATATTATTTTGTGAATAACTTGTTTGTTTTTGGTGAATACTTCTTTGTTTAAACTGCAGCAGCAGCATTTATTAATGAAAGCATATAATAAGGTAATAGTTACTTTTATTTTTTAAAAGAGTGATCAGTTAATATTCATTTAGAAATTTGAGAACCTTATTGTTAGAAACAAATAGTCAAAATAATAAAGTTGACAAAATTTAACTATATTCTTAATGTTTTTCAGAAGGCCTTTTTAACTTTTTTGTAGAAAAGAAACAGTTTAAATATAAAAAAAAAATTATGGATTATTAAAGGAATCACAAAATCTAGTTCTTAGCTAAGGAATCCCAAAAAATGTCAGAAAACTTCTAAAATTATTCATTTATAAAAGTTCGAGTTTGCAAAAAGTATTCACAAATTTATCCTAAAAAGATTTGTTATGCTAAAACATTAAATCAACCGAATGTAATATGCAATTCAAACAATAAAGTTACAATTGTGTAGAGAATTATTAAAAATGAATCCTGATTTGGAAATAAAACCATTCTTTAACTGGAATGCTTTTGTTGAATCAGTCATTGTTACTTAGGAAATTAAAAACTGCCAGATAATGCCAGTGTTTATACGGCAGAATTTACTGTAATACAGCAAGTTCTTTGATACACGGAACACTACTGCGAAAAGAGAGTGCTAATATGATCCGACTGTAAGTGTACTTGTTACAAATCGGAACAAGAATACTAAGAACGTCCTAATTGCAAACATCCTGTCCATTTTGTACGTTTTAAATCAACGAGGAAAGCGATGCATATTTGTGTGGACCTCAGGGCATGCTGGTATCGCAGGATATGAAAGCGCAGACGAAGCTGCCAAAAAGGCGACAGTCTGTGATAACTTTGATATAATTCCTGCACGGGTGGCAGATGTTAAAAATTGTCTTACACAGTAAGAAACAGGTGGAATACTGATTGGAGAAGATTTAAACAAAATTAAACTCAGTTAAAACTTCTCCGTATAAATGGAAAAGCGACGTGAAGTTGACTCGCCGAGAACAAGTGATTGTTGGTTGTCACCAGACTTAGAATCGGTCACCCGCGAATAACAAATTTATATTTTTTAACTGGCGAAGAAAGACCAATGTGCGGTATTTGTAATAAAACACTTACAGTTAAGCATCTAATGGAAGAGTGTACCATATATGAGGACCTTGGAAAGAGGTTCCCACTAAGAAATAATATTGCTGCTGATTTGAAAAATAGAAGTGAAGAAAAAATAGTTGCTTATTTACACGCCAGTGGACCTCTTAAAAGTCTATAAGTAAATTCTAGTTGTGTTAAAAAATCTCTCAACAGATGTGCTGCTTAACGGCGGTTCTGGTCGCCACCGAGGATGCTTAAATAAAATTTGCGAGACAGGTTAAAAGGAGATATTGGTATCATTTCCATTTATATATATATATATATACTTGTGTTTTATTTTTTAAATTTTAAGCCCCTCACAGTTGTAAGTGTTGGTTTAGTGTTTTGTGATTAAATGTTCCGTGAACCTTTGTACTTTTAAATAAAATGTAAGGGCCCTTTACAACCTTATATATGACAGCCCTAATGGTGATATTAACCTCTTTTTAAGAATGTGGCAACAGCTAATGACCTTAAAAGTCGATGCCCGTAAAATAAAATAAAAATTAATAATGTGATAAATTGAATAAGAATGTTTATATTTATATGTATAGATGTTTATGTTTTTTTTAATCGTTTTAAAATAATCAGTACTATCTGAAATAGCGATTACTTTAAAAATGACCAACAATGGAAAACAACTGGTCCGAAAACGGCTAAATTTGACGAGGTCAATGAGGAAGTTTTTGTTTTAGCAATTAATAAGACATATTTTTAGAAATTTTTCCTCGTTTCAGTAGGATGTGGCGACGTTGAATTACAGTTAAAAAGTGATAAGAATTGGTAATTTTCTTCACTTTTCCTCTAGTTTTTATTTTTTAATTTCAGACAGTATTTATTAAGAAAAAAATGACGGTCATAAAATAAATTCCATATTTTTTACCTTAAAGTAACTTAATATAAACTTCCAAATCTTGATTGAAATGAAATTCAACTAGTAAAATCAAAAAGCTTTAGTTTTTACTGTCATTTGAGAATGCGAAGGCGTTAGAGAGGTTTGCTGTTCTTACACGGTTATAAAAATATAAACTCTTCTGAATTTAAGACTTATTTTCTCTCATTTAATCCTGAATTCAAAAACTTAAATGCCTGAAAACAGAATTAAGGATAATACTGAATTCAGATTAATATTTAACGTATTAAAGTTATTAAAAGTCTTAATTGTTTTTTTTTATTTTATTTTTTGCATATAAAAAAAACCACATAAAAATATGATCTCCTTTTGTTCATACTAAAAATCCATTATTGATTAAAGTCGAAACGTATAAATTTGGCACAACAGCAACTATTTATTATATAAAGTCTACAAAAAATATATTACTAACAGGTATCTAAAAGGAAAGTAGATAGAATTGTGCTTCTTCATTTAATATGCCATTTCTATTTGATTTGTATGTATATATTTCATTCATAATATTGAGCAGTATAAAGATGAGTACTTTTTTTGTATATTTATTTGGAATAAGTTTTTGATTGATTTATAGCCATGAAGTGTTAACAAATATTGGCTTTATATACCCGTGAAGTTATTTTAAGCACTCATTCATTATATGTTTGCTTGAAACTGCCTCACTTTAACAATATAGAACATTGTACAATCAGAACAGTTTAGTTCACATATTCCTGAGGCATTGTTTTGTTTATTGTTTGAAGGTTACATTGTATGCAGACTTTTTAAGATGTATCTGCTATTTTCTTTGTTTATGTATGTAAATGTGTTATATTTTCTGTTTTGTTTATCATTGTTTTACATTTATATTTCTTATATATATGAGTATAATGAGTTGCTGTATCTCCAGTTATGTGTAGTTATTTTGTAGTGTTATGGTTTTCAAGTGACATGGATGTGTTCGAGTCATCTGTGGATATGGTAACCATATGTCCTGAATTTCAGGAGTTTGTTCTGATGTCCCAAAAAACTGTTGAAAGAACTGAATTTCATTGAAAAGTGCCCTTTATATGTTTTAAATCGTAACTAATTTGGTAGGAAAGTTTTATTGCCTTTGCCAGTCCTCACCACTGCAAGCTACACTAATATAATTGTTTAACTAGTACTACATAGCATTAGCATTTATTTCAGCAATTCATTCTGATCTGAAGTGCTATCTAATAAACATCCAACAAGTCTCATTTCCACGCATTAGTTTTATCAATTGCATCTGTATCTCTTTGTTGTGCAGTTGTTTTTTTAGTCATTTTAATTAACTAGTGTGTGTACTATCTTGTGCAAGTTATTATTATGTTACTGTGGTTTTTATTTAAAATGGCCAACAAAGTTAACAAAGGCAAGGAACATAATGATGCCGTACAAAAAGACTTTCCCTTTCTTAAAAGACATAATAATCTACACGCAGTATTTTGCACATGGTGCAGTAGCAAAATTAATCTTGTTCATATTTAGTCACAAAGATGTAAAAAGGTCCACTTCAGATCCAAGAAACATCAAGTGGCAGTTAGCAGTATAGCCTCAAGTTCTTCAATGAGTAAATTTATTATTAAAGATAATTCACATAAAACTAAGCTCGTGGAAGAAGAAGCAGTGATTGCCTATTACATGATAAATCACAAATGTAGCTTTAGATCATTAGCTTGCATATCCAAAATTCTTTGTAAATTATTCAAACTAAATTTTCTTTGGCAAGCACTAGAAGTGAGACAACGGTGAAAAATGTTTTAGCTCCTGAAACGCAGAGGAGAACATTAGAAGAGTTAGCAAAAATTTCATGTTTTTAAATAATGATCAACTCTTTGAATTATTGAGCTGATTAATTAATTACCATGGTAGCTAGATATTTTCATGGATTGCTGGCATTAACATAAAAATGTTCAGCTTGAAATGTTATCAGGAGAGAATAGCAGTTGATTAAATGAATATGCATTTTCAATTTTTAAAAATAAAGTCTTGTAGATAAAGTTATTGTCTTGTCGGCAGACAATATAAAAACCAATTTTTGAGGCACTAAAAGGATTGGGTTGAAGAATTTTTTCTGAAATTATCTTTAAGTTGCAAAAAAATTTAATTAGAATTAGTTGTATGACCCATGTTCTCAATGATTGCATCAATAATGAAGCAGAAAACCTTTCAGTTGATGCTGTGGTTACAATTGTGAAGCTTTTTTAATTATCCACTTCTACTCTGCTTGTGTGGCCCAGTTGAAGGAATTTTGTGATACTGTGGAGGTTGTGTATAAAAAACTTCTTTCATACCTTAACACATGTTGGCTTAAACTTCTGCCTGCTGAATGAGTACTACAAATGATTAAACCAAAGCGTACTTTTGTCTATGAAAAATCCCCCAGCAGTCTCAAAAATGTTTTTTAAGATCGAAATGTAAAGTTTTGGTTATGGTTTCTACACAGTGTTGCAGTTATCTTCAATGAAAATGTCAAGAGAATGGAAGAGGACAAAGTGTCTGCCCCTGAGACAGCTAACAAATATTTGCATGTGTTTTCAAACTTAGAATGAAAAAAGGTATATTTTCTTCCTCTCATAGTTAAAGAGCTCCAGAAAAAGATATCAGAAGTAGAAAATGTTTGTGATTTGCAGCTTATAAAGAAAACAGCCTGCACTTTTTATGAAAATTGCTTCAGTTACTTTGATTTGGGTAAACCTTATCTGAAAAGCATTAATCAACTGCCATGGGTAAACTTAAAACAGCAGCTCAAGTTGTTGGAAGATATTTAGCGCACAGTTTGAAACTGTTTCAAAATGCTTTAGTGTTTGTGTCATTTGACGATATGTTCAGTGAGTTCTGTGTATTTAAATCTTACCTGTCTGGTGATCACTTGGCACATTGGGCAAAGCAAAAACTAACAACTGAACAGAGATAGTTAGAAGTTCTTAAGGACCTCAATAAACGTAAGATAACTGTTCCAAACTTAAAAAAATTGTGAATTCGTGCTCGCATTTCTGGAGATGTGCTTCCGTTGAGAGGACGTTTTCAATAATTAATCATTTTTGGGGGTTTAATAAGTCCAGTGACAATCGAATGCGTACAGTCCATTTTAATTATTCAGATGAACAATTCTAAATTCTCTCCAGTGGTGTACAAAAAAATTATAAAACACTAATAAATAAACTGACTTCTTTTTCAGAAAAGTATGATTCAAGCAAAACATTGTCAACTAATAATTAAGTAGAATAACCTCGGAATAAAGTGTAATAAACTTTGAAAGACTCTTTTATTTAAAGATTAATTAATGTAAAACAAAGAATAAAACTCTTATTGAATAGTTACTTTAATATAAATAATGTTAATTATCAAAATAAAAATTAATAAAATGTGTTTTTTATAAAAATGTTATTACTGATTTTAATTTAGGCCTAATAATTCTTTTTGTCTTAATAATATAGTAATTAATACAGAGTATATTTATATAATAATTTTATAGACTTAATGTTATAGTAAATTATATATAAGATAATATAATTACAATATGTCTAATGTACTTAAGACCCAACTGTAAGGGGGAATGGCTCATGGTTGATGTCTATGTTTATACAAATCACGATTATGACCTGTCCTGAATTTTGATTGAAAAAATATGATTACTGTGTCTGGATCAAACTATTAAAAGCAGGTAGTTTAAGTAAGGTTGGGTGGCCTTAGGTGTTGTGAATGAGATGTTCTACCATTGTTGGTTTTATATCAATTTTGAATTTGTTTTTGGTGATTGTTATCTGTCATGGCTAGCTCAAGTAAATCTATTTGTTTGTGTTCATAGTCATCTGCAAAAACTTAGTTTGTGGTATATTTTATAAATGTAGACTACGCTAATAGTTATTTACACTGTCCTTGTTGTCTTAGTACACAAGATGAACCCTACTACATATTATTTTGTGAATAACTTGTTTGTTTTTGGTGAATACTTCTTTGTTTAAACTGCAGCAGCAGCATTTATTAATGAAAGCATATAATAAGGTAATAGTTACTTTTATTTTTTAAAAGAGTGATCAGTTAATATTCATTTAGAAATTTGAGAACCTTATTGTTAGAAACAAATAGTCAAAATAATAAAGTTGACAAAATTTAACTATATTCTTAATGTTTTTCAGAAGGCCTTTTTAACTTTTTTGTAGAAAAGAAACAGTTTAAATATAAAAAAAAATTATGGATTATTAAAGGAATCACAAAATCTAGTTCTTAGCTAAGGAATCCCAAAAAATGTCAGAAAACTTCTAAAATTATTCATTTATAAAAGTTCGAGTTTGCAAAAAGTATTCACAAATTTATCCTAAAAAGATTTGTTATGCTAAAACATTAAATCAACCGAATGTAATATGCAATTCAAACAATAAAGTTACAATTGTGTAGAGAATTATTAAAGATGAAACCAGATTTGGAAATAAAATTATTCTTCAACTGGAATGCTTTTTTTGAATCAGTCATTGTTACTTAGGAAGTTAAAATTTATTAATAAATGTAAAGAGCAAACATTCACTTTGCATTGATGAAATTCTTGGAACAGTGCTCGAACAGTTTCTTTGTTTATCCATAGAACCTACCTACTCACTCCTGAAGTGATCTGTTTGATGTATTATTATGTACTGATTAGAATTATAAATTAATTTTTTTGTTTATGAATTGAAAAAAGAGTTTAGATAGGGTGCTACAAATGGAGAACTCATAGGAAATCACTCACACTGTGCATAATACTGTTTTGGAATGTAAAGTAACTTGTTTTGTGATAATGTGTAATACTTTAGTTGTTTCTGAAATATATCCTTTTTGGTACTTATGTTGTGTTTGAGAATTTTTTACAGGGTTGTTAAGTGAAATGGTGTTTTTTATTTTGTCTATAAAATTTGTGTTTTTATATATTTGTTAATATTTATGTGTCTTTTCTGATGACCTCCTTGAATTGGGCTAGTTTTGTGGACAGGAACATCCTATCAATTTATGATGGGGTGTGTAGGGACTTTTGGTTTATGTATATAAGCTTGGAAGGTTATTGTTTCAGGATAGATTTATTTAAAATGCTGTTAGAATTTATTCATTTTAGTGTTAAAACACAGATTTCAGTTAACTTTATTTATTATTATTGTGCCTTTCTTAAAGGAAATTGAAGACATGTATTATTTCAGCTTCGAACTTTCTCCCTGTAACCTCAACCTTTTCTTTATAGACAATATTAAATTAATTACTTTTATTTAACTAATTGTAAGCTATACATTAAAGGAAATTTTTTTGCCCTAACAGGTTTTCTAGATAATTATAAGATTTCGAGCAATTCCCAACTACTGTGGTACCAGGAAATTTACCGTGGAACAGAAGTTTTGGAGATATTTCCTACAATTTAAAACATTCTGTAACTCTTGTTTTAAAGATGGCACAAGCATTGACTCTCATTTGATTACTTACATTTGATAGGTGTCTCATTTGATTAAAAATATCCTTCCTTTCTGTTTATATCACTCTTCCAAGTTTGGACCAGTTAACCAGTTATTTGAACCAGTTGACTGTCATTTATTAACACCTTAAAGCAAACTTCATTCAGATGATTCTCCAGACTACTGTATGCACTAACAAATCAAATTACTTTAAAATAAATATTGTCATAGTAGCTTTAATAAGAACCGTAGTTGTGTATAGATTGTTACTATTCTCTGGTAATGTATTTTTAAATCACTAATAAATAACAGGATCTTTAAACAGCTTTACTCAACTGAATTTGGGATTCTGATGAAGACCTTTATGAATCAATCTCCTGTTCAGACATTTCTGAGTATTTTATTAGAATGCTTATTATGGGCTCACTTTAGAAATGTTATTCCTGAAATTGCTGAATTAATATCAATAAGCTGCAGAAACTGTAAATGGAAAAGCTTCTTTCCTTAGTAACTCCTTCACTGCTGTAGGACCCCATCTCATGCTACTTTTCTTTATGTTGAGAGTATGGTGCAGGTTCCACTTTCATACCTCCTCAGAAGTGAACCAATAAGAATTTAGTACCTTTGATCCACTGACAAAGTGTACATGAAGATATATTTACATCTGTAGCCTATCTCTTTACTGGTTTACACATAAAATTGCATAAAAGCAAATACAGGGCGTTTCATAATGTTCTTAAGAGTTACAAAAATTCAGTACAAAAAAAGTATTTCACTTACCTAAATAAAAGTTGTACAAGGTGATGCAGGGACTCTACTATAAAAATAACTATAAAAAATAGTTTTTGTTAAAATCTATAATTGTTCAATATGTGCTCCTCTGGTGACACGGCACACATCAACACGAAAGTCTCTTGCCAAACTCGTTCTAACATGTCATTTTCGATAGAGTTGATTGCATGGATTATGCGATCCTTTAGCTCAGCGATATCGTGCGGCATTGGTGGGATAAACATCTTTCATGTAACCCCAGAGAAAGAAATCACATGGCGTGAGATCTGGTAATCTTGGTGGCCACAGCATAATGTGTTGGTCTTCTTCAGACGCACGTCCTATCCAGCGCTGGGGTAATGTTGTGTTAAGGTACTGTTGAACCTTGTTATGAAAATGGGCAGGACAACCATCTTGCTTGAAAATGAAGTCTTCGAGTAGCTGAGGCATAAGCCATAATTGTAACATATCCAGGTATATCATGTCGGTTACTGTCGTTTCCATAAAAAAGAATGGCCCATACACTGCCTCACAAGAGATCGCACAAAAAACATTTACTTTCGGAGAATCCCGAATGTGTTCCACTTAAGCGTCTGGGTTTTCAGTTCCCCAAACTTGCACGTTATGGAAAGTAGCTTCATTGCTGAAAATTATCTTGTGTAAAAAACCTTCATATAACAACATCTTTTCCTGTAACTGTAAACAAATATCGAGCCTACGTGTTTTATCTCAATCAGAAAGACGCTGGATTAATTGAAGATGGTACGGTTTGCATAATAAACGTTTACAGAGAACTCTCCACACTGTTGTTTTCAGAATTCCTAATTCTCTGCCTGCAGCTGCAGTCGATTTTGACAGGCTGCAAATGAAACTTGCACACACACATTCAACATTAACTTCTGAGGTTGATGGACGACCGGTTGATTTTTGCTTGCACAAGCAACCAGTTTCACCAAATTGTTTATACCATGCACAAATTGAATTGTCACTTGGTGGCTTCTTATGAAATTTCAACCAAAACACACGTTGCACAGAAATTACCGACTTTGACAAGTGAAATTCTAATGCACAAAATGACTTCTCCTACCCGTGGCAACCACCTTCTCTACTGTCGATGCCTAGCAAGCAAATGGTTTACTAACTGCATAGTATATGTGGAAAAAAACTATTTGAAGTACCCTTTCTTTCGTACAGTACTTGTTTTATTCTTATGAGTGAAATAGTTGTTGATGAATTTTCGAAACTCCGAAGAACATTATGAAACGCCCTGTACTGTTGTGTTCTTATTGAGTTGTAATCATCTAGAAATTCAACAACACTTCTAGCCAGTTGTAAAATACAAGTCTGTTCCTGGTAACACAGGTGTAAGTCTGTTTCATTCTGTTCTCAATGTAGACAGAAAATGGATGAAGGAAACAGATGTCAAGTTAAAACAGTAGTCATTGCAATAATGTAAATAGTAAAAAAGTGTAATAAAAAATTGGATAGAATTTACCACTATAAATAATGATGGGAGAATAAAAATATGTAGAATTTTTCTTGTTGTATTACTAACAATATTGTTTTACTAAACCGGGTGTTCAACCCAGAATTATTTTCTTTAAAACAATTTATAAAATGTTTAAGATTTATTTATTTTATGTTGCAAATTAGCCCCATTTTATCTGCTCCTTATTTCTTTCACAAATAAAATCAAAACTAACTTTCAACTAACTCTAAAACTGGTAATACCTCTACTGTCGAATGCTAACTTACTATATAATACATATTATTTTTTCTACTACCTGAGAGGGAAAGAGATAGAAAATGAGTTAAAGTTATGTTTGGCATTTTTTTTTTTTTTTGTAAATTTAATAAGGATTGGTATACAGTACTGTCGTATACATAATTTTCAGGGAGACGTGATATGGTGGTAAACGAAAGAGATCGATACAGGTGGTAGGGAAAGTTAGTGAGGAGAATATCTGAAAATTTTAAATAATGTAGTGAAAATCTTAATCAGATTCATTTACTCTGTGGTTGTAGTTAATGTGACATGCAGTGTTGAGAGAAAAGACACTAGAAGGTATTATGCAAGATTTTAGAAACTTGATGAGGATCAGGTAAGCCATTAACAATAACAGTAAGCAAGGGTTACAAAAATGTAGGAACTCTAGGAAGAAAGATAGTTTAAAAAAATTTGAAGAATACATTAGTATTTTTTGGCCAATTGCCAACGTTACTCACTGGAAGGCATCTCTTCATGTTATTATGGCATGGATTATATTCAGTAATATTTCTGCTAAGTTTTAAATTTTAGCAAAATGTTAAGAACGCTGTTTGCATCCCGTGTTATTAGAGCAGAAAAAGGATCAGACAAAAAAATCAAAGTTTGTTTACTCAGTTGTTATTTAAAAATATCTGTTCCATTCCAAAGGACTTAAGAAGAAAAACTGTTGTATAAAAGTTATTTTTTAATAAGATTTAGTAAAAGCATATCTTCCTGACAAAATGGATGAAGAAAAAAAAGGCATATCTTTTGAACCTTACTTTATGTAATCTTACCACAGCACAGCTTGATAATATGCCCAAGGTGTTTTAAAATAAGGTTTAATTGTAATACACTGTGTTGAGGTATTAGTTTGTGAAAAATAAACAAAGCATTGTGTATGATTTTTTACTACAGTTTCGTGTTCACTAAACTGTTCCCATATATCAGCTTCACTCATAGTTCCACGTTGAACAATATAAAACAGAAACCACACATCAGTGATTTTATTTGAATTTTTGACTATCAAACTGTGTGTGAGAATTTTTGGCAGTTTAATATCCTGATGTTTGACTCCTTAATTTGCAACCCAAATGAAACATGTAATTTGGAAATTGTTATTCATAAAGATTATGTGTATAACAGATGATCCGTGAAATATAATTATATTTAAAATTGTTGTTTATTATAGCATGTGCAAGAAACCATCAATTGATAATACCATAATCTGTTTTTACTTTATAGTTTTCTGAGTTAATGAAAAACAGCACTACTATAAGTTAGCAGATTCAGTTTCTTTTAAGCATACTTCACCATAGAGCATGATAGCCTAATTTTAATTGTTTCTTGAAAGATTTTACTAGGAGCAAGTTAGATGTGCATCTCCTATGTCAAAATTTCATTCATAGTTGTTTGCCTTGAATATTTATTTTTAGATCAGTCTTATGAAAACACTTGTTAACTGCAATATTAGATTTGTTTAGAACTGATAGCAAGGCTGACATGGAAATGTTTGGCAAATATTGTATAACATTCAGTTTTCACATATTTTTCAGAATGGTAGTGCTACCACTTTTTGTCACAATTCTATACCAGCTACAGTATAGTTCTACATGCTGTCTGTCATAATTTAGCATAAAAATTCTATACCTTTATATATTGAGATTATAAGAATAATCTCAGTCTCATGTAATTATTTGTGTCAGTTGTTGTTTATTTAAATATTTGAAGCTTGGATCCATAAAAGCAATGCTCAAGGAAACCTACCCTTGAAGTGGGGTTGGTTTGTAACTCTCTGATTATGCAATCTATTATTCCCTTATTGGGAATTGTTTAGATGTTTATGTGATGAAAGAAATGTAACATGTAATTTAGTACTGATGTAAATTTTAAGTGATCTAATTTGTTTAGTGTACTGATTAATTTTGAAAAGTGTGTATTGTGTTTATATGTTATTTGAGGTGTTGTGTACAGCATTTATATGGCTTAAACCAAGGCCATTCATTAGTCCTTCACCCTTAAAATAAGACCTGTGAAATTTGTCATAAAAATTATTTTTCAAAAAAGTGTAATTTAAAAATTTTTCCATTTTTTTAATATTTATTCTCTGTTCGTAATTTTAGTTGTAAAATATAAATATGTTAATAAACTTAAATGGGCATTTATGTAAAATTTAATATTTTTATTTAATGTGTTCTGTTACTAAATTGGTTTAAGTTTCCCAAAACCTAACTGAATTTTGTAATGTGTTTTTTTTTTTAGATTTTGATGCATTGTGCACGGAATTTTGCGCTTCAAGAACATACCTTGGAAAACACTGAAAGTGTGAGTATTATATTATGCAAATAAATTTTAAGGTAAAATAATAATAATCATCTGATAAAAGATGTGTCAAGTGTCAATTTTTTTTCTATAAATTAAAGTATAATTATTTGATTCTTTTGTAAAACTTGTAAAACCTTGTAAAACTTTGATAATTTTAATTCATAGTTAATCTTCCATATAACCTTATTAATTCAGACCAGTTGAGACTTTTGCGTATTCAGAGTATGAAAAATTTGGATTAAGCAGGATGTTTATGGAAGTCACTGTCATTGTTTTGTGGAAGTGGTCATTCATCAGCTTCTTTTTTGTGTAAATGGCCTTGTTATTTTTTTTATTTAATTATTTTTTTTATTTAGACTTCATATATGTACCATTGAATGAAGAAATTATTGGTTGCAGTATTCAGTTAATATTTTCTTTGTAAATTCTCTAATTTCATAATTTTTCAGTCCAAATACAGTTTTTGCTCTTATTGTTATGAAACGTTTTTTACCATATTATAAAATGTCTTAAAACATAGACATCATTTTTTAAAAGTTAAACAGACAGTCCTTGACCATTAAAAGTGTTGATTAAACACTGATTCAGAATGCTACTGAATTGGCAGCAGAGTTTGGAATTGGTGAAATAATTAGAAGAAGCAAAAAACAGGATAGAATAATTTACAGCATCTAAGTCAACTAAATCTTTAGAACATGAAAAATCTGTGAAAATTTCATATTTTATTAAAGTAGAAAAGGCACTGGGTTCTGTGGTTTACTGAGGAAAATAAAATAAGGAATCCTCATAAAGCTGGCCTCTTATTTAACAAAGAATCTTGAGTTTAATCCTTGTCCAAACAGAGATACTAGCTTCACTGCAAGTATTGGCAAGTCAGATTGCTGGAAGAAAGATCATGGTATATACAGTAAAGTTTATTTTTTGATAAATTGTTACTGTTGATTGTAAATTAAAATCTTGAAACCTTAAAATAAAATTATTCTCAGAGCAAGGTTACAGTGTTGATGAAACAGTTCTAAACTTGAAAATGTTCCCATACAAGGGTTTGGCTGTAATTATTATAGTGAAAAATGTAATACACAAAATAAAATTAGTATAGAATGGGAATAAACTAGTTCCCCTTTTGGATCTCTGGGTGGGGACTACTAACGAAGGGGTCACCAGAAAATTAAAAAATAACATTCTATGAGTCGGAGCGTGGAATATTAGAAGTCTAAAAAAGGTTGGTAGGTTGGAAAATTTAAAGGGGGAAATGAATAGATTAAATGTATGTAGTAGGAATTAGCTAGATTCGGAAGGAAGAGGAAAATTACTCAGGTGATTTTAGAATAATTAACTCAGCTTCAAATAGAGGGCAAACAGGAGTAGGTTTCATAATGAACAAGAAGATAGGGAAGAGAATAGAGAATTTCAGAATGCATAGCGATAGAATCATTGTAATAAGGATAAAATCAAAACCTAAGCTGACAACAATTGTTAACGTCTATATGCCTACAAGTGTTCATGATGATTGGGTAATGTGTATATGAAGAAATTGCCGAAGCAATTAAACACATAAAAGGGGATGAAAATTTAATAATAGTTGGAGATTGGAATGCAAGCAAGCATTGGAAAAGCCAAGGAAGGAAATATTGTGGGTGAATATGGGCTGGGCAAAAAGAATGAAAGAGGTAACGGACCTATAGTTTTGCATGAAGTATAATTTGCCAACACCCATTTTAAAAATCATAATACAGGGTGTCCCATATAAAACGCAACCCATCAATCATTCATCTATGAAATTTCAAAAGTCAAGCTTACTCCCCTACTCGTTACTGAAATGGACTCATCCAACATCTGAACATCGCGGCGACGCAGTAGAACACTACCGATAGTAACAACAATGCAATCATAAAGTTCGGTGTATTGATAGAGACAAGATGGTATTTTCGCTAGATGAACGTGTTTTCATTGTTGAGTCGTACTTCAGTACGAAATTAGTGGTTGCAGTGCAAGATTTGTTTCGCCATAAGTACCCAGATAAACCAGCTCCTAACAAAACATCAGTATTAAGGTTAGTTGCAAAATTTAGAGAGACTGGTTCTGTTAATAACAATGAACACAAAAGATATGCGTCAGTGTTGAATACAGATACAGTCACTGAAATCAAGGACGGATTACTCGCCTCACCAAATAAATCGATCAGATGTTTGTCTGCTGAAATTAATTTGTCTAAATCAACTGTTCATCGGGCGACCAAACAATTACAATTACGACCTTATCGCATTCAAACGGTTTATCAACTTCTTGAGCCTGACAAAGAAAAACGGCTACAATATTGTCTATGGTTCCGTCGATTTCTGAGTGAGGGAATTAATGTTATGGATTCGTTATTTTTCACAGATGAAGCACGGTTTCATTTGGATGGCTGCGTAAACAGCCAAAACAGTAGAATTTGAAGTGCTGAAAATCCCCACGTTTATCACGAAAAAAAATTACACCCGCAGAAGTTGGACGTGTGGTGCGTGATATCGCAGAATAAAATAATTGGTCCTATTTTATTCGAGTATACCATTAATGTAGAACGGTATCAGAATATTTTATTTCAGTTCATTGCACTCTTGGAAGAGGAAGACAGACACTGCTGGCTACAACATGATGGTGCGACATCGCACTACGCAGGTTCAACTTTTGATTTTGTTGAGGAATTCTTTGGTAATCATGTTATTAATTGAGACTTGTGGCCACCAAGATCTCCAGATTTGACTGCGGCAGATTTTTTTCTATGGGGTTACCTCAAAGAAAAAGCCTACAGCAATAAACCACGAACACTTGAACAATTGAAAGTCAATATTGAACAAGCTGTATTAAATATCCAGCCACAAACTTTGAAAAAAGTTGCAAGAAACGCTGTAAAAAGAATTGAAGCTTGTATTCAAGAAGATGGCGGCCACTTCCAACATTTACTCTAAATGTAAGGTAATGGATGGTAATAATAAAAATTACATTTACATTTACACATGGCTTTTTATTATTTCAATACCTACCAATATAAGGTTGGGTTGCATTTTATATGAGACACCCTGTAGAAGAATATACATATGGAAGAAGCCAGGTGATACTGCAAAGTATCAGATAGATTATATCATGGTTAAGCATAAGCAAAGATTTAGAAATTAACTCGTCGACTGCAAAGCTTACCTTGGAGCAGACATTGATAATGAATTGTAGACTGAGTAGTAAACCTGAAGAAAAGGTGTCAGATGAATCGATGGAATTTAGAGAAGCTTGAGAAAGAGGAGGTAAAGAAAATTGTTGAGGAGGACATTGTAAGAGGTCTGAGTAAAAAAGATAAAGTAGAAAATGTAGAAGAAGAGTGGTAAAATGTTAAAAAGGAAACGTTTAATCAACAGAAGCAAACTTAGGCGGAACACAGAGAACTGACAGAAAACCTTTGGATTTCAGACTATATATTGCAGCTGATGGATGAACGTAGAAAACATGAGAATGCTAGTGATGAACAAAGTAAAAGGAATTATCAACAATTAAGAAATACTATAAACAGGAAGTGCAAACTAGTGAAAGAAGAGTGGTGGATTAAAGAAAAGTGTTCAGAAGTGGAAAGAGAAATGAGCATTGGTAAAATAGACGGAGCATACAGGAAAGTTAAGGAAAATTTTGGGGTACATAAATTAAAATCTAATAATGTGTTAAACATAAATGGTACACTGATTTATAATACAAAGATTTATAAGGCAAAGTCGATAGGTGGGTAGAATATAGGAATATATTGAAGATTACACGAAGGAAATGATGTCGTACAGGAAAAAGAGGAAGTTGAAGAGGATGAAAGGGTAGAAACAATACTGGGTTCTGAATTTAAGAGAGCATTAAAAGATTTGAATGGCAGAAAGACTCCTGGAATAGATTGAATAACTGCAGAAATTACTGCGCAGTGCAGGGGAGGAAACTATCTATGATTATACAAACTGGTGTTTAATATTTTTGAAAAAGGGAAGTTCCGTCAAGACTTCAAAATCAGTGTTATAATCATGATACCAAAGAAAGCAGGAGCAGATAAATGTGAAGAATACAGAATAATTAGCTTAACTAGTCGTGCATCAAAAATCTTAACTAGAATTCTGTATAGAAAAATTGGGAGGAGAGTGGAAGAAATGTTAAGAGAAGACCAATTTGGTTTCAGGAAAAATATAGGGACAAAGGAAGCAATTGTAGGGCTCAGATTAATAGTAGAAAGAAGATTAAAGAAAAACAAACCAACATACTTCGCGTTTATAGATCTAGAAAAGGCATTCGATAACGTAGACTGGAATAAAATGTTCAGCATTTAAAAAAAATTAGGGTTCAAGTACAGAGATTGAAGAACATTTGCTAGAATTTACAGGAACGAAACAACAACAGTAATAATTGAAGAACATAAGAAAGAAGCCATAATAAAAAAGGGAGTCGTACAAGGATGTTCCCTATCACCATTACTATTTAATCTTTACATAGAACTAGCAGTAAATGATAAAGAACAGTTTAAATCTGGAGTAACAGTACAAGGTGAAAAGATAAAGATGTTACAATTTGCTGATGATATAGTAATTCTAGCTGCGAGTAAAAAAGACTTAGAAGAAACAATCAACTGAATGGATGAAGTCCTACACAAGAACTACTGCATGAAAATAAACAAGAACAAAATGAAAGTAATGAAATGTAGATGGACCACTGAATGTAAAAATAGGAAGAGAAAAGATTACAGAGGTAGAAGAATTTTGTTATTTGGGAAGTAGAATTACTAAAGATGGACAAAGCAGCAGCGATATAAAATGCCGAATAACACAAGCGAAACAAGCCTTCAGTCAGAAATATAATTTGTTTACATCAAAAATTAATTTAAACATCAGGAAAAGATTTTTGAAAGTATATGTTTGGAGCATAGCTTTACATGGAAGTGAAACTCGGACAATCGGAGTACCTGAGAAGAAAAGATTAGAAGATTTTGAAATCTGGTGCTATAGGAGAATGTTAAAAATCAGATGTGTGGATAAAGTGACAAATTATGAGGTTTGGCAAATCGATGAAGAAAGAAGCATTTAGAAAAATATAGTTAAAAGAAGAGACAGACTTATAGGTCATATATTATGGCATCCTGGAATAGTCGCTTTAATATTGGAGGGACAGGTAGAAGGATAAAACTGTGCAGGCAGGCAACGTTTGGAATATGTAAAATAAATTGTTAGGGATGTAGGATGTAAGGGGTGTACTGAAGTAAAAAAGACTGGCACTAGACAGGGAATCTTGGAGAGCTGCAACTAGCCAGTCAAATGGCTGAAGACAAAAAAAAATCATTCCAACGTCCAGTAATGTTATGAGTGCAAATAAAAAGCCAGCTGGCTTTAGTTATTGTTAAGTAAACCAGGTTGAGAGCATTTAAGATATTATTCTTAAATTCTATATTAATCTAAAAATGTCTTGCTGTGTTTTATAGAAACCACAGAAATGTTTGAATGATTAATATAATAAGTAAAAAGTGGTTTCAGAAATTGTTTGTTTTTTGAAATGATTTTCTAAACCAGAATTTAATCTTACTAAGTAAATTTTTTAATGTGAGGATAAAGGATGATATTTATTGTTTAACTGAATTACAGGAATAAAATTTGATGTTACAAAAATTGTGGTATTTTACTACAGTGATATAAAGTTGTCTCAAGATAAATCATTTAATAAAACAGTATTTTACTGCCAATTCATCAAATTTTGGTTTGTGAGGAGGTAAAGTTCATGGTATTAAATGACTGACAGATGATTCTGAAAATTTCAGTCATCAGAATTACAGTGATGTAGAAATGGTTTCTTTGTCAAAAAGTGAACACCAGTAAATAAGAAACAAATAAATGACAATAGCAGTAAACCAAAAACAGGACCACATAAGAAAATTATTTCATGTAAGAAGGAAATAAAGATTCTGGAGCATGTTCTGTTTATTAAAACAACATGTAGCATAGCTTTGCTCAGTAATATAATTTTAATAAAGTGATGGTGAAATATTACAGTACATTTCTCTTCTATTCAGTAGAAGAAATTTACTAATTTTTAATAGAGTTAACTTTTTTAATTACATTTACTTTCCAATTTTTACTTTCAGTTATTAATGGCAAAAATACTGTCAAATATGTTTTTTTACTTATTTTAATAATTTTTTTAAAATGATTTTTTTTTTTTTTACTAAAATCACTGCTCAAAAAAACCTTTTAACATCATTGTAATTGTATATTTCTAATTTTGTTTTTCCAGAGGAAAATTAAAAATAACTGTAAAAAAGCTGTAACATGTATATTTGTTTTTGTTATGAATAATAACACTCATTTTATTAAGAATATATTTTTATTTATCATGAATTGACATTTTATGTAACTACTAAGGATATGTAAAAGGGCTTTAGAGTGGAGCTGGAGCAGGTGAAGCAATGGATTTTTACTCGAAGCAGGAGCAGAGCCGGAACACAGAAATTTGTATTAATCTGCTGCTCCTATATATATATATATATATATATATATATATATTTTTTAATATTTGAGCCAGTGAGAATGGAAGTGGCATAAGTCATAGAATTAAAAAATTGGTGGCTTAGTCATTAGTACAGAAATTCACTACTAGGAGCAGCACTAATATTCATTTCTTTACGTTTGATTTTTCAATAACAATTTTAACAAACCGTTAAATATTAAATTAAATTTCAACAATTAGCCTTAAAGTGATTTACGCCACTTTCATTCTCACCAGCTCATTTGATATTTTGCATTGATAAGTTTAAAACACTGATATTATTTAGTATATGTGGTGGTGATAATAGGCAGTCAATGAAGGACGATTTGCTGTCTGCCATTTTATTTATTAAAATTAACAACAAATAAATTTTAGGTTGTATGTTAATTTTTTTAATAATAAATAAATTAATTGTAAATAAACAAGTTTTTTTTATATGTACTTACGTATCAAAGAAAAAATTAATGTAATTCCTATAAGAATATTTTAACCAGACCATGGAACAGAGCTGGAGCAAATACTTTGATGCCAGAGCGGTGCAACTGAAAAAAGTGGTCGCTTCAAAGCCCTGTGCAAAAGTAAAAGAAAATATATTAACATACCCTAAATAAAATAGCATTGTCTAATTTTTTATAAGATAAATTTTAAGAGAATGAAGTATTCCATTTTAATTCAACAAATGATCAGTGCATCACTATTTTTGATTGTTATGATATTTGGTATATAATAACTAACCCACCTTGTAGTGGCCAAAAAATATTTTTTTTAAATATTTTTAAAAAGTTTTTTCGTGAATAATAGACTATTTTCTAATTCTCTAACAGGTAAAAACAGCCATTTTCATCACTTTTTTAATTAGCATTCTTATCTTACATCGTAGAGAGGGTCAAAAATGGCTTTTTGGAAAGAGTAAAGGTGGAACTTCATCTTAGTGTACTCAAAATTCATTTTTTTACATAACCAAATCCTGTAACGTTTACTGAAGTTACATTAACAAATTGTTGTTTTTTCAACCCAAAATAAATAAATAATGAAGGGCGTTTGTAAACAGGCCTGTTTTTTTACCTTTTAACTTTTAGGTAATAAAAGTACTTATAAAAAAAAAATTTGACTGTTATCGAGAGTCCTTCACTGAAAAAAAAAGGCCTCCAAATCGTACGATTTTGAAAATGTTGTATATTTGGAGCCCAAAAACCACGTGGGACAGGTAGCAAATATCTGAAATTTTATAGCAGTAAGTACTTTTTATGTTCTTTAAAATCAAATAAAATTTATTTTTTTACCCAAAGGGGTTGACGAGTAATGAAGCCAGCAAAACTGTTAAAAACACTGTTCCTTCTAACCGTAAACAATGTATCCAAAACTACTGATGTATGTATTTTTTTTAGATTATAAAAATTACAGCTAAACTCAATAGAATAAATAAACTGATAATTAATAAATAGTCAATTATAAAATGATAATTTAAATATATTAACAAGTTGTTCAATTCACTTTTACCTTATTTTATTCCTGCTAATGGAAGTTATGAATAAATCTTGCACTTTTTGATAACAAACTTAACTAACAAAACTTGTGTTCCTGCTATTTTTTTATTGAGTAAAACTGATAAGTCCTCATTCATCTTTGGTGTAATGTTGTGACCTCTTCCAGTAGTTGATAGAAAAAGCTCTAAAGGCATGAGATTCTTTAAAAAATTTTAGTTGAACCCATGTTTGATTATCCCTCAATGATTTCTTGAATGAAATACCAGGACCCTGTGGATGAAAAAAGTGTATTTGATATTCCTCTTCATTTTCATGTATTTTGACTTCAATGACTTCACCTAACCACCACTTGCCATCGCAGCAGACATAAATTTTATATATCAACAAAATCAATTGATATCAACGTACATTTTTCTGATTCAGAGATCTCCCAGACTTTCAGAATACATTTCTGACTTGTTGGAACATAACTGTGAAAGGTTCTTGTTTTTGTGACTGTTGTGATTACCTGATAATGAGAACTGAGGTATTCTTCAGTGTCTTGAACATCTTTATTAGAGCAGAAAATAAATGTTATATTTTTAATATTGTCTTTGCAATAATTGTACATTTCAGAAGATGCTTGCTTTAGTACAGTTCTTTTTACAGTTCCACCAATATCATCACATGGTCCTTTTCCATATGGTATGAGGCAAAAAGTGCCATTCAGCTTCAATTTCAGAATCTTGATGGCAGTACAAATCTATCAAACTTTCTTTGTTTTTATACTGGACTGAGGAGCCATCAGAAAAATAAAAATATTGTTTAACTTGTGGTAACAATGTTTTTACTTTATTTATAACCTGCTTTTGGAAGCAGAACAATGTAGTATTGCGCTTCAAGTGCTCAACTAATCACATACTAGCTTTGGCTATGTAATTTTCCTTCTTTTTTAAAATACATGAGAAATGGATGTACTGTGGCGTAAGTTTTTGACCAGTGATATGACTGGACTTCATCCTTATCAAAAAAGGAAAATTTTGAGAGAAGTCTCCCATTACAATACATTCACCCTTCAACAAGTTTTCCTTTTTAATGTTAAGGAAATTAGCTTGTTTCTTTGCTACAAAATGATGCCTTTTTAGAGTATTTAAATTCGCAGTAAGTTTATCTAAGTACTCTTGAAATGGAAAATTTAAGTAGTTAGTTCACAACGTTCGACAGAAACCCATTATTTGAAGATAATTTCAGAATCAAAATTATCCCAGCTCCCTTACAGTAATATGAGCACTTCATTAGTATCTGGACATTTTTCACACTGTGACAGCATGCACGTTTCATTTTCTATAACACATAACATGGTTGAAAGGAGAATTTTATAATCAAATTTCATTTTTAGAGCAGATAACATGAGTTATACATTTTGGTGGGTGACACACACATACATACATACACACACACACACACAAACAAACATAGTGAGTACCTGACCCTCCAGCCAGAACACAAAATTTAGGTCTTAAATCAGCAAATTTTGAAAAATCAATTTTTAAACACTGTTTTTCTTTGAAGGTTGTGTATAATTCTTTTAAGTTACATAAGATAAGCCTTTTTTTAACATTACTTTTCTTCCTGTCAGCTTGTCTTACAGAGGCACAATCTTTCTTGCCTGGCATCATTTGGCTGTGCTCATCATTATGGTAAAAATCTTGGACATATTTAATAACATTTTCATCAGTTACATGACTGGGTTTCTTTTTGCCAATTTGAGGCAAAATTCCACTTGTTTTAACTAATTGTCTGGATTGATGGGCTAAATACTGACTAACACTACTCATTTTGAATTTTTTGAACGCTCCAGCTGCTTGGTAATAAACTTAAAGTATTAATTTTTTCCTGGGTTGATGTAACTGATTTCATTTTATCCTTTATTTAAATGAATAATTCTTCGTATTCCCTACCTAAATCAGGATAATTTTGTGGTACTAAACTGGTTTCTTCTGCAGAAGTATTTAAATCAAAGCAATCATTTAATTTACTGTTAAATTACTTGGCTATTTTTGTAACTTTATTTTTAAAAATTGGTTCCTTTGCGCTGCTTAATAATTTTTGAACATTAACAGGGGAAATACCAAATGCTGAACAAGCTTTATTCACCAACTCGACTACAACACATTGAGGCTGAAATATATCTTAACATTCTGGTTTGCTTTCTGTATCATCTTGTCGTTTTTGTATTTTGTTTGAGCATTTTGTACACAGTGCTCTGCCTGGAATTATTTTAAATTTGGATTGCTTGTTGAAAGTATCAAAGATACTTCTCGAAGAATTTCTTAACCAATTTAGTGTGACAGCTAGATTGATCAGAGCAACTTTTCCCATTAATATGAAAATATTTATCTAAGTATTCAGTTTTATGAAAAATTACAGTTATTTTTTGTTTTTAGTACATTCACTTCTTAAAGATATCAATGTTACTTGCTGTTTTGTAAACTCTAAAATATCTTGCAATACTGAAGAACTATTGTAACTCAATTTGTGACATACTGTTTCAGTGTGAATGCCAATTGAACACTCCATAATCCGATTTTATAAAATACAAGGGTTCTTACAATAAAAATGCAGTTAGTATAAATGATAAAACTACCAATTGCACGTCACTTTGTCTTATCCCAGTTTCTCTAAAGCTAAAATAAAAATTTCTCTAATTAATAAAATGAAAAATAAAATATATCTCATAAAAGAGAAGTTCACTGCTAATAAAATTACTTTATAAACACGTATACATTACCTAACCACAGTATTAACACTAGCAACAATATAACATATCACATTGAAATCATAATAGTAACTGAGTCTTCTACAATGTTTACATTCAGGATTACGCATAAATTCTTGTCCTTGCATGTCTATTCACTTTCATATTTAAACATGAGTTTGTGTATATGAGCCATACTTTAAGTAACAAACTATGTAGAATATAAGCTATCTCATTATAGACATATCAAAATATTTTTTGTAGTAAGCCAACATTATTATCCGTAAAAATACATGCTGTGAACAAAATAAGTTTTAAATGGTTTTAAAGTACATAAAAAGTACTTACTGCTGTAAAAATTTCAGATTTTCGCCACTTGTTACACATGTGGTTTTTGGGCTCCAAAAATGAGACATTTTCAAAATCGTATGATTTGGCGGCCATTTTTTTTTTAAATGAAGGACACTGGGTAATAGTTCATTTTTTTTTTTTATAAATACTACTAGTACCTTAGAGTTAAAAGGTAAAAAACAAGTCTGTTACCTTAAGCCCTTCATTATTTGTTTTTGGCACAAAATTTGAAAAAAAAAAAACCGTTTGTAAATGTAACTTCAGTAATCATTACAAGATTTGGTTATGAAACAAAATGAATTTTGTGTTAAGATGAAGTTCCATGTTTACTCTTTACAAAAAGCCTTTTTGACCTCTATTTGTTGTAAAATAAGAATGCTACAGCTCACGAAAAGTGACGAAAGTGGCTGTTTTTACCTGTTGACTAGTTAGAAATTAGTCCATTACTGAAGAAATAATATTTTTTGTTCACTACAAGATGGGTAATTATCATATAACAAATATCATCAAAATGAAAAATACTGATGCAATGAATTTTTGGAAAATTTGTTGAATTAAAATGGAATACCCCAAATGTGGAATCAAAGATTATTTATTTACAAACCAGCAGTAGTCGCCCATCATTGTGTCTTCTGGAAGATTTGGTCCCCATGGTCCTAATGTCATGGTGAAATCACCATTATCACATTAACTGACTGCCAAAATTTCTGAAAAAGAAACTGAAATATGAATGTGGAGAATGTATTTTTAGCAATATTCAACAACTTATGACGTAATAAGAGAAGTATTTTCTTTTTTTGTTGCCTAAAAATCCTTTTACAACTTCAAAATACAATTTCCATGCTGCTAATTCCTTTTGACAAATGTTTTTTGAAAATAGGAAATTAAATAATTTTTTCTAATACCCTCTTGCAATATATACCGTTGTTTGGTGGAACTTGTGGAAAAATTTCTCCCATATGTTTCAAGCCTTCACCTTCTTTGCAAGGCCTTTACAAAATTTTTCATTGATCCTCACTATCCCAGAAATATCAAAACATTCACACAAAGAACCCTTTATTTTACAAAACATTGAGGAAACAGCATTTCTTTCTCTGAAGGATATAATGCTTGTTCCATATGCCAACAGATTCCATTCTTGCACTCTAAAACTGAAAAGTTCAGCATGCTGTTTTGTTAGGCTTGAGTCACACATCAGATCATTTAATTCATTTTGACAAATAAGTTGGGATTCAGTGGACATCTGAGAAGTATAAGTGAAATCATAAATGTTGTGAAAAAGATGTACATTTTCATCAGTTTTTATATCACAGTCATCAAGGTCTGAAATCTTATACCAGTGTTAGCTTTCTTCATTAAGACTGGTCCACCTACTATCACTTAGGTGGCACATTTGGATTTTCAGTTGTTCAGTTTAGGTTTTTTCTCCTCCTCACCACAAAGTAGACAGCAAATGGCATTTAATGGAATTATTTTTTTCCCAGAAATCTTTTAAAAAGAGTGGATCCCATTTTGCAATATTTAATTATCAATTGAAGTAGCTCTCTGGAGAGCAAGCAACCATGACCTCTTTGTTTTTAACATGTACATGCATGTTTTGTTTTAATTTTTTTATTACATTTTTGAAAAAGATTGATTCAGATATCACAAATTTAATTTTTTTTTTTGGTAGAAAATATTTTAAAAGAAGTTTGAATACTGTGTAATGTTTCAAATTAATTAACCAAGAAGGATTAGTGGCATGAGCTCTTGGGAAGGCTGTAAACCCCCTCTTCCGACTTTTTAAATTTATTTTCAAGAGAAGTTTGGACTTCACCAGTTTCATTTTCTATTAATTGATAAATATCTAGGCCCCTCGAAGCAATGTAGGTAGAACCTATTGGACACTTAATTTTTAAGTTTTTCTTATGGTAGAACTCATTTTAAAAAAAGATTTTATTATTTGAAGTTTTGTTGATTGAGGAGTGCTAGGAGCCATGAGAGTTTTGGTAGGATGGGAACAAGGAAATGTAAACTTCTTGTTCACCTATAATTTTTCTTATTTTTAAGATGAAAATGTGTTTCATCTTTTAAATATTATGTTTTATTAAAATTTTGTTAATTTAATAGCTACAGATAGAGAGCCATCAGTGCAGGATAGAATAAATCTCCTCCTTAATAGTATTTTTATGTTTTCTGAAGATAGGGCACCATTTTGATAAAGAAATTTGTTATTATTGCAATATTTCAATTTTATTCTTATATGAGTAAATGGAGGGAGGCAAGAAGATTATTGGCATTTAAAATCTTTTTAACCATAATGATGGTATGCTTCTGGTCTTGTAGTAGGATATTCCAAAGTTATATGTGTAATAGTTTTCTTACTATCAGACTAACTTTTTTCTATGCATTATTAATCTTATTATGATGAAGGGTACCAAACGGAGTGAAGTTGGATTGTATGAGGGAGTTTATGTAATTATGTATACAGCTTACAGCACTTTGGAAGGTGTTTGCTTTATAAATAATGCAGGGATATTTCATATTGGTTTAGGAATTCTTAAGATTACCTTGAACGAAACAGTTTCTTTGTCTGTATAGTCATATAGATATAGATTTCTAATGATAAAATTATCATTTTTTAATGGAATGCTTCTATAAATCATTGTTGAATGACTTGATTGTTCACTGTTAACTTGATTGGTCAAAACAGTTTTAAATTGCTCACTTTACCTTGGCTCAGCTGAGTCAGGACTGGGCCATGTAAGAAGAAATAGAAAAAGCTACACAATCTAGATTCACTGTCCTTCCTTCATTTTAAAATTATTATCCTACTGATATACCAGATGCAACTCCCTCTGCGAAGGAAGTGCATTGCATCCTTCAGAAATTAGGTCCCCATCAGAAGCCTAAGATACAGGTAACCTAACAAGTCCACGCAGATGGACTTATGAAAGTATTTATCACTTCACGGGAGAGCTAACGGAGAATAAAATTAATAATTCTTAGATTCAATAAGACAGTACGGCCGCACATATGGCCAGGCAGTCAATGAAGTTAGTGCAAGAGGCTTTCAGAGATTGAATCATTTCTAAAGTTAATCATAAGAGATGGTCATAAACCCCTCATTCTCTGGACTCAAACCCACTGGATTTTTACATCTAGGGTTATGCAAAAGTAATTTTTATCGAAAAAGCCCCACAGCCTCCTGGAACTTCAAAGTGCTATTTGTAATTTTACATGAACTACTTGCCTTCATGAACTATTTTTCTTTGAGAACAAGAAGAAATGTGTGCAGATATGTCTGGATGTTCATGGGGAACATTTCCAAGAATTACTGTAAGGTAACTCGACATTACACATTGTAGTAGTGCATGACAGGTGCATAGTTATTTTTTGATTGACTGTATATTTTATATTATGGTATTAATTGTAAAAAAATGCTGTGAAGAAACAGAAATCTCTAAAAAAGATTTTAATGAATTTAAAATCTTATATACTCATACACATACATGTTCATATACTTTGAAAATATTAACATTTTATATACTGAGTAGTAGAATAAAGAAAGATATCTCTCTCGATATAAATAGTATTATATTCTATTTACTGTACTACATGATTTTAAATTATTTCTTATTTCAGAATATTAAAAAAATGCAAGTTACTGCTACACATTTGGCCTATCAACATGATTTATCACACGCTCGTAATGCTTATATGTTGGAACAGCTAAAAGAACAAGTGAGAGCTATGCAACGTTGAAATTAGTACTTATTTATTTTCTAGTTATGAAAATTAAAATATCAAAAAACTGTTAAGATTGTAAAAGTTTAAAATTTCTCATTTTAAATAATTCTTTTTTAGAAGAATTTTTAACTCCTTTATTACACAACCAAGCATTTTAAATAGTGATATGTTTGAGCACATATTGTGTGTATGAGTATTTGTTGCATCACTTTCAGAAAGTAGAGTGGTGTGTAGATAATTGCTTGATTGGTGTTAATTAGATAGTCAGGTTCAATTCATTCCATTGATCTGATGAAAGAGGTGTCCAAATATGAGATTTCACAGAATTTTTAAAATTACTTAACATGTACTTTAAAACGATAAACATTTGCAGTCATTAAATTATTGGAACTCAAGTAGACTGAAATTACAGCTGAGACTGTAAACATTAAAGTGGATGAGTTATTTAGAATGTAACGCAGAAGAGTAAATGAGATATTACATTAATAAAGTAAATCGTTTTGGCTTAATTATTATAAATGTTGAAGTAATTTTTTTATTTAATAATTGTTGCATTATTTTTAATTATCATAAACATTTTAAGTTCTTTTAATTCAAAATAAAAATTTCATCCTGACTACTTCAGGTTAAAAATTTCCTTGATGTACTTATTAAGAAATAAATGAAGATGAGTCATGAAATCTTGAAATCTTTACAGTATCTGTAAAATACCTCTTTTTGTCTTCATTGTTCTTTACTGATATCTCCTAAATTTGGTCTGTATTTTATTTCCTATTGATTCAAGATGTTTTACATGAAACTCTACTTTCTATTGCATTAAAAAATAATGGCTGTGGCAAATGACTACAGACTTTATTATGCATAATAAGATTGAATTTATGTCTATGATGAGGTAAGGCATCTGAGATGCAAGTCTGTTCTCCTGAGAATATTGTAGTATTTTACACAGCCTCTGTTGAATAGTGAAGATGTTGCCTTTAAGACTGAATATCATCGCATTGTTATGGCCTTGGTGGGATGATATGCACCAGTAAATTCCACTCAGAGAAGGGAGTGGGAAACCACTCATTTTTCACTAGATTAAGTCATTAGTTTTTTATTTCAGAAATTCTTCTGATTCAGTATAAAAATTCATATCCTCAATATAATTGGGCTTTATTTTAGTCCAGCCCTACTGCTTTTGAACTCACAGTAATTATCAACTGGCTAAGTTATGCATAGATAACATTTCATCCATAGTTGAAAAAAAATTTGCGGTTTCCAGCAGCATGAAAATAAAATAACAGAAAGTTATATTTTTTGATTTTTAATAAAATATCCTAAAAAGTAAAATATATCAATAATTTTTGGATGAAATTAAAATTGTGAAGTGTAAACTTTTGAAGTACTTTATGAAATAACAATGTCTTAGTTGTGCAAAGTTTTAACTTTTTTTCTGTAATGTTAGAAAATTTTTTAAAAAATTGGCCATCTACACTTTTTTTATAAACAGATTGAGTTTTTTCCAGTTAAGACTTTTATTTCAATTTTAGTAGATAGAATTTTAGTTGGCTACTAATATGTTCAGTTCTGAATAGCTGGAAGTTATGTAACAAACAAGTTATTACAGTAGTGGCAGTATGTTTTTATTAGTAATGTTTTACTACAGCCTTCTTTGTAGTAATAGTTTCTGTAATGCAGACTAAATTTAGTAAGAAATGTTCAGTAAATAAATTAGTGAGGTGATAAATTGAAATCCAGTCCTGTAGGCATTAATCAAAAGTTGAATAATTTTTATATTTAAGCAGTATTAGCATTAGCATACATGTGTAACTTGCAGTACATGTACTACACTCTTCATATTGTGCTTCATGGAATATGAATTTGAGTAGCTATTAGTATTGTATAGATGTTTATATCACTAGGGTTTGTTATTTTACTTGTGCAAAATCAAAGCAATTCTTTCCTATAAATGGTCTTCACCATTTGGTCCTGAGCCACTAAAAAATGCAAAAAAAATATGTACAGAACTGCATATAGCATTCTCAACTTGTGTGGTAATATACTGTACACCCTTCGGTTTCCAATATGCTACTCTTTGAGAGTAGTAGATGTTCCAGGTATTGCAGAACAATCAGGTTGTAAGGTGTTGAAGTTTACCAACTTAGCCAAAATCCACAGAAATATTATTCTAAAGTAAAGCAAATCAGTATTTTAAAAGATGTGTCACAAATTGTGTATTAAAGTTTATTTTTAGAAAATAATATACTTAATGCTAAGAAGAAATAAACTAATAACACCAAAACTAATCTGTTCTTGAAGAGTTTCTGAGTTTAGTAGAGAATATTTTCATTATATATCTTTAATTAAAGATTATTATTGTGATCTTTCATTTTATTGTTTTTGAAGTAAAAAACCTCAGCAAGAACTGTATTCAGTTACAACTAATTGCAGCATTGATAAATGCTGGGAATTCTTGCTTGACACAGGGTCCATCTGTGATATGAGTGGTCCATTTTCACTCATCAAAATGCTCTTAGACAAAGCTCCAGTTCTCTCCTGGGTAGCAGGGCCACCAATGCTAGGATGCATCCCCAAAAGACATTGCAGTTTTCTAGTTGTTGAACAGAAGCTACACCACTTTAATTTTTACAGTGTTTAAGGATGGGGATCAATTTCTTTAGGGAAGCAATATGAGCAGACATTATTTCTTCTATGAAACTTTCACTTGTCAAGAATTTGTTATTTTAATCTCTGGAATATTTGCTTTAATCTTGAGTCCAAGAAGCTGTACAGAATGAAAAAAAGCATTGGTGGTGTCTGCTTTACTAGATATTGCTGATGTCTAAATTACTACAAAAATTTCCAACTAAAAGTTGGATGAAAAGTCATCAAAAAGATCAACAGACATTTTTAGCTAATAATGTTTTCTGTTCAGTTGATGAATTCCTTTTTATATATAACTAGGTTAATTTTTATTAAGAGCTGCTAGATTATACATTAAGATATATTTGAAAATGATGAAAGACCTTGTAATATGATTATATTCTATTTTGGGAGTATTGTTGCATATTGGCTTTGATTTTTCAATACTAAAATTGTTTAACCCATTTTTTACCACAGTCATATATATAGGACACTTGGAATTTGCAATAAAATAAAAGTTTTTAACAAGCGACTAAAATTTTTTTTGCTATTAATTATAAACATTCTACTCTATACGTTGGCCCCAAAAAGTGGCTTTTTTCTTGCGTATAAACAATTTTTTAATGATATCAAAAAATGTGGAATTTAGCCTGCCGTATATGAATCGTAATCTAGATTATATCTCTTTAATTATATAAGTAAATTGAAAATTTATTGTGTTTACATTTTTCTTAATAATACTGGTATCTAATAAATATAAAATCGTAAACAAATATCTTTCCCTTTGTTAACAGTATTTGATAAAATTTACCTGTCCTATAAATATGACAGTGGTAAATAAGCTTATCTTATGTTGGTAGTACTGATGGAACTTTGCTTTTGAAAAATTGTCCATTAGCAAATAGCAAAGATTTAAAAAAGGAAGGTAGGGGCGTTTTCTATTATTGTTCTGATGTGAAAAATAACATAATTTTAGTAAGGTGGCATGATAACAGTGGTTACTATAGCATCCAACTATGATTCCATTGAACCGTTATGTTCAGCAAATAGATATTGCAAGCAAGAAAAAAAGAAAATACCAGTGCCAATGTCAAAATTAATTAACAGCTACAATCAGTCAATGAGGGGGTTGCACGATTGGATGGCATCAAAATATTCAATTAATATTAAACGTAAAAAGTGGTATTGGCCGATAGTAATTAGAATTCTAGATATGGCGATTGTAAATGCCTGGATCATTCATAAAAAAATTCAAACTGAAAATGCAATGACTCTGTTGAATTTTTGAATATGTATCACAGTGAGCAATCTAAAATCAATGAACACTAGGTTGTCAGTAGGTCGTCCAATAATTACACCACGTGCACAGATTTCAAGTCCATTTGATGACTCAAGGTTTGACAGGAAAGATCATTTTCTATTTAAAAGGGATAAACAAAGGAGATGTCAGATGAAACAATGCAAATCAAAACCACTGACTTATTGTAAAAAATTTAATGTAACCTTGTGTGCAAAATGTTTTGGACCATACCATTCGAAGTAGAAATAATACTGAACATTTTCAGCTTGACTGATAAATAATACATTTAGTTATACGGTATGTGATGTTTAAATCAAAATTCCATTGTATATAAAATGTTCTACAATTTCTTCTTTGTAATGCGTGTTATATGGTTTTTATAATGTATTATGTAATAAATTTTTACAAGAATATAAGAGCAAGTTTCATGAAGCTACTTCCGTGTTTTAATTATAAACATCATAGATATTATTTATAAATCACAAGTAAAGAACTGAATTCAGTTAAATATTACTCATCAACCACTGTCCTATTTATAGCACAGCAATTCTAGGGGCCTTAGAGTAAACATTTTAAATTTTAATGTTGAAATCTCTTATCTGGGATTAAAATTGAACAAGTATACATACTTTTTATTTATCTGGAGGGAAAAAAATAATTTGGTAAATAATGGGTTAAAGTCCCTAGAATCTTTATTTTCAAAAAGTAGTAAAGTTTTATCTATAAATAACTCTATAAATTATTTAACTTACTGTTGTTTATTCGCTCTACAAGGTATTACCATTTTACAATGTAATGTACTTTCATTAATGTCAAAATAATCAGTTTCTTTCTTTTCCAAAACAATAACAATCATATAGCACTAACAGAAGTACGGTTTACACCTTAAATTAATTAACAATAATAAACTACATTTTCCTTAGAATTAGTGGTAATAATAATTTAATAATTATTTTTTTATGAGAAAATACATTGCACTGATGATAAAAAAATCGTCATACTGAACTCTAAGAAATCACTACATTTCTGAGTATGATACAACTTTCAGTATTATTAAAAAATTGAAAGCTTTCTATTAGAAGCAGTGATATATAGGAGGAAAACAATAATAACATCTCATTTGAGTTGATATGGTATTATAGAAAAACAACACATCGTAAACAAAGTGATTGATTTGTTTGTTTAGCAGCCTAACTTTGAGTACCCTCCATATTCATGACTTTTTTTTTAATGCAGATAATTAGATTAGCAAATCAGTGTTCCAGTACATCAATTTCACCATTAATCAGAGTATTATTTATTTCAATCATGGCAAAAAATAAAGATAAAACTTTCGAATTTGGTGAAGGTAATGCGTCTTCTTTAAGCCGGTATATGAAACATAATTTTTATATGCACTTTGAGGTTTAATAATAATATAAGGAATTAAATTCCTACAATAAACCAAAATTGAATGTGCTTAAAAATTATACATTGTTACTTAAGGTTAATGTCTGTATTATTACTGAACTGCCTGTCATATTAAATTTCTTGCCAATCACAATACACAGTATTGTGATTGGCAAGAAATCCTTTAAAATATAATTATTTCATTTTTTTAAAAACAGCTTACAGAATGGTAAAAAATACAGGTTTTTATTTTTCTATTTAGTCTTTTATTCTGTTATTTTTATGCAATGTAGTTACTTTAATTTCCAATCTGGAATAATTTAGGTCTGATAATTTTTCTGCCTATTGGTTTAGTGAAGTTAATAAATAATTTTTATTGTTGATTGAACATATTTTATTTTTAATTCTAGATTTTGTGTATTTCTATTAATTAAAAAAAAAATTCCTAATTAGCAAAAAGAAGAAATAACTTTCTAATAAAAAAATTTGATGTTCTGCTATCACAAGAATCAGATTTTTCTACAAAAAATCTATTTAGTATTTATGTGTTTGAAACTTTGGTCAACACAAATTTACCAAATGTAATGATTTAGCAGGTTTGATTTATAAAATTACATCATAAGGTTTTAAAAGTAATTGAACCAACAAGCTGGGTTCAAAAATAATGAGGCATAATGACACCTACACATCTACACTGTATGTAGCAAAACTAACTGTTGTAAGCTGTAAGTCCTGCAAGAATCTATACAATTATGTTAAGAATAAAGGAACTCTACTTTTATAACAGAAAAAGGCTAGACATTTTTATTATTGCTTGCAGTCATTGTTAACAGGTTATGTATTTCACATGTGATACTTTACATTAAGGTACACAAAGCTGGGATATATTTGTAAGCTGAAGAAAATTGTAATAATTCACTTTTGCATATACTGTCATTAACATAGTAAGTAATTTGATAGTTAAAAATAATTAAAAATCCTAGACTGTTTTGTAAAAAAAAAAAAACCTTAATATGAAACTAAATATAGTTAAACTATTTAATTGTTAATGCTGTTTAGCTTAAGTCTATAGACAATATTCAATGTCTATAGACATTGAATATTTCTTCACCTGTTAGACTGTCAAATTGCTATAGTAAATTTGCAATTTTCAATGAATTTACTAAATTCAGAACAAATTAACTGTTTGACTACTGATTTCCAATCAAATTGTACTTCACAGAGTTTGTTTCTTGGCAGCAGTAATTACACTCCAAATTTAGAATGGATATTTTTTTTGTCTTCAGTCTTTTGATGAAACTTGTCAAGCTTCCAAACAGAGCCTGCCTGCACAATTTTTTCCATCTATCTGTCCCTCGAATATCAATGCCACTATTCCAGGATACCTTAAGATGTGGCCTACAAGTCTGTCTCTTCTTTTAGCTATATTTTTCCAAATGCTGCTTCTTCATCAATTTTTCGCAACGCCTCATAATTTGTCATTTTATCCACCCATCTGATTTTTAACATTCTCCTACAGCACCACATTTCAAAAGCTTCTCATCTTTTCTTCTCGCGTACTCCAATCACCCAAGTTTCACTTCCATATTTCGCTTAAAACATATATTTTCAAAAATGCTTTCCTGATGTTTAAATTAATTTTTGATGTAAGCAAATTATATTTCTGACTGAAAGCTCATTTCGCCTATGCTATTCGGCATTTTATATCGCTCCTGCTATGTCCATCTTTAGTAATTCTACTTCCCAAATAACAAAATTCTTTATCTCCATAGTCTTTTCTCATCCTATTTTTATATTCAGTGGTCCACCTGCATTATTTGTACTACATTTCATTACTTTCTTCTGTTCTTATTTACTCTTAGCTAGAATTACTATATCATCAGCAAATTGTAGCAGCTTTATCTTTTCACCTTGCACAATTACTTCGGATCTAAACTGTTCTTTAACACCATTAACTGCTAGTTCTATGAAAAGATTAAAAAGTAACAGGGATAGGGAACATCCTTGTCTTACTCCCTTTATTATTACAACTTCTTTCTTGTGCTGTTCGATTATTACTGTTGCGGTTTGGTTTCTGTATTACATTAGACATTGTTTTATCTCTATCCTTAACTCTAAATTTTTTTAAATGCTGAACATTTTATTCCAGTCTAAGTTATAAAATGCCTTTTCTAACTCTATAAATTCCATGTATGTTGGTTTTTTTTTCTTTAGACATTTTCCTTTTCTTAAGACGGCGCGACATACACCTATACATTCCATGCAGAGAGTTGTAATAACTGCACCTATATACATTCTGTGTGTTTGTATTCCTTCACAGACAGTTGCCAGAAGCATACACCTACACTGCCATCTATGATTTAACTCATAATCTTCTGTTATTGAAAAATTATTCATTATAGATATCTAATCCTAATCCTTGGCGCTCATGTCATCTTTTAGTGTCTGTATATTGCTTTATTAGGAATGCATAGTTGCTTGTATTAAGGGTTTTCTCTAGTTTTATAATCTATGAAGGTGTCTAACTTTCATTTTTCCTTTCAATAAAGTGAAATTTGGTAATATCGTTACTATAAGGGAATTTAATCAGTTCAAAGTAGAGTTTAATGCAGTGATCCTGAAAAATAGCCAGACCTTCGCATTCTTTAACAAGTGACGAGCTAAAGTTGCTTCCCTTGTTCCTATACTTTTTCTGAAACCAAAGTGGTCTTCTCCTAACACTTCTTCAACTCTCCTCTAAATTCTTCTGTACAGAATTCTGGTTAAAATTTTTGATGCATGAGTAGTTAAGCCAATTGTTTTGTATTCTTCACTTACCTGCTCCTGCTTTCTTTGGTATCATGACAATAACACTCTTTTTGAAGTCTGACAGAACTTACCCCTTTTCATAAATATTACACACGTGTTTATGTAATCGATCTATTGCATCCTCACCTGCAGTGCGCAGCAATTCTGCAGGTATCTCATCTATCCCAGGAGCCTTTCTCCAATTCAAGTCCGTTAATGCTCTATTAGATTCAGATCTCAATATTGTATCTCCCTTTCTGCCCTCGTCTTCCTCTATAACACCAGTTTCTAATTCATTTCATCTCTATAACTCTTCAATATATTCCACCCACCTACCAACCTTTTCTTTCGTATTATAAATCAGTGTAACATCTTCATTTAACACATTATTAGATTTAAACGTATGTACCAGAATGGATATAAGCATTTCTAAAAAGTAAAAGATTTTCAAAACTGGCTTCCAGTATCTTTTACAACTCGCACATAATCAAATCATTATATTCATAAATATATTAGTAAATGCAGTAATAAAATATTATTAATAATGCTAAGTTACTAGTAATTTATTTTTAAGAATGATTGTTTTAGATTATTGATAACGTTATAACACTCTTATAAATAAAAGACTTTATAAAAAACAAATGTTATTTCTGTTTTTTTATTTACATAATACAAGGGTTATTTTTTTTCAAGGTCCGATCAGTCGCGAAATAAAAACCCACACAAAAATCGGATAATCCTTTCCGCAGCGTCTCTAGTATGGCCTTCAATCACGCCGCGTCACTTCGTTTAGTTCTGAACACACAGCTAGCACGTAAACATGTCTACAACAATAGCATCTCCTGTCAAGTGTGAAGTGCGTGCGGTAATTCGATTTCTTCAGGCTGAGGGTTGTAATGCAGCTGAAATTCATCGACAAATAAATAATGTATACAGTGAAACTTCAATGAGTGACAGCAGATTGCGACAATGGTGCAGGAACTTTAAAGCAGGATGTGCAGATGTTCATGATGCAGGCGGTCAGGGAAGGAAGCGAGTGTCAACCGATGATCTCGTTGAGCAAGTGGATGAGGCAATTCGAGAAAATTGTTGGTTCACAATTTCTGTATTGAGTGATTAATTTCCTGAAATTTCAAGGTCAGCTCTCTACACCGTTGTTGGTGAGAGACTTCAGTACCGCAAACTGTGTGCGAGATGGGTTCCCAAGATGCTATCTGACCATCACAAAACAATGAGAATGGGCGCCTCCCTAACATTTCTCCAGTGCTACCACAATGAAGGAGAAGATTTTTTGAACAAAATTGTCACAGGGGATGAGACATGGATCAAAAAAGTGTATGGCTACTGTGTTCTGGGACCGGAATGGAGTTCTCTTGGTGGAATTCATGGAACATGGCACGACCATCAGTGCAGCCTCATACTGCATGACTCTTCAATGTCTACGAAGGGCAATTCAGAATAAGCGGAGAGGAATGTTGTTATCAGGCATTGTCTTTCTCCATGACAATGCTCAGCCGCACACTGCCGCTGTAACAAAGAAGCTCCTGCAGCGTTTTCGTTGGAAAGTGTTTGATCACAGGCTGGACTTGGCTCCATCCAATTTTCACCTTTTTGCTCACATGAAACGCTGGCTAGGAGGACAACATTTTGGCACAGACATCGAGCTGCAGACCAGCGTAGACATGGCTGAAAACACAGGCGGATCCGTTCTATGACGAGGGTATTGGAAAGTTGGTACCATGCTATGACAAATGTCTAAATCGTAGTGACGACTATGTAGAGAAATAGCATAACTATGTAAGTACTTGTTACAAATAAAAAAAAATTTTATTTTCACTGTGGTTTTAATTTCATGACCGATCGGATCTTGAAAAAAATAACCCTCGTAGTAAACTTATATTTCTGTGTAATATAAAAATATTGTCATAACAGAACGAAATGAAATACTATATAAAGAATGGTCACGCATCAGAATGACTGTTCGTAGTAATATTGGGTGAAACAATTTGTAGGTTATTAAATAAATATTTTGTTCATGAAATTTTTACAAGATTTTTTATATCATAAAATGACTGTCATGATAAATGACTAAATTTAAGGAATGAGGAATATTAAATTAGCAAACCATCAAAATGATGACTGGCCTTTCTAATCTTAAACTATTTCTGCAAAACAAAATAATATATAGAATGTTTTTGTAGACTATATGGAAACAGTTATTCTTCTATCTCCTGTAAAGTTTTTTATTCAAAATATATTATTTATTAATATATAATTACAAGTTACAATTAAATTGAGAGTATTTCAGAATGAAAGCAACAATATACAGTGCTTTTGTTCTTTTACTTCCTTGGAAGTTGTGATCACTTTATGATAAATTATTATTTACAGAGATATAATTAAAATGTTTTATCCTTTGATGAAATAAAATGAATTTGCCTGATCACACCAACATTCATCCTAGTAAAATCACATCAAAATTGCCACTTTTAAAATCTGCAATGGAACAGCAAAACAGATCAAACACTGGAGATGTATATAATAGATCTAAACTGGCTGCTGAGTTGTGATAACATATCACAATGCGAAGAAAATTGGCATATTAAATAATATAGGCAGAATATGTATATAAGCAAATGTATTTATTGTACATTAAAAAACAAGAACAAATAAAAAACACAACCGAAGAACAAATTTCTAAAAACTGAATAAAAATTTAAGAACTATGTAATAGAATTAATAATATCTTTAATTGTAAATATTATTTGGAATAGTCGGTTCATTTTTAAGTGGAAAAAGAATTTAAGATAAAATACAATGATTTTCAAGTTTTGATTATATATTTTTAATTTATAAATACCAGTAGTTGACTCAAATGATCTCCTATAAATATGATACATTATTAATAATATGACTGGAAGTTTAAACATACTATGCTTTCATTAATATATTATTCTTATCAATATCTCTCTGATTAAAATGTATTCATTTTATTTCATATATACTAGCATTTGCAATGCATATGAATTATACTAGTAAATGTATATAGTATAATGCATAAAATTTGTATTGAGTATATCATCATTTTCATTCGGTATTTACCAAAAATGATTTTTTTTAGAAAATCAATGACATAAAAATCACCTTGAATTTTTATACATAATAAACAGAGTTTTCAAGCAACCATTCTGCTCTGCATGTTTTCATTAATGTAAATCATATTTTAAAAAAGAAGGATAATAGTTTTTCATTTGATTTTTCTATTCTAAGAAACTAAGTGAAGCATATCAGTTTTAGTTAAGCCACCTTGACTTCTTAATTTGCAACCTATGCAAATTTTTAAGTAGCACTCAAAAAATGAAGCCCCAAGATGTTAATGCTATGCAAAAGAGGCTTACTATAGCTATAGCAAGGCTTCAATCTATAGGCTTACTATAGATTGAAGCATTACATGTATGGTTTTTTAAATGTAGCAACATGTTTTGAAGTAAATTTTTATATATATATATATATAGATCAAATTTTCCAGTCACACTGATTATATTAATACCAAATAATACAATTTAATTAATCAAAATCAATTCTCTTAATCTAATTTCATACATTGATAATACACAAAGTCGTATTATTAAATTAAATAAACTGATAATATATAAATACTTTTAAAAAATATTAACATTTTTTTCCTTAAAATTAATTTTATTGCTGTGATGTGATGTAAAATATAAACAATAGATTACTTTTTAAACAAACATAAGCTTTTCTACTTGCTTTAGAGAGCAGCTTCACCTTATGTTGTACATCTTAAAAAGAATAAATAGGTTTTTAGCTTGAAATAATTCTACTGTAAGTAAACTGGTTTGTTTGTAAAATTATTATCTAGCATAACATTTTTAAACAGAATTGCCTATACAGGAATAATCAAGTACATTGGTCTTAGCTAGTCAGAATGTTGTACGTACTTTGGCTAATCAGAAGGCTCATTAAACAATTAACGTATGATTTTATCCAAAATCACTGCAGGTACAGAAGACACTAAATTGCCAAGGTCAGATAAAGAGATCAAGCCAAAGAACATTCATTACGAAGGTTAACATTTTTTTTTCCTTATAGACTTGAGGAGAATAATCTTCTCCAAGAAACTCCCTGGGAGCTACTTCTTTGAAAATGGTGTAAGTAGTATTGGAAATGTATAATAAATGTGTTGCATGGCACAGTGGATGACCAGTTTTAGCTGGTTAGAAGCCAGCCATATGAAAAAATATCAGTACAGAAGGGATTGGATGAGACTGAAACAAAATCTTTACCATAACCTTGATAATAAAGTGTTCCTGATTATTTATATGTAATCATACACAGTGATGAATTAAGACTGTTTACTATAACTGAATGATTGGCTAAATCATTAAAGTTTAAGAAATTCAGTCAAATGAATATAATTAGAAAATTGAATTGTGATGCAGTACAGAACAGTATTTTATTGAGGAAAAGACCGATTTCACTTACATAAAACTATGCACAACTTCAATTGACTTTTATAATAGCAAAATACAGTACCATCCCCACTTAAAGGATGATATGTTAATAATGCAGATAAAAGGATGTTCACCCAAAACTTTAAAAAAATGTTTTCTACTTTTTAGTAGGTACACGGAAATGTATTTCAATTGTGCATATGTATTTTAGTAATAGATTGAAAAGAATAAATAATTACAGTAATACATTTAGCTCTGTGAAATTATAGATAGCTGTACTGCATAAATAGGAAGACAAAGACATTAAATTTATCTTGACACATTTCTCCGTATCTGCACTTACTTTTTAAATTATGTTACAGCATGACAACATTCAATATAGTACATAGGAGTATTTTGTAATCTGATTTTATTAGAAATTTTTCACATATCCACATGTAATTAATAACCATTTCGTATTCTACAGTTGTAGAGTTACATTACCACAAGTGCAGTTTTGTAAAACTTGTAAATCATTTACATCTGCAGCTGATGTTATTGTGTTTTTCTTTCAAGTTCTATTTTTAAAGTTTTTTTAATTTTTGTTTAAATTAATTTAGTAAACGTATAAATGACAATATTCTATACAGTATCGGTTTTCAACATTTAGTTGATCTGTTTCTTAATCAATTTTAATTTTATGTTTTTATATTTTTTTGTAATTCTGAAACGTCTTCAAAATGAAAATCTACCCAGTTAAAGACAAACTGGAAGCCATTGATAAAGTCGTTACAGTTAATGCACTCAAAATAAGTCAAGTTCTGAAAGGCATAAATCACTTATGATGTGGATGGAACAACAAAGCGGTTGTAATGCTCTTCCTCTATTACAGTTAAGAGTATAAAACAGTATATAAATAAGAAAAAAAAAAATGAACACCAAGCAAATAAAAATAAGTTTTTACAATTTTAAATATCTGTCTAAAATCTAATTGTTAAGTTATGTACATTCATATGTATTGTATGAATAGTAATGTGTTATAAAAACAGTGATGTATATTACTTTATGGTTTTTTGAATTCAAATCAATTACTCAGTACTATATTTTCAATTAGACTGTAAGGGAAAATATTTATAATAAGAATGTACAATTACCATAGTTTACATTCTCAAAAAAAAAAAACAGTTTTAAAATGAGATCCAGTACATAAATGTAAGTACTATAAAATATATACTCATATTGTATTTTTATTTTTCAATATTTTATTTCATCCCAGTATCTCATTTTTAACATTTGGTAATCTTTTAATTGTGTTACAATATTAACTCTATTGGGATTGTTTTTTTTTTTTCAGTTTATCACTTTGGCCACACTATAGCAAGGTCATATTGTATACTGAAAATAATTTTTTAATAATTAAATGAAATATTTACAATTTGCATTGCTCATTGTTTTTTATTTCTCTACATTCAGTGCTAATGAATATTTTCTTTCCGCCACAAACATCACATCATGTTGTCATTTATTTTTAATTTATCATTATTAAAAGTAAAAGAGAATAAAATATGGTATGTGTATACATAAAACTACTTTTTAAACACTATGTAACTGTTAATTAGTAGATGTAAAAAAATTCACCTCAAAACTACTTTTTGAGATTTAACCCATTTTGTACATTACTGATAATTAAATTTTATTACATTTATTTTTGCAGAAACTTTTTATTTCATATTGATCAAACAAAATTTATTTTGTCACAGATTAAAAAAGTAAAGATGAAATCCAATTAAAAAGTATTCAGGCATTAATAAGAAAAAAAATATTTTCACAAGAAGAAATATTCTAAAATAAATAAAACAAAAACTGTTACAAATGCATTTTTCTGAAATGAACAATTTGAATTAAAATGCAGCTGCAATAAAATTCACATCCACCTATTTAAGCATATACATCAAGTGTGTTAAGCATTTAATTGTTACAATAATAGTTATAATGACAATAAACCAATGATACTTTGGTAATGCTGAAAAAATACATTAATGTATTTTGAATGAAAATAGCATTACAGTTAATAAGTAAATGTTTACTTTAACTCTACTGAAATTATATTTATTTTTACTCATTTCTTTCACTAAATTATGTTTACAAATTTCAATTAAATAAAATTAAAAGTAACACAATGATTTATGTAGACAGAATAATTATTAAAGTGACTACTCACTTTGTAAGAGTGGTAACCATTAAATATAAAGCTGTGGAAATTTTGGACCAGTATGGACTCAAAAATATAGTACGTATGTCTGCTCATTATAAATCATGATATAATATGTGCTGAAAGGGGATAGCTTAATAAATTGAATAACCAAGAAAAAAGCTTACTAATTAAATTACACATTAATACTTCATGTCTATTAAAAGATCAACTCTAGCCAACAAAAGTAGGTTTATAATGCATACTAGTGAAAAATATGAAGTGTAACACTAAATCAGTATAAGATTTACTTTCGTCAGAGAATTTGAATATGATATATATCATAATACATTATATTCACATAGAAATAAAATACGTTTGTACGGTACATTTTGCAGTGATTAATATAAATTTTACAGTAATATATAAATTGGTTTAATTTTTCATATAGTTTACGGTCATCTGACTAGTCTTTTTATAGTCCTGTTCATAATTAGCATCAAATAATTGTATTTTGCAAGCATGACACCTAACTGAAGCAAAATTGTATGATGAATCTGTTATACTAATCTTATTTCATACTTTTTTTACCTAGTTGTTATTTTTCCCTGTAACTAACCAATTTTGGGAGTGAATTGTCAAATTCCTCTTATTAATAGGATATATTATCAATACAAACTCAAATTCTATTTATTGAAGTAATTAGGTAATATTATTGAATGTGTATAATGTTAACAATTTAAAGAGAATATTTGTGTTCAGCTAAAAGTAGTTAGTTATATTCATTAATTTTCCAATGCCATGTTTTCAATATGCACTATTCAAGATTTCAGTAAGAGATCTTACTTATATTGTCATTAACTCCAGATATGATATTATTTGTGAAATTCGAGTTTCCCTACACTTCCTACTGATTTTAATTCCCTCTTTTTCTTAATGCCTTCCACAGGACACCTGATAACATCTAGGAAGAGAATTCAGTACTTGCTGCGTGTCTGTTTAGTAAGAAAATTTTTATTTAACTTTATATAAAAGAATAAAGAGGTTACATAGAAAGAGTAACTAAGAATATGTGTGCATACACACATATACAATTAATAACAGTTGTGGTAGCATTTAAAGACACTTTCTTTAAATATAATTTATTATTCTGTTATTCTCTTATCTAACAAGATAAGATAATTAGATAAGTATTATCTAATAAGATAAGATTTTTTAAATTTAGGAATATATTGCAAATTATAAGTAATAAATTTTTAAACTGCTACTGGAAAATGTTGAGGGATGAATATTCTTATTCTAAAAGGGGTAATAAGAAGAAAGCAATTATTCTTTTATTTCATAATTAAGGCATCATAGTTGAAACAATTTAACTCAATGTAATTAATAATTTAAATGAAGTACAAAATTCTTAGTATGATTAAAAAAATAAATGATCTTTGGGAATCCTATCAAACCCGATTTAAATTCTACATTTTAAAATGACATTAAATATTGACAAATTATTTTTAACCTGTAGATTATGCCTATAAACGTTTTCTCTGAGAATATTTTTAGCCATATCACTGAATATACCATTTTATAACAAATCAATATTTGTACAAGACCTTTGGTTTCTCCCTCATTCTCATAATTATCTATGGGATGTTAACAAAAATTTCATAAAAATGAAAGACTTATATATGTCTGGCTTATATACAACGTGAACTTACCTCGTATTTGCAAAATGGATTCTGATTGAAACTAAAATTACAGTTTGGCAATTACAAACCCAATAAGTTATTTTCTAATGAGAGAATCCCTACTCATTTTACTAATGCGTATAAGAAAAAAAATTATGGGAGCAAAGTATTGAAAAAAAAAATTAAGTCGCCAATAGAAGATAAATGAGACAAGTGGAATTTTTTAATTAAGGAAGTCATTATGTATCATGGAACAATGGTGAAATTTAATACTGTTTTATTAAACAGTTCCTACCTTATAAACTTTCTAATTTGGAGATTAAAAAGTTGGTCATTTTATGATTCAAAAACGTTTATATTGCAATTTTCTACTTACACAAGAGAAAATAGTGAAAAAGTACTTGAAAATGATTCAGTGACAAGGATTTTAAAAAAAGTTATTGAATAAATGTAAAAAGACAGGAAAAGTTATATAGTACATAGATTCCTTATCAATTTGACTTGAAAAATCTTACTTTTGTTAACGTATACAATTTTGTGAGGAGAAACACCTTCCTGCTAATCTGAAATAGGGCAAGAAATTAAAGGGTGACCTAGTGGTTTTTGCTACTCAAAGGTAAAAAGATTGCAAACATAAGAAGGGAAGAATTAATATTACTTCTACAGTCAAGGTTACTGAACAAGATAGACTAAGCAAGAATTGCTGTCAAATCTAATCTTCAGCATTGTAAAAAAAAAGGCACCCATTTTTTTTGTCCAGTACACCACTAGACAAATTTTATCACTAATCAATCTACTCATGTAAAAGGACATTCAACCACATGTAGAATTCATCACTATTCAAGTAGGAGACAATCCAGTAATTTAATAGTAGAATTGTAATAAGCAAGCTCTCAGAATTGCATTTGAGAAGGAACTGTGCTCCTTAAGAATATGACAAAAGATTAAATTTTAGGAACCAGATAATTAAACATAAATAAATCTAATGTGTTTGTTTTTATGTAGTTATTTTTTTATATATTAATAAAACGCATGACTGTTTAGTACTGTAACTTATTTTAATATAATATTTATAATGAAAATTTTACAAATCATAACTAATAAAGTGGCAGAATTTACTTTCTTATTTTTATTTAGGTGTCATTAACTGGTGTCTAACATTTATGTCATCGTTAAATTATTTAAATTTACTTCCATTGTTACTAATTTTAGAATAAATTATTTATGACTATTAAATTCAAAAACAAGATAATGCATATCTATCTTTCACCAAATAATTGAAAAATTTGTAATTTCTGTTAAGTTACTTAGCATTCAATTTGTTAATAAAGGATTGTTATTATCCCCAGCTCTATTCTTTCAAGCTTCATTTGAATATTGTTTTAATTCAGGAAAATTAAATAAAGAACTGCTATCTAAATACTAAACTTTATTCAACAGATATATTCCAAAATTAGGTTTACATCCATTATATTTTTCTTGTCAATTGTTATTTCTATCCTTCTCAAAACTAATTTTTCAAAACTTTCCTATTAACTCTTTGCTCTGTAATTTACTAAGTTGGTAGATAAATTTCAACTTCTACATTGCACACAATAGCCAAAATTTTTTTTGCCAAAATTAATTTAAAATCAACTTGTTCCCTACACAGAAGAAATAATTCCCAAAATTACTTAATAAATTATTTTTTTATGATAGGTTAAACCAAATTTTACCATGCTAATCTGTTAGAAAATAAGTCATAAATTATAAAAGAACAAAGTAAAATCCTAGCAATGAACTCCAGTGATGAATTTCAATTAAAAAAATTAATGATTCCAATTCTTATGTAAATAAATTAATGAAATATAATGACTATGAAGAAACAAGACTGCTACTCAATTGACATAATGAAATTTATCAAATTGTAAACATAATCTGGTTGTCAGCTGTTCAGAAATAACCAACCTTCTTAGTTGTTAAATCCAGAAATATAATCTATACTTCTTCATTGAAGTGCAACGATAGTAACAAAAATATTGGACAGCATCAGGCTCGCCCAAAGAAATAAATTAAGTTGATAGAAAGGTAAGGAAGGACACACAGAAACAAGAATAGAACTGTTCACTTAATAAACTACGTTTAATAAGTGTTCCAGATAATAGTTCTATCATCCAAATTTAAATCCGCTTTGTACTGTATTTAAAAAAAAAATTATTAAAATTAATACAATATATTTGTACACACATTTTTTTTTATAAAATATAAATATGTAACATTAAGATTAGATTTAATGACAAGTTACGATAATAAAAAAAGGAATACAGTAAAAATTCATAAGGTAAATTAAAAAAAACTAAATGTAACAACACTTGAAAAACATTGACATGGGTGCAATTTTTAATTTACATAAATATCAAGAAGATTGTTCAGCAAATTAATAAAAAGTTTAAACTAATTTTGGTAAAATATTCTAATAAATAAATAAAAATAATATAATTTTTTTTAAGTATTTATTTGCCTGATAACAATAAAACAGAAAACAGTAGCAATAAAAAACAAACATAAAAATGGTAAATCATGATAAAACAAAATTAAAAAAAATAATAAATAAAAACAAAATAACCTAATAAATAAATAACAAGTGACTAAAATTATAGTTAGCATTATGATAATTTTTACTAGCACTAGAGTTACCATAGCTAATAAGCTGAAGAAAATGAAGAGGCAATTAATCATACTTTCTTACAAATGAAATCAACATGCCACAATTTGCTACATTACTATAAACCAGTTTTTCCTCAGAACAAATGAAAAAATTCTCAATGTTATTTAAAATAAGAACTAACAAAAACTAAAAATTATAGGTTTGAAAGTGCACTCAGATACAAACAAAATGAGACTTAATAATAACATTTTACCCATAATACTAATGCAAAATGAAAATACATGAAAAAATTCCAGTCTACACTGGAAGTAACTGTATTAGCTGATAGCCAGGTTACCCACAATGACTTAAATTATCTAATACCTAAGTTACATTTCTCAGACTTAACAACTTTGTAATGAAATATTTTTCATAATTAACACACTTCTCTGTTTCAACGTTCAGCTGAACTACCAGTACAGTCTTGCCATTAATTTTATGAATTAAATCACACTGATAAATTAAAAAATAAATATAAGTGGTTAAAATATATTTATTTAGTAAGTTATGGTTCCAAACTACTTTGGAAAAGAACAATTAAATAAAAAACATCATTACAACATTTGTTATGTTTACATACGCTGTTCTTCAAATAGAATTAAAACAATTTTTGTAGTTTTCTAAATATAATTTTACCTTGCATACTTTCATATTATTTCTTCACACTCCAACTTTATTATTTCATGTCACAACTTTAAAAAAAGATGGACTTACTTTCAATCACTTGAAAGTAAGGTCATCACTTACCTTCAAATCTTGCCTCTTCAACTATTACCATTGCTACAAGCTACTACTAAGAATTAGTTAACAGAATAAAAGACACATATGAACATGCAAAAAATGTACACACACACACATACATACACACATGCGCACACATAACACTGAGTTACATTAATTGTCATTAATAAGACCATTAACTAATGTCAGTATTTTAACTAATTTCTACTGACTAATTATTACTTAATAATAATTTGATATTATCAATTCTCATAATATTACTTACAATAGAAAAATGAGTAAACTGCTATATAATTAGATTAAATTGAAGGAAATAAACTGTACTTCTTCTATCAATCAATGTTAAAAAATTAAATAAGAATGTAAAAAATAGTAATACTTACTATTATAATATAATAATACTAAAAAAAAAATTGTAAAAGTTTAATTTTAAAACATGGTATTCATAATAAATTCAGTGTAGCAAAATGATTTCTATATGTTACTGAAACTATTACATTACTAAAATTGGACTTAAGAGACCTAAAACTATACACATACAAACAAACACAAAATTAAAGACTTAAATTTAAATTTACACACTGCACAGTAAAGACTTCAAAGCCCAGCACTGATGTATTCTGATGTAAAGAATAAAAGTTATAACTTACAACAACAGCAATATTATCCGTAAAAGCTGAATGAAATCACCATGGCTACTATAACATGTAGGTATCCATAGAAAGGCTAAACTGAAATAATTCCAGAAAGGGAGCAACAGTCTTTTCAATAGTTGTTGAAGGTGCTAATTACTAAAACATTAAGTAAAGCATATGGTTCACAGTGTTTTCACATCTGAATGCAATTGAAAGCTGCTACTATATTCTCCAGGCAACCATATGCTCTTTGTAAAACTTGATGACATCTTCTTGTTTAAATTATTGCAAAGTTAAAATAATGCTGTAATCAAATCAGCAAACAGACAGACTAATACCACATAAGGAGGTCATGAGATAATACAACTTCGCCTCCTACCATGTAGAAGCCAAACACATTAATTTAATGTATTGTTTTTCAATAAAATTATACTATTAATTTGTATTTTACACAATTTGTGTCAGTCTTTTTTCATAGCTGTGATGTATGTAAAACTCAAGTGATGAGGGTAATGATTAGAATTGATTTCAGTGATCTTCACCATACAGCCATTAACCCTGGAATGCAAAATGGATTTTCTTAGCATCCCACCACAACTTCTTTTGTCTGTATTTTAAACAGTGTGCAATAAATTTTGCTGCATGTCCAGCTAGTCTTCTATGCTCGTTTGACCTTCACGTACACTAGTTCCACTTTCAGTTTTGTTACATGTGTTACAATGTAATCATACAGGGTTCTGTGTCACCTCTCTTTGTGTTAACGTTGGCATTTTTTTCATTTGTTATTATGAATCTAAGTAAAAGTAAGTTTGAAAGTTTTGACGAAAGTGAATTGGATGAGGAATACAACAGTGATGGTAATGCCAGTTATGATGAAGATGTTTTAGAAATCCAGTCTGACAGAGATTTGAAATTTCATGTTCTAGTGATGAGGATGATATTCCAACACCTTGCGATGCATCAATATTAGGAAAGGATGAATATAGATGAAGCACCGATCCACCAGTTCGAAGCCATACTCCTAAAAGAAACATAATAGTTCTTCTACCTGGAAATGTTGGTCAAGCAAAAAATATTACAACTGAAAAAGAAACTTGGGATGTTTTGCTTCTACGTCAGGTAATAAGTTCCATAGCAAGTTAAATAAATAATGAAATTAAAAAAACAGTAAGAACATTACGCTAGTATACAGTGGTATATTAGAGACTAATGAAAATGAGATTTATGCATTAATCACTCCACTGTACATTGCTGAGTCATGGTCTTAGTACCAAATGGTGGTCTTAGTACAAGTGAAATATTGTTGTGCGAGTTCAGTAATCCTATATTTCATTACATTACAAATGAAATGGTTTTCGGATTTTGATAAACTGTTTCTTTTCTTTTCTTTTTGGCCTCCGGAACCACCATTACTTCAGAGGATGATATACAAGGTGTGTGAGAAAAGTAATGAGATTGGTAACACTGCGAGCAATCTGGTACCGCTGTGTCTACCAGTCTGTGCTAGACCGGTATGACATGCTGAGCATGTGCCTTCCACATGCTCAATACATATTTCAATTCAGTTTAGCCAACACATTATGTTTGACAGCGCCATCAGTGAAGTTGTGTTTTTGTTGTGTGTTACGAAAATGGAGCATCGGAATTTAGAGCAACGTTATGCAATCAAGTTTTGTGTTAAACTTGGGGAATCTGTGAGTGTGACCTTTGAAAAGTTGACATTGCTTATCAAGAGCACAAGTTTTTTGCTGGCACAAACCATTTTTGGAAGGCCAAGAACACGTTGAAGATCAACCTCGCTAGGGAGACCTTCAACTTCAAAATCTGATGAAAACGTTGAGGGTTCTTGTGAGATCTGACCGTCGTTTAACAATAAGGATGATGAGTGAACAGTTAAATTTAAACACTTTCTTATATTGATAATATAAGAAAAAACAAGACATTATTCTTACCAGTGATAATCTGATTACAAACAACAAACCAGACAACAGAATTAACCCGACCAACGACACAGATAACTTGACAGTAAATCCTACACCACGCCAGTTACTCGAACTAATATTACATGGACATCCCAGATACCAGATTTGAAAAATATCCTATTTACTGGAAATCCTGGTTTACTTATTCCTTTACCAAATGAAGGTAAGCCTATAGATTTTTTTCCCTAATAGCAGATAATGAATTCTTCTCGCTTCTTTTGGTGGAAAGAAATAATTACACAAATAATTTAAAAACAAAAATTATTTCTCCTCACTCACAAATTTCACTGTGGAAATCGCTAGAAAGGGATGAATTTCAAATATTTTTAGGACTTGTTCTACACAAGGGAAACATTAAGCTAAATAGATTGAAAGATTACTGGTTCACTCATCGCTTGTATAAAATACTTTGTTTTCACAAATTTATGGGAAGAAATAGATTCATGATTATTTTGATTGTCTTCATTTTTGCCAAAATCAACCAGAAGAAATAACTTGTAATGACTGTACAAAATTAAACCCTCACTGAAGTTATTCAATAAAAAATGAATAACTTGTACTATCCGAATAAAGAACTTTACATTGATGAGTCAATGATTTTGTGGCATGGTCGTTTGATATTTCAGCAATATATCAAAAATAAAAAAAAAAATACGGCATAAAGTTGCATCTGCTTACTGAACCTGAAGGAATAATTTTAAAAGAAAAAGTTACACCAGGGTTTCGGATAACATGGACAGAAAAGGTCATGCTGCTAATGTTGTTCTGCACTTGATGAAAGTAAAATTGAATCTACACTAATAAAAAAAGCATACATTATATGAATATCCCAGCTACCAGGTTTGAAAAATATCCCAGTTACTTGTTCCTAAACCAAATGAATTCTTCTCACATAAATAATTTAAAAACAGCCAATATTCAGAAAGAATAGGAATTGGAAAGTGGCGAGATAAAGAAAAGTTATGTATGTAACTACTACTGAACATGAAAACGAGCATGTGTTTTTTTTATAAATAGACCGGCCGAAGATAAACAATAAAAATTTGTATATTTTATATTTTTATTTAATTTTAGGCCATTCACTGATTTTTTTTATCAGTAGTTTATATCATTGTTATCACATTCATATTTACCTGTTTATTTATTTCATTAACATGGATTATTCATTTCACTACAAATGGATAATTTTATAACTCCTATCATTTATCTAAAAAGTTATTAGAACCTGACACTTACACAACTGGTACTCTGCATAATAACAGAAAAGACAATCCTGAACATGTTCCTAAAACAAAATTGAGAACTGATCAACCTGTTTGCCAATATTCAGAAGGAATAGGAATTGGAAAGTGGCAAGATACAAAAAAATTATGTTTATAACTACTACTGAACATGAAAACGAGCATGTGGAAGTAATCAACAGGAATGGGCTGACTAAAGAAAAGCCAAGCCTAATGCTGAGTATAATAAATATATGTCCAGTATTTTCCAACAAGAACAAATGCTTTCTTATTACCCGATAACTAGAAAAGCCATTTGTTAATACAAGAAGCTTGCATTTCATATTATTGAAATGATGCTATTCAATGCATATAAACTTAATTATAAAACAATGAAAACAAAAAATAGCTTTCCATAATTTTAGATTAGCAGTGATAGAAGAATTGTTTCCACAAAGTGATTCACAGGAAGAAAAACAACCAGGTCCATCAGTAGTGGGAAATTACTTTATGGGTAAATGTGAAGCTATTGAGAAAGGTCGCATTCTCTGAAAAAAATGTTACCTATGTGCTCAAAATAATAAAAGAAAGGACACAATGTACTACTGCAAGATGTGTTCTGACACTCCTGGGTTGTGTTTTGAACTTTATCATACATAAATACTGTATTTGATATTACTTATTTATGAATGATGGTATTTATGTATGAATAAATAATCTTTTTTAACAGTATTATTATTATTATTATGCTTTTACGGCCAACATGGGACCACTTAAGTCAATTTTAGTTGGATCTTTTCTGAGAAAAGCGTGTTATTTTACTCTTCCGAGCTGCCCAGTATTTCTTCATCCGTTCAGATCTTGCTTTCTTTTCTTCATCCGTAAACACCCTCTTCGTTGTATTTTGTCATTTGTCTGTCTTTGTTTAAATCCAATGCTTTTGTCTTTTAGCTTTCCCAGTAATATTAATTTTTCCAGTTTTATTCTGTAGGTCAGTGAGGGAAATTCCCAATTCTTTCATATTTTCGCTAATTTCTTTGATCCATCCTACTTCTAGCTTTTGGAACCAGAGCTTTTCAACTATATTTCTTGACAGTCTTGTTTCCAGTGTCCTTATGAGATGACCAAAGAAAGAGATTCTTTTTTTCCGCATAGTATCAGTAACAGGCTCTATTTCTCGATACACCACCTCATTTGGCACAATCCACCATTGGCCTTCTTTTTGGTGTTTTTTATTGATACACGTTCCGACAATTCTCCTCTCTATTTTCAGAATTTTATCAATTCGATTTTTCTGAGTGATTTTGAAAAGGGTCTCGCTTCTGTAGGTGACTCCTGGCTGAACTACAGTTTTATAATGTTTAAGTTTTATTTTAGCAGAAAGGAATTTTTTGTTATACGTTGACCAAGTTAATTTTTGGGATTTAATCATTTTATTTGTCCTGTTTTGCCATGTCACTTTTTCATTTAAATTATAAGTTATTATTTCCCCTAGATATTTAAATTGTTTTACTATTTTAATTTTCTGATTGTTTACCGTAATGTGCTCTATTACCAGAGGATCTATGGCCATTAGTTCAGTTTTTTCGAAAGAAATGTGAAGCCCTATCTTTTGTGCTAGGTTTTGAAGGCTCATGATTTGTGTTTTGGCTTCTTGAATATTATTTGCTAAAAGAGCAAGATCATCTTCAAATCCTAGGCAATTTAGTATGATGGGGTTTTTCTTAGTACCCATTTTTATATTTTTGGGATTTATTTCATACCATTTTCTCATGACAAATTCGAGGGCGCAGTTAAAAAGGAGAGGTGAGAGGCCGTCTCCTTGCCTCAATCCAGTTTTTATGTAGAAGGGTTGAGAGAGTTCACCTCTGAATTTCACTCTGGATTGGGTATTGGTTAAAGTTAATTTTATCATGTTTACGAGTTTAGGGTGAAGGCCCAGGTTTCTCAGAATAGTCAGCATGGATGGTCGGTGTATACAATCATAGGCCCTTTTAAAGTCAACGAAGGTGATTATTATTTGTTTTTTCTGTCTTTTATATAAGTCCATCATAAGTTTTAGGGATATTATTTGCTCTGGGCAACCTCTCCATGGCCTAAATCCCCCTTGGTATTCCCCAAGTTCCAGTTCAAGTTGGTCTTTGCATCGGTTGTATATGATTCTCGACAGGATTTTGTATGTGCAATCCAGGAGAGATATGCCTCTATAGTTTTCTGGATTAGCTTTATCCCCTTTTTTATGCAATGGATGAATGAGGGCTGTGGTCCAGTGTTCTGGAAGTGTTTCTTCGTTCCATATTTTCACGAGGCATAGATGTAGGGAAGTTTTGACTAAATAAACTGATGAGAGTTTCCAGAGTTCTGCGAAAAGCTGGTCTTCTCCGCTTGCTTTGTAGTTTTTTATTTCATTTAAGGCTGCGAGAACAGTATTATTATTATTATTATATTAATTTTAATTTATTTTATTATTTCTTATCGATAATTTGTTGGAAAAGGTAGCTGTATTTTTAGTTTTGATTTACAAGCAGTATAAATAATTTTTTATAAATAGACTGGCTGAAGATAAATGATAAAAACTTTGTATATTTTATATTTTGATTTAATTTTAAGTCATTAACTGATTTTTTTTTATCAGTAGTTTATATCATTATCATATTTATGTTTTCCTATAATTATTCATTTCATTAAAATGTTACTTATGTTATCTGTATATCAGTGTTGTTCATACTTAGCATTCGTTGTTTATGATTTAGTTTAAAAATGAATTATACAGCTGTATTTTGATGAAGTTGTTTTTCTTTAAGATAAAATGTTCCTTTGTTTTGTTGCATCCATCGATCATTAACTGTGATGTAATTAAAATGATATTGTAACAAAAAAATAATGCTGTATAAGTGACAGCTGGTGAAAATAGCTGCCCGTCATGTATACACTAGTCATTGCTTCAGTATTACAACTCATTTACCAGACCCCTGGCACCACATATGCATCATTTTCAGTTTATCTCTAAAATAACATTTATTTTTTATTCTAATGTTGTCTATAGTGTATAAAAATACCATTTTAATGCCAATAAATCTAAACAAGCAAAAAAACATTAATAGATTATTTTGGAATGATCAAGTCATTTCGAGGCAGCAATGAACATGTTAACAAGTACATCATTTTTAATGCACTTAAATTTCCTTCTACAGCCGCATGTATCACATATAAGAACAGTTTTATAATTTCCTCAGACCCGTATGTATAATCTCTGATACTTGCTTGGTCTTACTTCACTACTCGCGTATATTCAATATGAGCATGACCATAAGGCAAGTTCTAACGTTCATACTGCTTTACAATACACAGATACACTGATTTCCTCTATTCCAATATGTGTTCTGGGTTGTGAATAAGTAAGCAGTACCATTGGGTTTTTCAGTTTTGGCAACACTGATTGTCAGCTGAGAATTTTCAGCATGCTTTCTCTACTCCTCACTGATATTTTTATGTGTCGTATATGGGTTATTTTAGTTGTATGGTTGATACAACTAAATAAGTTGTATCAACCATACACATTATTTTTTTATTATTTTTATTCACAAAGAAATTTAGTTTTATGTTGTGTGTATTGGTTTTTGTTGTTTATGAACTCAAAATAATAGTAACACTAAAGTGTTTACTATTACTCTTCCCCACAACCATTTGGTTTGTATTAAAAATAAGCTTATATTTACCCACTTTCACTGTTTATGAACATTTGATTTAAAACTTTTATACAAGTAATTCATGAACAAAATATTTAACAACAATTCATGAATTAAATATTAATGAATATTGTGTGTTAAGATAAGTTTACGGACTTATATTAATAAACAAAATTATTAACTTTATAACTGTCCGATCAAGCTGAAAGGAATAAAAACCATAATAAATACAATACCTTTATAGTAAAGCAATTAACTGAAGACGACATTTATGAAAAAAGTGAAAGAGAAACAGATGATACTGATGAAGACAGAACCTTTGAATCTGAATCTTGTTTGAGTGATAGTGATGATTCTAGCAACTACAATGAACGTGTATCCAAAAATCTAAATACTTTTATTCAAACAAAGTACTAATAGTTTGAAAATAAACCTTATTGATAAAGAACTATATTAATAGATTGTTTGAATAAACAAACTGCAGGAAATTAATCAAAACAATTTAAACACAACAGTTGCAGATAATTTTCAGCCAGTTACTTCAAAAGATCATAGCCACAAAAATATGTACACAGTACTACAACCTCTACCACTTATACAGCCAGGCACAATTCTTGATGATAATGTTCAATCAGCAAAACATCAAAAGACCACATAACCAAGAAAACAAACCATATACTACAAAATAAATCTGACTACCTCAACACAGCAGCTGCACATAACTGTCAGCCAGGTACATCAAACAAATTTAACCAAGGTTACCTAAACAGTCCTCCAGCTAAATTTTCTCAGAATAATTCTAGATCCAGTAATAGTATAAGTACTAATACACAAAACTACAAGGGATATCATTTCTAATGTAACAGTAGATGATGACGAAGTTATTTGTAATGATGTCACTGTAAACCTCAATGATTTCTGTGACTTAAGTGAAAATCTAATAATTGAGAGAGGATACAACAAAGATTTGCATCATGAGGTTATGGGAAAGGATCCTCTTAATTACTATTTATAAACCAAGACATTTTAGAACTTATAGTAAAAAAAAACCAATCTATACATACAGCAGTGTATATTGCAAACAATTATAATTAGAAAAACTGGGAAATGGCATTCATATTTAACATTATGGTCTGATACATGTATCACTGAAATGCTACATATTTTGCCATATATTTTGCTGGATGGGCCTTGATAACAAACCAACAATAAGAGATTACTGGTCCAACAGCATTCTATACACAAATTTTTTTCAGTAATTTTGGTGAAATAAGCCAAAATCGATTTCAAATTCTGTTGGCAATGTTACATTTTACCGATAATGAAACTTGCAGGCCTGGAGACAGGTTGCATAAAATACATAATCTGATTGACGAACTTAATGAAATTTTTCATAGAGCTTGTACTGTTGGCAAGAGGGTTTGCACTGATGAATCAATAATCTCTTTTAGAGAATGCTTGGGCATAAACAGTATACACCAAACAAGCGTCATAGGTATAAAGGCCTAGGTTTGTATTGAGAAAGGTTTCATACACACAGGAATGATGTACAGTGGAAAAACAACACTCCTAAAAAAAAAAAAAAACTAAAAATGTAGTGATGGAACTAATGGCGGCACTATTAGGAGTTGGTAGGTCATTTTAAACTGATTTTTTACTGTTCAGTTAATCTAGCCCATGAACTAAATATAAAGAAAACTCATCTCACTGGGACTCTATGGAAAAAGAGAAAACATAATCCAAAATCTGTAACTGGCGCAAAGCTAAAAAAGGGGAAATGAAAATGTAATTAAGCGATACAAATGTGATAATTGGGAAATGGAAGGATAAGAGGGACGTCGTCTTGTTTCTTACAAGTGAATCAGTACCTGAACTAACTGAAGTAGATACAAGTTGGGGACGTACTGTAATAATACCGACAACCATAATTGACTATAATAATACTAAACAGGTTTACAGACCAGACTGCATCTTACAACCCCTGTCAGAAAATCACTCAAATAGTATAGAAAGGTAGGTACTGAAACAATTACAAATGTGTGTATTGTGAATAAATATAAAATTTATCCAAAAATGAAAATCACCACTCTTCAAGAGCTGGTTACAATTGGACTTACTAAAGGGCAAAATACATTGCTAATCCAGTGCCTGCTGAAGTAATATGCCGTTCAGTTATTCACAAATTAGATCTCATACCCGATCAAGATACAATATTTGTTATGAAAAACTTGCAGAAAAATATGGAAGAAATCATATGTAAACAACTTGTAGAAAGCATATGTACACAAAGCAAAAAAAAACTACCAGCTCAGATTGTAATAAAAAAAAATCTGTTAAGACTTTTTTCAATACAGTTACAAAAAAGTAATTATGTTATTTTTTTATAACTATATTTTATAATAAGTAAAAAAACTTCTGTGAATCATACTCAATAAATAATTTTTTTTGTCTTTTATATGATTAAACATTACCTTATTACATTTTTTTACTATCACAGCTCTGCTTATTCATTTCACTGTACCTTTACTGTTTCTAATACTTCATAATGTGATTAGATTTGATACATGTGGGTAGTGTATGAAGAAAAACTAAAATTACTATAAAATTACATGTATTTCCCACATGTTTTCATATATGAGCGCACAAAATTATGAACTACCTATGTTATCATATATGAGAACAAGCTGAAATTCATCTAATTTGTTAATTAAACTCATTTTGCATAATTTCACAAAAAAACTGAGTTGTTTTTGAGCAGAAGTAGGTAAAAGTAATGCTCTGAGTATTGATGAAATTTAGTGAATTATGTCATAGGTGAGCTGTTTGTGGTTAGTATGAACACCAAACAAAATTTGTTCTGGAAGTTAACAGATTAAGAAGGTTTAATATTTAGATCACAGGAAAAAAGTTATAGTATTTTTAATTTATAAAATATATGTGAAAGAGTCCTAGAATTATGAAAAAGGAAATAAATGAATTTTTTTCAGGAGTTTTTAAGAAAACAAAATCAAGTTCTAGCCAAAATACTCTAATAGGGGATGGAGGGGATTTTTTCTTTAATTTTCCTTAAATTTTTTGGTACCAAATTTAGGCAATGAAATAAAACTGGACATGTTAGTAAATAATAAGTATTTATAAATGACTGGATAATACGAAATAGACAAAAACTTTTAACTTTTTATCACTGACTATCCTTTATTGATTATAGGCATGCATGGTCATCATACTTTCTAAACAAAACCTCATATCAGACTAAATGCAGTGAATGGTGATTTGAAAGAAAAAATGCAGAGGAAGTGAAAGTAAGAAATGTAAAAATATTATTTATACAATTTTTATATCTGTAAACAAAAAAAAATCTGTTCACAAACAATACCAATAGAAAGCAAGTATATATACTAGCAAACAGAATGGCATAAGAAATATTTCAACAGGCAAAATTTGCAATGGAAGAAATGGTAAATGTCTTTTTATACTGAATAAATCTGTGTTTATCACTCACTCATATGGGGTACTGTATGCAAGATATTTTTTCATAAGTGAAACTGATTTTACCAATATCTTTCCTCTACTAAAGGATGATATCATACATTAACTTAATCTACAGGACACATACACACATATATGTGTCATAAATATTCTTCACACACTGAACCTTTACTTCATTTCACTGTGTAAATGTGTACATAGTGTTTAAAGTCGATTCAAAATTGTTCTCAATTGTTTTTTTACAATCCAAAAATTACACCAGCTGTCCAGAACTCTGATAGCAGCAAATGTAAATAGCTTTATTTCATTCATCTACAAAACAATAATTCCACATAAAATTGAAAAAAAATGATAGTGTACCAAAACAATGTTATTTTAAACCGTTTTCATTACAAAAGCTGTACTCCTTACACCACATTTTACTGAATTGTAATGAGAAACATTAGGCAATTATTATACTATATCATATGTAACAATTAGTTTTTAATTTAAGAAATAATTTCTATTAAATACAGAATGCATCAACGCAATATACAGATGAATAGTATCTCAAATGAAAATCAAACTTCACAAATATCACTAAACTAAATAAAGACTGCTTTCATTCATTCATTCCTTCATAAATAAATAATAAATACAATGTATATATACATGACTATTTAAACATTACAATTATTTAAAAGTTTAATAATTCATTTTCTACCTATTTACGATAAACTGAGCAGAATAAAAGATTCTTTCCTGAAAGCATGCATGAATATTATACAAAAAAAAACAGCAAATATATATACAAAATTAATAATCTGAAGCAATTACTAATGAAGAAAAACTAAATAGGAAATATATATACTCTTTGAAATTTCTCTCCAAAATTTCTTAAATAAAATATTCTAATATTTACTTTTACCTGTAAAAATCTTCTAAAATACAAATGAATAAAAGAGAGCTCATAAGATCTGGTGTCCTGAAGTAGGAAAACCCTTAATAGACCAACAAATGTTTCAATTATCTACATGAACTATATAACATACATATCAAATATACATATGCTTTAAAATGCAATTAAACAAATCATATGAATGTCTGAATGACTGGAATGAATACATGAATGTATAATGAATAATGGCTACTCTACAAGCATATATATATATATATATATATATATATATATATATATATATAATTACCTTTATCCTTAGGAACAAACATGATAATTCATGTGATGCAATCAACCAACTGACCAACTTTTACATGTTCCAACTATAATAAATTGTAAATTACATGATGCACAACCTACAATATTATTTCAGAATAAACAGAAATAATAACAGATAAATGTTATTAATTCTTACAAGAAATTTAAAGCTACTTTTAACTTCTTTTTCATATACAATGAAAACTTTAAATCTGATCATAAATAGGAGTGATTATTTAATAAAAGTTACCACCACCTTCCAGCAGTCATTCTTTATGGTGGGTTGCTTGTTTAATTCGGAAACAACTGATATGGAAATGTTTACACATCTGCTTTACCTGAAACAAGAAATTACCATAGATTAATGTATTTAAGACTAATAAGTATCACTTTTTCACAGTTGAAGTCTAACGTGCACTCAAACCATCAATATATATTAGAGTTATGCTCTAGTTAGTTTATCCATGTTTTAATTAATTTTTGTTGAGAATAAAAATATCAATAAATAATTTTTTATGCATGTACTTTTAAAAAAATCAAAATCCATTTATCAGGTAAAATATTAGTTTTCTTATTACTTTCATAACTAACTCTAATAATTTACCAGTATACTTAGAGCCTGACATAATTAATTTTAAAAAAATTAAAAATTTTTATGACATCATTATAGTGCCAAATCATGTTAGATGAGCACCATTTTTTATTAAAGTACTTACAAATTTTTAAATCAATTCTGTGAATATTTTTTGTATCTGGGTTTTTATACATCAACAGTTCATGCACATAAAATTGTGCAGGTCTGTCTTACTGCATGACAAATATCATAGTGCAAACTATACTTTTGATCGCTGATATTGCATTAAGCCTCTACCCAAAGTAGAGACTATAATGCTATCATGATTAGGACAGTTAGTATAAGCCTTTTTTTCCATCACATCCTCGATTGGACAGAAGAAAAAACTAATTATTGTCAATATTATTAATCATATGTGCAGTCAAATCCTAACTAGTTTACATAAGTTTTATCACTGTTGTTTCAGGGGTTTTTAAAAATCAAATTCACATTTTGTGTTTTATTTTAGAAGCAAATTGTAAATATAGACAAATTAGACAAATTTTGTAAAATTTATCCTTTAAAACTTCATCTTGCATGCTAATGATCTCAGGGATCTGATGTTGTTATGAACACTATATATTCATTATCTCATAAACCCAATTCAGTAAATAACACTTTTCAAACAACTGTTTGAATCTAATTATATACATGCAGTCATCAACACTAAACACTGCAGGTTTACTGGTAGGTCTCAATAATTTGAACTTGTACATTACTATATGTGCATTACATTTCTATTTACATCTTTCAATTTTATTTTTATTGTACTGGGCATTGTGTTGTGCTCATTCATTAATTTTGGTCACATATAAATCTTGTTCCATAAATTTCATCCAGAATTTTTTTTCAGTACTATTAATATGCTACACAATAGCAGCTTTATCAGTATTCATAAAATAAGGAATGGTAATGTATATTTTCACCAAACTTTTAACATAACTATAAAATATTATGGTTATAAAACTTTACCATTATGGTCTGTGTATGATTCAATTCATTTTTGTTTCTTATACGGTCAAAATTTCAAAGTTAGCTTTAGGCTCTAATTGAACAATGAATACAATATCGAAAAAAACTGTTGATTGTCAACAAGTGTTGCAAACACTTCTAACATTCACGTAGAATATCTTCACCAAATCCACCTGATATAAATCATTAAAACTTCATAAAATTTGGTCCATCATGATGGACAGTTAGAATGAGCCTCTTGTTTCAATAACTTGTTTCTTTGTAATAACTGCCTTTATCAATGACATTTCTATTAGATAAAAAAATGTTTAAAGTTTGATAGCAATAAAAACACAAACTTCAATCCAAATCCCATCTAATGAAATCTTTTACTGCATTATTCAGACTTTACTTTGATCCAGTGTATGAAACCTAAAAATTTATTCAATAAATGATCTGTGTACAGCTCGTGATTATCATTATCATAAACATGACGTAATGATCTACATTTGTCAATTTTGTAAAACGTCTTATCCACATCTTATAAAATTTTCATTTTTAAAGTTAACAATATAATGCATATCATTTCTATTAGGTATAAATATTTATATTTTCATTAAGTCTATTTATCATAACAAACCATCATATTTATCATAGGTCTACACAAGTGTAGTTTTTCCATTCTTATAGTCTTCAGAATTTACAGAATTATCATCCACAAAAAAAGATTCAGATTCAAGATCGTCTGAATTGAAAATATCATAAGTGGGTTTAAACAGAAAATCATGGAGGTTCATACTGGAATATGAATCCAGAATAGGGGTCTATAATGTAAACCAAATATGAATTTTTAACACTACATAAAAATCATTTTTATAAAAGTAATATTTTTTTTTATTTCATTTAGCTGAATCACATAAAATTACAACTGTTGGGATGATGCATTGTTTCAACCCAATTCATAGAATTTAGTCAATTGTAATTCAACCACTAAATTGCATAATTTTATATCAATTGAAATTAAAAATCAATCCAAGTTAATAGTGCTTAAATGCCAGTACTGCATTACTAGTATCCCCGATTGACTGCAGGAAGTGCTAGTGTCATAATTTTTCATCTTGGAAATTCCCTTTCCCTGTGGGAAATTCCCTTTCCTTAAGGTACAGCCAACCTAATTATTTTTTACACATTAAATATCAAATAGAATATTTCAAAGGTTGGTAGGTTAGCTGCTAAAAGTATGCACCTGTCATCTCAGATTTTGTGAGACAGGATTTGAAAAAAAGAACAATCAGAGCGTTCTGGAAGCTTAACTTCAAAACTCAAATTTAAAAAAATATTTCCTGGCACCCTAAGTGTTAATTCTTTTAAAAATGGAAAATTATAGAGCTAACAAAACTTTTAAGAAAATTTAAAATTAAAATTTTCACTATACAAGAAACTAGATTTAAGTTAGTGGTGAAAATAATTTTGTTTATGAAAACTTCAGAATTCTAAAAGGAAAACCTGCAGAAATAATTAAGTCTACCAGTAACCTTCTAATGTTTGCCACAGATTTTCTAATGGAAAAATCTTATGAAAATAACATTATAGGAATTAAATCTCTCTCAGATAGAATCTCAATCCTTACAATTAAGTGCAAAAATAAATGCAACAATTTTATTGACTGCCGTGCACCAATAATCCATGATAACACTAAAAACAAGGAAAAAGTGGAAACCTGTTGGCATCAGTTAAAGATGAAATTTCTAAACTAAACCCTAAACATATTAAAATCCTTCTGGGTGACTTTAATACACAAAATCGAAAAGAAAAAAAAAAGATATAAAATTAAGGGGTAATATCTAGCTCATAGAAAGACAATTGCAAATGGAAGAAGATAAATAAATTTGTGTAAAATTTTTAAATTAAAATTAATGTCTACACATTTACGAAAACATCCAAGAAAATTAAAATCATGGAAATCACTCAACCATTTGTTAGGGGAGTTTCAAATAGACATGTGGCAATTTCAGAAAATAAAATGCAAGAAATTCTTAATGTAATAGTCAGAAAGTCAGATTTTGATTAAGATCATTATCTAATGCAAATTAAATTCAGATCCTTATAAAAATTTCAACTCAAAAAACAGAAGAATAATATAAGGAAATATAAAACAGAATAACTGTAGAACAATACAGATGTTCTAAATGAATTTAAAAACAAATTTGCTTCTATAAAAGAAATGATTGGGACCTTTTAAAAAACAGAAATTTACAAGTATCTGAAGAGATACTTTCTAATACAAAAAAAAGAAACATGTTTGATAGAATGAAACCTGTGAAGAAATTTTAAAAGAAAGAGAAAATATGGAAAGAATACAACTCAAAGCCAAAATTAATACGGAAAGGTGAAACAAAATTAAAAAAGAAATGTCTAAAATAATTTGAAATGAGAAATGAAAATATGATAATGATCAATTAAATTAGAGGAAAACTTTTAAAAGAACAACTCTCGAGATTTCTACCAGATTTTCAAATCTAAAATAAATGAATATCAACCATATTGTAGCAATTTTAAGATGAAAAAGTAGAACTAATAATGAATCCAGAAGAAAAGTTTAAAGCCAAAGCAAAATATTTTGAAACCCTATTCAACTACCTGTATTCATCAGAAAAAATTTAATTTAAAAACCAAGAACAAAGGACACTTTTCGGAACAAGTGTGAACAAAAGAAAAATTAAGGAAGTAATCAAAATTCCAAAAAACAACAAAGCAAGCAGAGAAGACAACACTGTTGCAGAGATGCTTAAATTTGCTCCTGATACTTTAGGTGGAAAACTAAGAACTATATTTAAAGAAATCTGGGTTACTGAAAAATATCAGATGACTGGAAGAATGTGCTAATACATCCACTTCATAAAATGGGCAGTAAGGCAGATTTGATTAACTATAGAGGGATCTTCTTTTTGTCACTACCGTTCAAAATTCTAAGCAAAGTTCTATTAAACAGAAGTCAACCAATCCTTATAATGAATTAGGAGAGTATCAGAATGGTTTTCAACCAGGAAGAAGTTGTACTAAATAAATGTTCAGTCTTAAAACAATTCTGCAATACCATGTTAATAACCAATACAAAGTTAAAAACCAAAATTTAGTTTTTTTTATCTTCAGTCATTTGACTGGTTTGATGCAGCTCTAAGATTTCCTATCTAGTGCTAGTCATTTCATTTTGGTATACCCCCTACATCCTACATCCCTAACAATTTATTTTACATATTCCAAACGTTGCCTGCCTGCACAATTTTTTCCTTTTACCTGTCCCTTCAATATTCAAGCAACTATTCCAGGATGCCTTAATATGTAGCCTATAAGTCTGTCTCTTCTTTTAACTATATTTTTCTAAATGCTGCTTCTTCATCAATTTTTCGCAACACCTCATAATTTGTCATTTTATCCACCCATCTGATTTTTAACATTCTCCTACAGCACCACATTTCAAAAGCTTCTAATCTTTTCTTCTCAGGTACTCCGATTGTCCGAGTTTCACTTCCATATAAAGCTATGCTCCAAACATATACTTTCAAAACTCTTTTCCTGACGTTTAAATTAATTTTTGATGTAAACAAATTATATTTCTGACTAAAGGCTTGTTTCGCCTGTGTTATTCGGCATTTTATATCGCTCCTGCTTCATCCATCTTTAATAATTCTACTTCCCAAATAGCAAAATTCTTCAACCTCCATAATCTATTCTCTTCCTATTTTTACATTCAGTGGTCTATCTCCGATATTTCTACTACATTTCATTACTTTAGTTTTGTTCTTGTTTATTTTCATGTGGCAGTTTTTGCATAGGACTTCATCCATGCTGTTAATTGTACGTTCTAAATCCTTTTTACTCTCAGCTAGAATTACTATATCATCAGCAAATTGTAGCATCTTTATCTTTTCACCTTGAACTGTTACTCCGGATCTAAATTGTTCTCTAACATCATTAACAGCTAGTTCTAAGTAAAGATTAAAAAGTAACGGGGATAAGCAACATCCTTGTCAGACTCCCTTTCTTATTATAGCTTCTTTCTTATGTTCTTCAATTATTACTGTTATTACTATTTGGTTCCTGTAAATGTTAGCAATTTTTCTTCTATCTCTGTATTTGAACCCTAATTTTTTTAAAATGCTGAACATTTTATTCCAGTCTACGTTATCGAATGCCTTTTCGAATGTTTTTCTTTAATCGTTCTTATACTTTTAATTTGGGGCATAAAATTGCTTCCCTTGTCCCTATACTTTTCCTGAAACCAAATTGGTCTTCTAACACTTCTTCCACTCTCCTCTCAATTCTTCTGTATAGAATTCTAGTAAAGATTTTTGATGCATGACTAGTTAAACTAATTGTTCTGTATTCTTCACATTTATCTGCCCCTGCTTTCTTTGGTATCATGACTATAACACTTTTTTTGAAGTCTGACAGAACTTCCCCTTTTTCATAAATATTACACACCAGTTTGTATAATCTATCAATCGCTTCCTCACCTGCACCGCACAGTAATACAGGTATTCTGTCTATTCCAGGAGCCTTTCTGGCACTCAAATTGTTTAATGCCCTCTTAAATTCAGATCTCAATATTGTTTCTCCCCTTTCATCCTCTTCGACTTCCTCTTCTTCCTGTACAACACCATTTTCTAATTTATTTCCTCCGTATAACTTCAATATATTCCTATATTCCACCCACCTATCGAGTTTGCCTTTCATATTACAAATCGGTGTACCATCTTTGTTTAACACATTATTAGATTTTAATTTACGTACCCCAAAATTTTCCTTAACTTTCCTGTATGCTCCATCTATTTTACCAATGTTCACTTCTCTTTACACTTCTAAACACTTTTCTTTAATCCACTTTTCTTTCACTTGTTTTCACTTCCTGTTTATAGTATTTCTTAATTGTCGATAGTTCCTTTTACTTTCTTCATCACTAGCATTCTTGTTTTCTACGTTCATCCATCAACTGCAATATATAGTCTGAAATCCAAGGTTTTCTACCAGTTCTCTTTATTATTGTATCCAGCAGTATCACCTGGCTTTTTCCAAGTGTATATTCTTCTGTTATAATTTTTAAATTGGGTGTTGGCAATTACTAAATTATACTTCGTGCAAAACTCTATACGTTGGTCCCCTCTTTCATTCCTTTTGCCCTGCCCGCATTCACTCACTATATTTCCTTCCTTGCCTTTTCCAATGCTTGCATTCCAATCTCCAACTATTATTAAATTTTCATCCCCTTTTATGTGTTTAATTGCTTCGTCAATTTCTTTGTATACACACTCTACCTCATCATCATCATGGGCGCTTGTAGGCATAAAGACGTTAACAATCGTTGTCGGTTTAGGTTTTGATTTTATCCTTATTACAATGATTCAATCGCTATGCATTTTGAAATACTCTACTCTCTTCCTATCTTCTTGTACATTATGAAACCTACTCCTGCTTGCCCATTATTTGAAGCTGAGTTAATTATTCTAAAATCACTGACCAAAAGTCGTTTTCCTCTTCCCACCGAACCTCGCTAATCCCTACTACATCTACATTTAACCTAACCATTTTGCTCTTTATATTTTCTAAGCTACCAACCTTTTTTAGACTTTTAACATTCCACGCTCAGACTCATAGAATGTTATTTTTTAATTTTCTGGTGACCCCTTCCTTAGCAGTCCTCACCTGGGTGATAATTTTACCTCCAGAATATTTTACCAAGGAAGACGCCTCCATATTTGTTATATGAAAATGCAGAGAGCCACAATTTCTTGAAAAAAAAGCAGCTGTAGTTTTCCATTGATTTCAGCTGCGCAGTACTCAGAGGACTGAGTGATGTTGATATGGCCATTTAAGTCGTCCTGACCTACGCCCTTAACAATTACTGAAAGAGCTGCTGCCCTCTTTTAAGAATCATTCCTTAGTCTGGCTCTCAACAGATACCTCTCCGATATGGTTGCACCTTCAGTCCAGCTATTTTGTATCACTGAGCACTCAAGCCCCCTCACTATCAGCAAGGTCTCATGATTCATAGAGGGAGCAAAATTTAGTAGAAATCTTTATTGACTTTAGAAAAGCTTACAATTCAATTCATGATGAAACACTTTTCCAAGTTCTCCAAAAATTTAGTCAATCAAAGAACTGTAAATATTATTAAACAAATGTTAACAAAAACCTTTTCTGAAGTAAAATTTCTAGAAGCAGTTTCTGATCCTTTTAAATTAAAACTATATACAACATGAAGATGGTCTTAATATTGTTTAATTGTAATCTGGAAAATGTTATGAGAGAATGGATCAAGAAGCTTAGAGTGTAAAATTTGGTACTAAAAATAAATATCAGTCGACCAATCATCTCACTTCTGCGGATGATTTAGTAATCTTTAAAAATAACTCTAAAGAAGGAAAAACTAAACTGGTTGAATTAATACCTATTAATACCATACAAAAAAAAACCATGGATTTCCAATACAAAAAGCTCAATCAGTATAACTAAAATATCCTAATAAAATGACTAAAAGAAAACCTAAATTTAAATACCTTGGAGAAGTAATCTCTCCTAATGTTCTAAAAGTAGAAAGCATGAAAGCGCAATGGTACAAAAAATGGAAAAAGCCTATAATGTAACAGCATAAATTTATAATAAGAAAGCAATGAGAAATGCTAAACTTAGGCACTATAAGACAGTAATTTTACCTGCAACTTCATGGTTCTGAATGCTTGAATTTCTTTACAGAAAAAAGATATTAAGAAAAATTTTGTGATCCAATTCTAGAGAAAGGAATCTATAAATTTTGAAAAGAGGAAGTTCGTTATAAAAACTGAGAGTGAACTTCTCGTCTTTTAAGGAAACGAAGATTAAAATTTTACAATCATCTGTATGCAATGGAAAACAATAGATTAACAAAACAAATATTGAACTTTTCTGAAAAGATGAAAACTAAAACAAAATGGTTTCAAGAAGTTGAGAAAGATTTTAAACTGCCTTAGATATCAAAAGAAGAAATGTACTGAACAGATCTCCTGTTAGAGCATTGATTTCAGAAGTTAATTTTTCAGAGGAAAAGAGCATCTTAAAAAGCCTAGCCTGGCCAATAGAAAGAAGAAAGTATCACCAAGAAAGAGTTATTAAACATTGGAAGGGCATAAAATTGAATGCTATTCATTGAGATCCAAATGGAAAAAAAATATATAATTAAGTTTAAAAAATAATATATAAAATATTTTAATTAAGATATAAATTTTTAAAAAAACATGTAGCCAGTCTGTAACATCATAAGCATCAATGCCACCTCCAACCATTACATTAAGCAGTACTCTCCTGCCATTACATCAATAGTATTTTGTTTGCTTTTGAATTGAACACAGTGTTTTGTTCGTCTCCAATCCTCTAATTACATTGATTAACATAATTTTTTTCCTAACATGCGATACATTATTTTAATCTGTTTTTTGATGCTGAAAACGAATTTGAACTAAGAATCTTTCTATCAACCACCATTTTTAGAAAAATTTTTAAATTTTAATTAAAGGATTTTTTCCTTTTTCTGAGTATAGTTCCTATATTGTATTTTTTTTTGCTCATTTTTTTTATTGTTTAACTTTGTTATCATAATTTTTAAGCTATGAATAAACAATACTAGACGGACAATTAAATCATATCATAGTCACATATTATGTTATCATATCTAATACTGAAGAGTGAGCCTTCATGGACAAGATTAACCATGTCTGTACAGGTCAAAACATGTAGCTGAAAACACAGCTGTGTCGTTTGTATTAAGCACTGGATTTAGGAATGAATTAATTTTGTTCAGTCTTATTGCTGTCTTAAGTTTGTTAACAGTGCAGTGTCATAATGCCTCAAAATTGTGTAAATGATGTGGATGCCTTTTCTTATGTATGAGGTCAGTTTACCATAAAATTAAATAGAAAAAAAATTACACCTTTAATTAAAAAGGCACATCATTTCTACTTTCAGTGTAAAGTTGGTGATCAGGATAAGAAGTGGACTCCTCATATAGTATGCACTAATTGTTCTGTATATTTAAGAGGATGGCTGAAAGGTACACGAAGGGCTTTGCCTTTTGGTGTACCTATGGTTTGGCGTGAATCAAAGGATCATGTAACAATAGTTACTTTTGTTTAACAAATAAGTCTGGAATTTCTAAAAAATGTAAACATTCTGTAAAATATTCTTCATTGCAATCTTCAATCAGGCCTGTACCTCACAGTGAAATTATTCCAGTTCCTGAGCCGCCTGTGAATGTATGTTTCAAAAGCAGCGATGAAGAATCGGGCAGTACTGAAGAAGACAACAATGATTTTGATTTTGAATTATCTTCTAGTAAGCCACATATTATATCACAAGGTGAATTAAATGATTTGGTTAAGGATTTAAATTTATCAAAAAATCAAGCTTAACTGTTAGAATCAAGAATGCAAGGTTGGAATTTACTTCAAAATAATACAAAAATTTTGGGCTTTCGAAGCCGACAAAAAGAACTTTCTCAATAGTTTTTTGATACAAATAATTTGGTTTATTGCACAAATATTGATGAGCTTATGATGCACTTAGGACAAATTCATAAACCTGAGGACTGGCATTTTTTCGTAGATTCAGTCAAGTATAGTTTAAAAGTGGTTTTATTACACAACGGTAACAAATATCCTTTGCTACCAATCACTTATGGTATTAATTTGAAAGAGACATATAATGTGACGAAAGATGTTCTTGAAAAAATAAATTATAAAAGCATAACTGGAACATATGTGGTGATATAGCTACTTATGTGGTAACATATGTGGTAATTATGGTAATTATGTGCTAACATATGTGGTTATAGCTACTTTGCTAGGCATGCAGTTAGGCTATACTAAATACATGTGTTTTCTTTGCGAATGGGACAGCCGAGTTAGGGATAAACATTATGTTACCAAAGAGTGGAAGAAACAAGACAAATTAATTTCAAATAGGAAAAATATTATTCAGAAGCCCTTAGTTGAACCCAAAAAAATATTTTTACCTCCTTTCCATATCAAGCTAGGACTAATGAAAAATTCAGTAAAAGCTATGAAGAAGGATAGTCCCAGATTTATGAACATTAGACAGAAAGGAATATTTGTTGGTCCTCAAATAAGAAAGTTGGTCAAAGATGATGTATTTAAGTCAATGTTAAATAATGTAAAAAATGCAGCTTGGGCTTCATTTAAAGACATCTGCAAAACGTTTCTCACAAACATAACTTCTTACTTCTTTCAGAACTACTGGATGTAACATGTCTTTGAAAATACATTTCCTCCACTCACATCTGAATTTTTTCCCGGACAGCCTCGGAGACATAAGTGACAAACAACATGGTGAACGTTTCCACCACCAAGACATTTTGGTAATGGAAAGCCGCTATAAAGGGAAATGGAATACTAATTTGCTAGCCGATTACTGTTGGATATTAATTCGAGATATGCCTGAGGCTATTTATAAAAGAAAAGCATCAGCAAAATCATTCTAACACAGGTGGTATGACCATGCAAAATTATAAATTTTACAGATTTTAACTATATTTTCCCTTAATTATTTTTGATGCGTTATTTATGTAAAACTAAGGGTGATAGAAAATTTGTATTTACATATCTATAATGTACGCAAAAAATCAATTCAAGAAATGGTATCACACTTAGAGAAACATAAAAAAATTTTTTTTTGTCAATCAGTGTAACAAAAAGCATTAATGATGATGACGTCATGAATGATTATCGAGCTAGGATGATGAGAAAAAAAAACAAATGATTGAACCCACCAATGCAGTTGAAAGTAAACGTTTGCAGTCCGAGTTGAACAAGTAGATGCAAACTGAAGGGACTGTTCCACCAGAATTTATATCATCTGCTGATTTACACCTAAAAGACTTATCTTCTCACCGGAAGAGTACATTTCATCCTTTACAGTTGAAAAAACACTTGAGACACCAACAGGAAACAGGTCAAGATATATCCTGACCTGGAAAATATCAATTTTCCAAGGCACAAATGGATTATACAATTTGCTTTTTTCTATGAGCTAATGCTCATAGAACACAAAACTCAAGAATATAGTAGTATAAAATTGAATATTTGTCTAAAATAAATGAAGATAATAAGAAAATTGTTTCTAACGCAGAAAAAACTAGTAGAGAGATAAGAATGCTGATGGTTTTTTAATGAGATTGTGAAAACTGATTACATCTACTTTGATGATCCAAATGAGCTTGGTGAAAGTTTGAAATTGCCGATAGATTCAAAAGACACCAGTCATACTGGTCAACAGAATGAAATAAATTTAAAAGTCAAAGAGCTGTGAAAACTAGGCATTATAAAAGGAGATATGCGTTTAACTAAGTATTTATTTTTCATGATGCTTCTGAACAGAGAGGGTCAACAGATGATGCCCTGTCACAGGTGCATGCCCTTTGACAAAACTCTAGAGGATTTTATCAATGTTAAAGAGCGTTGTATCTGTAACTTAGGCAGTGCTGAAGACAATAAAAATGCTGTTACGTTGAATGACTATAAGAAGCTTATCGATGAAAATAAGAGAGCGTGATATAAAAAAATATGTTACATAAAGATGTGATTCATTTTAATAAAAATATTCTCAACAGCACATGGGTGATTTTCATAATTATAAACTGATAAATGTTGACAATAGTCATGGTTTGCATGAAACAGTAAACAAAGGGTAAGTATTTAATTATCTTTATTATTTACACTGTCAGTTGAGAGGAGAAAAAGTATTTAAAAATTACAATGAGTGGCAAAATAAATTTGTGAGTGTATTAAGAAATTAGCTGAAAACAAATAATTTAAAAAAAAAGATTAATCACAAATTACCATTGTCGATTCTTATCTTGGTAGAGAAGGTTGTACAAAATGGCATGAGTGTACCATTGTACTGCTCAAGAAGAGGAAGCGGTCTGTTAAGTGTTCTTACAAAAATTGCTACGAATTATTTAGCAAAAAAAGCAGTAGGAACAATTATATACAAAGATGTCAATCTATTGCCTGTAGAGCTACACATACCACAGAACTAGTAGTATTGTAGTTCACGACCAAATTTGAAGAGAGGTGGAAAGAGATAACCAGGAAATACATCTGCTGGATGCTACATGCAAGGAGCATGATATCGCATATTTAAAATCCTCAGATTCAAATAACAGGGCTGAAGAAGATTATTAGCAGAAAGAGTTTTTGTGAACACTGTGATTTTCACTAGCTTGATTACTGTTGGCAATCATAGCACAACTATACAAGTTAACTGAATAAATACTTTGAAATAGATCTGGATAGTGACTCCGTATAAATTGACTTGCTGGTAATGACATGTTTTTAACGCAGACTGACACACTGCTTCTCATCCAGATTCAATAGACATGTACATATGTCTGTTAAAAATTTTAACCAAATGCTAGTTTTAAAAAATATAGTATCAAAAGTTAGTTCTGGTGCCAAAAAAAATGTAGTACTCAGACTGTGCTCATGTAAAGAGATAGTGATTAAATGTTTGTAAACAAACTTACAAGTAACAAAATTTCAGTTTTTAATAAATTGTTGTTATCATTAAAAGTTGGACAGCAGAAATGATCCTGGCCATTTTTGAAAATCTATATTCAATCTTCAGTAATGTTAGTGTATTTCATATAATTGTAAACCTTGGTTAACTGTAAAATTTATCTTGATTCAGTAATGACATTTCTTTTATTTGTATACACCTTTGTAATGTCCAACTGTAGGTTTTGTTCTTTGAAAAATCTTCTAACATGATCAATATATTTCAAAAAATTTGATGCTAATCCGTGTAAAGCAAAAGCATAAATTCACTAAACTTTTTTTTGACATTATAAATCTTTCAGTTTTATACATACATCATTTGTTTTTAATTATTAAAGTTCTATGATTAAGAAATAAACCTTATAGTTGGTCAAATTATTAACAAAATATTAGGATATAATTTTGTTTTTCTTATTTGTTTATTTTCTTTTGTGTACTAATCCTGCATATTTTTTTCAAGTGTACACATTTCCAGTTTATGGTATTTAACAACTGAACAAAATGTTTATTGTACAATGTATTCCCTTTTTGTTCCCTTAGTTCTTCTTTTAGTAATATTAGATTATGTTAATTATTTGTAATATGTTCATGTGATTGACAATTGATAATTTAAATGTCAAAATTTAGTAGTCTTGAACTATTTGTATTAAAGGTCAAAGGACAAAGTTGTTCTTGAACCAGCAACTTATAATAAAGTAGATTCTAGTTCATATTTTTAATTAATAATGTTTCTTAATGGAAACAAACTTTTGCTGTATGGTTTTACTTTTCTGCTCTTTATATCATGATTACCTTAGACTAAAATCATTCTATGATTATTTGCAATTGCTGCAGTCATCTAATGTTTGTAATTTATCATCATATTTACATTATTCTTAACAAAAACATAATCAATCATGAACACAGATATGTTGTTACTAAAATCACAGATAAGTCAACTCAAGCTTCATGCTAGCCATTTTAATATCCACTTTTTTTGCTTGATGATTTTGCCAAAAAAGCTTGAGGCTTGTCTGCGGAATATGGAATTCTGTAGCATATGAAAAACCCCATGCTTGATACCCAAGACATACCAGACTTTAAATCCAGGACATATAAATGAAAGGCTGAAACACACTATCGCTTCACCACAGAGATCGGAACTTTAATTTAATCACCCATGAAATATGAATCTAAGATTCATGTAGATGGAGTCAGAAGAATTACATTATTATATTAATTAGATACTGAAAAAGATGTACATCAGAAAAATATATTTCCTTAACTACATTACAGACACAAATTGTCAGAACAAGACTCAAATTTATCAATTATATTTATAAAATATAATTGAATATATATATATTTAATTAATTTATATATTACATTTAATTGAATGTATTTATCAAATATTATTATTTATCAATAATACATATAAATTCGAGCAATCTACATAAGGCAACAATATCTACACCAACATTATTAGCAATTTTTATTTTTCAGCAAATAATAACAGGTGTTGGGTAGTGTGTCATTACAGACTAATAAAATAGATGAGGCATCCCCCCAACCTATCTGATAATTAACACTGAATTTTGTAATTATGTGTTCATTTATCTTAAGTATTATCATGCAGGTGAGACAGTGTTACAGTGCATTTTCATTTTGTATATATTTCAGTTCTTTATGTAATATTTTACACAAGTGCCTAGAAAATGCACTTCAAGGAATTTTAATAATTTACTTGGAAATACCAAGTTACCAAACATTTCAATGAAAAATGGAAAAACATTTCCAAAGAAAGTAAAATAAATAAAAACAATGATCAAATTAGTTTAACAGGAAAGATATACTAAAAATATTGAAACATACAATAATATAAATTTTATTTATTTACAAATTAGAGAGTTGGAATCCAAAGTATGTTCTTTCACTTCAGATTCTCACTTTTATTTTTAATGCTAAGACTTAGAGACTAATGGTCATATCAAAGTTCATTTTTCAAAATATGATTCAGAAGCTTGATTTCAGAAACGAAAGCATAAAGAGTTTAGAAAAATGTAATTTATTTAGATGTAGTTAAATATACAGTAAAAAACAAGTAAAGATAATAAACCTAATCGTTAATTAAAACAATAACATTAACTTTTTTACTTACAACAGTAGTTCCATAATGTACATGTGATGCAGTTGACAATGCCCACAAAGAATACAGCAAAATTAATTCTAAATTTTGGGATGGTAATAAAATCGCCAATCCTACAGAGAGAAGTGAAGGACCCAGTAACCAGTTCCACACATCACACCTGACACCACTCATTTGAGATACTATCAGCCGACACTATATGAATATTAAACAAAAGAAAAATTAACTTAATTTACATTTGGAAATAAACAGTTTTGAAGAGTGGTAAGTTGTTTCAGAATTATTACAGAAGGGAACAGAGGATCTGTTGAATTTAAATTAGTTTCACAACTGTAAGATTATCTTTATCTATCAGAATCTTTATCATAAAGTAAGTGACATTAACTGGTATGGAGATAAACCAGTAACATTTATTTTTGGAAGACCCAACCATTAAATGTTCTTTAATTTTTTTTGGCATTAATATAAATATATACTGCATCTTTCAATCTAAATCTCTAAAAATCTTCAGAAGATTAGCATAGAAAAATAAATAAAATTAAAATTTTGAATAAAGGTTAATTTTTTTTAAATTCTAATGAGCCCACCTTCTAATTTGTATCTCTGTTCATTTACGTTAATAAATTTTTTGGTTAATATTTTAGATACAGTTAGCTTCAATGATTTGTACGCTCAGAAAAAGCTATTAATTTACTTTGTAATCTGATCTTTAAAAAATTTAGTCTATCCTTTCGTGCAACAAATTTGCAGAAACTTAAGTAAATTGTTAAATTTGTATACACAGCTACAATTAGTTCCTTATTTTTTGTGAAATACTTTATTTTTCAATTTCAGTTTGATATGGAAATTTGTGTTTTCGTAATCTATAAGAACTTCTTTTTTTCAACTTTGGTATGTGATCTGAGTTTAGGACCCACTCATGTAGCATCAATTACATTTTTTTAGTTTCTGTTTCATTTATCACCCGTGTATCTTGAGCACTTGCTGGCTATGTAGTCTAGAACTAATGAAGTTTGAGAAGAGTAATAAACTACAGAAAAAAACAAGAGAACTTTAAAACCAAATGCAATGTTATGAGATAATGTTACTATTATGATGTAATGTTACAGAAATAAAATATTGGAATTATTGATTTTTATGCTCAGGTGACTCTTCGGTATTTTAAATTTAATAACAAAATAAACTTGCTACCATATTAACTAATTAAAAGTCTAAGATGAAAGAATTCTTAATATTCAACTAAATGAACAAGTAATTTGGTTGTACTTACTATACTTCTGAACTCCTGAGATTTGGGTGTAGTGGAAGTACTTTCATAAAAAAAGACAATTAGTGTTCAACAAGAGTGATGAATCTGAGAGTTGCAAAAAATTTTCTGTATATTCTGTTACGTGGCTATAGTATACGATAAGAATGTCTGCGTGATAAATGAAAATAGGTAATTTGTGATGATATTAAAAAAAAAACGAGAATCAAGGAAAGAAAAGAAGAAATATTTACAGCCATTTGAGTAACAAAGATGGATATAAATTCAGTATCATAGGAAGTAAAATAGACTAGAGAGAAATTTTCATGTTATAGAGTATGGAATGATGATTCTTCTGCAAAGAGATTTTATAATAATCCAGTTTTTAATTAAAGTAGTAAAACAACTAATCAGTTTGCTCACATCATTAGTAATGAAGAGAGAAATAATGAGAAAACTATCTGCTTAAATTTTCAGGTAAGGTGTTGAGTGAACTAAACCGCAATAAGCCTTATAAAGGAAGAGCTCCTCAAGACTTGCTTACTTATGGATCTGTTATGCTCTTCAACATCTGGTTAGACACTTGTAATGCATGATAAAATTTTAGAACCATTGGGGGGTTTTAGTGAATCAAAAAAAAGTGGTCATGACAGTTGCTTTCTTTTGATCATACATACACTCAAAAACCTTTAACTATAATACATTTTACAAAAATAATACATTAATAATACTTCTAAAATGTTTTTTTTTTTTTTTTTTTTTTTTTTTTTTAAATACGTTAAAATTTGAGAGAAAAGGCACATACTATTAGGTGATAGGTTAAAACTCAGTTTGAAAATTGATGAAATGTTTTATTTTTTTACTTCCTATTACATCAATTTTTACTTCCTTGTACGAAGTAAAGGAACTATTATGATCACAAAAAATTTCGGGTTTCAGAAATATCCAGTTTGACTAGTTTCAGTGTGACGTCTGTATGTATGTACATATGTATCTCGCATAACTCAAAAAAGATGCCGTAGGATGTTGAAAATTTGGATTTTGGACTTTTTCTTAACTGCAGTAATAAGCCCTCATCGAGAGCTTTTCAACACCGTATCATAAGTGGTACTTATTTTCATTGGTTCCAGAGTTATAACCAAATAAAATTTTAAATATTGAAATATTTGTATCTTACAAGGGAAGGCATATCAATTCAAAGAGACTTCATCAACTTCTTTTTTTAATTTTTTTTAAAACTTATATTTTAACTCTTTTTTTTTTAATTTAAATATATTGATTTAGTAATTATTAACCCATGATTGTAAAAAAAGTTTCACAATAAATAATAATTTAACAATAAAAATAAAATTATGAAAAAAATGAGAAATTATTAGTGAAATAAAATTTTATGTACTTATAAAAATGTGTATATGTAATTTAATAGGCATTATTACATACATTTATATGCAATAGATTTGGTGAACGTCTGATTATTTAATATTAATTGAAAATTATAATTTAGAAACGTATTATTTTTGGGTTTTCTTGTTTAATTTCTGTTTAATTATTCTGAAATTTCTGTTCAATTTTATCTACATTAAAGTTAACTACAGAATGACTGAAAAATAAACCCTCACAAGAGCAACATATACACTGAGATATCCATGCCTGATCTTTAATAAATTGCAAAAAATTCTTATTTTTTAGTTCATTACTCCTCTGATATTGTCAGACAATATTCTCCCTAAGTTGAAGTTGATCATCATTTCGTTTATTTGTTTTTTGTTGTCAATCATTTAATCGCTCTGATTTGATATAATTCTTCTGATCTAAATTTATGTACACGTTCTCTAGTTTTCAAATGTTCTCTCTTTATATTCATCGTCCTTTGTTAATCTTTTTACTCTTTCCTTGGTCTTAACATTTTCTTCCATTTCATATTCATTACCTTGTTGTTTTTTTTGAGATATATCTCTTCATGTTACCTTTTTCTCCTATATGATTGTTTCATTTTCATTTTTGATTATTCACCAAATAATCCAGTATTAAAAACTGACACTGTAAGGTCAAAATTAACATTTGTAACCAGTAAGCAGGAGTTCACTACACAGAAGAGTTTAATTATTATTAACTTTTATATATACGACAAACCAAAAATCTAAAACTTTTGTTAATCAGCAATTCACAAAGATATGTAATAAAGGGACTTTTACTCTATCCTAATATTTCATGTAAGATTGTTGAATTAATAGTACAAACATTTGATGTTAATAAAAACTAATATTTAAGCAACTGTGTAAACTGTCCACTTTATTAAAGAACTGGAGAGGATTGTATCTCACTTTCAAATGAAATAAGTTTACATGAAGTGCAGTAAAAAATGTGTATATGTAATTTAATAGGCATACAAGAAGGTCATGTGGTGTTTACATCAGATTTTTTAAATTATTTTTTTTATATTTATTTTTTATATTAATACACTTTATATTAGTAGTATTAGTATTAACCAACAATTAGTGACCCTTTTGTCTCTTGCCAAGTTCTAAGAGAATCATGGTACACCTGGAAAGTTATTGTAATACACATGTCTATCCATGGAGTCTATCCATCTAACACATGTCTATGTAGTCTATCCATCTGAATTTAAACTACATTAAATAACAGGTGTGGCAGTGAATCAGGCTATTTGTCAACACTGGATACAGTCTCCCATTATGAATGGAGAATGAAAGTTTTGTTATCTTTTAGCTCTGGATTTAAACCTCACTAAATATAGAGTCATATAGTTGTGTGTATGACTGTATGTTTAAAGGATGTCTAAACTGTTTGCTTTTAAAACAGACAATAAAAACAATGACAGTTACATGGCCAAAAAGCAGGTGTTTCAGAATCATTTCAATATTCCTTGTGAGGATCCAGGCCTTCGGACCGTATCATTAAAAGATGAGTTAAAAACTTTGAAGAAACCGGCTCCACACTAAGACTACCAAAAAGTAAGTGGTCCAAAAAGTAAGTTACATTTGTGCCTAGCATGGAGATGGGTAGGGATAGTGCCGCCATCTTGGCATCAAAACACAAAAATCATCGCATCACGATTACAACTATCGCTACATTTCCCTCAAATTTCATGAATTTTACTGCATGAAACTGTATCGAGAAAGCTTGGTTACCACAAGTTTTATACAAGATGGGTGCCAAAAATCTAAGGCAACAGATTTCTACAGAGAAGGAATTGAAAACCTTGTGCATCATTATGATAAATGCCTCAATTTAAATGGCGACTATGTAGAAAGATAGTTTAAGATTGTCCCTTTCAAATGTACATAATAAAATTTCTTTTTTTTTATTTCAAAATATAGGTTACTTTCTGGACAGCCCTCGTAACTGGAAGCATTAAAACTGTGCACGCACCAGAAATTGTTGTGCAAGTTGAGGTTGCTCTAACTCCTACCAGACAGCAACAAGAAACTCCATCAGTCAGATGCACACAGCATCACTAGATATATTCTTTGGTTAAAGGACATATGATAAATGTTAATACAGGCCTTCTAAACAACCTTCCAATATGTGATGAGATTCATTTCTACTTTTCAGACTTTGTCAATGTCCAAAGCTTTGTTAATAGTCAAATGAAAATCAAGTGCACAAAAAGCTGCTCTATAGTGTCAAAGTAACAGACTAGTATCCATTTCATCATTTTGAATTATATGGCATATTTCTTTGAAAACAACGACGAGTAAGCAGTTTCAATAAATTCACAATACTATGTTACCATGTAAGAAAACTTCCTTCAGTCTGAATTAACTCTTTATTTGGCTAACAATTACATGATCTTTCAACAAGATGGTATTAAGTACTACACTTCATCAGCTTCCATGATAATAGAAGGAAATTCTTTCCTAATCACGTCACCTTAAAGATTGGGAATAATCTATGGCCCACAAAATTACTAAGTCTGCCTGCAAATGATTTTTTTCTTTAGAGGTTGAAATCATACATTACACATTTTACATATTTTACTTTCTGGACAGCCCTCGTAACTGGAAGCATTAAAACTGTGCACGCACCAGAAATTGTTGTGCAAGTTGAGGTTGCTCTAACTCCTACCAGACAGCAACAAGAAACTACATCAATCAGATGCACACAGCATCACTAGATATATTCTTTGGTTAAAGGACATATGATAAATGTTAATACAGGCCTTCTAAACAACCTTCCAATATGTGATGAGATTCATTTCTACTTTTCAGACCACTACCACCACCACCACCATGCAACCAGGACCTTAAAGAATCTGAGAAGAGGTGGGTGGAATTCATGTGGATATGCTGCAAAATGTAACCTACAGACATCGGTAACCTACAGACAATTGTTGGAATGTGTGATGGCTGTCTTCGAGATGTTACTAAGTAATAATTTAAAAATAAATTTTTTCATTTCATATATATATATTTTTTTCATTTTTAATATATATATATATAATAAAGTTAAAGTAATAACACAATTTTACTTATTTATGGGGTACTTTTAATCAACTGATTCACTACCACAATCTATATATAAATTTTCTGAACAAAAAAAAAAATTTAGATTTTAAAGAGATGATGATTATGATAGAATATTCTAGCTAATGGTGCAACATATTTCAACATTTGTTGTAAACATAATTTGTCCTTGTGAGTATAACATGATTATCTAAGCAATAAATTGTAATACTTGTTTATTTTTGTTTATATTCTTTTTGTTTATAAAAATAAATTATCAACTTGGCCACCTTGTTTTAATTACTTGTAGAAACACATCCACCTATTCATTCATCATTTTCAAAATCCTACTGTAATTACCTGGAATCCTTTCAAATAAAACATTAACACAAACAACATTAACAAAAGTCTAATTCATATCTATTTTATAATTTAGTTTATTTTGTATTTATCCAGTTATACAAGGGTTGTCTGATAACTTTTGAGCCTCAACATGAAGATGGTAGCACTCGTCAACAAAAGTTAGGGAATGTATTTGCGCATGTGTTGAAAGGTAGTCATTAAAATTTCAGCCACTTTGGACGCTCAAATGTTATTTGATAATCATTTGAGTAAGTCGTTGTTAGCATTTTTGTGAAAATGGAAAAAATAGAATATTGTGCCGTAATTAAATACATGCATTTGAAACACAATACACCTATACAAATTAAAACCAAGCTGGACGCTATTTACTGGGACTCTGTCCCATCATTGCCACTGTGAAAAGATGGGCAGCTGAATTTAAACATGGTGCTACCAGCTTGGTTGATGATGAGTGTTCGGGACATCCAAAAACTGCAATCACCACCGATATCAAAAAAGTTCACAAAATGGTATTGGCCAACTGATGAATTAAAAGTTAGAGAGATAGCATAGGCTATGGGCATATCAAAAGAGCATGTTTGTCATATATTAACTGAAGAATTGGATATGCAAAGCTATCCACACGTTGGGTCCTGCGTTTGCTCACTTTGGACCAAAAACGCATTCGAATGAACATTTCCAAGGCCCTGCTGGAACAGTTTAAGCAAAACAAGTCACATTTTATGGGTCGATTCATAACTGCAGATGAAACATGGATCCACCACTACACTTATGAGATGAAACAACAGTCAAAACAGTGCACTGCAAAAAGTGAACCTGCTCCAAAAAAAGGTGAAAACAGTTCCATCGCTCGGGAAGGTGATGGCGACTGTTTTTTTGGGATAGGAACAAAAAGTAAAACAATAATGGGGCAATATTATGCATCATTACTTGACAAGCTGAAGGCAGAATTTGCAAAAAAAATAACATTTGAAGAAGAAGATGCTATTCCATCAGGACACAATGGGCCTGCTCACACTTTGACAGTTGTCATGACTAAAATTCACATACTGCACTTTGAATTGGTTGACAACTCACTTTATTCACCAGATCTGCCTCCAAGCAACTTTTTCTTGTTTCCTAACCTTAAGTTTTGCTTGGACGAAAGAGATTTTCATCAGATGAGGAGGTTATCGCATATATAAACGCCTATTTTGCAGAGAAAGATGCCAGCTACTATTTGGAAGGGTTAAAGAGGTTAGAACATGAAAACATGTATTGACTTGAAATAAGACTTTGTTGAAAAATAAAATTATATTTGACAGAAAAAATACGTCTTTCTATGTTAGGCTCAAAACTTTTCAGACAACCCTCGTGTAATTTATCTTTATTTATATCTAATTTATATCCATAGCACTGAAAGCAAGATTTTTTCATTTTATTTAAGCAATTTTCTGGTAATATTTTCTTCTTGAAGATCTTATATCAGTATTTTTCTTAAATTACGAATGACTAAAAAATTCTTTTGCAAAGTCTATGTTATACACCATCCTTATGTCTAACAACTACTTACACTGATAAAAGGGATTATTATATGCTTAAAACTAGTCACATCATGCATTCTGTTCAAAAGAAATAGTTCAACTGACACATATATTTGAAAACACAGTTCCAGAGAAAAGAATAAATGCTCTTGGATCACGAGATATGATATCAGATGGAGAATTGTAGACCCACAGACCACAAACAAGTATTAACACTATAAGTGGTACCAAAGGTCGATTTGCTTCAGTAAATGACCTCATTTTTCCTGTTTTGTTTTTGTATGACCTGTAAACAAAAAAAAAATCATTAAAGATTAAACACAAAAATAACTTTTTTCTCTGAAAGAAAACATAAAGCTTATATCTATTTCAAACGCAATTCCCCTACATAAAATATTATACATATAAATAAATGTATACAGACAGACACACACACACACACACACACACCACACCCCTTCACAAAGAAGGTGTGATCAAAAAATAACAAGAATTTTTTAATTCTCGACACTGTATTTTTTGTCTCAGTTTGTCTTTTTCCCAAATGATGATAGCATTGTTTATAATGTATATCTATATTTTCAGCAATATTAGACATGAAATTAAAATTTGACAGTTGAGTAATTAGGACATACTTTATTTCATTTGAAAATGATTGATAGGTCAACACTAAGGATTTATGAATGGTAAAAACAGTTTCAAAAAGGCCACAAAGATACTGAAGACAATGAAAGGGTTGGATATCCTAACTCACCAACTGATGAAAATGTAAAAAAGAAGTATTCAAAGAATAGAAATATAAACATAAAAAAAATAAAAAGAATGCAGTAAGAAAGAAGTATCCTGGAAATGGGAAGCAAATGAACTAAATTCTTTTGCTTGAAAATGCACTGGCATATCAATCCACCATGCTTGTCAAAGAGTACACTTAGAAGCAGAAACAATTCTCTCCCAACCTAACATCAGCTTTTTTTTTTACATTTTTCCTCGTTTGAAAAATGCTCTGAAGGGGAAAGATACACAAGCATCAACGATATGATGACCAAATGCAGTGAAATAGCCCATATCTCAAAATAGGATAAAAAAAAAATCCTATAAACTGACAAAAAAGTGAAATGTATACTAAACAATTTTCATATAAGTAGTTTGTGAAAAATAAAGTTATTTTAGTAATTTGTAAACCCAACATAATATATATATATATATTTAAGTTAAATTTTTTATAGTCCTTATAAAAAGTCATGTATAGTCTTAGTATAGTTAGTTTTTATAGAAATTTCTTTTTCATTCTTGACTGAACAAATATTTGTTCTAATTTATTTTAAATGTTTTTAAGAAAGTTTTTAACATTTTTATTTTAACTAACAATTTTTACAAATTGTAACAAGCTAATGCAATAATGTGTAAATGTAAACTGTCCATAAATTTATAAAAAATATCACTGAAGATAGGCTTAGGCCTGAAAACATTATGATAAAGTAAAAAAGTAAAGGTAAGAGTGTTTCTCTAACTCTGTGCTTTTCGGAGGCTGAAAAAATATTATATTGTGTATAAATATATATATATATATTATCAAATAACAATAAAATAATCACCAAACACAGTAACAGAATGTACAAAACTAATCTGCATCATCAGTCAGTACAAAATTCCACCAAACAGAAACAAAAAATAAATAAATAAAAACTTAAAAATTTATAAAACATAAACCCTAACAACCACAAAACTTGAACAACATAACTCAATGCCAATTGAAATGATAATAAATTTACTGTGATTTTATTTGTTACTGTGTTTGGTGGTGGTTATTTCATTGTTATTTGAGGTTATTTGGCACAGTGATTAGTATGTTGATGAATTATTATATATAAATATATATAAGAAGAAATGGAAAGAATTTAAAGATATGTACTACAAGTGAAATTGAGAAAAGGTTCAAATAAACAAGGGTCATCCAGAAACACTTTGTTTTCAATTTGTAACTTGTGAAAAATTTCACCCTGATTTCGGCTCCAAGGTTAAAATGAAGCCATACTAAAATTCTAGGAACTTAAATAAAGGGGCAAATCCGATTGACTCAGATTACAATCTTTGACCTGAAAAATGTAATAAAACAGAACCTTGAACTATATCTTTAGAAACTGCTGATAAAATTATTGTAAAACAAAAAACTAATATTTCAAAACACAATTATTTAGGTATGAAGTACAATAACTTCACTAAATTGCCAGTAAACAAATAAAACTGTGCAAAAAAATTTGTAGAGAATTTAACTATGAGAAAATCTATAAATAACTCGACTTAATAAGAATTTAACAAATTTTACTTTCATTAAAGCAAAATAGATTAAAATGTAGCAGAATACTGCAATATAATTTTAAACTAAAACAAGAATAATTTCAATATTGGAAAACATCTAAAAACAAAATCAATTATAAAAAATAAATTTTAAAATACTAAGTAAGATGTAATTTGATATGATTATTTAAATGTCATTGTATTATATTAAAAATATTAAGAAATAAAAATCTATTATTTAGAAATAACTTTGCAAAAAAGAATTATTTTATTGTTTAAGTTAACAATATTCACAGTTGAACAACTGAAATTTGGTATTGCATTATGTCGATAGTTTTGTATGCTTAATGAAAATTACAATACTTGAATACTACTTTCTAAAAATGTTTTTTTTCAGTTTTCAAATGAAGAATTTGACATAACCTGGAGCTCAATATTAGATAAACTTCAAAAATTGCACTGAATTGTCACACAATACAGAATTATAAATAATTCAAAAAGATAATCTCTACACACACCATTTGCAGGAAAGTCAAATCTTACAGCCCAGAGAAGTTTCTGCTGCATTTAAATTTTTCTCACTGGCTTCAAGACAACCAAAAGTTTTTTATTTACTGATGAAGCCATTTTTTTCAAGATATGGAGATGATTCACAAAATAATCATCATTAATTTTTTTTAAATCCATAAAAGAAAGTATTTCCTAACACAGATTTTATATTAATGTTTGGTGTGATATTTATTGACAAGCAAATTTTTGCTTGTCATTAATATTTGTCATTTTTACATTTTATTTTTTAGATTGCCTTATATGAATTGTGTCAACTTCTTAGAAAATAATTTCCTACCAATTCTTCTAGAAAAAACTCCATTACTAACAAGGCAATGAAATGATTTTTCAGCATGGTACTCCTCATTTCTGAGAAAAAGTTAGGAATTATTTGAATGTAAGATTTATGAAAAACTGCAAGGGAGAACAAATAGTATGGTATTTTTCTCCCATGTTTCAGTCTCTTTTGTTTTCAATAAAATTTTTTAAACTCTTTTATCATATTTAGTTGACAGTAATTAAACAATTTTCTCAGAATTACTTTCTGCAAATTTTGTTTGAAATACTGGAAAACTGTCGTTTGCAATACAAAATTTTATTTGTTTATTGGCAATACAAACTAGTTATTTATTGTATGTCAAATCTAAAAAATTGTGTTTTGAGAGACCAATTTTTTGTATTCTACAATAATTTTGTTAACTACAAAAAATCATCTGGTACCTACTTTTAATCAATTTTTCAGATGGAAAATTTTATGAAACAATCAAATTTAAATTTTTATTTAAGTTCTAAGAATTTCACTATGGCTTCATTTTACTCTTGGAGCAGAAATAAAAGTAAAATTTTTCACAAGGTACAACTTGAAAACAATGGGATTTTGGACCCATGTTTATAAAAACTTTTTTCTTTATTTTCATACATAGTCCTGAAATGCTTTCCATTTCTTCGTTAAACAACAAATGAGACAACGAATATCAGCAAAAATAAAAATATTAATAAACATTCATTCAAAATGCCAACATTTTCAGAAATGAAGGTATGTTCTGATGACCCTTTTATAACATACAAGTAATAGATACAGATGACACAAAAAAAACAGGAACTTTTGAGAGATACAACAAAAAAGCTTAATGACAGAAACCTAACCATTACAATTAAAAAGTATAATATATATGTATATATATATAAAATATCAAAATATCTAATATCAGTTACTGAAAATTACATCTTCCTCTATGTATGACTCTGCCTATCTGCTGTTGAGGTTTCCCATTACTCACTGCAACATCTCAGGTGGGATGCCACAAATTTTGTCTTGAATTGCTTGTTTCAGTTCACACAATATCTTTGGCCGACTCTTACAGACCACATTTTTAAGGTATCCCCACAAGAAAAAATCACAAACTGGCAAATATGGTGATCTAGGGGAACTGTGAATATCCCCTAATCATGAGATGACTTGGTTATCTAATAATTCTCAAGACAGCTGCTATTGATTATCAAGCAGGGTGCAACATCGCCCCCATCCTGTTGAAACCAGGCTTCAAGCTGGTGTGGGAAATTGTTCAATGTAGGTGCAGCAAAAGTTGCAGTACGTGAACATACCAATCCAAACTGACAGTTGTCGTGATCCACTCCTCATTTTCAAAAAAGCATGGTCCGATGATCCCATATGATGAAACTGCACACCATACTGTTACCTTGCTGCTGTGTAAAGAGTGTTAGTGAACTTCATTGCAGTTGCTCTCTACCCAGTAACAACAGTTCTGCTTGTTCATGTAACCTGTGAGATAGAAATATGCCTCATCTGGCATCCATAGCTTGTCCAGAAATTTGTTGTCTTTGTTAACATTTGCCATCATTTTTTGATAGAAATCAAAACAGAAATGGTGATCATCTTCCTTCAGTTCTTGCATGATCTATAACTTGTAAAGATGAAATTTCAAGTCAAAATGAAGAAGTCAGCAAACACTCTCTTTGACAACCCAGCCACAGCTGCTTGTTTATGAATTGAACGCCACAGGCTGAGTACGACTGAAATGCATACAGCCTCAATACTGTGTGCACTACTCGCACTTCTTGGTCATCCTGTCAGTTTCTTTTACAGAGCCAATCCATTCTCTTCAAAGTTTTTAATCCATGTTTTTATTGTGTGTTTTGATGGAACATACCCTAAATTTTAATGACATTGGAACTCCCTCTGTACATCTTCCAAACTGTCATAAGTTTTGTAAAACATTTTTATAGTGAATGCATGCTGTTGACAATTCCACTGCTCCATGATAACTGAGTATCAGAGTAGCAAGGTTACTTTTGCATAAAGCAGTACTGCCTACTGTACAAGGCTGCCACTACGCATTTCAAAAATTCCTGTATTTTTGTATTACTTTGTATTATAAACATATATCAGTAAACACATCATCCAAGGAATACTCAAATTTAACTTCAGTAATAACAACAAAATACTGTGTAGAATGGATATACATTAACCCACACATAGAAAGAAAACATGCAAGTACTAGCCACTATTAAAATCGACATCTGCAAATCACCTCATTGATACAAAACATAACAATTTTATAAACCATGTCAGTCATGAACTCAAAACATTTGAAAAATACTATATTTACACACAATAAATTTTATTAAAACAATATACTTAATGAATAAAAAGAACGGACCAAATAAACATTTAACCACACATGAAACAGGTTTCCTTGCCCTTTTAAGATAAATAAAATTAATAATTTCATCATCTTATGTGATTGAAACAGAATTACAGTCCTGAAAAGATATTTTGGAAGGATAATTTCAGGTATTTAAAAAGTGAATCTTAATGTTTCTTTTTTAATTTTTTTGTAATAAGTGGGAATGACTGTTGTTGTCACTGGTCTTACCAATAAGTACTAACAGCATGCAGTGATGGCTGCACCTAACACTCATAATATCAGTAATCTGAATAAATTATAGAAGTTTATTAAAAATGACTTTTTAAAATGGAATTTTCAACTTAATTATCAAACATTGATATCCTAAATACTAAAAAATGATATTAAAATTAAAATAAATTTTTTTTTTAAATTTAATTAATTAAATTTTGCCAAACAAAATATTTATTTATATTTTTTATTTATTTGTTTTATAGCTCACTGGTTGATCCAGCAGTAAAATTGTTGTCATAAATGTAACAGCTAATTTTTGAAGTCGAAGGTTCTAATGTTCAAAACCCAATAGGTTCAGTTACGTTTTTACAGATTTGAATACTAGACAGTGGATTCTGGTACACAATGGTGGTCAGATTCAATTAACCACATATTCAGGAGTGATAGGCCTGAGACTGTACAAGCCTATCATTTCCATATCTTGCATGCCACCCTCATCTAGTTGAGCCATGGGTAGCTTATTGTTCACAAGTTGATGCAACATACTCATTAGGAAAAGAAAAGAAAAGATTTATTTTATTTTGAACTAAACCTTTATATTGATGTATTAATTATTTTCTTGTTTACTTTACAGTAAACATGTGAGCCTCTCCTGCAGTATTCGTCTAAAATAATAAAAGAAAATTACAAGATATTTATAAAGATCAGATAATATTTTCAAAAGAAAAAACTGAATGAAGAGCTAACTTTTCAAAGTGGGCTAACCAAAATTTCAGAATATCAAACGTTGCATACTTTTGCATACCTTAAAACATAATTTTTCTTCTAAGTATTATTATATACATTAGGCTATATTAAACAAAAGTATAAAGAGAATATTTCAAAAAATTACTGGAAGTTAACTGAAAAAATTCTGATGAATATTACCTAAATAAGAAATAGATACCAAGTAAAAAGCAACTGCCACTGATGAAAAGTAAAAATTAATTTTTCATTAAAAAGAATTACAAAATAAGAAGTGCTTGGTTTTAAGTTACTGTATTACTACTATTATTTAAAAGACAAAAAGACACATAAGAAAGTAAATGAAATATAACTGCTTTTCATACACGAATTTATAAGAAAAACACTGCTGTTTTATAAAGTTAATCTCTGTTAATGAATTTTTTTTTTATTATTTAATCTCTGGGTTGTGACTTTTTTAACATCAAATCATGACTTTAAAAACTGATTTATAGTTATAGTTACAGAGTTATGACAATAATTCAATTAACTGTTCTTATCAATTAATTGATGAATTGATTGAAGAGTTAATGTATTTTTCAATGAGCATTGTATAATGACAAAAACTCCATTCTTTTCAAAATCAATATCTAGAGATATATTACCATAAGTAACAAGAAATAAATATTTTTTTAAACAACTATTTTATTGACATTAAAAAAAATATTCATTTAATACTGCAAACCACACTTTTCAATTTGGACAATATTTAATTATATGATTACTTATGTCTTTCCATATGTCATCATTGATCAATTACAGACTTATCCCCATCAGCTGACAGGAAAGGATTAACTATTAATGATAAAATTATCAATCTATGATGATAATTTCCTTTATTCATAAATCAATCTTTTTCTGTCTTTATCCTTACAAACACAAAGCATGGATATTAATTTTAAAGTAATCATAATTGAGCTCATGATATCAATACTAAGAGATAAGTGATATGAACTACCCTTACTTAATGTTCACTTGTGCATGTTATGTATATATTTTCATTTTAGATAGTGTAGTTATCTTTTTTTTTTATTTACCTTAGTTGTTTCTTTACTTGTTTGTTACTGTTTTACTGTTTTTTTTTAATTATCTGTTTATTTACTCTGGTTTTTTTTTTGACCAATATGATTTTTTTTTTTACTTGATTATTTTTAGAACTAAATTCTCTACAAGTTTTGTTAATAATGATTTATGCATTTATTAGTCATTTAACAAAGTTACTGTATTACAAACCTAAAAAAGTATTACAAAAGTATTACAAACAATACACTTTTCAGTCTTACTTCGGATATCATGAAAATTACTGGAGATACATTTCTGGAACCTACTTTATCAATTTTTCAGGTCAAAAACCATAGGTAACCATTAATTTCACTCCTCAATTAACATCCTAAAAATTTCAGTATAACCTCATTTCACCAGGTGTGCTGAATTCCAAGCGAAATATTTCGCTAGCCATAACTCACTAACAAAGCATTTCCAAACATGTTAAGTCAACTTTTTTCATTATTTTTATGAGAGATATACACCAGCAAAGTATGTCAGTTTCCTCAATGGACACTGTTTATATATATATATGATTTCAAACATAAAATAAATACAGACCATGTTAACTAGTTAAAAAACTCGTTTTTTATTTAAGACTATTACTAATAATCTCAATGTATTTTCTTTTAGGAGGCAGTAGCTACTAATTCTGAGGGTAGTTGAAAAATAACAAAAGTTAAAGCATGTTTGATTGATAACTACCAATCAAATATTGCACTCAAATATTGAACCATTGCACAATATCAGAAGTACAGGACGCAAATCCATCATTTAGTAGAAAACCATAAATGCCATTACAAGAACAGTAGTTTTGGTTTACATCAAGTTCTACTTATTTCAAATGTTCATGACTTCTGAACAACCTGCTGCTGTAAAATATAGAGCATTATTCATACTTTAACATATAAAGTGATACCACCAGCTGACAATCACTATCAAAGAGATTAAATCTGTAATGGAAACATCAAGAGTAGTGGAATGGTTAGGAAATGGGTCAGATAACTAAATAAAAGTAATGAAACCTACCTGTAAGATGGGGATAAAAGTCACGTGCTTGTGTTTAATTGCTATCTCTATGAAGTCAACCAAAACTTTATAAGGGCACACAGAAAAAGTTCACAATTTTATGCTCAGAACTTCTCTAACAGAAATTATGTAATCAGGAAAATAGAATTTTTTGAACCACCAAATGTTGGGCTTATGCTGGATACTCTCAAAACATAAAGCTGAACAAGCCGGCAGAGTTCTGAACTTTCTCATACATACATAAAGCAAGGTTCTTTAGCCTTACTGCTTGACTGGTGATAAGGCATGGAATACATGACTGGAATCATAAATCATATGAATCACTATGTCTATTCATTGGAGGCACAAATCATCATCAAAAAAGTACTCAAGCAGATATTTTGTGTAAATTTTGTTAAAAGATAACTAGCCACCCAGTTGGAGCAATAGTTAGCTGACCAGTTTCTGTACAAGCTGACCTCTGATTTCAAATTCCTGGAAAGTGTTGGCAGTTTTCATCACAGGTTTATTTAAATTACCTAATCCTCTTTGTTAAATTCATGTACAAAAGCACACCACTAAAGGAGAGTAACAAAACAAATGCGTTTTGTTTACTGGACTCTCCTCTCAAAGCATAGCAATTGGCAAAACTGCTAGAAGAAAAACAGTTGTGATACAAATCAATGTATAAAGGCATATCTCAATCAAACTGCCATGAATGACTGTTGCTTCACGAAATACTCAGCCATGTAATAATAATCAAACACATGCTCCCAAAACATCATTTTGGTGAGGAACAATCAGATCATCTTAAATGGATAAAGATTCAGCACAAGTGGCTTTTATCTGTTTATTCTTCAGAAGTTCTTTTCTTGTCATCGTTTTGATAGCTTAGTAATCATAAAAAAGACAGCAATGGTTATCTTCAAAGGTGGCTTTTTCAGAAATTTGTACCCTTGTATGATAACCATCTCAATAACAGTGCAAAAAAATATATCGTTAAAAACAAAACAAAGCTGCCAAAATAGTGCAAGATTAGCATTAACTACAAAAAAAAAGGTATCTATAATTATGAGTGTCCTAGTCCAACTCTTACTTCAAGTTTGACACTGAATGAACATTAATAATGATGTAATAGTGCAAAAGAAGTAAAACTAATAATAAGTAAAACCATTAAAATCACTCATTTTGGAACTGTTAACAAAGCCCTTACACAACATTTATTAATTCCAAGCTTTCAGAAAAGGAACTAAGTCAGCTATAGTAAATGAATTAAATGACAGACCAAAAATAAACAAAACACAACCAAAAGTTCAGTTTAGTAATAAGCATACTTACAAGTAAATATTCCATATTACAACAGGTAAACTAGTGAATAAAGAACTGACATAAAATAACACTTCTAGAAGGTGGCCAGTGGAAAAATTGTTATATACATTGAACTTCCACCATTCATGACCCAGAAAGAATGTGATTAAAAATACACCAGTTGTACCCTGTTAACAAAAAAAGTTACGTTTCAGTCAAGATAGTATACAAATATATATAATAAACATGTGGATCTGCTGATATGTCTCTTTGATGACGATTTCATAGAAAAATGACTAACAATGGTTTGAAACAAAGCACGATTGCTTTTGTGAGATACATATTTTTCTTGGAAGATAATCTGAAGACTCTGCCCCACTTGAAAAAATAATATTTTTCAGTAACTTTTTCATTCACGGTCTAATTTAGCAAATATTGTTAAAAAAGATATGTATACAATTGCATAGTATGTGAATGCATGCATACATGCATGCACGCACATGCCCCCTGCATGTGCGTGTGTGTGTGTGTATGTGTATGTGTATGTGTATGTGTATGTGTATGTGTATGTGTATGTGTATGTGTATGTGTATGTGTGTGTGTGTGTGTGTGTGTATGTGTGTGTGTGTGTGTGTGTGTGTGTGTGTGTGTGTGTGTGTGTGTGTGTGTGTGTGTGTGTGTGTGTGTGTGTGTGTGTGTGTGTGTGTGTGTGTGTGTGTGTGTGTGAACACACAAATCAAACAAATGCAATTATTTTACTGAATCAGCACATGACTCATTTGTTTAAACATGATTTGAAGAAACATAATTTATTAAGAGTTCCACTTTGATACTTATATGATATTTATTTCTTATTTACTTACTTTCTAATTAAATTTTAAACAAAAATTACTGTTGATGATACAATGCTAGTTAAATGATGGAAATAAATAAATTTAGATAATTATAAACCACTGTATTACTTCCAACGTTTCTGAGGGCATTTAAAATTGTTAAATTAAATATTGTTTGGCAAGAACCAGTGTTAAACAGACATAGGGTAATAACAAATGTTGAAGCAACCCTGGCAATTTGTTTACAGGCAAAATGCAACAAAGCAATTTTACTTTCAGCAGCAAACCTATGCGATTGGTTCATCCTGTTTAAATGAAATTCATTACACAAATTGCTGCAGTCATCAATTCAGTCAGATGCTTAACCCCAGAGATGGTAGACAACAAAAGAAGACTGCTTCAAAGAAATAATACTGCTGTTTTTAGCAATAGTTAATTGGATTATTAATTAGTAAGTAAAATTTTCAAGATATTTAACAACAAATCCCATAATAGTTGATAGTGCAGCTAAGGAAGAACCTGATTATTTAAGACTGCCGTCCCAGATAGGGAGCTGTGTGGTAGCAGCAGTGGACTGATTACTGTGTTGAAGACTTGCCTTAAAGAATAGCAAACAATCATAATCAAGCAGGCCTAACAACATATAGCAGATAGTGACACAGCTGGAGCTAGGCACACACTGACTAACTTAAAAGGATTCTTACAAGAATTGTTTTGGACTGGCAATTAATCAGGACTGCAATGGTAATGTAAACAGACTTCACTGCACAGTCATGACATTATATCTGTGTTATGGAAAGTCTATCAAAATCTAACATGCATCTGATTTCAGGTTCCCACTCGACATCATTGTCAATAATAAGACTGCTACAACATCTCAACTCTATTATTCCTCTCTGCCTGCATCCTTTCTTATATGACCCATGATAGTTGCTAAAGACCAATTAGTCAATATTAACATAACAGGTCTCTCTCTTAGCTGTCAGGTTTGTATTCTAAACAGACAAATTTTTCAAGAATTTTTAAACATAACAGGTCTCTCTCTTAGCTGTCAGGTTTGTATTCTAAACAGACAAATTTTTCAAGAATTTTTAGCATATATTTATCGATTTATAGAAGCAAACTAATTTTACAGTAAAAACCTGCTGCACAGTTCTGATATACAGGATTTCAGGAAGTGATCACCATGTTAAATTTTTTTTTCCACACATCATGAATTCACAATTAATAAAGCAAGTAAATTTAAAACTTTCTTATTAACATGAGTCCCATTATGATGGTAGTAAGAATAGTCGCAATAATAAATACAATTACCAACTCTTGAAGAGATTAATATTATTCCTACAAAGAAAATTTAAAGTATCAAAAAGTTACATAACATAATTTATATTAATTACCATTATGCACAGGAGGAATAATTTGATGTGAAATAAGTTTCCTTCAAAAATATTATTTAAGATTTTTTTTTATTTTTCACATTTTTTTAACGAATTCTGAATATGTAAATTAAAAAAAGGTTTAACTAAACTGATAGAACAAAACCTTGTTTCAATATTTCTAATACTATTACTATGAATTTTATGTGCTTTGTTTTTACAGTTATAAATGTTTATCTAAAATATATTCCAAAGGATTAAATTTAATTTTAAAAAGATAATGAAATCTGGAAATATCCCCATAAATGTTTAATGTTAAAATATAGAATATATCAATCATGGTTAACATTAAGTTCCACATCAAATGTTTTATAATCAGTACTACTGTTCAAATGATGAGCATAGAACTAACAAATAAAATTAATGGGGTGAATACATATAAATATAATGGTGGTTCCAGCATATTTTTAAACACAATGGAAAGAAAATACTGAGAGGAATAAGTAGAAAAAATTTTATTTTATTAGTATAAATTTCAAAAAATAATTAATTTGTTCACATTTATAATCATAAGCTGCTTGTAAGGTCCATTACACTTTTATAACTACAGGGACCCAGAGAGGCAAGAAGGGCCCAAACCTATTTATCACCACTGACATTTAAATATGGTTCCAAAATTATACAATTCACAAAAAAAAATATTAAACCAATTCAGTACTTCTCTATTAATTGAAGGGTGGTATGAGGATTGAAAACACTGTCCTGATGAAGAGAATTTTGAAAGTCAACTTAAGTAATAAAGAATTACAACTTTCATTAATGAAAACGGTAAGGGAAATCCTATATACAGGCATAAACAACTTACAAATTTCTGGTACCAGTGTTTTACTGGCCCTAGAAGCAAAACACTAAAAAAATGATATCCAGTCTATATCAAATACACAAGATATTTCAGTTTCTTTTTTTATTTATTTAATTAAAAAAGAATTGAGGCCCTGTATGCTAACGAATCCAAACCACTTTAATATGATGAAGTTGAACTTTAGTCCTTGTCGATAGAATTCATTTATTTTTCAGTGAAACATTCAAATATCACATTATTACAACAAACATAATAATAAGATTTAACTAGTTATAAATAAAGTTTATAATTGTTATACCTGGAAATATTTCATATTCTAGTTTATACAAAATCTACTTTTTAACTATTTCCCAATATGACTGCAACATTAATCACATGAAAATTATATACACAGAATAGTAAAAAATGAAACATTTACAGCAAAAAACAAAATGACTTACCAACATAGATAAATCATATCCCCACGGTAAATAAAGCACACCAGTATTATATTTCTCCCAGTGAGAAAGATAAAATGTAAGGAAGACATTCCAACATATATAATAATATCGAATAGGCGGGACGGAGAAATCTGTTCTACCAAATACAGAATAAAGACAAACTGGTATCAGAACAGCAGTCCATGAATCAAGACCATGATCAAACAATTCACCTAACGGACCGCTGGTACTGGTACGTCGAGCCTGTTTTCCATCTATACCATCTGTAAACATAAATAACAAGAATTAAGGTAATAATAAACTGCAATTATAACTTTTTTCAAGACTTTAACATAGTTGTAATATTTTACATGTCACACAAGTTTAAACTCATTCCAGATATTTCAAGCATAAAATAGTAGTTTGTTATAATGCACAAGGTTTGATAAAAAAAATACACAGGATTTTTTAATTTCCCAGGTTGTATAAGTCCAAATATGCAGTCTTTTTTTTGTTGTTTGATACACTTGTCCCTAACATATGGTTACATTTGTAGCCATATTGGATGCTTAGTTTATTGTTGGCTGTTGAAAAGGTTACACGTGTTTTGGTATGGTCAGCAATTGTTTTTAACTTGAGGAAAAAATAGAACAAAGAATTTGCATTAAATTTTAATTTAAGAATGGAATAAAGTGCAGCACCACATTGGAAATTTTGAATGTTGCTTTTGGCAATTTTTCTATGAATGAAACATCCATTTACAAGTGGAACAAATGGTTCCAAGATGGCTGTGAAGACATTGAAGATGATGAGCACCTGGACATCCCAGCACATCATCCAATGACAAAAGTCAAAACAGTGAAGAAAATGATTATGAATACATCGCCGAATCAGTATCAGAAAGTCAATAAGGAATACTAACTGGAAGTTCTATGTTGTTTGTATGAAACAATCCAAAGAAAACATCTGGATTCATGGCAATTCCAGTACAATAATGCACCCTGCTCACTCTTCACTGCTTGTTCATGAATTTTCGGCCAAAACCAATGCTGTTATGATGCCTCAGCCTCCATATTTGCCGGACATTGCCCCATGTGACTTCTTCCTATTCCCCAAGCTAAAAGGAACATGAAAGACAATGTTTTGCCAACATTGAAGAGATAAAGACAAAATTGCTGAGGGAGCTAAATGCCATATACGAAATAGCATTCCAGAGGTTCCTTAAACATTGGAAAAAGTGCTGGCCCAAACGTACTGTCTCTGAAAAGAAGTACTTTGAAGGTGAAAAGAAGTACTTTGAAGGTGAAAAAATTAATATTGATGAATTAAGATTTTTTGAGAAAAACTAAAATTCCACATATTTTTTTGTCAGACCTTGTACATCACATATCTGTTAAAATGTAACCTCTTGCATATGTCCTAAGGTAAAATTCATGTTTCTGTCACATGCATGAAAACTCAGGTAATCAATGGTTTTGAGAGTTCCATTAGTCAACACCCTTGCACCATCATCAATTAATGTAAAATTGGGAGAAAATTTCATGAATTAGGAGCCCAAAAAATTTTTTTATTATTATTATAAAATGGAAACAAGTTAGAATTTTACAAATCATAAAATTTTGAAATTTACCCAACTATGTAAAGTAAAAAACATTTTATAATAATAAAAATTGTAAATATTTTAAATTTGTACCTCATAAATATAAAAAAATGGTTCAAAATATTCTTTCCTAAAATTTAATTTCTATTAATCAATTCAAAAAGATTTTACTAACAATGAAATGACAGAAAAAATCCTCTATACATTTTGTAATCACTGAAGACTTAACTGAAAAACTATAGTGCATAACTTAAAAAAAATTCAAAAAATTCTGGTCAATTACATTATAAAAATCATGTTATAGAATCATATTAAGATTAACATCTGGTCTCTTTTTGATTACTTAATTCTGGATAGAATAATTATAATTCAAAAACCCTAATACTTCCTTTTCTATCTGAAGGTTCAAACAAAACAAAATTTTTAACACAATTATACAACCTGCAGGTTAACAATTTCAACAGAATCACAAATAAAATTTACTTCCAAACTACACAGAAGACTGCATAATATTTCTACACTAAAAAACTGAATTTCTATATCAGCTGCTGAATTTTTAACAAAAAAAGTATTTTTATACATATAATTATGTAATCGCAGTCAAGAAAAATCTATAAAATGTTATTGCAGGATAAAAAAAATTTATTATAGAAGACTCTATAAAAATGATGACATCTTTTGGGACCAGCCACTTTGAGAAGATTAAAAGCTCAATGCATCTCAACAATTAATTTTAAAACAGAATGTACACTTGAATAACACTAACAGAATGTACAATTGAATAATAACTCAAAATTTGCCTGATAAACAAACAAATTCTGACCAATTAAAATTATAGCACAAAATATGTGCCAGGATGGATATAACAAACATATATTTGTATAAATGTTTGAAATTTTTTCAGTAAACATTTTATCTTAATAATTAAAAATCCAAAGTAACGAAAACAATAAAATTAAATAAAAAGTAAGTTTTTGCTAGAAATAGCAAAAGTTTTAAGTTAATGCTAGAATAGGCGCAACTGTACAGTTTTTGGACTTCAAAAAAGGAGGAGGAGGTTCCTAATTTTACTAATGTATATGTATTTTTTTTGTGTTTGGTCAAGTCTTAATCTTCACTCAATGTACCAAATAAATGACTGTTTTTTTTTTTTTTAATTTTGTAAAGGAAGTTGTCCTGTTGATCTCACACTTAAGTTCTTTTGTTTACAATGGATGTTGGAGATTTTTTAATCAGAAAATGACACTAATACATTTTAATATTCAGATCATATATAAAATATACCACGAAGTTCTCCCATGACTTTCATAACCGATTTTACTTGTGAAAATAATGGAAAGAGTCTATTTAAGATACTTGTTTCTAAACATATGTACTAAATGGACATTATTCATACATCAATATGTTTAAACATATGTCCATTTAGGACATATGCTTCATCTGCTAGTAGCGGATAGTGAAAGATTTCACTCAGATTTCAGCTACCCTGGTGAAATGAGGGTGTACTGAAATTTTTAGGACATTAATTAAGAACCAGAATTAGTTATTTCTTATGGTTATTTACCTGAAAAATTGAATAAAATAGGTTACAGAACCGTATCTGCAGTAGTTTTTGAGAAACGTAGTATAAATCAATAAACTGGTGTAAAAAAACCCTGTTTTTATGTTTGATGTATAATAACTTTGTTAAATGGGTAATAAACAAAAAAAAACGTTTAAACAAAAGTTATAGAGAATTTAATTCTGAAGAAAATGATTGAATAAGTTGAATAAAACAAAGAAAAGTTAGGAATATTAAAATCTTATTTAAAAATTGTACACTAGACCAAAGTGCATTATACATACCAGTCTTAAATACATGTTCAAAAATTAGTCAGCCATTTTCAACATTCCTCTTGGCACATTTCTGTACTGCTTTTGTTGCTTTTTTTTAGTTCTTCAAAGTTCTCCTTCAGTTGCTCAGCTGCATCCATAATGCAGACAATTAATTCTTCACGAAAATGTATTTTTGTTTTGTATACAATATTTATCATCCATCCCCAGATGCAAAAATCTAAAGGTATTAGATCAGACGATCTTGATGGCCAGAAATGTGGATCCCCATGACCAATCATTTCTCAGGAAAGTGGTGGTTTATGTGAGTGGAAATAGCACAAGAGAAGTGGGGAAGCGCACCATAGTGCTGAAAGTATACTTTGCACCTCAATGCTAGAGAAACATCTTCAAGCAGCTGAGAAAATTCTTCTTGAAGAAAGTGCAAATACACGTCAGCATTTAAGTGGTCAAGTAATATGAACAATCCAAACAGCTGTGAAAAAGGCTACACCATATACTGATGCTAAACTAGTGTTGAAAATTGCCTAGCACCATTTCATGAAAATTTACTCCTGCCCATGTATACTCATTGCGTAAGTTGTTAACGCCATCTCGCATGAAATTTATCTCACTGGTAAACAAAATATAATTGTAAAATTGTCGATTTGTATTCCACCCCTTGTAAAACTCAATGTGAAGCAGACAGTTACATGGATGTAGATGTTGAACTGGCTGTTTATGATAAGGACAAAATTTGTTTTGTTTAAGTGTTCTCCAAACCATCAAACAGATCCATTTAGAAAGACATCGTGTACTTACTCCTGGACTGCATCAATAATAATCTCACCAATAACAGTGTCATACTGAACAGATTATTGTAGCTAGTACGAATATTATATAGTGTCCATGTTTCTCAAAGAATGTAAAAAGTCGCACTAATTGTTTTGGGATCTGGAATCCTACGAAGAAAATGTATTTCATACTCTACGACAGCAGCTATAGCATTACCATTACACACCAAACTGAATACCATATCTGCATATTCCTCAGTTGTAAATAAGTACAGCATTACATCAATGGCAAACCAATCACATTCAAACTGCAATTCACAGAAAACCTTCACTAACGACAGCAAAGTTCATAGTACCTGATATACTTAATTTACCAAACAGAATGACAAACACTAATACAATATTGCACATGATTGACCAGGAGTTGTTATTCTATTGCTTACTTAGAAATAATCATTTTTCAAATAATTTATTGTATTTCTGGCATTAATAAAAAAAACATTATCTAAGTAAATTTTAATAATTTTTATTTTAGAATTGTACAATTTCCAATTTTTTTTAAATTTTTAACAGCTGTTTTTATAAATTTTTCACATGATCATAAAATAATCTGTTTTTTTTTACATTACATAGTACTTTTCTGACATTTAATAATGTACTACATCTAAATAAAATTTGAATTTTTCTAATTTTTCTTTGTTTGCAACTTATCATACCACTTTTTTGGGAGTTAAATTTTTACAAGGTTTGTTTAAAATTTTATGTGTTTGTAATTCATTTAATAAAATTATTGTATGTCAAACATTTAAAAAAAACAATTTTTTAACCCCAATTTATTGGTTTTCACCCCAGATTTCTCAAAAACTATAGCAAATACAGTTCTGCTACCTATTTTAATCAGTTTTTCAGGTCAAAAATTTCAGTCTGATCTCATTTCACTGGGGTAGCTGAAATCTAAGTGAAATCTTTCACTAGCCATAACTCACAAACAAAGCATTTTAGCACATACGTTTATATGAACTTTTTCCATTATTTTCAAGAGTAGAATAGGTTATAAAAGTCCCAGAAGAACATGATACACCTGTATATACAGAATTTTTATTAAATCCATTCCAAGAATTCAGGGGATGGTTCCCCACATAAATATAAAGAAAACCCCTTATATGAACATTTGTCCAGAAACGCTTAGTTTACCAGCTACATGCCACTTTGTATTTTTAACATAAAGGTTTATTTCTCAGGAATGGTTAATCATATTGAGCTGAAATTTTGTATACTGCTAGGGTACCTAGAGCTTTACTTGTATAAAAATGATGAATCTGATCTCTCAACCAATTTCAAAATGACGGCAATGTAAACATAATCATAAGTTATTGTTAAGATAATAACAATAATTAATTGTTAATATCTTTGCAACCGCTGGTTTATTTAGATATTATGTAATTACAAAAATGTTGTGTTTTGTGGCAAAGAAAATGACATGTTATTCAATCAAATCCATTTATAAATAACAAAATTATGGCAAAAATTCTTATAATGAGACACTCTAGATAAAAAAAGCAGTTTTCATTTTCTCCCAAACAAAACTAAATAACTTGAAATGATCTCAAACAGAATAATTTTCTTAATGTTACCATGTAATAAATTATAAAAAAGTTAATAATATTGAGAATATTACAATAAAATACAATGTTATTGAAATCATGAAACTAATATAATAATAAACAATATTAATGTTCAAAAATAATTTGCATTACATTTTATGTTTAATGAATAGACATTGGTTATTAAACAGTTTTTTTTTTCAACTAAAATTTTACTAAATTAATTAATGTATTATCTAAATTATGTAATTATTATTACTTTAATATTAAATTACTATATCAGATAATAAAACATTAATAAAATAAACTACAATAGCTGTTGAAAATGGAAGCTCTCATTCAAAATACAAGCATCCAGGAGGTTTTTCATTGACTTCCTGATTCTTCAAAGATACTAGGTGTCTAATGAATCCTCTCAATCCCATTTAGAAGTCTTGTGCGCAATTCTTCTATGGGGGATGTCATATAGAAGTGTCATTTACATGGCCAAATAAGACAAGTCAAGAGGATTGAGATCAGAAGACCTTACAGACCATGCTATTGGGTCTCATAAACCAATCCATCTGTTTGGATATGCTTCATTTAGGTGATCTCAAACTTGTAATCTGTAATAAGTCGGAGCCCCAACCAGCATGAACCATATTTTGTTACATGTGTTTAATGATAAATCTTCAAGTAAAAGTGTAGATTAACCATCAACAAATGTAAATATCTTTCACCATTGAGCGTTTCAGGTAGAAAACAGACAAAAAGAGGTCATACAGAATGTCAGCCAATATGTTTACAAAAACTGATACTAGTGATGGTTCTGTGAAATAGCATGAAGGATGAAGGTTTTTAGTTGACCACATGTGCGTATTATGAGTGTTAAGAATGGTCAATCTTATAAATTTGGTTTCATCAATAAAGAAAATATCATTCAAAAAATTCAATTAGTACATTTTTTAATAAGCCATTGGAATAGCAAAACATGTTGAGTATAATCTCAAGGTAAAGTAGCTTGTACTTACTTGTACTAGTGATAGGCATGGAGTTGCTGCTCACGCAAAACCTTCCAAACTGTTGCATTATTTTCATTGAACTCCATGGCCAGCTCTCTAGTACTTTTTTCAGGATGGTTTGGTATTTCATCTAATACACCCTCTTCGAATTTGGATGTATATATTAATCTGGTCACCCAGATTTATAATGTTTTTCAGGTTTAAACTTACTACGTCTCTGAGCCATCTATGAGTGGATGAAAACGTTGTGTCAGAAGGTAACACTTGGGAAAATGTTCCTGATACAGCTATCTGACCTCAAAGGTGTTGCAACGAGCGAGACCACACATTAAATGCACATCAGCCATTTCTAAGTTAGGATAAAAATATAGTTCACATACCTGCCATGGTGAATAAAATAAAGGTAAAAAAAAATAATTAATTAACTCATACAGCAAAGATCAATATATTCACTCGGTCAATAACAAAAGACAAAATAAATTACTTTTTATTTACATTTACAACTTGTTAATTACATCTGTTTTAATGAAAACTAATTTTCAATATTACATTATTTATTATTATAATATTTTCATGATTTCAATAATTTTTTTATTCTTTTATAATATTTACAATATTATTAAATTATTATAATTTATTATATGATAATATTAATAAAATTATTCCAGTTGAGATCATATCAAGTTATTTAATTTTATTCGGGAGATGTCATTTTATTTAAAATAAAAGGCTTAAAAAATTTGGTAATAAGTAAAAATTTGATCAAACAAATAATTAAAAAAATATTGAAGATTAAAAAATTAAGATGGCCACCATTTTGACATTTTTGAAGGTGATGTTTTCAAAGATTTTTTATTTTGTAGAATACGGCAGGCAATAGTTTTAGATGTGCCAAATTTAATTAAAGTTGGTTTACCCGTTCCTGAGAAATCATTTTTTTTTTTAATTACAAAATGGTGTCCAGAAGGAAAACAAAGCAAAGTCAGACTTATGTCAACATGAAATTTTTTCTCAGTTTGGTGTCCTGAATCAGTACCTGAAGTTGGAGAAATACATCCTGGAACACTCCATATATACTTATATATATATATTAATTTAATTAATTATAAATTCAATTATACTGTTTATTATTCTTAAACAATAACTATTATATTTTTTCAATAATTGAATTGTTTTTTTAATATTTTTATTTATAGTTGCATCAAAATTAAAGTTATTAACGACTCATCAATATCTGCATGAATGTACTGGGAAACATGTAGTCTTGAACAAACTCAGACCAATCATTCTCGAGACATGCAGTTAATTGGAACCCAACCATTAAAGAATACCAGTATCCATGATCTAGTATTCAAATCCAAATAAAAGCAACTACTTTATTAGGATTTGAAACTTAGAAATCTCGACTTCAAAATCAGTTGACATACGATGACAAGTTTTACCACTAGACTACCCCGGTGGGTTAATTATTTTTTACAAAACCCCGGCAGGTTTTGTATTTTTATATATTTCAAAATTTTTTTACATGTTTTACAATATACATTGTAACAGTAATCATAATAACATATTATACCTAATTTACGAGTATCAAAATAAAATTAAACATAACTTATCAGGGCAAATTCAGTTTGTTTCTTTTGTTTAACTCATGGCCCAGCAATTTTCTAAACCTCTGGTGTTTGGCTCTTACTAAACGATTAATATCTAATTTTATCTTTCAGTATATAAGAATGATTATTAGGTCTTTTCTGCTAAAACCTCACACCATGATTTTTCCTGGTTTCTACAATAAATAGTTGTTTTTTAAAGAATTGCTGTGTTCTGAATCTATGGTCACATTTACACAAAGCAAAACTTTACCACACAACTGGGTATATGACTGAAAACATAGAAGATGACAACTTTTACCAACTGCAGTTACTCTACCACAATAGAGATGGTAGCTCTCCATCATCCCTAATATATCCCAACATTCTTAACTATCATAAAATCCTCTTAACTTTACTTTTAACACTAATTAATAAAAAAATAAAAGACAAAAAGAAAAAACAAAGTAAAAAAATGAAAACATAAAACTTTCACTCATCATAGTACTATCTTCCATAACGGTCTTCCAGAAGATTAATTCTGGAAGTTAAATGTTCTGAAAGAGTCTTCCAGTACATTAATTTGCTCATCAACAGAGAAACTTCACCAAACCTAACCTGATTTTATGTTCTCAAAAGTTTATTATACAGTGGCCAGAGTACCACAATGTTCTGCATAATTTGATTGAACATGTCATTCTCATAGTAATGCATACGTCACAAAAACTCACTCAAGTACAAGTTTAATAGCTGGCTGTTAATGCCAAATTCCTTCTAATTTCTCCACATAGCCTAAGTCCACAAAGACTTGACAATTTGAGTACGAGTACATTTTACTGAATCAACAATAAACCTGATTACCTGCCTCATGCCTTAAATGCATACTTGGAATACATCTATCTTGCCAATCCTCTCCACGTATGCGAGACTTAGTAGCGAGAGGTTCAATGCCAATCACATTTAACAACTTATTAGTCATACAGTTGGGAACCACACCCAAAAAAACTTTATTTATCCTCCTGGCAAAGACCACCAAATATATAGTTATGGCTTACACATGGTTGACGTATATTCTGCAACTGAAACAGATTCATCAATATTTCCTGATTTTTGTTCACACCTCCAATTCTCTGATTACTTAATGGTGAATCAGTCCATACTCATGCAAATAATTTTTTCAATCAGTAACACTTGTATCATTTCAAATTTATCAGCACAAAATTTCATACATGTGTTCTCTACTCTTTCACCCAGGATTACTTGAAATAAATAAATATACCAAATAAAAATGACTACCCTCCACCCATGTCACCTTTCATGAATGACCAACAACTTCGTATCTACACTGCCTCCTACAGCAACTGCACCTCTCCTGCTTCTCAAAAAGAAACACCTGTATTTCATGCTGATCCACACACAATTGAACAAAATGTAAAATCTTTTGGTTCCTAAGAAAATCAAGCCCTTTTTTTAAACTATCAACAATACAAGCTAATTCTACAATCAACATATAAGAGTAACTACACACAATCAAGATGAAATAAACAGAAAGAAATCATGAGCGTCATGAAACAAACACAGATAAAGAACAAAAATAGGTAAGACAATAGTAAACATAACTCTATTATATTTATTTTTTAAAACATTTACAAAATAAAAATGTTCAGAGGCAGAAAACAACTAACATTATTTATAACTTATTAAATTAACAAATATTATTACTATCAGCGGAAAAGATTGAGAATAATTAAGAATTACAAAAAAACGGGGTGCTGGTAAAGAAAAGATCTTCACAGAAAAGATTTTCATTATTAATTGAAAACCTACATCCAAAATGTTATGTAAGCAAAGAACATGTCCACAAAAAATTCTGATCCAATACCTTAGTGGAATACCAACAACAATATCACCCTTGATCATTCACAGAAGCAGTCAATATCACCAGAAAAAATTGTATCGCTCAATTAATTCGCTACCATTAATGCAACTATTAATCCATAAATTGGACAAAAGAATAATATAAAAATTACAATCTACAAATGTAAAATTATATTATAAAAACTGACTTACAATCTTTAATATTTTAATAACAAAACTGAAATGTGTACAATAAAAAAGATGATGCCAATAATAATAACAACAATAAAGCACAGAAAAAATCAAGTATCACTGCCAAATTCCTTTGAATAAAATATCAACTGAAATAAACAAATAAACACACTTTGTAATAGGTTTAATTTCATTACGTCAAAAACACTTTAAATGAAACAACCCAATCTTGAAAGAAAATAAAAAAACGTATAAGGCACATATATATATATATATATATATATATATTTAGTTAAGGAATAAGAAATATATCATATATATATATGAAATATAAAAATACCTCATATACTCAAATATAAAAACAAAAACTTGATTTGATAATTATAATAACTTGAACAGACTAAACTCTTTTTTTTAAACAAATTTAAAAATATATTGAAATAATTGTATCATAATAGAATTGAATTATTACCAGTAATAACTGCAATAAGACAATTTTAATATTTTTTTCCAACTGCACAAGACACAAAAACGTGCGCTCATGTGCACATGCACGTGCGTATACCACAAAGTTCTCCCAGGTCCTTCATAACCTTTCTACTCATGAAAATAATAGAAAAGGTTCATACAACCATATGTTCTAAAATGCTTTGTTTACAGGTTACAGGTAGTGAAAGATTTCACTCAGATTTAAGCTGAAATTTTTAGAACTGAAATTTTAGTACAAAATGTTTAGATTGTACTGAAATTTTTAGGATGTTAATTAAGAGGCAGAATTAGTGACTTCTTATGGTTTTCGATCTGAAAAATTGAATAAAATAGGTTGCAGAACCATATCTACAGTGTAGTTTTTGAGAAATCGGGTGAAAACCAATAAACTGGGATAAAAAGAATGCTGTTTTTTTTTTTTTTTTAATGTTTGACATATAACTTTATTAAATGATAATAAATTAAAAGAAGGTTTTAAAGAAACTTGCAGAGAATTTAATTCTAAACAAAATGTGTATGATAAGTTGAATATAACAGAAAAGTTAGAAAAATCTACATTCTATTTAGAAACAGTACACTAATACATCTGTCAGAAAAGTACTTTTTTATGTAAAGAAAAACCAAATTCCTTTTTGGTGATGTGAAAGATTTGTAAAAAAAATTTACAATTTTACAATTGTTAAAAATTGCTGTTAAAAAATTTTAAAAATGGAAATTGCACAACAATTGTAAAATTAAAATAAATAATAATTACTTAGATAAATTTTTTTTATTAATAGCAGAAATACAACAATAATTTTGAAAAATTTTTATTCCAAATTTGGCAATAAAATAACAACAGCTGATCAACACTGCACAATACTGTATTAGTGTTTAATTCATTCTGTAAGGTACACAAGTATATAGAGTACTGTGCTGTTGTTATCAGTTTGCCATTGATGAAATGCTTTACTTATTTACAACTGAGGTATACGCTGATATGGTGTTCATTTTGGGTGTGTAATGGTAAATGCTGCAGTAGAGTACGAAACACATTTTCCAAATGGCAGTAATCCAGATCCCAAAACAATTAGTGTGACTTTTTACATTGTTTGGGAAACAAGTTCACTACCTAGTATCTGTATCAGCTAGATACTATATGTTCAATGTAAGAATGTTATTGATGATATTATTATCAATGCAGTCCAAACATCAGCACATGTCTTTGTAAGCGGATTGGAGTTTTGCATTTGATGGTTTGGAGAACCAAAATAAGTTTTACCCGTATCATAAACAGCCAGTACATCTACACCCACGTGATGGTCCTCTACAAGTACGTTTTGTTTACAAATGTGACAAATTTCACTCAATATGGCGTCAACAAGTTATATAATTAACATACATGGGCAGAAGTAAATCCTCATGAAAATGTGGAATGCAATTTCAATTTCATTGGAATACCAATTTAGCATTTATGTATAATGCAGCCATCTTCACATTCAGCTGTCTAGACCATTCATATTACCTCGCCACATAAATACTGAGGTCTAGTTTCACTTTCTTCAAGAAGAATTGTCGCAGCTGCTTGAAAATGTTCCTTTAGCACCGAGATGCAAAGTATACTTCCAGCACAATGGGATGCCTCCCCACTTCTCTTGTGCCGCTCACTTAAACTATATTTCTCTGATAAATAGATTGGTCGTGGGTGTCCATATTTCCTGCCACCAAGATCACCTAATTAATACCTTTAGATTTTTGCATCTGAAAATGGAAGATAAATATTGTATACAAAACAAAAACACATTTTCATGAAGAATTAATTGTCTGCATTATGGATGCAGCTGAGCAACTGAAGGAAAACCTTGAACTACAAAAGTACGGCAAGTGAGTGTTGAAAATGGTTGTCTAATTTTTGAATATTTATTGAAAACTGGTACGTATAATGCACTTTGGTTTATTGTACAGTTTGTAAGTAAAATTTAAATTTTTCTAACATTTCTTTGTTTTATTCAACTTATCTTACCATTCTGTTCAGAATTAAATTCTCTATAAGTTTTAGAACAATAGGTTCAGTACAATAGGTCCCGAGAGAACTTTGTGAAACACCTGTATATCATGTGTGCGCATAAGTGCATGTATGTACATAAACCCCATCATTATTTATTTTTCAGTCTACAAGTTAAGTACAAAACACAACTTAACCCACAACCAAATAAGTTAGATAAATCTAACCTCTCTTCTAACACCCTCACAGAACCTCTGACATGAGCAGTATAAACAAACCAGATGTCACCAAGCAGTTCCTCCTTATAGCCTTTAAGGCCAATAAACAGTAGGCCTTACTGTTTAACAACCTGTACTTACACACTACTGGTAGTTTGCTTAACTCTAAAAAATAATAAGTGTATTTATGTGTAAGGATTCTGATTTTTGAGATTTACATAAAATGTTAATACCTTTTACTAGCTCTCTTCCAACTATTACAATTTCTAAGCATTTTCAGAAGAGGAATTAAACAAAAATAGATTAGAAAACTGTTGAATAAGATGATAGTTTGGAACTAAAAACACAGATATTCTTTTTCAATACAAATAATGACAACAAAAAACTCTTCAAAACAAACTCATAACATATCTGCTACTGCAAAAACAGGGCCATCCACTTGTATGCTAACATGGTTGTAATAATGTGACTATTGTGTTATTGTCACACTATCATGCATTAAATCAATTAGGACTGTAACAGTACTGGCATAATGGAATTTTGGCAAAAGTTATTTTCTTTGAAATGGAGTAGTTACTGTAATTATCATGACTTACTGTCATGTGTAAACTGGGCTTCAGCCCTTTGTCGTTTAAACTCTCTCAGCTGCACTTCTAACCAATTGGGCTCCAAAGGGTTAAATACTACTAACATTCTATCATTGTTACATTTTTAATAGATTTAGTATCTTTAATGATGTGCATAAACTACAACATACAAAAAGAAACACACTGCAAAAGTAGTTCTGTAATTTGAAACAAATTAAGAATGTTGGAAATTATCTGCATGTAATAAATAAATTAGTTCAGTATCATTCATTGTGAATAAAATCTTTTCAATCATATTAATCAAATTTTCCAGTGAGATTTATTTACATTTCATTTAGATGTTTTCTAAAAAAAAAACTCAATTCCAATGTAAATTACCTGGAAAATAATTAACTGTATAAATTTTAAGGTTTTCTTAATACAAATTACAAAATTTTAAATTCTGAAAAAATTTAAAAACAATTGATCAAACAGATGTATAATGTTTATTAAAACTGGGAAAAACTGAATAAAAATAAAATTTTGAAAGATATTAAATTAAAAAATTTTTTTTATAGAATTTAAGGTTTATGTCATGAGCCAAGAACAGTATTTGCTAATAAAATATACAACTATTTTATGTACAACTAAAAAACAGTTCTACTCTTGTCACATTAAAAGCAATTAAATTTGTTTTTACAATCTCTGCATTAATTTGATTACAAACTGAAATAATTAAAAATTTTGTTTTTTAAAATATATATACTTTTCTATTTTTATTTACAATTTATTCAACGAAACTCATCCCAATGTTAAGTATAATAACAAACGTAAGACCTACCTAATGTATACGCAACAAATATACTGATAGCAGTAGCTAAATAAACCCATCTTGGTATAGGAGGATATTCTAGATGATCAGTGCTATTTGCATAAAACTGATAATCATATACAGAAAGCAGAAGACAGGCACCAGCAGTAAACAGGAATCCAACAAATGTCAAAACATTGGGAGCTACCCATCTTGGACAATACTGTAACAAATAAAAAATGTAAAGATCAACGTAAGTTCCACATATTACCAAACATTATACTACACCTTAAATTTAAAACTTATAATCCATAGAATTACAACACATCTGAGGATAGAAATATGAATTATAATGGAAAAAATATAATTTTCAAAGAAACAAACTAATGAAAATAAAAAAAATTCTCCAATAAATAAAGTTTTCTTTAAATTTTTATTAATTTATTTTAAAAAAAAATATGAGATTAACATTGTCAACACTTTCTGATTTCCTCAGCTTGGGCTTTGAACAACTTTTAACACATAACATTACATATGGAGAGGGTAAATAACCTAAAATAAAAACTTTAATTATTTTCTGTAGGCAAATGGGTTGACTGCTGCCCTTTCCCACTAGGTACATTTATTAGACAACTCTTCCTGTTCAGTTGGCCAAGCAGCGTTTACACAAAATCATTGCAGCGAAAAGAGTGATTGTTTTCTTAAGCCCCTTTCAATGCTCTTAGTGAATTTGCAATGGCAAACCTTAAGCGGCAAAAACAGATTTAATGCTTCGCGAAGCTTATGGGAAGGAAGCTCTAAGCCAGGCAAGAATTTATGAATGGTTTTCCCAGTTCAGAAGTGACCAAACATTATCTGAAGATGAGCCCCATTTAGGTCATCCCTTAACTCCCAGAATAGATAGAAATGTTCAAAAAGTGTGCAATGCCATTGTGTTTGATCGTACAGAACAATCAATAAATTGGAGGAAATAACTGCCTGGAATTCATGCCAAAGAATCCTAACCGAAAATTTGAACACAGATACATCGCAGCTGTTCCACGACTGCTTTCTGATGACTAGAGGCAGAACTATTAAAGTGTGCCAGGAATTGAAAGAACAAGCACAAACTGATTTGGATATTTTGTCAAAAGGTATAACAAGAGATGAATCTTGGTGTTACAACTATGATCCTGAAACACAAAACAGCTGTCCAGCCAGTGGAAGACAACTTCATTGCCCAGAACAAAAAGAGCAAGGCAAGTCAAATCAAAGTGAAATGATGGTTTGTTTCACCAACAAAAGGGTCATTCACATTGAATTTCTTCCTCAGGGCACCACAGTGAACCAACATTATTAGCTGTAAGTGCTGGAGATAGCATGAGACAGTGAGAAAAAAAGCAGCCTGAATTGTGACAATCGCGGGACTGCCTGCTTCATCATGATAATGCTCCTGCCCACATAGCATTGAAAATCAACCAGTTGTTGATGAAAATAGCATGACAATGGTTTTTCACACCCCCTAACTCGCCTGACCTACTAGTCCCATGTGACTTCTTCTTATTCCCAAGAATGAAGGAAACCTAAAAAGAAAGCATTTTCAGGACATAGGAGAGGTTAAGAAAAAATTGCTGGATCCATATAACAGCATTAGTTCAGAAGAATATAAAAAAATGTTTCAAACAGTGGAAAAACCACTGGGACAAGTGCACGTCATTTATTGGGCAATAATTTGAAGGGGATTGATATTTTCAAGATGTTACCTTAAATAAAAAAATTAAATAATTGCTTTTTTTTGGGTACCCCCTTGTAAGTTTAAAATAAAAAAATATTATTAAGAAGTTTATATTTACTTACAAATTAGCTTCAACACTTCAAAACTAATAAGTTGAAGATTTTTGACATGTTTAAATTACAATAGAATATTTATTCCTGAAGGTGTATTTGTAATAAATAGTATTGTGTTTTGATTTGTAAAATGATGAAGAATTCATAAATAATGCACTTTTATTTTTTTACTTACATATATATTTTATTTTAACTAGTGTTTCTATAAATCCAACCCCGGATTTGGATCCATACATTTTACCTACTCACTGACACCCCTGATCACTTAAAAATATAGCATGTGGAGTGTCAAAGAACAGGGTTTTGGGCAGAGAAGTTCAATTTGTTGTTTGAATTTTGATTAGAGCTGACTGACTAGCACAATCAGCAAAAGAAGCCCAAGCCAGCAGCAGCAGGTGCTACAGTTCGCACACAGATCGCGGGAATTGAACGCAAGCGAGTCGACACGGATGTGGGTCATCTAGCAAGATGAGAAAAGAACATCGGAAGAGGAGCGGATCTGCTAGATCAGTTTTGGCAGAAGTTGGGCTGGGAACAGATAACGTATTAGAAGGTACTCTGCAAGGGGAACTGATGAAGTATGTTAGAGAACTAATCAGTGTAAGTGGTATCCTGTCTAACCATGCTGAAAAAAGCCATACGGCGAGAGAACTGAAGGAGTTAGCAGGTGATATGGCTAAAGTTGTGACCACCTTTTGAGCATTTGTTAAGACAAACCCATTTGAAAATACAGCAGATCGGAAAGAGGTGGCATGCCAAACCATGACTGATTTGAGTGGAAATGAACTGCTGCACTAGCTGGAAGAGGCCGTCAAGAACAAAGACACTGATACTCTCATGGGAAGCAGGTGGAAAAAGAATGGTTCATCCGGACGGTTGAATTGGGGGACTCAATCTTTGGAGAGCGTGAGAAGGATGTTGCCTTTGTTTTGGACCTGAACAAGACAGCAGCAAGTTCTCAGAATTGGTTTTTAGAACAGTTCCGAGGGTTAAACATCTGATGGATGCGAGCTAGTTGAGGACGGGCTACCTGTTAGCGTGGAAGAGAGAATGCAACTACCCTCTAGGGAGAAGACCTGGAGAACTATGAAAGAAGAAAATTCATATTGGTGATAGACTCCACGATTGGAGAAGGGAACATCACCCAGTTAAGAAAGAACATAGAAGAAATCTTTCTCCAGGCCAAAATGAATGTTGTGTTTGGTGTAGAGAAAGAAGTAGTGGCAGGAGTAACCAGGAAGATCTTAGAATACGCGGGCAGGCGGACCAACTGAACTACTGGTATTTATGTGGAGAAAGTGGTGCAAAAAAAGCCAAACGGGATACATCCACCAGCAAAGCTCCTGCAGAGAGGGCCAAAACCCTTGTGGTCAGAGCGGTGGAACAAGGAAAGAAAACCTTTGCAGAGCTACTGAAGGAGGTTAAGGGAGTGTGCAAGAGGGAGATTCTCTCTGTCAGGAAGGGGCCAGGAGAGGATTTATGATCAGAGTTAATGACAAGGACGAGGACCCTGAGAAAATGATGAAAATGTTACAGGAGGGAGTGCAAGGAGTCAAGAGTCAGAATCCACCATACTATACAACTCAGCTTCATTAGCATGGATCCTCACCTTGTGAACATTTCTCCTTGTCTCCACAATGGCGAGGTTGTCCTTGTAAGCGACTAGGTCAACTCTGGAAGGAACCTTAATCTCTAAGAGGCCGTCGTAGGCCACATTCCACAGCAAGGGGCCAATTATTGATCCCTGAGGGATCCCCCTCTCCATGGCCACAACGAACTCTTCTCCATCCTCTGCCATAATCTTCATCTCCCTACCGTCAGGTATTCCTGAATCATTCTGAACAGGTAAAGAGGCACTTACTTGTCAATCAGCTTGTCCAAAATCGTATCCTACGTTATAGAATTAAACGCATTTCAGACGTCGACCAAAATCACGACCGGTATCCGTCTAGTGTATCGCGTTCCCTCTACCGCAGTATTGACTACCTCTTCCAATCGTGTCCACAGTCCACAATCTATCCTGAATCCATACTGTCTCCAAGACAGCCCACCTTTCCGCTCCAGTTCCGCCTCCAGCCTCCTGGTCAGGAGAACCTCGAACAACTACCCCAATGAATTGATTAGAAAAATCAGCCGAAAACCCCCTCCGACCATCTTAACCATGATCAGTTTGGCCTCTTCCCACGTCCTAGGAATCTTCTCACGATATATGGCCTGATTGAACGGTTCCAACGACAGGGGGGACGCATCCGCTACAACACGCATGAACTTGGCCGTGACCCTATCAGGTCCCGGGCTAGTGTGTGGCCGAGTTTACGCACGGCGTATTCCAGCTCCTCCACCGTAAAACGAGGATCTCCTCCGTAATCATCTCGCGTCGCCTCCAATTTCAATCCTTTAGAAACTGATCTCGTAGAACCTCCACCAGCTGAGACATAAGCATTCTGGGCAAAGCCCTCCCAAACATACCCATAAATATCTTATATGCATCTCCAAAGGGATTTTCGTTTAGCTTATCACATAAATCTAACCACTTTTCTCTTTTAGACCTATCAATGGCCTTCCTGAGAGATTTTCTCGCTTGTCTCAAGCTAGATGCCACCATCTCACACCCCACCACGTCCCGTCTCCGGATGCGTACCAATCTCCTCCTGCATCCTATACATACTTTCCTCAACTCCTCTACAGTATACCCTCCTACTTCTTGTTCTGTAACCACTGTTTTCTAAGACCTTCGCAGGCCTCTACTATACCCCCCATGAATCGAATTCAGCTCCATCTTTCTGATCCGAGATCCTAGTCAGAAATTCCTCCCTGGGCCTCGATATTTGGGAAGGTCAGGAGCTGACAGTCTCAGCCCAAAAGACAGTTATGGTACATATCACGGGCCGGAGGCAGATCCCGCGCTTTTCTGTTGAATTGTACGATACGGAGGTGCTCCTCTCGAGACGGGCTAAAATATCTTGGTATCTGACTGAGAAGAGAGGTGAAGAAGGCAGATACGGTTACCTCGGCGGTTTGCAGAGTAATGGCGAACGTCGGGGAGCCCAAGGTTTCTAAAAGAAGACTCACTGCCACCACTGTGGCCTTGATCATGCTATATGCAGCCGCTGTGTGGGTAGAGACGCTAGGGATTGCAAGGAACCGTGGAATTATGAAGAGGATTTACAGACGACTTGCGCTCCGTGTGGCGAAAGCTTACCGCAGTCGCAGTCTCACTTGAGGCAGTGTTGGTGATTGCGGGGATGCTGCCTGTTAATTTTCTTGCTGAAGAAAGACGTAACCGACATCATGACGTGGAGCGGGAGGTGGCCAGGAAGACTTTGTTAACCCACCGGGTTGGTCTAGTGGTGAACGCGTCTTCCCAAATCAGCTGATTTGGAAGTCGAGAGTTCCAGCATTCAAGTCCTAGTAAAGCCAGTTATTTTTACCCAGATTTGAATACTAGATCGTGGATGCCGGTGTTCTTTGGTGGTTGGGTTTCAATTAACCACACATCTCAGAAATGGTCGAACTGAGAATGTACAAGACTACACTTCATTTACACTCATACATAACATCCTCATTCATCCTCTGAAGTATTATCTAAACGGTAGTTACCGGAGGCTAAACAGGAAAGAAAGAAAGGAAGATTTTGTTGCATCGCTGGCAAGAGATGGGATGGAGCATCCACCGGTAGTTGGACTGATAGGTTGATCCCGAACATCAAGACATGGATTGATAGGAAATATGGAGATAGATTTCTGGACGGTCCAATGGCTTGCCAACCGTTGGACCGTTCAACAAATACCTCTAACTAGAGGGAGAAGATCGACCCCGAGATGTCAATAATGTGATCTTCTGAATGATGTGGAACACACATTTCTGGCTTGCCAACGTTGGGAGGCTATGAGGCCGTTCGCGGAAGAGATCACCCTAGAAGACATAATAAAATCTATGCTCTCTTCCAGGGAAGGCTGGAAACAGTGTTCCGGGTGGTTTCTAGAAGTACTTCCGCAGAAGATGATGAAGGAAGGGAATCGACAGGGTAGTGCTCTGCTCGGGGGGTGGGTAATAGGGGTCCTACCGGATCGCTGCTGCTGGGCCCCCGGGGGACACTGGAAGCTGTGTCTCATAGGAAACACAGGTGAGCCTGAGATGGTAATACGTTATCTAACGGATGATGTGAGCATGCATTTCTGACTTGCCCACGTTGGAAGGCTATGAGGCCGGTTGGGGAGGGCATCACCCCGGAAGACGTGTGCTCTCTTTAAGGATAGCTGGGATCGGTGTTCCAAGTGGTTTCGAGAAGTCCTTTCAAAGGAAATGATCGAGGAAGAGAAACGATAAGGTAGTGATCTGCCGGAGAACGGGGGTAGAAGGGCAGCCTTCGTGGGTGGGTAGCGGGGATTGTCGCTGCTGGGTGCCCTCGGGGAACGCCTGAAGCTGTGGCTCAAAGGCTACATATTTTTACCTGCTAACACGAGTGATGGCGACGAATACCTGACTCAGTGGTTTCCGTCATCATGTCGTGGATGGAGGAGAATTTTTAATGGGTCACCGCCTTCTGCGGGAAACCCCGCACACCCAGCAGTACGGACTGCTGGGCGTCTGGATGCAGATTTTTCCTCCTCCGACGCAAAACAAAAAATCTTTCCAAACACTGATATACAAAATGAGTGGCCATTCTCAGAGCAAACCAGGTCAGTTTTTGTACATTTTTCTGGGCACTGTTTGTTTTCCTTGAAGTAACATGTTACCACATTTGTTCCATACAGAATCATATCTCTCATGACGATTCTTTCCTCAGTGATCATAACCAAAACATTATTTCCTTAACCTTTGATTCAGTTCAGGAGAATGGTTTTCTCCACTTGTTTGACTGCAATTCCAGATTCAAAGTATCATTTAATTATCAAAAATAAGTAACCTTCAATGACAAATCTTTGTTTCAATAATTTCCAATGTCCAGACAATTCTTCTTCTGTTCTGCAGTCAAGCAGCAACAGATCCTATGAGCTGAAATTTTTCTTTTCTATAAATTGTTTTTCAAAATATGGAATACTATTGTTACTAGAATCTTAGCTTGTTGTAATTCCTCATACTTCATGTAACAATTTTCTTTAAGAAAGTCTGATACAAATTTTGCACATAACCTCTGATAAATTGTTATAAAGTGATGTGGTAAGATAGCAAGTTTTCTGCATATTAACTTCAGTTCAGTAACAATTTTCTTCAAGTTCTAGTCTATACTCCATTTTATAACATAGATTCACAGGGATCAGGATTAGTAATTTGCAAAGCTGTCATTCCAGAAATTTCCATAAAATTCATAACTCACAGATTGTTTCCAAACATAATTACAATAATTAAAAATACATTTTAATAAAATGATTGCTAAAATAAAGATAGAATACACTTATTACGGAAAAGCAATACTCGTTACAACTCGCACAAACACTGTACTTTTTATTACTAAAAACATGGTTGTATTTAAACATTAAATTAATTGGTAAAGAGTTACTTGTAATTATGCCACATGTTACCAGATATTTTTTTAAATATTCAGCATATGAAGATTTTAAAAATCCACAATTACTAAATGATAACTTCAGATTAAATCAATCTGAAATCACCACACAGAATATTTTTCTGAACTTCAGTAAAATTGAAAAATAAGACTCCAATTTTTGAAACTGCAGTCATAAAATTTGTTTAATTCACAAAACCTATTAAACAAGTTAAAATGAATAGGAGTTGCCAAAACATACAACATATTTGTTTTTTTCAAATCCAATGGAAGATCATTTAGATTATGTATTTTTAATGAAAAAGATTATAAAAACACATTCATATTGAAAACTTCATTAGCTTCTGAATAACATTAAGAATAGTAGTAATGGATTAAATTCACTAGCCTACTGAAAACGTCATATTGGATAGGGAAACAACCTCACACAATTCATTATACGAATACCTGACTCGGTGGTTTCCGTCATCATGTCGTGGATAGAGGAGGATTTTTAATGGGTCACCGCCTTCTGCGGGAAACCCCGCACACCCAGCAGTACGGACTGCTGGGCATCTGGATGCAGATTTTTCCTCCTCCGACGCAAAACAAAAAATCTTTCCAAGCACTGATATACAAAATGAGTGGCCATTCTCAGAGCAAACCAGGTCAGTTTTTGTACATTTTTCACACAATTCATTATAGTTTTATTTATCCAGACCAATGCCAATGAATTGACAATAGTCAACTAAGAACTACTTTAAATATTCAGACGTTGTATCATGTTACTGTACAACTATTGAGATAACAGCTTCATCACTACAGGATTTCACGCTTGAATTTTGCATATATTGGCAGGATATCTTTGTTCCAAGATAGATGCAATACTTTCCAAAATAAAATTTACTTTAATTTTCAAATTCAGATGACTTTCTCTGGCTAGATTAAACATTGAACTGATTACAGTTGACAATATAACTTCCTAAATGTTTGATAAATATGTTGATGTTTGAAAAACCTTAAGAATAATACAAGTAGAACTGGGAGTCAAAATCACAATATGCAATGTAATATTATTTAATAACACCACATAGAATATTAATTAATTGAATTCTACCTCCTTATAATATGCTGTTTCAAAACAGTCAGTACTGACCCCTATTCTTTTCAAAACAGACAACAGTGATGATTATTAACAGTAAGCCTTGTTTATCTTCCGTCACCTGTTTTTATCTCAAAGAAAAATATAATTAACTTACACTAACTTAAAAAATTACATAATAAGAATTAGGTAAAAAAAAATGTTGTAATATACTCATTTCGTTACGAACAGAATACGAAAAAAATGTCCTACTGAATGGCCATTTCTTCAAAATTCAGGATGAAGCTGAAATTTGTTTATACTAAAATTAATCTTTTTTTTTTTTTTAATTGAAAACACATTTTTAAAAATGTGCATTAGCTTTAGTACAAACAATTTACTTATACACAATAATTAAGACCTTTAAATAAAATTTTTAAAACATATTACAACACAAATGTAACTTTCTCTTATTCTTAGTATTATATTAGTCACCTCATTTTTTTTAATGTACAAAATTTTACATACATATATTAAACAGGGAACTGTTAGTTAATCAACTCCTGTTCGTTAATCAACTGAAACAAAATCCTATACACATATTAAATGGATCATATTAATCATGTATTTTTGGCACATACATGAATGGGATTTGAAACTTCTTGATACATCAGATCCCAAAAAAATCAATTCCATACATAGAATGTAAAACATCACAATGATAATTTAATTTAATTTATGATCAATCAATCTAAAGAACTGCTTTAAAGAACATAATACCACACTTCAATTTACTACATAAATCACTGATCCAATAACAGAGATTTGTCAGTGATATTCATCACTGTACAATGACAAATGTTTACTGAAGCTGAGATTGTTTACTGAAGCTAAATAGTTTACGAAAACTAAGATTTGTCAGAAATTTTGAGTTAACATTCAACTTTAAAGTAATGTTGTTAATGTACATGTTTAAATCATTTTAATTGTTTTGAAATGAAAAAACTTCTCTTTTCCTTATTTAACAAATTCACTGCCATTAGATTTTCAAGGGATGAGTTTTAATATGACAGTTTGCAGTCCATTACATTAAAACTTTTAACAAAAGAGCCATTCATTTTATCTCTGATCTGCTAAGTTGGGATTAAACTAAAATTACAATCAAATAAAAATCCCCTGAGGTAGTAAATAAACTTGACTCCCAAAACTTAACTCCACCGTTTTCATTAAAGGATCCAATAAAAAATTTAACTAGATTTACTTAGATTGCAAAAACAGAATATTATAAACATTGCTTAACATTGTGTTAAGCAATTACTAGAATACCCAGTCTTTTTAGGTCTTTTTTGAAAAGACTCAAAATTTATCACTGAAGTGGTGCTCCAGAATCAAAGAAACACAATATTTGGAGTGCTATTTCTCCCAAGCAAAGTTTAGATTCAGTATATCAGGCTCTATAACAAATTAAAAACTAAAAGAATAAAAAAGGACAAATAGGACAGCATTCAAAAACCCTTTTAGGCTAAAGTTTACATGGCTTTAACCTTGCTCTTCAACAAATACAAAATCTACAGTTTGAGCTGGGTTGGTTTGAAATTTATATTTAGTACACATCCTTTCATTTCTGCGAATCGTAATATTAGCCATGATATTCAAAATCGCTATTCAAAACTTAACTTAGGATTTGGTTTGCTTTGATTGCCTTAGATCTAATTTTTCTTTCTGACCGTGAAATGAGTGAATCAAATGTTGAGCTATCATTCATATGATTATTAAGTAAGATTACTGGGCTTTATTTTTTAATAACTGTTGTTAACTAACCTTTGTACAAAGTAATGTTTTGTATTCACTGATAGCTCATTAAACCTGTTGCAGCTTCACAAGATAAGATATCTGACCTAAATTTGAAAAATAAAGAAGTAGGAAAGATAAATAGAAGCAGACAATCTCTACTCATCAAATTGTCTAATAACAGTGGGGCTTTAAAATATTAGTTAGAAAAAATAGAACCTTGAAAAAAGAAAGATGCAAAAGGGCAGAAGTCACTGAAAGCTTTTCCCACTCAGTAAAAAGTTTCAGATTAAAAAATAGTACAGCAGAGATCTAGAGTGGAAGGAAAAACGTTTTTTTTAGAATTAAGTTAGGTAGAATTAGAATAAGAGGAAAAGAATGAGTGCATGTGGTAAATAGATGGGAACAGGAGGAGACTCAATCTAGTTAAAGGCTGAAGAATCTGGAGCACAGTAAAAAAAAATATAAGTACTGATAATAACTATGTCATTGTGAGTGTAGTATATGCAAATATATGTATGTGTATAAAATGGTGCCAGTAATTACTTTTTCAAATTATCTGTCTTATCTAAATTATTCTATTTCATCAAACAATGGAATTTAAATTTGCTCATACAACCTAAAATACACGATAAAATACTTTTATTAATTAGTTTATATAGTACATAAAATTATTTTATTTTATTTTCACAGAATTTTATAACTTAATATGTATTTAGAATAATAAAAATATTTTAAACAATGTAATTTTAAACACTTGTAACAATGAAGTCTGTATATAGAAACTGTGAAATTATACCTTAATTAGGTTTTTAAAGAATAGATGTTATTACCTAATTATTTATTTGCTATAGAAATCTTTAAAATTTTGTATCATATGTAATATGTATGAGTATATAATAAAATTTTATTTTACACAATACATAACATATATACAGGCTGAAAAAAAAATATTTTTTTTTATTTATTTTAAAAAATTTTTTTTAACCACGGGGCCACCGTTATATGTAATGCCTCAGAGGATGAGATGAATGACAAGTAGCATGTAAAAATACCATGCCTGACTGGGATTTGAACCACGGACCTCCGGATGAAAGGCCGAGATGCTACCACTTGCACCACAGCACTTGGCACAAGTGGTATACCTGGCTCTCACTTTCAAACTCTAATTAACAAAATGAACAAAAAATATTCTACAAAAAAATACTGATTTTCCCTTCATTTACATTCTGTTTCAGGTTTTTTTAAAGAGAAACTTATATCTCATGATTGGATTGAGGATTCATTATAGTATATGATACATATGTTTACACCAACATTCTCATTAGAGAATGTTGGTATACAGCTGTATTCTTACCATGTACAAAGAGTGTAAACAATTAATGAAAATGACTGTCTTCTGAGAGGGTCATTGAGATTACTTCACCATTTTGTAAGGTAATCTCAAAATAACTAACAACTAAACCACAATTTCTCTCCCCTATAAACAATCACTGATGAAGCTAGATTCAACTGAAATGGAATCATCAATTTTCACATCGGCAAGAAAATCCTCATGCTATTATGTAGTCAAGGTTTCAGCAATCACTTTAAGTTCAAACAATAAATTTTTGGAGTTGTATCAATGGCATACCACTGATTGGTTTATGTTTACTACCAGCATAATTTAATTGCCAAAAATTATTATTATTTCCTAGAAAGCTTCCAACTGAATTATTTGGGTAAATAAATCTGGTAACTAAGAAGAGAATGTGGTTAATGCATGGTTGGTGACTCACCAGACTTCAGTACCAATTTCCACCAGTATTTGGATGATTAATTCCCTGCCTAAAAAGTAGGTCAGTCGTGCAGGACCAGTAGCTCAGCCCACAAGATCACCTGATCTAAACCAAATAGATTTGGGGTTGACCTTTAGCAGACAACTAAAAAGTATGGTTTACAAAATTCCAATTTTCAGTGTTAAAGTGTGGGCAATCATTATATTGTTGCCAACAAGTGTATTGCCATCAATATTGATCCCTTTGAACATTTGCTCTGGAGAAACTGAAACCAAAAACGGTGTGCAATTATTGATGGCTAATTAATATCTATGTTGTTTATTTATGTTTGTTCAAATCTACCTAAATAAATCAGCTAAACTTTACTAAATAAATCTACTGTTTATTGCAATTTTTAAATTCATTAAATCCTGTTGTTTTTATGTAACAATAAATAATCTCACTTAGATATTGTTAAAAGTAGATCTTGTAAAATGGTGAAAGCGTTTACATTTTTAATAATTAGTATTTTAATCTATTTTTAAATAAATAAAGTTATCATTTTATAATGTAAGTAAGTTATTTATTTACAGCAAGTTGATCTCCATGACAGAATGGTATTGTCTTGGTCTTTCATCCAGAGCTCCTGGGTTTAAATTCAGTCAGGCATGGCATTTTTCATGCGAAACAAAAATTCTATTTCCGTAACCCAAACACGAGCATCAAACTTATACGGCAATATTATCAAGCAAAAAAAAAGGAAAAAGTCATCTGGTATCAAAGTAATGAAAAAATTGTATGTTCTGCAACGTTGATCTCTTCGCAATACATGCAGATTGCCTCTGTTATCCTTCCTACTTTATTTAAGTAATTATTAAATGAGCCATGCCCGGTGAAAAATTGCGTTAAAAAGTGATCCATCTCGCCAACACCTCTTCTTATCCATGGTTCGATCTCCGGGATGAGTTGTCTTGTCCAGCGACCCACACCGCTATTATTCCACCTCTCCTGCCAGGTAGTATTGACTTCATCTTTGGCCTCTTGATCTGCTCTGCCCTTCGATCTTTCGACTCTATATCTCGCGATGAGGTCTATCGGCAGTACTCCAGCGAGAACACAAAGGGCTTCATAGGACACTGTCCTATACGTGGCCACCACACCTAGGAGCCCTCTCCTGTGCACCCTCGCTAACTTCTCCTTGTTACGCCTGATATCTATAGCGTGACTCCATGCGGGAACAGCATACATCAACGAGGATACTATCGTTGACACCAACAATCTGCGTTTTGATGCTCTAGGGCCATTCTGCGTTGCCATTATAATGTTAAGACTCTTTACCATTGCTTCAGCCTTCCTACATATGTTACTTATATGGTCAGTGTATCTACAATTCCTCTGGAAGGTAACTGCTAAGTATTTCAAACTATGCACCTCTTCTATAACTTTGCCATTGATGAAAATAGTAATAGGATCCAGTACTCTTCTTCCAGTGAAAGCGATACACCTACATTTTTCAAATGACAACTGCAGACCCCTAGAAATCATCCACTCATTAATGATCTGAGTGGCCGCGTTCGCCCTGTCTTGGACCTCAATTACCATCCTGCCCTCAACTAGTACAGCGAGATCATCTGCATATGCCAAAACCTCAACTCCAGCAGGGAACATTCTGTGCAGGAGATCATCTATAACTAGCAACCATAGCAGTGGCCCTAGGACCGATCCCTGTGGCACCCCACCTTGCATCTCAAAATGAATTCTTCCTTCCTGGGCTTCAATCAAACATCTTCTATCGGAAAGATAGTCCTCGATTTGCCTACATATATAAGGGCTCAATCCCTTTGTAGCCATTGCCCTGTTTATGTGACTCCAACTGATTGAGCCAAAGGCATTCTTTATATCAAGTGAAATCATTAATGGAATGCGTCTTGTGCACCATGTGCCTCTTCTGACTTCATTAGCCCAGTCCGAAATCCTACAGATGGCCTTCACAGTGGACCGCCCCCGCCAGAAACCAGACTGGTTTGGGCTAATCCCGACTCCCTGTTCTAGTTCCCGAATAATACGGCCCGCCAGCATTTTTTCCACGAGTTTCCCCATGGTATTCAATAGGCTCAGGGGTCTGTAAGTGGCGTCCTCCTCCATGGGTGCACCTTTAGGAAGGAGCACCACCCTGGCCTCTTTCCAACACGCGGGGAAAACTATTCTCTCCAAACCGTAACTGGCAACCACTAATACTTCCCAGGGAGTCTTCTGGACTAAACCGTGTTCCATCAGCATATGCAATTAAAACATGGATACCTAAATTTGAGGAAACTGGTTCGGCAATGAAAAAGAAACCTCCAGGCCGTGAGCGAACCATCCGTACACCACAGAATGTTCAAGCTTTAAGATGCTGTCACACGAAGTCCACATCGGTCAATCCGTTGTCTCTCAGCATCTTTACAATTGCATAGTTCAAGTGTTGGAAGAATGTTAGTGAAGGATTTGCAATACCATCCATACACGTTGCAGATCGTCCAGGAACTGAAACCGAACGATGTAGTTGTGCGAGCACAATTCTGCAATGTAATGCTTCAGAAGATAAATGATAACGAAGAGTTTGTTCACGAACTGTGAAGACGAAGCGCATTTCCACCTCAGTGGATTTGTTAACAAGCAAAATTTCCGATACTAGGCACAAGAAAATCCTACGCAGCTACACCAGCGTCCGTTGCACAGCCAGAAAGTAACCGTGTTGTGTGCTATGTCATCTTACGGTGTTATAGGCCCTTATTTTTTTTAAGATGACAACGGTCTTGCGATTACAGTGACGTCAGCTCGTTACATAGCCATGCTTGAAACCTTTGTTGTGGAACAACAAAAGAGATTTCCACCGATTCTTAACACAGCCTGGTTTCAACAAGACGGAGCAACGTCACATACTGCACGAATATCGATGGCAGCTCTACGCCGATTGTTTGGACAACGTGTCATTTCACGAAATGGTGACATTAGATGGCCTCCCAGATCACCTGATCTCTCAGTTTGCGATTACTTTTTGTGGGGTCACCTTAAAAGCAAAGTGTTCCACAGTAGACCTGCTACAACGGAAGAACTGAAGGCAAAGATCCGAGAAGCAATTGCGGAAATTCCAGTTGAGATGTTAGTCGAACCATGAACAATTTAACGAAGAAACTTCGTGAGTGTTTACGTAGAAGAGGAGGTCACCTGGAAGATGTCATCTTTAAAAAATAAACTAAAATGTATGTATCCTAAAATGGCAACGTTTGTACAATTACATGAAATAAAATTCATTTTCTACAAAAAAATTGTCATTAATGTTATTTAATTTTTTTAATTTCCCGTTTTTTTTTTACTCACCCGTATAAGATTAAAAAATTGGCAAGGCCACCCCCTTTTAAAATCAGTGAATGAGTGTACCAAATAATGATTCCTCAATCTCAAATGAATATCTCAAAATACATTTTTGATGAAATTTACATAATTGATGAGAAAATTGTAATTTTTTTTGTAGATTTTTGTTAATTTTAATAAATAGAATCAAAAATAAACATTCTCATAATACTTTTTTGGTACAGAATTATTGAATACCTATATGATTAAGTATAAGTTACGGAACAATATAATTATAATATTATATTTATAGTATTATATTAATAATATAATATTTAATATTATACAATATTATATTAATAATATAATATTTAATATTATACAATATTATATTTAATTAATGTTAATTTATAAGCAATCTATTTGTAAATTTAAGTTTTTTTAAATATAAAATTAAACATAAATGATTAAATTAATTAAAATTAAATATTAATTTATTTTTAAATATTCACAAAGATAAATTTATTATTCTAAATTATGTATAAAATTATTCTTTAAGAAATCAAACCAATAAGAACTGCACTACATTCAATAATAAGAAAATTAATACAATAATGAAAATAGCAGATGAAAATGGTTTTGCAATGTTTTAGTAAATCTATGTAAAAGTATATAAGACATGGAATAAAATGATAAACTTAGCTTAAATATACTATTATATATTGAAAATATACAAAATAAACAATAATGATATTTTTATCAATAATATTACTGTAATTAATATGATTATCTTGTAACTAGCTCTAGTTCTAGTCTTTGAACAGGTGAACAGTGAATTTTTAAGCTTACTTTTTTATATATCTTTGCCCTTTCAGCAATCTGGAACTATGAATTAATAAGCAATTGGTAAAGTCATCAGTTTTAAATGCCATTAGCAATGTATTAGCAATGTCATTAGCTAATGTACGGATGGCCATCTGATATTAGAGTATTCTGCTTTATAAAATCCAGGATTTACAATCCTGTTCAGATACCTTATGTCAACTTAATTTCCCAACCCTCTATTCCACCACTTTCTAGAAATACAAATGAAAAAGCACGCTGCTGATTTCAAGAAGACAAATACAATTTTAAATTCATGTAGCAAGAGTGCATGTAATTAATGAGAATGTTAACTACCTGCTGAGAAGGACATATTGTGAGGTAATCTCAAAATAACTGACAAATAATCAACAATGTTTCACCCCGATAAACAATCACTGATGAAACTGGATTCAACTGAAATGAAATCATCAATTTTCAAATCAGCAATAAAATTCTCATGTTAAAATTAGCTATGAGTATTACGCTATAAAGTCTTCCTTGTTAAACCTAGGTCATAACTTTGATATTCTGCTTGTACATATGTTTATTTTAGTTGTAAATACCTTTTTAGAAGGGAAAAATTGTGTAGGCAGGCCACGTTTGGAATATGTAAAACAAATTGTTAGGGATGTAGGATGTAGAGGGTATACTGAAATGAAACGACTAGCACTAGATAGGGAATCTTGGAGAGCTGCATCAAACCAGTCAAATGACTGAAGACAAAAAAAAAAATAAAAACCTTTTTCTCCACTAATTTTCTGTTTGAAGATCACATCAAAGAATTTACTTTTCAGTAACTGTATTAAATGTCTGAACAACAGTTTACTTCAATTCATTCTAATTCATCAGAAGATATTTAACCATTTCTGTTTTCTACCCAAAAAAAAGGTGTATCCTACAATTTGCTACAGACCACACATAAAATTACAAACTTTTTGCACTTTACTTACAATAATGATATTTTTATCAATAATATTACCGTATTTAATATGATTATCTTGTAACTAGCTCTAGTTCTAGCCTTTGAACAGGTGAACAGTGAATATTTAAGCAACTAAATAAAATGCAACTAAATTTGTTTTTTTTTCATATTCCCAATCCCTTAATGCAATCTCCAGGTTAGTAAACTCACTATAGCAACAGTTCCACTACAAGAATTTAAAATTAGTCAATTTTTTTATATAAATGGTTCAAATGATATGAATAAAATGCAAAAATATTTTTATAGTAAAAAAGAATGAAACCATTCAAAGTTAACTGACTGCATCTACGAAAATAAGACAATCCTACACATACAGCCAATGGTACCAACAAAGTTTACCCAACTGTAAGGAGACCAATAGTTTAAGAATATGTATGATGGTATGGACACTCTGAAATAATTATAAGTATTACATTAATAAATACGATATGAACTCTCATCCCAATCCTGAATGTGACATTGGGTACAAACTGGCAATGAAAAAACAAAAATAAAAAACAGACCATGACACTACTCTGATAAATCCAAACTAAGAAATTCTCATCATTAAAAATTGTATGAATTATTCTTCACCTTCTTTTAAAATAAATATTCAAATCCTAAATAAAGTCAGTTTTATTGATATAAATTAGAAATTACTAAATCTGTTTTTTTTTTAAACATATCTCTTGATACAATTAGCAACAAAATAGTTGAATTTTTCTACACTCACATTTCTGGTTGTGATAACTGAGACTAAGCAAATGAGGGGATACACAACATTATTCATTTGTATATTAGATTTAATAATTCTTGTTGCTGTTATAATCTATTAAAATTTTTAAAAAATACACACCAGGGCTGTATTTTATAATAATTTAAGTTTATGATAATCAATCAAACAAATGAAAGGTATGTCTCTGGACCAAATCATTGCATCATTGCAATTTGTTGACTTAGCTGCACTATTCAATCATACAACAAAAATCCATTTTTTATGAATGTATTTTTCAGTTGTTCTTTCTTTAATTTATAACTAGTAGAAAGCAGAATACAGTTATTCAAATATCAAGAAATTCAATTCAGATAATAAAATCATATGAATGAAAATAAGAGTATTTATTAATTAAAAAAAAAATCATTTTATAAAAGCATTAAATGTAATTATTATCTAGTCATGCTATTCTAAAACAACAATAGTAACTTTAAATGATAAAACACAGATGTTGTTATTTTAGCAACATAAATACAGAACTTTAAACAATAAATACAACTAACAAACTTCATAAATTGGCAACAATATAGTAATGTAAAAAATTGCAGCCATTAAAGACCAATAATGGCAAACAATACACAAATAAGATTATTGCTTACACACGAATTTTGTTACATACAAATATAACAAATATAAAATAAATACATATCAATATATATAAAACATAAATATACATATTTACATGTACATATACATAATATTATAAATAACACTACATAAAAGCTGCAACTGAAAAAAATAACACAGGTAAGATCTTAAAATAAAATAACAAGAATAGTAAGGGTGTAGAGGCCCATAACCAATATAAACTATATAAAATAATTTTAAAAATAAAAATAAAAACAGACTTCAAAAAATAATAGTACAAAAGATTTACAAATTTTATTTTTATTTATTAACTAAAGTAAACAATAAAATACAACATACAATTATATGATATAATAATACTTAATAGATGCTTATGTGCATATATTATCACCAAGTACATAAACCTAAGTGAACTCAAGATGAGGTATGATCATGATATACTCTCTCTTATATGCCCTTCAGATCCCATTTTACGTGAAGGAATCCCATTTAGCCACTTTAGCCACCTAGCAGTCAGTTGAGGTACATATTTTTGTATGTCACATTTTATTGTTATACTATATTTCTATAATCTCATTTTATGGTAGTAAAATTTCTATTGCTAATTTTGCATTGTTTGAAATAGGATTTGTATTATACAGATCACAGGATTTTTTTCAACTTGTGTTAGCTGACAACTTCAAAAATAGTTTTTTGTTATGAATACTTTTACTTCAGTTAATAAATTATAATATAAATATTTATAACTTTTTAGTACTATTATTTTTTGAAGTTGGTTTTTATTTTTATTTTTTAAATTATTTTATTTCACAATTTTTAGTAGTATATAGTACTTACATATAATATATATATATATATATATATATATATATATGTTTACGTATCAAAATATATATTCTGTATAACATTACAAGTATAGCATTACACATTATGTATAAATTTTACACTTAACACATCACAATTATAATATATATTTTATTTAATATATAAATATATAATTAAAATATTGGTAGGCAACATTTAAAGGAAAGTTACCAAGAAAAGAATGATCGTTTAAGGAAAAACAGAGAAAGAAATGCCATGAATATTTTCACACAGACTTCTCAACAAGAATGTTAACTCTCACAAATGAGAACAGACAACAGTAAAGTCTTACAGAATTATAGTTTAGAGTCGTGCACATCATGTCAATTTAATACACAAATGTTTATCAAACAAAATGCAAGAGCAACAATCTCACCAACTCAGCTTGATACATGAGGAAGGAGAGTTACCAGAAGCTGTACTCATAAAATTTGATGATGAGAGTATTGGTCTTAGAATAAAAGACAATGATGGTTGTGTAACCATTTCAACAGTTTGTACAGCATTCAAGCGACAAAGGGATACTGATATGTGCAGTGCAGAATGCTACCTTTAATATTAAGCTGGACTGTAACTGTTCACAAACTGCAGGGTACACCTCTTGACAGGGCAATGGTAGACTTTGGCAAGAAAGATTTGTAGAAGGGCAGATTTATTTCACTCTTAGTCAAGTTAAAACTTTAGAGGATATCGCCTTGTCTGATTTGGACCAAAATAAGTAATTACATAGACTACATGATAAGACCTCCTCTATGAATCATGAGACCTTGTTGTTGGTGAGGAGGCTTGAGTACTCAGTGATACAGAGTAGCTGGACCGAAGGTGCAACCATATCGGAGAGGTATCTGTTGAGAGCCAGACTAAGGAATGATTCCTGAAAGAGGGCAGCAGCTCTTTCAGTAGTTGGTAGGGGCGTGAGTCAGAACGACCTTAACGGCCATATCAACACTCAGTCCTCTGAGTACTGCGCAGCTGAAAGCAATGGAAAACTACAGCTGCTTTTTTTCCAAGAAAATGTGGCTCTCTGCATTTTCATATAGCAATGATGGAGGCCTTCTTGGTAAAATATTCCAGAGGTAAACTAGTCCCCCGTTCGGATCTCCGGGTGGGGACTACTAAGGAGGGGGTCACCAGAAAATTAAAAAATAACATTCTACGTCAGAGCGTGGAATGTTAGAAGTTTAAAAAAGGTTGGTAGGCTGGAAAATTTAAAAAGAGAAATGGATAGGATAAATGTGGATGTAGTAGGAATTAGTGAGGTTCGGTGGGAAGAGGAAGGCAACTTTTGGTCAGGTGATTTTAGAATAATAAACTCAGCTTCAAATAATGGGCAGGCAGGAGTAGGTTTCATAATGAACAAGAAGATAGGGAAGAGAGTAGAGTACTTCAAAACGCATAGCGATAGAATCATTGTAATAAGGATAAAATGAAAACCTAAACCGACAATGATTGTTAACGTCTATATGCCTACAAGCGCCCATGATGATGATGAGGTAGAGTGTGTATACGAAGAGATTGATGAAGCAATTAAACACGTAAAAGGAGATGAAAATTTAATAATAGTTGGAGATTGGAATGCAAGCATTGGAAAGGGCAAGGAAGGAAATATAGTAGGTGAATACGGGCTGGGCAAAAGGAATGAAAGAGGGGACAGACATAGAGTTTTGCACAAAGTATAATTTAGTAATTGTCAACACCCAATTTAAAAATCATAATAGAAGAATATACACTTGGAAAAAGCCAGGCGATACTGCAAGGTATCAGATAGATTATATCATGGTTAAGCAAAGATTTAGGAATCAACTCGTTGACTGCAAAACTTACACCCTGGAGCAGACATTGATAGCGACCATAATTTGGTGATAATGAAATGTAAATTGGTATTTAAAAACCTGAAGAAAAGGTGTCAGATGAATCGGTGAAATTTAGAGAAGCTTGAGGAAGAGGAGGTAAAGAACATTTTTGAGGAGGACATCGCAAGAGGTCTGAGTAAAAAAGATAGGGTAGAAAATGTAGAAGAAGAATGGGAGAATGTTAAAAAGGAAATTATTAAATCAGCAGAAGCGAACTTAGGTGGAACAAAGAGAACTGGTAAAAAACCTTGGGTTTCAGACGATATATTGCAGCTGATGGATGAACGTAGAAAATATAAGAATGCTAGTGATGAAGAAAGTAAAAGGAACTACCGACAATTAAGAAATGCTATAAACAGGAAGTGCAAACTAGCGAAAGAAGAGTGGATTAAAGAAAAGTGTTCAGAAGTGGAAAGAGAAATGAACATTGGTAAAATAGACGGAGCATACAGGAAAGTTAAGGAAAATTTTGGGGTACATAAATTAAAATCTAATAATGTGTTGATGGTACACCAATATGTAATACGAAAGGTAAAGTCGATAATTGGGTGGAATATATTGAAGAGTTATACGGAGGAAATGAATTAGAAAATGGTGTTATAGAGGAAGAAGAGGAAGTTGAGGAGGATGAAATGGGAGAAACAATACTGAGATCTGAATTTAAGAGAGCATTAAAAGATTTAAATGGCAGAAAGGCTCCTGGAATAGACGGAATACCTGTAGAATTACTGCGCAGTGCAGGTGAGGAAGCGATTGATAGATTATACAAGCTGGTGTGTAATATTTATGAAAAAGGGTAAGTTCTGTCAGACTTCAAAAAAAGTGTTATAGTCATGATACCAAAGAAAGCAGGGGCAGATAAATGTGAAGAATACAGAACAATTAGTTTAACTAGTCATGCATCAAAAATCTTTACTAGAATTCTATACAGAAGAATTGAGAGGAGAGTGGAAGAAGTATTAGGAGAAGACCAATTTGGTTTCAGGAAAAGTATAGGGACAAGGGAAGCAATTTTATGCCTCAGATTAATAGTAGAAGGAAGATTAAAGAAAAACAAACCAACATACTTGGCGTTTATAGACCTAGAAAAGGCATTCGATAACGTACACTGGAATAAAATGTTCAGCATTTTAAAAAAATTAGGGTTCAAATACAGAGATAGAAGAACAATTGCTAACATGTACAGGAACCAAACAGCAACAGTAACAATTGAAGAACATAAGAAAGAAGCCGTAATAAGAAAGGGAGTCCGACAAGGATGTTCCCTATCCCCGTTACTTTTTAATCTTTACATGGAACTAGCAGTTAATGATGTTAAAGAACAATTTAGATTTGCAGTAACAGTACAAGGTGAAAAGATAAAGATGCTACGATTTGCTGATGATATAGTAATTCTAGCCAAGAGTAAAAAGGATTTAGAAGAAACAATGAATGGCATAGATGAAGAAGTCTTACGCAAGAACTATCACATGAAAATAAATAAATACAAAACAAAAGTAATGAAATGTATTAGAAATAACAAAGATGGACCAATGAATGTGAAAATAGGAGGAGAAAAGATTATGGAGGTAGAAGAATTTTGTTATTTGGGAAGTAGAATTACTAAAGATGGATGAAGCAGGAGCGATATAAAATGCCGAATAGCACAAGCGAAACGAGCCTTCAGTCAGAAATATAATTTGTTAACATCAAAAATTAATTTAAATGTCAGGAAAAAATTTTTGAAAGTATATGTTTGGAGTGTCGCTTTATATGGAAGTGAAGCTTGGACAATCGGAGTATCTGAGAAGAAAAGATTAGAAGCTTTTGAAATATGGTGCTATAGGAGAATGTTAAAAATCAGATGGGTGGATAAAGTGACAAATGAAGAGTTATTGCGGCAAATAGATGAAGAAAGAAGCATTTGGAAAAATATAGTTAAAAGAAGAGACAGACTTATAGGCCACATACTAAGGCATCCTGGAATAGTCGCTTTAATATTGGAAGGACAGGTAGAAGGAAAAAATTGTGTAGGCAGGCCACGTTTTGAATATGTACAACAAATTGTTAGGGATGTAGGATGTACGGGGTATACTGAAATGAAACGACTAGCACTAGATAGGGAATCTTGGAGAGCTGCATCAAACCAGTTAAATGACTGAAGACAAAAAAAAAACATGATAAGAAACCTCTGACAGAAATGATGATAAAGGTTCTATAAAGTAGATCATTGGATAATCTATCCAATTTTTAGGCTTCTATTGCAAGTGGACATCTGGTCAACATTTGCAAGTACCCAGTTAAGAAAGTGTTTATAATAACTTGTTACCACATATATGCCTAATTTAACATCGACAGATGATAACGGTAGCAACAATGTGAGCAAGTGCACAGTATATGGACACGTTCATACAAGCATCACTCCCACCACACACTTCTCCAACCATAGCGGTGCTGCAGCCCCCCAACTCTCAGGCTCCTATTAAATAGCGTGCATGAGAATGAATTGGCAATTCAACGTCGACCACCACCTGGGGAAGATCAAGAAGAAGATGATAGAAATTCCCTGGCCGGTTCAAGGTGGGACCTCCCGGCGGATGCCAACATCCCCGCCCAAGCAGCCGGCATAGCCGGCCCGCCTAGAGAGTCGCTGGAGGCGGACGCTACCTTCCCGCTCCACCTCCAGCTCGCCGCCCCAGCGTGGGATCGCTCGGGGAGAACCGCCGCGCCGGCGAAAGACGACTGACGCCGACCTGACACTGCGGAGCTCTAGGGGCAACCACTGCCACGCTGTAGTGGGGACCCAACTGCCGCTCAGGAAAAGCCCGGTCGGACTTCAATGGACGAGCCGCAACTCCCCGACTTCGCCGGAAACCAGTTTCCGGAAACAACAGCTCTTCTCAGAGCTAACGCAAAATAACTGCCCTTTTCAGAGCCACCAGAAGGTAATAAATTACGTGCCGTCGAGGCGATTCGGCGACAACCTATAGAATACTACTTATTTCAAAATTATAATTTAACTTGCTTCATACAGGATGATGTCAATTGGGAGCTATTTATTTACATTTAAGAATCAGATTTTTTATTGCAAAATATAAATATTTATATTATAATTTTGCAATTAGGGATAATACCCTTTTTCACCATTTTATATAAATATTAAATGTAAGTTTAATGTTTATATGGGGTTAAGAGGAAAGTAGCCAAGAAAAGAGGAGGAATGATAGTTTAAGGAAGAAAACAGAAAAAGAAATGCCATGAATATTTCCACAGAGACTCAACAACGATAATATAGACTGTTATTAATATCTTAGTCATACAGGGAACAGAGAGCAACACTGTACTGGTGGAGCGGTCGGCGACTAAGGGTGTCGAGCCGATCGGTTGTTTTGATATTTTTCCAAAAATTATCATCAGATTTGGTTAAAATTTATATGGGATCACTGCGAAAGTACAGTCTTTCGATTAATAAAAAAATATATATATCAAATCGGTTTACTAACGTCGGAGATATTGGTTAACATACATTAAAAAAAATTCGAATTGTCGAAATTATCGAATTGATAACCTCCTTTTTTGTTGAAGTCGGTTAATAAAAACACAGAAACAATAAACAGATTAAATAGCAACAAAACGTAACAATCCAAGAGATGGGAAAAAGAACATCACCAGCATAGCTGGTTTTAATTTCATTAATGATACTACAGAGTTCAGCAGAAATAACCCTAACATTTCCCACCGCTGCTGGTGGAACGCTAATAGTTCAGGGCGTGGTGTCTACACGCCATTTGTAGCGGATGTCTTGCCATTTCAGTTACAACCATGATGTGGAATGGTGAGCGTCGTGCTATCGTTACTAAAACGTATTTTAAAAATGGTGATTCTGTTAAAACGCAGCGATTATTTCGTTCACACTTTCGGCTAGGTCGACACCCCACGATACCCGATAAAGGTGGATTTACACATGTAGTACTGTACTGCTACCGTGTATAAAATACACGTGTCTCAATTTACCGCTACCGTGTCTCAATTTACACATATGGTACTGTGCTCGTACCAAACTCCGATTACTGTTGAAACACTGTGCGCATATTCCTTCCATCTTGTTTTTTTTTAGCTCATCAGTACTCTCTCGTTTGAAGACGGAAACGTAGTATCATGGATCGAGCGAAGAGTACGTACACTGACTGCCTGCTCCTTATATGAGTTCGTACAAGAACAACGGAAGAAAACAAAAAAAAGGAAAACCTACTGGGTTCATAATTCATACAGTGCTAAAGAAGAGGAAGGAGAGTTCCATACGTTATTTAATCAATTGAAAGACGATTCTATTATGTTTATAAACTATTTTCGAATGTGTTCATAAATTTGATTTTTAGTGGAGTTATTAAGACCTGAGCTTACAAAGCAAAACACTAAATGGCGGCGGTGCATTTCACCAGAAGAAATATTAGTATTGAGGTTTCATGATTTTTTAAATTTAATACAAAAACGTTTCTTCCTATCACTTTATTTATAGGATTAGACCATATATTGTTCTTTGAACAGTTAAAGTAGCCGAATACATTATTTTTAGAGAATAGAAATTATATCGCGAAATTATTTATTAAAATAATGAATTATTTTATTGTATTGTGTGCAGGTAACACTAAATTACTCATTTTTTATATTTATTAATTTCAGGTTTTTAGCATCCGGAAATAATCAAGTATCTTTAAGTTACAGTTACGGAATGTTCCCTAGCACCATTCATAAAATCATCGTAGAAACATGCAATTGTATTTAGGCAAAGCTGTCGCTGTCACTGTCACCATCATTTTTACCACCTGCATCAGAAAATATGTAGAGGAAAATTGCAGAAGAATTACTGGAACTATTACTGGCAATTCCCAAACTGCATTGGTGCAATTGACACGAAGCACACAGTGATACAAGCACCTCCAAATAGCGGTTCACTGTACTTTAATTACAACGGTTCATTTTCAATAGTGTTGTTGGCTATAGTTGATGCGAATTACAAGTTTGTAGCCGTGGATGTAGGAGAACACGGGAAATCTATTGATGGCGGTATTCTAAGAACCTCAAATCTAGTTCAACATCTGGAACAAGGGACGCTGCATATACCTTACCTCCACCAAAACCACTAACAGGAACTTCAAATCCACTACGTTTTGTGTTGGTGGGAGACGAAGTTTTTCCTCTTAAGAAAAATTTACTGCGACCTACCCAAAATCTTCTTCGCAGAATAATGAAAATCAAAAAATATTTAATAATCGTCTATCAAGATCCTTGTGCTCAAAAAATGCTTTAGGCCAACTGATGCAAAGATTCCGAGTATTCTACGGGCGTTTTCAGATGAAGCCTGAAATAAGGCTTCACACGAAAAGTTACACTCGCTGCTTGTGTTCTACATAATTTCCTTCACGAAAATAATTTTGAATTTTCGTTTGACGATTTGAATCTGACCTACTTTCATTCCAAATGTCGGAAGCCGTGGAAGTTCGTAGAAAATTCAGTAATTATTTTGAAGGACCAGGAATGGTTCCATGTCAAGCTGATGCGACAAGAAGAGGCCCTAATTCAAGCAAAAATTAACGGAAATGTTATAAATCTGACATAAAAAACGATTTAACTGTATGTACTACTGTCATCTGTCATGACCTTGACGAATCCTCTTCGAACGAGTCGAAGAGCGTACACTCTGAGCACGGTATGCGTACGGTCCTACATGGGTAAATTGAAAATAGCCTATCTAAGGATTTCAAATCGGTTAGACCGTTTCTCATTTGAAATAGTCACGACACAGTAGCGGTACAGTTCGCGTAGAATAATACAAGTGTAAATCCAGCTTAAGAAGACAATTGAGTTATGGGTGCCCAATTTTAGAGCTACCAGTTCAACTTTGAAGAAACCAGCAAGGTAAGCCACGTTCGAGCACCCGAAAAAATTGAAGCAGTGAGATAAGCAGTTTCACAAACTCCGCGTCGCTCAGCTCTTAAACACGGTGCTGCGTTACAAATTTTTAATCGGACTATAAGGAGAACTTTACACGCCGACTTACAGTTTCATCCTTACAAAATGATGGTCGTGCAGCGGCTAAATGAACGTGTTTGGATTAGCCATACTGCTTCTTGCCAGGCTATTCTGGAAAATGTTCCGGTGAACTTGATCGTGCTGTCAAGTGACGAAGCCATTTTCATTTATCGGGTTGTGTTAACAAACACAACTTTCGATACTGGGTAGAAAATAATCCCCTACTACTTCATGAGCACCCTCTGAACTCGCGGTGCGCGGTTGACGAGTTTGGAATAATAGGGCCACACATTTTTGAGAAAAAAGGCAATCGGTTACAGTAACTTCCGAACGTTATATAAAAATGTTACACAACTTCTTACTACCAAGACTTAATGAACTCAGAAATAAAGCCGAAAATTTCTGGTTTCAACAAGATGGAGCCACTGCTCACACAGCAAGAGAACCAAAGAATTTCCTCAGAGAAATATTTCCCGGACGTCTTTACTTCACAACGAGACATCCCATGGCCTGCACGTCATGGGACGTCATCCGATCTTGCAGCATGTGAATTTTTCTCTGGGGACATCTAAAGGCTGAAATATCTTTAAACAGAAGCGAAGAACCCTCGATCATTTAAAATCTGTTATCCATCAACAAATCGCTACAATACCGTTGGAAATGACATGAAAAGTAATGCGGAATTTCAGGGAGAGGTTAAAGACCTGTATAGATAGTGAAGGTCGACATACGAACGACATCATTTTTAAAACTTAATAAAGGTACGTGAAATATATGGCAAACACCATTCTTTCAAAATATATTTAATTTTTTCTATAATTTTGTTGTTATGTCTATTTTACTTTTATTTCATTTCAAATCGGGGAATCATTTCTGCTGAACCTATATAAAACTACTATTGTAAACAACTGATTTGTAAATTTATTATATTAACTTAACGTAGACTTTATATTAAATGGGCATATCTCACAAGGTGGAAATGAATATTAATTCGTAGGCAAAGTTGACTGCAAGTTTAAATTTAAAAACTGAAACAGACGGCAAAGCCTAACATCAATAGGACCGAGCATCTAGGATACTCTTCAGAGGTGAAAAAAAGCATTTGACAACACAGTGGCATAATTAGGATGTTCTGGTTGAGTTTGAATCGGGTTCGCAGGGCAATGACTGCTGCCTCATACACCTAATAACTCACCGCAGTCAACCGATAAGTTTGCCATAGGGTTTGAGAAAAGGGTACCTCCAGGAAGGCAAAGGAAAAAGTTATGTATGCTGTCAAACATCTTTACTGTCAAACATCTTTAAAGTACTTTGTGCTGAAGAATATATATTACACAACTTTAATCTAATCGGAACTGAATTACAGTTCAATAGAAATATAACATACACACCCGATCAGTCCAACAGGTTTAGTCAAATACAAGTTTTCATACATTTAACTTTCAACTCCTTTAACTGTTTAACCCATGTTAACTATTCATCAAAAATCATCCCTAAGAACGGCAGTATTTGTACTTCCGGGCCTACAGATTGTCTCGACGAAACAGCAGCCGATCCATTCTTTTCTTCATTCAAGCAAATTGGTTCCAAAACATCTAATGTCCGAACCTTCTACAATATTTTAGAAATTCTTTCCACTGTTCCTCTTTATTGTTTGTAAAAGTTTCTCTTTTTAAACTTAAATGTCGATTTATATTCTTCATTTCCTGTCTTTCTTATTCTCTATTACTAGGAGCTTCTATAGCAGTTACAATATTTAAAAAAAATTATTAAAAAATGACAACTATAAGAGGTGTTTCTATTAAATAATCAGAGTGGTACAATAAATCGTGTTTCTTTAAACGTATCAGAATTTTAATGCTCGTTTCCTTCAATGCAGTCCTTATTCGCACTTGCATACCGATGCAGTATTGTTTGTTTTCTTCAGATAAAAGGTATGGAACAGATCTCTTTCCGGGGGTTTTAATATATGTAATCTTTTTCTTTAGTGCATCATTTTACTCAAAACAACTATGTTTCTTTAAGCAAGCATTTCATCTTAGGGAAAAGAAAATGATCACATGGTGCGAAATCTGGAGAATTTTCCAGTCCAGTAATGTATGCTGAATCCACCGGGTTGGTGTAGTGATGAACGAGTCTTCCCAAATCAGCTGATTTGGAAGTCGAGAGTCCCCAGTCCTAGTAAAGGCAGGTACTTTTATAGGGATTTGAATACTAGATCGTGGATACCGGTGTTCTTTCGTGGATGGGTTTCAATTAACCACACATCTCAGGAATGGTCGAATTGAGACTGTACAAGACCACACTTCATTTACACTCATACATATCATCCTCATTCATCCTCTGAAATAATACCTGAACGGTAATTCCCGGAGGCTAAACAACAAAAAGAAATGTTTGCTGGCAAAAAATGGTCACAGAACGTACTGTGTGAACAGACACACTGACCTGATGAAAAATGAAACCTGATTTTTTTCTACATTTTCTTTGGTTCTTGGAGTGGAAGGTTACCAAGGACGTTCATCTTCTTCCATATTCTGAGGGCATTCAATAAATTTTTATGCCAAACGTATGTGTACAAGACATGCAGTCTTCCCCATAAACCGAAGTTAGCAATAAAGCAGTTGGTCTTAAATTTCACTAAAATTTCAAATTGACATCTTGTTCAACTTTTGAACTTAGGATTTTATTTCATTACGTAATATAAAATACAACTGCGCTACACAATCACTCACAAACAACTGAATGGCAGAGTTCTGAAATACGTCATGCAGATTCAGACATGTTCATGCCCAACAGCTCACAATCAGTTCTCTAATAGAACTAATGCTTTCTCTAATAAATAGAAACAGCCTTGTTATTGAATAGACACATACCTCTTAATAATTATTTACATTGAATAAATTATCTATAAATTTCATATAATGGGTCTTATTTTTTTTTCTGTCACTCACTCAGGGCTCTCTTCGCTTGCCCGACTGTCTAGCCAGGGGGCTCTGCCCCCTACACCCTCAACGCATTCGTGTCCTCATGTTTGTGAGAACATTAAGTACTTAACAGAAATATTAGTACGTAGATAATATTTTTCCGATCATTTTGGTGTTTTTGTATTTAAAATAGGCTTAAGGGGCGAGTACATATAGAATTTAATAGTTTTTAATAAAAATATAATGTTTAACGCTAACTATATTGATAACAGGGAATTAGCTTGGAGACGCCGTCTTATTCATTTATTCTTGTGTGTGTTCGTGTGAGGTTGTTAGTTGGCAGTCCAGCTGCTGCTGGCATACAGCGAACCATGTGACACGCCGGCCGAATGCTTACCAATGACTCTCTCCTGCTAAATAAGGAATCCCTTTTTTTACTGCTAAATATTAACTAATAATCCCTTTCTTTCACCTCTTCTTCCTCTTCCTCCTCTTGCCATTATGTATGATAAAATATTACAGTAAAAACGTTTACTATAATATTTAACACATTAGTGTACAATTTAGCACATGACAAAACACAAAAATTAGTATTTGAAGCAAGTAACAATAAAAATATGTACAAAAACTTACATACCTGAACAACTCTGTCCCAAAATGGGTGCATAACATATACACTAAGCGGGCTTGTGTCTATGGAACTGTACTGCAAAAAAAAGGTTAAAATAAATTAAACAGAATGTGGAAAAAGAATTTAAAAAATTAAGTATAAAAAAATATTTTAATATTTTGTTATATTTTATTGTGTCATTGTTTAGTTCATGTATTATACTCATAATCAAAAAAACAAAAATACATATGTAAATTGATTCGTACTCGTATATATAAGAAATTTAAATACATCATTTTAATTTTATTTAATTCAAAGTGCACAACAAAAACAGAAAGTAAACACATTCTTTTTAAGAACTTAATATGCGTTTTAATAATGTTAAATTTATTATAGCCACGAATTAAAATAATAAAATTAATTAATAGGGGCTTTCATCTGAGGTCTCAGGTTCAAATCCTGGTCAGGCATGCCATTTTTCATACGCTACAAATTTCCATTTTCACATTCCCACATACAAGCTTCTCTCTAAACTTCTGTGGTGAATTCATCAGTATGATATATATATATATATAATTAATTCACAATTTAAAGAATTTAATTTCCTATAACACTAAATATAAAAAATTTGAAGTTGCATAAGTTAACAAAAAAAAAGAATATAATAATAATAATAATGAAAACTATTTAAATTATTTCCGACTCAAATCAGAAATTTTTAAGAAAAAATACAACGTTCATGTCTCATAATTTTGTTCTTCAGGTAAGTCTTCCACACTATAATTATTGAATATTCTTATAAAAGGGATGATACCAGATGGTAAAATCTTCAGTTTTTACCATCTGGTATATAGTTCGTTACCACTCTGTATCTTTATACAATTTATTCGTGCTCTCTTTTATCTCTGTTATCGCCTCTTTGACGTCAATCTCTCATTATAAATGACCGAGCCGCGAGACGGCATGCTATACTTACTGTTCTTCAAATACTGTTCTTAATCTTCACATGAAACAACTGCGTTTGACCGTAGTTCCTGGCAGCAACAAAATCACTTTAACAACCGATACTTATATTAACATGAGGACAGCGGACGACATCACCAAGCAACGTAAGGAGGATAACAAGACCGTTAAAAAATCAGTACATTTTAAATCGTCAGGAACACAAGACATACAAGACTGCCTGGCAGACCTCACCGATCGGGAATCGATCACGGCTCCGATCTCAGACGAAGACGACGAGTGCACCAAGCTACCGGATTCTCAACCGATCATTCCTACACAACACATAATAGAACATCAAACGGATTCAGAACCGGAGGAGGACACACCGACGGCCGATCTAGCCAGATTACAATGTCTGAAACCGCCGCAGGAGGCCGTACAACGTATGATGGAGATGACGGCGGAACAACAGCAACAATCAAAATCGAGCAGCAAGAAGACGACATCAGTCTCGAGAAAATCTTCGAAGAGACATACGGCAGGACCGTCGACGGCAGACCAATCCAAGAGAAGGAAGACGCCGGAGTAACTTCTAGACCTGCTAACCATAATAACTTTACTGCCCCAAATACCGTACTCACTGATTACAAAAATCAAAAACGTGTACGTGGCCCGAATGAAGAAGATATCATTCGAGACCGGCCTATACCAAATATTGACCTCCTGTCAGTCGATCAAACCAGTACCCCGGTACAATGTTATTGAACGACTTGCCTCAGGATCATCCAGGCCATTTCTGCACTCAGAAATTGTACCGGTAAGAAGCGATGCTGAGTGCGATCGAATTCTTTCGGGAATTCGAAATCAGCTCGCCCGTATCCGAAAGTACAGGCCCGGCGACGATATCTTCATGCTCGTCGGCAAGCGCGTCGCAGATGATCCTGACTCGGACCACCTCCACATCCTCCATACCTGCAGCTTTCAGAGATCCAGTTGTCGATGTTCAATCCGCAAATATTATGAAAAGACGGTTAGACATCGACACACTGTTCGGTGCTGCCAGCTCGAAGCAAAGAACTGGATTAATATCGTCCAGTATCTATTTTTAGAGGGCCGGACAGTCGTACTCTTGGTCGTCAAAGACGATCACTGGATCTCACCTCCTAAAATTCCACTTGTATCCGATGGACAGAATACAGTCGATACCATCGCGGGAATGGTGGCGGACTGCCACCGCGAGAGGCCAGATAATTTCGAACGAGGGAACCCAGATGATGTCCCATTTCTTGAACACCGTGATGGACGGAATAGAAGAAATGATAGAAAAAGAAAAAAATAACCCTCGAGGAGCTGGTAAGTTTTATCGTAAATTGCAGTATGTCCCCGCCCGAACGTCCCATTTAACTGTCCCTCGAAACGAGAGTTCGACAAATGCTATTACGACGCTGTAGACAGCGTCTACGCATTTGTCGGATTGTTATTGTTTCAGTTTAATATGAACGTAATCGAGATGAAAGTGTTTCTTAACACTATATAAAATATGTGACACAGATTATAATAAATGCAACACAATGTATATATACGGGCCGCCAAACTCTGGTAAAAATTACTTTTTTGATTGCGAAGCATCGTTTTTCCTAAACGCAGGCTACATAATCAGCCCCAGCCGGCACGAAAGGTTCCCTTTTATGGGCGGACTCGCCCGTCGCATAAATATCTGGAACGAGGCCCGACTGGACCCGTATTATGTCGAAGACATAAAACAAATTATGGCCGGCGACCAGTTAGAGGTCCAGGTGAAAAAATCACCCGCCCCGAATTTTGGAAAAGACACCGCTTATTGTATTAAGCAATAGGACGGTGTTTCCTGACGACCGGGCATTTGCCATCAGGTTCAGGAAATATGAATGGCAGCCCTGTCAGTTTTTAGCTAACTATAAAAAGAAACCAAATCCAGTTACGGCTGGTCCTTTGATGTGTTGGAGCAGTAATGTTAAATGTTTAAAGGACGGCACACCAATCGTATACACATATATAGAAAGATGTATAAATATATTTAAGAAATCACCTGAAAAAATAATGTAATATAAAGGAATAAATAAATATATAAAATGTTTTAAATAAAATATTGGTTATTATTTTAAACCTGAGGGTTAAAAACTAAACCAGGCTAAATAGCCTGTTTAGTTGCCTCCTTTAATTAAAAAAGACAACTGACATGTTCATTACTACCTTTTTTTATACAATAATAATTGGAATATAAAATTTGGTTTTTGCTTCAAACTGAAGAGGATGCTGTTTATTTCACCTAAGACCAACAAATTCTTATATCATAAAATATCTAATGACACTACATTATACTGACTGTGTTTTGTGTCATAATAAAACCATATGTGCATATCATAAGTCAGTTACAAAATACATGAGTACCACACATTATTATTTGTTTTATTTACAATTGAATACATAAGTTGTTTCCTTTTTAATGGTGTAATCATGAACTCAAGCTAGCAACAGATACTGTAACAGATAATAACAACTACATACTAGAAATATGTATTGAAGCTGCTCAAGGTCCTACTGTTAATGGGCAGGGAAATTATAATAGATGAAAGTGATGAAACTCCAGTTGTAAATACCATTCTGAACAAGCTACTCCTAACAGTTGTTTCAAGGTATTAGTCATGAGACAGTGCCAAAATATTTCATAAATCCAGATATGGGTGTCAACACCCAGCTGTTTTGCAGAATTCATGTAGTGGTGGCTAATAAAAGACATAAGCCTGTTTGATAATATTCCAAAATATTGATCACCTACTATTAATATGCAACTAAATTTGGTAAGTAAAACTATACATTTGTTAGTTTGTAAGTAGAAAAAAGAGTGTGGTTACCACTCTGCTTATAACCCAATTTTTTTTTTATGAAGAAAAAAGGAAAGTTTTTTGTTTATCTCCAAAAAAAAATTATTTCTGTCGCTGTATGAATACACAGTAAAAAAAAGACATGACAGTAAAAAAAAAATCATGAATTAAGTTTTTTCGGCTACGCTGGTCAACTACGCAATTCATCTTCTTGCTTGAAAGAAGATAAAATAAAAAATTTTCTTTTTCATTTTGGGGATTCCCATACTCAAGCGGAAGCATTGAGATAAAATTAGATTTTAAGAAAATAATCCATAAGTGATAAAAAATTTAAAAAAAGGAACTTTTAAGTGTTATGAAAATACAAAGGTACAACCATAATTCTAAGTAACCAAGTTGTAATTTTCTAGGAAGAAGGTGAACATTTTTGACTAATTTTTTTTTTTCAAGAAATTAGACGAAAGAGTAAGGGCTATTAAAAAATTAAGAATTTCATATTTTAAATGCAATAGGTAAATTGCGAGATGGATTTAAATTTAAAAATAATTTTAAAAAAAATAATTAAAAATTTCCGGAGGAGGATGAATATCAAGTGAAATTTTTGGCAATTTATGATCTTGATAAAAAAAGTTCTAAGAAAAACCTTTTGCTAGAGTTCCTAGTAAAGATTTGAAATTTTATTTTGGCCAAAACACCCTCACCCTTTTTCCAATTTTTGCAAAGTTGTACTACATTCCTTTCCCCCAAAGTTAGTACCTGACTACAAGATTAAAAAAAATTGGTCGGCAGGGTCCAGAGTTATAAAACCAAATACAAATAAGATTTTTTTAAAAATAAAAAAGAAATCACCAATAAAAACAATTGTTTATCAAAAAAAAAGAAAATTTATTTCCCTTGATATCATTACGGTAAGTTGATGTATTTATGTTGGAGGACTTATTTACCTGTTTTTTAATTTTTGTATTGTTTAAGGTTTTTATATTTTTAATTATATTGTTATATATATATTGTTTTATTTTTGTTCATTATTTTAAGGTTTTCTATTCTAACCACCAAAAGCACCTTTGTAGGTGCTTTTGGTGGTTATTCATATGTACATATACACAAACATCCGTCTGACAAGTTTTTTGGGCTTGGGAGCATGTAATAAAAACTTTTCTCACATTATTTATAATTTATTGATTTTTTTATATCCTTGAGGCACAAAACTTAAAAAAGAACAATTCATTTTTACACCAATTATTCTGTAATTTCCTGCTATAGCTGGGAAAGTAAAAATTAAAAATATAAATAAATTTTATTAAAAAGTGAAAGTCAGCTGCTTTAGCCTGTTAACTTTTTTTTTGTGAAGTCTTCGGTGAAATTATCTGGTTTAAAAAAAAATTGTATTTCATGTATACATAAAGGTTTTTTTGTTTCTTTTTTTTAACCTCCGGGACCACCGTTAGGTATTGCTTCAGAGGATGAGATAAATGACAATTTTTGTAGTGTGAAAATGCCATGCCTGACCAGGATTTGAGCCTGGGACCCCCGGTTGAAAGGCCAAGATGCTACCACTCGCTCCACAGAGGCCAACATATGCATACTGTTAATTAATCTTACCTGTACTATTAATCTTATCTATACATTCTTCATAGGACTAAATAAAAAATCTTATTTTATTTTTTGCAAGAAGTGAAAATTAGAAAATATTATTTTAAAAATGATGTAATTTAAACAGTTACATGTCTATTAAAAAAATGATAAAAAATAAATCATTTGTAACAATGTTATTATTCAAATTCATTCCATTAGATAAAAAATATTAACATTTTATCCTAATAATTAAATATGAAGTTAATTCTTCATTATCAGATTAGATTTTTAATTTTTTTGCGATCATTTTTTTACAATAAAAAATTCTAATCTCTTCATTTGGTTTCTTGTCATAATAGATTTTAATTTCATTTTCTATCAATTGATGGATAAAATGATCCAATGGCAGATAGAATTTCCATGAGTATGGAAAACATTAAATAACTCGTATACTGTAAAACATAGAAAAATTAAATTTAGCAAATTTCGTATAAATACCTTTTTGATCACCTTTTTTCAGTAAAAGAAACCACGCACCCTGGGAAACCCCATGGGGTGCAATTGTTTAATGCAGTAAGTCATTGCCAAGTGAAACTATTAAGAACCAATTATTGCATATATTTCACCCACTTCCTAATATTAAAGATATCAGTCTGTCAGTAAATGATGATTTCCCTTCTGAAAACATCTATTTTATTTATTACACTTTGGCATGTGTTTGTGGCATATTTCACAGACACTGGAAAAATGAAAAACACTCCCCCCCCCACACTGCAATCTTAATGCAGCAAGCATTTCATCAATAACTACGTTTTCAGATATGCTATAATATTTTTTACAATTGTAATCAAACTTATAAGATATTTAGTAGTAGTAATTTATGTGATATTTTTCATTGGTTCCTAGGAATAATATAAAATCTTAACGATTTCAATTCCCTAAAGCTTAAATCACCTATTTTTTATTATAAGGTGAAATTAACTAAAGCTATTTTCATCATTTATCCAGACTTATAAAAGATTGGTATATAAAATATTCAAAATCTCATCAAGAAAAAGAAACTCTAAACATGAGTTCAGTTCAGCATGGTTAATCTCAGCTGCATCTCTTAATAATTTTGTTCATATTTACCTACCTTTTATTACTAAAATACAGCTGAGAATTGCACATGGAGTGTACATTGTGGATTAAACATTGGTTCAAAGGTTCTCTGCTTTAAGATTATTATATACATTGTTATAACATGATTGTATAACAGAAATTTTAAGCTGCTGTTCTCACCCTAGTGTGAGTTGATGTTATTGTTTGTGGTTTCTTTTAACATGGCAAGTATATATTTAGGATATCTAAATTCTAAAACTTAAATGGCTAAATTGAATATTCTATAACAAGTTGTCTTTTGTGGGTGCGGAATTCAATCATGTCCACCAACTATTCGGTAAATTTATGATTTGTACCATAAATGAGTAGGTTAATTTTAATTTAATTATAAATAAAATATTTCTTGGAAGCCTAAATTCCTAACAAAAATAGCGTTTCTTATAAAATTCCAATCATAACCTCCCCTTATAATTATCTTGATCTGGATGTGGTCCATCTGTCTGTTTGATTGTCCCTTTACTCTACCCAACCTTTTCCTTGTAGTTGTTTCCTTCTTCGTTGGGCCAAGTATGTCAATTCTCCGATTCCATATGTGGTGTTCCAAGCTTGTGCCCTTGGAACTATCAAAATATCTCTTATCTGGGGGTTGCACAAAAAACTATTAAGTATAGCATGACTCCTACTTCTAATGAAGTCTAATTAACTGCATAGTTTAACAGTGTACTATAAAAATAGGTAACAAAAAATAATAAACAGATTTTTTTATCGTACTACAGGAAGATGTGAAATCTCAGTGAAAAAATTAGAACAATGAAAATAATAAATGCAAAGTAGTAACCGATTAAAAATAAAAATTTAATTTACACATTTCCATAGTTACTTTTGAATAAATAAATATTACCGCCAGACTCAAATAGTTATTAGAGTTAGCGTTCCTTTTGAGTAATTATGAAAGGAACGCTAACTCTAATAACTATAACAACAATAATTCTAGGCTTTACTATTTGGGTGTGCAGGTACATAAACTAATAATAAATAATTTGTAATTTTAGAATTGTATGTTAATGAATATTTCATGTTATTTAGAATTTATCTATAAAAATTTTAATACGATGGCAAATCTCTGTGAAAGAGATAATAAAATCATTCCATTAGAATGACTGTTAAAATTATGTTATGAAACAATTTGTTTAATGATTAGTATATTGTCTTGTATTGCAGAGGGCTATTAAAGCTTACCTGAAACGGCTTGGTTTTTCAGTAAAATAATGTGTAAATGACCGTAAAGTTTTGGAGATGTTTTCCATATTGAAAAACAGTTAATTTTTTAATTAGTTTCTTTTTACCTGTAACTTAGATTACTGCTTAAGATTATAGATATTAAATCGAATATTCTATTGCTTAACTAATTTCTACTGTTGTAGACAACCAGATCCACCACTGCCACCAACATATCGACCAAAAGTGCCAGAATGTCTCAGAGGTGGGTAAACCCACCTCTGCGGGCCCTAGGGCTTCATGGTAAGCTAACATTTAAATGTTATATTATTATCAGAAAAAATTAATATAATAAACAATTATAGAATTTTAATAAATGCAGTTGTAAGTTTGTTTTTCTGAGAATCTGTTCACAACAGATGCTTCTCGCATAATCAGTTGAGTAAAATGTAAAGTTATTTTTTAATAAGTACAATATATTTATTTTATAATATAATAGGGTTAATTATACTATTTATTATAATAAATTATGGAAAAAGAATTAATTACTTATAATTAAAAAAATATATCGGTACGAGAACTCAGAAGTACACAGTCGTGGACAGAAGTCCTCTGAACTCATGATATAAATCTGACAGTCATAGGTCACCACATAAAAAAGGAGTAAAACAGATATCTGGAGCAATAAAGTTTATAAAATTAGTTTACAACAAAAAAATGGATTAATTTATTGGCTTTTGGACTTGAGAGTAAACGTCAAAACTCTTCTTTTTTTAGTAATAAAAAATAAATAAATTACATACAAAAGTAATGTCCATACGTTATTAAGTTATTTACGATTTTGTATATAATCAGCTAGCTAAAAACTACTGCATAAATTTCAATGAAATTTTCATTTACCAATTACAAATTCTTATGGCTTTTCTAAGAATGTTACATTATTAAACTATATAAAAAGAATGCGGGGATAAGAAAATCAGCTTTGTTCTTCTCTTACTACGTAATCTTTTCTTCATAACGTACATTTTTTCACTCCCAAGTAATTATTTAGAAGGTTACAAAAAAAATTGACAATACAAAAAGAAATTAAAGTGAAATCTATATCCGTAATAACATATTAGATGATATGTTATTCAAACTGTGTCTAAAACATATCCCTTCTACTCTGTCAATATAAAAAATAACAGGTTTTAAAAACACAGATAAAATCAGAATCTGCATTCACAATACAACTGCATTCATGAACATGTGTTAAAAAGAATTCAGTGTTTAAAATTAGTCGATTTTTCTAACTTTTTAATTGAAAATCATTTCAATTTCCTCAGCTTATTTTTCATCCGTCCAATCCATTTCCGATTATAAAATATGGGAGGACACAGTCATGTTCCTTCTGAAAGTTATACTTTCCATCTCAGCCACCACGCTTTCAAGGGCAAAGCTCTCGAACAGACAAAAGCAATCTTTTCTACGACCGTCATTCTAAACAGAAAATTATGAAAAATTATAAGATGAAAGTCTCTTTCAGTTTCTCTTTCTGATAGCTTCACTAACTGAAAATTTCATAGCTGATCATCGCACGGGTTACTTTTTCTTTTCGACACCAAGATGATAATTTATATAAATAAAATTGCAATATGTTAGAGCTAGAAAAAATAAAAAATTGTAAAGCATTATCGGTAAGCCAAAAGCCAAGAATTAAGGCAATATTATCATGCAGTAAAAATGTAAAAGGATTTTAAATAATGTAGTTATTTTTAAAAATAAGGAAGAAATATTGTAAAGCAGATAGTTTCAAGATTATTTTATTATATTTTCCACCATGTAGCCAAAGTAGGGCAAAAAAATGTAAGAATATTACATTCATTTTATACACTTGTCAACTTTCAGGGAATATCCAAAAATCTCTGACAAATTATTGCTCCATATTTTACCGTTTTCAATTTCACCTGTTAACTCTTTAAAAAATGAAACGATATAAAAATAAGGCTAAGTCAGTAGTATCCATATAGAAAAAAAATTCACTCAGTTTTAAAATTATTCTAATACACTTCACATAAATAAGAATTAATTTCTGGGGTCTAAAAATAATTTCTTTAATCACGGGATATGAACAATCTCAAATCCACACATGTGTTCATCCAAAGCCTAAGTTTCTGTTTCAACATTGCTTTATTTTCACCATATGTGTTAACTATCATAAAAAATATTTTTTTTTTAAAATCAAGTTTATTCATGAACCTTTTTGATAAATATATGTAAGATTTGAAAGTTAATTTTAATTTTTGTAACTACCAAAAATTTATTTTTTTTAAATTCTCACTAATTCTCACATTTGTAATTACACAGTTAAAAATTAAAAAATATTTGTGCATAATAACACTGGTCAACAAAATTTTATTTTTTGTTTGTTAAACGAGAGTGAACGGCCGATTCTTATAGTATTTTTTATGCTGATTTCATATATGTTAATAGATTTTTTCTACCGGGCTCAGATTTTTGGAATTGAAATTTCTTTTGAAACAAAAAATGTATGGTGAATGTGATATAATAATACATTACATGCATTTTGCACTCGCCTAAAATCTATTTCTTTTGGATTTTCTGCTGTAATTTGCTGTAGGTAGACCCCTCTTTAGATTCCAACAACAGTCAGCTAACATTTTTGGGTTCCATTTTCGCTGGTATCGTGTTTCTATTGTAGATATCTCCTCGTGAAAGCATTCTCCATGATTATCACTGACAGCGCCGAGATTGTTAAGGAAAGAATCCAAATGTAAATGTAAGAAATGGATTTTCTGTGAAAATGCTGTAAAACTACAACTACACACAAGTTCTTTGCAGTTTTGAAGAAGTTCACTCACAAGTTCTCTGTAGTTAATGGCCTTATAGTTTCCAAGGAAGTTGTTTACCACATTTTTAAATTATTTTCATGCAGCAACTTCAGTCATTCAAACATTCTTCATACACTGGATTACTCATTAGTTTTCTTATTTGTGGTCCAACAAATACACCATCCTTTACTTTAGCATCGCTTATATTAGGGAATTTGTTTTCTAGAAACTGAAACCCTGAACCATTACGATCCATTACTTTAATAAAACGTCTGAATAAACCTAGCATAATGTGTAGTGGCGGAAGATAAACTTTTTCTGGTTTTTCCTGACTAACATTCTTCTCTCCTACAGTCAGTACTTCTCTGTTTGGCCACTGCTCTTTTATGTAATGGTTTTTTCCCTCCCTGCTGTCCCACTCGCACAAAACGCAACGGCAAAAGAAACTTATTGTATCCAAGTTGCAGTCCAAGTAAAAGCGCTATTACTTTCATATCTCCACAAGTCTCATATTTTCATAAGACTGTATCATGTGAACAGCGTATGCTAATGGTATTGATAGTGGTAGTACTTATTTCCAACGTGAAGTAGAACAGCTTTCAACCTAAGCTTTGACAAGTCAACAAAAAGTCACCACTTGTCAGGATGGTACACATGTCCCAAAACTTCCAGTCCACATCATTACAGTATACTAAGTTTTCGTAATAAGAGAAGAAATGTTCAAATTTTGAGTGTCTGTCACAGAAAGCACTTGCTTTAGTGTTTGGTTGTGAAAGATGCCATCCTTTCGGTCTTGATGCCATTATTTCTGCTCAATTCTTTGATAAACTTAGATCATTTAATTCTTACTGACTAATTAAATGGGGTTCAGTATATCTATTTTCTAAAATGTTTGGATCTCTTTCTTCATCGCCTGATAAGTCAGCACAAGATTTGACATTTTCATCTTCATCTAAGTTCCATATCTCTGGTGGTACTGAAATTGAAAGCTCCTGGCTATGTGGCATTGGCTGGATGGCAGAGGGAATATCAAGGTATTTAACAGTACAACTAGTTTTAGCTATTATACCGCATTTATTTATTACACAAAAATAACAATCTGTGGTGTGATCCTTCGGTTTTCTCCAAACCAATGGAATTGCATGGCATGTGACGAGTTCAATTAACCAACCAGTCAACAATGTTACACAAGAAGCACAGCAAATATGAGGAGCTCAAGATTTGTCCTGAACACCTAATTTACATCCTAAGTACAGTTCATACGTCTTTATCAGTGGAGTTACATTTTTTTCTGAGACTTCAACCTTACCTCACCACAGATGTAGCAGAAACTGTTTGGATGATTAATACAACTACAAGGCATTGTTAATACATTACAATAACTGACATTGTTCAAAAAAGAAACACTTTATTAACACCTAATTTAATAAGCATACACTTACTTTACTGAAAAACCCTCAAATACGAACTCGCATTTGAATGAGAATATCATTTCTCAAGTCTGCGCGACAGTTTATAAGTAAATATAATGACAGAAATAACTGAGTGGATATGTTTATAGCAAGATGAAAATACGAAGGATGAGTTTCATTCTTGTTCATTTTAATTAGTGTCTAAATAATAAACATGTCTAACAAATCATGTGACAACAATTAAGGGACTGTAATAAATAAACAAAAGCTATTTACTGATAAATAATAAAATAAAATATGTTCACAAAATACTATGCTTACGGAGTTCATGCATAATACTACCTGAAAATAAGAATGGTAGTTACAATAAAAACTAAGCCTGATAGAAGAATTCTGATTTCATATTTGAAATCAGCATGAAAAATACTATAAGAACCAGTTATTCACTCTCATTTAACAAAATCATTGTTGATGAGTGTAATTTGTATCACTTCAAACCTAGAAAAATCAATACAAAAAGATTTTTAAAAACTATAATCAAGTTGATTCTTAAATTTATAGCATGAATTCAATTTTTCTAAATTATTTGTTTTTATTAAACTTGCATGGTTTATTTAAATCCTCACTGTTCATGCACCATTTATTAGAATGAAAAAAGTAAAACAGTAAAACTAAGTACAATAAAACAAAAGTTTATCAGGCATCCGGCAAGAATCAGGGTAAATTAATATTAACATTCTAATAGATTAAAATAACCGCAAAACAAGATTTCCTATTTTTAAACATTGAGAATAAGTAAACAAAATAATGTTAACAAAATGATGAGTGATAAGATATACTAATATCCCATTGCCTTGGCCACTGTCATAAGATCAAACTCACTCTTCAGTAAGAAGTTGCAAAACCCATTTAGTAATTAAACAAACAGTGATAAATAACTGATCTATGTTATGTTTGTCCACTTTATATCTGTTCTCAAATGTACTACTGTAATATATTTTTACTTGCTTATCTTTAACTCATTATGTTTTTTTTTTTGTTTGGTCTCAAATCTTGTATCCTTAATTTAACATATTTCCTGATATTACCTATTGATGAAACTCTGCACAGATACTAAGGTCGGGTAACAATACTTTTGCAAACATCTCCCCCGTACGGGAGTAAATTAACAGTGAAAGTTAAGGATATAGGTGTAATAATTTAACATACTTCCTGACATTCCCTATTGATTAAATATTCACCAAAACTTCAATACGTAAAAACTAAACTATTTCGTTACTTTGTATAGTATAACTAAAAACTTTGTATAATAAGTATAACTAAAAAGTACAAAGCAAGTTTTTACAAATTTTGAAAAATTTTTGTAATATTTTCAACAATTCACATTTACAGTTGACTTTTGAATTCCATTAATTGAGTTATACTTTGCATTTTCATTTATTTTTACGAAAAGAGTTTACTCCATTAAATGAAAGTAATGCTGTATATGTATGCATAAAAGTTTCAAATGGTCAAGCCTACACACATTTCTTCAAAATCTGAGTTTTTTTTAGGAAAAACAAATTTAAAATAATTTATTGTGGATTCATAAACCAAAAATTAATGAACTGAGAAACATAATTTCAAAAAATTATTTATCATTGGCCCTTCCACCTTTTAAAAATTAATTTTTACTTCCTTGTACGAAGTAAAGTAAGTATTGTGATAGCGAAAAATTTCGGTTTTCAGATTTCAACGGAAATATCCATTTTGACCATCCCTGAATCCATTTTGACTAGTTTCGGTGTGACGTCTACATACGTATGTATGTATCTCGCATAACTCAAAAACGGCTAGCTGTAGAATGTTGAAATTATGGATTTAGGACTGTAATAATCTCGTTGTGCACCTCCCCTTCTGATTGCAATCAACTGGAGCAAAATTATCCAAAAAAGCCCAAAATCCAAATTGTTTTGGATTTTGGACTTTTTCTTAACTACAAGTCCTCATTGAGAGTTTTTCAACGTTATAATATGTGTACCAATTTTCATTGGTTCCAGAGTTATATAAACATCAGATTTTTTATTTTAATAATCTATCATTAAAAATAAAACTTAAATTTTTAGCGATCCTTAGTTTTTTTAATTACAAGCATCCCCACACACAATTTTATATATATATATATACACACTCACATAGACATGGCAACCAACCATAACTCTGGAACCAACGAAAATAAGTACCACCTATATGTCATTAAAAAGCTCTCAATGAAGGCTTATTATTGCAGTTAGGAAAAAGTTCAAAATCCAATTTTTTGGGGATTTTGGGCTTTTTTTATACTTTTGGTTCAGTCGACTGCAATCAAAAGGGAATATGCACAACTAGATGTTACAACAGTCCTAAATTCAAAATTTCAACATCCTACGGCTAGTCGTTTTATAGTTACGCGAGATACGTATGTACGTATGTACGTACGTACAGACGTCACGCCGAAACTAAGCAAAATAGATTCAGAGATGGTCAAAATGGATATTTCCGTTGAAATCTGAAAACCGAAATTTTTCGCGATCACAATACTTTTTTTACTTCGTACAAGGAAGTAAAAAAGGATTTATTGAAATGGATGCTGTTATTTGTTTTATTGTTATTGATAGCTGTTTTTTTAGCCTTCAGCTTTAAAAGTCAAGATTTAAAGAATTGCAAAAGTAATATTTTTTTTATTATTTGGGTTGTTAATTTTAATCCTTTTTACTTCCTTGTACGAAGTAATAAGTAATAAGTAAATAATAAAAAAATATTACTTTTGCAATTCTTTAAATCTTGACTTTTAAAGCTGAAGGCTAAAAAAACAGCTATCAATAACAATAAAACAAATAACAGCATCCATTTCAATAAAAACAAACTTTAAAGAACTGAAAATCTTTTTAATTTATAGTCCATTAAAAAATATTTTAAAAGTTTTATTAAAATTCTTTAAATTACATTTTACTTTTTACAGTTTTGTTGTAAATATGAAGAGGGCATAAAAATACTACTCTTACGAAAAAGGTTTACAAGAAAAATGAAAAAAAGAGGAACTTGAGCCTACATAAAAATAAGAATAGGAACTGAAAAAGCAAAGAGATTGCTACCTAGCAAACTAAGGTTCTGTAGAATACAGGAATGCATATAATTTTTTTAGCCTATATTTTACAATTAATTTTCTAGAATTTTTACATGAAAATCGTTGGAATAATCACATTAAGTTACAATAAAGACAGCAAAAAATAATGACAATGAAAAATACATTAAATCATCTAAGTAGACAGTATAATTTTTACTAAAATTAATCTTTAATTATATGAAGTAAAAATTCATCTTTTATTACATGAAGCTTATAGCAAAACTACAGGAACTTCCAATAAACAAAAAGGGTCATCAAAATTGGTCTGTTTTATTAAGAATTGAACATTCAGAAATAAATAGAAAAAACAAATATATATATACATGATTAATATCTAATTAATATTAAACAGGTGGAACTGAGAACCTTCTCCATTTTTTGAAGTTATTAGATTTTTCGAAATTCAACCTCAAAAAGAGTGAATGAACAAAGATAGACTTTTGAATGTCCAAATTTTTCCTATTTCCGATTATACTAAATATTATATTCACTAGATTCGTGCATGCAAACACTCTTCAATCAAATATCTAAAAACCATTTTCGGATTTTTAAGATGTGCGACGGTTTCATAAGTTAAAAAATTCCACTTCCATACCCTAAGCACAAGCTTCAAGCTTATATGGCGAAATCAACCAAAAAAAAAATATATATATATACGCGAAAAAGATAATCTAAATTTGCCCTCACTAGATTACAAATATAATATTTCTAGAGTACAAAACGATGTGGTGCGGTGGCTCAACCAACACAGTCACTGACCCTTTTACTGTAGCGCGAAGCGACTGGCCACACCTGTCTCCGGTTACTTAGCTAAAAAACATAAAATAAAATAAAAATTAAAACAAAAGCGTCGGTGCGTGGACACACGACGGGAGCGAAGCTTCTTACGCAATACTGTATGAATAGTTAATAATGTAAAATAACGCAACGCAACAAACACAATGATTTTTGTAATATTATTCATTCGATTGAATTGAACCGTTGAGTTTAAACACAGCTAACACAGTGAGAGGCTCTCAGTTTACAGTTCATTAATTCAATTCATTAAAGTCTGTGCTTCAACCGACAAATCTCCACTAATACTACTACTGCATATGATTGGTCTAGCGCCTGACTCTTTTCGTGATACTTGTTTTTTCAAAGTTGACTCCCCTTCTCGAAGCGTGCGTTAATAAGAAGCTTCGCTACAAAAAAAAATAAAACCGGTCACCTCCTAATGCTGTTTGTCGGGTAACGCTAATAACCAGTAAAAATACATTTTTACCAGTATGTGGACGGTAACCAGCTGTAACTAATATTTTTAAAATGGAGGCCGACTATTTTGAAACCCGCATTATTCAGATCACTCAAAGTTTCTGGTACCGTACTGACCATACTGTTGCTCTGAATAAATTTCAATACACTGATATTTTTTTAATATTTAAACAGGCTTTAATTTTTATTTATCATTATTATTCCTACATGTATGAATTTAATGAAACTGAGTTTTAAACTCACAGGGGTCCAGAGAGCAGAGCCCCCTGGCCAGACGGAAACCTAACTGATTAAACATACGCTGACCGCAACTGGAAACGCGAGTAACCATACAGCGCGGGCGAAGCCGCGATGGGGATGCTATTATGTATGTATGTATGTACATATATATGTGTACATATATATATACACAATATATATATACACAATATTTTGTATATATATATATATATATATATATATATGCTTCATATATAAATAACTTTCACCTAGCTTTATAAAATTGATGTTTTAAATTAAATTTCGACTGAGAAACAATATACTACGCAAAATAGACATATATTTCATATTGTCATCACATTGACTTAGTGGCTTTAATGTGCTACAAATAAAATTTGTATAGTGTAATTTATGTCTATTTCTATGAGGTGTATTTTTAAGTTAATTGTTATAGTATATGATGTTTGTATATGTGTTCTTTGAATTGAGGGTAACTGTGTTTCTAGTTTGCCCTACACAGCACAGGAAGACTTTATTAATATTTAATAGTCGCTTTTATTTTATAGTCACTTTTTAACATAAAGTTTGGAGTGTTTTAAGTTTTCAATGTATACTTTTATTGTAATAAACTCCAAATACTTGTAAATTACAACTTTGTAGTAAATAAAACTAGTAAGTAAAGTACCAGTAAAACAATGCTGAATTAGTTTCTAACTTTATTCTTTTTTTATACAATTTTTTTGGAATTATATAATAATAAATGATCATTTAAAAAATATTCAAACATATTATAAATTTAGGTTTTAGTTTAGTACAATTCTTGTAATAGAAAAAAAAAATCATAATTAAATTTTTCCACTTTTTTAATTATTAGAAATGAGATTTCCAAATGTTAAACCATAACAAAAAAATCCAATATTACAAGTGACCTATGATAATGAATAGCTACACAAATGCTGCAGCAGCATATACTTGGCATCAGTTCAGGCAGGATCAATAACTTTCAAAGTAACGTCAAATATTTAAGAATCCATAAAACACACGCTTAAAATTTATTTTCAAAATCTCCTTGATTAGATTCTCAGAAAAATAGATTTCTAGGAACTGAAATTGAAATAGCAAAAATTACAAAATAAAATAATAAATATAATAGCCTAATTATAATCTCTTCTGCATTATCATATACTATTCTAAAAACAATCTATAACATAATAATTCACAATTGTAACATAAAATGTATTTCAAAATTTACTCAACATGACAGTTAGAAAATGTCAGCAAATGGTTTCACAGACCTACATAAAATCAGTTTGCACATGTAAACTAGTCCTGCAATAGTTTAAGTAACATACCTTCTAAGAAATAAATATATCATACTTTTCAACATGACCATCGATTAATAATCTGGGGCTTATGTTACATTTAGATAGAGCAATAAAAGCAAGATTACTAAATTAATTTTTTAAAAACTAGATCAAGGCACTAAAACATTTTTCCCTGCACGAGTACATACTTTTACCTGCACAGTATAATATATAATCAAATGTATTGAATCGTAACTCCTTATTTCAACATATCTTGACACTGTAAATCACTTTTAAATATTTTAAAAATGTCTGCCTACTAAGCATCTCTTTCTACTAACAACATTTAGCTGGTAGAAGACCAGCTAAAGGTCTAACGGTAAACTAGAGACCCAGGTGAATTAGTATTTTTTAACATTTTTCAGAAGGTAGGACATTAAAAAAAGTTTCAATTTTTTTAGTTTTTGTTGGTTGTAAGTCAAGGAAAGTGTATGTTTGGAGTGTCGCTTTATATGGAAGTGAAACTTGGACAATCGGAGTATCTGAGAAGAAAAGATTAGAAGCTTTTGAAATGTGGTGCTATAGGAGAATGTTAAAAATCAGATGGGTGGATAAAGTGACAAATGAAGAGGTATTGCGGCAAATACATGAAGAAAGAAGCATTTGGAAAAATATAGTTAAAAGAAGAGACAGACTTATAGGCCACATACTAAGGCATCCTGGAATAGTCGCTTTAATATTGGAAGGACAGGTAGAAGGGAAAAATGGTATAGGCAGGCCACGTTTGGAGTATGTAAAACAAATTGTTGGGGATGTAGGATGTAGAAGGTATACTGAAATGAAACGACTAGCACTAGATAGGGAATCTTGGAGAGCTGCATCAAACCAGTCAAATGACTGAAGACAAAAAAAAAAAAAAAAGTAAGTCAAGGAGGGTAAAGGCCTGGCTGGAGCTCTTAGATTTTTTTAAAGGTAGAACACATGTTTATAAAGAGTTAGAATTTCAACAACTTCAGTTTTTGTTACTCGAGAGTAATACATAATATTAGTTTATTACTGCAAACAATAAGAGATCTTAATCAATAACTATAAATTAATTTTTATTTATTTAGCTGAGCTACAGCTATTTATTTTCAATAAGAATATTTTGAAGACTGAAAATGAGAGTAATTAAGCTAAAGTATAATTCTGTTAGTTATTAAAAAAACTCAATCATAGACAACCTTATTTGAAACAAGTCAACCTAAAATATGGCATATCCATCCTGAATATTGTAATGAACAAGTTTTGTTAAATGAAAAGAAATAGAGATATGAGAATTTGGGGCGCGAAAAGCCCCTCAATTTCTTTTCCTAAACGACTTTATTACTTAATTTTTTTTTTAAATAGAGTTTATTTTTAAAGGTTTTAATATTTCAATTTTCTGTACGTCAGAGTATCAATTTTTAGAGTGTCAGTTTTCTGTAATTCAGAAAGGGAATAATTTAGGGTGCAAGGGAGACACATAATTATGTACTATGTTTGAGTACTACATTTGAGTATCTTTTTGAGACACTCAAAAAGAGTAAACTTTAAAAAAGTGTAGGAATTTTTCATACCATTTCTGTAATTACTGACATTTAACAGGGCAAACATAAGAATAAACTCTGTTCATTAAATAATAAACAGCAAAGATACATACGGAGTATGTTTGTTATCTTACAGGAGAAGTAGATGTTAAAACCATCTTGTCTCAAAGATGTCATGTTCCCTAGCCTCATCAAGCCGATGAAATTTGCAAAATTACGAAATCAAAGTGTTTTTGTGCCAAAAAGAAAAAGAAAAAATTTTAAATACGTAACGTTGGCCAAAGGTTTCAGGCTTTGCTCTACCCCACCAACCTCTACCACCCTGGCTTCCTAGGAAACAAAAATTTATATTACTGTCATAGCCAAACTTTTCTTTTTTTGCCTAAAAAAAAAATTAAAAATTAGAGGGAAAAAAATATTCAGTCTTTCTTGTTCCCTGTACACCTTTTTGGAAGGATACTGTCCCCTAGCCCCCTTAACTAACAAAAATTAAAAAATGCAATATTAAATCCAGTCGTATTTTCAAAACACGTTTTACCTTCAGAAAAGAATTTGAAAAATAATGTTGGCCAAGAAGTTCTGATCCTCTAGTCTCCAAGCACTCTCAAGTAACAAAAACTGAAATTGTTGAAATTCAAACTCTTTATAAACATGTGTTCTACCTTTAAAAAAAATCGAAGAGCTCCAGGCCTTTACCCTCCTTGACTTACAACCAACAAAAACTAAAAAAATTGAAACAATGTCCTACCTTCTGAAAAATGTTAAAAAATACTAATTCACTTGGGTCTCTAGTTTACCTTAAAAGTTCAGGTGACTCTGGAATGTCATTCAGGAAGTAATTATTTCCTGAATGACTTTTTTTTATGGTAACTTTACCATTACAAATAAAATTTAATCTTGTCATTTTTTTAGCCCAACCATTTTGTAGAATTTTTTTAAATTTAAATAGCCAAGTACAGCTCAAAAATCACTTCTACATAACTTGAAATAGTATAACGCCACAAAACAACAAACTTTCTGAAGAAAGTTTCAAATTATAGCTTGTATGCGATTTAAAGTTATAGTTTGTCGAAAGGAATTTAACTTATGCAAACAAAGTACATCATTTTTTTTTTGTTTTAGATAAAAAGGATGGTGAAAATTAACAAAAGCCCAACTATAAAAGAAACCCCTAATTAAAATCAAACTTTATTGTTCTATATTTTTTCACATTATAATTATTAATGACAACTCTATTCTTTTTAAAAATCTTGAAAAGTTTTATGTAAAATCATTTTTGGAATTTTTTGAAATTTTGGTAAGTTGCTCTCAACTAAAAAATAAATAAATGCCAATCAAGAAAATATTGATTTTACAAAGGTGCTTGTCTATTTTCTAAATCACGAGTGACAAAGGGCAATTACGGACTTGTATGTCTGAAAGCTTACAGAGAATTATTTACAACTTTCAATCCCCTGCAGACATTATTGGTCTGAGGACCCTAACACCCAAACCATATTGTTTAATATCTTTCATTTATTTAATATCATCTTTACACTTTACAGATACAGAAGTGGTGGCATAATTATGAAGCAGTTAGTTAACAGAAGCAAATATTATAAGTAAATCACCTGAACATTTATCTACCTTACTTTGCTTCATCATAATTAAATCACACATTGACACATGTCAGATACATTCCATAAAGAAAAGTAGATAAATGTACTCAATATAAAAATTATGACAATCTTAGCAGAAAATGTATGTATTTTAATAATAATTATTTTAAATCAGCTGATTTACAAGCATGATAAATGAGCAGCATTGAACAATTACATTAAAAGTCAGATTCTGAATTGAAATGACTAATTCTTGTTTTCAAACTGGAAAAAACTAAATTATCTCATTTGGTTTATGTAATCCACGTATAGTTGCGATACAAATTTTTGAGGTTATCTTTCAACGAACATTCCCAGCAATGCAGAACAGAAATTATTATTCAGCCATGGTATACGAGTACAGTAGTAATAAAAATCTACATAATTATATAAACGTAGGGAAATAAGAAACCAACAAAAATAAACGGGTAGAATAAACCAAAGCTTTGACCTGATTTTTAAAGAACACATAACCATACAAAGGTTTATAATATAATCGCATAAGGCAAAATATAACAAAAATAAAAAGACGAAAATATTCAATATCAAATAGTACATCTTTAGAAATCAAATAGCCTAACTTACTTTATAATTTTCAAATCCGGACAGATGTTCTGGCGTTAAATATTCAGACTGCATGATTCCCTTGTAAAAATTAACGATAGGAGATTATTATTCAACTTAACAGATACAAAATCTAAAGCTAGAAACAGATCACAGTAAATTACTAAAAACCTAAAATGTCTTATCAGAACACATGCACAGTAGTGACGGCCATATTGAACGACTATAGCATAACCCGCCGACTAACACTCATTCACGGAAGGATTTATTACTTATGAACGGATAACAGTAGTAATCTCTAAAACAGAGCTGTTAACCGTAATAGGGAAACATGAATTTTCGTACACAACTGGGCCACGCACACTGGTGTACAAACGTAGTAAAACGTAGCCCGATATTAGTGGTTTTATTTGGTCTTTACATAATGATAAGCTTATTTTTTTAAATATATTTTCATATTTACTGCAGTATTTTATAATGAATCCTTATCAAAGACTTTTTTTAATACAGTTGTTTATTTTAAAATATAAAATTATAAATTTATAATACTACTCATTTATACTTGATTTGTTTAGTTATTTATTAAAATACGAAAACAATTATATCAGTTCCATTATAATCCTAAAACATGAAGTTTAAATTCTAACTTCATTCTGATCCAAAATTAGAATTCAAAATATCTAAAATATATTTTCTACTAAACCCTACAATTATAAAATAGTTTTTTCCGATATGTTTGTATAAACATAAAATGTTTATCACAATAAATAACTGACTGATTACTAAAGGAAGACAAATCAATGACGTTGGCCTATAAGTTCACATACTATAACACTATAGTATGTGAACTTATAGGCCAATTTCTTTACAAAAATGCAAAATGCTATAATTTCAGAGTTTGTACATCTTTTTTTGGTATGGCCAACATGGAAATTACTTTTTTTTCTAGTTGTCGGTTTCGGAAAGATTTCTTGGTAGTTTCTAATTTGAGAAGACGCGTTCGCCACTAGACCAACCCGCTGCTTCCTGTCTTGATATTTCTTCCCTAATATTTTTCTTTTTTATATTTATTATATATTGCGATATAATTAATTTAATTATAATTTAATTAATTTGAAATAGTTGTTTCAACCGGAACTGTAAAATTAAATGCAATTTCTTTTAACTCTTCAAATATTGAAATTATTTTGTAATTTTCCAAAATATTTCCCACGTACAATTATCTACAACACTTTTAATTTGTTACTATTTCGTTTAGATAATTTGTTTGTAGATACACTAGGGCATTATTTACCAAGTTTAAATTCTTATGCCCCTTATGTAACACTACATAATTTTTAATCTTCTAAAATTGAGTTGACTGAAGAAACTTAAATGATAGATTTTAGAAAGAAATCACTAGTAAACTGTTGAGGAAACACATCGAGTAAACTTTCAAAACATATAATGGAAAACTGAAATTCAACTACGAAATAATCTTAATGAAAGATTTTTCTATATTTTAATTATTGTAATAATTTATTATTTAAGTTTAGTGAGAATCCCGGGTTCGAATCCCGGTCAGACATGACATTTTCACACACGCTACATCCTCTGAAGCAATACCTAACGGTAATACTTCCGGAGTTTAAAAAAAAACTCTTTTTTTTAGCAGCAAATTATTTATGGTACTAAATCCACATTCAGCTAAATATAAAGATGGAAACAGTAACAATAGTTTTCTTGTTCATTCGGTTGAATTTGGATATTTGATTTCTGTTTTCTCATAAAGTTATGCCTTCACTTCTTTTATATTAAATAAATTTTTATTTAAATTCTCCTTTTAACTCTGCACTCAACAGGCGACCTTCCCCAGCGTCTAATAGTGAAATTACGGCTACGAAGTTACCTACACTGGACGTACCCAGCTCGAGTACCGCTAAAAGTCGCCAATTTAGAGTCCATTGTCGAATTGCCACCTCTTAACAATCAAATTGCCCCACGTGGGGCGCCGGCCCCACGTTGAGAAACACTACACTGGGGTATGGTTATATTTTGCATTTAACTATTCCATACCACCCAATTTGATGCTTTTTATGGTAATTGAAGTAAATTAGGAGGAAAGGGTGTCATATATAAATACGAGACGTGTTTTTAAAGTGAGGTCCGTTTTAAAATAAAAACAAAACTGGAAAAATATCAATAAACTTTATTACTTACGCATAAAACCTACACTTATTTACATATAAACGGTCAAAATCCGTTATATGCCCACAACGCTTCCGTTAATTAGTCCTTAGATGGCGCCACTAAAACGCTATATTGAAATAAGAAAATAAATAAAATTATAAATGAAGGAAACAAAATAACGAAAAGTCTACCTTCTTTCTCAGTACTGCGCAAGAATGTTTTTATTTTATAATTAATTGTATATCTTGTGATACTGCTCTGATCAAGGTTTTATCATAGTTTCCTTTTATCTATCCAGGCAAGTGTTGGGAGAGTACCTTTTGTTATCTGTCGTGTACCTTATTTATCCACCCATTACTAATTTGGGTCAAAATCCGTTATATGCCCGCAACGCGTCAGTTAGTTCTTAGACGGCGCCTTGACTAGCGAGCGTAGGTTAAGTTTGACTGTGCTACGCAAGCGCCATCTGTTTACATTCCGTATATGTACACGAATTCAACACGAACCTTATTTTAAAAACACGCCTGGTAGATGAAAATAGTATTCAATTAATTGTGATGTGCTATTTGCAAATATTAATGACAGTGTGAGTATATACGTAGAGTAAGTCAAGAGTATTGCAACTCTTTCCTAATTTGAAACTATCTCAGATAGTTTATACTCTCGACGTATAAAAAACAACTCAACAAGGTAAGACACTACATTTCTATTATTAAAATCTGTTATTAATTTAGAATTTTGTTTAAAAAAAATATACGTTAAATATATATGTAATAGACAATAAATATAAAATAATAGATGTTTAAGCGTTCCATATAATAAGCAAAAAAAAGAAAAATTTGTACAAAACATACCAGTCCGATTTCAATTATATGTAATACATATCTCATTTATAGAAATAATACAATTCTTATTGTATTGATAATTCGTTGTTTAGTAAATGAAATCGGGTCGATGAAAGTTTTGTAACAATTTTTTTATTTTTTTTGCTTAATATATGGAATGCCTCAACACTGTTTATTATCTATTATTGCTTATCTATTGTCTATTAGATACATTTAACATGTATTTTTTTTTTAACAAAATTCTAAATTAATAACAGATTTTGATAATAGAAATTTAGTGTCTTAACTTTTTTGATATCAGTATCGGTTCGTTAAAAACAGTTTTATTTATATTACAGAATTCTGTTTTTTGAGCGGAAGAAATGACATCTGCGAGATTCTTACCGTACCGTTTACAATTTCATTGTAATTTTTTTTTGGATATCACTTCGTTTTGTTATATTATTCTTTTATGAATTACTGATTGTTATCTTATGGATTTGTTATTAAAATTTATTGCCTTAGTACAAACAAACTGAATTTCACGGCAAATTTTTTTTGTTGATAATCATATCATTCACTTCATACCATATTTTTTCCTTTCTAATAAAATTTGTATATAATGACCTTTGCAAATCGAAAATCCGCGAGGTAATATTGCACATTACTTTGCAAGTGTAACCCTCGATTTTTATCCTTAAATTCTATTTTAGCAATCCAATATATTTCTGTTTTATTTATTCCTTTTTTAAAAAACTACTATAATCTCTTGTAAACTAATACTTTCATTTATTTTTTTTAAAGAAGTGATGGGAGTTAAAAAAATTGTTTCATCTTCATTACTTTCATTTACATAACAGCATTTACTATTAAAACAAGCTTTAGTATATTTTCTTTTAAATTTATTATTTCAAGAACATTATCAAGTTTTTGTAAGCTACTTAGTACTATCAAGTACTGCTAGCGGCACGATTCTTAGTCACTGTAAAAAAAAATAAATGACCTATTTTAGTCCCGCGGTTCATCAAGTGGAAAAAAAGTTGTCTATCAAAATCCGAAATATTTTTGGAAAGTATTCTTTATTACTAATCTGACTTAACTGAAATATGTTTTCACGCTATTTTATCCACTTTATCATTTCACTGTTAAGGAGGTTAGGTCATGTTTAGAACTGTAAACGTAGTTCGTTGACTTCGACACCTCTTATCGACGAAGTTGTGACAAACTCCGTGATAGTATGATTGCTTATAAAGTAACACACTAATGACATCACACTTCCAGTATTATAAAGTTGCTTCTTTTTACCGTTTGTTTTGTATTAACATTTATTTTATTAGTGTTTCACTAAATCCTCCACTGTTTGAAGTTAATAAAAACTAATTATTAAACTATCAGTAGGAATGAATTTATGAGCAAAATTTCAAGTCTATCGCATAATGGAAAATGGATGAAAAACAGATTGCAAGATTTGATATGTATAGACAGAAAGTACACATTAAAAAAAAAATCTTTAAAAATCAAATTGTTAATGCATTCTTTTTCTCTGCATTAGATTTTATTTAAAAAAAACAATTTTAATTATAAAAAAACACTTTATTTTTTTTAGAAACCAATAACGTTTTAATTGTTTTATGAGATAAAATTAATGTATTTATTTCTATTTATGAGCAATTTGGAATAAACTGAAATAACACAGAGCAAATACATTTTTTATTTGCTCTGAACAAACCTGAATGAGGGAATAAAGAACCACAATAATGAAAAACAATTATGTTTTTTTAATAACTTTTTAAATCAGTTTTCTGACCTGGAAACTGACAAGAAGTTGATGTACGTTACGAAATTTACTCCTCAGAGGTCCATCAAACAAAGAAATCTTTTTCCACAAAAAATTAGTCTTATCAAGATCCACAAATCTCATTCACCCCAAAATTTAAATGAATGATTCATTTTGTTAAATTGTCTTTTGATTTGGACACTCGCATTTTGACGAAGTTTTTATAAATGTTTTACAACATACAGGATAACAAAAATACAAATCATCCTAAGTAAAATGATAATTGCATCCCTGTGCAGCAGTATAGAATCTAATGATTCTAAAACATTAAGCTGTGTAAACATGTTAATAAAATTGTTTAATTTTATGTTTAGATATATATATCATTATTATGTTTGATAAAATTATTATAAATCAGTTTCCAGTGATCTCAAAACAAATTTGGACACAGTTTCATTGCATGTTTTTGGCATGTTAACAAGAGCAATGATTAACTGTATGCATATGGCAAGACCATATACAGGCAAATATACACATGTAGTATGTAAAATATATTGTGTGAACAATAAAGTAATCCTATCATGAATGACAGAAATAAAATCCCACACTGCTTTCTTTATATATGTGGCTATGATGTATGCTATTCCCATGATATTCCCCATGATATTATATTACATGTATGTGCTGTCCAGAAACCTACCATGAACTTCAAAGACACTAAAATAATTTTTTTTTCCTTACATGTTACCTCATACATTGATCTTTTATTTTTAGCACATTTTATTCAAATTGCCAACTTCAAACACAGAAAGGAGACATGTCATACTAAATTGACATCATTTATATGCTGATATGATAAATTATTAATTATTCATGTCCAACTTTATTTCAATACAGATGAGTCAAGTTGAATCTGTAAGAACTGGAATACGTATATATGAGGCAGGGATTCAGATCAGATGAAAATGAAACCATTTGTTAATTTTTTATTTTTTTTATAATTATTTTTGTTTCAGGATTACCAATACTGAGACTGCAATTAACTCAGAATCCCATTGGTTGACAATTTAACTCGCAATCTCAGTTTTAAGGAAAGTTCAAAGCAAAGATAACTCAAGATAATATCGCTTATCCACTCTGTGTTTTTCCTTGTTAGATATCTTTGAAGGATTCTAAACATTTTTCCTGCTAAGGCTCTTTGTACTAATATAGCTGTACTGTAATTTACAGTGTCAATTCCTTATACTGAATATAATATGAAAAATGAATCATATGTAAAACTTTCATAATTTCAAAAAAATTATAACAGTTTATGGCCCAAAATAAGAATGTAATAATAAATTAAACAGAAAAACTACGGGGATCGACTAACAAATATGAATATTTGTTAATTGAACAAACTTAAGATGGAATATTCCATCTTAAGTATTCAGTTTTATCATTCAATATATCTTGTCAATTAATGAAAACTTGTAACTGATTGATCCACACACACTAGCTTATATTTATTCAATCTTGCTTAGTTTCCTGCTATATAGTACAGTTTAAAAACTCATAGAGTACTACTGTTACTGAAAAAAAACTTTGAATTTAAATTATAAATCAATTTTTCAGATCATTTAGATTGTTAGGCAGTTTACAAAAAAATAGAAACTGAACCATAATGAGGTCTCTTATGGATCTTGTTATGAAAATATTATGGGAATAGTTTTGTTTGATAAGATAAAAGTGAATTTTTATTTCTTTTTAACAATGTCCTTTTTTAACAAAGTTGTTGCATGTTAGCAAATATTGGAATTATTAAAATGGAAAATATTAGAAATATTAGAATTTTTAATTTAGTATAAATAATATTTAAGGCTAGAATCAAAAAGAAAAAACGACAGTTTTGGTTAAGCACATGGCCAAAGATTACCTAGTACAATGCTAGTAAAACTGGCGCCTCCTGAACAGAAAGTCTGTGTTTTGCAGTTTGGTAAATGTAAATCTGTAATTACTGTTATCATTATCACAAAGTGATAATAACGTTCATCTATGGCATAATCAGTTTAAACGACAAGATGCCTGTGTAAAAAGAAGAGTTTTCAGGACAACCAAGAGTGTCTGAAGAAAATATTATTGAATGTATGAAGGAATCTTTCCTTTGTTAATGTGTTAGGAAGACCAACTGTGAACTAGCATTGCCGGTAATAATAACGTGGTATGTTTTAAGGAATAGTTACATTTGAGTCCATACCATTTAGATGTTACAGATTTAAGGCCTACTGACTACACTGTGCATGCTGACTTCGCAATCAAAGCAAGGACAATAGAAGTTGCTTATTTAATATGCTATGTTCATTGTACATGGCTTTTTCCTCAACAGCAAGATGGACCACAGAATTTTATTTGGGAACAAGATGGTACACCTCTTTACTGGTACAACTCTGTACGTGATTGGTTGAATGACATTTTCCATGACCATGGCTGGATCGTTCACAAAGAACGTGATGAAAAAGCTTGTTTGCGGTGGCCTCCAAGGTCACGCAATCTGACTCCATGTGGTTATTTCCTTTGGGGTTTTATAAAGGATCTTTTTCATATGCTTCTGCTATCTACTGATCTACCAGGTTTGAGGCAACAAATTGAAGCAGATGTTACTTCCGTTACTTCAGACATGCTGAGCAAATTATGGAATGAACTCTTCTATTGGTTAGATTCATGCTGCATGACTAAAGGTGCTCACATTGAACACTTTTAGAGAAAAACTGTAACAATTACTCTTTCATTTTATTTGTGATTCATTACAGTAAATCAGAAGTTAAGAAATATTAAATAGCTTTAAAACCCTGATATTCTTTTTTGTATTTTCTGTATTTTAGGTAAGAATGTACATAGACATAATAAACATTAGAAAATGCAATTGATGTGGAATCTGAAGAAGTGAATGAATTAGCATCAAATTTTACATGTTAAACACTTACATTGGCACCCAAAGCAATATCTGCATTTTTTTTTAAATTCTCTTGGAAAGAAAATATATCTCATGATTATATGCAACTGCTATTGAGAAGAACCAACATCTTCGTAAAAAAAAAAAAATAGTGAACAAATGTTATTTATTTATTAATGCAAAGCAGATGTTTTATTTTTTAATAATATATTTGAATGAAGTAGTTTTGTGAAAATTGAATATTTCCTTTCTTATGATATGTTCCTTCCAATATCATTCCTTTCAAATCTGACACTTTCTTACTCTACTTAGTCTAATTTAAGTCCTTTTGCAGATTCTCTAGAGCCTAGATCTTTAGCAACTTTTGATAAGGTTAGTCATTGAGACTTCTGCATTGTTACTGCATGAGCAAGAGTAGTACAAAAAACTGCTTGTAGACAGTTCCTCCTTAGTTCATGTTTGAGTTATAGAATACCTGGAAAGAGAGACTCATAAAGAAAGGGGCCATTGTACCATTTGATTTCAACCAAGATATAAGAAAGAAGTCAAGGGGTCATAGTAAATACTAAGGCACCTTTTATTCACACATCAGATTGTAGCTTAACTCTACACCCAATAGTCAGTTTAAGCACAGCATGCAATCCCAAAGCAATGTTTTCATGAGCACTTGCGGCTACAGCTAGGAGATTTTACAAAACCAATCTAGCAGTTGATTATCCTGCAATAATTAAACAACTTTTCAGCTTCTGCATTCATCAGGAGTAATTATAACGCATTTGAAAACGATTTTGTCTCATTTGTAAATATAATGTCCATTCTTCTTAGTCAGTGGGAATTTAGGAATTTTTCAACTCAAAAATCCTTCAAATGACTTGTCATGGACATGTTCTTTGAGAAAGGAGAAGAATACAAGACTTTTCAACAGGAACTAACTGCCTTCCTTTCTTTTTCCTGTTTAGCCTCCGGTAACTACCGTTTTAGATACTACTTCAGAGGATGAATGAGGATGATATGTATGAGTGTGAATGAAGTGTAGTCTTGTACATTCTCAGTTCGACCATACCTGAGATGTGTGGTTAATTGAAACCCAACCACCAAAGAACACCGGTATCCACAATCTAGTATTCAAGTCCGTGTAAAAAAGGAACTAACTGCCTGTAATCTCAAAAATAAATTATAATAAAAAAATTAACTGACTATGGGTCACCAATATTATAATATTCTGATGAAGTATCTCACTTCCAATGATTGACATTTCATGAATCATTAAGAATTTTACCAGATTCTTTTATTTGAAACCAGGTGATTTCTTTCTAACCCACCGGGTTGGTCTAGTGGTTAACGCGTCTTCCCAAATCAGCTGATTTGGAAGTCGAGAGTTACAGCGTTCAAGTCCTAGTAAAGCCAGTTATTTTTACATGGATTTGAATACTAGATCATGGATACTAGTGTTCTTTGGTGGTTGGGTTTCAATTAACCACACATCTCAGGAATGGTCGAACTGAGAATGTACAAGACTACACTTCATTTACACTCATACATATCATCCTCATTCATCCTCTGAAGAATTATCTAAACGGTAGTTACCGGAGGCTAAACAGGAAAAAAAAAAGGTGATTTCTTTCTAAGTGTGGTAAAGGATATGTTTTAACCTTCACCATTCAAAGGCTAAAATTTTGAAAATTGTTTTACTTTAGAGTTAAAAAGATCTTTACTTTAGAGATAACATTTCATACATTACACTCCTTTTTGGTAGTCATGTAATAAGGTCCATTTGTGAGTATATCAGTTAATTTTTAATATGGCTTGGTTCCATAATGATTAGTATTACACTAACAAATACCACGTTTGAATTTTGAAATCAGAAGATTGGTTGCAGAGGTATGACATTTCTGAATCGTGATCTGTTAGATCGAGAGCATACCTAATCCATGCAAAAGCTAGCCTTCAACCTGCTAACAAATACCCTGTTTAGATTTTGAAAATTGGACGATGTTATAATAGCACCTTGTAACTAGTGGACGATTGCATTATAATAGCACCCCATTGCACTTCCCAAAATAGCTTTCATTTGTTACCAGTTGATAGTGATGACTGGTCTAGCCTCGCACGAGGTGCTCGCATCACCTCACCACTCTAGCCTTACACGCAGAGTTCCTACGGGAAGCCCATTATTATTAAACAGAAATTTTTTTAAATTATTCTATTTTATTTTATTTAATGTAAATCTAATTTTATAATTTTTGTAATATTATTCATTCGATTGATTCGAATCATCCAGCTCAAACCCAGCTTGCACAGTGAAAGAGGTTCACAGTTCATTAATTCAATTCATTAAAGTGTGCACTTCAATCGGCAAATTTCCACTATTAAATATATACAGCCTATGACACTCCCAGTAACGCACTGATCTCTATATAACTGGATCCCAGTTACAGATATTAACTGGGTTAATATCATAATATGACATTATGGGATATTACAGATCCCATGTAATGGAACTGGTAAAATTTGAAGCATAAACTAGAGCAACTAAATGAGTGGTAGAACTAAATAAAATGAAACTGCGCATGCACAGAGGTAAGTGAAAGAGCAGAGATAAACTTGAGTAAAATAAACATCCCTACTATCACAATTATGTAAAGATTGCACAAGCATACAATGGTTTTATTTATTCCCAGCAACTCATTCTGCAGCACTGGAATATGCTTCAGTATTGAACATTTAATTGTATTTTACACCATAAGGATCTCCTATCCAGTTATATAGAGATCAATGCGGTAATGTAAGGATTCCAATGTGGGGCCATACATCTAAATTGGTTCAGCTGATGAGCTGCTACTGTGAAACAAACATATACCCTGCATACATTACACTCCTTTTTGGACAATCTTGTAATAAATCAAATTTAAATTGGATTAACTGCCCAGTTACAGATATTTTATCATTGATCTTGTCCCCATTCAGCAATGCCAACGGACAGTATTGTAAATATTAAATATTCTTCAAGTAATGGTTTTTTTTTTCAGTAAAGAATGAATGTTTTAAAAATTAAAATACTGGTTTATTCATTTTCAGATTCTGAATAACAAAGTATTTATTATAATAATAATAAAAATAAGTTTTTTCAAATGGTAACCATTTGTAAACCTCTGTTTCTAGTAAGCAAATTAAATCATTATTGGTAATATGAAAAAGTAAATAAAAGCTATATTTTTACAATTTTATATACCACTGATTAATAAACATGAGATTAAATGTTTCACATTAGGATAGGTGATGTGAAATTATTCCACAGAAAAAAAAATTAGTCATATTGCATAATGAGTAATTATCCTCAGTAGCTGGAATATAGTTTATTTTATTACAAAGTTTTTCCTTTCCAAAGTGCTTAAAAGTCATTGTTATTTTATTTGTTTTTAAAGCCAAATTGTTCATGTTGTACTGCGATTAATTTAATTAAAATACAATTTTAATAATCAGACTATCAAAACAAACCCACTAGTTTTTTGTTAACTCATTATGGGTTTAGTCTGAGCAGTTCAAAACACCTTAAATAAACTACGTTGTCAACTCCTTAGTTATATGTTTCAACATTACCTTATTTTTATCATCTGTACTTGGCCACCTATTGATTATTCTTTTAATTTAAATACTTTTAAAAGCCTTTTGAAAAGGGCCAGTACAATTTCAAAGTTACATTTAAATTTTAGTAGCTTGTGAAGGGATTTAAAAAGTTTAATTTCCCAAAACATTGATCTATTTGCTATTTTTATCTTAAAAACCATCTGATATATTTTCTGTTAATAATATTCAACAATTTCAAATTTCTAGGTATGGTGCTATTGAAATTTAAATTTTAACAGCATCATGAGTGGAACTTTTATTTAAATCAATTTTAAAAGCATTGTAAAATGTAATGTGTTCTTGTAATCATTTTTAGAGGAAGCTATGATTAATTCTTCACAAATTTAGTTCATGGCAAGAATGATTTGAAAATCATGAGTTATATGATCCTGGAAAATCTCGACTTTCCCGTAGTTGAGGAGGAGGAGAATGATATTTCAGAAGGGATCAATGAGTATGATCAAAGAAAACTCTTAAAGGTTGCTCCAAAGAGAGCATAATGAAGTTATAAAGGGAAGAAGGATCATAGATGTAGCACACCAACAAGAAACTCCAGTTGGTGTTTTTCCACCATTTTTGTCAGTAAACTACTTTCTAAAAGAGTAAAAAATACAATCTGTGGCCAGTAGTTCAATAAAAATGCCATCTTATTACTTTTCTATAGATCAGACATCAGTTTTTAATGTTTGCCATCAACAAATGAATTTCATAATCTATCAGCAATCAGCTGGCTATTGGGGTGAGTAGTTAAAATATAAAGAAGAATCAGACAAAAGAACTTTAATAAAAGTAATCACCAAAAAAGTTTCATAGATTGCAGATACTCATGCAGTCATGCTTGCTCCTTCTATAGGAAAACTCTTTATTCTCTTCTAGGGATTTCTAGAAGAAAAATTCTTTCTAAACATATAATTTATTAAAGTTCTTTCTTTGTAAAATGAAAAAAATTTGACAACAAAGTTTTAATGCTTGTCCTGGCATTGGTTATTTATTTATTCTTCTATGAGAGGTTATCTCTAAAGTAAAGATCGTTTCATTGTAAAAAATTTATTCTGAAAACTTTATAAATGTTTTTTATTTCGCTTATACTGCATACCTTATACTACTTCTGTATATAATCGCCACATGAATTAAGACATTTATCTTAGCGATAGACCAGCTTTAATGAACCCTTGTCGTATTCTTCTGCCGCCAGTCCATTTAGCCACTGATTAGCAGCATTTTTAAGTTCATTGTCACCCTCGAATTGCTTACCACTCCAAAATTCTTTCAATTTCACAAACAAATGGTAATCAGGAGGAGCTAAGTCCGGACTATATGGTGGGTGATCGTAAATTTCCCAAGCGAGTGTTCTCAGTAAATCACGAGTCGAACCTGCAACATGTGAACGTGCATTATTGTACAGCAGGACAACGCCGTCGGTAAGCCACTCACGTCGCCGATTTTGAATGGCGCGCCGTAACTTACGTAGAGTTTCGCAGTAGATTTCTGCATTGATAGTCATTCCACGTGGCATAAAATCAATCATAAATATGCCAAACTGATCCCAAAAGGCTGTGGCCATCAGTTTCCGTCTAAATGGTTGTGTAGAACCACCAACCAGACCACCTTTGTTGGTCTGGTTGGTGATCGAGCATGACGCCGTCTTCACTTGACTGCTGTTTTCTCTCTGGCGTGTAATACGAAATCAATTTTCATCGCCGGTAACAATTAAATTAATCAACTCATCACCTATTTCTGTGCAGCGCATCAAAAATTCCAGTGCAGATCCCATTCTGATTTTTTTGTGACGTTCCTTTAAGATGTGCAACACCCAACGTGCACAAACCTTTCTGAAGCCTAAATTGTCATGAACAATGCGACCAATAACTGCTCTTGTTGAAACATCAGGAAAAAGAAAGATCAGGTCGAAAATCGTTGAGCGACGATCTTTCTGATTTCATCATCGACGCGTTTCAACAAGTTCTCTGTGATTATAGAGGGACTCCCGGAATGTTCTTCTTCATGCGTATTAATACAGTTATTTATAAACCTTTCACACCATTTTCGAACTTATCTTTCATTCATTACATTATCACCGTACACAGCAACCAACTGCCTATGAATTTCAGCCGACTTCACGTTTTGATGGTTTATAAAACTTATGACTACACGTATTTTACAGTCGGTGGCAACATCTATTTTCCTATTCATTTTATAACCTAATAACTCATACATAATCAAAGATTCTACAACGCGACAACAATGCAGTGTGTACATTACTAGCGTGGTCATGAACGACACGGATTGGCCAACCTTAAGGAAAGAAATTTTCTCAGCGGTCTTTAGTTAGAGATAACCGTCGTATTTGGGATGTATGTATTTCGTTCCAATGTAGCAGCTCAGCGGCAGAACTGATTTAGATATATGATCCCGCGTTGGAATCCTTACGTTACGGGGAGTGGTCGTAGCCTATATAAATATGTATATACATATAAGTTCAAATTCGAAAAAAAATAGGATTATACTATATACAAAATTGTCACTTGTATGCTCTTTAATTATCCTGTATTGAAGAGCAATTTTTTTTTGGCAAGAATGTTTTTTTTTTTTAATATTTATCTTACGTATTTTGGTGATATATCTTTCAATCAAATTACTATAATGCATATTATATACACAGGAAAGGTAGCAGTTATTACATACTTCTAATAAATAAGTCTCCTACCACATGAATATACTCTTATGAGTTATTACATATAACGTGTACAATAATGTAATTGTTTTCTGTAGAGAGAATTACATTGTGTTGCTTTACAGTATACAGTACACAGCCTTTCTTTGACCGAGACACATGTAACGCATCTCAGATTTGTATTAATTTTTATACAATAGTATTAATTTTTATAAAACAGCCAGTCCTGTGATGAGCTGAGTGAACGTGTCACTTGTATTTCAGTGGGCTTGACCTGCTGATATGCAGCAGTAAATTCATCTTAATGATAACAGCAATTCCAAGCAAATTCATTTTATACACAATTCCAAGCAAATTCATTTCTTACAATCCTTAGATATCATGGCATGAGATGCTTATTAATAATTACGTGAGTTTAAGTTTTATAAGTGACTTTTTTCTGTCTCATCACCTATGCTCTCATCAACATATGTATGATCATGATATGCATGAGGGATTGATGAAATATAATGAACAATGGATCGTAATAAGTGAAGAAAATATTGCAAAATATAAAAGTTGCTGCCATCTTGTAGTTTCATTCACCTACGTTTCCAAAACTCGTTGATTCATGCTCTCTCATTTTCCATCAATCATCATTGTAATGCAGTTGAGTGTGCCTGCTATGTCAACGTATCTAAAACATGCTGTACTTGAATTTTTAATGTAGGAAAAGTAAACGCTAGTGACATTCATTGTCAATTAAAAGTTGTTTATGGTGATAAAACTGTAGATCAAAGTACTTTGAGTAGGTGCATCAAAAGTTGGTAAAGCAAATATTGAGGATTAACCTTTCAGTCAGTGGTTTACCAGTTTCTTTGACTGACGAAGAACACCGAAACGTGGTGGATGAATTGATTCAAAATAACATTTTGAATCCAAGGAACCGATAATTCTGCAACACAATAATACTCTACTACACGTAGCTGAGGCTCTAATGAAGTTGAAATTTGAACCTATTTCACATCCTCCATACTCACCAGATTTGGCAGCCTGCAATTATCACTTTGTTTTGCAATTAAATAGTATTAAGAGTATTCATTTTATCATTTATAATTAACTGAAGGATGAAAAGAAAATGTGGATCAAGAAAGATAGCCGGTATTCATTATTGATATAATGAGAAAACTGGTTCACAGTTAGGTAAAATGCATAGCTGTAAATAAATGGTGAAACATGGGAAAATAAATGAACTCAAGATTAAGTCTAAAAAGTCTGCAATTTATTTACTGCTGAATACACACCTGCTGAAGTGTTTGTTGATGATTTCTTTCAGAGGACGCTTATTCTTTGGGAAGTATATCCCTAATAAAGTACCTATATTTGGAATAAAACTTTTTAGATTGTGTAATCTTACTAGATATATAAAGTGTCCATAAAGTCTTTTCATGATTACAAAAAAAAACTACTACAGTTAGAGCTGTGCGGTTTGTGGTAAAAGTAAAAACTATAAAGTTTTTTTTATCATGCCAATAAACTTCAACATGTCACTTGTAGAATGTCCAACCAATAATCAATTTCACGCCATGTTTTGGTCAACATTTCTTTGGTAACACTAGCAACAACTTCAGTTATTCTCCACCTTAATGCGTCCAGATCAGGTGCAGGTATTGCATAGACTGTCTTTAACATAACCCCAGAGGAAAAAGTCTAAGGGAGTTATGTTTGGTGATTGTGGTGGCCAGAGAGTAGGACTGTTGTGCCCAATCCATCTGCCATGAAATGATTCATTCAGAAGATCTTGAACTAGTGATCCCCAATTTGGTGATGTGCCATCCTGCTGGAAAACCACCCTAAGTTGTAAATAATTTAGTAGAGAAATAGCAAAGTATTGCAGCATATCCAGGTAAATTTTAGCTGTTATTGATTGCTCAATGAAAAAGAAGGGACCAATGATTCTGTTGTGCATCAAACTTTATCATGCATTCACTTTAGGGGAATCTCTAATTTTTTCCGTGGTAAAGTAAGGATTTTCTGAGTCCCATATTCTCACATTATTCCTGTTTACATTCCCTGAGATGTGAAAAGTAGCCTCGTCTGAAAAACACAAATACTGCAGGTACTCAATGTCATTATCAATCTGTTAAAAAATCTCGGTTGCAAAGGCAGCATGACGAGGGCTGTCATCTGGCTGCAGATTTTGTAATATCTGAACTTCATACATGTGCAACATTAGCTTCTTGTGTAAAATCTTGTGCACTGTTGACCAGGGAATCCCTAGTTTACGAGATGATTGGTGATTTCGAGTCGTGATACCACAATACACATTGCACTTTTTCCTGGATTGATGCCATTTTATAAAAAAATTGACAGTATCCTCTACTTGCAACAAACCAATAAAAAAAAAATTGATTATTTTTTTCTCTTTTGCCACAAACCGCACAGCTGTAACTGTAATATTCTATTTGTAATCATGGAAAGACTTTATGGACACTGTGCATTACAAACAATATTTTATACGCACAAGAATCATAAAGAATGTTAGTCCTGCTGAAAAGGTTGTTTCAGAATTAACTGAGAATTAGCAAGCTACTTGTCCTCTTGGAAATATGAAAGATCAGATGGTACCACACAAAGCTGTTTCTGAGCTCTTATTAAACACATTCAGTTAGATGTAATGTTATGAGTCAGCTGCAAAAAAGGTCATGAAGCTGCCCCCAAAAAAAAAGCTGCATTAGTATCAAGATGCTCTGGTAGTTGATGGTGATAGATAAATATGTGCCTGATATCTGACAAAAAAAATTAATATATTAATATTGATTATATTTAAATCCTTTAAAATAATCTACCTACTACAGAGTACTGAAATAAGACATGTCTTACCTTAATTTATATTAAATATTTTACCTTAAATTTATATTGATTATCTTAATTTTATATTTCAGTAATTTTATAATTTTTTTAGATTTGTATTATTATAGCCTAAATAATTTTCATTCATTACTATTGACTGAACCAATTGTTTTTTTTATTAAAAAAAATTGAATATTATAGTTTTATACTGAATAATAAATTAACTGAATAATAATTTTTATTTTTTATTTTTATTTGCTTTGTTTGTGCAACAGAACAGTCATACAAATCCTTTGTATGTTGCACAATATCACATAAAGTCACAAAAGAACAGCCACAAGTCAACAACCCACATATAAATTAAAAATACAATATTCAAAACACAATAATAATAACAAGAATAAAAATAATAATAATTATACAATCAAATACAAAAAAAAATAACAATTAGAACTTTAAAAACGGTACCTATGGAGTGATAATAAAAACACATAGATGAAAACATACAAAAACAAAAACACAATATTACTAATACATTCCAAATAAAACAAGTTATAAGCAATAATCCTTAAAAAAACAAAAATAATTTTAAAATCATGAAAGTGAGCATTACACCAAGGACAATAATGCATCGCCACGTAACCCTCTCAAATTTTTAATGAAGGTTGTCTCATCTTCCCAAAAGCTTAGCTTATCCTGGAACTCCACTGCAACACTGGTACACCGCTCAATTGGAGACACGGTGGAACCAACCGGCGTCACAAATTGCCTAAAAGACATCATCGACCTGGCCTGGTTCCGCAAGACAACATGGTAACGCGTCGGAAGTTTATTGTGCAGAGCTCTATAAAAGAAAACCAAGTCAAAGTGCGTTCTTCTATCAGATAACCTGGAAAGGTCCAATCACCTCAACATATCCTCTCTACTAGCGCCAACAAAAGAATCTCCAAACTTAAAACGCATCCAGTTCAAGAACCTATTCTGAACACCCTCAACCAGATCAGAAGCAAAAACTCGTGTACTATTCCACACCACGGTCGAGTACTGCAAGCGACTCCTCACCAAAGATTTGTACAGCAGGTTACAAGTGGAAATATTGTTAAACCGTCCACAAATCCAAAGGACAAGACCAAGGTCCCGGCGTGCTTTATTGACAATCCGAGCAACATATTCGTGAAAATACAACTTCGTGTCAAATAAAATCCCGAGGTCCTCAACCAATGTCTCAGTGACAATAGCGTGCGTACCAATCCTATAGCTGAAAACAGAGCTCGACGTCTTACGAGACAAGTCAAATGTTTGGTCTTTCGAAAATTCAAGGGCATACAATTGCGGTCAGCCCACTCAACAACCTTGTTAATATTCAATTGTAGCAACAGGTGATCCATACTATTCCTGATCGGACAATATATTTTGACGTCATCCGCAAACATCTGAAAATTGCACGTCAAAAGATCCCCGATATCATTTATAAAAATAATAAAAAGAAGGGGACCCAAAGCAGAGCCTTGGGGCACTCCAGACTTAGCCAAGAAGGATTCCTCAGACATCTGTCCACCAAAACGCACCGAAAAACGCCTGTCACGAAGATAAGAGGACAGCCAATCTTTAAAACGATGGCTGAAGCCGAAACCCTTGGTCTTTGATAACAACAAATGATGGAGCATCTTGTCAAAAGCTTTGGTAAAATCAAAATATATCACATCCACTTGACCCTTATGCTCAATTGCATTAACTGAATCCTGCAAAAAGTCGGCCAAATTAGAAGCTGGCGAACGACCTTTAATAAATCCATGCTGAAATGACGATAACATCGGGAGAACATGGTCATAAATATGTCCAAATAGAATCCTCTCGAAGACTTTGGAAAAGGTACCGATGATAGAAATAGGCCTGAAATTATCCAAGGAAGGGACACCAGGCTTAGGTATAGGAGTAACAACTGCGTGTTTCCATAGAGAAGGAAAAGAAGACGACAAGCTCCAATTAAACAGGGAAGCCAGGATAGGAGAAACAATCATCTTCTGATGTATCCAGTGGTATAAACATTCTTAACTCTAGATCGGCGGTCGGCTTAGAACGGATTCCTGCGTTTGTTGTCAAAGGTTTAATTGAGATTGTTTCTCCTATCCTGGCTTTGACAACAAACGCAGGAATCCGATCTAAGCCGACCGCCGATCTAGAGTTAAGAATGTTTATAGCACTGGATACATCAGAAGATGATACCATCGGAATGTCAAGAATCTGATGGTTGTTGATACAGGCGCCACCAGACGTAGTCTGCGTAGGAAAGTCCTGGTATACTGATTGAAAATATTCACCAAAATACTGACAACTTAACCGAGGATCAGAAATAGTCCGTCCATCGACAATAGGGGCTGGAGTCCTCACACAGTTAGACTTCTGTCGAGAAATATACTTCCAAAAATTCCTCGGATTAGAACAAAGATCAGATCACAGTTCCAAGACCAAACCACTCTGGCATCCGCTATCGCGTACTTAACATCTCTACGCAGCCGAGAAAATAAGAAATAATCATCCGACAGACCAGAAGATTTAAACCTGCGATGAGCAGCCTTCTTCCTCTTGAGAAGATTAACAATGTTCCTATTGAACCAAGGTGGAAATTTGGTTGACTTAGGACGAAATGCAGGAACATGTTTATCAATCGCTGCAGTAATTATTTTCTGTAAACCCAGAACCGATTCCTCCAAATCGACGGTCAAGAGAACATTACACCAATCAGCAAACCTCACATCGTCATACAACGCACGATAGTCACCACGATCATAGCGAAAAACCAGGCCCGTTTCCGCCACATCAACGGTTGCGACTTCAAGGAACCCAATTTCAAACGGAGGATGGAACTTATCAGGGCAAACAAGAGCCTCAGCATCTCTAGTGAAAATCCTGCAGTTATTGCAGAAGGAAGGATCCGTTGTTTCGTGTGTAAAAACGTCCAAGTTCATCATGTCAACAAAATCAAAAACCGATCGTGCCTTACATTTAGCATAAAACCCAATATTTGCAGGAAGACTTCTAATAGACCAGCACACTCCAGATACATTAAAATCGCCCACAATACAAATATCAAAACTTAAAATATCTACGTGCCTACACAGAAAATCAAAATATTGGTCGAGGAGACTTGAAGCTAAAAACGGAGCAACATACATAACACAAACCAACAAATTCTTCATGCCTGGCCGAATTAGCTCAACCCACACAGCTTCAGGAAACGTCTCGAGGTCCTTCCTCCTCGTACACCTAATGCTTGATTTTACAAGAATAGCTGAACCACCACCACGCTGAAGTAAAGAAGCAGCATAATCCCGGTCACCCCGAAAAACATGGTAACAGTCTGGAAACAGACTGACATCACAATGCTCATCGCTAAGCCAAGTCTCAGTCAAGGCAACCACGTCGAAGTGAAAATCAATCAAGGACGCGAAAATTTCATCCTGCTTAGTCCTCAAACCACGAACATTCTGGTAGATCATCCTCAATTTATCCATCACTACCGAGCTGCAATCTATCCTCCCGTGAACCTTTTTCTACAAACACTGCATCAGGCCTCAACGGACCATAAAATGTAGCCAACAGCGTACCAACAGGCCAGATCTCAGGACGAACTAAGCTGTCAAAATCCGAAGCACAAACTTCAATTCGAAACGAGCTGTACGATTCGTACGTAGTCTTCAGACGAATACAATGAAGATGTTGAAAGTTGTGTTCCCCAAGCAACTTGGTGATATCACCAACCCCGGTTGAAGAGTTAAACCTCGAAACAAAAAGAGCTTTAGTCTTGGGCTTAACCAAATCGCAGCATACGTCGCCTTTCCCAAAAACAGCATTCCGAGACCTCACCCTTTTCTTAGGGTTAGACGGAGCAATGGAACCCTCAAGAAAAGACCACTTTGGGGCCTTTACGCTTCTCAGAGCCAACAACAGTCCATTACGCTTCTCAGAGCCAACAACAGTCCAAACAGTTTTCTTAGCCACATCATGGGAGGCTGCAGTCAAAGCATCATTCACAGGGTTAGCGGATTTATTTACAGCGTCAACTATAGTAAGCCCCCTCAGTATTTTCGAAATCCACATGCGAAGCGTTTCCGGAGGACCTCACTGCATCCTGAATACACCCAGTATCAAAACTCCGCACTCGTGCCATGTTGCCATTCCTCTTAGCTGCATTAACTACAGAAGCAGCACAGTGAGATGGCAAGGAGAGGTTAATATTATCGTCACCACAACGAGGTCTAACTGGATCAGGAATAAGGTTAGTAGGCAAAAGAGAAGAACCAGAGGAAAGAACATCCTTGTGTAAATTTCCATCTTGAACAACCATGCCAGTCATGTTGTAACTACACCTCTTATTTCGCTAATCAAAGACTTCAATTCAGAATTCTCATATTGAAGACGTTTAAGTTCAAACCTTATATCATTAAGTTCAGACCGGAGGGCACGGATTATTTCCAGAACTCCCTCGTCAACAGCAGACCGTAGAGATTGAAGCAAATCCTTACCAGCAACGATATCGCTCTGCTTATAACAGCTATCACAAACCACCTCGGGTGGATTCATTGAAAGACCTGTATCATTCAAAATACATTCAACACTCTTAACAGACAGCATATCTCTCCGAATAGAACCACTAACAGTACCATTATCAGATTCAACGTTGTGTCCAACAGAAGTGTTATCATCGATAATGACATGCTTCTTTATGCAAGAGCCACATTTAAAATTCTTGCTCTGAGAAAACAATCTAACCTCCTCCGCCGAAAGTCCTAAACATTTCTGATACCAAATTTTGCACACCACACAACGAAAATACTTCTGTTCTCCAAAGAAAATCTCATCACATAGAGGACAACGATCCGCACTGCCCGGCATCGTGAACAACGTATGAACCAGAAAATTAAAGAAAATCACTTAAAAGAGGTAAAAGGCCCAAATTTTACACTTCCATACTTTTGCAAAATAATAAGAGAAATAAAAAAAAAATAATAATAATAACTGAATAATAAATGTTAGTTGTATTTTAAAAATCTGGAATATACATAATATGCAATGAGAATCTTTATAATTGTCCTCAGCTCGGCATATTGGCATTTGTGTAAGATATTGTAATTTAAAATATTCTTACAAAAATATTATTTCTAGTTTCTTTTCCATGCGATGTAAAAAAAAATAAATATTGGTATATTAAAATTATAAATCTGAAGAAATTATGCTATAAACAAGGAAAAGGAAAAACTATATAAAATGAGCCTGCAGAAAATTAAGGAAACTATGCAAATATAAACAATCATTTATTACATCATTGAAAATATAGCTATTTTGATAAACATCACCCACAGAATAGTATGATAATCAGCAGAAACCCCATCTCATTTTCAAAGGGGGTGAAATTTCTAAACTGAATCTAGGTGAACTCAAAATGAATCATAAAATTGCAAACATATGTAAAAAGTTTCCATAAAATATAACAACTAATCTGCAATACAATTTTTGAAAACAAAAATGCCAATATATTTTACTGCATAATTCAAGAAAAAATATGTCAGAATTACTACAATTTATTAAAGAGGGCAAAATACTCACCCATTCTCTCTAAAAATGTTACGCTTGAAATCCAGTAAAATGATATACAAACATTATGAACACTAAATACACTTTAAAAAGTGCAATTGAAAGCTAAATCTCAGAAAAAAATCCCCAACCTAAAAAAGGCAGGAGGAAAAATACTACTTACATTTGCAAAAGCAACATGATTTGTTCAAATAATTCGGCCATAACACACCATGGATTATGCTGCTGAATAAACACAGTGTGTATATGTCACACAACTAGTAATGTTAACTCCTCTCATTGTTTTTTTTTTGGCTGTGATACAAGATGTTCTTTTTCTTGCATTTGGGTTCAAGCTTCCAGTACCTAAATAACTTCTTTAAATTAAAGAAAGCTCATCTTTATAGAATTCCTCTTATTTTTTCTTGGTACAAACTCAGGCTGGTCAAGATATTTAAGTTTTCTTGATCGATTAAAATATATATATTTGAAACATTAAAATAAGTTTACATTTTCACAGATCATGTGTGTTATATGTTTCTATTAAAACTTTTTGGACACATCCCTTGGGTATTGCCAAGTGAATGGAAAATATAACAGACAAATTTATTTTAGTAGTAGGACTGACAAAACAACCAAAATGAATAATTCTTTTAAAAATATATATTTAATGAACAAGAAATAATTATATAATGAAAATGTTCATGTATATGAGTAAAATTTAAATTCTTACAATAAATTTATTATTTGTATATACAATCATAGTTACCATAAATATTTCTTACTTTAACACATTTTAGGCACTCTACTTTAATACAAAAAACGAAAAAAACAATTATAAATAAAAAAAATGCATACATAATTACACCTTCAGGAATGATAACAATACTAATTAACACTTTGGGGTCATATGCAAGCTGTAGTAAAGTACCGATTGTATACTGTTAAAAAATTATGCTTAAAATACGTAATTGAGCAAAATTTCACAAATTCACTGTAGTTGCTTATCTTAAATGCTGTTTACTCAGAGCATAATTAAATTTAAGTATCTTAAACTGCTATGTAAACACTGTAAGCTTTAAATACAGTGAAATGTTAAATAATTAAGATTAAATTAGAATCAATCTAATGTAACCCAACTCTTAACAAAAAAATACTGTAAATATTTTTTAAAGGTCTTTTTTTTAATTACTGGGTTCGTAGTTTTATTTTATCCTTTTTATTAAGTTTTTGATGGTAATTTTTGATTCTTTAATTTTTTCATGCAGCCTTTGTTTCTTCAAAATCACTTTTAAGGAGTGATGAGAAAGGTGATCACTTGGATGTCAGGTTTGGAGGAATGCCCTAATTAGGAGGGAATATCATTTATAAAATCTAATTTAAACATAATTTACAATTGAATTTTTTAAGTCTGAACAGACACGCACATGAGGGGAATCGTTTTTATTAGACACTGAAACGTGTAAGAAAAAACTTAAAAGAACAGTTCCCTTATACCATAGGGAAATGTAAAAAGAATGATTCCTATATAATTGTTATATATTGTCTCATGTAATTAGAATTACCAATTTTATGCAACCATTAACTTTCAGGGAAACCCAAAAAAAATTGTGGTAAATTATTGCTCCTTACACTTTGTCCTGTATTATTTACATGAAAAAAAATAAGTTAAGGTAAAAGTAATAAAGCTAAGTTTATACAGATCCTTATAAAAATGTTCAATAAATTTTTAAAATATTTCAATTGTTAATGAATACTTTTCATATAATTAACAACTCAGATTAATTCTAACATTTGGACGTCTGAACAATTCTGAATCGTGTAGCTTCAACAGGGTTTTTGTTTTATCACAGATTTGAATTAAAAACTAAAAAAAAAAAAAAAAATCAAATGCATCAATAGTTTACTTTACTGTTAGTTATTATAGCACAGTGTATGTATACTTTAACAGAAGGAAAGGCTAAAGGGAAGAGTTTAAAGTTGCTTTTTAAGTGAAACAAAATTTATCACTCCAGTTTGGGCTCAAAGGGGTCATAAAACATGGATGAATGCAAAAAAAATGATGTAAAATCCCTTTGTTCATTATGTGCATGTGTGCATGTGAATTGGCATCTACTTGGATTAATAACTTAGGAGTGAACCAAACATTTCTTTAATTTGGCAAGAACTTCCTTACATATGAGCAGTGATATTATTTAACTTTTGATTTGGTGTCTCAAAGTGTGATAAGGATAGGAATGGTTTTCTGGAAAAATTTAGTTTTTTCTTAAAACGTCAAAGTTAATTTTAATTTGTATAGATACCACATAACTTAAGTTGGTAAAATTCCCACTTTACTCATATTTTTGTCTGCGTAAAATATCAAATATACATAAGAATTTTTATTTCTAACATTAAAAGAATTTACCACAATTCTTCCATTTTTGTAAATTTGTAACATATATTTCAGTATTTCCTAATATTATCATTTTATTAGATTTAATTGAGCTATTGCAATTATCCATTTTCACAATAAAATTTACTAATCCTGTTTACACAATTTGTAAGATGTGAAGCTATCTACTTAAATACGAAATCATAATAAAATCAGGAATTTCTTAAATAGTGGGCTCTCTGTAACACCTTATGATAAACTAAAATATCCTGATTGTTACACTGACAGTTATTTTGAACTTCAAAATATAAATATCTTACACCTCACTATAACATCCTTTACACCAAATTATTATTTTTTTTTTGTAGTTCAACAATGAAAATAGTTTTAATTAAGTTTACATTCATTACTTAACATTTTTAAACCAAACATGGATTTTTTTAAAAACCTGCTAATGCTTAGGGCATTCATATAGACAAACATAGATTCTATATATTCTGAACATTGAGTACCACTCACACATTTTTTTCAAGTGACTGAAAGAAATCTGAAGTTCAACGCAGATCCTAGAAAACAACATTAACATGGATGTGGTATCAATCATAATTAGGTGTTAAATTGACTATTGATTCACATTACATTTCCTACTCCCCTTAGCAACCAGAGAAGAAATGGTAAAACATTATCTATTACATTTACCACTCAGGTGAGATAAATTGGATGCACATGAACAGGAAGATAAAAGATGTTCAATTGTTATAATAAATACCCATAATTTTTAACTTATCAACTGGTTGAAGGCTAAAATTCATTTAACTGAAGAAAAATTTAGAAAAATATGATGCCAGAACTTTTCACACACCTAAGTAAGGGAGCTGCTAATCAAAATGTAAAATTCCTTCACTTTTTAATTGCTCAATTCTAACAAACAAGCTCACAATAAGTATGTTTCCCGCTTGATCATAAATTGATTAAAAAATACACAAATAATGAAAGTCTGTGAGGAAACTAGTTATTTTAGGTCTTCCAAACTGTAATAAAGAATCATTTTTCAAAATGTGTTTACCATCACAGACAAGTACAAAACTTAACAGTAACTGAACCTGAACTTCTTCCCCACTGACTTAACAAACTTGAGATACTGCAATACATATTTTTTTTTTAAAAAAGATATTGGTTTCTAAGGATCATTAAAAAACGCAATATTTTATTTTCAGTCTTTTAAGCCACAAGCCAAAAATTAAAATTCCCATATTATATCCCCTGGCCTTCTCCAATAAATTTAAAAAAATTGAAATATAAACATATAAAATACATGTATGTATGATGGTATATATACTTATAGCATCACACATTTACAAAACATGTTCTATGTTCCACCAAACAAGTAAAAAATTTTCATAGTTGGTATTTACAGCACATTGTACCCTCAATAAGTAAAGTCTATGCCAATGATAAGTAGAAGTTCAACCTGTATGACATAAAAGTTTTCAGTCTCTCGTTCTGCAGTGACTCACGCTTATTTTAATGAATGAAAATTGAAATCACAAATACCATAGTCCTACGTTACAACAAATTATTTTTTTTGTGGTATATTCATTCGGGATTTAACTTTAAAATATGTCAAATGAAATAAACCAAAAGGCCTAACTTAAAATTAATTTTATTGAGAAAACTTTTTCCTTTTTTATAAACTGACAGATTATATCTACAGGATGTATACATCCTGTGTGAATAAAATTTATCACTTCTATATAAAAATAATTCTTTTACTCACTACACATCACAATATCTTTCAAATTCTAGGATCTTGGAAATTGAAATGTTTCAGATGGTTTCACTTAATCCCCTACCCAATGGGCTAGGTTCTAGGCACTAGCTAAGAAAACCTTTAATAAATTCATTCCATAAAGGATGTATGATGTATAAGTTTTCATTATTTCATTTGCAACAGAAAAGATAAATTTCCAAAATAATCTAAAAGTAAGTTATATATTCTTGGAAGTGAAGGTCTACCATTATTACTTTTATTTCTTATTTGCAAAACACAACTATGTAATGCATTGTCCCTGATGAAGTGATGTTAAGTTGTATAATATATATATATATATATATCTTGGCAAGAGGTCACTAGGTTGAAGTCACATGAAAAACTTCACATTGTAATAAACAAGTTGTAAGTAATGAAGAGAAAACAGGATTTAATTATCATACAGGTATAGGCATCAGATGGGATTCTCTCAGTTCCCACAACTTACAATAACCAAAAGTAATAAAACTACAGCTATTTTAAAAGTTACTGATTTTTTTATACTCAGTAAATTTGACAAGATTTGAGAATTAACAACTTTTGTAAAATAAGATGTTAAAATTCACTTGTTTATGAAAGGAAGTCTTTAAATAGGTAATAACGGATCCTCATTTATCCTCTGAAGTAATACCTGACAGTAACTCCCAGAGGCTAAACAGGAAAAAGAAAGAAAGGACCAAAATAATCATGCGTTTTAACAATCAATAACTTAAATTACATACTTGTATCTACTGTTGGTTTACAGGCAACATATTCCTATGAACAATTTCAGTTCAACTTATAACATCTCTTATAAGTTATTGATTTTAGGCCACTGCATTAACTAATGCAGTTAATAACTAAAATAATAATCATTACTACTACACAAAATATTTTGTTTTAGAATACTTCCATGGAAAATTAGCATATAATTAAAGATGACTGAATGTATTATCTACATCTTATTTTACTAAATTCAGAGGCTGCCTGTTGCATAAAAGAAATTTGATTACAAAAATGAGAAGCGTAATGATAAAGGCAAAACAAAAATAACAAAGTAATACAAAGACAGAATTTTATAATTGTTTCAAAATCTAATACAAGAAATATTATAGCATCACTCAACAACTCTAAATTAGGAGATAAACAAAGAACATTTTAAATAATTTTATATGTTACATGAAGGAATTAGAAAATGTAAAATTAATTAAATATTATGCAATGCAAACCATCCAGAAAAAGCGTGAATAAAGAAACAGCAAACAATTTGAATATGACTCAAGACATCTAGGATCCACCATTAGTCGAGTGGTAAGAAAAATTTCAGTTTTTACTTGTTTATATGCCATTTCTGCTCTACTGGAAAGCAGACAAAACCATCCTAGGAATTTATCAAGAATGATAATAGAAGCGTTGTAGTCGTGGCAGGAAGTTGATACCCCCCACACTACTGAGATGTAGGGATTAGAAGTGAGGGAAGTTGCATCAGTGAGAAGAAAGCTCTACACCCATCTAGACGTGTGACCTCATTTCTTTTGTTATTAAGTGCTTTTCTCATAGCTCAACTAATCATGTTATTATTTTATTTTTTTTGTAACTTTTTTTACCAAGTTATTTATTTTGAGTAAGCAGTGCAAAAATGGACAAAGAACAAGAAACCCAGGTGCTGTGTTGGTTAAATGAGACAGATAATTACAATAGTTTGAATGATTCTGATCTTCCTAGTGAGCACAATAGTGACAACTGGAATTCTAAAATGCCCTGTTCTGACACAGAAACATCAGGTATAACTAGTAGTTATGACGTTGACAGTACCATTGTAATGGTACTATTGGAGCAAAAATGCTCCAATGGGCATAACAATATCTCCCTCCTGTACTACCAGTTGAGCCTCTTCAATCAAGTAATATCCCACATTGGTGCAAGTGAATATATAGAAATAGGACGTAGGCCTTCTACTCATCCTGTTGAAAATACTGACAATTTGAAATTTGTAAATGATGCTTTGACTCCTGTTCATCAAACATCAAAGAGGTACTCATGGTCATTGCGCTGTACGGGGTCGTGGTGCTGTACATGGTCGGGCTGATCATGCTTCTGTTTGTGCATGTGCTCCTGAAGGTCAACCCATTCAAACATATTTCTACACGTGCTGAAAGAAAGAAAATTGATAATTTGGCCCTATTCATAATATTTTTGATGGATTTGTAAAAATATGTAGAGAAAGTTACAGTTTAGGAGAGAATGTCATGGTTGATGAGATGATGGAAGCCTTTAGAGGGTGCTGTAAATTTAGAGTATATATGAAGAATAAACTGTAAAAATAGAGTATATATGAGTTGATATGGAATAAAAATCTATGCTACCGAAGATTCAAGAACATTCTACACAACACACATGGATGTACGTAGGTCAACAAGCTAGGGACAGCCTTTTTTCTGTATCAAATGAAGCACCAAGTGTAGTCAAGTGCTGCGTCAATGTAACTGATGGTACAGGAAGAAACGTGACTACGGATGATTTTTTTACCTTCATACCTTTAGCAAATGATTTCTATTCCAACCACACACTAACGGTAGTTGGGACTCTCTAAAAAGATAAACAGGAAATTCTAGGAGAGCTTTTCAGAGTTTCAGAAAGGCCCAGGTGTTTATCGTTGTTTTCTTTTTCAAATCCCCCAATTGTTTCATCATTTCTTACATTCTGGATATGAAAGGAAGAATTTGTTTTATGCTTTCTACACTCCATGATAATGATAAAATTGATGAAAGTAGTGGAGATGCGGTGAAACCCAAAATAATAAATAATGTTACTAAAGGTGGTGTAGATGCCGTTTTAACCATCTAAAAACTGAATAATATTGTATATCACGAATTAGTCAAAGATGGCAGTTTACTATTTTTAATGGTATGCTGAATGTCAGTGCTATTAATGCTCTGATTATTTTATTATTTTTAAAACTAACACCAATGTGAATATAACAAGAGGAATGTTTTTAATGGACCTCAGAAAAGAATTAGTGAAAAATCAGCTGCTGAGAACAATATAATCAAAACCCTTACTATTTCCACACAACAAAAAATTAAAAACTGTCTTGAAAATGCTGAAGACCTTGTCAACAATGTTGAAGATCAGCCTGTTGAACCTAAAGCCTCTAAAGTGGAAGTACTGCCCTAGAAGAAAGAATAGGTACACTATCAAGTGCAGAGCTTCTATTTGTAAGGAGCATATATCTACGACAGTCTATGTCTGCTCTAAATGTGCCAATAAAGACAGTAACTAAATAAAAAACAATTCTATAAGCAATTATGTTTGTTTTTTTTAAGTAAAGTAAAGCAAATATTTTTATCATCGTAATACACAAGTAACAAGAAGTATATTGATTACATGTAACTTCTACTACACTATTTTTACATAAGCCTAATTTTTATAGTACATTTCCTTTTCTTTTACTAATGATGTTTCATTGTCTAACACCTTATTTGTGATCATATCTTGCAAGTACTAAACATATTTGGGACAAAATAAATAATTTTTTTTTAAATATCACATGAAAAAATTTCTCTACACCTGACTAATGGCATGACAATTTTACATGTGACTAACAGCAGGTTAAGACTACAGAAAGAAAAAGTAAAAAAGCAATTATGAGTAATTAACCAATGAAATATTAGAAAAAAAGGAATTGACCAAAATTATAAAGATAATTGAAAAGCCAAAGGAATTTTGGAATACAGAAAGGGATGTAAATGAATAAGAAAAAAGAAAACTTTTAAGGTAAATGGTACAGTGATTTAGAAAAAGAAAATTATCAAAAAAGACAGAAGTGTAAAAAAAAAGATAGTATAACTAACCCAAATAGCCAAAGCAGTATTGGGGGTTTGCATTTAAATAACATTTTGGTGTTTTTTTATAATGTTTAAAGTCAAATTTTAAAATGTGTGAAGTTTCAAGTTTTTGTTCACAATAGTAAAATTTGACATAACAGTTATCCATTTTTTGTTGTTGTATTAATTACTATTATATTATTACTTTAATTCTCATTAAAATAATAACATTGTGAGTAAAAGTCAAAACATAACATTAAAAGTAAAAAAATACTTTTTTGAAATTTTTAACAAATAATTGTAAACAGAGGTCATGTACATGATAGCATGGTAAAACATTGAATCTATATAATAAAAACCTTACCTCCAAATGTAGAATTTTATTTCCGTGTCAAATTGATTATAATGAAATATTTTAAGACAAATAATTGCAATTGAAAGAATTGTAATAATTTATAGTGTTTATAAATATTAAAAATAATAATAATAATGTGTTTTTTTTAATACTTATCTCTTAAATAGTTAAGTAAAAGAAACCAAACGCAAACAATAAAGTACTGTCATAGTAATATCCCAATGTGTTTTAATGCTAATAAAATGATCTTAAAATAATCGCAAACTGGCTGACTAAAGAACCTTCATGATTTTTTAATACTTTATTTAAAAATAAAACCTTAATGAGCCTCAGTGACATAATTCATACAGCAAGTATTTCCGCCTTCACAGAAGTAGAAGACTGTTATTAGCAGAAAAACGTTTTCTTCCGTCTTGCTTTCCAAAACAGAAAACCTTGAAACATTAATACCCCTCTTTTGAACAGCTTTTAAAAATCAATAAATTTGTGTCTAGCTGTACAAACCATAGTAGTTAGATTGTGATTTCAACATTATATAAACAAAAAATCTGTTATCACTTACATACAGCTTGTTAAAAAGATGCTGACCATTCCAGGTTAACGGAGCATTTATTTTCAAAAATTAAATTAAGAGAACTACAAAAGATATATAATATTAATTCAATCATAAGATTTGTAAAAGTAAATAAATACAAAAATGTTACTTTTCTGACAGATTTTGTGATCATCTACCAGACTCCAAAGTGCTAATTGTTAAATACATATGTAATATTTTGTTAAATATACGCTAACTTCAATCTACAGTATCAGTATAAGAAGTAATAACAATGATTATGCATAAAAGATTTTCATCTTATACTAAGTTCTTTTACAAATAAACAAGAATGAAAATACACATAATTATCAGCAAAATACAAAATTTAAGTACTCCTCAAAGTTCTTCAGAAAATTAATTATTCTATAAAAACCAAAATTAACCATCAGTTTAATACACCTTACCATTCGTTACTTTCATTTCACATAAAGAGTGAATACAATTATATTTATATATAATGCTTGGTTTTACAGCTCTACTTTCAGAATAATGAAAGAAACAATCCACAATAAAGAACTACTAGGACTTAGAATCAAATGTTATATACTGTAAGTAATAAAATGGAAAAATAACACAGATAAATGTTCCAGTTCTTAATCAACAGCAACTGTTACAACATAACAATTACTGCCTAATGAAAGTGATTCTTTAAAAAATTAATAGTATACACACTGTCATGTAATACCAGGAAACTGAATACAAAAAATAAATCATAATCAAAGTAGAGATATTTGAAGAATTTAAAATTTGTAGTTAAACTGACAACAGTAGTAATAATATTTAAGGTAGAATTTTCAGAAAAATTATTATACACTTACATATTATACCAATAAATTATTATACTGTAGCCTGTTTCTCAATTTTTTCAAGATATGATTTAAAAAATACTACAGTTATTCATATTATGAATGGTCACCAGAATTAAAAAAAAAAAATTAATGTATAAGTTACTGTTTATTTCTACATAACTGAAAGTACATACATGTGTTAGTTATATGAATGTGCTGATAAATTTTAGCATTTAAAACTGCAGCAATCATACAGGATGAAAGTATTTAATGATCATCAGATCTGAGCTGAATACTTATTACAAATACATCTTCATGGATTCCTCTTTTTTGTTAAGTAGTTTATAAATGTAAGGTTTACTTCTACAATCAGTGTAACTAACTTATTATACAAAAGTGCTTATAATACTTATTTTTCAACAAATATTCTGGCACTATTTAAACTTTTCTTTAAGTACTAATAAAAACTAAGCTATAAACAATGCTAAAATTTCTTTCTCTTAAGAGAAATTATCAACTATAAATTTTTTAAAAACATAATTAAATATTAACATATAGGGGAAAAAGATTAACAATAACAATAATAGGTATAACAAAACCAAGCATACAAAATTGATGTTTCTAGTAGAAACACTAGAGAAATATAAACTTGAAAAAGCAGTTTAACATATAAATAAGATACACATAGTTTTAGTTTGAGAGCTGCTAAAAAAGGAGTTAATCAAATTAATAACAAAGTTGAAGTAGGTTAATCAATTAAAGAAACAGCTCTTTTAATAAATGTGTTATGGGAATGAAAATTACTAAACACATTATTTTATAATAAGACCTACCAAAAATAGAACTTGTGGATTATGCTTTGGCCATTATTATATTTTATGCTATTGCATATGTAATAAAAACTAAATGAGTTAAAACAGTGCATCTCAGTCAGTCAATCAATAATGTGTTAGCATCTCAATGTAGGTATGAGAGTATGTTAAAGATTAAATACAATCAGCCATCAGCATGAAACATTAAGAAAGGTTTATACTAGTTAAGTCATATAGCAATAAAATATCATAATAGTTCAAGAAATTTAAACACTTCTCATTAATCTTATTAAGTAAATCTGGCACTCAGCTTTGTTCTGAATAAGAAAGATATAAGTTATGAGTAATTTAAGTACAACAAAAATTTAGTCTTGAATTACAGTTTTAAAATAAATGTTTTGTAATTTTTAAAGAAATCACTAATTAGAAATTAAAAGTTGAGAGTGCTGTATTGTTTTGTGTTTCTTTAAATCAGTCAGTAACCTTAATTTGTTTAGAATGTTAAATAATATCTCATCGTAAATTACAGCACAAAAAATAATAAAAATTACAATTTACAGTATAACTAATTTTTACTATTATTTTAAAACAGGTTTGTTTTCAAAATAGGAAATAACTGCCTGGATAAAGTAGGTATCTGTAAAGACATAATCATAGGGTTTACATATTAGGGTTTACATATCATATTACATATTAGTCAACCTGCAATTTTATTTTTAATAAAATATGCACTTCAAAGTTTCTACGAGCAGCTAGCAATTATTTATACACTACAATGTGGCTTAACTTATATATAGCACATGTACGTTTCAGCATTTAAAATGCCTGTAGTTCCAAATTATAATTTACTTCTTTAACATAGTTAGTTCTTAACCTTATATGATAGGGCATATATATCAATATTAAATATTTTAAAAAGCAAAAAATTGTTAAATTGAAATAACATATGCAATTAAGTTTAATGACAAGCTGAGCCTTATTACTTAAGTTTAATTTTAAAAAAGGTTCAGAAAAAAATTATATAGATTAGCATTCTTTTATCATCTTACTAACTTCATAAAATATAAAAATCATAATTAAAAATATATGTTTTGTTTTGTAAAACATAAACAGCAGTGTTTTTAAACACATACTTATAAAAAGGAATGAATAGTATGAACTAAGATTATTGTAAAAACTTTATTAATGTTAATTTAGCTTATGTTCTATTTCTTTGATTAAACAAATAATACTGGAATGCTTCTAAAAGTATGCTCTTGCAAATATTATTAACTTAATATTTTCAATCTATAACACATTATACAAGAAAAATATATCAAATAATACGGAATAAGAACATATTTTTTTTACAATTATATTTTAAAAAGATATTACTTAACAATTATTAAAAATGATGTATTACTAACTTTAAAATTAATGTAAGTCTTCATTCAGCAATTTGAAGCTAATCATCAGATTGCTTCATAGAGGAATTTCTAGTATTGTTAATGTCCTTTCACAATCTTTAAACATATTAAATAAAAAGCTTAACAACCTTCAGTTTGTAAAAACCAAAAAGGCCTTACCAACAGTGCTTCCAGAAACTCCATTAAACAAAGTGCTTTTAATTAATGCCAAAAAAAGTCCACTCTTCTTGAAAAGTACTGATTTTACTTGGTACATAGGTTTAAATGACATTCTTTAAATAACAGATAAAGCTTTTCTGACTAATATGTGATTCATATGGTAACAGTAGACTGACAATAATAAAATATCTAATAAACAAATAAAATACATTGCTTTTGCTCTGTTCCAAAGACATGACTGTAAAGAATTAATTTATTTAACTGTATATATTGTTTATAAATATTAATTCTTTAAAATGGTATACATTTCACTACAGGTAAAGGGAATGTTAGAAGTATTTACCTTTTTAACAAAGAAACATATAGAGCTTATTTACTGTTTCTCTGTCAAGATCATTTAAATCAATGCAGCTCTGGTTCTACTTGTTCTAAAGGTGTTAACATGAATCTTAATAAATTTTAATGATTGAAATATATTTAATATTCGGAATTATATTCCTCCAAATGGTAAGACTCCTAGTGCATGATTAACACTATTTATTTTTTGACTGTAAGTAGCCTGCCAAAACAATCAATTTATGTGAATAAACCTTCGTTTGATCATCTATCTTTCTGTGTATATATATTTTTTCAATGTATATTTCCTAAAAGTAGTTTCCTCATTGAAACTGTTTTTCTCTATTTTGATTAAATATATAAACTGAATTGAAATATATATATAAACTGTATTGCTTAGAAATTAAGATGCACCTTTTCTTTACATATTAAAGGGACAAAATGTCAGGTGCGTCTTCAATTAGAGATCTAATGCCGTTTAACATAATATATAGTTAATCCATATGCATGTTCAACATTGAATGGGGATCGAATGGAAATGTGAAAGAACATTTGTCATCATGCATAGAACATACACAAATTTCTAAAAAGATGACTTATCTCAAAGAGCTTTACATCTCATAAGCTTTATCGCTATTGACATCATAATTTAATGATGAGTCATTGTTCTGGAATTTGTCCAGTGCTCCATGGATGATGACAAACGTCCTTTCATGTTACCTGTCTAACCTCTATTCAATGATGAAGAGGTATACGGTGTACTACTGTAGTTTTAAATCAGTCCCGTTTTTCATAACCGTTCCCTTCTAACTTATTTATTGTGTTTTTCTAACCATTTCTTCATCATCATAGAAAAGCATTTCACATACAACACAGACTTTAAATGCAAGGTTATTTTACACGCTGAAGAGATCAGAAATCTGCTGCCGGTAAACAGTTATAAGTAAAGGAAGCGATTATGCATCGGTGGGGCAGTATGAAATAGAAATTATTTGCATGTAAATGAATGAAGAAATCTTTTTTGGGACCAAAACAAGGAAACTATTCAGAAATCAATGCTACTTTGTTGGCCTATTTCAAGGAACTCTGCATAAAAGGTCTTCCAGTGACAAGAGATGGACTGAGATTAAAGACCAGGGATATTGCCAGGAATAGTCTTCAATTAAAAGCTAGCTGTGGATGGTGTGAGAAATTCATGAAAAGTCAATGTCTGTCATTGTGTCGCTCCATCTGTCAGAAGTAACCATCAGATTATGAGCATAAATTACTGCAATATCGTTACGTAATTAATCTGTGATTAAAGAAACAATACTGTTTCAGTCAAATTGGTAATGCTGATGAAGTTATTATTTCTTTGACGTGTCACCAAATTACAGAAGTGAGAAGGGATGAAAACAAGTAATGATAAAAACAACTGGATATGAGAAAGTAAAAATAAGTGTTGTTATGTTGAGTGCTATTGTCGTCAGAAATAAATTATCGCCATATGTAATTCTGAACAGGAAAACTGTGCCAAAAGAAAGGATCTGTGATGGTGTAATTTTTCGAGCTAAACAGAATGACTGGATGACGAGAGATCTAATGCAAGATTGGTTAGAATGTGTATGGGAACATAGACTAGGTGGACTTCTGAAACGGAACAGAATGTTAGTGCTGGATGCTTTTCATTGTCATTTGTCTGACAACATTATAACAAAATTGACAAATGGAAAGTGTGATTTGGTTGTAATTTCTGAAGATATGACAAGTCAAGTACAAATACTGGATGTCGGGGTTAATAAATCTTTTAAAGATCATATTCGTGCACAATACAATCAGTGATTGACTGAAAATGCTCATCCACTTACACCAAGCGGCAAAATTAAATGAGCATAAGCAGCTAAGATTGTAGAATAGATTTCAAAAGCTTGGAAAGTCAAAAAGTCATTGTTGAAGTACTCCTTGTCTAATGTATTGTATAGTTCTGAAGATGATGTACTTTGGAACCACAGTGACACAAATGAATCCAACTCAACATCTGTTTCTGATGAAACTGATGATAACAACATAGGAAACTAACAGGACACACGGTTTAGTCACAAAAAATTACTCTGATTAGTGATAAAATACCGTACTTATAAAGCTAAATACATACGTTCCTAACTACTTGTACATTACATCTGATGTACCATAATACAAAATATAGTGTTGAGTGCTTTCAATTTAGTTGTTTTACAGCATATTTGGATTATTGAATAAACTGTTGTAAGTAGCTTATATTTAATTATTTTACATTCATTTTTCAAAACAGGATGAACTTAATGAAAAATACTGATGTATATAAAATACTTATATGACTTACCATAATTTATAATAAATAAATTACACAGTAATTTAATATTTCTATTTGATATTTTTATTCTTTCCCGAAATTAGCTACTAAATTTAGGTTGTACCTTAAATTCGAAGAACTATGGTAAATATATATATTATTCACGTAAATTGTATTCACTTGAAAATAAAGAAAAAACCAGTTTCAGTGAGGATTATGTATTTTTAGTAATCTGGAATAGTAAAATTAATTTAAAAATTAAGTACAATTTTGGAGAAGAAAAAGTTTTACGATGCAAAATTCAATAATTGGCATTCCACATTTGTATAGCTCTGCTAACTGGCACAGCATTTTTCAAGTGCTGGGTGCTGGTTCACTAAATGTTAAGGCTATTTCATAAAAAAAAAACTACTTCATGAAATTATAATGTGTTGCTTTTTTATTATAACTATATTTATAAAGCAAGGAAGATAAAATATTATATATTACGGGAATATATTGACAAGTATACAATTAAGCAGGCTATTTTAACTCAACGAAACATATGGAATAAATGTTCATTTATTCAAAATGATGGATTTATGGAACACTACCCTCTTTACTCAATCTATACTACATCCAGTGTAAGAGCTATTAAATATAGCAGTAGTAGTAAAAAGTACTGCAGGGAGTACCCCTATACTATTTCTAGGTGATGTAGAATGGCATTAAAATTTTTTACTGACCAACCTTATTTACAACAATTATGCAAGTAGAACTATAAATTATCTTTTAAACATTCTTTTATTTATTCCTCAGTATCAGTTGATGCATAACATTCAAGGCATGCTACCCTAAATAATGAAGTAGTTTATAAAAGGTTAGCTTTTAACCTGAATGCAGAATACTTAACTTTTTTAGTGCAATGACAATGGTGCTACTCTTTATTAACCTTCTGTTTGATGTAACCATAGCATAGATTAGCTGTGTAATTACCGAATATTAGGTGCCTACTGCAGATAATTTTTCCTTATTTTTAATATAATTACTGGCTTGTTGAAACTATCACTCTAATGTATTCTGATTTGAATACAATCTTCTTTTTTTATAATATTATGATTTTATATTTACTATAAAACTCGTTTTATAAACATATGATAATTTTTTGCATAAAGCATATTTTGAGTTAAATTGTAACGATTGTAATAATTCTAATGATCATAATTGTAAGAATAAAGAAAATAATCAACCTTGAAGATGGCTAAAGAAAGCGATCAAGTACAAAATAAAATAATTAATTAAATATTATTATGCCTCTTAATTTAAGGAAATCTGAAATAGTGTGCTTCACATAAAAACCTAGAAAAGCTTGATTTCTTATTACATGAAAAATGTATTTTTCATGTTCAAATGATATTGAAGGACAAATCAAAGAAGAAAGGGAACCAAGGAGGATTCCTGAAATATATATATATATATATATATATACATACATACATACACTCTATAAAATCAAGTATGATTACGTACTGAAGATTAGAAGACTAAGATAGTGTAATAATATTTTTAAAGCAAAATTCAACTGTTTTACAATTTTCAGAAATTTAATAAAATAAAATTGTTACAACTAAATTAACTTTTATCATTTCTAAATTGACTATTACAGATAAATGAAGTTTATAAAATATCAAAAATTATTTCACTAAAGCATATAAGAATGTAATATGTGGAAGGTTCTTCACAATTCTCTTGAAAATTCCTAGAACATCCTCTTTAAAAATAAAATTTACAATTATTAAAAAAATAATTGTTGTATTTTTTGTAATGCAACAATGAAAAAAAAAGAACACTTCATAAAACTATAACTCCAATAACTATTAATGATTCTTCAACCTTCTTTACATACAGTAAGCCATCAGAAATATATAAATGTGCAAAAATCTTAACAAGAGATATAGTAAATTCTTTTGCAAACAGAAGCCTCAGTAAAGCTAATGTTGAATCACTAAAGTAATGCTCCTAATGTGAGAAATGTGAAAGATAAATTTCCTTCAAAAAATATGTGTTTGGGTGGTATGAGTATAAACATGTAAATATCCATATATTTTTTCAAACATTATTATACTGCTATATTAAATATAATAAATCAAAAATATTTTAAAAATAAATATTTAAATCCATCAGATACAGTTCAAATAAAAGGTAAGAACTATCTGTACAGATTTCAGAAGTTTTACTCCATTATCAGCAGACAAATTTTATAAATTACACACAATTATAAATTAAAATATATAGTTAACACATTCACTGCTGATGACGCCACAGTAGTATCATAAGAATTGTGCACAAAGCAATTTCATGCATGTGACACCACATCATAAGAATTGTGCACAAAGCAATTTCATGCATGTGACACCACCTATGTGTTAAGGCTAAGGCATTCTTCAATCCTCTCCCACTCTTTTTCAGCAACCAATCTGGGTCTTGTTATTGTGTATTAGCACAGAGAAAGGATTCTTCAGTTTGGTTGCGTAGTTCAGTGATACTCTTTTGTTGTGTTACTCTTTTATGGCTTAATTCTGTTCATTCTATTGTTTTTTTAATTTCTGTCCTAATTCTATTCATTATATTTTTATTATTTTAAAAATGCTTAATATTATATTTTATTAGTAAAAAAAATATTTAAAAAATATTATTTCTTTTTTAAAAATTCTCTGAAAATAACAAAACTAAAAAATTATTTTTTTAGTATTGAAATTGTATTAAAGTTCAAAAAAGCCCAGTTTACTTATAAAGTTACTCAATCATAGTTTTGTGAAATTTGTTTTGACATAATTTATTTTTAGGGCCTACTTCATAACTCTAACTTTTCATCTTGAAAAAAATATTGCCTCGTGTAATACAATATGCCTTCATTTTTTATGTTTATTTTATTTAAATTTTCATTTCATATCGAAATATTAATAATTATATTCTAATTGGTTTAGTTTCTCTTTACATTTGAGAACTTTTAAAATTAAAAAAAATTAATTAAATTATATTAAAAATAACAATATTGTAATTTTTTATTTTAGTTTTTGATTTTTATTTGTTTCATAATGGAATTTCAACCTTCCACTTCTGGAATCAGCAGCTTGCACAAAAGAAAACTAGAAAAAATTAAATCTGAGGAAGAACTGACGCATACATTAAGATTGCTGGGATTCCGAATAAATTGTAAGAAAATAATTTTATTGTAATTAGCAGGTTACATTAAACAAGAAAATATATTATTAGCCCTTTCAATATGAATTTACGTTCTTTTAACTTATCATTTTATGCACTTTTATTATTTTTTTTTACAATTATTTTTAAATGTTACAAAATTTTTTTTGACAATCTGAAAAATAATTGTTAGAATATAGTATATTAATTCACTATTTTTACAATACAAGCTACTAAAAATATGTATTAGTTAGTATATTTTTTGTCAAATGCTCTATTTTCATAAACTGTAATCTTAATAAACATAGTTACATGTCCTAATAAAAAAGTTATCTTCTTATAACTATTGGTAGGTCTAGGTATACTGTAGTAGATGAAAATTAATTACCATTTATCTTCTAATATTTTTATCATTTTTATTGCATATCAGAAAACTATTACTAGAAAAGAATAAATGTCAATGTAAATATACAAAAACATTTTTTGTTAATTTCAATAAATTATAAAAAAAAATCATAAACAGGGTACGTAGAGAAAAAATTCAGCAGTGAATGTGTTAAAAATAAAAAAATTTCATTAATATATAATATATATATATTAATATATATTAAATATATATATATTAATATATATATATATATACTAATATATATATATATATATATTAGTATAGTTAAAACTACTTATATCTACCACCATAAGACAAAGAATAGTATTTTCATAAATGAAATTCTCATAAAAATAATTTTAATAAATACTACTCATTATCTTATCATGGTAGATAAAAGAAGTTTTAACTATGACATTAGTATATACATCCTATAATTTTGTTTAAATTTTAACTATATATTTTAATTTATAATAGTGTGCCATTTCTAGAATTTATCAGATGATGATGAATAAAAAATCTGAAAGCGCTACAAAGAGGAGAGTGTACTTACCTTTTATTTGAACTGTATTTAATGTATTTAAATATTTTTTTAAAAAATAATATATATATATATGCCAGGTGGCTGAAAAATAAGTTACACTCCCCTCTAATTTTTTTTATAATTGAGATAACTGGATGCGGTTTGTGGTATTCTTCCTTGTACTGAGTGGGTACTTCAATGAACATATATCTCACTCTTTGATTTTTGGGCAGCAAAGGTGCAACTCAAAAATTTCAAATGATACCAATAACATAATTTTAAAGAGCTTGATGTACACAGAAAATTCTAATCACCCGATCAAAAATGGCAGCCAACAATATGTATGATTCGGATAGCTGAACTATACTTGAATACTCCCCTTTAATTGTTTTGTTATTTGAAGTATCTTGATTCTCTCTTTGGAAATCTTCTCTGATAAGAGAAGTTAACTCAGTAAGCCCTAATTAAGAGGATTTGGCCTTCATAGGGTGCCGTGGGTGGTGGGGGGGCAGGGGTGGCTCAAAAATTTTAAATGGGAGATATGGACATGTGATACATTGTTTTACAGGTCTTTGCAATACAAGCAAAACAGTATTAAAAAAATTATGACCATTTAAATTATGATCATGATCACAAATGTCATGTTAATTAAAAATTGAAAAAATTAAATTGCAAACTATTATTTACTTAAAATTCTTCAAGATCGTAAGTTTAATTAAAAGAAGTATTTGAAAAATTTAAAAATTGAATTATTAAGTAATTAATTTTTTCTATTTTTAATTAAATTAATGACATTTGTGATAGCCATTTTGGTTTAAATAATCAGAATTTAATTGTTTTGATACCATTTTGCTCATATTGCAAAGACCTTTAAAATAAAGTATCACATGACAATATGTCCTATTTAAAATTTTTGAGCCACCCCTGCCCCTGACCCCTTGTGAAGGCCAAATATTCTAAATTTAGGCTTACTGAGTTAGCCTCTCTTACTGGAGAAGATTTCCAAAGAAGAATCAAGGTACCTCAAATAAAAAAATTAAAAGGTAGCGCATTCACCGGTAGTTCCACCTATATGAAACATATTGTTGGTTGGGTTATCAGAATTTAATTTTAATTTTATCATTTTTCTGGTCTCACTGAGCTCTTTAAAATATCATTGGTTCTATTTGAAATTTTTGACTTGTCCTGTCTGCTGCCCAAAAATCAAAAAGAATGAAATATACATTCACTGAAGTAACCCTTAGGTAACTCAATTATAAAAAAATTTAGTGGGAGATGAAGTTCTTTTCAGCCTCCCAGTATTTATCAGAATGATACTTAAACATATACTTTTTACTGCTAAATTAATAAAAATAGTCTTTAAATGATCTTTTAAAAATAAATATTTTTACCCGATTCCAAATGAATTAGATCAAATGACTAGGATTTCACACAATAAAAGCCATTTGATAGTTTTCAAGCATCTTTCACTAATATAAATTTAGGTAAAAACGACATGGAATTTTTTCTTTTACGAGAAATTACAAACCGTATTATCGGTGAATCACAAAAAAATAAAGTGACACAAATGATTTTTCTCGATTGTAATATCTTGCAAGGAATATTATTATTTATATCAACAATTCAAATTTTTGTTTTGCTTAATATAAAACTATTTGGTTATGTGGGAATGTAACAGTATATATCTCTCCCACTAATTTAACAATGATTTAATGATGAAAGCATTTAATGGTACAAAAAAAACGACTTACTTCCATCCAGATATGTGGATGTCTAAAATAAAATTATATTTGGATGGTTAGTTCCATAATTGATAAAATATTTATAAAATCAATAAAATGATCATTAAATATACAGTTCAATTAAACAGGGCAGAACCAGGGTATTGCAATACTCGCTCATTTATTAAAGAGAAAAATTCTATTCTAAAACAATAATGTTTACAGTAGTAAAATATTATTGAGAGCATATATAATTCAAAGTTACATAATTTTAATTAATACTTAATACAATTAAATATTTACCTTATTTTATATAAATTTCAGCTATGAAGAGCATATATGCTAAAGGATTTGAACCAATTAATAATGTTCATAACACTCACTGATATCGATTATAGAAAATTATTTGCATTAATTCAGTAATACAAGCTTCCATGTGAAAATCTTTTGTACTATGTTTATATAATAATGTATTAAATGTTTTCTTATAATAGTTTTCTACACAGATGTACCATACACAGAACGTGGACGTTACTGGCCGATATACATATATAATCAGACAATTCATGCCATGATGTGTAATTTTATTTTCTAAAATGAGAGTAAAAGGGATACAGAAAACCACACTTTCTAATAAGATTAATTTTTATCACATTTTATAATTAAATGATATAACCAAAACTGTTATGAAACTAAATGTGTTAACAATATACTAAAGCATACTATTTTATTTTTCTCAATCGAATGGATGAATTTTTTTTAAATGTTCCTAGAATAATGGTTATTGTCTCAATAAAAATACTTACACTTAAAATAATATGACTATTGTAAATAACAAATATATTCCTAATTTATTTTAATAACACTGTACTGATCAGATTAACGACTTGCATAAGAAACTGAAGTAATATTTAACATAACAAGCTCTTTAAATACAAGGAAATTATATAACATCAAAATTAATAAATTAGTACATATATTACAAATAATCAATCCATTTGTTATCAAATAGATATTTAATTATTTGATGTAGAGATATATATTGAGATTTTAGTAAAACATTGAACAAAAAGTATTCATATGAATTCTATTAAAATAAAATCATAGAACTATACAAAAATAATTTTTAAGTTACGTAACTAAAAATTAAAATAGTTATAACATTCATCAGCCATGTTTTCAGCAAATTAAAATCCACACAAGAGTAATTTCATTTCTTTCCATTAGAAAACAAATAAATCTTCATTATTATGTAACCAGACTAAATTTAAACAAAGATACATACATACATATATATATTTCTTCAATGTACAAAAAAAATTTCTTCATCTTATAATTACAGATTTCTTTAAAGCAAAATAAATTGAAGAAAAAAAATAAATCTGAAATTCTAGCAAAGAAAAACTGATCAAATAGAAAAACATCATTAAGTTAACTGAATTTTTGCATTGACAAGCATAAATAAACTAACAGATACAATGGATAAGCTAAATGTTTAATTCTGCAAACTATTAATTTATGAAAAAACAATATTAAATCACATAAAATAGAACATTTTTAAATCTACTTGAAAAAAACTTACTTAAGCAACAATAATAATCACAAAATAATATTCACCAACTACTTTTTATCAACATATGAACCCACTTTAAAGGACCCAGAAATAATGTTACATCAATCATAATATCTTTTACCATAACAATTAACTTAAGGTATAATTATCACACTTCTCATTTACATTTTTAGTGTTATACATACAATACTGATGTAAAGTATTTTGAATTTCACTCAAAAATGTTTAACCCTCTGCCACATCTTCACTTTCTCTTCTTCGACTTTTCTTGGCTTTTAACAGCCGTAAATCACTTTCTACTTGTGCTGGTGGTATTCTTCCATCAGGAAAGTTCCAACTTTGAACATCTGCTGTTCCAAATGCTTGATAAAAAAAATATGTGCCGACAGCAATAACTGATGTTACTGCAAATACTTTCCTCCACTGTTCCAAACTTGTCTAATGGAAAAAAGAAGAGATCTAATATAATACAGCAAACAAATATTTTATTTTAACCATTTGCATTACAAATAAGAAGTCAAATTATAGGTAAAAAAAAGAACAAAAATATTTACATTTATTACAGTGGTTAAAATGGCTGTTACACAAGCTTTTCAGCAGGAGGCTTTCAATGCTATAAACACAGTTTCTCAAAATTTCCCTAATAACTTGATCTGAGCTACTGAAGCCCCACTATCCTTTTATGATGATCCTGCAAAAATAACCTAAATGGCAATTTGAATAAAAAATTTATTTAAAATTTTATTTCGCACAAACACTGGGAAATAAAGGTTTCAAACCCACCCGCCATCAACTTATTTAGGAAATGTTTTGGGCTGACAGACTGAAACAAAAAAAGATAGACAAATTTACTTGAATTCTATTTTTGGATGTAGTTTGGTTGTAAATAAACTCTTCCATGAGATAAGGGTAGAACATTTTTCTCACACAAATAATTTGAAAAATACATATATTAAATTTTCTATATGCATCTCTTTCAGTTATTCTTTGTCCCTATAGAGTTTCTGACTGAATTCAAAACAAGCAGTGAAAGTGTAACAAAAATCATTGTCTAAAAGGGATGTACTGCAATATCTTTTTGGAAATTCCAAAAAAAACCAAGACAAAAATTCAAAAATGAAACAAAACCATTTCTTTGTGGAAATATTTTAAAATTAATAAGTTCAGTGACTAGAGACGCATATTTCAATTCTATCTGACTGTAAAAAAGTTTCTCTTTCATGAAAACAGTTGGATGACAACCGTAATCTGTCATTCTAAAGTAAATCAGTTATTAACTCAACTGATGATAGATCAATAAATCAAATGCCTCATTGTGACAAAACAATCAACTTGAACCAATTTGGTATATATGAGTGTGTGTGTTAACATTATAACAACTTACAAAAAAGTACATTTTCATTTGCAGAGTCCATGTTTTTATCAAAACTCTACTAAAACTGGTTCTAGGTCTATATTCAGAATGGAGAAGGGTAAATTGCTGTTGTTCCTGAGCCTTTGGGGGTACTGATGTTTAGTAATTGTTCCATTCCATTAATGTTAAGAAATACAAAATTGACAGATTAATCTGTTTATGTGACAGCAAATCATATCCGAATAGAATGGGTGCAAGCACCTGGCATCTGAATCTAAGTTCCAGCCTTTGAGCTGAGAATCTGGGTTTCTCAACCAGAGTATGGTTATCCCAAATAGAAGGATGACTAGTCCTTCAGGTTGATGTTGAGCATTGGATTACAAAAATTTACACTTGCATTGAATCCTGGAACACAGCTTCGAAATCAGTCAGGCAGAACAGAATTTGAAGTGGAATGGGGAAAAAAGAATTGAGAAACAGAAAATGGATTTAATAAAGAAAGGGCCTTAACCTAGGGTGGTCAGGTGTGAAAAAGTTACTAGAATGGTCGGCTGGATCTGTTGGACTCAAGAAATAAAACACATAAAAATTAATACATCAATATCAAATTCATTTAATTACAAAAAATCTTAAATATCTAGTGAGACAAGATTTCATAAGAAATATTATTTAATTTTGAAAATGTTTAACTATTTTTAAGGAATTTAAAAAAAAAATCAGTAATTTTATGGTAAAAATTATTATTTTTATATTTTTTAGTATTATTTTTTTATAGTAAAAATGTAAATATTTTGAAAAATTGTTTAAAAAATTAAAACCCATATTCTAATGTCTTTTAAGTGCATATCTACAAAAATAACACTGTAAGGTTTAATTAGACATAGATTAGAAGAGAAATGCAAGATAAATAAATAAAATACTTATCAGTAAATTTTTTACTTTTCAAAGCAGTCTTCATACAACACTTCTACGTGCATCAGGCACAACCACACATTGCACTTTTTACAGAAATACTTTGTTTTATTGTCTTTACATTTACAACATCTTCCTCTTTTCCTTGCTGTGGATCAACTTTCCATACTTCTTCTACACCAGAAAGGCTTGAAGCAAGATGTTGATTTTAATATGTAAGATTCTGTTATGTAGTGGACATTATTTAGGACTTTTGCAAGGTTTTTAGATATTTTCTTCTCTTCATAGTCTCAAAGTTTGAACTGAGTATAACATAACAATTATGTGCCACAATGTTCAAAAATTCAAAATGGATAAAACGAGCATTACTTCATTCTCTATGCGTTTTGTACAGGTTTTGTACTTTCATTATACATACCATCACCAATGTCAACACCGCCTTTAGTTTTGTTAAAATACATTATTATGCTTGCCTTTTTCACATCACTATTTTCAGGATCAATTTCATTGTCATCATGCATTGACAAAAAAGTAACACACACTTGTTACATTTAGATACGTATGAAAGTAATGTGAGGTCTTCCTGAAAAGTAAACATACTAGAATATTGTTCTTTTGTTTTTTTGCTAGAAATTCTGGTTGAACTTGAGATTTTTTAACGGCCCCAAAATGGTGAGTTTGTTGTCATTTTTCAACATTTTAGTACACTGTTGGAGCTAAACCAATTATCAATTGTCAGATTTCATCTGGAGCCTTTTGCAGGATCTATAAGCCACAAGACTTTGAAGGGTCCATCTGGCTAAACACCTGCATACACTTCCACATGCTTTACATAAAAGGTCTTAGAACAAGCTAAAATGACCTTTAACCCATATTTTGCAGGCTTATTTGGGATTTATATCTTAAATCTGCATCGACCTCTGTAGTGAGGAACAAGTATTTCATCTTGTCATATTTTCTGAAGGAATGAAATATTTATTACAATTTCAGATATTGACATCAAGAAGGCTCCTCAAAGTAGCAAGATCATCTGTTGGTTTTCTTTCCTCTCTGGTATTTATGTTATAAAATTCAACACATGTCAAAAATCTAAATCTTCAAAGATATAATTGCTCTAAAAAATTTTACTCCTTCCCATCAGAATTCCAAAACTCTTCAATATTCATTTTATTCCCATAAAGAGCTCCAGCTATGTATAACAGGCCAAAATAGGCCTTTATTTTGTTCATGTTAGTTGGTCTAGCCATATTTAGATTACTTTGGCAATTTTGTTTTAACAATCAATAAAAATATTCGTAGATTCGACTACTAAGTCAATCAAGTGTACATTAAAAAAAAATTCCCACGATTCTAGTAGTGTGTGTGTATATTCACTGAATGTCACACACTGCCAGGTAAGTGCATGGGAGACTATGTTGTACTGCCTAGTTCTGACATATTCTGGGAAAACTTATTTCCTCTATTTGTCCATTTGGTTTATTTATCTCTACCCAGATAGATGACATTGTATCTTAATCTGCATCAGCAGCATTAATCGAAATGGGTATGGGAACACTAGAAATGGAAGGCACTTCCGGTTCTAGTTTCTTTTTCTCTATCACTAAGCTCACATTCAGTATGCTATTATAGTCACTAAATAGTTTAAAGTCCAGATCAGCATCAGAATCATCAAATTAACTTGATGATTATATGTCATGAACTTGATGAACTAATTGTCATATAACATTTTGTCAATTTCACTACTGGAAACTCATTCACCTACAATTTTATTTTCAAAGTTTATCAGAACATCAATAGAGTTTATACTAATCCCAGTACATTACAAAACTGGCTAATATTACACATACAATTTACCGAACAGTACAATTACTTTACAGCCTCACATGCAATTTACTGAATTTTTATTCTCAAACTGACATGGTGTGTTGCCAGATTGCACATCAGCATCCTCTTGGGAATGTTTTGGAAAGATAGATAAGTGCTCAATTCAAAACAATAACTTTTAATAGAAAAATATTTGAAAATGAAAACTGCTGAGATCCAGCCTGACTGTTCTAGGGTTAAAGGATGAGTTGGAAAGGTAATGGCATTGCAAGAGATGATGTGGAGTGGCTAAGGGAATGATGGTGATATAGGAAACTATATTTTCTGTCATAATAGAAATGAGATGATGATTCTGAAGTTACATTTGTGATGGCAGAAACAACTGAAGCCAGCCATTCTAGGTTTTGATCTAACTTGTGAAAGAATAACGGGCATTAAGAATCAAGGATTAATAATTGTAACATTTCACTTTTGGGTGTATCTCCTCCAACTGAAGAATCAAATGTGCCAAAGTGGGATTTGTACTTTCATTTGGAGCTGAAGCATGATAGAGTGCCTAGACATGTACAGCTTACCGAGAGACCTAAACACTAAGCTAGTAAGACGTAGCATAGGCACACATTAGGGAATAAAAATAGAAACAGATTGATCAATATTACGAATAACAACAAATGATTGAAAAAATGGCAGCAGAAAAATTGTCAGTTATAAAATCACTTGGTGCTCACTGAATGTTGTAACTAAGAATAAAAGTGTTTATAATTTTGTAGATGAAAGACATGGTTCTAATATGACTGATGCAAGAAGTTGAAGATCTGCAGATGCTGACTTTGGCTACTGAATCATAAAGGATATAGTAAAAGAACTGACCTGGCTAGAAAGAAGCGAAGGAAAAGAAAAGAATGATTCAATCTAATTTTTAACAATGATGAGTAGGTTAAACTGGAAAATGAAAAAGAACTGATGGGAAGATTTGCTGAGGCAGAGGAAGTTTGGAAGGAAAGTGACACTGAGGGAAAGTGGAACATATTGCAGTACACATTTATAGAGACTGGAAAGGAGAAGTTATAGTGAAAAGTAATGCAATTTTGAAAATCAAAAACTGATGTGGACACCACATAACTTCCTTGTACGCCTATTAAATTACATAAAATTTTATTTCATAAATAACTTCTGATTTTTTTTTTTATTGAATTATTATTCATCGTAAAATTTGTTTACAATGATAAGTAAATAAATCAATATATTTAAATTAAAAAAAAAAAAGGAGATGAAGTCTGATTCTAACCAATTTGTCTTCCCCTAAGATCCAAATATTTCATTAATTAAAACTATTTGGCTATAACTCTGGAACTAATGAAAATAAGTACCACTTATTGCATCGTTGAAAAGCTCTCAATGAGGGCTTATTACTGAAGTTAAGTAGTCCAAAATCCAATTTTTTTGGATTTTGGGCTTTTTTGAACACTTTTGGTCCAGTCAATTGCAATCAAAAAGGGAGGTGCACAATTAGATGTTCAGAGTCGTTCAATTATCGAGATGTTCAATTAGATGTTCACAGTCCTAAATCCAAAATTTTAACATTCTAAAGCTAACCGTTTTTGAGTTATATGCCGAAACTAGTCAAAATGGATTCAGGGATGGTCAAAATGAATATTTCTATTGAAATTTCTTCGCGATCACAATACTTCCTTTACTTTGTACAAAGTAAAAAAAAAGAAAAACAAACATTTCTGTAAACTACAAAATTGGAATAAAATTTTTTTCTCTACAAAAATGTTATTGCACCATCTTGATATTTTTCAGGTTTAGTTGTTCTCAAATGAACTTCACTTGTAGATATTATCATAAATCTAGCCAAACCTGTACATGAGTATGTGTGTAACAGAACAAAAAATAAATCAAATAAAAAGTAACTGGTAGCCAGCACAAATATTATTGTAATGAGTACACAACCCAATTCACCATTAACCATTCCAATTCATAAGTAAATAATAAAATCAAAGTACAAGTACTATGTCATGTATTTGTGATCTTTGTGGTACAGAAAAGACTTGTGGGACTTGTATACATAATTTGACTTCAGTACTTTCTGTCTTCTCAGATAGATAATATTTTGATTGTATCTATGATTTGTATCAGGGCTATCTACAATACTGGCATAAGCAGATATTATACTGCACAAGTTCCCCTGCATTCCACACCGTATTGACAATAAGATAATTTTTCATATGCAACAAAATTCAATTTCCATATTCAGGCCCAAGTTTCAAGCTTAAGTGGAGATATCAAGCAAAAGAAAAATGAAAAATATTAGTATAGAAGTTTAAAATGAGATAGAACATGTGATTATGAAAGAAAAGATTTTTCAAAAACGCAAACTAAATTTTTCACATTAATTATGATTATTTAATAAGTATAAATTCCTGAGTGTAACGTATGTAAAGATAAGATTCAAATAATTCTCATGGAGTTTTATGAAAATGACTAAAAGTACCCAAAAGATTCATTTTGTTAATGAATAGATTAAATAAAAATATTAATATAATTTTTATTAAACTGATGAAATAATGGAGGCCACTGACATTTTTTATAGTTACTGAAGCTATCAGTCAGATAATCACCCTAGAAGTTTTAATGAATTATACCATAGAATTTTCTGGCACATCATAATATGATTAATAATTTGTACTTATAACATATTTTTTATTTTATTTTTAATGATATAATCACATGAAAATGTCAAGTTAAAATTACTTTTGTGTATAGAGTATGACTAAGGTTAATTAGTAAGAATCTAAGTATATTTAGAAAAACAAATAGAATTCAGATCCTGAAAATAAGGGAGAATTCAGACAGAGATATTAAGCATCACTAAAGTACTTGTATGGAACACCAAGATGCTGACCCTAATTAACATTTTAATGTTATTTTTATCACAATAATACGGTATTCTTACTACCACTTATAAGCAAATAAGAAAATTTTACCACCAAATAAAAAAATTCTACATTTCTCTTGCAATCTTTTTTCCTATCAAAATAGTTAACTTTTCATTACCTCCTTTCTCTAGTGTTTCATTAATTTTGTTTGATTTCAAATAGAATTTTACACTGGATATAAAAATCTATAGCACTCAATACTTATAACTCACTCCTAGCTTCAGCTGAAATAACTATATCATTAATGAAATGGTTAGTTTTTCTCAAGTGGGATTCACAAATAGATATTATCAAAAATATAGCCAAACCTGTATATGTGTGTATGCATAAACCAGTTAAAGGTGTAACTGGTGGCCAGTACAAATACTACTCTAATGAACACATAAACCAACTAACCTTGAATCATTCCGATTTACAATAAATAATCAAATCATTCACATAACCTAAACACACATTGACTGCAACAGTCTTTTCCTTAGACAAGTCCTATCATTATGTATTGGTGATCTTTGTGGTGCAGTACAAGACTCATTGGCCTTGTATACATAATTTGATTTCAGGGCTTTCGGCTTTTTTAATATTTTTCAAAACTATCTACAGTTCTGACAGTACGTTAATGTAGATGAACTGCACAAATTCCCTGCATTTTGTACCATACTGACAATAAGATAATTATTTTAACTACTTCGAAAAGGAGAAGGATCATAATTCAACTGGTACATATTTTCAGTTTGTTTGTTTGCCTGGGTATTACTTATCACCAAGTGCGCCAACTTGTATGAATTTTTTAAAACAATGTAGAATGATCCCACACCATTACAGAATGGTTCTGAACCATTAAAAACGGTATTGGGTGAAAACCTCTAATCTAGGCAGTTATAATTACTTAAATGACTTTGTCATATATGATCAAAACAACAAAATCCATTAAAATAAACACTTTATTCTTAGATAAAAGTGCAATATGACATACATACTATTATTTTACAAATCAGTGAAATGAGAAAGATTAAATACATACAATTGAAATGTATCTTTAATTTATATATATATTTTCAGTTGCTCCACAAACAGAATGTTGAAAACTTTATAGGTATACTCTAATTAAATAATGGAAATATTTATATATTGTAAATGTAAATGTAGGTTCAGAAATGCTTTATTTTCAAGTCATAGGTAGCGAAAAAGTTTTCTCCGATATCTGCTCCAATGATAAAACTGACTATTTTGAAATCTTGGGAAACAAATTATGTTGAAAAGTTAGTGGTTTGCTATGTTTTTTATGTTAGTAAAGCAGACACATGGATAGATTATACTCATTGTGATTATATCACATTCATTCCCTCTAACCTTTAAGTTGTTTTAAATGAGCTTGTTTTGTTTCAAGTGAACATTCTTGTCTCTTATGAGCAGTCTCTTTAGTAGGTTAGGCCATATTTCTCCTTCAACAAAGTTAAAAACTAACAAGAGATTAATTAAGAGATTAACACAAATTAAAAAAAAAAAACATTGCTCTTGAACCATTGAGCTGCTATGGTGGTGGAACAAACAAATAAACAAACAAACAAACAAACAAACATACATACATACACCCTAAATACATTATACACCTTTTTGGGCAGTCATGTAAAAAAAATAAACATATTTCATTTACAAGGAAAAAATTATTTTCCACTATGTTCTCAATAGAATCTTGAAATTTGTTTTTGAAGTCAGAATCATATTCAAATGAATTACAAGTACATTCTCTTGCATTTGTATGCATGGATTACAAAATTTTATGGATGTCATACGTTAACTGAAGAAGAAAATAACTTGACAGTAGAACAATCATTAATTTCAATTGTAACAAAATGCTATATTGTATTTGGTATAGTAAAAATAATGTTTTTATTGAACTCTAAAGTAAGTCTTCTTTCTCATAATTTTTTTTAGTTACGTAATAAGGTCCGTTTCTGATATAAAAAAACATTTCTCTCTACTACTAAATCAGATTAAAATCTAAGTAAAAAAACATCTGATATGTTAAACAACACCCCTACTTGTGACTGGTCAATGACCGATTTGCTTTTGATTGGTTTAACACCTGTAATATAATGAAAATTTATTTCATAAAGACTCTCAATATGTTACAGATTCCTTACCACATAATTCAAACATATAATATATAAATTACATTAATACAATCACATAAAAAAAGCATTACAAATGAAGAAATACAATCTTATATTACACAAACTTTTAAAACAAATATATTTTGAACATTTTAACACTATAACAATCCAACAGTAGTCTTTAAAAGAAGCTTAACTACAGTAAAAGCTAACTCTAATAGAAGTTTTCAATAACATTCCGTGTCTAAAATAATGTTCAAAGGTTGATTTCTTAAAAGATGCTCAATTATTTTAAAACTATTATTAAATAGTACTTTATTATTTCAATAATATTCAAAAGTTTCCTTAAATAAAAAAGTATTCTAATTACAGAAAATTACCATAATCGGTTTAAAAAAATGCAACTTACACTTTCTTTGAGTAGGAATCCAGCAACAATAGGTGATAAGAAGCTAGCAGTCATGTGGATTGTTTGGGCAAAAGCAAGAATTGGACCTAGAAAAAACCAATTTATAAATTGTTTTTCACTTAGGAAATATCAATAAAAGATAGAGTAAACAAGCCTTTACAACCAACATTTTAATACAAATCTATAATCAGTCCAGAAAGTGTACGCTAAAAGTATTACTTGAAAGTAATACAATTTGCTTTCAAAAAGAATAAAATATTCTATGAGAAAGTGTAAAATATGTACTGAAAGTGAACATGCTAAACATAATCACACCAATGTAAATTTAACTTATTATTTTTCCAGTATGAAATTTGACCATTAATGTATGTTCTAACCAGTAGTAATAGCAGATTAATCTGAGGTCAATCAAATATATTTGCAATTATTTCAATACTAATACTAGAGCAAGTCAAAAGTATGGAAACTCCTCAACAACTTTAAATCTGTTCCAGATAGAGTATTGAAACTTTCAGGATAAGGTGTCAGTTAACTACTTTACCTTTTGACAAGACATAGAATTTCAACCCTTCTTGGGAGTTGGCCCAGAGGTTGTAACACATATATTTTAAATGGTAACACCCTTTGTGAGACACACCATTTTAAAGATCTCTTTGAGACAAGAAAAATGATATAAATAAAAAGTTGGTATTATGCCTGTAAACAAAATAGTGGCAGGATAATTTTATTTAGCCGACTTGAGTAGTTGTGATTTTTTTCTGGGGGGTTTCTGAAATCACGTGTGTATGGCAATAAACCGCGTACATTGGAGGACCTAAAGATCGCAATTCGTCATCACGTCACCCAGATTGATGTAGACATGTTGCAAATAATTGAGGCCAGTTACCGTGAAAGGCTACAACAATGTATTGCCCAAAATGGACATCACTTGCCGGACATAATTTTTCGTTCATGAATAAGTAACAAATGCTTTGATTTAACAAGTGTTTCAGTACCAATAAAACTTTTTTAAAGTAAATATTCAATTTTTTATGATTATTTTAAAAACATCCGGTTCCCGTGAATGACCCTGTATATACACACATTTATTTATTTATTTATTTATTTTATTAAATCAACCAAAGTACAGAATAAATAAAGTAGGATGACTTACCTTATTCCACTATATATGCAGGAGCGTTTTTGCGATTTACTTGCATCACCAGCTGCATTATATTTTCATCTCATATTACATTATAAACTTCGTTAAATATAATAACATATCATGCATTTATTTATGTTGTTTAAAACCTTTAATGTGTTTATTTTTTTTATTTTAAGCTTTTATTCAGTTAAATAAAAAATTACAGCAAAATTTAAAAATATGAAAAATTAATTAAAATTAACATTAAAAATTAAATTGTAAAAATCTTTGCATAAAATATGATGTCAAGGCATAAAATCAAATTAAAATTAACATCAATAATTCAAATTAAAATAATTTTAAGTAAAGCAATTATGCATGTTGTCCATTTAACTGAACTATACTGACTGAAATATATTAAATTATACATCACAATAAAATAGATGGTGGTGTCATCTACTGCAGCTTCAAAATACTGTCACCCTCGTATGCTGTCTGAAGGCTGACCATATAGAATTTATTTTTATGTTTATATATATATATATATATATATAAACATCTACTTTCTAAGATGTCTAATCCCTTACTATTTGTATTCATATTACATTTTCTAATTTCCAACATTTTTAATTTGTCCTAATATCAGATATTGTAACTTTATTATTAATCAGATGAACAGATAAATTAGAGAAACCCAGTTCCTAAAAGAATTATATATATATATATATATATATAAAAGAAATAAATATATATGCACACATACACATACACACACTCTCTCTTGATACAGGATCTTCTTTCTTAACATCTTAATATCACAAACATCTAAATAAAGAACAAATTTATATGAATATTAATATTATATGAATATTTTTAGAACTAAAAAAGTAAAAGGTAATCAATCTTATTTTATCTTATAGGTAATATGAGTAACATTAACACTGATAAAATAGTACAATAACTAAACATCAAAACCATCAAACCAAATTCATAGAATATGGAATATACAGATTACTACACATACCAGCTAAATTTGGACCAATATCAACCACATTAGCCATGGCACCTGCATATGATGCAGTTATTAATGTAACAGCCAAGAACCACAGCACTAACACCATGACAATATCACAGCCAAGATATCCAATAACCAAAACCAATATGCCAGGGATAACTTGTGCTGCAACAGATAAAAAATAAATTACTGTCTGTTTATTGAAATTTACATACTTTCATGAGAAATTTCATATTAACATTTTCCACTAATCAGAAAAAAACTACTAGAGCAAAATACTGGCATTATGAAAATGAAACTAAATAAAGAATTATTTAGTTATGATTTTCTTAAATCTTATATATTATTATTTATAATTCACATTATTTTAAACATAAACACAAACCAATTTTTTCTTAAAGGCAATAATGTGATTATATTTTATTTACAATTCTACTTACATACAGATTCATTTTACGTAATGTTAGCTGCTTAACTGTACTGTAACATAAATTACAATGTAAGTAAAACAATGTTTATTTTTAACCGTACAAAACACAACAGAACTAATTATTGGCTTACTGGACTGTGGATAGCACCTGCTTCTTTAGAGAGGGTATATAGGGGAATGAGCTGCTTAAAGGGAGGCCCAAGTACCCGAACCTGCGGGGCCCTGAGGCCACCACAGCCACGCTGTAGTGGGGACACAATTGCCACTGAGGGAAAGCTCGGTTGGACTTCAATGAACGAGCCGCAACTCCAACCTTGCCAGAGACCAGCTTCCGGACCCAACATCTCTTCTCAGAGCTAACAAAAAAAAAGACCCTTTTCAGGGCCACCACAAAGTTATGAAATATGAACCGTCGAAGCCATTCGACGACAAAAACGGCCCTTTTCAGGGCCAACATGAGGTTAGTAAATGCCACGTGCCGTTGTACCCATTCGGCAATAAAATATTGTTCTTGTGAGGATCTATTTTTCAGTCGCTCTGTAGTTAACTTTAATGTAGATAAAATTAAACATAAATTCCAGAAATAAATAAAATTAAACAGATATAAAACTAGAAAACTGGAGATCCAGTGATTTTCAAGGAAAGTTTAATTCTTAGGAGTACCAGTGTTTGGTTATACAAATATTACACTATCATGCTCTAAAAAATATCAACATTCTCTTTTATGGACATTATCAAAATGTCTGTAAAAAGCCAAAATCCATACAACTGGATGTCAAGCAAACTGATAATACTATTTTCCACTGATAATTATTTTTATCAAACGATTTATAATTTAGAATATATTATATCCTAGTATATAATATAGTTTACACTGAACATTTTATGAAATACGTATCTAGGCATGAGTTTTTTCATTATTTATTAGGAGTGATATTTATAAATCAATTTAAAAAAAAAATAAATTATAACAATTACCAATAAAAATATAAAAAATGTTATTACTTATAATTATATACATAATAAATTTAAGCAAAATAGTAAGTAAATACATATGATTCAGATCCATTTCATTTATTAAACAATGAATAATCATAAGAATTATATTATTTCTGTAAATGTGATATGTATTATTTGTTGTTTAATAAATGAAATCGGGCCGGTAAGAGTTTTGTACCAAAGTTTTCTTTTTTTCCTAGTATTATTCTTTTTTTTATTATTATATTTATTGTTTATTACATATATTAAACAAGTTTTTTTTTTAACGAAAATTCTTAATTAATAATAGATTTTGATAATAGAAATGTAGTGTCTTACCTTTTTTGATATCAGTATCGTTTTGTTAAAAACATTTTTGTTTATATTAAAGAAATTTTTGTTTTTTGAATGGAAGAAATGATGTCTGTGAGATTCTTACCATACATTTTACAATTTCATTTTAATTTTTTTGGATATCACTGTATTTTATTAGATTATTCCTTTATGAATTACTGTTATCTTATGTATTTATTATTAAAATTTATTGCCTTAGAACAAACAAATTGAATTTCACAGCCAATTCTTTTGTTGATAGTCTTATCATTCACTTCATGCCGTATTTTTTTCATTTTTAATATAACTAGTATAATGACCTTTACGAATTGAAAATACGTGACATTACTACTTTGTAAGTGTAACTAGATTTTTATCGTTAAATTTGATTTTACCAATAGAATTGTTTCATCTTCAGTACTTTCATTTATATAACAGCATTTACTATTAAAACAAGCTGTAGTATATTTTATTTTAAATTTTATTATTTCAAGTACATTATCAAGTTTTTGTACGCTACCTAGTACTATCAAGTACTGCTATCTAGCGGCAAGATTTATAAAGTCACCGTAAAAAAATGAATAAAATGACATATTCAAGTCCCGTGATTCATCCAATGAAAAAAAAACCGTTGTCTAACAAAATTCAAGGTGTTTTTTGAAAGTATTCTTTATTACTAATCTAATTGAACTGAAATATAATATTTTCACGCTTATTTTTTCCCCTTTTTCATTTCACTGTTTGGTTGAGCCATGTGATGATTAAGCTCTGCAATGATTAAGATCCATATACATTTTCATGTATATCTACAAAAATTCACTTTACAAATAATAATAATAATAATATAATTCAGACAAAAAGCTGTAGAGATATATACAAAACTAAATGTGATAAAATATGCAATGGTTTAGACAAATAATATAAAGCCAAATTTTTAGAACATTTAATAATAATAATAAAAATTAGAAAGAAAATAATTATAAAATTATCTCAAATGAACATCTAATTAAAAATAAAGATATCACAATACTTTTCCAAAATTATCCTATCAGGAGAATATGATACAATTACTTATACAATTAAATTTTCCTCACATACTGCTTTTACACTCTCATCCACTGATAAAAAATGGATTAGGCAGCAGATCAGTTTATTTTATTGCAGTAGCTAAGATAGTAAACATGCCTCTCTAAAATTTTAATATTTTAAATAAATTTTCTTTAAAAAAAAAAGGAGCCTGAATGAAGCCAGAACTATCTCTGCATTAAGATCTAAACATGGAGAAAAAACAGAAGCAGTTACACATAAATAAATTTTAAAACTATTATTACAGGTATATAAAATTATTTAGAAATTATGAAAACATTTTACGATTCAAAACACTCGAATACCTTGAAAAATATTACATACTTAAATTCAAAAATAAATGTTGATCAAATGAAAAAGAACATTTACAAATAAGATGTTTTTTTTAAAATGACAAATATTTTTTACTAGGTAAAATGTAAAACATTTTACAAAACTCCAATAGGTATACTCATAACCAGATTCTTTATGTAAATATAAAATTTCTTATATTTTAATTCCATCAACTGTTGATGAACCATAAGATTCAAAAACATTAGCAGCAAAAAAAAGGTAGAATAAAACAAGATCATCTCATATAATAAATCTCTATGTAAAGAATCTCACACAGATACACAGCTTTTCTGTAAGAAATTTATCCAAACCAAAAATCTTAAAAACGTTATAAGTAATAACAGTTTTCTTGAATTTAGATTACGTGAAGAAAAACTGCAGGCAGTAGAGATCATGAATTAAGAGAATGGTACACAATCATATACCAAATGGTATATCAGTAAAGCCCCCGAGTAACAGTATCTAAATTATTCAATACAATAATATTTATACTGGTATGTGAAGATTGTAGGAAATATATGGACTTTGAAGGAACAGTATACAGATTAAAATCAGATAAAAAAACAAACTGCTGCCTGCTGCCAAATGCACTGCTGTTTTGATCAAATGTTTACATTATCACATAAGTAATATGTTTGTAATCTGTTACAAACAATAAACATGCAATTAAGAGTAAATTTAAGCAGCTACATTTTGGTGACCCATAAAAACATAATATTTTTCATTAACAGAAGTAATTTAATTACAAAGTAGTTTGTACGCATATATTATATCCAGTGAGAAATTTACAGAATTTTTGAACTGTAAAATTATTATTGAACAGACACTGAATATATAAATGCAGTACCACTACTGATAATAAATAAGTTTCAAAAGAGAAAATTAAAAATTTGAAATTTCAGAACACATAATTAAGCATTATATTTGATAAATTAACAATAATTTATCAAATATAATGAAACTGATACCACAAATACCGTAAAACTGATATTTAAAAACATAAATTTCAACAGAAACAGAGTATACTTTGATAAGAAAAAAAATTATGGAGACAAGTCAGACACAGAAAAACAAAGATTTTGTTTGTCAAAACGGCAAACTGAAGATGAGTAAAATCCTGTAACTAAAGAAAATACATTAATATTCATAAAAGGTGAAGGTAAATAATTAAACATAATATTAAAAAAAACTTGCAATAGTATAATCAAGGAAAAGTTTACTTAAAAATAGATATGAACAGAGAGAGGAAAAATGTTCAACACGCAACAATGATTAAAACAAAAATAGTATATAAAATTTGAGAGCTGCATAAACTTCACTCATCCTTTTATAAATTTGTTAATTTTATTGAAAAGAGGTGTATAATTTGTAAATTTTCCTGTTGGATTTTGTCAAGCGTCACAACACTATCAGGCTTGACTGTACCATAAACTAACAAAGTATAATTATGCATAGTAATAATAAAGCATTGTTATGCTTTATGTTAATGACAGATCGAGGAACTTATATAAGTTCCAGATTTAATTAATTAATTATGATACCAGATAGATAACCCTTTTAACCAGTAAACCAATGACATCTATCACCCGTCTCAGGTTTCGGATTCATTCCATCATTCCAATCTACACCTGCAACTAATGACAGAACATTTTCCTCTCTAACTCAATACACCATGGCAAAAATGTAATTAAATCTTGAATTTTATTCAGCTTCATTGAGAAATTTTTCCACAAATATCTTATTTTCTAACCTTTTCTTGATGGTATATACAAATTTATTGTACAAATATATATATATATCTGGTATTTATTAATAGATGTCTACTGGTATTAGAACAAATTAAAACTGGCCCCTGTAAAATTTCACAAAAATACACAATACAAAAATTTTAATATAACAATACAAAAGAATAAAAAAAGGAATTTTATTTTAATATTATATTTTTGGACATGCTACACTTCTATTAGAAAGGAAGATGAGGTAGATGAAACGGGTCTGGCAAAAAATGCCAGACCCATGCCTGAGACCAACTGAACAAATTATTCACTCCTCCAACTGAGTCAGTCAGAGACAGCAATTAAAAAGTTAATGTAATTTGCACTGAAACAGTCCAAAAAATATATATATTTTAAATAAAGAAGATTAATTAACACCATTAACAAAAAAAAAAAAAAAAAAAAAAAAAAAAAAAACTATACAAAAAAACCCTTCTTATTAAAATGATATAAAATAAGGATGAATTAAACCTTTAAATTAAAACAAACTTCTTTTTACGAAAAAAAAATACATCAACATAAGATTTAACTATAATCTACAAGATGAATTTCACACAAAACTGTAACATAACTTTTTTAATAACTAATTAACATCTGAAGCTTCCAAATGAAATTTTTTGACATTTAAAAATGACTAACCTGATAAATTCAATACCTGGGATAATTTAAAGGCTGAATCACAACCACGGGCTTTCCATTTTACAATAAACATAGAGCTTACATAAACCAAACTTTAAAAAATCCTACATCAGTTTTTTAAAAAAAGACACTGAATTAATTGCAATGGTGTAATAAATCATTCCTTTTATGAAAACCCACATTTTGAAATTTATATTATTAATCTTATCTATACAAACTTTCTTTCTTTTTCCTGTTTAGCCTCTGGAAATTACCATTCAGGTATTACTTCAGAGGATGATAGGTATGAGTGTAAATGAAGTGTAGTCTTATATAGCTCAGTTCAACCGCTCCTGAGATGTGTGGTTAATTGAAACCCAATCACTAAAGAACATTGGTATCCATGATCTAGTATTCAAATTCGTATAAAAGAAGTGTCTTTACTAGAACTTGAATGCTAGAACTCTTGACTTCCAAATCAGCTGATTTGGGAAGACGTGTTTACCACTAGACCAACCAGGTGGGTTATCAATAGATCCTGACCGTCATAGAAGACACAATCCTGGTCACCACACCACCTTTACCATTTCTAGCCCTGATGGATTTTACTGGGGGTCCTCTTTTTGACTCTCTAAACTTGATAACGCAAGTCATCAATTTGGCTTCTGTCAGGATACCACTGATGCAAATGCCTTGGCAGACATTTCCATAAGTTGTGTTGATACAACTTAATATCGCCTTTGTACAGTCTCTCCAACCACGACATCCTACCATAATTTACAACCCCCATCTATCAAATTAACCAATTTGCAGAAGCACAATCCCACACCTACCTCTAACACTGAAGGTTTAAAAAAAAACTCTTCCTATATCTAACTTCAATTAGACTCTGCACTCGGATCATTACTTGACTAACACCAAAAATACTATCCTCATACTGAGAAAAGTGTTTATCACAAAAACAACAATTTTGTCTTATAATTCAATTTATTCAAAATCCTCTTGATTTACTTAAAAATCAAGAAACAGATTCTCAAAATTAATAAGAATATAATGAAAACATTCCCTATCTCGTTTTACTTTGGTTCACTTTCAGGAGTGAGGTCAATGCCTCAACCCTCCCACACTGTAGCTCAATCACAGAGTTCTTCACACTTCCAATCTCATCCTAACAGTGAATATCTCAGCTAACCAGGGCTCGATGCCAAAATATCAAACTTGGCAAAGTAAGCACCCAGGTGGGCCCCTAGCCAGTCAAGCTGCTATTCTATCTACACATCTGCAATGGCATGAGACCCCCTCAGCCATCCTCTGCAGGGCTAAGGAAGCCAGCAACAATGTTCTATTCCCTTTCAGTTTATCATTTCCATAAGTTTATTTACACAACTTACTATCCTTGCTAACAACTATTGATCCTTGAAAGCTCTCCAGCTACTTTGGTAAGTTCAGCTTCGTACCTGTGGCAGAAATATAAGACATGGTGCATATCATCAGTGGCCCTTCACTCAGGACACAAGCCTTTATTAATCAAGCCAAATCTGGCCAACGGAACTCATAAAGCACCATGTCCAGAAAGAAACTGTGTAATAGTCGATTGAGGGAAATTCACAAACTACCTATATACTTCTCAGATCATGAAAAACACCATGTGTGTAATGGCCAACAGACGAATCAGTCCACCCGACCTGCCATAAATAGAAACTTACATCATATATTTCTAATATGCACTGAGAGGTAAGTACCTTCTTGCATCATAACATAGTTGGCGCTCAGTTGCAAGAATATCAGTGGGCTTAATACCAGAAATAACAAGGACCACCTCTCAAGAGACAGTCATATAGGCACCAATCACAGATAAAAATAGGATACACTGGGCTCTCAACAAAATATTCCTATAACATCTGTATCTCATTCGATAAGCCCAGACAGGTGTAGGATACAGCAATATAACTTCACATATACCCTTATGTAGAACACGAATGGTTCTGAAATTAAACCCTCAATCGGGGTGAACTGCTCACCAAAAAAGTAGAACAAGCTTTTTTGGCGGCATACTGAAAGTGCTCCTTGAATTGAATTTTCTTATCAAAGCTAACACCTAGATATTTCTGCAGTGTGACATACCTAATTCGATGACCAGCCATTGATACACAAAGTCATCATTAACAGCTAGTATGCCTTTGAGCAAACTCTTTGCAGTTTTCTGTGGGCTATACAAATTTTATATTCAAACTCCAAAACTGGTATATCTTGCAAATCTGGGCTGCCCTGAATTCAATCTCACTGCTTGAATCTCCTTTAACCAGCAAAAGCTTATCATCTGCATACGTGATGACACAGCATTTTAATATAACAATACAAAAGAATAAAAAAAGGAATTTTACTTTAGTATGATTTCGGACATGCTACACTTCTATTAGAAAGGAAAGTGAGGTAGATGAAACGATGAAGAAAAAATGCCAGACCCGTGCCTGAAACCAACTGATCTAGAAGCCAACAAATTAATCACGCCTCCAACTGAGTCAGTCAGAGACAGCATTTAAAAAGTAACACAACATCCACAAGGTAACCTCAACTGCATTAAAGAACTGAATTTAACAACCCAGAGCAGGAGTTCTAAAACACCACCCTGCAGACAATCTTTAAGTAGTGTTTTTCCTACTTCTGAGATGCTGTCTTAAGAAACGTCTTGATTGCTGAAATAACTACGCAACACATTCAGCTCAATCTGCATACAATCACGCTTCTGTAGCTAAAAGAGGGCACAAGACCATCACAAATTATTAAAAGCACCTAATATATCCAAAAAGACACCCAGGCTCACTAGAAGAAATAATGTTCATTATCTTAAGAATAACATCTTCCATGCCCCTGCCTGGGTGAAAACCATACTGATTATCCATCAACATATTTCTAGAATTCAATCTCTCAGTTTCACGAAGATACAGTACCTTCTCAAAACCCTTTCCAATAACTGGCAGGAGCATTAAAAATGCTTGCAGTTGGGTCCTTGTCACCACCTTTAAACAACAATTTTAAAACATTTTTCCAGTGAGCAGGGAAGTAGCCAGCAAAGAGCATCCTATTAAAAATTCTAGTGAAAGTACCAACACAAACTCTGACAAAATGGACAAGGAGCTCCACCGTGATTTCATTGAAACCCGGGGCTTTATTACTACCAGAACTGCAAATTACCTGATGTACCTTTGCCTCTGTAATTTCCACAAATAAAACATCAGAGCAAAAAGCAGCCTCTCAGATTGACGGATGAAAATAGATTTCATTAGTCACAACATCATCTGGGAATAAATCATTCAATACAATTTTTAAAATCTTGGTTTCAATAGAAACAAGATGACAAAATAATTTTTCTTATGCTTATGCCCTAGGACTCTACACACAACCCAAAGATCCTTATTTCCTTACTCTCTAAGAAAAGAATCCCAAGAATCTACTTTTGATGTCTTGACCAAATGAAAATATATATATTCAGACCTCTGCCTTCGATAGTTATCTACCAAAACCGCTCATCATTCAGGATCACTCTCCCTCTGAGCAGCTCTCCTGAGATGGTTCACAGACTGTTTCAACAAAGACTAGTCTACCAAGAGGCAATTCTCTCTTGACCTGAACTACAGGGAATTGAATTCTCAGCAGCATCAATGAAAGCCAGAGAAAATCTTTCTGTCAGGTCTTCTAACTGACTATCATTCAAACTTCAATCTAAGACACAGAGAGAATAATAACAGATTTAGGGCAGTCTGCCTTCCTGTGTAGGGATTACCCCTGATGTACAGGAACATTGAATCTATACATGACTCACCAACTCCCTAACCAGCTCAAAGATAAGTATTCGATGATCACTGGAACAATATCAAAAAAGATCAAGCATCAACCCTACCAGGAATATTCCTACAAACAGTAATATCAATATTAGTTCTAGCAAACAATCTCCTTCTATTTGCCATTCCAGGATGTGTTTGTAAATCATCAAACATTAAAGACCTCTCCATACTACACAACAAAGGCTTCAACTAATTCACAATGCCAAAGAAACAGCTTAGCATTTACATCAGCACCTAGCACTACAGGACAGTTATCAACAAGACCAAGAATATGATCCCACTTTTCTAAATGTTCCTCAGTGGGATCTCTATATTGAAAATACAAACTAACAATACAAAAATAAAGACAATCAACACGTTTAACAGCAACATGATGAGTATCAAAAACCTGCCTCAAAATGAAACAATCCAATGTCCTCCTATACAGAACTGAACTGCAGACATATTATTACTTCCAGTATAAAATCTTTGTTAACCATTAAAACCTGGCAGATCGCCCAATATCATATGCAGAAGGAACCCCATAAAAATTTCACCTAACTCAATCTGAGCAATGTAAGCACCTTGAGAATTTATCTGTCCTAACTTAACCATGCAATGAATTTAAATACATCTCAATACCCGTCAAATAATAACCATAGTCCTTACTATTGACATAGTGCTTACTTTTTAGGGCACTTTTCACGCTTGTGACCCTTATCACCACAAAGGACACAAAAGTGAATTAAGTGCACCATATTGACAGAATTTAGCCCTACGCCCAAATCTACAACACTTAAAACATCTCTGAGCATCAATGTACTCTTTGACTCAACAAGAGAAATCCACAAACAACTTACCCTCAGCAAATAACTTGTTAATCAGAGTATGCCCAACTTTGAATATACCGTGATATCTTTGGGCATCACATCTACAAGTTTTGAACAAAAACCTGACTTGAATGTCGCCTCAAGTTGTGTTTTGTTCCCATATGAGAGATACAACCTCCTCCTTGGACAGGCAATGATCTATATCATAGACAATGACCCGTATATAATCCACCTTGACCTCCAACTTTTTACAAACAATAAATTCTGAGATGACTCTCAACTGTCTCTTTGTTATTTACTACAACAACCACACCTTTCCTAGTATTTTTTATGTTCCTAATTTTCAAATTTGACCTCTTGCCTTGAAGGGCAGTCTGAAATTCCTCCCTAATTTCTTTAATTGTTTTTGTGGAGCCCTCCTTGCTGTTTAGGAAGATTACTTCTGGCTGCTTACAGGATAAGCTGGCCTCCTGCTTGCCTTTAAGCACCTCGGCGTAACGTTTCTGTTCCACCTTAACAGGCACAGTGCTGGTTCTGCGCCTATAACTTTAACCTAAAACCTCCTTGACTTCAGTTGGCTTAGAAGGAAGCACCTCAAATCCATTTGTCAAAGCAAAGAACAACTCCTTAAGCTTCAGAATTCTTATCAGTTATCAGTAAGCAAAAGTTTAAAAAAAAACCTTTGAATAAGAATGCAAAGTACTGAACAATAGGATTATAATAACTGTTATTGTTAGGCCAATAACACACCAAAATGTAAACTAATTAAATAAACATCTTGTAACCACTGGGAATGAAATGACAGAATGAAAAAGAATTAGTAAGTGTAACCACCAATGATTATGTTTACAGTACAGCAAATAAGGGCTATAAATTTTTTTTACAGTATTTATACGAATTAAATAGAAATACCACTATACCAGTTGTTATGTTATATATATACCACAATACTGTTATATATTACATTGTTATACGAGAGGAATAAGAAAGGGGTTAGAAATGAGAAAGTGTTCTTTAAGCATGTTCAAAAGTTACCACATTGAAAAGTTCCACTGAATATGGAACTTACATCTAAGACATGACATATCTGATTTTATTATTTAATTTACTATTCATATATTCTTACACCATTTTTTCACAAAGTTACTTCCATTGAATAATTTTGGAAACACAAGCTTCGTTAAAAAGAAATAACTTTATGTAGCAAGGTCATTACAATGATTTAGTGATAATAGATATTTAAAATACTCAAGCATTTATAAATTGGGTTTGTTAAAAATATGAATATTGTATGTATTTTTATTTAGGAATTTCAATACTGTATTTTAGAACAACATGATTTTATACTATTATGTAGTTGGCAGCTCCCTTATTTTTATTCTTTTAACTGGATTCTTATTAATTTCTTCATTGCTTTTATTATTATGTCACTTCTCATCCCTAAATGCTTTTAGTATAGAAGGGAATATATTTATTTATTATATTGCTAAGGTGCAATATAATAAACCTTAGCAATATTTTTTTAAAGGACATACTATAATACAATGTATACATTTGGTTTCTTTGTTTCATTTATTATTATTATTTATTATTCTTAGTGTGACATATAGTTATACAATTATGCTGTACATAGATAGTGGATAAAATTAATTTTTACATGCACACACTTTTTTTATTATACTTCAACCTGCGACTTGCTTATATGTACATGTTTCGACAAGGATGAGAGTGATGAAACAACAGATGAAAAAATACAAAATTTGCTGGGAAATGTTTGCAAACAGATTTGTTTTTATAGATGTAAATCTATCATTATAAAATCTATAATTCATGGGGTCATGATCTAATGAAGTCCAAAACATTTCTTGAATGTAGATTATTTGGTTAATGAAACAACATATATCAGAAGTGTAAAATAAATCTATAATACACATTGCCTGTAAAATTCAATATAGGATGAGAACTGGTTATGGACTGTGAGTTTCGATTTACTAATTCTATCTTCGTAATACAGAAATAACAGTCAAATAAATAGTCTTGTGGTTCACGACACACCACTGGTATGGTAAAAATCATGTGCCAATTACCCCTCAACCAGTCTGTCAGATGTTTCATACAATTGGTGAACAGCAGATGTGAGGGGCCCAGTTCTTACCTTGATCCCAACTTCACAACCAAATATAGTCATTTTTAAACATTTTTTTAACTACTGGAGTCAAATTTGTCATTGTTCTTTAAACATCAAATCCCCCCACACATGTAACAAAACATTATCCATATTATTTGCACATTTCCTTGACATATTTAATCACTAACACAACTTACTTGAGATAGTAACTATAAAACATAAAACAGAGTGAAAACACAATACACAACAAGCATTTAAACAATACTGGTATGCTAAATGTATGAATCAGATAATAGATTTCTCTGTGCTGAAATGTCTACATCTACAATAAATGAATCATCATGAATATACAGCTGTTGTCTTCATAATGTTAACTTTGTACCCTACCCTCTGATAGAAATCATGTAAAACATTCTTTTATGTATATAAGTTATCCCTAAAAAAAGGTTGTAGAATTCCGCTAAAAGAAATATTTAAAAAAATGTTATCACACAAAAATTGTGGGTGAAGAGAAAAATCTGACTGCATTTTTGAATTCAATATTAAAAGTTACATTACAAACATAATAATTCATTCATGGGGCAAAAACTGTTTTATTAGTATTATAATTGATGTCCTCAGTAAGTTTTTTCTAACATACTTGCATTTTTTCTGAATTTATTTTTACAATTTTATGAGATAAACAGACATTAGTGATATAAAATTGTTATTATATTTGGTTCAAATTCAAAATAATTATTTTTGTCAGATACTTTTTGGCGGTTCATATAAATGTTTAATATTTCTAATTGAATTGTTTTTAATTTATTGTTGCTTGATTCTAAAACACCAATATTTTTTTTATTTTAATTATATTGGGTTCATGTTTTAACACATTTACCTAGATGACACAAATTTTATTTATTATTAATTAAGGCTTTATATTGCTCCTTAAATGTGATATTAAATGAACTGTTAGTTCTACCTAAAATGATTGCAGTTATCTTGTGTGGAGTTACTAAGAGTGTAGGCTACTTTATAACACTCTTTCTTGAAGGGATTTGTCATTCTTTTAATTCTGCTATAACATTTAAAAGTTGTGCAGATGTTCATTTCTTTATTTTTTTTGTGGGTTTTGTATGTGGTCATTTTTTAAAACAGCGTTTATGTTTATGTTTTATTGAGCTAATTGATCATTACTTTTTTACAAGCATAATCTCTAGCTATTCATTCAATGTAATTTAGTTGCATTTTTAAATTTTCTGCGTAGTTTGGGGTGTATTCATGTTTTATATTTGCCAAATCAGAAATTGCTGGTTTTTTTACGACTAAAGAACGTTTTAGTTGCTGTGTATCGTATTGTAATAGTTTATTTTTTTTAATGAAAATTACTGTTCATGATTTTTTTTACATATGTGTATGTCTACGTCGTTTAACTTCAAATTCAGATGACAAAAGAAAAATAAAGAAAATCCACCAGTTTGGACTAGTGGTGAACTCATCATTGTAAATCAACTGATTTCTAGGTTGCTACCAAAGTTGATTTTATATGGATTTGGATACTAGATCGTGGATACCTGTGTTCTTTGGTGATTGGGGTTCAATTGACCACACATCTCAGGAATGGATGACCTGAATCTGTTCAAGACTATATATTTACGGTATATTTAAACTTACATGCCAGGCTGTGTACAACTGCCTTGGCATTTTTGCAGAGTACTGTTGACATCATGACACGGTGCTGTATTATTCTGTGACCTGATATATATATATATATATATTGGATAGCAAACTCCAGCATGACAAAATTGTAATTGGTTTTATTGAAAGTATTATGAAACAGAGTAATGTTTTAATGATCTGATGTTCATTATATTTGTGTATCTGTTGTGACCTTTACATTAATATAATTATTAATAAAATATATGCATACATATACATATATATATATATATGTGTGTGTATAAAGGTCCCAACCAACATATACACACATATTATGAAGAATATCAGATCATTAACACATTACTCTGTTTCATAATACTTTCAATAGAACCAATTACAATTTTGACATGCTGGAGTTCGCTATTAGTAATCCTAACTTCTGACGAAAACTGACAAAAGCAAGACAAGTGAAAAGCAAACAGAAAGTGGATGTGAAATAGAAAGTGTTTATCTTTTCCTGATATTATAGAATTTTGCAACACAAATATGCAACAGAAGGACAAACTGTCAACTGTATTATCTGGAAGCTCTACATTGTCCTCATAATACAGTTCAGAGTAAGAAATCAGACCTGTGAGAATCATGCAAGTGGAAGTTGCATAACAATAATGCATCCACCCATATGGCAGATCTAATCCAATTTTTTCATTATCAGGAAAACCTAAGGTTTCCAGGTTCCTTACCCACCAGACATGATTCCTTGTGATTTCTGGTTGTATTCCAAGCTGAAGGTGGAAAAAGGCATTTTCAGGAGGACATAATGACAAACACAACTGTACAGCTGATAGCCATTCCAAAAGAGGCTTTTAACAATGGATTAAATGTGAGGAATAAGAAGCCTAGTTTGAAGGATACTACAACTAGAAACCACTATGCAAGCTATCTTTATTACAGTCTGTGGTTGGATACTTTTTGAACATATCTCATATGCCATATATTTTGGAAAATTAGGTACTGTGAAAGTAGAAAAAATGAAATGTTGAATCCCTCTCACTTTAACCATTAATGAACATGTAATGAACCACTGTTTAAATGTACACAAAACTGAACAATTGCTCTACAAAGTGTTGGTCTCTATAGAGATCTTACTGCTCATATCTACAACTAATCATTATTATACAGATTGAAACACATAAATGCCCTTGTATCCATATTTGGATAATTTATTTAATGGGATGGGGAAATTCTAGCTTGTATCAAACTAACTTTGTATCATAATTGACATAAATAAATGATCCACATAGAGACAAATCACAAACTACACTAGCATGTAACAAAGATATGAAAAAGATTTGTTAGCGATATATGTGTAGATGGAAGTATTAATACTTTATCATAGCATGGATGAAAAAAGGAAATTACAGGTAATGTGGTAAAATAAAAGAATGATAATAATATACACAAATCATACGCAGTGAAAACATATTTTTATAATAAAAATAATCTGTGAAAAAGATAAAAAAGCAATTAATCTACATTTAATTGCTAGCTCCCACTTCAAAAATTGTAAGAAATGCTATAATGGTATAAATTGTCATTGTTTCTTCAAGTAGGATGTATAGAAAAAGTAAAATATTATTTTTATAAGAATAAAATCAAAAATGTATAGCAGCATTTTCATTATTAATTTATGTAATACTTAAAAAATTTCTGTTGTTTGTTTTCTGATCAGTTTGAAGCTTAACAATTACCTTTGTAATGGTAAAAGATCCTAGGTACTGTAGTGGATTGAATTGCTTATAATCTGATGGTTTTGGAACATCATGACTGTCTTACAAAGTAAAAGGCTGGAATTGAAGGGTGTGAACAAAATTCAATCATCCCAAGTTACAAGTTAAACAGTGTTAAGTGCAGTTTCACTACATGGTATTAATTTTATTAGTGGCTAATAATTATACCACATGATGTCACTTAATCGTTATTAAAATCTAATAATAATAATAATAAATAGCTATTAAACAACTGAGAGATTATTCTATTCATGGATACTTTTCATACATACTATTTTATTTAATTACTAAATTAATCTTAAACAGAATTAAAAGAAAAGTCCAATTCACCAATATACTAATATATAATAAAACAAAATAATATCTCAAAATAATCTACACTAGAGCTGTCTACATAACTAAATAAAGAATTAAGAATATCAAGTAATATGTTTAAACATTATAAAAAAAATAAAAACAAAACCCTTAACAAAATGGTAAAATATAATGGACCATGTAACCACTTAATTTAAAATAAATCTTAGAAAAATGCCATAAGACTTTAATGTTAATGTAACAAAATTTAAGAACGTAACCTGCATAACATTAATGAACATAGTGAACATAAAACAAATTAAAAAAAAAAATGCAATTAAAACTAATATTCAGTTAAGAAATCTTTACAATACATCCTGTTATTTTATTTATTATAATAAAGAAACTTTTACTTTAATTTGCTAACTGACCTTTTACACTCTGGCTTAATCTTTTTACTGGATTCACCCCTTCTTCAGAACTATATATTCAATTAAAAATACTTACATAAAAATGTATAAAAATATGTTATGTTACTGTATAAAAATGTATGTTACTCATAAGTTAGTAATACTAAAACTAATTTACTTCAGAATTATAGCAAAATTACAATAAACAGAAGCACAACCATGATCATTTTATCATTTCTGATATTTATCTGATTGTTAATAATATTATCTTAACGTAAATTTAAATTTGTATTAGCTGTTGGTAACAGCTCAGTTACCAAATAGAGTGCTAGTCTCCATCAGGTAGACTAAACAATATAATGATATGATTACCATATTTAACTAAAAGCTAATTCTTGAATTTTTACCAAATGTTTATACAATGGATTTATATTATTTTGTTATATCATGTATAATAGAATTGTTATTCTTCAAATGTAAACAGATCATTAAATGATAAACTTGAGTCAAGATTAATTTCATGGAAAAATATTATAATACATTAACTGCAAAAACATCAACTTATACCAAAACATAAAAGTGTACGTTAGTCTCCTTACTTTTGCTGGTAGCCTAAACTGATCTAATGTACAGAAATTTCTGATTCACATTCATATTTTCTGAAGAGATCATTAGAATTAATCTAATCAACTTCCAGTATAAATGAATAACTCTCATTTATATATTGTCAGCCATTCATTAATCGTTCAGTTTTTCTGCATTTGTTTTTAATTATGTGGACATACTTACAATTTTTCTTCCAGTTAACTGGAGTAATTGAATAAAATCCTTTCGAACTACCTACCTTTGACTATTCATTGAACAGTCTTTCGCATCACTGAAATAAGAATTGATATTATTCGCAACAATCTATACTTTACTTCAGCCCACATCATACATTGGATTTGAGCTCAGAATGGTATAAAGCAAGTCTCAAAATGGAATGGTCACATTCATTTAAAATTTTGTCTACTTCATTTGTTTACCTTTGTAATGACTAGACTGCCACATTATCAGTAAGATAGGAATAAAATCCATTTTATCAGCTGCTTAAATAACTGATCAGGAATTTTTAGAAATGCGAATACATCAGAACATTTAGTCTCTTTCAAATAAATAATGACCTTTCAACTATCTTGGTACTTTTAGAAAAATAAAAAATGTAATAATCTTTGTTTTTATTTATAAATTAATGTAAATAATGTACTAGGAATAAAATTTTATAGAAATATGTAAGAGCACAGAAGATGAAAATTATTGCACTTCAATAATTAAGGATTGAGACAAGTACTGTGGTTCTGCAGGCCATGAAATATAAATACTTCCAGGGACCACTGAAGAGGGTCAGGAGTTCTGCGAGGCCATGCTCAGTGCAACCATGATAACTAGCGATAACAGAGTAGTTTTGCAAGTCCGAGTTCGACGTGGTTACAGTGAGGGTGATATCAGTAAGCGTGTGGTAACAAGCAAGTGAAGAGTATGTCACAAGTATTCCAGCATTGACACTGGATGAATGCAAGCAGTTGATCAGTGAGGTAAACAGTAATGAAAGTGACGGTATTATATTCATTCATAAAGTGTAAGGTAGCTCTATTGTAAACAGTATAAGTAATAATATTTGCAGAAATTGAATTGTATGAACTTTCGACTTTTTTTAATATTATCTTGTTGTTAATACAATATCAGGTTCTAGTAGTCATAATAACGTTTCTAATAAGTTAAGACTGTATTCTAATTTTATAATTTAAACAAAATCTGTCTTTAAACAAACCTTTTCCTTTTTATTTGAATTACTATTTTGTTTGTTACAGATACATATTATTACTTTATTTATGTTTTAAGGGGAATAAATTGTATTTGTAAGAAATTTTTATTTGTTAGTCTCTCAATAACTTTGTCAAACCGTGAACAAAAAATAAAAACATATATATATATATATGTTAAATGAAATATAAATCACCAAACACAGTAACTAGATAAGTTAATATTACCATAATAATTCCATGAACTGACTTTTGCGGGATCCCTGCATCTTGAGTTATTAAATTCTATAAATATATTAAAAGATATTTATTTTTGATTTGTTAATTTGTTGAAATAGTTTTTTGAAAATTTTTTAATTTATTATGGGCAAATATGCAATTTCTGATATCCAGTAATGAAATGAAGTAATATACAATGATGTAACATGATAGTTTTAAACATTTTGGTTTATATTTCATTTAATATTAAATTTTATTAGCTCAGTGATAATAAAATTCCGTATTCAGACCATCGATGTAAATTCCATGTGATGTTTATGCCATTACAGGTAAAAGTAGGTTCATCCAAAATTGTTAAACCATTGGAAAAAGCTGCAGTTTGGCATGGTCACCAAGCAGGAGGTGCTGAACTTTCTGAACATGATAAAGACGCAGTCCATGTGCATTTAATGTCTTCCATACTGTACTTTGAAGAATGTTGAGTCATGTAGAAATTCTTTGCGTGCTGGTTGTAGGACTAACCTATATCACAACTAGCTGTACTAGGCTGAATGCTTTCCCTTTCATCACACTACACCAGTTGACATTCAGATGAAACATGAGTGCAGGGAAGTGTACCATTCTAATGAAGATTATTAAAACTTCTACACAATATTATACGGTTTGGAACTACTCATCCAGAAAACCAACATCAGTATTCTTCTACTGCAGCTGGAGTACTTCCATTTCAAGAAAGGACAAAAAATTCATATCAGCATATTGCATGAGTGAAGAGATGCAGCATTTTTCAACAAAATTTCACTTTTTTAAATTCAAATTCAATTGGAAAAATCTGATGTGGACTTCCTTTATGCCTATTAAATTACATATATACACATTTTTTTTAAAATGAAAAATACATAAAATTCTATTTCATTAATAACTTATTCTAATATTTTTTTATTTTTTTTTTGTTAATATTATTTTTATTTTTTAAAATTATTATTCATCATAAAAATTGTTTTACGAGACTTCCAATGAAATCTAATAATTATTAATAGTAATTAATAATGTCGATGGAAAGCTCTCAACGAAGGCCGATTACTGCAGTTAAGAAAAATTCCAAAATGAAAATTTTCTTTTTATTTAGGGTTTTTGGACACTTTCGTTCCAGTCGATTGCAATCAAACGGTATGAAGTACAACAGATGTTACAACAGTCCTAAATCCAAAATTTCAACAATCTACAACTAATCGTTTTTGAGTTATGCAAGATAGATAGATACATACATATATATATGGATGTCATGTCAAAACTAGTCAAAATGGATTCAGGGACTATCAAAATTGATATTTCCATTGAAATCAGAAATTTTTCGCGATCACAGTACTTCCTTTATTTCATACAAGTAAAAATGTAGTTACAGTTTAGAGTACAACAAACAAAAGACACTTTAAATTCTCAAAGACAATTTAACACAATTAAAACAATAAAACCGCCTATTGTTTACTATTAACATGTAGCCACAATTTTATGATAACAATGAGTAGTATTACTCATTTTTTTGAAAACAATTTCAAAGCATAGTTGGTTAAAATTTATTTTTTTTAAATCTAGATTTATTATCCTAAAAAGAGCTGTTTTTAATTTTTACAATTTCATAACACTTTTCTGTTAAGATTTGTTTTTAGTAATAAAAGCTGATTTTTCTTTTTTTGTTTTTCATGGACTTTTTTATTTAGTCACATGAACAATTAAAGTCCTTAGTGACCTTAATTAACTGAATGGAGTGTAACTGTAAAGTACCTGTAAATGTATAGTCTTGAATAGACTCAGGCCGACCCTTCCTGAGACATGTGGTAAATTGAACCCCAACCACCACAGATCACCGGTATTCATGATCTAGTATTCAAATCCGAATAAATCAACAATCTTTACTTTCACAGACCTTATTTACATCCATTTTCTCTGAATTAAATTCTTTAAAAGTTTTGATAATGAAATTTACACATTTAACAAGGTTATTGCACCATAAACATAAAAAAAAGATGTTTTTATCACTGAATTTTTCTGTTTTACACTGGATATGATGAAAAATTTCAGAATACAGTTGTGGGACCAGTTTCATTCAATTTTTCAGATCAATAAACATAAGAAAACATGAAGTTTACCCCCCTTATATAATGTGTTAAAAATTTCAGTATGACCTCATTTCACCGGGGTAACAGAAATCCAGGTGAAATTTTTCGCTAGCCACAAGTATATAACAAAGCATTTTCAGACAAATGTTCGTATGAACATTTTTCCTTAATTCAAGCTCTAGGATCAGTTCCGAGGTTCTTCCACTTTCCTCCTGAATCATATACAATATACATATATGAGTGTTTATAAAAACAATTTCAAGAATTCTGGGGCTCAAAATTTAAAAATGATTAATAATTAAACGGTAATTAAATAAATAAAAAGAAAGCACTTAATTAAATATAAATTGGTCCTTCTGAGGAACCTTTCAGAAGTAGTCAGTGGTCATTTTCAATCTAAGTCACATTTTACTAAATTTGACTTTCTATAAAGAAGGTTGGAGAAATATACAAATTAATTAACTAGGTTTATAGCTTCGAAAATTGCACAAGGGATTACTGGGAAATTTCTCTCCTTAAAGTTGGCGAACCTGTGTAGTTTGTGGTCAAGCTAGTAATGTACACACTGCATCGCTGTCATCAAATCGATGTTGCCGCCGACTGTGAAACACGTGAAGTCATATGTTTTATAAACCATCAAAACGTTAAGTCGGCTGAAATTCATAGGCAGTTGGTTGCTGTGTACGGTGTTAATGTAATGAAAGAAAGGAACGTCCGAAAATGGTGTATAAGGTTTAGAAATAACAGAATTAATGTGCACGATGAAGAACGTTCGGGGAGACCCTCGATAATCACCGAGGACTTGTTAAACGAGTCGAGGCGCGCCATTCAAGACCGGCAACGTGGGTGGCTGACCGACTGCGTCGTCCTTCTCCACGAATGCACGTCCACATGTTGCGGGTCCAACACGTGATTTAATAATAAAACACAAGATATAGAGAAAAGACCTCGACAACACGTCACGACACTCCAGGTATGGCGTGGTGTCTGAAAGGGGCATATAAAATAAAAGATTACTCCCAAAAAGAGCTACCGGTAGGCCGACCTGCCATGCCAGTATATAGCTGGTAGGCGGGAAGGCTTATTTGAGTATAAAGACACTCCCCTGGGTGGCGTAATACCAACAAATCGGTCCGGCCCAGGGGAGCTGAGAGAAAAAAAAAACACGTGATTTACCGAGAACAATTGGATGGGAAATTTACGATCACCCACTATATAGTCCGGACTTAGCTCCTTCTGATTACTATTTGTTTGGGAAATTGAAAGAATTTTTGAGTGGTAAGCAGTTCACGGATGACGATGAACTTAAAAATGTTGTTAATCAGTGGCTAAATGGACTGGCGGCAGAAGAATACGACGAGGGTTCATTGAAGCTGGTGTATCGCTACGATAAACGTCTTATTTCATGTGGCGATTACATAGAGAAATAGTATAAGGTATGTAATTTAAGAGAAATAAAAAATATTTAAGAAGTTTTCAGAACAAATTTTTTTACAATGAAATGATCTTTTCTTTAGAGATAACCTCTCGTATAAGAATAAATAAATAACCAACGCCAGGACAAATATTAAAACTTTGCTGTCAGATTGTTTTCATTTTATAAAGAAAGAACTTTAATAAATTATATATGTTTAGATAGAATTTATTTAAATTCTGGTTAACAAGATCATTGTTTCTTTAAACTAAATATAAGAAATAAATCTAAAAAATAAAAAACAAACTAATTGTAAATACAAATCAATTACATATATTTTCCATTTTCTGATACAAAGGCCTGCGTTTCATAAAATTTGAAAAACTGTTTTCAATTTGGTAGCTGTTTCTTATGTATTTTTGGGAAATGAATCCAAATATGATCTCAGTTTTTCACCATCAAACACGGATTTTTTTTTTAAAAAGGCTTCTTAGTTTAAAAAAAGTATAAAAATCAATTTTTAATTATATTCAGAATTTATTTACAAGTGATATGAAAAACAAGATTACTTCAAAATATCATTAAAACTCATGGAAACAGTAAAATGCTATATTTTTGTTTATTGTGTTTATGTGCGCATGTTTCTGGATGTCATTTTCTAAAATTGCTATTATAGATTCCCTCATAAAATTTAATCCAATGGATTTTGCCTTATTTTATTTCATACACACGTCTTATAAATGTATGGACTTATAATTTTATAGGTAATTTATTAAAGGTAATAATAAATGTATTTTTGTGTAATCAGTATGACAAAATTTACTTTTGTTTCGATGCTCCTATTGGTCCTTTTTTACTGTGGTCCCCAATGGGACCTACCTGGGGTAGTAAAAAGTAGGCGAGAAGCCAGCCAGGCGGTTAGGAAACGCGAGGTTTTGTTCGTGAATAAGGCTCCACGAAATCGAAGGACTTTCAGGCAGACCCTTCGTGACAACCGAAAAGACCATAGAATCCGCGATACAAAAGAGACCAGCAAAGGACTGGTAGTGGTCGCAGATAATCAAGAGAAAGTCCGAGTCATGACGGGCTCTTCGGCCGTCAAGAAGCTTGACGTAAAAGTGGACCCCAAAGAAAACGTAAGCTCCGGGTCATTGTCTACGACATTAACCGCAGTCGATCTGATGAGAAGGTTCTGACTCTCATACGAGCAGAACACTAATTTGGATAAGACTGCTTATGAGAAGAAATGTAGGAAGGTCTTCAAGACTGGTAAACATGATTGGTTGGTTTAATTGGAATTTCTGCCGCCGCCACCCTATTCGGTCGCCCTAAAGCGCAAGACCGACTGAGCCTCGAACAGTTTAGCGACCAGTATCCTAAATAGCTCCTACAGCTTACCTAATAGCATGAGCGGACTAAGCGCGGTGCTATTCACCATTGGTTTACGTGTCCCAAGCGCTCACTTGTCATATATTTGCTAAAATGGGTAGGCACACCCAATAAACTACTAAAAATATATATGACATCCATAAATTAAGATTTATTTCGTCTAAACAGCAATTGGCTGCCACGCCTAGGTCGCTGAATGCCAGCAAGTACCTGTCCACCATATTAAAGCGCTTGGAGCCTTAACTGGCTAGTGGTCAGCCACATATACCTCTAGGTCAGCTTCACACAGTAGTGCGGTAGGAGTCTTTTCCCTTAGGTAAACTACTGATGTCGGTTGAATAAAGCAACCGCATCAAGGGACTCCCACACGGTCCGACAATGGGGCTCTCGCCACGTTACTCGACGCTGGTGAATGGCCAATTTTCCCCTTGACCTCTAAGTTCCAGGGTAGTCCGGTCTCTGCCCCCCCCCCCCCCCAAGAGCAGGGCAGGCAAATATCAGGTGTTCATTTGACTGGACCCCCCCGCAGACGCACAGCTCATCAGCTGCCAGGCGGAACTGAAACAGATATTGGTTTATATTAAAATGGTTGGTGAGCACCTGGCACTCTTTGCCCTTAAAAACGAGCTCGAGACACACCATCCCCACCAGATCCTGTATTAACTTATACAAGGATCATCCCTTAGTCGTGGTGTCCAATTTCAGCGGCCGTGCTTCCATCGCGAGGCTCTGCAGCCTCTTTCGCAGGCGGGAGATGGGCAACTGATCGAAATTTAGATCCAGTGCATTGTGATCACCGGTACTGGCCCGGTTCGAAACCACATCCCAAATACCTCGCCCTCCCGGCCTCTTCGCAATATCCACACGGCTGCGAGAACTTTCATTCCTAAATCAATTGGGAGAGCCTTTCTCAATACGGTGGTAGCCTCGTAGGAGGTTGTTTTAAAAACACCAGTGCATACAATTAAGTCTCTGCGCTGGGCACTCATTAAATTTTGAACAAGAGCTCTATTCATATCAAACCTATGCGCCCAAACGGGCGCCGCGTATGAGATCATGCTTTCGAGGACACCTCGGTGCACCATGTACACTTGACGGCCCGACAAGCCATAGTCTTTCCAAGCAATCCTCCTAAGTTTGTGCATCACTGAGACGGTGTCCGCCGCTACTTACTAATTTGGTTGCTAAACAGCAACATTTCATCAAACAAACAAACTTTTTACCAGTTCATAGGTAACTTATGAACTCTAACGGTTGATTACACAGCCTTTATATTTAATATGGAGTTTACAACTGTAAGATCATTTGTCTGCACCCTTGAGAAGCATGTACTTCGTCTTGGACCCCCTGCAGAATCACCGCGCGTCCGCGCTTGCGTGGATGATGATGGACGGGGACTCTGAATCTCCCTGAGCTCGAAGGCACCTCCCGAGGTTGCGGGGTGTTTAATTGCGAGGCCGGTCCCGAGAGGGGGATTGGTAATGTGGTTGTTTAGTCGGTTGAGTGCAAGTAATAGATAAGCACTATAGAAACATCTAGCTGAATCTGTCGTGAAACCATCACTGCCCCTTCAGGGGCGTACGTAAATGGTGTTCCCACCTCATCAACAAAAAAATTAAAAGGTTAACATCTAATCTGATAATTTGGAAGTAGATAAAAATACACAACACATTTATAGTTGTATCAAATTGACAGCATGAACTTTTTTTTTGATGCAATTAATTTTTCGAAGTGGCTTGTGCTGTTCATCACACTTGGATCATGATCGTTTTTGACTGTTATAGTAAACGATCCCCATTTTTCATTACCAATAATTCATTTCAACAAAGGGTTGACTTCATGGCATTTGAGATCCACATCATAAATATGATTCACTGTCTTAAGTGAATCTCAATTCATGCAGAACCTAAATATCGAGCTTCTTAATGAGTCCAAGACATTTGATGTGATTTTCAATTGTTATGCGATACATTTAACCTCTCAGCAATCTCTCTCACAGTTACATAATGATCCGATTCAATTATGGGTTTCATTTAGCTTCATAAACTTCAGTAGGTTGGTCATCTTTGAGTGATAAACAACATTTTTTTAATCAATTCCGACATGAGTTCTGTTTAGCAATCAACACTACAAACTTCATGTATCTCTTTGTGAACCTCAGCAGCTTTCTTGCCTTAACGGAATATGTATAACATAAATAAAACATATCAAATTTTTTTTTGTTTTTGCACTCCATGTTAAAATTAACCGTAAACTAACAGGTGCAAACTAAATTACACACGATTTGCTTCTAAAGTATGCTAAGTGACAGATATCAAATGCTAAAAGAAAAAATAATAACATTGACAGAAATCCTTCAAGATAAACCTTTTTTATGAAACATGAAATTACTTTATTGGCAAACCCATTAATACCCATTGCACAATAATTATTTAAAGACTTCACAAATTTCAAAACTCCACTTTACTTATACGCTAAATAAATTAACAACATAAATCATCATACGATAAGTACTGAAAATGTCAAATAAATTTCATTGTAAATAATAACATTATAAAAATAATCACTGTATACTTTTCAAGAAATACGTAGACTGTTTGAATTGCTCGGGTTTAGTTGGTTCCAGGCAACTCCACTTGGCGTCGCCATGTTCGTACAGATCAGCTGATTACAACGCAGTTTTTTGATTGCAAATATTATTGATTGCTTAGCTACATGATTGTTTGTGACGTGTTTTTTGTTTCAATTTTAGAACGAGTGACCTGAACAAGCAAAGAGTTGCTGTGAAATTTTGTGTTAAACTCGGAAAATCTGCGAGTGAAACTTTTGATACGTTCAAGACGGCTTACGGCGACGTTGCTATGAAGCGTGCGACATGTTTTAAGTGGCATGGACGTTTTAAAGATGGTCGTCAGTCGATTGAAGGCGATGAGCGTCCTGGGCATCCTTCCACGTCAACTGACGACTCATACGTAGACAAAATCAACACCCTGGTTTGCGCAAATCGACGTCTGACTATCAGAGAGCTTGCTGAAGAGTGTGGGGTATCAGCTGGATCATGTTACGAGATTTTGACCGAAAAATTGAAGATGCACCGCGTTGCTGCGAAATTTGTTCCACGCCTGATGACGGACGACTAAACAGCTCATCGCGTTCAGGATTTGTCAAGAATTGCTTGAACGTTCAGAAGATGAAAAGTTGTTGTCGAGGATCATACCAGGTGATGAAACTTTGGTGATCGAAACAAAAGTTCAATCGTCTCAGTGGGTGGGTGAAACATCTCCCAGACCAAAAAAAGCTCGCCAGGTTCGTTCTAATGTGAAGGTGATGTTGACAGTTTTTTTTTATGCTCAGGGCGTAGTCCACCACGAGTACCTCCCCTAAGGCTCCACAGTGAACCAGACTTACTACATTGACGTTCTCAAACGTCTGCGGGACGCTATCCGGCGGAAAAGGCCAGAAATGTGGATAACTGTTTTTTTTTATCACGACAACTCTCCAGCCCATTCAACTCTCAGAACTCGTGAGTTTTGGCCAAACAATCGATCACTGTTCTTCCCCACCTACACTACTCACCTGACCTCGCCCCTTGTGACTTCTTCTCCAAACTCAAGAGACCTTTGAAAGGAAGAAGATTTGACACGATTCCCGAGATTGAGGAAAATGTGATGAAGGAACTGAAGAACATCAAAAAAGAAGTGTTCCAGGACTGTTTCCAAAAGTGGAAACACCGTTGGGATAAGTGTGTGCATCGGGAAGGACAGTACTTTGAAGGGGACCCAGACTAAATAACCTCTAAATAAAGTACATTTTGTTTTATGACAGCCTACGTATTTTTATACTGTAGACAGTAGAACAATAATCCTTAAACAAGATTTATATTATACAGTATACATTAAACAAGACATATTTCATTTGTACAGCTATTGTAGTTAAGCAAATTTTTTTAAATGGTACAAGCATTCCCGCATGTACTGAGCTTAATATTAAGTGGGATTGTCTGCAAAATTTTGAGAAAATTTACCCCCTATCCACTGGAGATATTGATCCCAAAATTTTACAAACAAATCACCCCGTATAAATGAATCTTTGAACAAAATTTCATAAAAATCAGTTGATAAAATGATTTTTATGAAAAAAAAGCTTTTTTTTCATAAAAAAGCATTTTTATGAAAAGTTATTAAGCTTCAAACATGCCAATGCACCTACAGATGTACAAACATTACCCGCCACTTATTTTGTTTTATGGGGTCCCTGGGCCATGAGACTTTGAGGAATGCAAAAAACCCTCGCCCCATCTTCTGATTGATTTTTATGTAAATCAAAATTCAGATAGAACCACTGAACTCCTCCAAAAAATCTGGGAAGAAAAGAGAATACCAGAAGACTGATTGGTAAATTAATATATCCTTTACATAAGAAATGATCTAAAACTGATATTGACAATTACCAAGATATTTGTTTATTATCTGTGACTTACACGATTTTTTCCAAACTTTTACTTAATAAGCTAGAACCACAAATCAAAACCAAACTGGGGGAATATCAGAGAGGATTTTGAAAACGACAAAAAATTTTTTCTGGAGCAGATATTTAACTTAATTCTCAAATACTATGTCATGAGACCCAATATACGGCTCTTTCATTAATTTCCAGAAAGCATATGATTCAGCTGACAGAAATCTTTATTTAAGATACTAGTAGAGTATGGGGTAGATCAGAAAGCACCCACCCTGATTAAATTGACTCCAACCAACAACAGTTCTGAAGTTAAATCTAACACTCTTCAATGCTGTCCTAGACAAAATTATGAAGGCTTTCTGGAGAAAAATAACTCAGGTGCTACAACAGGAACTCAAAATAAGGGTCTTAAAGTCAAATGTGCCTTTGCAGATGACTTAGTTCTGCTAGCAGAAACCTAACAAGAAGCAATTGCTCAAACTAAAAGAAATTGCTGAGAGTACAAGCTTGAAAATCTCTTTCTGAAAAATCAAAATGATGACTAGCCACAGAGAACACCCAGAAACAGCGCAAACAAGATTTAAAAAATCAAAATGGTAAGCCAATTTAAATATTTAGAACATAAACTTTAATGTAGGAAACAAACCAACAATCAAATCAAGGAAACTCAAACTAGATAAACTAAATTTTGGAACCAAGAATATTTATAACAAGAAAAACCTACCCACCAATGGCAAGATCTAACATTACAACTATGTAGTTAAGCAACTATGTAGTTCTAGAAAATCTTCTAAAAATCAAAACAAAATTAAGAAGAATCTATGAACCCAGAATCAGAAAAAAAGGATACAATTTACAACTGAACAAAGAAAAACTAGAAAACTTGGAAACCACAGTGCAAAAGAGAATACTAATATCATATGGATACATGAATAGAATGAATGATCCCTTTCAGAATCAACAAACAAATTTTTGAAAAACTATTAAAAATGAAAAGTATAGGAAGTTCAAAAAAAAAAAATCAAATAATTCCAAAAACTTAAGATTAATGACCAAGACTGCTTAAATAGAGAATTTAGAAAATTCATCAACAAGATTAAGGTTTTTTTTGGAGGTAAGAAAAAAACATGCTGGTAATAAATGGCCTGAATTTCCTGAAAGGAAAGCACTTCAATCTAAAAGAATGAAAAACGTATGGAAAAAGAAGAAAGAAGAGAGGAGAGTCAAAATGTGAAATGATATTTGCATGGTATCTAATGTGCCTGTTCACAAAAAATACAAGAAGATAACCAATTTAAGTTTCAGAGTTGTCAGTTTCACTAATTTAAATTTCATTGAAGCTATAAAATGGAATCAACTGGGATAAATAATTATTATAGCATCTTTCCAGAATTTCTAACAGTCTTTCTAAGTGCTACTCCAATTCAATAGTCTGAATTTTCCCATCTCATACTGTAAAAATTGTTCTACAACCTCTAAAGTACATTAAGAAACCAAATTAAAAAAAAAAAAATTATCTTGTCTACTGCAAAACTGTATTATAAGGATTATATATGCTTATGAAAGTTATAAAATACCTTTTATAAAGATAATAATTTTAACTTTGCACTAATTAGAATGAAATTAATAACTGGTTTTTTCCATTTTCATAATTTAAATTATTTTTAGAAATTATTTTGTGTTCATTATAAAAAAAAATTACACAAGAATGAAAATAAATTTTATGAGATGATACATTTCTATCGAATACATCATTTAATTTGTGAAGTAACAAAGTAAACATAAATTTATTGCATCATAAGTTTCTGTTAAACCAAAAAAAGTACCTCCTTTTTCATATTTACTTATCCAAACATAGCTAATTAGACCCCATTATTTGAAGAAGTTTATTAGATTCTAATAAAGATATTAAAAAATAATTAAGCATACAATATCTTTATATCTGCCACCATCCAGGAACACTGAAACTGTACTGATAACGTCCACAGGCTAGAAATTATGAACATAATTTCCAGCCTGTGTTAAAGAATTGTTTTCCTTAATTGAAGTATGCTTTGTGTGAAAAATATACATAGGAAAACTTTCAGGGCACTAAGTCATACAGCAAATGTTTATTCACAACTTTTCTCGTAATACATGTAATTTTATTAATAAATAGAAAAACTCCCAATAGGAAACTACTAACAAATAAGCCAGACACCATTTTCTGCTATGATCATCGGCGGTGTAATTATGTAAATGAACATTTTTTATATATATTATTAATCAAATTTAGAAATGAATGAATTTTAAGTAACCCAAATTTCTTTAAAATTAATTCATCAAGACTGCGTGTCTTAGTACTCAGATTCTTTTATACAAACAATATTAAATTCGGTGAATGTAGAATCTTATAATCCACCTTCTTCACATTAAAACTTTTATTTTAATTTTAAATTTTATTTGAGTGGTAATGTTTATTTAATAAACAATGGACTTTTTCCAAACATCACCATTTTTATTTGGTAACAATGATCATAAATTACAAAAAAAATAACCATAATAATGCAAAATTAGTTGATTTTAAATAAACTGAATTTTTTACTGTCTTATTGCAAAAAAAATCATGTCAATTTTGTGCAATTATTTTTTATCTGCAACCATTCAATCACAAGGATTTGCAGTGAAATTAAAAAAAAATTCGCTGTGAAGTTCATTTGTGTTATAAGGATGATATCATACAGGAACAAACTTTGGTAACATTTAGTGTCATTAAGTAAAAGACGAACAGATCTGTGGGATGTAAATTGGGCAAAGCTTTTATTACTTCTATAGAAAGCTTCTTAGATAGTGATCTTTAAAATCTTTTTATTATCTTTAATTATCTTTTTATTTCCTCGTTATTTCGTCAATTATCAGCGATTAAAGAGAAAATAACATGACTTTTAAAAGAATTTAAATGATAAGAGTAATAAATCATATCTATAATGGCCAAACAATCATTGCAATTTCATAGCTTTTCAGGTAGAAGGATTTGACTTGTTCAATTTCTAATAATTTAATAAGATTATGACAAAAAAATACAAAATACATGTATTAATCATGCAAAAACTGAGCATTTAAATTTGGAACCAAGAATATTAACACTGCAATTTTAACTAGAAACAATGTTAATTTATCTTTTAACCTTTTAAGTTTAATTAAAATAAGAAATGCATTCCAAGGGATGCCTAAATTATATTTAAATAAATGAGATAAAATGTTATTTAAAACCATACAAAATACAGACTTGTAAAACATTCATTAGATTTTAACAAAGGAAAGATTTATTTAATGATATTTTAATTTATGATCGTTTAATAACTATTAACTAAACATTAAAATCCTTTATATATAGCTATTATAAAAAATATTTATGTATGAATTGGGCGCAGAGTAAATAATTCATAAATGTGTGACTATAGTAATTTCCTGAGCATCTTATCCCCTATCTTCATCTTTCAATAATTTACCTTTTTTTCTTTTGGAAATAATATCATAATATCATTTTTTGCTTTCTGGGTTATATTAGGGCTTATTATATATAGCACAGACACCACCTTACAGGTCAAACTAGTCAACAATCAGGACAAGAATGAAACAATTTTCATTTTCCATTTCTTTAGCAAAAATTTAAACTGTCAACTGTATGGTGAAATGATTATTTTTTTAAACAAAAATGTTTTATAAAATAAAAATATTTTTTATTTTATATCTCATCATAACAAAATCAGGTGCAAGGCTTGAATGGTTATTGTGAAGGGGTTACTCTAGTAAATATGGGATACTGAAAAGTATATACAGCCTAGAATACTTTTTTTTTTATTTTAACTGGCAAACCACGGTGTAATTAAAAAAAAGTTCCTTTGTTATGAAAACTCAACTTTTGAATTTTTTAACAAATCTGATAGTATATTAGTATTAGGACAAAAAAATCAGCGAGAGTGAGCAATATTGATTCAATATGCTGTTTCTCAAAACCTACTCTACAGACTGTAATAGACAAAGTACAGTAGATCAGATTTTATTTCTGCTACTTCCTTCTTCATAACATTAATCCTTAAATACATATACAAAAAACGGATCAAAGTATCTTTTTAAGTTTATATATTTTTTTGCTAGGGTCTTGTAATTTCAAAATGAGGGCTATTTAAGCAATACAATGCAATTCTCATGAAACATATAGCATAAGTTGTCATCATGATTTTCACAGGCTCACAATTCCACAACCATCTGAACTTTATCAAGGTGATTATTTACAAAATAAGGCTGTACTTGTGCAATTGCAAGTGGTTGGAAAATTAAAATACTACATAATTTTTTACAAAAAAAAAATAAATTTACAATAATTAATCCAATTAAATAATTTACATTAGTTTAGTTTAAAAGTTATTTTTAAACACTAAATTTAATTTAAAATTGGAAATTCATTTAAGAATAATACTAAATTTGGACTAAAAAAGAAATTTTCTTGTGGAATTTCTCACAAGACCAACTTTTTATTCTTTCTTATTTATTCTTTTTATTTAATATTAAAATATATTTTCTGTTAATGAGAAAATTAATTACTATTACTGTAATTTGATGAAATAATTAAAGATAATGACTAGACCCTACACACAAGCAAGCATAAAGTTTAAATTCACTCACTACTGTCTTACTGCATACTCACATGTGAAAGATACACCAATACAAAGTTTGTTTTTGACTTTAAATTCACCATAACTGAAGAACAATTAGACCAACCTTCATAAAATTTTCACGTGCAGAACTTCAGACACACTACTACAAAATATCTATATTTCAATGTAATTATTCAATTAGTTTTAGAGATTTTCAGCCCAAACAATTTTCAAATTTTTGGAACAATTGTAACTCGAGAACTAAACCAATCTTCATTAAATTTTCACATGCACAACTTCAGATACACTACTACAGCATACTTAAATTTCAATGAAATTGATCTGGTAGTTTTGGAGATTTTCAAGACACCAAATTTTATTTATGAATGGTATTTTGGAGATTTATAACCACAAAATTTGAAAAATCCTCATAACTCAAAACCTAAAGAAAACTCATTTTCATCTCCCAATTTCAACATCCAAGCAAAAAAGTACCTTAAATTGAGGTTACTCACATTGCTGTCTGTTGTCAACTTTAAATTGAGCGTAACTCAGAAAAAACTAAACCAATCTTCATAAAATTTTTACAAGTACAACTTCAGATACACTACTACAATATATCTAAATTTCAATGAAACTGATCCGTTTTATATATATAAATAAAAGGAAATTACATTTTCAGGGAATGGTATTTTCATATTCCTCATACCTCAAAATGTAAAGAAAATTCTATTTCAACCCCAGTTCCACCGTGCAACTGAAAATAATACCATACTTTTTTTCAAAAAGTCTGTAAAAAAGACTACATGTTATGAATTAGATAACAGTTACTTACAATATTAACTTTTATGTTGATTTCATTATATTAAAAAATTTTGATTTTTATGATAAACAATTAGTTTTTAATCTTTTATTTTTAGCTTTACAGCAAAAACATGTGATTTTTAAACAATAATTTTTCATCAAAATTGCTTCCGAGAAGAAAAAATGCCATACTTTTTCAAATAATTTTAAAAGCCATTAGAAAAGTTAACTGACATATCACAGTGGCTTCTTAGGGGATACACATAGATTTTACAATTTCTCTAGTAATTCAAACAATTATTTTTTTTTGTTCTTAAACATATTCTTTTTCACTAAAAGGCAAGTGCTAAAATGAAATTTTGAAAGATAGCTTATTGAAAACTGTTACATTTTTCATCAGAAATAATACTAATATTATTTTATTGACAAGATATTCTCAAATTTAAACAATACTTTGTTACAGCATTTGATCAAAATAAGTGAAGTCTCACTTTTTTTTGTGTTTAACCTCTGGGTCAACCATCAGGTATTGCTTCAGAGGATGAGATGGATGATTTGTAGCGTGTAAATATGCCATGCCTGACAGGCATGGCATATTTACACCCAACAAGTTTGAGTTTGACACTAGATATGTTTCATTGGGCAAAAATTCAGAATTTACCCTCCAAACATACTCTTGTTTGGTGTTTCATTTAAACCTTAATGGGAGTCAAACAATCTAATCCAATCTTTACTTTTCTGAGTGTAGCTTTCTCAGAGTCGTAGTAGCATAAAGGGAGAGTATAGCGAATACCCAAAATGTTGGATACCAGGGCTTTTGCAAATGTTGATATTTCAAGATTCCTAACTCCAAAAAAAGTAAATTTCTGTAAGACATATGTACATGTGTTGGCCTGTATTTTGATTAATTTCGGGATTGACTAACAGATTTTTTGAAAAATTTTCTATACATGTGGCGTTGCTGGCAATAAATTTTGAAAAAAATGCAAAAAGAGATTATACACCTGTAAAAAAAACTGAAAAAATTGTCTTCAGTCATTTGACTGGTTTGATGCAGCTTTACAAGATTTCCTATCTAGCGTCAGTCATTTCATTTTGGTAAACCCACTACATCCTACATCCCTAACAATTTGTTTTACATATTCCAAGCATTGCCTGCCTGCATAATTTCTCCCATCTACATGTCTTTCCAGTATTAAAACGACTATTCCAGGATGCCTTAATATGTGGCCTTATAGTTCTGTCTCTCTTTTCAACTATATTTTTCCAAATGCTTCTTTCTTCATCAATTTGCTGCTAAACCTCTTTATTTTTCATTTTATTTTGTCAATTTTTTTTGAAAAAATGTTTTCCTGGCATTTAAAATAATTTCCGATGTAAGCAAGTTATATATTTCTGACTGAATGCTTGTTTCACCAGTGCTATTCGGCATTTTATACCACTCCTGCTTCTTCCATTAGTAATTCTACTTCCCAAATAACAAAAATTCTTCTATCTCCGTAATCTTTTCTCTTTTTTTTTAATTTTAGTGGTCCATCTAAATTATTTCTACATTTCATTACTTTCATTTGTTCTTGTTTATTTTTAAAAAAAATTCTCCTTATAAATAATTCATTTCCTCCATATTACTCTTCAAAATATTTCATCCACCTATCAACCTTTACTTTCATATTATAAATCGGTGTACCATCTTTGCTACATTATTAGATTTTAATTTATGTACCACAAAATTCTCCTTCACCTTCATGTATACTCCGTCTATTTTACCAATGATCATTTCTCTTACCAAATCTGAACACGTTTCTTTAATCCACTCTTCTTTTGCCAATTTGCACTACCTGTTTATAACTGTCGATAGTTCCTTTTACCTTCTTCATCACTAGCATTCTTATACTTTCTACGTTCATCCATCAGCTGTAATATATACTTTGATAGCCAAGGTTTTCTATCAGTTCTCTTTGTTTCAACTAAGTTTCTTGTTTAAATCAGCTTCTGCTGATTTAAGAATTTCCTTTTTAACATTCTCCCATTCTTCTAAATTTTCTACCTTACCTTGTTTACTCAGACCTCTTGTGACGTCCTCCTCAAAAATCTTCTTTACCTCTTCATCCTCAAGCTTCTCTAAATTTCACTGAAATATCTGACACCTTGTTTCTCCGATCCAGCTTCTCTGTTCACTAAGCACTCAAGCCCCCTCACCATCGTCAAGGTCTCATGATTCACAGAGAAAGATATTGAACTTAACCAACTGAATATTTATAATTAATATTAAACACAATTATTTACAAGAAATAGTGTAAATTACTGTGTATAACTAGATACACGCACATAAAAAACATATGCGTGCATGCGTGTAATATTTTTTCGGCCTTTGCAAAATATAGAATTAGAAAACACTCTTACCTTTACTTTTTTAAGTTCATTAAACATTTTCGGGCCTAAGCCCATCTTCAGTAAAATTTTTATTTTAATAAACTCTTCTTTGTTTACATTTACACATTAATTTTAGCTTTTTACATTTTATTTTGTAATAATTGTTTATTAATAAAATGTAAAACATTTTAAATATTTCAGAACAAATATTTGTTAATATATACTTAATATATATTAAGTATATATTTGTTAATATATACTTAATATATATTAAGTATATTAATATATTTGTTAATATCTGTAATATATACTTTGATAGCCAAGGTTTTCTATCAGTTCTCTTTGTTTCAACTAATATTTGAAACAAATATTTGTTGAACAAAATTTGTTCAGTCAAGAATGAAAAAGTATTGCAATAACTATTAATTCATCAATCTTATCATTGTATGCCAACTTAAAAAATTTTAATAAGAATGTCCACAATCAAATTCTGTTTGCAGATTTATAAGGCTGAATTTACGTTTATATCTATTTACATATAATTTTTTCTAAAATTTCTAATTTTTTATTTGTACGAGGTGTGTGAGAAAAGTAATGAGATTGGTAACACTGCGAGCGATCTGGCAACACTGTGTCCATTGGTATGTGCTAGACCGGTTTGTTTATCCCTACATGCTCAGTACGAGTTTCAACTCCGTTCAGCCAACACATTATTTTTGACTGCACCATCAGTGAAGTTGTGTTTTTGTTGTGCGTTATGAAAATGGAACATCGGAATTTAGAGCAACATTGTGCAATCAAGTTATGTATTAAACTTGGGAAATCCAAGAGTTTGACCTTTGAAGGTGAAACAGGCCTATGGGGAACACTGCTTATCAAGAGTACATATTTTTCGCTGGCACAAATCATTTTTGGAAGGCCGAGAACACGTTGAAGATCAACCACATTCAGGGAGACCTTCAACTTTAAAATTTGGTGAAAACATTGAGCGTGTGAGGGTTCTTGTGAGATCAGACTGTCGTTTAACAATAAGGATGATGAGTGAACAGTTAAATTTAAACACTTTCACCATACATCAAATTTTGAGACAATTTGGACTTGTGAAAGTTTTGTGCGAAATTGGTGCCGAAAAACCTCACAACAGAACAGAAGGACAATCGAAGAAACATGTGCGTTGATATTCTTGAGAGGATTGACAACGACCAAGAATTCTTCAATCGTGTGATCACAGGTAATGAATTCTGTATATTTGAGTACGATCCTAAAACAAAGCGACAAAGTGAAGAGTGGCACACACTCCATCATCTCCTCGACCGAAAAAATGTAGAATGAGCAAATTCTAAGTTCAAAACCAAGTCGATTTGCTTTTTTGACATTAGGGGTATCATGAATAAAGAATTTGTTCCTCCAGGACAAACTGTCATCCAAATGTTTTACAAAGGTGTCCTTGAAAGGCTCAGGAAAAGAGTGATTCACGTGAGACCAGACATTGCAGACAAGTGGATGCTTAATCATGACAATGCCCCATGTCACACGGCCATTTCCATCAGGGAATTTTTTATCACAAAACACATTTCTACAGTTCCTCAACTACCCCATTCACCTGATTTGAGTCCTTGTGACTTTTTCCTTTTCCTGAAATTGAAACATGTCTTAAAAGGACGTCATTTTGGAACTCTGCAGAACATTCAAAAGACTGTGACCAACCAGTTAAAAGCCCTACCATTTGAAGCCTTCCAGCACTGCTACTAGGAGTTGGAACGACTCCGCCGGTGTATAGCTGCCCAAGGGAACTATTTTGAAGGGGATAATATTGTTTGAAAAAAATAAAAACTTTGGTAAGTAAAAAGTCAGTCTCATTACTTTTCTTACACACCTCGTATTTTCATGTTCAATATTTACTTTTTTGATTATTTTTAAATTAGTTATGTTATGATTATTATTTATTAAATAGTCAGCTACATTTTAGAAACCTATTTTTCTCTTTTTAAATGATCTAAAATGTTCATTAAATCTATCTTTAAAGAACCTATTCGTTTTATCAATATATATCTTTTCGCAATTGTTGCAATTTATTTTATAAATACCGGAAGAATCATATTTATTTTTTATTATTATAATAATTTAAATGTTTTATTATACAATTATCAGGTTTATATTTTTTATCATTATATGCGTCAATCAAATTTTCTATAATTTTATTTGTATAAGAGTATTTTATACAAATATTTTCACTATTTTTATTTTTATTTATGGGTATTAATGTAGTAATGTCTGTGTTATTGAAAAATCCTGAATTATATTTTTATGTACATTATCAATTAATGACATATGATATCCATTTTTTATAGCTATATCTTTTATACAATTTATTTCAATACACAATTCCTGTTTATAGTTTATGTATTTTTTGCTCTATTTATGATGTTTTAAAAAATATTAATTTTTTGGAACCAAGGGTGGTTAGAATTTTTGTTTATAATGATTTCATTTGAGGTAGGTTATTTATGTACTCCAGTTATTTCTAATATTGCAGATAAGGGAAATCCCATGGGCAAAACATTTTCTTGTGTATAACATGTTCCATTAAATTCAAAATAATTTTGTTTACATATATTTCTAATTATTGTTATAATATTATTTACAAATTTTTTCTCTTCGTCTGATTTTATTAATTTATTTTTTATTATAAAAATTGAATAAAAATGGGAATATATATAAAGAGTGGAGCAGAGGAAACGCATCTTTTTCACTGGTAAATAACTTCATTTGATTTAATTGTAGAAAAAAATGTTTTATATTAAATAATTTTTATTGTATTTTTGAAATCAACATACCTTAATTAGGTTTGAAAAATAATGTCAATATGATCCTTTTTGTCAGACAGAAATTCGAATCCTCTCTAAAAGCTATGCATGGCTTTCTCCAATATTTCATTGGACACAGCTTCAATTTCCTGATGAATGAAAATTTTCAGGTCTTCAATTGTGTGTGGCTTATTCATATAAACTCTTCATTTCAGGTAGTCCACAAAAAGTCATAAATCTATAGATTGGGAGAGTGTGGGGTCAAGAAACATCGCCGAATCATGACATGATAAGTCCAGGCAACATTTGTCAAACCACTTCAATTAATGCTCTCGCCATGTGAGTTGTGGCATCATCCTGTTGGAAGCACACTTCTCTCATGTTCACCCAACGCCTTTCCAGTTCTGGACACAGGAAGTTGTTTAGCACGCTGATCTCACTGTAACTGCGGTTTTCCCTTCTTCAAAAAAGTAAGTACCAACAATCCCTCTCTTGGAGACACTGCACCACACTGTTACTTTTGAGCTGTGGTGAGGTTTTTTGTGTAGTTCACGTGGGTTCTCTGACACCCAGTACCGACAGTTCTGTATATTAACAAAGCCATTCAGATGGAAATGGGATTCATCACTCATCATTATTAGGGCATTTGCATCTTCCATAAGAATGGCGTTCATTATGCCACAAAATTCTTTGCGTTGCACAAAATCCCTTTCAGTTAGCTGCTGGACTACAGAAACATTGTTTCTAAAAAAAACTGCTTGACAGCAAACACACAATTTTCTATGCTCCAGTGCTCCATAGCGAGACTAAAACTGCGAAGTCTGAGCTGTCCGCCAGAGATCGCTGAAGGTTAATACCCCAATCAGCACTGAGTACTAGCAGTTTTAAAAACATCTGTTTCCTCTGCTCCATCCTGCACACGTACATATACACACACACACATATGTTTATGTATATTTTTTGTTTGTGTGTGTGTGTGTATTATATATATATATATATATGGGCACATATATACACAAATACTAAAAATAAAAATACTACACAAATGAAAATACTATACACAAATATAAATACTAATTTCTGTAATATGCAGATATAAGAATAAATAAATGTTTGGCTATGTCTCACTATCATCCTCCTGTACTACTACCCTACTTTAATAAGCTGATTATAACATCTCTTAACTCCAAAAGCGTAAAAACCAGCTTTCACATCAATCATGTCAATACTGAGAATGTGACTTTAATAATATGATGACTTCATCATATGGTGAATTCATCAGAATTCACTGACCATACATCTCATTAACATTTATTTCTAATATTTTTTTGTAAAAGTAAGTAGTACAGATTCAATGCTAGAGCAAAAATTCAATTTCAATGTAAACAGACTACTGAAACAAAATGAGATAAAGATGAATTTGCAGAAGTAAATATTAAATAGGATAATACATTATACAATAAGTTATAGAAATATATTATTACAAAGCAAAATTATGAAACCCAAATCCTATAAGGAAGATATAAAAAGTGGACTGAAAGTCAAAACTACAATTTCATTTCTATGTGCATTCTTTTTTTAATCTATACAAACAAAATACAAAAAATCAAATCAAATTGCAAAGTGTTAATTAAGCATAATATAGAAAATGATTAAGCCAGAAAGCCAAAAAGTAGAAGATTTTGAAGTATGGTGTTGCAGAAAAATGTTAAAAATTAAGTCACAGAATTTGAAGAGATTCTTACATGAATTAGAGAAAAATATATCTGTGAAAAATTCCTGAAAAAAATGGTGGTAGGAACCACAACTGAATTAACCAATTCAATAGTAAAAGTAAGTATAGATTTTAAGTATCTTTTTTAACTGATGGAATGTTTTCTGAAGTTGAATTTTAAGTTTTGTAATGTCTAAAAATTCTACACTGATGGAGCACTGATGGCTTACAAAAATTATGTATGTTATAATTCAGTTAAATTAAAATTTTAGACATAGGAGACCTGGTATTACTCAGAAAGCAACCCCGCTAGCAGTTTGGTTATATGTGAAACCACCTGATTGGAAAACCAAGTCTTTAGGCAGTCCCACAAGGAGATTGCCATCCCACTGAATCCCAATAAAGCTAATGAAGCTTCTGAGCTTCATTAGAAAATTGAATCTGCCAGCAAGAAACTACAGATAGAAAGGGCCAGGATGACAGCTAACTCCCATGGTCCTCCATCTACCATAGTAACATTGTAAACGGCATACTTACAATCTCGTTATACTACAATATGTGGAACATCTCGAAAAGCAGCATATAATATTCTGGAAATTGATAGGTGTGATGTAATATAAAATCTCAAACAGTCAAAATCAGTTTTAATGTAAGAAGTTTCTATCCAATTTTTGTAAATTGGTTTCTGTATATCACAAAGTCAAAAAAAAAAATTGGATGAAATTTCCCAGCATTCTGCTGGTATTCAAAAGTGGCTTATGACCATAGAAATTGATAATACATACAAAAAATAAATTAATGAAATCAAAATAGACTTCTTTAAATAATACTTAAAAGAAGCCAGCCTTGTCAACTGCAAAGGGCTAGATGGACATTCAAAATTTAAAGATTTCTGTGCCCAAGACTAAGTTCATGCTTCTCAAGGGTACAGACAAATTATCATACAGTCATAATACCAGTATTAAGTGTAAAGGCTGTGTGATTAGCTGAGTTAGGGTTCATAAGTACCTAGGTGTTTTGTTTGATGAGAAGTTGCTGTTTAGCAACCACATTAGGCAAGTAGCGGCGGACGCCGTCTCTGTGATGCACAAACTTAGGAGGATTGCTCGGAAGGATTACATGCTGTCAGGCCGTCATTTGTACATGGTGTACCAAGGTGTCTTCAAAAGTATGGCCTCTTATGCTGCATCCGTTTGGGCACATAGGTTGGACAGAAATAGAGCACTTATTCAGAATTTAAGGAGTGCTCAGTGCAGAGCATTAATAGTATGCACTGGTGTTTTTAAAACAACCTCCTACGAGGCTACCACCCTATTGGGAAAGACTCTCCCAATTGATTTATGGGTGAAAGTTCGGGCAGCCATGTGGAAGTTGCAAAGTTGCAGGGAGACCGAGGTATTTGGGATGCGGTTTCGAGCCAGGCCTGTACCGAAGCAGAAAGTTGATTACAATGCACCAGTTCTAAATTTCGTTCAGTTGCCCATCTCCCACCTGAGGAGAAGGCTTTACAGCCTCACAATGGATGCATGGCAGCAAGAATGGCACACCATGACAAAGAAAAGGTCCTTGTATTGATTTATACAGGACTTGGGGGTAAGGTATAGCTCTCCTTTGTTTTTAAGGGTAACGGGTGCCCAGGTGCTCTCCAACAACGCGAACTTGAACCAATATTTGTTTCAGTTCCACCTGGCAGCTGATGAGCTGTGCATCTGCGGGGAAGTCCAGTCGAATGAACATATGATGTTTGACTCCCCAGCTCTTGGGGAAGCCAGAACTCAGGCCACCCTGAAACTTAGAGGTCAAGAGGAAAATTGGCCACTCATAAGCGGCGAGTTATTGTGGCGTGAGCCGCATTGTCGGACCATGTGGGTGTTCCTTGATGCCGTTGCTTTGTTCAACCGGCATCAGTAGTTTATTTAAGGGAAAGATACCTACCTCACTGCTGTGGGAAGCTACCCGACAGTTATGGCAGGCCATCAGCCAATTAGAACTCCAAGCATTCTAATATTGGTGGACAGGTACTTGCTGGCATTCAGCGACTAAGGTGTAGCAGCAAATTGCTGTCTTGACGTGATAAATTTAATTTATTGAATGCCATATATATTGTGGTAGTTGATGGAGTGCGGCTCCCCATTTTAGAATATAAGACAAGTAAGCGGTGGGATATGAAGCAAGTGGTGTGTGGCATCATGCTTAGTTCGCTCACGCAATTAGGTTAGCTCTATGAGCTAGTTAAGACACTGGTCGCTAAACTGATTTGCGGCTCAGTAGCTGTTTGTGGCACAGACATTCGGTCTTATGCTTTAGGGTGACCAAATGGGGTGGTGGCGGGAGAAATGCCATGCCAATCAATCAATCAATACTTAAAAAAAATCAAAGATCTGCTTTATCTTTAAATGTGAAGTAGACTTTTATTGTAAAAGAATTGTTTCATAATCAATTAATAAAATCAATCAAACTTAATACAATCATACAGTAAAAATAAAAATATTTTTTCAAGAATTACCATAGTATTCTTATACTAAGAGTACATTATCCAAAAAAATTACTTACCTATGAAAAATAATAATAAACATTTAAAAAATTCCTATGAAGTATTTTAATTTATCAAAGTGTTTAAAGGAATAACAAACTAGAAATAAAACAACAAAAATAAAACTTTGCTTTCTACCCAAATATAAAAGTAAGCTCTAGAATTACATGGCTTACTTTTTATATTATAGATAACACTGGTTGAAATGATTTTTGTTTCGCGAGTACCAATAGATGTACTTAATGCAGTTTTTTATCCCATTCTCAAATATGTACTCCATCAACCACAAAATAAAAGAAATAAATTTCTCTATCACCTACAGTTTTTTTAATTTCATTTTTTTAAATGTTTTTTTGTCCATTTGTGCATTGTCAAGTAAATGCTCCTAGAGTATTGTAAATATGATGGAATCGAATGAGCTAACTCAAAGGGTTTTGTTTGTCTTCAGTCATTTGACTGGTTTGATGCAGCTCTCCAAAGGGTACTCAAAGGGTAGCGTTGCTATTGTTGTGCAGGTTCAGACGTGCAGAGACATGTACAAATGTGATCTAGTGTAGCACACATTCATCAGAACGATGTCAGTTGTGAGATAGTAGTGAACCAGAAACAGGTCATTGTGAGTGCTTTGTGTGTCTGAATTGTTATGTATTACATATTTACAACTTTGTTTCTTTTAATTAGTCATTAGTTACAAAATTCCTAGTTTGTTTAAATCATCCTAACAATTTTTGTTATGCAAGTGGTGAAATGATGCTCAAGTCTCAAAGGCATTATTCAATTGGTAAAAAAGTGTTATGAACTTTATTTTGGGTGTAAAGTCAAGAGCCTGAGCACCACATATCTGTTGTTTATCGTGTTTCAGACTTCTCACTGCATGGAAACATGGCACACGCCACATGTCATTTGCTATCCCAATGATTTGGAAGGAACCCAAAGATCACTCTTCTGACTGTTATTTCTGTTTAACAAACATTAAAGGGATTACGTCAAAATCAAAACAAACAATGGTGTACCCTAACTTGCAATCTGCAATGAGACTACTTCCACACTGCAAAGAATTGCCCATACACACCAAAGCCTCCAGAACATGTGACATTAGATGAAGAGAGCTCAGAGTCTGATGGAAGAAAGAGAAACAGATTTTGGTGATACAACTTTTGAACAAAGCAGGTCATCTGAACCTTGTTTACTGTGAAAATTACCGTGACATTGTCAACAATCTTATGACGTCTTATAAAAACTTGGGTTGTTGTCCTTAAAAGTACACTTCCTGCATTTGCACTAGTTTTCTTCCCGGAAAATCTTGGTACAGCGAGTGATGAGCATGGGGCCACTTTCATCAGGAAATTTCAGATACAGAAAAGAGATATCAAAGCAAATGGAATCCAAATATGTTGACCAATTTTTGTTGGACCATCAAGAGGGATGCTCCACAGGTGAAATATAGCAGAAGATCATCATTTCTTACTTTCGAGGTGAATCAAATGTTTGAGTATTGTGTATTTAAGAATGCAGAAAGTATTAAAATGTTTGAAATTATAAATGCCTGCCTCTTGGAAACCTTGCATGATGGGGAAAAACTGATACCATATTTGGATACAGGAGAAAAAATACTATCAGAATCACATACTTTTCTTCCCATGACAAAAAAATTCTTTTTTGTTCCCCAGTGTAATTTAATGAACTGATTTTATTTAATGACTACTGCAAAAGTCACTATCAAAAAGTTGTAAATAAAAATCAGACATATAAAGTTCTATGAAATTCAATTACTTGGAGATTGATACTTTTCCAGTGAAGTTTATATAAGCATAACACTACAAATATAAACCAAAATCTTCTGATGAGTTGTAAGTGATTGTGCTTCTTTAAAATACTTAGGTTTTAACATCTGTATATATTTCCTGGATTACATAAATAGATAACTGAGGAAAAAATTTAAAGTACATAATTTTTTCTTTATGTTTTCATATGGGCAGTACAAGGACAAAAGGGGTTACTCTATTACATCTCTATTAAGCATTAAAAATGTGAAAAAAATAAAAGGCAATGAAATACACAAGAAAGGATATAAGTTTTACAAAAAAGAAAACTTTCATAATATTTTAATCAAACTTCCAGTAATCTCAATCTATAAGAATTTCCTTAATGCGAGGTGTGAAGTGTTCTAAAAGTTCACTTTATTTTAGAATAAGCAAGGATCAAAAGAAAAAGAAAATTTTAACTCTCAGATTCACCTTGAAAGGCAACCTGAAGAAAAAATGGTTTTAATGAAATTCTTGTTTATTATTTTGGTTGAACTAAATGCACCACCTGCCTGAACATGAATCCAAACATAGAATTTTCTAACCAAATAAATAACTTTTCACAGATCTCAAAATGTAAAAAACTTAAAAAATCTTGGGGAGACATTTAATGAAAAATACCATAATATTTATTTACCTTCAGTTATAATAAAAGAGCAAAGAATAATCTGATTCCAAATATAATAAGCAACTTAAACATTACAAATGGTTTTTTGGGTTCAGGGCTCATGAATTGGGGTCATAATGTTCATAAAGAGACAGTAATGTTTTCTAAGGTAAATTTAAAAGACAATTTTAAATATTAAAAACATGCTAATCAGACAATCTTTTGCACTGTAGGATTGACTAACATGGTGATTAGATATAAAAGAATGCTGACTCGTTGAGCTGCACCCAAAATGAATATATTACAAATGATACTCTTCACACAGAACCTCAGCTCTGGTTTTCCTACTGCTTGCAGGGTTTGTTACGAGGTGTGGCTGTTAAATAACAACACTAATCCTGTAAACTATTTTATTTTAAATTTAAATATATTTAGTTATTATCCCCTTCTTTACACACCCCTCCTTTATCCCTACAACACTCCATGTGAATTTTCATTCATTCAAATCAGTACTGGAAGTCTTCTGCGAGTTCTTTCATGAAGCATGCCCCGCTTTTTTCTTTCACAGCTTCAACAGTCTGAAATCTTGTTCCTTTTAATGCAGATTTGACCTTGGAGAATAGATAATGGTCACATGGTGCCAGGTCAGATGAATAAGGCAGATGGTCTAACACTGGGATGTTATGCTTGGTTAGTAATGTCCTGATGAAAAACCCATGACTTGTTCTTTCACAATTCAGATTGTTTTTTCTTATTTTTTTCTCAGAGTTGAGCAAGGACCTCAAGGTAGTAATGTTAATTAACAGGTTGATTTTCAGGAACCCAGTAAAGGTACACAATTCCATGAATGTAGAAAAAAACAATCATCATTACTTTGAATTCAGATTTGCTCATTCGAGCTTTTTTAGCTCTGCATGGATTCGCGCTTAGTTTCTGGATCATAAATGAAAAACCAAGATTCATCACATGTTATCACTCATTCGAAGAAGTCTGGGTCATATTCAATAACATTCAAAGTGTCAGAACAAACATTTTCACGAGCTTCTTTTTGTTCAATTGTGAGAATTTTAGGCACCATTTTCACACACACTTTTTGCATGTTAAAATTGTTATGTAATATTTGCCTTGCGCATTCTTTGTTAATTCCTACAGTTTCAGCAATCGCACTAATAGTTAACTGACAGTCAGATCGGATCAGATTATCAATTTTTTCAATGTTTTTATCCATTTTTACGTGGAAGGGCGACCTGGGCAAACATGATCTTCAACATCTTCTCAGCCATCTTGGACACTTAAACCACTCAAAAACCCATGCACATAGGTTTTTGAATCACTGCTACATACTTTTTTTTAATAAAAGATGAATTTCAGTAGTGGTTTTTCCAAGTTTCATATGAAATTTCACGATAATTGTTTGCTCTAATAAAACACTTATCATTTTTAGGCAAAACAAAAAAAAACAAGTTTTATCTAAACAAAGGCCATAGCCAGACTAATATGTCTTCAGAAACTGGAGTGGCAACAATCGAAAGACAAGGAAGGCTTCATACTACATAGCTGTCGGTCGTACAAATCTGGCACATGCACAGTTCATTAGTCTCATTATTTAATAGCGACACCTGTATTAATATAAACATATAAAATCACTTTATTTCTCACTGCTTAGATCAAGGGTGTAGTTTTAATCAGTAACTTGAAAACTTTTGTACCTAAAATGTAATATAGTTAAGTAAATGTAAATGAATATTTCAATTATTATTATTATTATTAAGAACAGGATTATTCAGTAATAACTGCTGCCACTGTTCTGCATTAATAACTAAATTGAAAAAATAATAAAAAAAATTAAATGTAATAAAATATAAATAGCAAAGATGTGTTATAACAATTACAATATGAAAGAGATGAGTTAAATATAAAATTACACATGAAACAAAATAAACAAACTTACAACACTAAAAGTATAACATTACTCTAACACATTAAAAAAATGACTAATAACAATGAAAACTATCATAAATTTGCATACAAAAACAATAATGAAGAATTAATTAAAATGATTAATAATAAAATCCTATAAAATTCAAATACTTTATATTAGAATAGGATTATATATAATCAAATATGAGGAAATTGTAAAAAAAAATTAGATTAGAGTGACAAATAGAAACTTCAGTAAATATTTAAGTATTTATAAGTTTTTTGAAAACAAAAACTTTATTCTAATGATGTTAAAAAAAAACAAAAATGAATTTTCAAATCAGAAATATATATGAATACCAGAAATTAATAACAAAAATAGATCTCATTTACTTGAAAAAATTGGATCTTATAAAAAAAATAAAAATACAATAACTGATCAGTTGCATCCACTAACGGTCAAGCTTCAATTACAATTAATATGCTGATGCTGTCTAAAATATTGCATTATAGATGTGTTATGGAACCATTTTTTTTTTTGTGTAGCCTAGTTTTGCGATTTTTTGTCTATGATGGTATCAGTGAAAACTGTAGGCAGATTTTATTAAAACTTAATTTAAATATGACAAAATGGACCAAACTTTGTAATAAAATATTTGTATGTAACTGATTCAAAGCATTTTCAGTCATCTTTACAACCACCTTGTTAACTAGTGCTGATGTTCTTACAACTGATATTACTACTGGAAGGTTTTTTGAGTTAAGTTAACTCATATTTAGAACGTGGTCAAAAACAGTGTTAGATTTGTATTGAATCCAATAATAAATTGCATAAAACCAAACCAAAATATCCAATGTATGTTTTTATGTTTTTTGTATATTTCATGTTTTTAGTGTGTAAGATGGAATCCTATTTAGTGTATATGTGGATTATTAAGGCTATTATCAATGTAAATTTAGGTACATGAGATTGTTGGCAAATGTTGACTCTCTATTGCTATGACAAGCTTTCAGTATTCATTTAATCTTAGTATGAAGCTGCATTCTTGTGGCTGCATAACATAGAATACTGTGCAGTGGAAAAAACTAATGTTTCATATTCCAGGGACATTTGTTCTTTTGTAATCTTTGTTTTATGATCTGAAGATTGAACGCTATGTATTTTTGTGTGTTTACCACACTCATTGTCTCATATTATAATAAAACAGAAACTAAATAAAATTATCCAAAATGAAATAACCAAACCATTAATAAAAATAACCAAAAAGAGGAATACAAATAAACAAAAGAAACTTACAGAGAAAATAGCTCACAAATATAAAAAAAGAAAACCTGGAGCACTGTAGATTTCCAAATACAAACCAAACCATTACACAGAGAACAAAATCACCAAAAAACCTTATCCTATATTATATTTCAAGCATTTTTGAAGTAAGTTTTCTATTGTGTGTGCAATAAGAAAACATTTATGTTATGTAAGATGTGTATTTCCACTAATCCAACTACAGAAATTATTACACTAAAAAACAGGATGCAGCTATTAAGTAAAGTTAGTAATCTCATATTGCACTTAGTCAACAGTTAAAAGTACTCCACAGTAACATAACGTCAATGTTATCAACCAAATTATAATACTACCAACATTAACAATAGCCTTAACGTTCTATTGATACACAAAGAAGACCACATCAAACTTAAGCATTATGCAATTCTTCAATGGAATTATTAATCACGCAGTTGTTACTGATACTGATCATAAATATTAAAATCCTTTAGCATAAAATTGAATGACACATGTAAACTACGTTGTTCCTGTTCGTTTATTGTGCATTGGTTTTTTTTGAAAATTAAGTGTATTTGTAAAGTTCATATTAAATGTGTTGAGATCTTTGTTTTTGTCCTTTACATATAGACAGAAGGTGTTGATTCCAAAAGGTCTTTTGGAAAAACAAGTTTTATTTATATAAAGAGTAGCAGTTTGTAATGTTTAAAACTTTTAGTGTTATTACAATTCATCATTATATGCTGATCAATGTTTTAATAACTTTTTCTTTTTTTTAACTTAAGTAATACCATAATTTAATGGAATGATTATGAATATATCTAATATTTAAAGACATCATTAACTCATTATTTTGAAATTTAAAAATTTTGTTTTTAAGTATTTCAGAACCATTTTTCATATGATACAAGTTTATTAGTTTAACATTATCTGATAAAATTATTGTGGCTTTGAACATTTTTTGCAAGACTATAATGTTTTAATTATGTACATGTGGTTGGTTGTATGAGGACATTATTATCACAAATAAAGAAAATTTTATGAAAATTTATAAAATTACCGATGGCCAGATAACTGATTTTATATCAAGATGACTACAATTAATTCAAAAAATGATACAATGAGCATCTGTAAGTTTATAAATGTGGAAATTTAAAAGTCAAAATTAATTATATCCACAATTGAACTGCAAATTTGGTATTATCACATATTATAAATTATATATATAATACTAAGTTTAAATATGCAATTCAATTTTTTTTCTTCTAGAAATTTACATAAGCTTATCACATTTTAAAGAAGATCATGTAATTTTAACTTTTCAAGATCACATAAAAAATCTACACATGCAATAAAGCAAGTAAAAATTATATCACACAATTTATCAATTTTACCTCTGATTTAATGCTCATAAATTCACCATTTAAAGAATACACATGAATGAACGTTTCAAAACAGGGCAACTATTGCAATTTACCGTAATAAACCTTTAAAACAAATCTCATATGAAACCTTATTTATCATTGACAGTATTCAACTGAATTAAAAAATAATGTTTTAACAAACATGTTTATAGCCAGTCAGGGCTCTCTTGCTCGACTGTACAGGGAGGAGGCTCCACCCCCTGGACCTCTGACATGTTATTTATCCTCATGGGGGTAAGAATATTAAATAGTTTATAGATATTCATTAAAGAAAAAAGTATTAGTCATTTTACTGATTTCTGTTGCCATGGTGACAAATATAATGAAGTAAAAGAATTAATATTTGTTTCTTTAATGAATATCTTTAATATCTTCATCTCCAAGGAGATTATGGCCTTAATCTATGGCTTAAAACCTTCCCTCAAATAACACAAATACACCCTGAAAATTTGAAAACAATCGATCAGTTGGTTTTCACATGATACAAACAGACAGACAAATTTTTACATTTATATAAATATTTATTTTAATTGTATAAATTTCTGACAATATAAGAGTAGACATCCTTTATTCCAAAAAGTAATGTGTACTTGAAGACAATAACTAGCAGCAAAATGCATAAATTAAGGGGAGAAGTGAAGAAATATTAATTTCTTATAAATATACCTTTCCTTCTAAATATGGAACTGAAGAAAAGAAATTCTGGTAAAAAATTCTAAAAAATACTCAACCCAGAGGAACCACTTGGTTTTTAAAGTTATAAGATCTAAAGGTGTTCAAACTAGCACTCACAACATTCTGATTTTAGATTAGTTATCTTTGTAATAAATAGTTAATAACAACACTAAAAATTTTAATTATTCTTAACACAGTTTTTGAGATAATGTAGTATCAAGTTTGAAAAGAGAAAATCAAGAAGAAATTATTAGTTGTGATGGAAATATTAATTTCTTTAGTTTACCAATTTTTGCGCAGTAATTTAAATACATTACAGCACTATATCCTTGTAATTCACCAATAATAGTTTTGAATAACACAAAAAATTAATTTAAAACACTTAGAACAGTTAATTAATAAAAAATATACAATTCAATTTCTAAAGGTACCATAATCAAATGGTCATAAGAAAGTCATAGTAATAAAAGCAAGTCATGATAGTAAAATAAACAACTAATGTAACCCTTTTATAGTGAAACAATTTTATATACATTGCCTCAATTTACTAGGGTCTGTTAGTAGGATCAGATTTATAAATTAGTCCTGCCCAATCCACAAACTGTGTTTTACTGTTACGAGAATGAGCTAAAAATGGTATAATGAAGGGAAATTTGAAATGTTTTTTTAGTCACACTGTACATACTTGTGCTATTTTTATTGTAGATGTTAAACTGTGATGAGTGTAGATTGTATTGTATGGTAGCTGTGGTACTTTACCTCCCTCAGGTTGGGCATTATCAGCTGCTTATTCTTATTAAATTCCTATAAAGAGCAGATCTTTAATATTAAAGCTTTTATGTTTCTCTGCAGCACCAGTTAGAAAGAAGAACAAAGCTGTTTCATGTGACAGCAATGAAAATCACTGTGCCTCATCCTTTTAAAACATAACATTGTTCTTGTGTCTTGTTCAGAGAGTTCTAAGGCAATCTTTTAGACCACTTACAAAACAAAGCTTTTAATTTCTAGGATCAGTCAACAGTTGTTAATGGCTCGGATTTACAACTGATCAAAATCTAAAAAAAGATTTAAAAACTAATTTCTCAAACATGCTGGTAAGGTGGATTATATTAATTTTTTATTTATTTAGATTTAAAAACATTGAAAAAGTTATACAACATACCCTACCTACATTTTCAATTCTTATCATACACTATGCCTGGTGTGTAGATCTGAAATATTACTCATTAAATTACACTTTAATATTCCTGTATGCTCTCATTCTCTGTCTGCATCCATTTAAAACTTTTTAAACTTCAATAAAATAATATAGCAACCCATGTGCTGGCAATGTATGAAGATGCAAACAACTTATCATATGGAATTATATTTCTGTTAAATTATAATTAAAAATAACATAATTTAACATTAAAGATCTCTTTTATACATCTTTTAATAAAAAATTATAAACAATGAGTCTAAAAGATTTTAAATAGGTAACATTCTATAAATGTATTTAATTACAAATTTTGACAGGAGAAAGAAATTTTATTCACAATTTTTCCTTATTCATTTAACAAGAGATCTTATTTATTCTGCAAAATATTATTTGGATTATCGGCAACAAAACAATCTAAGGAGGTAACTAATTTTTGTTCTTTTTTAACTGAACATATTTTAAAAATAATTGGCATAGAAAATTATGAATATAGATAATGAATCTTATGCATTAAGTGCTTATTTAAACATGTATCTGAAATTAATGGAACCAAATTTTTAATACAGAAAAAAGTGAATTAAAAAAAATGTTAAATGTTATAAAAGAAATGGTAAAAATACCAACATAGTTAACATTTTTCTTAATACCATTAAAGAAAAAGATTCTAAAGAAAATTTAGCATCAAAATAAACAAAATATTAATTGATCATTGCAGCTTATTTCTTATTTTTTTACACAAAATATAAGTACTTTACTTTCTTCAGTCATTCAACAATTCACACATAAACTAACAATAATTCTAGCAGACCTTCCATACAATATATATGATGTATGGGAGGATGACATTTTTTTTACCAACTACCTCAGGAAAACAGTAATCAGTTTCATTAGTATTTATGTTAAGTTTGTTCATTAGTCCCGTCATAATTCCTGTAAGGCAGCACTATTTTTCATAAAATAGGTATGAACTGGTTCATCATCATCTCATGAGTGACACTAAGTAAGTAATCTTTGAAGAACACAAATTAATGCTTTTTTCTCCAAAACAAAACAAAAAAAAATATTATTGAAATCCACCATTATTGAAATCCACCAAGTGAAGTATTAAATAAAGTACAAATGAAGTAGATTTTTAAAAAGTACACATTTCATTTTTTAGAAACTACAGGATTCTGCAACAATATGCATGAGTAATATGTATAAATCTTATAACTAATTCTTACTACAAATCATAATAATACTAAAATTAACAAAAATTAAAAAAAAATTAAAGATCACTTAATAAAGCAATCAAAATAAAATTAATATAAAAAAGTAATTTAAATTAGATGTAAACTGGATCAAAGGAAATTTTTTTTAGGAATAGTATGAACTGTGTTAAGAAAAAATCAAAAGGAATTTGCCAAGTATTGATTTTATTTATCTAAAGGCACTTTATTGAGGAAACACAATGTTTAAACACTAAAGTACATCAAGGTCTATCTATCTATGGTTTCTATCTATGTTCTGTAAATGACAATAACCTAGTGATTGCAAGCTAACTTGAGGGAGAAACAAAAAATTGTAAATAATAGCACCTTTGAATCTCACACAACAATTATATTTATTAGTATGTGTAAGGGGCAAAGTATAGTAATTAAAGTTTATTGTAAATAAATTTAAAATAATAATTTTTTTCCTGAATAGATTTAAAATCTAATTACAAGCTACCTAATATTTAAATAAATATGTTAATGGTAATTCTTTTAAAATTATAAATTAAATAATTATATTGACATATTAGTATTTATTATTTAAAAAAATACTTTTGCTCTAGTGTTCATCTTCTGATAATTACTGCATACAATTTTCATAAACTTGACACCATCCAACCACAATGATTCAAATTACTTGCACAATCTACTTATAAAGCATTATATTTAATGAATAATGAAAAAGAAGACTTACACATGGCTGTGAACACCTTCCGGACATTTGTCAGGCCCATGATATCCCGGTTAACAAGGAAGTCAGCTGCATAGCAGAAAACTACTGATGAGAAGTAACTGCACAGGAATGGGATGCCACTCATCAAACCGT